>NC_047631.2:25165505-26612031 GCF_009650485.2 Drosophila albomicans
TTTTTGCTTGAGAGATACTTCTTTCAATCGATTTTTCAGTAACTTCTTCTCGACTAGGAAGTGTCGATGCTTCAGACTCAGGATTTTCCTGAGCGGGAGAAGCTGCTTGCAAGTTTTCATCTTGAGAAGAACTCTTCTTCTCTAGTGATTCTTCTATTTTCGAGACATCCGTGGATTGAGTAGAGTTTACGGAGTCCGCTGTCTTATTAGGCAGAGCTGCTTCTTCAGAATTTTCCACTTGAGGAGTATTCTTATTTATATCATCAGCACTTTGTAATTGAGTTGAGATTGTAGAGCCTACCGAGTCAGCACTACCTGCACTATGAGACTGTGCAACAGTGTTCAAACTATCAACTGGAGAAATACTTTCTCCAACAGATTGCTCTAGGTTACTCTCAATAACTTTGATATCTCCACCATCTAAGGCTGCGGTAGATTTTTCTTCATTCTCTGCTTTTTCGACAGCTGAAACACTTTCTGAACGTTCTATGCTATCAGTTTTTAGAGTCTTAGGAACAACTTCTAAGCTTTCTGTTTGAGAAATACTTTTTTTTCCAGATACTTTTGGTTGACCTACAGCAGATGTCAAAGAATCGGCTCGCATTATATTCTTTATAATATTTTCTGTTGAGCTATAGCTCTTGTTGACTTTTTCCCTGGGTGAGTCCATTGAATTGGCTCTAGTTGCCATTTCTTTGTCAATACTAGAATCATGATGAATATCCCTGCGACTCTTTTGTGCGTAGAATCGTTTTTCCTTTCTTTTGTTCATTTCATCATTTATTTCATCCAAGGTTAACTCTGAAAATAAACCAATTCAAGTGTTAATAAATGATATAATAGTCATCTACTATATATATAATCGTTTGCAATTATTTACCATTACCATCCGAACTTATCGATTTTCCTTTCGATTTAATTGCTTCAGTTTTATATGCGTTTTGAAGGTTGTTGGTATTGTCATTTTCAACTTCCTCATCTTCTTGAATGGTCTGCTGATGGACACCCTCCTCATAATTGACACCGCCAAACTCAGCATGCTCACAGGTGGACTCGGTGGAAAGGAGAGCGGTAGAGGCGGATGTGTATGAGGCTGCCTCGGAGGCATTATCATTGACCTCGTCGCCTTGGTCGAGTTCGGCATTTATGTGTCTTTTGGCCCTCCGTGTCTTGACCATATTTCGAAATGCTCTCTGAATAATAAATGCTGCTGTCGTAAGAGAAAGCATACTGTCCGAGGAAGGGGTTTTATGGCTATTTAAGGGTCGTGCTTTCGTCGTTCTCCTATTACGCAAATATCGCCGACAGTATCGCTGTATAATACGAATAGCATTCATGTACTCAACCGAATCATATCGATTCTCCTTCGACTCAGACTTTTCCTTTGCCTTTTCGACTCGCTTCTTAGCTAAATACCTTCTAAATTGTCTTTGTATTATAAATATAGCATTCATATAAGCCTCACTGCTGCATCGATCTGTGGACACAGTCTTAACTGACTTCTTAACGGACTTCTCACGCTTTTCCTTCAAATATTTTCGCATGTATTTTTGAATAATGCAAACCGCTCGCAAATATTGAACACTATGTGTCACAGTTGATTGCTCTTTCTTCTCGCTTTCCACTTCGTCAGCTTTGCCATTAAGTATACGACCGCAAGTACACTTCTCCTTTGAGACGAGGGCGCCGCTTCCCTTCTCATCCACAAATTTCTCATAGGCCGAGTACTTGGAGTACTCCATGCGTGGCGAGTGAGCATTGCGTAGCCTTTGGAAATATTCCACAGCAAATGCAATTAAATTATCGGGTTTTTCTCGAAGAACTGCTTTGATAAACTTTTTAATCAAATCGGTAAGATTATCAGGGATAATGTTAAAGACAAGTGAAATCGGTACTTGTTGTCGTATACGATTTTTCATAATGATTTCATAACTTTGAGGTGGCTCGTACTTTTGCACCTTCTGCGGCATTCTGTCGGCCGCAATGCGTTCAAAGTAATCAGAAGAAAATTCATAGAGATTCGTTGGTTTTTCACGTAGCACTTCCTTGGTATAGGCTTTCATTAGATCCCGCAGACCTTCCGGTACTCTGGGTAAATTTGTTCCGGCCATATTTCAAAAATATTGCTGCACAATTTACCAAACTTTCACTGCAAAACGTTGAATCAATACTGTTAAGGAAACCCTGCGCTTTGTGCTTGGAAACCTCAAAAGAAAGCGTTTGTCAAGCGTTTCCATGTTTACCAAACGGTGGCCACAACAATGTTGACTCAGTTTAGCAGTGGCAAATTCGTAGTACGGGACTTCATTTCTTGGAACATATTTTTATTTTTATTAGCTTTAGTTTGAAGAAATAGTTTATTGTTTGTTTTTACTAGAATCCAATTTGAAACTAGGCTTAAGTTGAAAAAGTGCTATCGACTATTTTGGTGCTCTAAATGTTTGTTTATATATTTTTTTTAAACAAAACTTTCCCCAATGCGACTTAAAATGGGCAGCAACTTTATTTGATGTCTCTAATATAATTTGTTTACAATTTCGTCTGCTCAATATTATTATTAGTTTTAGTTTCTAGAAATGGAGCGTTTATTTTACTAAAATCCAATTTGTAAGGTTGACAAAGTTTTATGACAGTATTTTAGTGTTCTAAATATTTGTTTTCTTTCTTTTCAAACAATGCCTTCCTCAATGCGACTTAAAATCGGCACCAACTTCATTCGATGTCTTTAATGTAATTTGTTTTAAATTTCTTCTGCTCAATATTATTATTAGTTGAAGTTTCTAGAAATGGAAGAGCGTTTATTTTACTAGAATCCAATTTGTAATGAGGTTGAAAAAGTTTTATCGACAGTATTCTAGTGTTCTAAATATTTGTTTATTTCCTTTTTAAACAATGCCTTCCTCAATGCGACATAAAATGGGTATATCATGAATGGCAGCAACTTCATTCTGTGTCTTTACATTTTCTTTAATGTATTTTGTTTTGAATTTTTTCCACTCAAGATTTTGCAGAAAATCATTGAAAAGCATTTCTCTGGTCGGAATGATGCAATTGAGATAGAAAAGTCGTCGTTGCCAGACATTTCCTGGATTTAGTTCTTGATCCATTAAGAAGAATCGTGGAATCATCAGACATTGAACCACATCACGAGCCATGATCACACGATGTTGACTCTTCTCACCCAATCCGAAGATGCCACCAAATGTCAAGGATCCCACATCAATGAAATGACTCTCAATAGTGTCCGCCTACAAATTGGAAATAAATAAATAGTTTTATGTGCTGAAATATGCCTAAACTTACTAATACAATTGATGAGAGCTCATGAAGCGATTCTTCAATTTCGCAAAATTCGCTTTCATCAGTTTCAATATCAGTTTCTATTGTTGAAATCATATCAGATACTTCGCTATTGTTTCTATTTTCATGACTCTTAAATGAGTAGTTTCTTGAATTTTCTTCAAAATCTTCAAATCCTTCAAGAGGATAGTCTGAGAGCGCTGATCTTCCACTTGGACGTTTCTTTTTATAACCTAAATGACTTATTATTGATTCTTGCTTTTCATTCGCTTTGAAAATTCCACATGCCAATTCTATTTGCTCTAAATTTAGTTTGCCAAGCTACATTTTTTTGGAAATCTATTTCATATTTTCGAAAATTTGAATTATTTCTTACTCACCGTTTTCTTTTTTTTTATTTCCGCTTCGCTTATTTCTATACCTAAAGGCGATTTACTTTCTTTTTCTTTAACTTCGTTTTCGCTATCTTCAGTTATTGTTTCATCCACTGTGTCATCTAATTCGTATATCTTTTTACCTTTTGATTTCCTAACCTATAAAAATATAATATTTAAATTTTAATATTAATAATTGTTAATTAGTTAGACTTACTTTCATATTGAGACACTGAAGTATTACACACTCTCCACTCAAGACAAAATGAACATTGGTCAGAGTTCCTTTGTCGTGGGAATAAATTGTATCCAAGGGCTTAAACTGCTTTAGAGAACTCATTTTACAAGTCTTTAAAATCTATACAAATTAAATGCAACAGTAAAACTTTGAGATAATTTAAATGTAAAATATAACTTACTTGATCATCGTTTAGAAAATTAAAGTAATCTAAAGCCTTTAAGGCCCTCTTCTTGTCTAGCCACACCTTCTTCATGTAGCCGCTTAAGATGCAATTAAAGTCATCGCCATCCACTGCCAGAAGTTCACATTGGGCTGTGGAGCAGCCGTCGGTGTACAAAATGTACGTTTAATGGGGACCAACGGCAATTGCGAAATGGGAATGGAGTACATCAATTCGTTTGAAGATTCCCAACCGATTACCCAAAAGAGGAAAACATGTCGAAAGCAACAGAAAATACAAATAATAAGCACTACGTTGCGAAGTGAAAGCAAAATTGAGAATTTCGTTCGTTGCAAGAGCTCTGAAGGGTCTATGGAGTGTGGGGTTCTCGATTTGTTGTTGGTGCCAACCTATATTTGCATTACGTAGTGGGCGCAACAACTACTACTGCTGGCACTACAATGGCAGTACCCCCCTCTCGAAGGATGAGCCAGTTGATGAGGGGTTGGAGTTGGGGCCACGAATTGGCGAGGGCGCTGTGTTTTGCTATTCATTTTGATTGAATCGAATTAGGACTTAACTTTTTTTTATTGCTGATTAAATTGGCTGGTGCAGGCCTTTGCTTTGGGTCACGAAACAGTCGAATTGTTCCCGCTTCCTACACTGACTTACAAACTTATGCCAAAAAAAAAGTAGATCGCGTGTTCTGGGCAATGCCACCACGATTTCGCTAATTTTTCTTCTTTTGAAACATCAACAAATATATATGATACAAATGTACAATGCATTGAAGGAATCGCTTTCGACCCAATTAGCTCTTAATACAAAGATAATAGTGTAATATTACACTATACGGAATATCTGACGATCGCTTGAATGTCATTCTACTGCTTTGGACTACAACCGATCGAAAGCTGATTGCTACAGCATGATTGTCACAACAAAAGCTGAACGCTATTTGCAAGTTTTCAAGCAGAATTAAAGTTCTCATTAATAACATCTCACTAAACTGGAAATTTGCCAACGTATTCATTAATTAAATAATTACTTACACTTAGTTCTAAATGTGTGAATGCGATCGCATTCCTCAAGTAGCTCTACATCGCCAATGTAATCCCCTGGTCCGAACATGATTTCGCCACCTGACTAAAAGCAAAGTAAGATAGTAATTAGTAATTATAGTAATTATAGAAATAGCAATAAATGATTGATTTACTTTCTTGGTTGTAGACATCTCAATATTCCCAGTAACAATAAAAATTACTGTGTGTGGAACATCACCTTGTTGCATAATCGTACGTCCTGAATTGACCGACATAAAATTAATAACGGGCAACAAGCGAAAACGTAATATCTAAAATATGCAATAGATAATAATAAATTAATGCAAATTTGTTTACTTACTGGTGGAACATTTCGAAAGCATTTCAAATTCGCAAATACAGTATACAATCTCTTGCGGTCTTCTGCTGTTCGTACAGAGTGTGGAGTGCGTAGCAACGATTTATCCTTCAATTCAAATTACAATTAAATTATATCACATGCTTATGTATTTAGGAGTCTTACAGTCGCAGTAAACAAGTCGCTTTTTTGAGTTGTGCGCACCAAGAATCGTATGTCCTCTTTGGGATTAAAGATATTCTCATACGGGGATTCTGTTTTATTCGAATCGATCCACTGCGAATTGATAATAATAAGCCGAAGGACTTTTTTGAAACGCCGTTTTAGTTCTAATTTCTTTTTCTCCACAACAAGTGCATTACGCAATCGTTTTGAATGCATTGCTGCAATAAAAAACACGATTTAACAAAAGATAGAAATATGAAAAATAAACAAATGTAAAAATGACACACAACTAATGAAAACTAGTTGATTTATTGATGTTTGTTAAACTTTACTGTTCAAAGTGCAAATAATGGAGCGCAATCTAACGTTTTAAATTATGCGGGCTTTAACGGACTTCAATAATCGCGAGCTTAGTTTATCGAAATAACTGCAGCAAGCAGTACTTCAAGCAGTTCGAAGCAGTTTCAAAACAGTTTCAGCTGCGCGCCAAGAGTCGACGTCTGAATGGTAGAATTAAAGAAGAAGCGCAACAGCTGATGACGTTAGCGTGTGAATGACTAATTATTTAGAAATTTATTACCTTTCTTGGCGATTGCAATTTAAACGCTCGGTTTAAATTCGTTCGCTACAATTTTGTATTAGCTATTGCTGACGCTAAAATGACATCAAATTTAAGAACTGAAGGTGCTGAACAATCGAATGATGATGTGAAGGTAAGCAAAACGTTACAACCGAGAAAAACGCCCAAGTTCAAGAAAACTTTCACCTTTCAGTTGGAAGAAAACCCGGTCAAGACTTCAAGGCCAAGTCTAGCCACTATTCCATTACGATCAGTTATGTTATTTTTGGCAGCAACCGTTCTTACTGCGATACTAATTGAGCTGCTGCCGCATTACAAACGCTATTCCAACAAGGAAAATTCAATTAATGAGACAAATATTACGGATTCGCGTTATCCAACGTATGCAATTTACAGCCAAGATCCCGTAGAGGATCACTTGGTGCACGTGGTGCATGTGCTGCATAAATTCGGCTATAAACGGGTTCAATTCGAAGAAGGCGGTTGGGATCTCTTGTGGGCCCATGATTATCCCTTTCGCGTACTGCCAAATCTGAAGAATCTTGCTACCGATCAGTTGGTCAATCATTTTCCAGGCTGTGGATATCTGACGAACAAAGTGGATCTCTGTACGACTCGTTTACCATTTCTGCCACGCGCCTTCCGTCTTCCCCAACAGCGGGATGAGTTCTTGGAGTACGCTGAAGCTAATCCGGAAGCGCTCTTCGTGCAAAAACACAATGAACATCGACATATCAAAGTGCGACCACCAACTGAGATTGCCTTCAACTCGAATGATTCGTTTGTGCAGGAATTCATACAGAAACCCTTCCTGGTTGATGGCCATAAGTTCGATATTGGCATTTATGTTGTCATCACATCCATCCATCCATTACGCGCTTATATCTACACTGGAGATGTGCTCTTCCGCTACTGTCCTGTCAAATATTATCCCTTCGATGCCGACAATCTGGATAAGTATGTAGTAGGCGACAATTACTTGCCCACCTGGGAAGTACCCTCGTTGGGAAAGTATTACAACAGTTATGGCGGCAGCATGCGTAGCGCCTTTGAGGCTTATGTGCGAGATCAATCCATGGATCCATCGATAATATGGCCACAAGTTGAGCACATTATACGTTCAACACTCTTGGCCAAAGAGCAAGATATTGTTAGCTCTTTGCGCACATATAAAACACACAATTTTTTCGACCTGTTGCGCTTTGATCTCTTCATCGATGAGAACCTTAAGGTTTATCTGATGGAAGCCAATATGTCGCCGAATCTTTCGTCGGCTCACTTCAAGCCAAACTCCTTGCTTTACGAACAAGTGATATATAGTGTCTTCAATCTCGTGGGCATTCTTCCAGTGGCTGAAACAGGAGTTAGTCGAAACATGTAAGTCAATGTTGTAATTTAATCATAGTAACTTAGTAATTTATTATTCAATCTTTTCTAGACCTTCTGAGATGGTAACTGCCGACAAGAATTTGGTCACTGACCTCAACAAATGTGCAAAGTATAATTGCGACAAGTCGTGCAATAGAGACGAATGTGATTTGTGTTTACCTTGCCTAAGTGGCTCACAATATGACTGGCTGAAGCGAGCACACGAAGAGCATCTGCATCGCGTTGATATGAAGCGCATTTTCCCAAAGCCCATAGTAAATATATATACATTAATACTAAATCAGCTCTTTAAATATATTTTTTAAATATTTACAGCTGGACATGAATTCTTTTGATATTGACAGCGAGACCAAAAACATGTCGAAGCGCAATGAATGGATAACTCGTTGGTTTTACAATAAATGCGCATACGATCGCACCTGGTGCACGTGATAACAAAAACCATTTAAACACTTCATCATTAACACAACACATTATAATGTATGTATCACAAATCTCTTTAAAAGTTTTCATACAAAAATTAGAATCTATGTTGAGGCCATTTAGACAATACTTGGGAACGTTTTTAACTGTTCGCTAGTCTGTTTTCCGTCCGCAAGTGCTCATCTTCAAGATACTTTTAGCATACAGTTTAAACGAATGTTCAATATTTATTTAAATCAATTTCTATGTGGGCCTAGGACATTAAATGTTATGTCTACATAGTATAATGCGAATATGTCTCTTTTTCTATTTTTTTTTTCCTTTTTTAAGACAATTAAATTCGTCTGTTCGTTGAATTTTTGAAAGTGGGCTTTTAGTATTTTGTTTTCAATTAGAGGCTTCATTTTATGTTGTTAAGCTGATTTAAGGAATGTATCCAATGTATACTTAACTTAACCCATGAAACGTTTACTGCTAATATTCGTTAGCATTATGAGAATGATGACGAAATAGAGTCGTTAAATACGGTGCAAGACACAGTTAGTTTGGGGATCAAGACATTCATCTCTTTTTTCTGAATAGTTTTTTAGTATGCAGTTAAACACTGCATTTTAGGGGATAGTTAATCATCGCAATCGTATACATAACTTATAAGATTTAACTCTAAAAGTGGTGCCTTAACATGCTACTAAGTGGATACTAGTACAATTATTATATTTATCTAATTATTACTAATAATTTATGGAATTGTTATACATTTTATAAAAAAAAGGTTTCGGGTGAATTAAAACTTTTTTAAATCAATAAAAACCAGTATTAAAACGAAGCTTCTTTCAATCCCTTAGAATAAATTACTACTGTCCGATAATTGTCTGAAGGTCACATTAGTATGCAAACTATTAATAAATACGCCCTTTACAGATCCACACTTTAACACTTGAAGGCATTGCCTTAAATATGCATAAATATTTACATATGTTATACATTTTACCAGCCTCGTTCTAACCGTTAATTACTGCTGCCCGAGTGCAATATATATTTACATACATGCATGCATATTTACGTGTAGTATGTGTTCATGTCTCGTATGTGTCTTCTAAGATCGCTGCCCATGGACCACGTAAGGTTAAATGCTTTTGTAGACAAAGATCTGAAAATTGCGAATGGGAAAAACTTGTTGTACGGCGGCCATTCGATGTTGCCTGTTGTCTGCTTCTCAGCTTGTCTGTTCACTGTTCACTGTTCGGTTGTTCAGTGTTCACCGTGTTGTTGTCTATTTTCTGTTGTCTGTTGCCTGTTGACGCTTGTTGACTAACACTTTTCTTTGGCCGCCAGCTATTTCGTCTCCATGTACCATAATTTTCAATAGCAATTCAAATTCTTAAAGTTCTCGGGGTCAACTAACGGAAGCAAGGCATTGAAATTGATCCAGACCATAAAAATCGCAGTATTGCGATAGGCAACACAGCCATGAGCTCGGTGTTCATATGGGAAGGACGAGGGACAAGAGACAAGGGATTTGCCAGTCATACGAGTTCGAGATTTTTGTTTTTCTTTTTCGTTTTCGGTTCGAAATGGGCCAACTGCAGTTAAAGATAGTTGGCTCACTCGAAGGTATTCATAATTGTGTATACTAAATGTTGTCCACCATATGTGTATAGAAATATTTATGGTGTTAGGGAATTGTTTTTGGCCAAAAGGAAAGGCTAGCGAATACGCTTCGGGTGCCGCACCGTAAATACCCTAGAAATCATAGTAATTAACATTAACTTGAGTTGGGTATAAAATTAATTATCAAAGCGGCTGAGAAACAGATTATGAGTTCAGCATGAACAAGAATTCCTTGACGTCAACAAATTAGGAGATCTCAAGTTACAAGGGTGAACGAGCTTAAGCTTGAGCTTGTGGTTGAGCGACTGGGCGCCACAGAAGCAAATGATGTACATCAATTGAGCAGTTAACAGGTGCACGGAGACATACATAAATGTGTCTGAAAGTACATAAATGAATACATAAGGAAGTGCGTAAGGTAAAACAGGTGCAAATATTTTACACTCTGAGATTTCGCTTAAGGCGATCGCAATTAAGCCAAATGATACAAAAAGCAAAAACAAGCCAGAGAGTCTGTTGATCTAGGCAGAGAGACAGAGAGTGCACGACTAGAAGATAACCTGTATAGTAAGATGCAAGATTACTAGAAGTATAAATAGAAATTAAAACAGAGATTGGCTTAAAGCCATGGCGAGAGATCAAGTATTTATAGCCACACGCAGATGACAATTAAGTGTATGGTTACAGGGTATAATTAGCGTATAAATAAAACAGAAATTCTTGAAATAAATGCATCCTCATAAGTCGAGACTATGCAAATACATAGAGTAAGTATGCTTATGCATTTCTCTGTGTATGTGTGTGAGTGTGTGTGTGTGTGGCGATTATTCTTTTAGTTCTGCGACGCGACTCGAGTTAAAACAAGATTGCGAACAAAATGCAAATGAAATATGCGCTAACATTAAGAGCGAAATTACAATATCAAAAGGAGTGCAGCGAACCACTGTGCTGGCCATTTCCTGGCTTCGCCTAGCCTGACTGGCGTTTGAACCGGTTTGCTGTGGTTTGGTGGTGCTTACAATTAGCGGCTATTTAAATTGCCGCACATGAGCCGCTATTAATTACTAAAATGATGGGACCCAAGCTAGACCTGAAGCTCTCTCTCTTCTAGCCAAAGCCAAAACCGAACCCAAAAGCGAACGCGAACGCAAAACTCCTCGAGAGTCGAAGTTGCGGTAGCAGTCGAAGCTCATGCTTCATGAAGGAAAAGTTGTTTCCTACGACTTTTTAGAATACACGAAGTTGGTGTAACCGTTAAGCGGAAACTTAAATGCATCTTGCGTAACAAAAGTAGCAATAATATCTCAAATAGAATGGGAGCCACATTAAACTGCGTAAATCGTATTTTATTGCTCTATTTAAGCAATGCCAAAAACAAAGTCAGGCAGGTGAATTCGAGAGAAACGTAATTAATTTGTAAAGCTCGGCTGAAACACTTTCTTTAACGAGCTCAGCTGCAATATAAATTCAATTTAAATTAACCTACAATCGATTTGAAATGATTGCTAAAAAGAATTATTTACAGGGATCTTGTGTAATTTATGTATTTTCTATGTTATGTGATTACCTCAGGAAGTTGCCACTAAACATGCTTAATTGAAGTATAGTTAAATCATGAGTACTTGAATGCCTTTTGTTGAATTAAAGTTGTCAGATCGACTGATTGCATAGCTGGCACTCAGCGCTTTTTGCTGCTTTTCCCATGCCATGACACTGGACCATTTCACGTTTATGGCCAGCAAAGAGAAGAGTGGAAGAGTAAGAGAGAGAGAGTGAGTGAGTGAATGAGAGAGCAAGCGAATACAGCCTCTAAATGTCGAACGAAGTCAGCGATAAATTCAGCTTCTTGATTAGCTGTTAGGGCAATAAATCCATCGGTTCACACCGCCACAAATAATTGCCGACAAAGCGTCATCCTCTCCTTAACTTTAACAACAACAACTAAACGGGGAGTCTAAGACTAAAGTCTGTCGATTCAACTATACCACATTTAACATTTGAGTTTGAGTTTGAGTTTGAGCATTCGCATTCGCCGCAACTTCGGCTGAATAAGAATGTATTCTAGACAATATTTTATCAAGACTGACATTTCCTCGTGTAGCTCCTCCGATTATGGGTTGGGTACCGGACCGCGATGTGATGCGGTTCGGTTCGGTCCGGTCCTCTTTTCTTTTTCCCTCCCCCCCTCTCCGAGTGGCTAATGCTGCCCATGTGTATTCATTGCCAGCATTGATGTTGACGTTGACGTATCTTACCTGATATCGGCTTGCAAAAAGCATACGCTCTTGCTTGACCATTGCCATTCCAATCCTAAAGACGCGACAACAACAACAAAGTTGTCGACAACGACAACAACGTCAACGGCGGCAACAGAAATCTTTTCTTTAGTCGTTTTATTTTTCGTGTACATTTATTTTAGCTAATTTGGCCAATTGTTTTAGTGTGAACATTTTAGCCAGAAGCGTCGTCGTCACATGCAATCTAAATTTATATATTTTCAAGAAGCACTTTTAGCAACTTGTTTTGATCTGCTATCCTTCAAGATAGAATCTATGTTGAAAACAAAAAACTGAAAAAAAAATAAACAAAATATACTTTTGGGTAAATAAAGCAACTAATAAATTCTTGCTTAGCGTGACGTCACACATAACAAGAGAACGAAACAAAAAAGTTCTTTGTTGTGTGTTTGCTTGCTGCTACTGCACAGTGGGTTGACATGCCATTGTTTTGCTCAATCCTTTGGAGCGCAGTTTGTCATGTCGCTGTCAGAAGTACAAGTACTGCGAGTTGTGTTCCTTTTTGTTTTCGTTTTTGTAGTGTAACCTGTTGTCAATTTTTCGTATGCACTTTTATTGTATGTTCGTGTTAACTGATCTGTCTGTCTGTCCGCGTGTCAGTCAGACAGTTCGTCTGGCTGTTAAATATTTGACATGTGGATAGAATAGCGAAAGTTTGGCAAACAATTCAAAAGCATTCATGTTGTCGAATGCTGAAAGACTCTAGTCAAATTTAATTGCTTGTTAAATGAAGCGTCAAATAATTCCTCAATCAATGCGGCGACTTGTAAACAAACTGTAATTGATCAATATCCATAGTTCACAGAGATCGATTAAATATTTGGCGAAAGAGAAAGTCGTGCAACAGAGTCACATACACACACACACACACACATATAGTTGGCAACAAACAGTTAGCTAGTCCTGGCCCAATCATCCCCAGTTTGGGGGCCCACTTGGCTTATAGGCAAACATGGGCTCATTGACAGAATATTGACAGAAGCTATTTCACTTTTCGGGGCGTCGTCGGACTCCCACTATGACAGACGTGTTGCCTTTTCCCGTTGCCGTTGCCTTTGCTGTTGCAACTTACCAACACATGCGTATGACTGAGAGAGAGAGAGAGAATGAGAGCGGGAGAGAGAGAGAGAGAAAGAGAAGTCGAGCAGGGTTTCCGTTAGTGCCAAAACTTTTGACTGCAATTCAATAAACAAACGGGATCATTAAATATTTTGCTCGTTTTTCGCAGCACGTTAAGACGTCTCGTCTCGGTTGTGTGTTGGTGGCTCAGTCGGTCGCTCGGTTGGTTTGGTTGTTGTCTAATGCAATGTTGAGGCCCAAATGCAAATGGAAATTAATAAGCGAAGCCCGGACAAAATTCGGCAGGAGCGCTCAAGAAACGAAAATGAAAGAAAGTTCCGCGTGGGCTCTGCCGATGACTCTATATACGATGTGCCATAAGTCTCTCAGCGTCGAAGGTGTTTAAATGAATGTTGCCAGGATACAGGTGCCAGGTGAAGCCATTTTGTTATTTTTATTTACTTTGACAGTCAGCACGTGAAACGCAAAGCAAACGCTGCGGCACCGCCATCGCAACACGTCGCAGCACTCCACACAAATCCGAGAGTCGACTCTCCAAAATCGTTCTATGAGTGCGAGTGTGAGTGAGTGTGTGTGTTTTTCTGTAAGAGCATGTGTGTAACAAAATTTTACAATAAGCCCCAAAAATAGTCATTTCAATTCGCGTTCTTCTGTTCGTCAGTGTCGATTGTCGGGTGTTTTACGCGTCGGTCAGCCACGGATGTTTGCAGCACTCAAATGTGAATTCGGTTTACAGCAAAAAACGCCTCGTCGCCTACTCGTCAATGGAACATTAATACAACACGCGGAACGCAATGAAGCCATTCACAAACTACAATTACAACTTCTCACCGGGTGGCCAAAGTTCAATTGCCAGGATTCCCATGCGTCGTCGTGTCCACCTGCCTCGCAAGTCCATCGACTCGTAATCATCATCATAACAACTTCGAGTTCCACACAACACCAGAAACAGAAATCAAAGCAGAAGCAGAAGCAGCTCTATGGTAAGCTAATATTTTGCATACTTATTTACTTATGAGTTGTTGGCACTTCCTTAATCATAAACTCATCTTATGTTAATAGCGTGCATGACATACTTTATTTACATAGTTGGCATGTAGACACATTAGTTAAGTTGTATATATATAAACACATGCATATATATCCTTACATGACAATTTTCGGCAAGTGTGGCAGTTTCGTGTTCAGCTGACTGTTTTGTGACCCAGCCAAATTATCGCCTATGTTAAATAAAGTGAGTGTGGTAATTTCAACAACTTTGCCAAGATTCTCAGCATTCTTTTCTCACCATTCAGGAAGACACTTTAAGCACGCGAGGGGAAGAAATATTGAAAGAACTTTTGTAATTTGTATGTCTCTTGTTTGCCTTTAAAAATATTTAGTATAGTAATGTGCATGTTTAGGTCAGATATTCAGTAGAGATTTAGTATCTAAAATATGAAAAAGTAGTCAACAAATTACTATTCTCCACAACTTCCAAATCATATATAAAAGTACACTTGTTGCTAGGCATCTCGCAATCGTAATGCCTAAATTAAAAATGTTTGTAGCAATGTTAAATGATTTCATTTTAATAATCACGTTATTTGCCACACGCGGAAATAACGCATATCAAGCAAAGTAGTAAAAAGTAACAAAAACAATTAATCAAATGAAATCTTGATAGGCAACAGCAAACATTCTTGAAGGTCCTTGTTTCATAACTTCCACACATTTATCAAAAATATATTATATTTTTTTTCGGAGCCTTTCGATTTTTGAATGCTGCGTGTTATGGCAGCCTATAAATATGCATGACCCCAATTTATCAGCCGAATTCTTTATGAAAATATGGCCCAGTGGCATTTTATTATTATTATGTGTATGTGCACCGAAGGCACGCAAATCAAAGTGAAAGTACTCTCTCACTCTCTCGGGTTGTTTTGTTATAAGTAAATGTCATTAAAGTTGAATCTGAGTTTTCAAAGAGCGACAGCGGTCAAATAGGATTGCGTGGACAAAAGAATAAAGTGAAGTCAAACAAGTAATAATTAAACATTCTGCTTGTGGCCCAATGGCCGCCATGGCCTATGCAAATGAAACCTCAACAAGTCACAACCCTCTGGCCAAAAGCCCGGAAACCCAAACACTTTAGCCAACTTTTTGCCTGCAACTCAAACCAGGCGAAACATATGGAAAAGTGCCTCACTATTTCAGCTGTGCTGTGGCCGGACACAGAAATGAATCCAAGTGTGAGTGTGTGAATGTATTTGAATGTAGTGGAAACCACAATTCGAATTCGTCACCGCAATATTTATACTCGGAACTTTATAACATGGTCAACCTCCAGGCCAACGAATTCATACATATTTCTACTAGTTAATGGAAAGTCCAGTCCAGTCCAGTTGAGCTTATGTTATGACCACAAGTGGTAACCATGGTTCTAGCATTAACGGGCGAGAGCCACTGAGAGGTCAACTCACAAGAATTGCCTCTTTGGGGTGTTTCGATTTCCCGAAAACATCCCGTTCACTTGTCCTTGTGCACATTCTTATTTAAATAATTACTACTACTATTTCTATCAGGTGTTACTTAGAACTATCTACTACACTCTTAATACTAAGCAACATTCTATAGAATATCAACAGCTATTTAGCATTTTATGGTCTCGAAGTCGCTTGTGTCCCAAACCCTTTGTGTTAGCCTTCGAGTTATTCTTGAGTTACCAATTAATTTGAATTTGTTGCAAGTAGTAAGTGAGGCCCAGGGCCATATTCCAAGCCAAGTTCCAGTGCACAACGGCTACGTGTTTATATTCCAGAGACTAGAAATACCTCTCTCCCTCTCTCTCTTCCTCTCTCACTCTCTCGTATGCAAATCAAATCCACGGTCCTTTAGACCTGGTCAAGACTTTGTGTTAACTTGCTTCTATTTTTTTGTATGCGGGCGTTTCTCAGTCTGGCATTCGCTGCCCAATAATAAAGTAACGTTTGCTCTTCCGTAACGCAATGAAATTATTTGTTAATATCAAATAAAAATATCGCAATGTTATAAAAAATGAATGTACGCAAAGCATGTGTTCGGCTTTAAATCGCAAAATAATATAAAATGCAGATACGATTTTAAAATTTTGATTGGGCGACGACAACAATTTCAAAGGTAGCTGCGGGTTTTATTGAATTGTTTAAAGTGCAAGTTAATCAATAAAATGTTTGGCTTTAGTTAAAGAAAACCCACATTCTTTAGTGTAAACCAAAAACTCGCTTTGTGTGAAAATAATGAATATGCAGCGTATGCGTAATATGAGTTTTCAGATGAGTAATAACATATACGTTTATTAATGAACACATAACAACGTCTGCGAATATTAATGAAATATTTCCCCTTAATCACATTATAATTAACTCAACTACAACTTGATAAAGTTTATTAATTATGAATTGACAAATGTATGACCCATGGGACGTATGAGTAATAAGTGAATTTGTTTCGATTCTAGTTGAAGGCGATTTAACTTCATCGAATTATATTTTGGTATATGCAAACTTGTAATATTATTGACTGATAAATAGTAAACTTCATCCAGTGCTTAAATATTTTATTGGCAACTTCAAAAGTTCATCGCCGTCTTCATTTGCATCTTCACACTTTTGTCATTCCCTTCTAAATTAAACGAGTACTAAAACAGTTGGACCTGTGTAACCCAGATTCCGCTTAACAAGTCGCCTTTTTAATTGTTCCGTGTGTTAAATGCCGATAAGACTTGTATTCAAATCTATCAAAATGTCGAACCAGCCGAAATTACTTAGCTGCTGCTGTCTCCTCTCTTCTCTCCTCTGACAGTAGGCTCTCACTTGGTCCGTTTACGGCAAACACACATTAAATAAGTGAGTGAGTGAGTGTGTGTGAGTGTGTGAGCGGCCAAACAATACGTGCAATTAACCTAAATCTAAATAGACCTTTTCGGTTGCATGTAATTCGGCTAGATAACAAAATGTGGCATCCGAGCCTCACTTGTAACCCATTTGTTTGTGTACAGAACTCAACTGAACTGAACTAAGTCGAGCCATTCACTAATATTAGTTGCAGGAACTTAGAAAATGACGGCAATGCAGATATTTATATCTTTTTTTTGTTTTGGGAAAGGGTGTCAAAATTCAAAAATTTAAATTTGTAACCGCTGTTCGACGTCGACGGGAGCAAATCGCGTGATTTATGCCCTCTGGAGGTGTGTGGCAAGCATGCCATGCCATGCCAGGCATATTAACACGACATTGTTCAACACTATGTCTACCGAGGCAAACCGCAGTCAGAGTCAATAATCTACATACAAACACACACACACACACACACACACTGAGATATTCTTAGTTGTAAAGTGTATGTGAAGTAAGTAGTCAAAGTTTAACCACTAAAAGGAAAGATAGTAGGGAGAAGCCGGATATACGTAGTTTCTTTTGATTGTTTGCTGTGTTATCACAATATCTAGACTAAGAATAGTTTAACTTACTTCAAATTCTGTGTTTAAACCTGTATTTTCATGTGACTAACAGATGCCCTTACCTTAACTATCTGTTCGCTTTATCGGTTTGAGGATAACGAGAAATCAAAGTCTAGCATTTGATTTGCTTATGCCATAAAAGACAGCAAACCATCTTTGGTTATTATCTCTTCTCCCTGTGACTTGTTACCCAATTTAGTCGATCCTTATTTGGCTCGATTATTGAAATGCTCACATTCCTTGCTCGCTCCCCATTAACTGCATTGAATATATGAATGTTATCATTCAACTATTCCATTATAGATATGCTGTCATCAATTATTTACAATGAGTCACAAAGGTCACCATGCAACGCAACACAAGGTGGGGGTGAGTGTGTTTTTGGGGGGTTTTTTTTATCAAGGTCAGGTCGTTAATATTTAGATTATTGTGACAATAGTCATAAAAATGAATTTCGATTGAAACTGCGTTTAATTCAATAGACAATAACAGTCATTAGCTTCGATGTTTGGTGGGTGGGTTAAAGTTGTGTGTTTCTGGACTGAGTTAAACAGGAGTCAGTTTATGGCCAAGGGACAGCCCGAGGTGATAACCAACGAAATTATAGCAAGGTATTGACTTAACATTAACTTAACTCATGCTCGACTGTCTGTGCCTCGGGACGTGACTAATGAAAACTGGGAAAGTATGTCACTAAGTGGACCTCCTCAGCTCTCGTTCGTCTACTACTAGATTTTTAGGTCTTGCCCAAAGTGAATTTTCTGGTTGCAATGGCTTTGCCAATATCTGTACAACATCAATTGAAAAGCTTTTTTTTTATTTTTTTTTTTTGGTTTTTGTTTAGTTCCTATTTCGTTTTTTTTTATGTTTTTTCGTATAGAGGTTAATATGAGAAATGAGTTCAACATCTGCGCGTTGTACTGGTTTGGGCTTGGGCCTCTGTAAACCCGTTTAGGTTGCCGCCCTCGTTGTGTGCCGTGCTCTGTACTCTGTGCTCTGTTGTGTTGTGCTGTGCTGTGTTGCTGTGCTCTGTGCTCAATGCTGCGGTGTTTTTCCTGTGTAGAAATAATCTTGCAGTCAGTTAACAGCGACAACGTAAATATTTTTGTGCAAATATCGAGCCACTGCATTAGATGCAGGCCAACAGATAAAAACGGCGGCAACAAAAAAAAAAACAAAAAACAAAAACAATAACACTACGATCATGTACGAACATGCTGGAACATGTTCAAACTGCCAGGCTAACAGTAACCCAAAATCAAACTATAACTAAAGCATCCCTAAGATTAACTTTTTTAATTACATTGGTAATTTTCTTTTGTTCGACATTATTCTACATAACACAAAGAGTGGGAGTGTTGCAACTGAGCGTGATCATACACAGGATACCCTGTAACTATTAAAAATAAATTAATTTAGTCTATAAAAACTTGTATCTCTTAGTGAACCATTCGAGTTAGATACTTCAAGTTTTGCATACATCTATTAACATTCATTCAGTGGTCAATCAATCGATTAAAGTACTCAGCCGATGTGCATCACTCAAAGGCTCGTCAACTAACTAGTTAGTTCCTCTGTAATCATCACAGTATTAAAAGCAGTTATTGCAGTTGCCTGATAAGATGATTGTACAACAGATGAAGAAGTTGTACTTTTGCATGAGTGGAAATAGTAATAGAAAAAAGTAATCTTTTCGAAATGAGCAGGAATCCAGGAAATAATCAACGATCACAAGAGCTTTAACTGCATTGCTTCTGATAGAATTCAAAAAGATGCAAGCTTAGTGTCAAGCAAACTCTTATACAAATACGAGTATAAGAGATTAGCAAAGGCAAAGTAATTAACTAAACATTAATAGAAAAGATATTCATAGAAGCATATTACATATTCTACAAAAATCCTTCCAAACTTTTTTCACTTACCATTTGCTCAGATTGTCCGTTTGCGAAATTGTCTTAAGGTTGAACGGTCAAACGAAGAGAACAGAATGTTTACAACTGGCTGGCGAATGCTGCGCTCGATTATACAAAGAGCGCGGCGAACGGCATTTAAAGAGAGCACAGAAACCGGCTTCCAGTAAGTGGATGTGCTTGTGTCTCTATCTGTGTGTATGTGTGTTTGTCTGTGTACGTTCTCTCTGCCGATGGAGGTTCGGCTTAAGTGGCGCTCGACCGTCGACGGTCGGAGCTCAACGATCGGCGATCGCTCAGCTGCAGCTTTGGCGTCGTCTTTATGCTCGATTTACTTCCAGTACCATTTCAACAACGTCGCGCAGCACAACAATCTGATCGAAGTCGGGCACAAACACGACAAACGCCAAACACAAACAAAACAGATAATTGTGCATGTGTGTGTGTGTGTGTGAGAGAGTGTGGTGTATATTTAATGCATAACAAAACAGGCTCGGTACCTGCGAAGTAATTTAATCCGGAGGTGTGCGCTGTGCGAGATTACTTAAGCATTTATGTATATATAGATATTTATGTAAAAAAGGCGATTTTAGATTTGAATATATGAATATAAATCGTTGTCTGTGTCACACAAATGAAAGTGAATACTATTCAAATAACTGCTGCACACACAAAATGTGTTCGATAAATATTTGCGAAATGCAAAACTATAACAAACCGAACCTAAATGCTTGTTAACGACAGCGATATTTCCTGTTGTCATGTGCGTCGTCACAAAAAGATATTGATATCGCGGCGCTCACCGAAAACAAAAACCTTAGAAAGAACTGCGAGACCTGAGAGTGTGGTCCCAAGTGATGTGACCGACTCTAATCCGATTTGTTTGATCTGACAACAAGGTCGACTGAAGTTCGCTGAACCGGTAAACAGGCAGGCAGGCTACCTGAGACGCTTGAGGATTGCACAAGAATTGAATATACATAAATAAATCATAAGAGTGGTTTAGCCAAAGTCAAGTTTATGTGAAACTTTCAAATAATCAGAGCAAGTTTTGCTTCCTTGGTGGTTTTATGCATTTGACTGTAAGAAAACGAAGACCACAAAAGAAACTGAATGGTTTTTTATCTCAAAAAATGCCGGAAACTTGATACTAAACGACAAAGGATGTTACAGAATGCCAAGGCAAGGGCACACCTGATCTGCTTTTGGATTTCTACATATTTAGCACATTTTTTACGCCTCAAAGGTACTTACCATAAACATTCTTTTTATTATTTGCTCTACTTGATCCACATTTTTTTTTACTTTTGTGTTTATGACTCGTATGCATAATTTGTACAAACCATTAAACGAACTGGTGGCTTGGCCAGAGGGCCAAGACCGCCTGGGATACAAATCCGGCACCATATTGCTTCAGCTTCCTTAATGACACGATCAATTAGCCACCTCTTGGCCAAGAGGTAGCAAAGGGTAGTCAATGGAATTTGTTTTTTTTTAATAACAGATTGAAGTATGTGAGAAACTTGCAGTAGTTGGGGAAAGGGCTTGAGTATCCAGTTACGAAAAGGGAAAGATTGCTTTTCTCTTTTATCTTTTATGATATAGAACAAATTTTCACATGAAACAATTCTTGTAGATTGTAATCAAATACTTTTGTCTGCTATTGTGTAGGAATTCAATTAAATTTCAAGAATGAAAAGTGGAATTGTTCATAAAGAATTTCGCGCAATCATTCGCAAACGATTCTTTAAACAATCAAAATCATTGTGCGAACGAAATATTTTTTATTACTGTTTTTTGCTTAGATTTTGATTGAAGAGAGTTAGATAAACTGAGTATTTAAAAGTCTATTATTTAATCCCACAAACACTCCATGAAAAATATAATTTCGTCAATGGTTATTTAATTGGGTAATTTCACGTAAATGAGCTGTGATTTTTTTGATGAAAGCATTGAGTAAACGAACCGTTTGAAAGTCTATATTTAAGTATTTTAGCTGTGGAAACCCACACACATCGCAAAAAAGAAAAAATTATACACCGATAGCGCCATATGGCAGTTGAAAGTTAAAATTACCGAGTTGATCTATGTAGGTTATGCAACGGCGCTTAGAGACGATGGATATATACTAAAACCTGATAGGCGGCTGGACAAGCAGCAAAGCAAAGCTGCAAATAAAATAAATAAAATAACTAAGCTAACTACTGCAAATAACTGTGAGTGTGTAAAAGTGTGTGCATCGAGTTAAAGTAAACAAAAACAACTCGAAATCGACCTTGTCTGACCCACTTTAGACGGCGCAGTGCCAAAACTGACAGCTGTGCGGCATTTTACAATTTATGTACGACGACGAAAAAAAAAAGTTACAAAGTTGCTGCGAGTATTTATACAATTGTTGCCGAGTATTTCTCTATTACTCCTCAACGAGTATTTTTGTGGCAACAGCCAGGCAGCCAGCATATGCGTGTTGCGAGTGTTGCAAAAATATTTTGTTATTTTATTTTGTTTTGCTTTTGCCTTTGCTTTGGTTGCCAAAGCGAACAGAGCACCAAGTAAGTCCAAGTCCAAGACCAGGCCTGGGACCGTCGCGTTGCGTCGCCTAAGTAGTCAACAACCGTTTCCAACGCACCGGTAACAAAAACAACAACAACAACGACAACAATCATAACAACTACAAGAGTAGCTATAGCATGCCACTAGTGCGGCAGCCTTTCTTGTTGAGAGCGCCTCATTTATAAAATTCGAAACGCCGCAGAGGGGTGCACTCACTTCACTCCACTCCACTCCACTCCAGTCGACGCGAGTCGAACTCGATAATGATTTATGCAACACTCGGAATCAAATACGATCTAAGAAACAAATTTGTTGTCATAAGCAAAAGATAAGCCCCAAAGGTGTTCACTCACATTTAGCTGGCCGAACACACTCTTAAACTCTAGCATCGGAGGCGATAACTTATTTATTAATCGATGTATATACTACTGTCTCGGACGGAGGCTAATGGCTGACCAGTTTTCTGAGAATGAATGGGGGCTACCGTCTAATAGGGCTAATTATGCTACTGCATGTATAGTTTGTAGTCACTATTTCGATCGCCACTTGTAGATAAACAATGCCTCTAGACTTCGACATCGACTTCTACTTCTACTTCTTCTGCACTGCGACTCAGAATCTCAGCTTCTACTTGAACTTAATTGAAAAGCAGGATTGCTGCGCACGTTCGTTGCCTAAGTCTTCTGTTTTGTGTGCCGTGTAAGAAAATGGAACAAACGCGAACGCATGTAATGGAAACTCGTTCGGCCTTTAGGCATTTATACTCTGACTATTGCTTAACCGTTTTGTTTTTGTTGTTTTTTTTTTTTTTTTTTTTTTTTTTGTGGTCGTAAAAGTGTCGTTCAACTGAACGTTGAAAATTAAAATTTCGAGTACGAACAAGCAGAGGCTAAATGAAGAACAATAACAGCGCAAAACTCACATCAAGACAATCATTAATGCCTGACGCCCACAATGTTGTTGACGTCGCCATCGCCATAGCTGTTGTTTGTCGCTGTCGTGGTCGAGATCGTCATCATCGTCGCCACTTTGGCAATATGGCTAAAAGGCAGTCCAAGCAGCCCAGCTTAGACATGGTAAAACTCAGCGCGTCGCATTCGCTCTGCCTCTGCCTTTTGCCTGTGACTTTGGGTCTGGCTCCAAAACTGCGACTCCAACTCCGGCATCGGCTTTGACTTCGACTTTGGCATCGCGGCGTCGTCGGCTGAAGTGGAAATAAATTATTACGTTATTGAGGAGAGTAATTGCGACAGACAGACGCAGCGGCGAACCCTTAACCATGGCTGCAAATAGATTTTGCACAGCACTGAAAAGTCCGTACAGCATACCTCCGCTCCCCTCCGTGTCCCCGCTTTGGGTCTTGAATGCTCACTTATGCCGCCTATGCATTCATCAGTCACACTCTTTGTTCGCTGCGTCCGTTCCATTCCGTTCCTTTTCTTCCCCCGCAATTGGCAATTTGCGAAACAGAAAACGAGCTTTTCATGTTATTGTTATTGTTATAGACCTTCCTCTATATACTCTCGAATATATATGTAAAAATATATAAGTTGGGTTTAACCGGCATTGCCCGTTCATACAAATGAACTTCCGCCCACACGGCTGGAATAACTAAATCACTTTTATTATTTTTCTTGCACAAATATTGCAGCTTTCCTTGAGTTGCAAAACTTTCTACATAAACGTACAACAAATTTATTGTTTAATTTGCATTTGCTGTCAATCGCATATAAATGCCATTTTCAAAACATTTTTCCCATCTTAAGCAAATAAAACATATATCAAGAGAGCATTCCATCGAACCATCAATGCAACAGTTAATGTGTACGTCAAAATTCTTGATGTTATCTGTAAGGCAATCGCATGCAAGTCACCACTTGAAGTTTTGAACGATAGAATACGCATCATAATGTAACTGGTCTTAGCTTGTTGGTTTGTTGGCTTGTTGGCCGATGTCATTTTTTAATTAAGCACATAAATTAAAGAGCCTCAGCCTTGGCTTTTCAACTCAGATCAAAGACTCCTGGGTCTAAGTCGCTAGTCTTTGCATTTTAGTGCATTTCCTTAAAGATAAAAGCACACATAAATTAAGCCAATTATTTTCATGCTTGCAATAACCATGCCAAGACCTGATACCAATAAAGTCGAGATTCAATTTGAGTACTCGGCCTCTGGCCATTGCGTCTCTGTTAACATGGCCAAATGCTGCTGCCCGCTGGCTATGAGTCTATGAATACACACACACACACACACATACAGATGCGGCATATCCAGCTGGCTCGCTGCTCACTACTCACTTTTGGCCAGGTCCCCAGCAACAGGCAAAGCTGGGACGCATCGTCATTGCCGTTGGCAGTCCCACGCACATTTTTATAACGCTCCTCGTCGTCGTCGACGTAGTTGTTGTTTGTGCCATGTCGTTGTTGCTGTAGTTGTTGTTGTTATTGCGTTCATTTGTGAGGCTTTTATTTACATTTTTATTTTTGCTGCATTTCATTAAAACTCGGCGGTCTGCAGCCCATTACGTATGCCACCTCCGATGCCAAGCAACGAATCGTAGAACCCAAAAGAACCTCGACAGCAATAGCAACAGCAACAGCATGATAGACCAAAAAGACAGACAACTCTAAAGCTGGCAGGGGGAGAACACAACACAGCAGACACAACAGTCTCGGTCTCAGTCTCAGAGTCAGGCGATGACGGCGTAGATGTTGAAGTCTGTTAATGCTTATCATGACGGTGATGATGAAGCCGACGTCGGCGGTTGGCACCGCAACTAATCGAGTGACTTTCCTGGCCGCTGGTCCAGCCCCCGTTGAGCTTGGGCTCAGCTTTAGATATTTCAGTTTTTGGGATTGGGTATTGGGGTATTGGAAGTCCAGCGTGAAGATCTTGTGCATTGTTGTTTGTGCTCTTCATTTACAATCGACTGTAAATTGCAGGCCAAGCCAACATCCAAAGCAACTGCACTGAAAAACATTGTTAATTATAAATACCGAAGTGCTGCGAACCGCATCGACTTCTTGTATATAGAAAGAGAAAGAAAGAAAAAGAAAAATGAAAATTATTTTATCTGCCTCCACTTCGATTCGGGATTAACAATCTGTGGGAGCTGCCCAGCCCAGCTGCATCATCATGAAAAGCCAACTATTAATATACGAGTGTGCATCGTTGGTCAGCAACATTGTATGCCACTTTATAAAGTGCATTTTTATTGGTATCAAGTTCACAACGCGAAAAGGGTCGAAGTCCCCTTTTCATTTAAGCGCAGCGGCACGTGTTCTATGCGTTCTCATAATATATTTGGTTTGAGCGCTGCTTAAGCGAAGATGCTCATATTTTATGACTGCATATTTCATGTTTATTGAAACGGAGCTACTGAAAAAAAATCGAATAAAATAAGACGATAAAATGCTGAATTACTAAAAAATACTATAGAGAACGAATAAATTCTTGGGAAAAATACTTAATACTATATAAATTAAAATACTGCGAGAAAATAAAATTATGGAAAAATACTAAATATTTAAAAATACTGTAGAAGACAAAACATTCTGAAAAATACTAAAACAAAAATACTGCAGAAGACGAATAAATTCTGAGAAAAAATTTTAAGTACAACAATACTATTTAAGACGAATTTTTAGTAAAAAGACTAAAATTATGGGAAAATACTAAATATTTAAAAATACTGTAGAAGACAAAACATTCTGAAAAATACTGCAGAAGACGAATAAATTCTGAGAACCATATTAAATACTACAAACGAAGATAAATACTAAAAAATATTTTTAAAATACTGTAGAAGAGGAATTCTTAGTAAAAATACTAAATACTATAAAAATTATAGTATTACAGAAGACTAATAAATTTTGCAAACTACTAAAAAAATACAAAAAATACTGCAGAAGATAAATAAATTCTGAAAAAATCTGAAATACTGAATAAGATGCTAATTAAAATACTACAAAAGTCGAATTAAATGAAGTTATTTATTCAATTCTGCTCATTCTGAAATGATTTGAATTGCTATACAAATAATTACTTCATTTGGCAAATTTAAATTAAAAGTATGTGAAATAACCAATTCATTACAAATTCTTGGCAATTTTGCGTGAGTGCATTTGACATTTGCATGCGAAAACACTTGAAATTAAACGCAAATTAGCTCTGCACATACCCTGTAAAATATACAACAATACTCGTAAACACAAATTCGAATAGTAGCTGAGTTGTCTGACAAATAGAATACATTATCGGTATCATATATCCAGGGCGGATGAACACCCGCTGGGAACGCTTAGCATAAACGCTAGGGACACCGAATAAATTGTGAGGAAATAACATAAACTCTTTTATTTTCTTGTATTTTTTTTGAGTACGAGTACAACACGCGAATGCATAAACACTTCATATTTATAATGGAATTGGGGTACCTTCGATCGGTTTGGCTAGCTACAGGGTAACTCTTGGCCAGAAAGCATTCTAACTTAACTTGTTTATGCGCCCATTTAGAGCGCAAAAAGGCGCACCCAAAACACACCCGCAGCTGCGGCAATAAAATGTTCATATACGAGTATGTGTGTCCATACATACATATATACATAAATATGCAGATATATACAAACAGACACGTATAGTAGTAGACAGTCACAGATACACAGATATAAAGCTGCCCAGACGCACTGAAAGTCGGATAGTCGAAAAAAAAAGAAAAACAAAAATAAAATAGCAACAAATGCAAAAGACGGACAGCGCCCAACAATCCCCTGCAATACTTAGTTGGCGCAGTGAAGGCAGGAAAAGCACAGACAGGCATCTAGCAATGGCTGAAGGACGGTCATATCACGGGACCGAGAGAGGCATGCACCCAAAGGGGAGACGGGGGCGAGGGGCAGCCAAGTACGAGTGCGGCTCCAAATAAAAGTTGATTACGAGTCTGCATCGCTAGCTGACTGCCTCGCTTGCTTACCTGGCTGCAAGGCATAGAGCCGAGCCGAGCTGAGTTGAGCTGAGCTGAGCCCGACTGAACTGAGCTGACTGGCTGCCTGGTCCATTGTCGTGAAGCAGATTAGTTTGCCATCGGGTTCAACTTTATTTGCAACACAAATTTTCATTCTAGTTGAAATGCAGGCAATAGCTAGCCAGTTGCCTGCCTGTTGCCTGTTGCAAGTTGTGGTAAGTTGGCAAAAAAAAAAAGAAGAAAAACACAGCCCCAAAAAGAGACAAAAGTTGCACGTCTCACGAATGCTGTGGCTGCAGCAGCAACCGCGGCTGCTGCTGCATTTTCCGCATGCAGCAAACAGCGACCGCGAAGTCAGCCCAAAAATTGAACAACGCCCAAAATCTTGTTTTGCTTCAGACTGAACTCACGATTTTTTGGCGCGGCGAGACCAGACTGCTGCAAACTATGAGCAACAAGGAAGGACATTAATCGTATCTCTGGCACAGGGGCCACACGATCGGGTCGAACTCTAAATACCCTTCACCCATGTGTGACGAATGCAGCGAACATGCCAAAAGCAAAGATTAGCCCAACTATAAACTGATTTATAATTTAGCAAAAGTCGTGCATAGATTAAAGTTTAGAACGAAAGTGATAACGAAAGATAATCATTTAGTAAAACTAAGATTTGAAAGCAATTCTTAGTAGGCGATAAATTTAATTCTTATTATCTAAACAGTTTTAGCGATAAACTCTGTGATATTAAGTATACGATCTTGTTAGAACATTGTCGAACATTAATTTAGCCCAAGCTGTGCTGTCTAAGAAATATCAAAAGTCACTTTGCTAATGTGCTAAGTAGAACCCTTCATCAAAGTCGAACATTTATTTATACAAGCGCCTTAATTAATTCCATTCTATTCTAGAGTATCTAGCCAGCTCTTAAGTATATTTTACAGCTAGCACATTTTGTTTTATAGATCCGCGTTGTTTAGGTTCGCCAAGGCTATTGCAGTAATTAGCCTAACAAGTCTATTTTGATTTTGAAGTTACAAAACAATATGCTAATTAAGCCACTCAACTCCAGTGGGAATAATTATTAGCTAAACGACAAAATGCAACCGAAGAAAGATAGAGAAGACTGTATATGTGGTATATCATTGAGGTCTCCATCTGCTAATGAATTCACGATGTCAATCAACGAGGCTTTGGGAAAATACAATTTAAGGACTGACCGAAAAAAATCTCAGCACAGTCAACGAATCTCAACAGCAACAGCATCGCAGCAGCTACTGCACATGTAGACCACAAAATAGACCGCATCAGATGGCCAAAGCTCGAAGCAGGCAGGCAACAGTCTGGTCGTCGTATGTGTGTTAAGAGAAATTTAACCAAATGGCACAAATATTGTGTGCTACAATTGTTGCGCAATAATGGTGCGGTCTTAAAAACCAGTGAACGCCAGCGCAGACAGGGAGCTGCACTGAACTGGGAACGAGACTGAGACTCCAAACTGCAACTGGGATTGAGACTCACAGGCTGCGGCTGGCGTCTCAGACTCACACACACACACACATATACAGAGAGAAACACATTCGAACTGCTTCGCATGTATCTAATAGTGGAGCCTGTCTAAGCCAAATGCGGGCAAAACATAATATTGCAACATACTTGGCCGTAAATTCAAACGACGCAGCGCCAATTGCGAGGGTGTGAGGGTGGCTGAGCGGCTGGCTAGAGTTTTGCCTCGGATCACATCGGATTCGATCGCCTTGTCGCTTTGCCTCGCCTCGCCTATAGACGCGACTCCACTCGACTGACATAACTGGTCATTCGCTTTGGAGCGATGCTGTTGCTGTTGCTATTGCTGTGAGCTAGAGCTAGAGCTAAGGACACGATGCAGCTGCGCCAAACTGGAAATATATTCGCAAATGTGCAACTAGCATCTACTGCCTGCCTGCCAGACGGTCGCTGCGAAACCGGATTTCCAATAAGTTCGAGTTCGTTGCATGCAACGAACACACACACACACATACACAGATGCAGATGCAGCCACAGCAGCAGTTAGACTTGGCTGTATTCAATTGCCAACGCGCTCGCGTTGAGGGCCAATTGCCTAAGCCAAAAGTCGACAAACCAAAAATAAAAAAAAAAAACTAAAAATTGCAATTCGCCTGACTTTGACTTCGACTTGGACTTCGACTACTGTGCACAGGGGCGTATAAGCAATAAATACGATAATCATTATAAATCTTCTAGCTCATGTGCCATCCCCCAAAACCATTCTCATACTCACCGGAGGGCCTTCGGAACTATTCCAGTTACGCAACGCTCGAAGACATTTCAGCATAATTAGCATAAAAAGTGTATTACAGTGGAATAAATAATACTACTTGCCATAGCTGTCCCTGACCGTTGGCCCGTCCGCTTGCCGTTTGCTGTTCACTGTTTGCTGTTTCTTAGGCCTTCCATCTAACGGGCTCGAAAGGCATTTCATTTCCATTGCTAATACCGTTTCATGTCATTTGTCATGTGAACAACTATGTCAGCTAACTACAAAGAACTACAGATTAGCAGTAGACTAGAACAAACCCTCCTCTACTTCATTGTATTTGCAACTCGCATAAATATAAATTCGTCATATCTTTGCACTCAGCAATTTGTTGTTGCTGTTGTTGTTGTTGTCTCGGAAACGTTTAAATGCTATTTAAAAAATAATTCCACTTGCGCTACGTTTTGTCAACTTCATGGCCATCTTCTTTACACCGCTGTTTGCCAGCCAAGAATTCACCGCTGCAAAAACTAGATCAACAAAGAAGAACATTTCTCTCTCTGAAATGCGTCTAAAGTACCGCTCGTAATTGTCGCACATGATTCAACGTTTAAGCACAAAAGAACAAAAAAAAATGTATTTCGCGTTTAGGCAGACAACAAAATACGTGACCACTTTAATGTTCTCTCTGCCAGTTGCGTAAAATGTGTGTGTATTGCTGCTCTTTCAGAATTAATGATTGTCCAATCATCAAGTTGGTCAATCGGGTCTTACATTGCTCGATCGCAACGTAAACTATTCCCCAGCGCAACAAGGTCAATCGATTATGTGAATATCCTCAGATGTCTTTAGTGGCACAATTTACAATTACAATTTCAAAATCAAGTTTTTGAAGCAAATGCCGAATTACTTTAATATATAATTACCAGCTATTGTCTAGCGTTATCTCTAATTGTAGCGAGCCTACACATCAACAAAGATGAAAAGAAAGCACTCGATCTCGATCTCGTACTCTCGGTATCTCTTTTGAGTAGCAAATGATCTTCAATGAGTTGCACATTGAATTAGTTTTGCGGTATCCCATTGAGCATTAAAGAAAAGGCATTCAATGTGATCACACATGAATGTTGTTGTTGTTGTTTTTCTATATTTTTGGGTAGTAGAGCACATGCATATGTATTTCGTGGTTGATCCAGCTTACGAAATTCAACAAATTTATGTTGAACTTTGTCCAAATCGATTTGTCTTAGTGACCATGTCGTTTCGTTCATGGTTTCTGTTTCTCTCTCTCGCACAGTGGGACAAATAATGGCTGCCATTTGAATAATGCACACATAAGGAAGTCGTTAAGGAACCGAATTTATTGCGAGTAGAACGAAATGTTTGTCAATATAAATTTAAATGGAATTGCTAAAAATTTGTACTTATTTGCAAAATAATTAAAACATTTTTAGTGGCCATAATTATACAACAAATATTCATATACTTTCGCTTGCTTTAATTTGACATGTTATACGAGTATATATTTTATTTACATATTTTCTCTGCAACTTTCCCACTGTGCTAAGCTGACGTCATGGCCACCGCATTTTTAGTGGGAACAAATTGAATTTATCGGCGATCTCTTAATTACCAATATATTACTGTTCCGAACTAAAACTTAAGCAGTTCGACAAGCGACTTAAATAGGTATTAAAATGTTATACTTTAATTTAGTCGTCGGTCGGGGCTAAATGCGGTTTCGTTGCATCTTTTTTGTTTTTTTTTTTTTTGCTGCTTGCTGTTACGTCGCTGAGAAAATGAAAGTGCAATGTGAGGGGTACGCTTATTAAATATGGGGACAGCACTCCATTTCAAAGCGAAGCGGAGCGCACACAGCATGAAATAGAAAATGAAAAATGAAAACGGAAAACAACACCAACAACGAACAGCGAATGAAAAATGAAAATTCAAAATGCAGCCGCCAAGGGGAAGCTGAGCAGCTGAGCAAAGCGCGACTCACTTTATTGTGGGTTTTGTGGTTAAAGCGTTGACCAACCCAAACTTCAGCTCCAACTCTAAACTCCAATAGCAACTGCAACAACTTCAGCTGCAACAATCTAGGCGAGGGGTAACAACAAGTTTTCATATTTGTCTTAGGTAACAAAAACACAATTATGATTCGGTTAAGTTTTTCGACGACTTGCCTACATGGTTCACAGACGGATAGACTGAAAAGCATTGCTCAACAGTTTAATTAAGTTTAATTTTAAGGCACGGTCATAAACACACTCACACTCATTTTGCACATTGCACATTGCAATTGCACATTTGCTTAAATCGAAACTAATTAAATGAATTATATGAGATTACGTTGCATATAACATTTAAAAGATTGAGATCTCTCTCTTAACTTCTCTCAGCTGCCTTGCAAGGTCAATAATGAGTGCGATTATTGTGCAGTTTATTCATCTACGTGATGTTTTCTTCTCGCATACATTTGTAATACTTAAATACAATACTATATATCTGCTCTGGTCTTTAATTGCAGCAATGGCTTCCAGCAGTAGCAACAGCAACAGCAGCAACAACAATTTCCGCAGCAAAAGTCACAACCTAACACATGTGCCGCAATGCCGCCTGAGAACCGGCAATGGCTCAACGACCACGACTTTGGATGCAAGTTGTGAGCGAGGCCAGAAGGAATGCTACTATTATCAACCACCTACCTCCCAGCACCAGCATCAGCTTCAGTTACAGGAACAGCAGCAGCAACAACAGCAACAGCAGCAGCCTCTGCAACAGCAACAACAGAAACAACAACAACATCGACATCAGTGTTGGCCAAGTTTGCAGTTTGGCCGATGGCTGAGCGCAATGACCGCCTATCGATTGCTGACAATCAGCCTCCTAATTGGAATTCTGTGTCTACATCACGTTCACGGTGTGGATCCCAAATTCGACCCATCCACGCGCATGCGGCTCGTACTTGTGCCGGCAGACGCACAGGTCGGCTCTGTAATCTATAGATTGCGTGCAACTGACGAGGAGTTCGACTATCCACTGACCTTTGAGTTTATGGGCGATGCATCGTCATCCACCGTCAAGGTGGAATCGCTTCCATGCACCAAGTACAATTCGGTCTGTCAGGCAAATGTTGTGCTCCAGCGTCGCCTCGAGCCCGGCCGCTACTATGACTTCCAGGTCTCAGTGAAGGACACAAATGGTGGCATAGCCACGCAATTGTGTTCAATTACGGCAACCAATTTCACAACACCCCATGACCTCATCTTTCCACACAAGCCCGGCATCATTATGATACCCGAGGTGAGTACAGAATGCCCATCCGAAAAAGAATCCAAGCAAAAAATAAATACCATACTCTCTGCACAAGGGAAATAGAATTGCTTAGGCACGCTCACGGTTTTCGCTTGGTATGCGCTTTAAGAATACTTAAATACCGATCGAAATCAATATAATCATAATATGCTATGATAGGTTCTTCTCGATACAACATCTGACCCGACTCTTAGTTAATAGACACCAAGATCTAATCATAATAAGATAGCATTCGATGGACAATCAGTTTGACCCGGCGCATAGTTAATGCAAACGTATGTGTAATAAAATGGCTTAGCTCAGCTCAATGATTGCAATCATAATTCGATTTAATTTAATGTTAAAGAGAAGTCTGACCAAGTAAACCAAACTTGATTAGAATTATTTAGATAAAATATCTTGATACTCCGAACTAATCGAAATAAATATGCAATCATTTTAAGATTGAGTTTGGGTAAGCAAAGATTAATTTTGTAATTAGAAAACTTTATTGAGATCAATGCAAAATAAACGTGTTTAAAATGTGTTTTAAATTTCAAAAAAAGAATATAGACTAATTTGGCATTTTATTTCTAAACAGATAAGTTTCAAGAATGTAAAACCTCAAAGCGAAAATTAGAACATGATTGAGTTAATTATAGGAAAAATACAATTTAAAAAAGAATTATCAAAATAAGCCTTAGCCGCTATGACTCATCTCATTTTACTAAGAAATTCTATTCGTTATTTCAATAAAATAATAATAACTTTAGCTTATTTAGAAACCTGTTGTAAAATGCAATATTTTACATAATTATTGATTTATTTTATATAAATTTCTTGACCCGCACAATTTTCCTAAAACCTCTTAACAAGAGATAAAGGCAATGATCACAAAAATAAGTTTTGAAAGATATATATTTAACTTACTTTGACTTATTTAGAAGCATGTCACTAAATCTAATATTTTACATAATTATTGATTTATTTCATTTGACTTTCTTGACCCACGCAATGCCTCCTAAATTAAACTAATTTCTGCAATAGTTTAACCTTGACAAACATTTTCGTTTCATGACTTTTTCAAGGATGCAAAGCGAGGCAGCGAACTCGACTATGTAATCGCACGCAAGAATCCGCTTTATCAAAAACCAGTCTACCTCGAGCTATGGGTAAGTATTATTACACGATTATAATAATTTTACTTGCTAACATGTACAATTAAAAATATGCTATATATTTATTTGTAGGGTTCTCCTTTATTTGCCATAAGACAAAAGATCGTATCGGCGGAGACGACAGAAGGCACTGTGTTCCTGCTGGGTCCTTTGGATTTTGAGAAACAAGCCATGTACCACATAACAATACTGGCTAATGTACGTCTATGTCTATAACTGGTTGCATTTGAATAGTCGTGATGTGTAATGCAAAATGTTTCGACTTCTTCTTCTTTTTCTTCTCGTTGTTGTTGTCGGTCGTAAACTTTAGGATGCATATGCCGAACCTGGACAGGATAGCCGCAATATTGCTGGCATGGAAATTGTTGTCATTGTCCAAGATGTACAAGATCAACCGCCGGTCTTCACACTGGCCCCACCGGTTACAAAGCTGCCACCCGGTATACTGCCCGGCGACAAAGTAATTAAGATGCAGCACCCAAGATAAAAACCATAAACAAAAACCAAAAAAAAAACCAAACCATATTTATTTATGCTACTTTGTATTCGTTTTATTGTCATTCGCAGATATTGCAAGTTCATGCAGAGGATGGCGACAAGGGCAATCCGCGGGAGGTGCGTTATGGCCTGGTATCGGAGAATAATCCGTTTACGTCTTTTTTCGATATCAACGATACGAGTGGTGAGTGCAAGTTTTGAGAAATGTTTTGGTTAAGTCACATTTTATACTATTCAAAATATGTAATTTGCTTGCTGCAAAAAGTATTTCCAGTTATGCAAATACTTTCTACCAGCAGTTAGTCATGCATACCTCGCATTGCTTCGCCTACAGGGTACAGCAGGCATTCAACATTGCAACAACATCTGAGAGAGATACATATTAACATAACTACCAGCAAAAGAACAGCCTTAACAGCAATCGAACGGACCAGCTCCAATCCGGTCTGTCGTTAGACTCGTTAGATAGCCAACCCAAGCAAGCTCATCTTCTGCCACTTCCTCTCTGTCTCGTCCTCATCCTCGACTGCGACAGCTTGGATGCCCGTACGTGTGTACGCTTTGTGCTGTGACCAAGTTCTGGTACTGCAATTTGGCTCTAGGCTTCATGCAATGAGTCTTTGCCCTTCCCCTTACCCTTCGCATTTACCTGCAACCAAACTGTTGCAATGATTGCGCTTCAGCTTCCTTGTTTCGTGCTCGTCTGGTTCACTGCCAGCGCTTGATGGCAATGACTCTCTGGCTATGGTCTTAGTCTCTGTCTCGATCTCCGACTCTGTCTGTCTCTTGGCAGACTCTTCGTGGCTGTCTGTCTGTCTGTCTGCCTTTTGTTTGCCTCGTTCAAGATGAGGCAGCACCAACAGCAGCAACAACAACAACAGCAGCAGCAGCATCGGCAACAAAATTTCGTGCCAACTCTTTTCGGCCAAGCTACAAGAATTTCATGAACATGCTGTGCATGTGTCTATCTCTCTCTTTCTCATTCTCTCTCCCTCTCATTCCCTGTAGATGCTGGGGGATTACAGTCGTTCGATTATGATCTACACAGTCTTTGAGCTAATTATACATGTGTACTCGACTCGTACTCTCTTCGCAGGGCATATGAAATATTTTAATGTAAATGACATCAATTTCCATGCAGGGAAGCGCAGCAACAAAAAAATATAAAAAATGAAAAAAGTTGCATTAAAATGTTCTCAGCCCATTGGCTGATTACTTTCTGTTTCCTTTGTCTGTGGGCCAAGTGATCCGGCAATGCCGAGCAAAAAGTGAAATGGTAGCATTATCTTGTACATAACTTGGCTAAAAGCGGCAACAGCAGCGTCGGCCTAGTCTATTGCCATGAGAGCAATCTCTTTTTGCTGCCGTTGCTTTACTTTGGCCAACTGCAGTGCAATTGTTCCCATGGCTGACTGCAGCGACGCTTTTTTTTTTTTGTTTTTTTCTTATTTTTCTACTGCCGCTTATAATAATGGTTATTATCGAGCGACAGTACTGAATGGAAAAGCAGAAAAAACAAAAACAAAATATATATTAATACAATTAGCTGCGGGAAAGACGTGTTAAACAATGGAGAAAAATTTACTGCAATTTACTGCTAACTTGTATTATGTTATTATTTTATTGCACTTAATCGCTAGCTAAAGAATTTTAATTAAACATAATTTAATTGTTAATCCTTTTTTTTTGCGCAATTTGCAGGTGAGATTTTTCTGATGCGACCACTCGAAGATATTGCGGCCATAACGCATGTGGGCGATCCCGTCCTGCTCACCGTAATTGCGGAAGAAGTTAAGGTTGGTCGTGACGAACCTCCAGCGATGGCATCCACAGTGCAATTGGCGTTCTTTCTGCCGGAACGTACCAATTCGCCGCCTTACTTCGAGAACGATCAGTAAGTACAGTACAATCAAATATGTAAAAATTACAACACACAAAGCACACGATATGGTGATCGACTAGCAGTTACCCTACGAAGAGGAAATAATCGATATGCTAGCAATCAGGATGCCTATAAATACTTTATAGGTTCACTCGCCTGGCCTGGTGTTTTTTCGCATTCCCAACTTTACATCTCTATTGCAATTTGATGGTCTTACCTCAAAATCCCACAAACAAAAAAACACTGTGCATGAGAAACCGCATTTCCTTGCAGCCACCACATCCATTAGCATAAAGTTGAAGCAGCTCACAATGAGGTTGATAAGATTACCACAACATCGTCTCGCAGACTATATCAATTTATGCCCAGGCTCGTCTAGGCGAAATTCCACCTAAAACTTGAAAATACCTTTACAGTTGAATAGCTCAAGTTGAAGTTGAAGTGGAAGAAGTCTGAAGTCTCCGTCGTGTGCTTTTACAGCATTTACATAGTTCTTCGCTCGATGCTAATAACTCGCTCACGATTTGTTCCTTCTTTTCTTTTCGTTTTTTTTGTTTTTTTTTGGTTTTTTCTTCTGCTGTTGTCTTCCCATCATGCAGCTACGTCTCGAGGGTGGACGAGAATGCACCTCAGGGCACAGCGCTGACGTTCATCGATCCATATGTGCCGCGAGTGTATGACGATGATACCGGCAAAAATGGCGTCTTCTCGCTGACACTGCTCAACAATAATGGCACATTCGAGATTACCCCCAATGTGGCGGAACGCAGTGCCTCGTTCCTCATACGAGTGCGCGACAACTCGTGGCTGGACTACGAGCAGCGGCATTCGGTGCAGTTCAATGTGCTTGCCCAGGAGCTGGGACCCGCAACGAACCTGTCGGCCATCGTCAATGTCACCGTCTACATCAACGATGTGAATGACAACACACCGGTGTTTGATCAGCCAGCCTATACGGTCGATTTGCCCGAGAACATGACGGTGGGCACAAAGGTGGTTCAGGTGCATGCCAGCGACTTGGATTCGGGTCTGGGTGGCAAAGTGCGTTACACTGCCATCTTGGGTTACCTGAACACCTCGCTGAATCTGAATGCCGAGGACGGCAGCATCACGGTGTCGACAAACAGTCACGGCTTCGATCGCGAAGTGATGCCCGAATATCATTTGTATGTGGAGGCTCGGGACATGGATGGCAATGGGAATCGCGCTCAAGTGCCGCTCATTATCAAGTTAATTGATGTGAACGATGAGGTGCCCGTTTTCGATAAGGATCTGTATGAGTTTATACTGGCAACCGATCTGCAGAGCTTCACAACGAATGCGTTTATTCATGCCACTGACAAGGATGCCACAGCTCCGAACAATGTGGTGCGCTACGAGATCATCAATGGTAACTACGAGAACAATTTCGTGTTGGACAAAGTGTCAGGCGAGTTGACAGTGCGCGAGAAGATCAAGCTGCGTTCCAAGAAGCAAGTTAGCCAGCGCAGAAGACGAGCTGTAGCCGAGGGCGAAGACGATGTATTCATACTGACGGCGAGAGCTTATGATCTGGGCGTTCCTGTACGATTCTCTACAACCATGATACGCATTTATCCGCCAGAGAGTCGCAAGCGCACAGTGACCTTTGTGGTGCCCGGACTGAATCCAGACAAACGCAAAACTGAGGAAACACTATCGGCCATAACGGGAGGAAAAGTGTTCATACACGATATGCGTCCACTCACTTCGGAGGAAGCGGGTGCTAAGGACATACCCAATGGCAATCCTAATGTCAAGGAACGCAGCGTGGTCACAGCAACTGTGCTTTACGACAGCTCCTCGGTGGTGGACATCTCACAGATTCAACAGCGTTTGTCGCAGCACAATAATTCCTATGCCATCATGCCACAGGATACGGCGGAGACAGATGTAAGTCCTTAACTAACTAACCATTAACCAATGAACTAATGAGAGTGTGTTTGCTTTAACAGAGTCTCACTCCCTTGCAGACGCAGTATAAGGCCGAGAATAAAGTGCTCTTCTGGTTGCTCATTCTATTGGCCACATTGGTTGCTCTAACGATCCTGATCCTGTTGCTGTGCTGCATCTGTTCGTGGTGTCCACTGTATGGTGCAACAACGTAAGTGGCTTTCATTCATAATAGATTTGTAATATTTGTTCGACTATCCTTTACTGTCATCCCTTGCTTATTGACTCGGTAACTTAGTCTTGGGAAAAATGCTAATCGAAGCTATACGAAAAATGCCAAAGGAAAATACTTAGACACAGCTGCAATTCATCTAACTCTGCATGAAGAGAGTCTATGATAAGATAACTAAATGACCTAACGTATCTAATCTTCAGTAACTATAATCTAACTCCGCTCAAAACTTTTCAAGAGATGCTCTCTAGAATTGTGCCAAAGACTAAGTACAGAGCTCAACGGAGCGAGGAAATTTCATAGCATTAATCATGATCATGAACTACAAAATAAAAAAAAAACAACATCATTTATATCATCTTTAATCGTTTATTCTTCTCTTGTAGCAAAAGAATAGTTAATATCAGTAAAACTGAAGACGATGTACATCTAGTGCATAGGGAAATGGCAAATGGAAAACATACAAAATCTGTTCAGGTAGATTTTGAACAATTTCGAATTACACTCGTAGAATTCAAATTATCTAGAGAAATATTCAATATTCACAAAAAAACACACACTCTCACTTAATGGCAATTTCGTTAGTTTTATGTTCTTCTTTTTCATTTTAATTTTCCTTTTTAATACAAACTCTTAACTTCTAGTTACACTGGTTGCGGAAGTAGTTTAATTTTTTTTTTATTTTTGACTTTGAATTTATTTTGTAATCCAAAATAATGTTACAGGTCGCAGAGTGGATGGGAAGAAGAGAGGCATGGTCAGCGGAGAAGCCATCCGATACACGAACGAAGCCCACACGCTGGGAGTTCCGGGATGGCCGTGAACAGTCTGACGAAAACCTAGAGATGCAGCACGCTGGTATCGATAACGATAACACGCGCACCCAATCAGCCGAATACCAGCAACGACGCGTTCGCATCAAGTGAGCCTAATGATAAATCTCTTTTATCAGACATCAATTATTAATGATGTTTATCCATTTAGAAACAACCGCACAGCCAAAGAAGAGCCTCATCATAGTTTCCATAACTCTAGAACTAATTTAATCAACGATCGTGACGTGTACATTGAAGATGTATTAGATGATCAGCACCTAGCTGAGATCAAAGAGAACTTTACCCGCGGCAAGGGCCAACGAAATTTGGAGCACACTCGCATGAAGAATTACGATGCGGAAACTCGACAAATCGACGATGATTCGATGCGTAGACATGAAATTGAACGTGGCAGCGACATCGATCTAAATACTGCACACAATAGTCTCAAGAATAAGCGAGAGCTGTTCATTAAGGATGGAAATGTGGAGATATTGCAGCTAATGACCAGGGACAAGACGCAAAATGGCGCAGGTGGCATGGACGAGGATAACATCTATGTGAATGTCCCGATGAAAACATCCACGGATCTCACGCATCCACAACTGTTGATGGTCGACAACACGGGCAAGGAGATACTCATGCGACGCTTCATTGAGGAACAACCTGATGGCAAGCAAATCATACGCGAACATTATCACATTGTGCCAGGGGCCACATACATTCAATCTATGCCAAATGAGATCCAACAGGGCTCAACACTCAAAGGCGATACGTTTCCCTTTGGCAAATCGGGACCAAATAGCATAGTCTACTCGCAAACGGAACCCGAGGTGAAAGTCATACACACACAGTCCGTGCAGGCAGCGGAGGGAGGAGCACAACTTCAGCCTGCCATATCAAATCAATCACTTACCCAGGAGCTGGAGAATTCGTTGAAGCAACAGAATGCACTCTTGCGACAGATACTGATGGAGAAGGAGTTGCTGGAGTCGCGGTACACCCAGCATGAGCTAGTTTTAGAAACACAAAGTCTTCCAGGTCAATCGATGGCCATTGGCACACAGACGGACTGCGATGCCGGCACTCAAACGGAACCAGCTGAGAGCTACGTGGAAAGGACCTCCGTGAGCTCACAGGCACAAGTGGGAACGTCGACACGACGACGTGCGCGCAGTGAAAATGATGACTCCATGTCCGAGGATGAGTACAGATATGTGCGCTTCAGTCCACCAAACAGTCCGGAGGGCGTCTATTGGATCAAGCGACGGCGTCCCAAGAAACGTTCTCGTCTACGAGAGGGCACACGACCGGGAAAGCGCATTGTTATGGTTGAGGATGTAAAGCGAAAGATCAGAACACCGATTAAGGAGGAGGAAGAGGTCTATGAGAAAAAGCGTGTTCCACCTAAGAAACCCTTAAGGGAGACTAAGACAAGCATTCTGCGCAAACAGCTGAGCGATGAGAGCCGCAAAAACGAAAGCACCTCACACAAGGAGCCACATATTGTGAATCACCGTCACAAGTCCGAAGTACTGAGTCGAGAAGTGCTTATGGAAATCTCGGATTCTTTAGATGATGCTGGAAGTCCGAGACGGCATAGATCGCGTAGCATCCCAGTGCAAGAGTATTACAACAACTCTGATGGAGAAGTCGATGAGAATGAGACTGAATACTCCATTGACTCGGACGACGATGAGATTGTGATTAGAACAAATGGCCACACAACAGGTTATCCACTTGAGCGAGCAGAGGCGTATGCTAGAAAGGTAAGAGATGCAGAAAGAGAAGCTGAGCTGCATCAGAAGCACAGCACATCCCACCAAACAAAACAGAGCAGCAGAAGATCTCTATCGGAGACACGCCACGAAATCGAACCAGAAATCAAACCAAGACTGTCACGTCGAGACAGCTCACGGCGTAGCCAAGAGTCCCGAAAGCAAACATCCTCAGAACCTCCACACAGTCGTTTGTCCATATCGAAATACGAAAGCGCCGTCGAAGATAATGGCAGAAATGGCCACCCAGCTGAGTTGTCCGGCTCTAAGCGTCGCTCCTCCAATGAACGCTATTATCAAAGCGAAACGGAGTTGGCTACACACGAAGAACCGAGCTCAGGTAAAGTACCCAAGTATATGGAATGGTATTATGGCAAAAAGAAACCTGCCAACAGTGGTCGCACCTCGACAGAGTCATCCAAGTCACAGCTATCGTCGAAGAAGAAAGTCAATGGTGTTGAGAAGCGTGTGTCGAAGCCACGAGCAAATGCCAAGTCCGAAGATCCGTCGCCATATGAGGAAGCGGGTAAATTCAAGCCGGAACCAGCACCTCGAAGATCTCCACCCAAGGGAAGTCGTATGCTTAAGGAGGATCGTGCTCTGAACAAACAGCATAAGCCCAAAATTGAGACTGACACCAATCATCCGTTGTTGCAGCACTCTGAGCATCGCTTCGAGCGTGAGAATGCGCCAGAAGTGCCAGCGCCACCCACAAAATTGCCGCACTATATGTATCCGGAGACCCCAACGTATGCGGATAAGGATCATTCATCGCAGAGACAGAAGCCGAAGCCATCGCCCATCAAGGAGAACGAAATCAAAGTGACCAAATCGAGAATCAATCTAAATGTCGACGATCATCATGGAGGTGGAGGAACAAGTCATGCCACATCGCACGTCCAGAAGCAATTGAATGCATCCACACTTGAGGATGATCACGATTCGGGCATTGCGATGAATTCGCTCATGAATAGCATGGGACGCCGCAATCCAATTGCCGAAAAGAAAAGCGTTTTCTCGATTGCCTACGACGATGTCAGTCGCGTGAAAAAGATCACTTCAGGTGGAGAGTCCCCCCAGTATTCATAATGCTATCAAGGATTCTCGAGCATTTTGATTTAACCAATATATGTGATAGCCTCTAAGGCTCGTTTAACCTTCAAGCAATACAATTCGTTATACGATTACATTTGCTATCTAAATACAAATAAATACATACGCTTTAGATAAGGTATGACATGATCCTGTTGAGGTCCTTGCAATTAGTTTTCATGCACCGAATACATCTTGAGATGTCTTCACGATTGTCAAATATTGTAGTTTTTATCAGTTATGGTATAGTAACAACAAAGGGTTTTATCCCAACAAATTTATACAAAAAAAAATATTAAATATATTCAATTATAGTTGGTGTATGCTGAGTATTATTTCTCATTGTAAATATTCCATCTGTTAATCTTCTATTCATTCTGTCCATCCAAGTTCATTTTTATCAACCTACCAAAAATGATTCTTTAATTCTGAGGTCTATATCCACTTGATTCCTATATATGTTTATAAGTATGTATTGTTATTATGCCCAGGATTTAACCTAGCCAAAATTCATTTTTAATTACATTTTAATAAGTTAATTCTCTCTATCTAGATCGATTATAAATATAATTTTAACTCTAATTTGCAGATACAATATAGCTAAGGCAATCAAACAATCATATAGTATTCAAGCGCAAAATAATAATTTTAAATGATTAGACTTTAGAATTATGAACAAGTTTCGATCAGATTTTTTTTATTTTAACCGAATACTATATAGATAAATCACCAGTTACCTTAACGTTAGTCATTCTATATGCTATTCCTATTACAATGTTTATAGTTTAAAAGTCCAGAATCTTTTCCGCTTTAGTTTCCGCTCAAACATTAATGTAAACAATAAAAATACATGTTTAAATAATAACTGCCATATTGACGTTAAATCATCTACATGATATTAACATTCAGCCGATGAACTTGTATATAAAGAATAGATCTTAAAATATAATTATTGGAACAATATTCTTGCCTCTAATATTAATGTAAATATGTATCTATTGATAAGCATTGTCTAACAAAAGCACCTGATTTATGATAGCAAAATGTATGTGTTGGATAAATCAGTTAAAATATGTATATTAATGTTTAACTACGATTAATGAAGAGTATGTAAGAGTTAAAACCAATATCATGTGTAACGTTTTTATATCTGATTATTAAATAAACTATACAAATAAAAATAACTATAAAATTGAATTAATTCCCTTGTGTGGTTTAGAAAAAAAAGCTCAATCACATTATTAAAAAACTCTTATCTGGACGCGAATCGAATATACAGAAAACCCCAACTCCAGGAACAAATCTGGCTTACGCAAAAACATTTCAAGCTGATTTTTAGAAGTATGATTCAAATATTTCTTTATTTATTGGATATGTATAAGAAAATTGTTACTCACAAATTAAAACAAGTAAAAAAGCTACAGTCGAATGTGCTCGACTGTGAGGTACCCGCTACCAATTTTGAATAAAAGCTAAATATCGCGGTATTATTATCAACATATACAAAAACTACAAAACTACTAAAAAAAAAAATTACCGATATAGAACCACTCTCAAAATGGGTAGCGGGTATAAACACGCTAGACTCTTTAAAATTCTACACACATTCTTTATACGCGCTCATAATTATTTATACATACATATGTGTACATATGTACATACATACATATGTGTATCTACACTTACATATGTACACATACATATGTACATATACAAATCTATGAGTGTTTATTGCGTGATTCAATTTTATCCCAAATACTTAATTGCTTAGGTCATTGTGATCGAGAATATGTATCGTAAAGTTGCTGTTGAGGTGATGATTATCTGCATTGCATTTTAGTGTTTCTTGCACATCTGATAACACTGTTGGCAATAGGCTGTACAATAATAATACAGGTGATCAGCTAACACTGCGTTTTTCACCTTTTGCAATGTGGTGAGTTTATTCTCTCAATCGCCAGTCCTACGCTCTTTCTTTGAATATCTTCGTCGCCTCTGACGCTCTTAATCTCAATTAACGCCATATTTGTTTGCGGCTCTCCGGCTTCCTCTCTCACAATTGCTTGCCTGCTAACACTCGCGTAATCCATTTTACTTACACTCACGCCAAATAAATGGTTGAAGGCACAGTGGATGTAGCATAGGCCTAAATAAATATGTTTAATGTCTCTTGTTAATTTCGAACATTTGTCAAGCAGCTTGCTAAAAAGTGCTCCAAGTACATCAAGAGCGCACCACTGTGCATGCGATTGCTCACATTTGTTTACTGTCCTCCGTTTCTGCTCTGCTTCACAGAGCACAATTTGCCGTCGAGCAGCTGCCAGACAGTTTTCGTTTTCAGTTTCTCCACATCTGCAGGCGTGGTATGTTGTGTTTGTCGTTGTGCGCTCGCTTTATTGCGATTAAATTATTTTCAATTATTTTGAAAGATTTGTAAAAATATATATACGAAAAGAACAATACAAAGACTGAAGTGAATGTTGTAAATAGAACAAAAGATATTTCAGGCAATTGCTGATCACAAAGTTCTATATACAACCACTTCCTTTTTTACATTTCGCTTTACTCTGAGCATCGTTTAAGTGCGAACTAAGAGCACGCCGCAATAACAATAATAATAATAATAATTTAAATTTATATTTTCTCCACAACAGTTGAACATAATACCACTGGTGGTAAAATATTTAATTGTATTCCATTAAACGTTCCAATAACAATCCAAAATGTGCAAATGTCTGACCGGTAACGTAGCGTGCTGGTAAGTTTAATTGAATTAAATGTAATTTTTTTTCAGTATGTAATTAGTTAGTTTTGCGAATGTATGCGTAAGTTTTATTTGCGCTTTCCTTCAAGAGTGAGTAGTAAGACAACAAAGTGCGTCAAGTGGTTGAGGCGTCACTTGTGTGTTAAACATAAACCGGAAGTTCTACTATTGTTTATGGGCTTAGAACTGTTTGCGACGTGAGAATATCCCAGTACAAATAGAAAGAAGATACAGTTGTTGATATCAGTCGAAAGATCGTAGCTCACTCAAATTTTGAAATTAAGATTGTTTTTGTTTGTTGTAACAGAGAAAATTCATATATAGGGTTTCATGACCAAATGATATTATGCGTATGACACATGCATACATATATGTAAGTATATTAGTATTCTCATGCTACGCATTATCAACTTCATAGAACGGCTGGCCACCCCTATTTCGTTTACTTCTATCCCCAGCTATGTATGACTGCGTGCTTATATTCAGCTACTCACTTTTTTATTATATCCTTGACATGGTTCAGAACTGAAGAAACACTATGCGGTAGTCTCAATACTTTAGAAATAATCAGAAGAGTACTCGAAACAAACTTTATGTAGATTTAGATTACATTGTGCATCATTGGGGAATTGTTAATTTTGTATTATTTAACTTTAAATTTATTATTAATTCTTTACTATTAAAAAGTATGCTCATTTTTTGCTTTGTTTTTAACTGTAATTATTTTGTGGTTGTAGATTAGTTGGGGAATTGTTCTTAAAAATTAACCTTAGGAAATATTATCATCGTATCAAAAAAGTTTAGCAATTAAACTTACTACATAGTACAGTAACAGTATACAGGGTATTAAAAAGACTATCACATTAATTTGCACACAAATATGTGTATTTGAATTCAAGTGCGTATTCGGATGTCTCGTCTCCAGACAGTCGCTGGCTCCACTCGGGCGCGACGACATAACTTTGTTTATCCAACCTCCCCAGGACAATCGAGGACACCAGCAACAACAACAACAACAACCTTCAGCTCAGTTAACCGCCAGCTGGGCGCCAATCGTCATAATGACATTTTTTTGTTGTTGTTTATAAGCATAAGTCGTAAATGCAATAACTAGGAGAGGAGTATGCTAACAAGGGTTGAAAGTGAAACTGTACGAATTAAAGGACATGCATGTATAACCATACTTAGTTTGTGCCATGATCTAGGTGAACTCTAATTAGTATGCATTACTAATTGACTGGACTGTAAAATAATGCAGTCATACACGAACATCAGGAAATGTTTAGAATATCTTAATTAAAGCACTAGAATGACATTTATGTTATGTGAACATCACATTTCTAATATTGTATCTTTTCTTTACAGCTGCTTCAACTGCGCACTTAGCATGCTTGTGTCCATCATCAGTGCCTTCTTTGTGCTCTTCGTAATTATTGGATTGGTAGTTTACTTTGTTTACTATCATGATAAGAACGGCGATTTGCATGATCAAATCGGACAAATCGGTAATGATGCTAAGGATAAAGCTGGTGATTTGTATAATGATTTAAAAAATAAACTCTCCAGTTAAATCAGGTAAGCAGCTTGATTATTGCCAAATTAAAAATTGCATGAGTAAAAAAATTTAATTTCCCCCATTCCTTTAGCATTGGAAAATCTCTACAGAAACATTGAACTTACATCTTACATCTGCTTACATCTGTTGCCTTTTGAACGGTCCTCCAAGTTGACCTGCATAATTGTTCCAGCATAAATAAATACAAACAATATATGAATCATACAGTTTTTGTCTTCTGTACAAATATACAATAAGTTTTTATAAATGTTTACATGTTCACACATATTTTATAAAATGTTCCTCCGAATCTCTTAAATAATATTTATTCCAACACAAAAATTACTTTACAAATATAAATGTTTATATTCAAAAAACTGTTTGTTGTTTTCATATTGAAGGGTTCAATAGGTTGATTGTTTGACGAGAAAATACCCCGTGCTTTAGAGATTTTAATTTGTTTTCCTTAATTTGGTTAAATTACTACTAAAATGCAATTACACAGGGTAGAAAGTAGCTCATAAGTCAAAGTGTATAAAAAAGTCCCTTCCAACGCCAGTCACGTGCAGTCATTCAATTTTATCATACCCCACTTGTCATTTCAGTGGGTATGAGGAACACATTGTGTACTACGCAAACACTCTCGCTGCTGCTGCTGCTGTTGTTGTTGTTGGTGCACTTCTAAGCATTTGTGCCAACAACTAAACTGCCCCACGACGCGTCATCAAACGGAATCTAACGCCAACTAAGCGCGATTAGAAAACATGTGAATATGTTACCAGGCGCCCAGCAAAAGCAGCCGGCAAACGCGCTCTAGAACAGCAAAAGAAGAAGGTTAGATGCGCGGCGAGAGAACAACAATCACACACTCGCACACGTTCCAAGCATACACAAATACACAGGCACACGCGCACGCACACGTACATGCATAGGTACATAGAAATGTGTGCTTGGAAGGTGTGTAGCGTCGTGTTAGAATGAACGAGAGAGCGTCAGTGAAAGAGTGACAGAGGCAGAGGGAGAGCAAGAAATGAAACAGCGCAAACGCGTGCATGGGAGAGATTCCAATACCCTGCAGCAGCAGCAGCCGTAGCAAACTTTTATCAGCATCCAAAATTGGAAATTTGTGATTAGCTAAGAAATGAAATAAATCATAGGGAAATACCCTTTTCATCTGTTTTTACTCAAAATTATTTTATAAGTAATTAATGTGCTGAACTTCTAAGCATGAAAACTGTATAATTTCAAAGCATGCATCATTTGTTAAACAATAATTTGCCATGCAAATAAATTTGTATTCATTGCTTGATTTATTACAATTGGCTACTGTTTAACAGTTTTGTTTGTCAACTGTTAAGTTAACATGCGCATTAACAGACATTCTGTCGCAGACTGCGCATAAGCATGTATGTATGTATTGTGTGTCTGTGTGTGTTTGTCTGTGTGCTTTCCCCCATTTGCAGTTGATGCTTGGCGCTATGCTTGAATTGGCAGAGGGCTCGAGGCATTGCGTACCTTTGCATACATATTTATGTATGTCTGTGTGTCTGTGCACTTGCTATCCATGTGTCTGTGTGTGTGTGTGTGTTGTGTGTAACTTTGTAAGCGCTGCGTTTGCGACTGTCGCTCGCTGCTGGGCTCTTTGGCTCCAATTCGAAATTGTGGGGCGATTGGCAGCCATCGGTATATTTGCTATTGATTTGAAGCATAGCTATTGCCTTATGCGCGCCTGGTACAACTCGAACGAGTCGATGGCTCCGAATCATTTTAATTTTATCGATTTTATTGGTTGCGAATTTGCAGGCACGCTTTTGCTTTTGCTTTTGATTTCATATAGCAAACGTTTGCGCTATATGCATGTGCAGTTAACAATTTGAACTGGTTTTCGTATTAGCATAACATTTAGAACTTCCAAAAAGTCAAGTTCTATTATACAATATTTTAATTAAGCACACTTTAGATGGTAACTTAAGATTCTTGGTGTTAATAAGGCGATAAGTATACGACGTGTGGTTTAGAGTTTAGCATTTACAAGGTGAAATGTTTAGGGTAAAAACTGCTTCTAAAGAAAGTCTTTCTGATTTTTTTGTTTTTACTAAACTTATAGAATTTGCTAATTATCAAATTTTTTGTTTTACTAATTTCAGCATAGCTCTCATTCTATATAATTTGGATGTATCAACCTGTTAAGTTGTAGTTAAACTGCTAATAACTCAACTACGCACTTCTACGAAATGACGTTATATGGGCTATATTGGAATACGAAAGTTTTTCGAGACCTGGGACAATATTTACCCGCATTAACTTTATGGAGTTTCCACAGAAAGTTTTGTAATTAGTCCAAAAATAGAAATAACATAAATAAGTATACTTATATGACTAGCAAATACCCTGTAAATAAGACGAATTTAAAAAATTGAGAAGTAACTTTAATAAATGGACAATATAAAGGAAACTATAATGTTGAAATTCATTACTTGTTAATAAAGTAAAGGTCTAACACTCAAATTCTGAAGATGTACAACAGCTTGAAGGAATAAATTAATATAAATTTATACTTTATATCATATGAATAATCAAAATATGTCTTATTAACTTCAAGATCTATAAGAGAAGGAACAATAAATATTAAATGTTGTATTAAAAGTTAAAGAATTTCTTAATAGGATGTACTGACCGTAATCTTTTATCTGTTAGGTATACCTGCTCCATTAAGGTTGCAGGGTACATTTCAAGTGCTTACGTACTTTGTTTAGTTCGGAATTTATTTCGAAGAACTCGCATCGAGTTTCTTTTAGTCCTTCGTAATGAGCGATAGTCACTTCATCTACGCTGAGCTCCTCTCGAGCATTGTGCGCTTCAACAACTTTAGCACCATTTTGTACTTTGGCCCCGAGGATGCACGAGAGCATTGCCAACTGGAGCACTGGGTAGAATGGACGGGCAACGCGATACCCTGGCTAATCTGGCGCTCGGAGGCAACACTCAAACTGAGTCAGTTCATCAATGCTGAGCTGTTGGTGTTGGCCTGTTTGCCCAGGATATATCGCAGGGATTTGCTAAGCACGGTGACGCAATCGCTGCAGCACCTAAGACAGGCCAAAGTGCTCATCGAATTGGCTAGTGAAGAGGATGTGGGTCTGGTCAGTCGAGTGTTGTTATTCTGCCGTCAAAATGAGATGCTGAATGTGGCCGCTATCTTCTCAAACTTTGGAGAAACGCAGTCAATTTATAGCTACGCTGCTTATCCGCAATTCGAGCTAAGAAAGGAAAGATTTGAGCAGCAATTCTACAACTTATATCCCGAGCAGAGTTTGGATTTGAAGGGCTTTCGCTTACGCACACAGCCTGATCTCTCCGAACCCAACTCCATACTCTCCTTCGATGATCGGGGACAACCTCGTTTCTTTGGCTACGTTTGGAACATGGTGGAGGAATATGCACGTAAACATAATGCGCAGCTGCAGCTCAGCTACATTCCCGAACAGGATAAACCCTTGAGTCACATTCAAGTGCTAGATCTGGCCAGAGATGGCTATGTTGACATCGCAGCCAGTGTGCAGCCGGTGACGATGCGCTACATTGAACGCTATCATGAGTACGCTTATCCCGTGCACATGGGCAGCTGGTGCACCATGTTGCCCAAGGAACCTCTCATTGGTGTAAGGGATTCCTATGCCTGGCTGATGCCCGTCCAGACTATTTGCTTGCTCTGCGTGCTTTGGCTAATCTACGAATCGCTGCGCGGACGTTGGCAACGGCATCGACGTCTGCTCTCCATCGGTTGGTGGTTGCTGGCTGTGCTATTGGCCACCAATGTGCTGGGTCGTCTGGTCTCCTTGTTTGTTGCGCCGCCCTCGAAGCCGCCCATCGATAGCTTTGCTGCGCTGGACAAGTCGAAATTACGCGTCTTTGGATTACGCAGTGAATACAACGCCTATGACTTTGATATGCGAACTCAGTATTCGGCTATTTTCCAGCTGAGCGATAAGATGTCGGAGCTAATAGCGCTGCGGAACTCGCTGAACACTTCTTTTGCCTACACTGTCACCCACACCAAGTGGTTGCTCTATGAGGAGCAACAGTCGCATAGCACGAGGCCTTTGTTTTACTTCTCCCAGGATCTGTGCTATTATCAGTTTATTCCCTTTGCTCTGGTCATACCCGAGAACTCGCCGCATCGTGCTGCGCTGGATCACCTCATGTTACAATTTGGACAGTCGGGTCTCTATGCACATTGGACGGCCAAGAGTTTCCACTACATGGTTCAAGCGGGTCGGCTGCATATGCGCAACTTTAGCGATCCTCACGTGATACGGCCATTAAAGATACGGGATGTGCATCATGTGTTTTTCTTCTATGCGATATGTGTGCTCATTAGCTTAACTCTGTTTGCCTGTGAGCTAATTAGATTTCGACTAAAGCGCAGCTGGATGGACATATAATAACATAACAGTTGATATGTTGTTGAGTATTATATAAAAAAGACAAAATCAAAAATAATTAATAAAACACCAATTATTCAATTATTCGTTTTTCATATTGTTTATTTTATAAGCCGTTTGCTTGCTTCTTAATTCAAATTCAAATTACGCGCTTTTCTGTGTTGTAAAACACAAAGTGTGCCTGTTGCGTGTGTGGTGAGTTTTACAAATTAACCCACCATGGGTGGTAGAGTCGATATTTTTCGTGCTGCTTATCGATAACTTTCGCTAGCATTATTTTAGGAAGTTAAATATAATTTTAAAAACACTTAATATGCATGAAAATTTATAAAACTGCCATAATATTAATAGTTTTAACTAACTAATTTTTTTATTGCAAATTTTGGCTGTGAGCAGCATACTAATCCACAGGTCTATCGATAACCACCTGCTGCTTTTGTTTTTGTTGACATGGGCAAATAGAAAGTGTGTTTTGGCCAAAGGCCAGTAGCCCAGTTAATAGGCCAGCAGTAGGTTATACTAAGCCAATTTAACAATTTTTCTAACAATTTTGTACTTTTGCAGTGCAATGAAGGGCCGAGCGTATTTGGCCATTGGCAGCGTTTTTCTCGGCTGCTGCGGCGCCGTTGTTTTCCTCGAATCGCTGGTCAAATTGGATCCCGGGGCTGGTAATTTAATTACGACAGCACAATTCGCATTTATTGCCCTCGAGGGCTTCATCTTTACGGCCAAATTCGGCTGGACCAAGCGCGTTGTCAGCCTGCGTGATTATGCTCTGCTCGTGGCCATGTTCTTCTTGACCAGCGTGTGCAACAATTACGTGTTCCACTTGAAAGTGGGCATGACGCTGCACATGATCATACGTGGCGGCAGCTTGATATCGAACATGTGCCTTGGCATCCTGGTGTTGAAGCGACGCTATCAACCCAGACAATATGTGGCTGTTGTCATGATCACCATCGGCATCTTCATTTGTACCTATTTCTCTAGCCGACAAATTGAAGTGCCGGCTGGAGAAGATTTGCTGACGGCAGCAGCCATGTTCTGGTGGTTTGTGGGCGTCTTTCTGCTGGTGCTGGCTCTGTTCATATCCTCGTACATGGGCATTACACAGGAGTTGCTGTATCGCAAGCATGGCAAATGCGCAAGGGAGGCGCTCTTCTACACTCACCTGTTGCCGCTGCCCGCCTTTTTGTGCCTCCACGACAACATACGCAATCATTGGAACTTGGCACTGGCCAGCGAACCCTATACGCTGCCTGGCCTCGGTGGCATTGCTGTGCCGCTGTTGCTGCTCTATCTGCTGGGCAATGTGCTGATGCAGCATCTGTGCATCAGCTCGGTTTACTATCTGACCACCGAATGCAGTTCCCTGACAGTGACCTTCATTCTAACGCTTCGCAAATTTGTCTCCTTGGTGTTCTCTATAATCTACTTTCGCAATCCCTTCACGCTTTATCACTGGCTGGGCACTTTGCTTGTTTTTGCGGGCACTTTGCTTTTTGCCGACGTCTTTGGCTCGAAGCGTAAGACTGTGAAAACTCATTAAGTATTCCGAACTTATAGCTATAATGAACAAAGTCTCAAAGATTGATTATTCCATTTTACATTTAAGTACAAATTACAATAGAATACACATATATACGAAATAAAAGTACAATTGGTTAAAAGTAAAGTTACAAAAAACTGCTGCTGTGACGACGATTTCTCAATGCAATTGTTTCTTTGGCTTTATGGCTCTTGGACGCACATACATATAAAATACTAATAAAAGATACACTTAAATACACGATCGGTATCTCTCGATCTCTCTGCCTGTCCCTTCTAATACTGCTGCAGCTCGAATCCAGTCAAGCCACACACTTTGGATGGACTGGAGATCTACGCACTGATGCCAAATTCCCGCTGCAACCATTTGACAATCGATTTGTAGTTGCGATTCATCCAATCAACGCGTATGTCCACCTGCTCCATGATCTGTTGAATTGGCCTGTCGTATGCCCAGTGTGCATCGTGGACTAACTCCTCCAACTCTGCCAGTTGGAACTTTGAGTTCATGCGCTTCGTGGCAAACTTAAGCAACGTATGAATGTTGGATATCTGCGAACCCATGCTGCAAAGTTTAAATGATTAGTTTAAGTAGCTTGAATAAATAAAATAAGCACTTACTATTCATTAATGTGCTTCCAGTTATTGCGCAGATAGTCAAAGGTAATCTCTTGTCCCACCACAGTATTGGAGACAGCGGCAAATACCCGGAATACATCCTGTTTGCGTATGTGTTGGCCGGCAACAGAGCGGCGCAAATAGCGATAGAGCAGCCAAGGTTCCTTGGAACAGCCCAAGGCGCTCAGTAGTATCTCCTTCTCGGCGGGCACATTTGTCTTCAAGTACCGCTCAAAGGCAAAGTCCCACTCGTATTCCGTGCCATACTGAATGGCCGAGCAGTAGACAATGCCGCGCATATTCGGATTGATTCTTTAAAAAGCAAGAACATTAGTTATAGAAGATGGGAAATTAAAACTTCGACTTACGGATTGTAGGTATCGGGATTGGGTGTTTGTACCCAGTTTTGGAATTGCTTAGTGCTCTCAGAAATGCAGCTCTGAAGACCCAAATGACAGGCCATGCCAAGAATTTCGGCACGTTTTAACAACAGCGGAATGTTTTCATCGTCACTCGGCAATTCTTTGCTAACTTCGTTGTATACGCGAACCAGAAGTTTCAGCAAATAGTTCTGCAAAGATGACAACACATTGTTAGTGAGTGAAGAACAAGGAATTGATTGAAGTTCTCAACCTTACCTTAAGCAGATCGTAGTCACCTGACTTGACAAACATGGAATCGATAAAGTTAAAGTTCGTGATGGCTGCTTTCCAGGGCACATGATTTGTTTCGTGTGCCAAATAACGCGTCAGATTCATGGCTGTATCGTAGGATAGATACGATCCTCTAGCCAAATTCATAACATCATCGATCAACTGTGCACGATTCGCGGGCACAATCTCTGCAAAGTGCACTTCATCCATCAGATGTGCGGTGATGGCACGCCAATTATCCAGATCGTAGTTAACACGATAGTAACCCGTCTGCTGTATGTTGAAGATGAACCATTTGGCAGTTGATAGATTGCGATTCTGCAGCTCGTAGGTCTTGGTGTGCGGTATCCAAGTGAGGGGACGAGTGTTGTTAAAGTTCAGCTCGGTTGCAGTGGTGTATGTGATGGGTATCCACCAAAGCAAACCATCATCCGACTTGCTGCTGTTGCCATAGACAAAACGCACTTGCTCCAGGCGAATGGCATCTGAATTGGGATGACGCGAAATCTTCACAACCGGATAACCAGTCTGCAAAGTCCAGGTGTCCATTATGGCTTTGACACTCGTGCTGCTGTCCAGCAAACCAGATGCCTTGGCCTCATCGGTGAGGAAGCGCCACAGATCGTCCTGCGTAGCGGATTTATATGCCCTGCAAAAAAAGCTTTTAAAAAGGGAATTACTTAGAGCAGACTTCACTTACATCTCACGCAGATATTTGCTTAATCCTCCACGGAAAACTGTGTCGGTGAGGAAGTGACTCATCATGCGTATCACAGTCGATCCCTTGGCATATGAAATGCGATCGAATAGCTCGAAAATTTCCTGTGGATTGCCCACTTCCTGCGAGATCTTGTGCGACGTGGTCAATGCATCCAGTTGGAACACGGTTTGCAGCTCGTTGACTACAAATTCATCGAGCAACTTCCATTCGGGTGCCACAGCATTGGCAGTCAGATATTCCATGTAGCTGGCAAAGCCTTCGTTCAACCAAATGTCTGACCACCAGCTAGGCGTAACCAGATTGCCGAACCATTGATGAGCTAACTCATGTCCCACCACAGAAGCCACACGCTGCTTATTGCTGGCCGTGGCCACGCCCTGCTCATAAAGCATCGCGGTTTCACGGAACGTTATCAAGCCCCAGTTCTCCATGGCGCCTGCCTGGAACTCTGGCAACGCAATCATGTCAATCTTGGGCAAGGGGAAAGCAATGCCAAAGAAGTTCTGCAGGAAATCAAGTATTCTGGGCCCAACACTCAAAGCATACTCCGCTGAACGTATGGCATCAGCACGCGCCCAAACGGAGAAGTTGCCCGACGAGATGTGCGTAAAGTCAGAGATGGCATAGGCCACCAGATAGGTGGACATGGGCAGCGACTCGGCAAAGTGATCCCACACATAGTTGGGTATGGAATCGCTGTAAGTTAAAAGGGAATAAATGAAGAGTTGTATTATTTAAATAGAGTTTAGTAACTCACTGATTGTTGCTGTATACGATGGGCATGTTGGAGATGGTGGTGAGGTGACGTGGTCGCGCAATGTGCAGCGTAAAGTTGGCTTTAAGCGCAGGTTCATCGAAGCAGGGAAAGGCGCGTCGAGCGTCTGTAGCCTGGAACTGTGTGGAAGCAACCCATCTGCATAAAAAATAGAAGAACAGTTGAGGGAATATTTAGTAAGGGCTTTAAAATTCTATATTATATTTTACATACTACTACACTACTTATATTTAAAGTATTTTTAAACTATTATTAATTAGCTTAATCAGTTCCTAATTTCATCAAAGTGTTTCAGAACATGCGGTTGATGGTTGAGGTACACAAATTGGTTCTAAAAGTTGCTTTGACTAACAATCTGGTATATATTGTACTCTATGGCATGTTTTTAATACAGATCTAAAGCAATATACCAAATATAGGCTTCGGTATATTTTAATATTTTTCGGTATATTAATTTATTATTATAAGTATTGTATTTAGTAGTATAGAATATGCAGTACTATATCAATATACCAAATATAGGCTTCGGTATGTTTCAGTATTTTTGGGGATATTATTTTAGTAGCATAAGTATAGAAGTTAGTACTAGTGGTATAGAATAGTATAAAAATAATACCGCACTGCAGCATTCTTACTGTTTTTGCAATACAGTACTATATCAATATACCAAATATAGGTTTCGGTATGTTTTAGTATTTTTTCTATATATATTTATTTAGTAGTATAAGTATAGTATTTAGTAAAATATTATAAGAATAATACCGTACTGTAGCATTCTTACTCGTTTTTTCCCATGCTTGTAACTCAATACAATAAAAACTTTGAATTATTACTTTAGTTACCAAGTGTTTTGCAGCTTATTTAATTCTAATTTAATTGAGTAGATTTTAACCTTAATTCTAGCTACCATAATAGTTATTAATGTTTAGCCTTTCACCATAATCAAAGTCCCTATTAAATCTTCCTTACCTCGTCTCATTGAGCACCTCGTAGGAGCTGCGATAAAAGCCCTGCAGATAGTCCTTGATGATGCCCGAGAAGCGAATGTGCACCACATACTCCGCACCGCGTTGTAACTTGTCGTACAACTGGATGATGAAGAACTGCTTGGCAGCCACCAGATACTGTTGGTGAATGCGCAAACTATCCGGTTCCCATTCATCCTTATTTCCTTTCGATATCACACGATAGACGGCGACATCGTTGCGTGTAATATTCAGATCCTCGGCATGCATGGTGATGTTGTAGCAATCTTCGAGAACACGCACACGGATCTGAACGATGCCTGTGAAGCTAAAGTTGCCCTCCATCTGTGGCACCAGCGTGATGTTGTACTTCAGTGGTTGCACAGAGCGTGGCAAACGCACATCCTGATCGTATTTGGGGCCATCGTCGCCGCCATGCGTTGCCTTCGAGTTGTGCGATCGAATGCTGGTGCAAACAATTTCCTCACCATTTTCAGGCCCAAATTGACCGCAGGTGGCAAAATTATAGACAATGAAGCCAACTGCAAGCATTGTGCACAAGAAGAACGAGGCGAGGATGACGACTGTCATCAGGGAGACGCTGTAGCGTTTGGAGAATGTTGTCGTCACTGGATTCGTTGCATTGTTGCTTGCCACATTCGGCGTGGCGTTGCCGTGACGATTCTCCATGCTGAGATTCTCGTGCAGCGGCACTTCCTTGACCACCATGCTGAAGTAGATGAAAATAGTAGAGAACGTAATAAATATAAGTTGTACCACAAAATTCCATTATAACGATCATATCGGTAAATCTCTGACGAAAATATCGCGTGCGACGCTATTTAATATGAAAACAAGTAAGAAATCTACAGTCGAGTGTGCTCGACTGTGAAGTATCCGCTACCCATTGAGAATAAAATCGAAACAGTGAAGTATTAATCATAAAATATATACTAAATGTATATCATAGGCTATGTTTGGTATATTGACATATTACTACATTCAAAATATACAATTGAGTGCAAAATATTTCAGGTTGTTAGTCAAAGTAAGTAAGACCCCATTGCAGTAAGAGTTTTGCGGTATAAAATAGTATTTCTTAAGTAACTTGCACAATCCCTCATAACATTCTTAATCCAAAATTCAAACCTCTTACTTTAAACGAATTTTCAATAAAGTTGAAGCTTACAGCTCTTGATTAGCACTTTAATTAAAGCTACGAATGATTTTGAAATTATTTTTCTGTTGCAAAAATGAATGAATTCGCACGATAATCAAAATAAATGAATGAATTTTATATATTTTATCGTAAAACAGAACAAGTTCCTAAGATCAATCTTAGCTCTAAATATAGTGCTAATCCAGAGCTATTAGGATACCCTTTACTTAATTTTCAAATTGCTTCAGTTTATGTTTCTTTACTGTAAATAGTGACACTTTAATAAGACACATTTTTCGCAAGAGAATTAACCATATTTAAATTTTAAATATTTGTTCCTCTACTCTAATAATTAATGTAAAGAAACTTCACACAATATATAATGTTCTAGAACAAGGTATTACAAAATTGACCAAGCTATGAAATCATTGAATTGCTCTTGAAGGAGATTATATTGAGGAATAAAACATATTCGGATCACAAAAAAAAACGCGTTAGTCTTAGTCATACGATTTATTGCGTGATGTATTAATACATTTGAGACCACAACCATTATTGCGGAAATTTTTTTATTCTGCAAATTTATTTGTTTATACTTAAGATTTATTTTGATCAACAGGATCATAAATAGGCTTTATTATTTTTAGTTTTATAGCTTTTATTTATAGTTTTTGTGATATTAAATGACTATGGTTCAAAATTTATTCAGTTTCTGAAAAATAAATTATTTTGTGAACCATAAAAGTCTTAAAAATCATAAATCATAGATGATACGTAAAGTTTCCTTTAGAAATATAATTTATTTCATACTGAATTTCTTCCAAATATATGATTTTTGTTTAAGAATGATTATTTTCGATCCCTGAAAAGCGGTTAGTTAAGAGCACCACATCCGCTTCGATTGCCACTTCCACTTCCTCATTCACTTCCGCTGCAATTTGTGTCACTTAATTGTGCTGAAGTTGGACGATTGAGAGGTGGCAAGAACTGTGGTGGTTGCAGCATTACTTTGCTGCAGCGTAGTAACTCGATATGCAACTGCAGGTTGCAATCTCAGCCAGCGATTGCCACTTAAGTGGTTTCCTTGCGACAAAACCCTTGAGCTCCTTCTTTAGTTTTGTGTGGTTAACAAAAAGGGTTGCACACGCTTGCTTACATATTTATGTTATGTGATTAACCCCTTGACGCAGTGCAGCACAAAGGATTCCCCGAATTTCCCTTAAAATGGTCAAAATCACAAAAGTAGACAACTTCCCCTTTTGGTAATGTCTTTACTTAAACATCACTTGCACTTGCCTCAAATTGAAAGTTTAAGTTACAGTTGTAAAGCAAAGACAGAACTTTTTCACACTTGAATTCTTTGGGGAACTTTAATAAAGTTTGAATTAAGATTGTTATTTTAATAATTGAATCTTTTCAATGTATAATCAAAACAACCAGTTTATAATGTTTACAGCTTGAAGCATGAATTAGATTGAATTATGAAGCATGAATTAGGATTGCTATTTTAGTAATTGATTTTCATAAAAACCTTTTTCATTTTATTATATTGTTGATTATATGATATATTATAATCAAATCAACCAGCTTAACAACTTAAAGACACATCTATAACATGTTTCATTAAGACAGCTTTAAAATTGGCAGTAAAATAAGTCTGTTTACTTCATTTGAAATTTGTTTTCGTTTTGCAAAACTCAAAATAAATTTGCAATTTTTATTTTAACGAAATAATACAAAATGTATACTAAATTTTAAAGCTTTTTATGACATGTTGTGTAATGACTTCTCATTACACAAACTAAGCACATGTTAAAGTTTGTTACGATCGTCATCACAACACTGTTCAAATCTTTAGGAACTTTTAACTAACAAGAAAACAGGTCTTACAGCAAGTGCTCAATTTCAGTTAACACATGTAATACGAATTCAATAAGTGGCTGGCACTTTTCTCTTAGCGGGTTTTTTTTTCCTCCGCAACAAAGCGTTAAAGCTTACAATTAATTGTATGCTAATTCTCGGTAGGGAATTCTGAAAAGTTGCGAACAATTAACATTTGCGGTTTTTACCATCTTCAACTTGTTATGCGAGAATTAAAAGCGCCAATTCCAGACGCTATCAAAATATCATCATACCATATATACTATAGACTATAGGAAATTATTCATGCTGTCCAGAGATAAGCTTATGGAGCAGCTTAATTCAATTAAGTTTCCTTTTCAATTAGCAACAATTTGGTCAAAGGTTGAAGAGTGATGACCATTTCTTATAAAGAAGATTAACAATTGTTGATTGCAACTCTGAACAGCACTCTATATACAGCAAGCTTGATATTTAATGTATTTATGCATATTTAGGAACTTTATTATATTTTAAATTGCTTCAAAGCTAATTTTTGACTTTTAAGATTTAAAGATTTAAAATATTTAAAATATTAAAATAAATATATATTAAAATAAATATAAAGAGCAACCTGTTTCCGAACGGAACTAAATATTTTAAAGATTATTAGAACGATAGTTTTGCTTAAGTGTTTTGAGAATTTCTTTCTATGCTCTTCAGAGATATTTATTATTTGTTAAATTTATTTTCTCATCATTAAATTAGGTTATGAAGTGTCTGGCTGTCGAATACGCTCGATTGATTCATGTTCTTTGTACTGTTCGAATATGCAAATTTCGCATTAAAAATAAAAAAATAAGTGACATATGAATGTCCATAACAGAATTATTTATTATTTGTTAAATTTCTTTTTGCAACATTTAAATTAGGTTATGAAGTGTCTGGCTGTCCAATACGCTCGATTGATTCATGTTCTTTCTGCTGTTCGAGTTCGGAAATTTCGCATAAAAAAGAAAATAATAAGTGACATATTAATGTCCATAACAAAGTAATTCATTATTTCTTAAATTTTTCTTCTCAACCTTTAAAACTTCGTCAAGAAGTGTCTGGCTGTCGAATACGCTCGATTGCTTCTTGTTCTTTGTGCTGTTCGAATATGCAAATTTCGCAAACAACAAGAAAAAATAATAAGTGGCATATGAATGTCCCCGAATGTCCCGGCTAATTGAGTTGAGTTATGACATTAATTTGATCTGTGTTGTTGGCTGTTGCAAATTGCAACAATTAAATGCTGGGGCGATTGTGGCAGCAACAGCAACAGCAACCGCAGCAGTGACAGTGGCTGTGACTGCGACTGTGACTGTGGCAGAGCGATGTTGACCCTGTGACCTTCATTAAAAAGCTGAAATGAGACGACGACGCGTCGCCCTCGTCTGTCTTTGGGGAGTGCCACACTTGGTTGGGTGGATTTGGTTGAAAACGGGGGTTTCGAATGGTCGTTGTTGTTGTCGTTGGTCGTTGTCCCATGGCGAGGGTCCAATTTATAGAATTATATTTTATTGATCACATGCGTAGGCAAAAGATAATGAAGATGACCGAATATGATGATTAAGGTGCTCATGATGATGATGACGACAACGACAACAACGCTTCGTCTCTGTGTGGCAAATAATTAATACAAGGACATGAATTGCAGACTCGCCTTCAATGATGTACATGGGTGTGTTTAAAGCACATCTATGAATATGTTAGTATATATGTGCATGGGTGTGTGTGTTAGTCCATTTGATTAAAACAGTTGAAAACAGATTTAATCGCTTGTGTGCCCCGCGGCTTTTGCTTTTGCTCTGGCTTTGCTTTGAAATTGTTTTTCACTCGCACGCATTTTTAGACAGCTATGGCCATAAAAAGTTTATTTATTACACGATGACAGATTATCATAATGATGATGTTAATGTTTATGTGGCATGCGCTTGCCAAACCCCTCCCCCCATCTTCTCTCCTCTCCAATTGCTTCACCCTGATTTAGTACGAATTCGAAATCATTTTGGTACCAATGAAGAAGTGATCTCCATTTGGTTTTGCCAATTTGCACTTGGGCTCTAATCAAATTTCGGCCCAAAGTTAAATAGACTTTTCTGCATTTGTTTTTTATTTTACTTTATTTTTTGTATCTCTCTCGTTCTTTCCTTCCGTCAGTTTTTTTTTTTTTTTTGTGTATACACACTTTATGAATTCAGTCTATGAATGGTCATAATAAAAAAAAGAGTGCTCATTTAATTAAGGAAATTTTTTAGCAACGAATTATTTATTAATCCTGCGTGAGCAGACCATAAATAATGAACGTATTCGTACGTACTACGTACGTTGGCATTTATGTACAGTGAACACTCGGCGAACGGAACAGACAAGCACAGCTGTCGATAGCGAAATTATTTTTGGTCAATTGCTTGACATAGTTTCGCTATATTTAGTTTAATTGGTAACTAAGGCGATCCAAATATGTACACATTTTTAGGTTTATAAATAGTTTTTAAAAAAATATACATTTCTTGTATATTGAATAGAAGTTTTTATTGAAGCGAAAATTAACACAAATATCCGAAAATTTCAATATGCCAAAATATGGAAATTCCCCATGTAAATATTTACACAACAAATTTGCTTATTATCAAGATGAAAGATTGTAAATAATACAACAAAAATCAGACAATTTAATTTGATGCGATATATGCGATATATTTGTTAAAAACTTTGTTTAAAATGATTTCACAGTTACTATTATTATTATATGCCATTTTTTCATTGCCATTCACCCCATTTAATTATATGTAATTTGGAAAGTTTTATTTTAATGATTCAACAGTGTATTTTTTTTTTAAATGTCATTTGCTTTTTATTTTTAAAGGTTTTAATAGAATATACCCGAAGATTTGGTATTATTCTATTATTTTAACTAGATTTTTTAAAGTTTTCTTTTCTTTGTTAAATAAAAAATAAATAAATAAATAAAAATTTAACCAAGTTAATAAATTTTTCAGTTTTTCTTAATGATCTGCAAAATTTCAATTTTTTTCTTAATGAAGCTCTTACTGTAAATAAAGAAACATATTTTATTGCTTGTCAAAGGGAGGGGTAGGGATGGCAGGAGCCTATCAAGTGTCTGTTAATGTTGAAAAGCCGGGTGTACAGAAATTAATTTGTTGTTTATCTTTAACAGATGCAAAGATGATGCTGAAAGATGTGCGCAAAAGCATCAACAACAAAGTCAACGGAAGAGGAACCGACGGGGGGTGGGGAAGGTTATTGTATACAAAATAAACAACATTTGAATTGTGCAGAAATAAAAACGAAATTAAATGGAGTGTCGATAAGTTCACGGCTTATATTAGCATATGCACACAAACACACGCAGAGCATATGTACATATGTATGTGTGTGATGCTGCCGACGTCTCTCATAGCAACGACAGGCCCCAAAAGCTTTAGTAGATTGATGGAACAACATCTGGATTTGTGTTGAACCGTGGCAAAAAGCAATATCCACTTAAAATTAAAATCAAATTAAAAGGGACGATAAATGAATTTTAATCTGTTTTTGCTTTTTTCTTTCTTTCTTTCTTTTTGCATATTTACATACCTTTTCAACCTGTTGGCAGTTCTCTTCCGACTCCTTGCACACTTATTCTTTTCGTCAGCTTTACAGCTATGCAGTTTGTGTTATTCGCATATGGCAGTAAACACAGCACTTTACACAAACACACACACACGCACGGATAGTCAAGCGGAGGCACTCAGTGGTCACTAATACAATTACAAGCGAAAATTTGCATATGTATGTCTGACGGTCAAGGCAATACTTTCACTAGAACAGGCGCGCGTTGATAATAATTGAATTAAAGTAAACAAATTGCTGCTGCCAGGAAGATGAATTCACTTTTCGCACTCTCCTCCACCGCTTCACGACACTGTATGAGCTCATACAAAGAGTTTCTGCATATAAATGCAATTGAAAGTGTTGTGACTGAGGCGCCGGCAGCTGATGCGCTGTAGGGAATGAAAAACACAACCGCTGCGCCTAACTGTCGAGAACAGACTGAAAGCGCAACAACAGCACAACAACGGCAAGAGCGCCAACATAATCGCAACTCACGTACAGATCGAAAACGAAATAAAGAGAGCAACGCGCGGCGTGGAGAATTTGCACTGTCTCTCAGTCGGTGTTTTTGTGAGTGGGTGCGTTAGTGTGTTTTTGGCGGCGAAATAGTGAGAGTGAAAATTAAGCAGAACAGACGATATAAATATTTTAAACGGTCGGCAAATGTGTAAAACTTGTGGCAAGTGTAATAAAATATAATATTTAAGTGCACTTATTAATAAACAATGGATGTACCCTCAAAAATTAAATAAACGTGAAGAAAAACGACTTGAAAAGTGAGTAAAAAAGATTCTTATACCAAATACGCACACACACACACATAACACAGAACGTAGAAGTGAAAGTATTTAAATTGCATGCTTCATAAAGCAAAATACCATAAAATCTATTTTCATTTGCACAATTTACAGTATGACTTTACAATTGCTTGCAATAATTGTATGGGAACTTAGCTAAGCTTTGTAATTTCGTCATTAAAATATTTTCAATACACACATACTATTGCAATTATAACGGTTATTTCCATGGGCTATCGTCGTTATTATCGATATTTATCAGTATTGCTTGTTCGATAGTTCTTATCAGTTTGCATACGTCATCCCTGAAGTCGTGCAAGTGTGACCATTTGTGTAAAGCACAATTTCGATATATTTGGTATATTCCGCTTGCAGCTACGTTTTTGCTTTGTAATTGTTTTTCTTGCTAGTTGGAATTTTATAGATTTGCATTTTCAATATGCATTTTAAAGTTGTTTATGTGACTGTTGGCACCACCAAATTCGATGGACTCATCCGAGCGATGACATCAGATGCAGGTTTATATGCATTGCAAAAACGCAAATGCCAGAAACTTGTTTTGCAGCATGGAAACTCATTGCCTCTTGAGGAATCCGAACTGAAGCTTATCAATGAAAAATACGGCATCGAGGTAGAGCAATACAAGTTCCGCCCAAATATAGAGGATATCAAAGGAGCAGATTTGATTATCGGACATGCGGGTGCAGGCACCTGCATGGATATATTGAACAATCAGAAACCCGGAATTATTGTTGTCAACGATGAACTAATGGACAATCATCAACTAGAATTGGCTGGACAATTGGCAGCCGAGGAGTATTTGTTCTACTGTCAAGTGAGCGAGTTAGCCAGAAGTTTAGCCATACTGGACTTTGCCTTCCTTAAACCTTACATAGTAGATAAAGCTAATATGGCAAAGTTTGTGAATGCTTTGAATGGACTGATGAGACAATAGACCAGCTTTGTTTTTCGCCCTCGACATCCGAAGTGGACGCCTAGGCTAAGCTATATGTGTATATATTTTGAGTAAACACGATTACATGAACATTAGACGACGATATTATAAATGTGGCTATACGTTATATATATATAAATTCACGTTAATTAAACATTAATATAGAACGACAATTACTAAGCATATTTTAAATTCCTTTATAATTTTCTTTATAATCTTCTGCATAAGCAATGAGACTCCTTGACATGCTTTGGTTGTTGTTTAACTGCTGCTGAGTCAACTATTTATTTATTCGGCATCCCCGGAAGCAGAGCCGCCGTTTTCAATGATGCTGTCAAAGGAGAAGGGCTGGAAAGCATATCCTTGACCCAAATAGAATTTGCTCTGGAATTCGACCCTGTGAATGTTGTAAAATATAATTAGTAAATATCAGAATTTGTGACATTGCAGTGGTAGACAAACCAATGCAGACGCAGCGTGTGCAGGAAGGCTGATAATCCCTCCATCAAGACCAAAATGCCAACGGTGAGAATGGCCCAGAAGGCAAAGACGACGGTGACGAAGACTCCGCCATACCAGCCTTCTTTGTTCAGGCCAATGGACAAGACCATTGTCCACAAGACCTCGGCAAGTTCTGTCAAATACAGAGAATACAATTAGCCAAGATTGCAATATAAAGTTGAAAGAGAGGAACTTACGGGCATGGGCAAGCGATAGAGCCCAGAGACGCAAATAGGATGCAGTATGCGAAACCGAACCGAGCACATACTCAATGGTGTGAATGCCCTGATGTATGAATATCTCGGACATCTCCTCCTCGTCATGATGTCCGGCGCCGCCATGGCCACCGCCTCCTCCGCCATTGGACATTCCGCCCACCTCAGCATCGGCACCAGTTATGGGCTGCACCTATATTTGTGTGAATAGAAATTGAGATTAGTGTTGAATTCTTCTGGGTGACTCGAAACTAGGTGACAAAACAAATGACACGACTAACCTCTTCCTTTAGCATTTTTTGGATATTTGGTGTAAAGTTTATTGGTTTGTTTGTTTGGGTGTGATTTATTGGTTGGGTTAGTTGAAAAGGTAACGAGGCAAGGTACAAATAAACAGAAGTGCAAACATAAGTTCAGCTGTTAAATGTAAATTGTCTTATAATGTGGCTCTAATGTGGGGTGACTAGTGAATGCATGAGGCGAGGCACAGAGATCAAATGTAGATGACATCAACTACTTACGTTGGCCAGCTTGCGAGCCTGCATAATCTTGATGGGTTTGCCCAGCAGCATGACGGGAATGCAGCCAAGTGCGATGAGCACAAAGACAACCTGTATGAAATGCTGTCCCCAGAACATGTAGACTTCACATCCCTGTGCTGGTGTCTTTGGAGTATTGAACAACACCATGTCAATGAACGTAATGAGAATCGAAGGAGCACAAGACTCGGTATATGGCACTGCAAACAACGAAGACAATTATAAAAAGTGTAAAGCAGTCCCTTCGACAACTTACTTTTGTTGGTAGCCGCATAACGATTCCATTTGATAAACATCAACAGCACCATGTAGAAGAAGAGCAGCAGCAAGAAGACCAACTGTGGAATAAACTCGTAGATCAGCGACAAACGGTTCCGGAAGTATGTGTGATTGTGCCAGCTCATGACAACGCCAAAGATCATGTGCAAGACGCCAAATATGATGGAGATCTTCATTTTGTAGGCATTCTGAAAGACAATCTTATTCGAGGTGGCCACCTGCCAAATGGGATCCATGCCAAACGGATACGGAGTGCCTTCGTAGTCGCTTGTTGCCGGACTCAACTGCAGCATCTTGTTGTTCCACACAGTCGACTTGTTGTACGATACATGCCAATGCGAACCAAATATGTTGAGCGACTTCGAAAAGATATCGTTGTAGATCAGACCCGTATACATGGAAAAGACGCCCATCAGGAAGATGATATAACGTCCGCCAAAGAAAATGTTCCAAATCTCATTGTCCGTCTTCTGGGCAGCCAAACCCTTTTCCTTGCGTATCATCCACAGACCAAAGAGCGCCATAATAGCACCATGTCCAATGTCGCCGAACATCACAGCAAACAAAAACGGAAACGTGATGATCGTGTAAGGAGCCGGATTCATTTCCCTGTAGCTAGCCACGCCATAGGCATCGATGAGTGCCTGAAAGGCTTTGGTGAACTTGTTGGTCCGATTGTAAGTCGGAGGATTCTCAAACGTTTGCATACGATTGAGAATTGGTGGCACCGAGGAACCTGAACGTTCTGTACCCCGACGCAGTGCCAGCTGGATGGTCTCAATGTCCAACAAGGGCACCCAACACTCGGCAATCAGACACTTCTGGGTCACATCCAGATTGAAGAGATTCAGCGTATGATAGATGGCCTTGATTTTGCGCACCTTGACGAACCAGTTCTTCAGATTCTTCGCGGCAGCGACCAGAACACGATGACGATGATCCTGTGTCTGTCCAAGCACAGTGTTTAGATCCTCAATGCGCGTCATCACACCCATGGCCATCTCACGACGATCGGCTGGCGCTTCGGGGCATGGATAGAGCGTGGCACGGAAGCCTTCGCAGATCTTCTTGACGCGAGTCTTGAGCTGATCACCTTGGAAGAAGATGATGAACACCGATTTGTAGACTTGATCGCCCTGAAATAAGAAACAGAAGATTAGGGAGGCATTTTATAAGGAGTACAATCGATTTACTTACATTGGTGGGATCCTCCAAAGGTGATTCAATCATAGCCTGACGCAGAAAGACGTTGCCTCGACAGGCGCGCCACAGCATTCGCTCAAAGGCCGGCAGCTTCTCACGTGAAATGACGCCAGCGACGAAGCTAAAGGGATAAACGATTAGTAGGAAAGGCACATGGCGTGGTTTTATATGCAATATCATCATGTCATATTCAATACATTCCGGTTAATTACAGCGAAAAGGAAAACTAAACTCTCAAGCACAAATACCAATATGAACGCATTATGTGGAGATGGAGATTGATGGAAACGACGACGACGACAAAGGATTCGGGGAATTCACTTGGTTTTTTACGAGGGGAAATTTCACTTTGTTATGCGGCGAGAGCGAAGCTAATGGAGATGACGACACTATATACAATATACAGTTTTGCTTTTTGATTTTTGTTGTTGTTTTTAATGAGGGCGCACATCGTGTTGCATGAGGTATTTTTATAATTTGTTTTTTCTTTCCTACTCTAATTTGGAATTTTGGTGTGGGATACCAACCATGGCAGATAATCCTCACGTTCATTCGATTTTTCCATAAAACTATAACAATTTTCGATATCGGTTTTGTTTTGTATTGTGCAACAATTGTTTGTTGATTGTGTGTATTGTTTTTGTTTCGTATTTGGGGGAAGAAAGGAACAGAACAAAGAAGTTTGTATTTAGGAGTTATTTTTTCTTGTTTTTCGGAAGAATTTTGCACAGAAAATTATTGCTTCAAATTGGATGGTAAAAGAAAAGTTCTCCCAAATCGACCCAAGTTGATATTGTGGACATCCTTGCCTGGCGACATGATTAAGTAGCATCTCGATGTGGATTTTGATTTTATTTTCATTATATTGTATGTAGTTCGATGGGGTTCTTGGGGATTTATTTGCATTAGGCGCGCGTCAGCTTCTTTGGTTAGTTTTATTATTATTCATTTTTTTCTTTTTTTGCGGCGTTAAGCAATAATTTAATGTTGCATAAAAATAACGTAATGAGTACGTAGTTATAGTAGAACTTATGTAGTATGTACACTGTTCGATACATACCCGAGTTGAACGGGACCCATGGAAGCACCGGTGGCGCGCACCTCATCCGTGATGAGAGCTCGCGTCATCGACTCGGTTGTGTGGTTCAAGCCGCCTTCCTGCTAAAAATTGTTGGAAAATTGCTTTGTTGATGTTGTTTTCGGTATTTTATGGTTGTGGCACACTTTTGTTATCTCTATGATTAAGTTAGTAAAGCTTTCCGCCTCCAAGATATTTGTATTTTGATTTAGATGTGGAGAAAACAAATTGCAAATGTGTGGAAGGAACTTAGAGAATGATTTATGGACCAACACCTGAGTAACCTTTGACCTTATGCTTACACTAATTATCATACAATATCAGACGCACACTCACACAGACATAGAGAGAGAGATATACATAGATATAGTTACAACATAGAGAGATAGGACAGTTTTATAGCCATGAAGAATGAGAGCAAGAGAGAGCGAGCGAGCGAGTCGGGTTTGTATTAAATTTTGTTGTTGATTGAGTTTTTATCATTTTGTACAGCGTTGTAGTTTTTTTGGATATTGCGCTGAGGTTGAGTTTAGTTTTCCATTTTGTTGTAGATTTTTGTGATTTGTTTCAGAGAGAGTGGTTGGTTACAGATCAATATTTACCCAAGCTTCAAATTTTGGCCCGGCTGGCTGGCGCGAACGCCCTCCTCGCCCAACAGCTGCGCTTGCTCATCCTCGTTCTGGTTGTCGGCCATCTGCAGATAGCGTCGATATTTGTTTGATGAATGGGACGTGCTCGATTTGTAAACCGCTGGCACCGACTTTCGGGACAATCGGGTCGTATTGTGTGTGCGGATGGCATTTAAATGTTGTGGGGACATTTGGTTGGGGGTCGGTTTTGTTGTTGTCGTGTGTTTTGTGCATTTTTAGCAATCGATGTTTTGTATTTTTTTGTTTTTGGGGAGTTTTTGTTTTGTTTTGGATTTTGGTTTGTTTGATTTGATTGAATATGGAAAATAAAACGTAAAAACAAATAATAATATAGCGAAACAAAATAACCAAAAAATTCATTAAATACATACTTAAAGAGACTAAACAATAGCTAACTATGTACAAACATAAATCAATTGGAAAATAGAATAGAAATGAACTTTCAGGGAAGAAAATTTGTACAATTGCCAGGAGATAGCATAAAGATGACAACAAATATGCATCTGGTTAATATATATATAATATAAATAAAATAAACTTCACGTCTGAGGATTGGAAGAATTGGTGAAATTAAAAACCAAAGCTGGAGTTGGTGCTTGTCATTGTGTTGGGTTAGGTTTGGTTTGATAGACTCGGTATTTGGTTAGCAAGTTTTTGTTTGTGTGCCATATGTTAATTGGAAATTGAATAATTTATAGTATGTAGAGAATGGCACCGCAGAACACCTTTTTTTTCTTTTTGTTTTTGTTAGCTTTCGGTGTCGACGCCCTATAATATTATGTAGATAGCCGTTAGCCAATAAACCGCATGCATACCTCATCGAAGAAGACTTGCGTCTTGCGCAATATATGCTTCAGTTCGGTCAACTCCAGGAAATTGCGTTTAAGCGCCTCTGCATTCTGGTTGACTTCCCTCAGCTCGTTCTCAAGTTTCTCAAAGGTAGCCTACCACAAAGATGGAGAAGCCATATAAATACAGAGATCAATGCAGGTTACTTATTTTCTTATACTCACCTCCAAATCGATCATTTCACGAGGTTGAGGAGCCTCAGGACTCTCGCCCGTATCCAGCATGGGAATGCCATCCTTCTTGATCTCCTTCTCGAGGTATCGCAACTTTCGTTCCATTTCATCACAACGTCGCACCTCGTTAACGAATTTGCGTTGAAATGCATTCACATCCGGATTAAGCTGCACAACAACACAACAAGTGAGAGACAATTATTTTTACCGTACAATTGTTTTATTGACCACTCTCTCGCTCTCTTACATCACGGAACTGAACCAATCCCAGTTCGCCAAGCTCGGAGACACAGGCATAGGCCGCCTCGCTCTGTAGGAAGAGCTGGCAGAGAGCCATCTCCTCACTACGAAACAATGAACCCATTTCGGACAGCTCAGCAATCCAGACAGCAGCTTAAAGGTTTAACTGCGAAACAAAGTAAATTGCATTAATTACTCACTAGGTGTATGAATTACGTTTTATGAGGGCGTCTTTCAACTGACTAAGGTGATTTTCCGCTAATGACGCCCCTTCTTATGTTGTCTATCGTTATGTTCGATTAGAATGACTAAATTATATACTCGACGCGACAGCGAAGAAAGATTTATTCTCTACACCGATTTATTGATTTTTCATTCGTTCGTTGGCAGATAAAAGAAAGTGCTGCCGTGGTACATTTTTCATGCTCCCACTTATGAATCACATTAGACTTTGCATTTTTTGAAGTTATCTTCTACACAAACAATTTGTGCAAGTGCTTTATTCAGTTTTACGTACCGTTCACTATTTATTAGGGGGCTGGCACTTGAAATTTCTGCACAGATAGTTAAAAACCTACAATCTTTTACGTGAGGAACTCAGCTACTAGAGATGGACAAACAAAACAATGGCGCTATCGATGTATCGATATTTTTGTCGATAAAATACTATGAGACCGCCGGTTAAATTTTGAAAATATCGCTTGCGCAGTAGAAACAGACCTAACAATATACCAAACTGCATTGGGAAGCGCAACATTTGAATTGCATTCTGTTTGTATCATAATCCCTAATTGCAATTGGTAAAAAGTCTTATTTTTTAAGAAAAAAGTCAGAAATTATCTGTACTAATAATAATACATCTTTTTAATTGTCTGTCTATACAAAAAAATTTAGAAACATTGCATCGATAGTGTTATCGGGTTTCTTCACGATGGTTTAAAGTTGTTTACTGTTATATTCGAATTGAGCTGTTTGGTAATATTCTCGATCAAGAAAATAACTGCGTCGAAATATTAATAAATTATGACAGTCTTAACCACATCGATGTTGATATTTTCTTTTCCTTCATTGTTTATTTTAATTTGATAGTATTTTTAAAATGTGTCACCAAAATTCGCAGTTTTTAAAGATATAAAATGGCAGTGTTGTAAGAATAAAAGTGGCTATTGCAGTAGTGTTAATGGAATGCAATTTGCACGTGCTAATGCCTGTCAATTAACATTAGTTGTAATTTGCATTTGTTATGCACCCATTAACAGTGCAGCTTTTGAGTGTTTAATCACGCCTTCCGTCCGCTCTTTGCACGTACTCCAAAAAAAAAAACATTGTGTACGCCTCTCTTTAGCAGAAGAGAAGAGAGTGGGCGCCGGCGAGTCCTTGGCTTTACAATGGCCAAAGAACCAACAACGAAACGAAGGCAGCGACGACACCAGCATCCGACGATAACGACGACGACGACGATGCTGCGTGGAGCACGATGCTTATTGGGCGACGTTTTTCGCTGCTCTGGCAGCGAGACGACAGTGTGAATTTGTAACTCGAGAGCGACGGAACGATTGCGGCTAAAAAAAAGGCTCGGTAAATGGTCCAGGCAAATAAATACACAAGCAACAACAACAACAAGAATAACAAGAATCAAGTGAATAGGCATAGCGAAGTGGAAAGTGGAAGTGGGGATGGTCAAAGCAGAAAATTTGATGCTTGCCGCTGTTTGAGTTCTGTTTCTGCCTCGTGCCTGACTTTGTTTATCTGTGTGTGAGTGTGTGTGTTTATGTGTGCGTGTGTGTGTACATACATAAATGTCTATGCGTGCGTGCGTGTGTGTGTGTGTGGGTCAGTGTGCCATTTTGCGATCCACCAAAAATGAATCAGACAACAAAGACAACATTTTTGTAATTGAAAAATTTACTGCTGCTGATGCTGCTGGTGCTGCTGAGATGTTGCTGGTTACATATGCGCGAGCGAGTTGCTGTGGTTGTTGTTGTTGTTGTCGTCGGTTTTTTGGGTTCGGGTTCTGCCGCGCCAGCACCGCAACCCCCAAAAGTATGCTACGCCACACACACACAACACACAGCATAGCCAAACACGAAATGAAATGAAAAAAAAAACGAAAATGTAAAAGGCAAAAAAAAATCAATCCCCCCGCAACGAAATTTTCCCGTTTTATGAAATTTCTTACAACAAATATTCTCAACAAAAAAGTGTGCGAAACAACAAAAAAAGAAGAAAAGAAAACAACAAAAAAAGACGATAGTCGAATGCGTGGAGTAAATAATTGGCCAAAGATTTGGCCACAAAAACGGCGAAAAGAGAAAAGCTCTCTGCTTTCCTTTTGCTTCCCTTTTGCTTTGCGCTGAGGCCGCTCCCAAAAAAAAAAGAACACAGCGAGTTTTAGAATCAACAACAAAACTGAAGAAAAGCAAAACATGTGAATTTGGCAATTGCAAAATAATTTCCACAAACTGTAGAATTAAAAACACTGTTGTTTGATCCACACACACGTTCCACACGTGCAGTCCACAACCCACATGCACATTTCTTCTTCATTTTATTTTTTTTTTTTTGATTTTTTTGTTGCTCTGGGCGCGACCTACTTAAGCTTAAGCTTAAGTTGAAGCTGCTCTCATTTGAAGGTCTTTTTGTTTTATTTGTTAATTAGCCACACACAAATCAAAGCGATCATTTTGTAAAATCTGTTTTCTAAATTGAATAATAAACGAGGACAATGCGAGATGCGATGTGATGAGATGCTTAACACAGTCCAATTTGTGGCGCGACAAATAGTTGTTGAACTACGACTTGGAGTAGTTTTCCTTTGCCCAATTTAGATCTAGTTAAGGTGTTTTGCAAAACTAAATTTAAATCCCACTCGCTTTATTAGCCTATACTTGATTTAATCAAGAGAGTGGAAAAAGAAGAGCCTATAATAAATAAATTGGGACTGATTGTGCGGCCAATTGAGAAGATGCCTCGTTACGTTCGAGGTGCCCCAGTAAAAAGTTGTGTGTGTGGCTGATTTAGTTGCAAATTCAAGATGACAATTGACACAACAACAACAACAATAACAACCACAACAAAAGCAACACCTAAATAATAATCATAATACTCGTGTGTGTGTTTGTGTTTTTGTGCGCAAAGTGCAGTGCTAATCCTTTTTTATAACGGCTTTATTCCTAAGGATTTTTGCAAATATTTGCCCCAAAGTGGAGGCAACATACACACACACATACACAAAAGTGCAGCAAACAGCAACAGCAACAATAAAAGTGTTCAGCAACAACAACATCATCATCATCAACTTCATCATCAACGACAACTACAACAATAAAAGCAACACAAAAGGATATTTTTAGAAGGCTGCAACAACTGCAGGTAATAATAATCATATTATTAATAGCAATAAATAATAATAATTAGTTAACCCAACAAAACACAAAACACAAAAAAGAATAAAAGTAAAGCGAGCGAAGAGCGTTGAGAAAAGTACTCAAAAGTGACAAAAATATATAAAAGAAAATGCGAAAAGGGCGTGTTGTGTCTTCAGCTGCTGCTCTCAGCATTCATGTGTGCGTCTGTCTCTGTGTGTGTTGGTGTGTGCGTGAGTGCGCTTTGTTGTTGTTATTTTCAGTGTGATGCTTTTTGTAGAGTACATCATCAACTTGCTTTGGCTTTGGCTTTCGCATCGGCTTCGGTTGCGCCTCTTTACTTTGTGCGTAATAAAATTGATGATAAAATAAAAATGGATAATGGGCGATTTTCGGCTGCGGCTGCTGCGGCTGTCGCTGTCGCTGCCTCCTCGCTGTCGCTGCCTGCTGCCCGCCGTCGACGTCGACAGAGCGAAGAGCATCGTTCACCAACAAGGCAAAGGCAAAAGCAAAGCTTGCGCTTCGCTCTCTCTCTCGGTCTCTTTACCTCATGCTCTCTGCTGGCGTTTCCCGCTCTTTCATTTGCTTCCTGTATTGTGCTCTTTGTTGATACCGTTAAAGTTTGCGGGTTTATGTCGAGTGTATTAGGTGAAGGATGACAAGGAGGAGGAGGAGGAAAGAAAAATAGGAGAGAGGGGAAACACACACTGATAAGAATGCTGCACAGTTGTTAATGGCAACGTGGTGGCAACGCTTAAAACTGCTCTAAAAATTGCAAAATTTTAATCACGATAATGCGCCAAACAAATAAAAAAGACAACACACACACACACACTCACACTCATACATACAGTTGTTGTCTATGGCGAAGGCCATTAACATGGGCCAAGTGGGGAATGGCTTTGTCGTCTGTCGCATAATTTGGGCATAGTATCGTATTTAGCTGGGTTAATTACCGAATATCGTGTTGATAGCTTAAGCGTTTCACGAGCTCGCTTTCTCGCTTAATGTTGTGGCCAACGTGTTTCCGGTAGTCGCATTTTAAAATGCTTGTCTCAATATCGCAGAATGACTCGTGATAAGGTTAAATATTTAATAGCATTTCTTTGCCTTACTCTCAGTCAATGTCTTTCTCTCTCTCTCTCTCCCTCTATTCTGTCTGTTTGTCTATCTCTTTCTCGGTCTGTCTGTTTGCTTTCGTCTCTGTCAACGCTTAAGAAAAGTTTTGTGTGGCAATAATGACAATGGCAGCACAGTTTAGAAATAAATTAAAATTTCATTCAAGTGCTTTTCAGACAAAACTTTCTTAATTACAAATGTATTGCTGATGCTGCTTCTTCTTCTTGTTTGAAGGAGTTTCGTTTTGTGCTTGTTGTGGAAAATAAGTTGCGCGCAAAAGTATGCTGTAAAATATTCGAAGCGCAAATGCAAATCGCATTTGTGGCGCCCGCCTGAAAGTATGCTGTAAAATATTTAAAAATTATATAACAAGTGCCTGCAAAATGGCCGACACACAAACACAAACACACACAGTATAAGCTGCATTTATTAGTTATGCGGCATTTTTTTCATTTTTTTTTTAACTATGTTGATTTTGGCCTCATTGCCCAACGGCTTAAAATGGTTTTTGGTCGCTGGCCCGCACAGTGGCATGCAAAAATAATCAAGCCATGCACACAAATGGCACAATGCAAAACAAAAGAAGCACAACGAAAAAAAAAAACCAAACCAAAAAAGAAGAGCATAAACGACAGCAAAAAAAAAAAAACAATAACAACGAGGCGCGCAAACAAAAGCAACAAGCATTGCACTCAAACAAATACCTCAAGAACTCACACACACACACACACACAGACATGTGTAGGGGAAACCTGGAGCGCACTTGGTGTGCACTTAGATGAAAATGACAGCAACAGCAACAGCAACAGCAACAAGAAGAAGAAGAACTGTAACAGGCATGTCGAGTAATGACAGCAACAGCAGCCGCATTTAACAATGGGGGCACTGGCTAAGCAGCGGCCACGCCCACTCATGATGCCACCGGCAAGGCAGGCAAAGCGATGCGAGGCGAGTCTGTCATTCATTCATTCATTCATTCATGCGCTCCACTTGTGCAGCAAGCACACTGGACGTGCTCAGATGACTGCGAAAACCGAAAAAGGGGGGAGCATTGTTATTGTCGTTGTTGTTGTTGCTGTTGTCACTGCTGTTGAGGCAACAACAACAACAACAACAAACACTTAAGTGGTCGCTTAGAGTGTGCTACGTTTTCTGTTCTGTTTATGAATAAAAAATAGTTATTTGCAAAACGTTTAGCAGCAGCAGGAGCAGCAGCAGGAGCAGCAGCACATTAAGCTGCAGGACCCAAAAGCCAACGGCAATATTACAATATCACATAAACGAGACAGAGAGAGAGCGAAGGATAGGGACAGAGAGAGAGAGGGAGAGCGAGCGAGTTGCGAGTAGTTTAAGGCCAAGATACTTTTGTCTTTTTAATTAAATGTCAAAAAATGACACTGTACGCCATAAAGGAGCATCTTTATTTGACTTGCTGCGTGCGTGTATATCTGTGTGTGTGTGTTGTACCTGTGCGTGTGTGTGTGTGTGGCAATTCAATTGACGGCCTACGGCCGCAGAAGCGCACCCGAGAGTGCCATAAAGGGCGTACTCAGATGAGCCTAGATAATTGTTACGTCATTAAACGACGTCTGCAAAAAATTAAAAGCCAAAAGAAGCAGTCTCTGCTGTAAGGACAACAAAACAAACAAACACACACAGAGTTAAAAGCGGGGCTAAAAATCAAGAGAATACAAAACAAATAATGAAATTGCAAGTCGCTGTGTGTTTGTGTGTGTGTTTTTGTTGCCTACTTTTTTTGTGCGCCTGCCACAATTAAATACAAATTTGCAGCGACATATGCGGCAAAGCGTAAACAAGCCAAGCATAAGCGAAATGGGCGAATGGCAAATGGCGAATAGCGAACAGAGAACAGGGAACAGTGAACAGTGAACGGCAAACAGTGAACAGCAAAAGGTAAAAGTAAAAACAAAACCAACAACAAATGTTTGTGGTATGCGTTTGAGAATATAAAAAGGGCGACGCTAACATCAGCCAAGGCAGCAGCAGCAGCATCTTTCACAAAACGAATTCGCTGCGTTCTCACGCTCTCGCTTGCTCTCTTTATTTTGAGCCTCTCTTTTGCGTTGGTGTACGCCAAGCAGCGCAGTCGCTTTGGACACTCTCTTTTGCTGTGTGCTGCGCTCTCGCTCTACCTCTCTGCCTGGCTTCGTTTGCTACTGTGTGTGAGTGTGTTTGTGTGCGGTCGCTGTCGCTGCCGACGCTGCTTATTTGGCAATGTCAATGTAACTTTTATCCAACTGCCGCTTCAGTGGTTTCTTTTACTGCAGCGAGCAGCGGAGGAGCAGCGCTGCCTCGCCTCAGCTGCCGTTTCTCAGCCCACGTTTTCAGAGTTGTCGTTTTAGGCGCTGATTTAAATGCTGCTGATAAGGCGGCATTATGATTCGAACAGTTCAGCTACAGCAGCAACATTCGCATAACACGTTCAGCTTTTGTCTATGTATGCGTGTGTGTGTGTGACTGTGTGAAAGTAGTTGTAGCTGTGCCTTCAGGCGCATAAGTTTACAATTGACTTTTAACGATATGATACACACATGTGTGAGTGTGAATGTGTGTGTGCGTCTGCTCTCTGCTTGTGTGTGTGTGTGTGTGCGTTGCGCGCGAATTTATGTTTTATCATTTATTGTTAGTGGAACGTGCAGACGTCAGCCCAGCCACGCCCCGTGTCGCCATTTTGTTGCCATGCCTCTGATTGCTGTTGCTGTTTGGTGTTTGCTGCTGTTGTTGTTGTTGTTGCTGCTGTGATAATATGCTGCGCCTTTGTTTTCGCAGCAATAAAAATTGGTTGTAATTTAGTCGCCTCTGCCTCACGCTCTAATCGTGCGCATGTGTGCTCTGTCTATGTGTGTGTGTGTGTGCGTGGATTTTGTTGTTATTGTTGAGATTGATACGCGTTTGCTTTGCGCTTTTGTTGTTTGTCTATCTCGAAGTCGACGACGAAGTCGAAGTCGATTTCTTCCTCTGTCTGTCGGTCTGTCTGTCTATAGCTTACCAATTAATTCCATTGATATGTGTGCTTTATTCTTTCTGCGTTTTGCGTTGTGTTTGTATTGCATACTTTGCGGCTGCCCGCAATTTGCATATCCTTTTGGCAATTATGGTGCTTTTGTTACGTGAGCCGCATAATTGACCAGCTATGCTATAGCTACAACACAATATTGCCTCAATCCCCGCCCACATCTCGAGCATATTTACGAATGCAATGAATATATATGTACATATATATATTCTATATATTCAAGCAGATAGCTGAAGCGTACAAACGACAAGGATCGTTGCTTTTTATGCGCGGCCAATTCGCATTTTGCAGCTACTTCAATTGCTCGTTCTACTTCTTTTACATTTCTCTAGTTTCGTTTTTTTTTTTCTCTCTCGCTCTCTATTTATCAGTCACATTTCGTTCTCGTTGCAGCTGGCAATTTCAACATTGGAACAAAAGACTTTGTTCCATTCAACGTTTTTGTGTTTTTTGTTTTACATTTTTTGTTGTTTTCGTTTTCGGTTTTGTTTTTTGTGTTTTTGGCACAACTGAAGCAATTAACTGAAAATGTAGCGCTGCCAAAGGACATGGCCAGAGTGGAACAGCAAATGCGATGCCATGCAACGACAAGCATAAATGTAAGTAGAACTCTGACTCTGACTCTGACTCTGACTATAACTATAACTCTGACTATAACTATGAGAAATGCGAGGGTGGTGAGGGGGCGTGTCGCTTGGCTAATTGCATTGGTTATGCGCAGCAACAAGAGTCAATAGAGACACATTGTGCACACACACTCACACTCACACTTACACACACACACACACCCCCGACTCTGGCGCCAATGCTGAAAATGCTCTTGTGAAATGCAATTCAGTTTCATTTGCTTTCAATTTTCTGCAACCTCGCGCTAATTTTGCGTCTACTTCAGACTGTTTGCTTCATCCGTCCGTCTGTCGTCTCAATCTCTCTGCTCGTCTCACATTATTAAAAATCTTTCGCTGTATATGTGTATGTGTGTGTGTGTTTACTTTCCTTGCTGCAGGCATTTGCTATTCCGATTCTTTTGCTCGTTTCTTGATTCTTCATTCTTATGTGCGAAGCAGCTTTTGCCTTTTGTGAGCGCAGCACTAATCAACTGATATGAATGCATCTTTGGCCCGTCAGGCTCTGGGCTGTAAGAAGGACATTCCTCTAGGCGAACTTACTTATTGAATAGCCACAGAGATACATTGTATTCACTGGTCATTGTGTTGAAGTCCCTTAAAGTAAATAAGAAGTGGAGACTATTGGGAAATTTAGTTAAAAATGCGTAGAGTCAATTTATATATTTTATTTGATATTCTCTTTTTGGCTTGTAGGCTTTAAAACAGTCCACTAATTAGAAGAGAGTTCTTTAAAGGTTTTAAATGGTAACAACCATTCGATTTTACCAAAAGATGTTTGGAAACACATTCCAGAATAGATAGATTTTCACAAAAGAAATGTTCTTATCTGCAATGTAGGAAATGTGGCATTATATTCTTAAAATGCACCACATTAAACTACAAAAAAAATGTAAATATATACCAAATATAGTATTAAACTACAAAAAAAATGTAAATATATACCAAATACTATATTTGGTATATTAATATACTATAAAAATGCCATGCAGCACAAAATATGCCACAAGTAAGAAACCTGTAGTAAGCTCCACTATAAGATACCTGCTAGAAAGCAAAACATAGTCTTAAAATATACCGAAGACTATAATTGGTATATTAATATACCAATTCTGTTTTAAAAATTCGATAGAGTACCAGATTGTCAACCAAATCAACTATGATTATATTCTTAAAATGCATCACATTAAACTACAAAAATGTAAATATATACCAATTACTATAGTTGGTATATTAATATACTATAAAAATGCTATATAGTGCAAAATATGCCACAAGTAAGAAAGCTGATTTAAGATACTCCACCTGCTAGAAAGCAAAACATATTATTAAAATGCATCAAATTAAAAGAGAAAATAATTCAAAAATATACAAAAGACTATACTTGGTATATTAATATACCTTTCTGTTTAAAAATATATCATAGAGAACGAGGTTGTCAGTTAAATCAACTATGACCCAAGTGCAGCAACCCTCTTTTCTTAAATCACATACAATTTTAATCTAATCTCTTTAGGTTTTATGCATTTTGATATGTTTAAATAATTTTGGTTGTACATAAAAAACAATACAAAATAACTAAGTAAATGAATGCCTGAAGTCTTAAGCAGCTTAACTCAAATCGTCAAACTAGTTTTCCTATAAAAATCTAGACATATTCAATTTTTAAGTGCAAAAATTTGTTACAAATCTTGTCGCACACTCGAAAAGCTGTGCTTAAAGGCAAACAACGGCCAAAATTGAGACACAAAATTGTGCTTGCTTTGGCTCTTTTAGCACCTCATATTGTTAAATTTAAATTTGATTGGGTTTTTCCTTTTAATATCACGTGCTGTGTCGTTTCGCTGTTGCTCCTGCTCCTCCTGCTGCTGTTGCTGCTGTCGCCTGTCCAAATCAATTTAAGAACTTTTCTGCGCATCCTTTTTACCTGGCGCTGCAGCAAGGACAATGGAAAATGTAAAATGATGATGGCACGACAGCAACAGCAAAAGCAACGGTAAGAGCGTTAATAGTTAAACTGGATGCCAAGTACAAGATTGTTAACACACAGCGGGCGAAACAAAAGGCCAAAAACATCAAATGCATAACATTCTTTGTCGATAGCTGCTGCTGCTCTGAGTATCCTGAGAGTGTCCTGGCGAGTGGAGCCAAATGTGCATTGCGGTGGCTGTTGACGCTGCGGCAAAATGCTTGTTGCGGATGATGCTGCTGTTGTCTGTGGCTGTTTGGGTGTTGGCTGCATTTCAAATGCCAGGCAATGATGCATTAAATCGAAACGAGCTAAACACGGCGACAGACTTGGAGTGTGGGCGTGGCCAAATGGACATTGCTTACTCAGCAGCAGCAGCAGTAGGCGGAAGCGGAAGTTGACACAAAGGCTGCTCTTTACAGCTGAAGGCGTTGGCTTGTCTTAAACGAGGTAACGAGCAGCAAAGCAGATCTCTCTCTCTCTCACTCGCTCTGTGCCCCTTCTGTATGTGACCTTATTTTGCATGTGACACACGCCCCCAACGTGCCATGGATACCTGAGCAAAAGGCGCATCGCATCGCGTTGCTTTGCTTCGTTGCACTTGCTGCCCACTTCCTGCTGCTGCTCCTTCAAATACTTTGTGTGTTGGCCGTGTGTAAGCCATGCATCATGTGACACGGCACGTAAATTCGTAATAAATTTGGAATTATGTGCACACAACGTGCGCCTTTGCTCCGGCTTGCTCTGGCTTCATCTTGCGGCGAAGGCCAAGTAATTTGCAACTTGCACTTTGATAATTTATGTTGCATACATCGAGGCGCACAATCATACTTCATTGTCACACGACTTTTTCAATTTGTAGCCATGCAAGAAAGAGAAAGAGAGAAGGAAATGAATTAAGTTTATCTCTCTAGCTGTTGCTGTTGCTTTTTTTCTTGTTATCACGCTTTGTCACACCACACACAAAAACCAAACGTTGATTAACGACTCTGAAAAGCTGTTCGGTGTTTAAACTGTCTAATGACTCTCTCATTAAAGCGACATTCATCGAACGGCTGCTGTCAATTTCAACTGTGTTGCAACTGCCAAACAAATCAGCTGACAGCTACAATTGATTTTCCCGCTTGTTTGATTCTCAATTTCGCTGCCAATTCGATTTGCCAAATTGCCTCCTCTCTCTCTCTCTCTGTGTCTTTCTCTTTCTACCTCTGAGAGTGCGTTTGTGCTGCATTTGCATTTCCATTTCCATTTGCATTTGGATTTAGTTGCTGTCACTAGAAAACAATAAACTCAAATTGCAATAACAGAATCGTATATTCACGTATGTTGCAACATCAATTGATAAGAAGAAGACGTTGCTTTAATTGAAATTGCACATTTAATTCGTACAGCAACAATTTGAACTTGAATTAGTTTAATTGTCTGTGCTTGAGCAAAGTCTAAATTGAGTTGCAATCTGTGGTTTGTGCTCAAAGCTGCTGCAGTTATTTAAATTGTTTGCGAAAACAATTACTATTTATTTTGTTGACTGCTTTGCAGCAATGTTGTTCTTATTCTATAGGAAAATCTTTTGTCTAATTCTAAATTGCATTCTAAAATGTTTCATCAATTGATTTATTTATTTTCTATGCCTACTCAAATATGCTAAGTCATCGCAATTTCATTTTATTTGCTACTATTTTCTTTTGCTATCTGTATGTAAATGTTAAAAAGTAAATCTATTGTATAATGTTTTAAGTATGCGACAGTATTTTTATTGGTTGACTTCATTATTTTAAAGCCTTTCTATGCGTGAGCTATTTTTAATTTACGCTGTTCTAACTTTATTTTAAAATTCGACAAGGTTTTTATCGTTTGAAATCATTCTTTTAAAGTAATTATATTTATTTTCTCTACTACTTTCAATCAATGTTGTTCTTACTTTAGTTTAAAATACAACTTTTAATAAGAACCTATTTTGTGTAATGTTTTTAGTATACTAAAACGTTTTATTATTTCCTTACTATGCATATTCCATTGTCGAATATATCAGCAAACATAATTTCACTTTGTTATTTCCTATTTTACTTTTGCATACATAAATATTGAAATACGTAAATCTAATTATTGCAGTGTTTCATCATTTCAAATAAATATTAGAGCATCTTCTTGTCGCATAAATTCTCTACACACAATTGCAATTTGCTTATTTTCATTTGCTATTTATTTGTTGACACTATAAATTGTTAATACGTGAAATAAAATCGTTTGTTAATAATAAATGAAAGGACATACACAATGGTTCATTTTGAAATATTCATTACATTTGTTACATTGTTTGATTGAGTATTGTGTGTAAATTTACAACACAAGAGAACAGCTGCCCGCTGCCCCTCAACAAAATAAACTGACAACGACGGTGTTAAATGCGATTTATATAATGTGGCAAAAATGTTGGCAAATGCAAAGTGGCAGCATGCTCGCCTCCCCTCCTTCTCCTTCCTCCTCTTCGCCTTCCTCAACTTGTTTGAGCTGAAAAATTGATTTAATTTTGACGCTTGAAAATTGCATTAAATTCACTGACTTGGCGTTGATATCATTATCGAGCCCATGATGCCATTATTGCGGCAAATTCGCGCGCTGGTCAAAGGAAACTTTAAATGCATTATCATATTCTAATTGTTGTCTGTGTGTTTGTGTTTATCTAAAATTCGAAATACAGTCGCGGTTGGCAGGCTCCATTGATTTGGCATTTTGCATTTTGCGGTTATCGGGGCGCAACGTTTTGGCAGCCACTGTGCGCCGTTTGTGGAATTAGTTTGGTTTTTATCCAACACAAAACAACAACAGCAACCATTTGAAACAATTTCATTTGGCATACACGGCAGATGGACAAAGCAAGAGAGACACAGAGAGGGAAAGAGGAGGAGGGGCTCAAACGATGCGGGTTAGAATGCCATTCTAATCGGATTTTGTTTGCAGCTGTGGCCAAAGCTGGCAACAAAACAAATGCTTTTGCCAGCAAATTGATATCAAAAGGAATTTGGCATGCCTACGCTGCGTATGCGCAATTGCATAAGCTGCGATTCGTTAGTTTTGATCGAACTACATTTAGAAATGCAGCTAGCCACATAAATGCAATTATAACACCGCTATAACTCAGACCGAAATGGGGTGAAAAACTCTTTTTTGTTACCTTCACTCGACTTGGCTTTTAAAGTGTTGTCTGGGAATTGTTAGAGAGCCGCAGACACGCACAATGAAATGGCACAGGAAAAGCAGTTAAAACAGGCGAGCAAGCGACGACGAGTCGAGAAAAGAAAGGATGGAGGAGGATGGAGGGAAAAAGGAAAACAACATAAAATAAATGTAATAAATTTTAAACATAGAGATGATAAATTGCTCTGGGAGTTGGCTAAAAGTGCTGCCAATGCTACCAGGCAAACTCCCTCGCTCTCTCTCGTTCTCTCTCTCTGTCTCTTTCTCTTGCTTCATCTCCTCCATTTTTACAATTTGTTTGCGGCTTCACTTGTCCCTCACTTGCCACAGCCACTGCCACACATGTAGCTTGTAGCTTCTCGCCCCTCGCAGCTGTCTTGGCTTTTGGCATTTTTATCTATTTGCACGCATACTTTGCTGTCGCTGTTTAATGCTCTTCTCTCTCTTCTCGCTTTGGAAATTGATTTGATGCTGCTTCGCTGCTATTTATTTTTTCGACACACCCAAAACAACTTTTGCTTTAGCAGCTTCAGCTTCAGTTTCAGCTTGTAAACTTTAGCTCTAACTTCCGGCGCCAAAGTCTCATTAAAGTTGCACAAGCTCGCAAAGTCCTGTCAGCCATTAAGTTCACATGCAAACTGCAAAACTCGTCCCGCTGCCCCCTCCCTCAAAATGCAGTTCACTCGAGTTTAACTTGTGTATCTTTATCTCACTCACTCACTCACTTACTTACTTACTTAGTTTCCTTCTCTTTTTTTTTATTTTGTTGCTTGCAGAAACTTGGCAGATTCCGTGATTAGGACGTGGTGTACCCAAGCGCTCTAAATGCAGACGATATGGTGAGTATATACGAGCATGTTCATATATAATCAAGTGCCTCAAATCCCTGAAATTGAATTCCCAAATAAGCATACACTTTTGTCCTTTCAATGGCTAACTTTTTATACCCTCTACCCATTGGATAGAAGGGAGTTATATTCTTGTGATTTGTCGAAATGTTTGTCACAGAACGAAGAAGGCATCTCCGGTCTCAAATAGTATATTTTAAATGGAGTAGTATACCAAATACACATCTCGGTATATTTCAGTAATACTGGACTTAATGATAAAATGTAATTATATAAAAAATACCTAAATATACTGAAATGAATGTTTGGTATGTCAGTATATTTCAATAATGTAGCTAGAATATACCAAGTTTAATATGCCAAAAATACTGAAATATACCAAAATGTACATTTGGTATGTCAGTATGTTACTACATTCATAATACCAAAAGAACATTTCGGTATATTTCAATAACACACCACCTTATGATAGAATATACCAAGTTTAATATGGTAAAAAAACTAAAATATACAGAAATGTATATTTGGTATATCGGTATACTACTACATTCATAATACCAAAAGTATATTTCGGTATATTTCAGTAATAGAGCACTCAATGCTAAAATGTACCGAAATATAGCGAAAAGTATGGTTGGTATGTCAATATACTACTACATTTAAAATATACCCGACAGACGAACAAAAATCGTGTACCGGGTATCTCTCAGTCGAGTACAATTTCAGACTTGTTACCACTTGTCTGTGAGACGATGATGTAAGGCGACTGAACTCAACTCAAACTCAAATTTAAACTCAAACTCAAACTATGTGTGTATGTGTGTTACTTGGGGCCATTTTGGACATTTTGGCCACTTTGGTGCACTGGGGATGGGAAGAAGGGAGGGAGAAGTTAGTCGTAGATTCTTGTTGATATGCTGCTAACTTAATGCCCAGAGCACACAGAGCTCATGCATTACGCATACGCCGCATATGCCCTGAACTATTAGCAAGCGCATTGCATATTTATGCAGTGAAGCATTTTCCAGTTTTTGACATGTGCAATGGCATTGCATAACGAATCCGACTATATATCTCGGCATGAATGTGGATGCTGATAAAAACGCTGAGCTACAACGTTTTCTAATTAAAAACTACAAATTATTTTCAAGCATAATGAGTGCACAGTGTCGCAGTGTGTAAGGCTGGCAATTTAAGCTGAATGTGTGTTTGTGTGTGTGTGTGCGGCGGTAACAAAAGCCAAATTTAAATTACCATTTGTCATAAAGGCAGCAACAGCAGCAACTACAGTGGCAACAACACAACACAACTGCAACACACACGCACACACATGTGTCGTCTCGCTAATTTCCACAGCCAACTTGCAGATGATGATGATGTTGCTGTTGTTGTTGTTGTTGTTGGGCTGAGCTCAACTCGATGATGATGATGATAGCGTTGAAGTTGTGCCTTGGCTTTGGTGTCGTCCTTTGCTGCCAGCCCATGCATGCCACATGCAACTCGACTGCGAGGCAGCCAGGCAGCCAGTCTGGCATGCATGACTGCTTGCCACGCCCATGCCCACCTCACGCCGCCCAACGCCCACGCAAATGCATCATGCTGCAATAACTCTGCTGACAAAATAACAAACGAACGACGACGAAAAAAAAAACAGAAACGACACAAAATGCATTCGTATGACAGCGCCAAAGAATTCATATATTTATACAGTCTGTTGTTGTTGTTGTTGATGTTGTTCTTGTTGCTGTTGCTACTGTTGCAAGTATAACAGTTAAGCAGCATGCCACGCCCACAGTGTCGCACGGCTCGCGCATTGAAATGCGCATTGTGTGGCATTAAGCATGCGGCTTTAGTCGGATTGTCACAGTGGCAACGGCAAAACGGAAATGACAACAGCATGCAGAGCAGCCACAGCAGCAACAACAGCCACAGCAACAGCATCACCAACAGCAGCATGTTCGCATTCGCATCTTGTTTAATCTTGTCGAGCTGAGTGCAGTTACTCAGTCTTCTAGTCAGTTTGCTTATCAGTCTGTGCGGCCGACATTTCAGACAGTTTATTAGTTTTGCAGACAGTCTTCAGCTCTTTTAGTCTTGAATATTACAGTTGTGTACTCAGTTATTCAGTATGTTGTTTTCCTTTTAGATATATCTTACTTTCCTCAATCTTCTTATTAGATCTTTATAGCTAGTAACTCATAAAGTTCATTTAGAAATCACTTATCCATAGACAGTTCTTTCGTCTAATAACTTCAACGTATCAATCAATCAAGTGTTTTTCAATCGTCAATATATGCAGATATACTGAAAGATAGAACTTGGTTTGATTGACAGGTTGATGACTGAAAAATGTATTTAATATTATGATATATCATGTAAACAGAAAATACTGCCAAATGATTTCTTGACCACTTGATTTGCAGTTATATATCAGTACAGATATACACGTAATTCATGAACTGATTATCTGTACTGATATCTGATCTGTCAATCAAGTCGGCTAACTAGAATTTCAATCAGTGTTTTCTGTTTTTACTTATCAATCAAGCCAAGATTCAGCTTTCAGATCAATCAGTTCTTGTTATTATTTAATAAGTGTTCTATAGCCATCAACTTGTTTTTTAGTTAATGCGTTTGACGATCAATTAACATAACAATCAAACTGTCAATCACAAATCAATCAGTACTTGGCCTAACAATTAATCCTACTCATTTTCTCTCCATTGCCAGTCTATAATTAGTCTAGCAATTGTTTGATGATTGTTATTCAATCATCTATTTATTGCCAGTCTGTGTGTCAGTCAATCAACTGCTCAATACCGCATTTCAATCTATTTTTCTTCTTTTATGATATTAATAGAGTATAATTCTTACTCAATCATCAATCTACTTGTTGTCAGTCAATTTGTCTGTCAATCAACTGCACAATAACGCACATCAATCAGTTTTTCCTTTTGCCATGATATTTATAGATAAATACAATTTAGTAAACAATCTAAACAGTGCATTAATCCTTCCGTTGCCTCAACTTAATCACAACTTTAGCCTAACAATTGCTTGGTCTCTTCATCTAAACCACAATTGTTTACGTCGCTACTCAGTCTTTCAAGCAATTGCTCAATCAGTCGTAAGTAATTATCAATCAGTGCATACCAAACCAAATGTATCAGCTTAGTAGACAATCTGCTAGTCGGCCTAATAGCCAATTTTGCAGTCGGTTTCTCCTTCAATTGCTCAGTCAATTCTGCCAGCAGCTAGTCAGTCAGTCGCTCACTCATTCGCCCAGTTGGTCATTCCCGCCAACTGTCAGTGTTGACGTCCATCATTTTTGTTTTTTTGTGTGCGCTGCAACCAGTGAGAGCTGGTTCCGTTTCCTGTCGCTGTTGCTGTCTCTGAATCGTTTTGGGTCTAGCAAATTTATGCAACCACAACGAGGGTGCAATGCAATGTATGGACAACAACAACAGCAACTTGGCATTCCCTAGTTAAAGTTGTTGGTGGAGTTTTTGTGCACTGCAACAGCCGCAATTTGTTGCAGGCAATTTTTGCCAGCTTGCCATCTCTGGTGTCTCTGCTTCAAAGGCAGCGGCATCTCAACTCTCTGCAGTTGCAACTGGACAAAACTGGAATTTCATGATGAGTGCATGAAATGTGCGATGCTCTTCAGCTTTCTCTGCTATTTTTATGACTTGATCGCAAAGCACAAAGATTGTCCCCAAAAAGTATGCTATAAATTTTGCAAAACGAATTCTCATAGTTGCTGATGGATTTGACTTTGTTTGAGTCTGAGTCAACTATACAATATTTCACTATTTGCTACTCACTCCGAGCAAATAATGTTCAATATTTACAACTTTTGGCCATATGGCAGCCAAGGCAACGACGAGAAGGCTTATGGCTTATGACGACGACGGCTTCATCAATTGAACTCCCCAAGCGATTGTTGTTATGTCAGCTATTTGAATATTCATAGTTTCAGTTTACGATTGAAGGCTGACATACTTATTTCTTCGATATGTCAGCAAGTGTATTTGTGATGTCGGTGTGCAAGTTGTTGTTCTTTCTCATTTTTATGCTGCTTGCTTACTTGGCAATCTCTCTTTTTCGCTCGCTGTGTTTTCTGCGCTTACTTTGAAGTGGTTTCTGCACTTTAGTTGCCTCTAATTGGCTGCGGCTGCTTTTTAATTTTTTCTCAGCTTTCCATTTTTTGTTTTGTGCGCTGTTTCCATTGTTTTTATATTCTTTTTCTTCGGTTGCAGCTGCAGTTGTGGCTTTAACTTTAAACGAAACCCACACAGATAAATTGTCCAATGCCCAAACTGGTCAGGGTTATAATTACACTCCAAATGGCTTTTTCTCTCCATCTCTCTTTCTCTCTCTCTCTCTCTCTCTCTCCTACTCTTTCGCTCTCGTTGTGTGGTTTCGCTGTGAATGCATTGCATGAAACGTAATTACAAAAAATACTAATGGTAACCGAGTGGCAGTAACAGTCAGCACATCAAATATAAACATTGCGACAGTCGTAAAACAAGATACAACAACAACGATACGTATGAGCAAATGTGTGTATAGGTGTGGGTGTGAGTCTGCCTGTGTGTGTGTGACACACAACAGCAGCAGCAGCAACAGCAACACCTTCACATTGTGACAAACATTGCAGAATGACAAAACAAATTGTTGGTTTTTTTTTCTTGCTGGCTCTTTTCACTCTCGCATTGCAATTAAAATCAACAACTTTATATTTATGTATGTGCAGTCTGTGTCTGTGTGTGTGTGTTGCTTGCATGCAAAATAAACAATTATGTGGCAACTGTTTTGCTGCACTCGCAGTCTCATCAAAAGACGAGACTCGAGACTCGCGTTCTCGCTTCTCGCTTGTGACTTTTACTGTCCGCTTTCAGTTTGTTGCGCACGCTGCCTCAATTATTTAGCAGGACACACATTTTTACAGGTGCGTCACACCCACACAAACACACACTCCCACATGCACGGATGTATGTGTACAAACACGTACTGACATTAATGGACGCTGTAGCAATGTTGAAATGCCACAGGAAGTAACCGCAAAGCCAGCGACAGACTCGACAACTCAGCAACTGTTCTCCTCTCCCTCTGCTTGCTGACAAGCAACATAAGCACACAAATACACACAGACACACACACACACACATGCATGTCTCACATTCACCTAGTTACGCATATGTCCTGATGACATTAGTGCAGCATTGCAGACATTTCGACGAAGCAAAACGAAAAATTACAACTGGACCAAAAGGGGAGAAATTGCCAGAGAAAGAGAGAGAGGGAGAGAGTGAAGGGTGAAGGGTGAAGGGTGGCTGTGAATATTTTTTTGGGGGCCAATTTTGGGCCAAAGGACACTCGAATGCGTTAACAGCAAGTCACATGTGTGCCACACACACACACACACACTTTGGAATTTTACGTTGATTACGAGCACTTTATGCTTCCGTGTTACGTGTGGGCGAATGTCCTACGTATCCGCATCCGCATCTCTAGCTCTGTCTGTATCCTGTACCTCTGTCTGTGCGTGTGTGTGTGTGTATCTGTGTCTGTGTCTGTTTGCCATCAGCTGAACATGACAATGACAACTATGCGCTCGTTCATTGTTGCAATTTTTACTTTATTATCAGTGTCTGTAATCGGCACAAGGACGACTCTTCAAGACTCGTCACACACTCCATTTTGTTAGATAACCCTAGAGTTCTTCCACTCCCATCTCTCTCTACCCCTCTCTCTCTCTCTCTCTACTCTGTCGCTGTAACAAATTTGCTGTGATAAATGTTCGCTGCCTGAGAATGTGGGCGTAACTAGGCTAATCCATTGCACTTGAAGATAATTTATTATTATTCACAGCTGAAAGCGTTATGATACGCCAACTGATATTAGTTATGGCCGTAACATGTGCTAAAAGCTCCTCTAGCTAATAACTCAAATTTACGGGCGGTAAAAGCTTCCCTCACACGTTTACAATAACGAGCCTGAGAGCTTTTCGTGTAAAATTACAAAACAGGAAACCAGAGTGCGAAGCTTGGCTAACTTTGTATTTGGCACAAAAGCTTGTGCTTGTTAACTTTTGTAAGAGAACAAAAGCTTTGATAGGAAGTAAATGTTAACTGTCGACGGTTAACAGTAAACGGATAAAGGATAGAACTGTTAACTTTTTGAATTGTATTGATAAGATATAGATAATGATAGTAACTTAGCAAGCAAAAAAGTAGAGAATTAGAATTAGAAATTGTTTTAATAGTTTCTATTTCTTTAGTATTCAAAATAGTTTTTAAATATTATATTCGAGAACTGTAATTTTGACTATAATCTACACCATTAGTTATTAACTGTAGCTAAGAAAGAAATGAAATTAATGAAATAATGAAGGAAAAATAGAGAAAGATAGTTATAAAAATATCATATTAGAAAATTACAATTTATTCTTGGCTTAGAATGTAAAGAAATAAATAAAATTAACTGAGAAATAAAAAAGAGTAGTAAAAAGAAATAATCACATTCGAATTCATAATAGCTATACAGATATTATTTTAGAAGCTTTTGGAATTATAAATGAACAGAAATTAATAAAATGGACAGACTCAAAGCAGAAGAAAGTTTAATAAAGGAATGCTGTTATAACAATGTTTTTATCAAAACCAGCTCAAGCTGAATTTCAATCAGTTCCGTCTATAAATCATTTACATATTTCCAAAAGAATAAAAGCAAACAGCTAGCAAATAACTTGTAATTACTTTTTGCATAATGCTCTACGTATTAAAGCACAAAAGTCAACTTGCCGCCGTTGACATTGAACACAACACAACATTCGCAATCAAAGTATAGTAATTTGGTAATACTGTAAATGTCTGCTGAAAGCATCCATTAGGTTGATTTAACAAGTTCAGCTTTAAATTGCATGTATAAACATTTAAAAAAAAGAGACGAATTCAAAGAAATAAGCCGCCGGCAATGGCAAATAAAAAAGAAAAGCAAAATAAAACCCTCATTTGAGACAAGAAGTGGTCTAACGAAACGTCAAAGGATTGCCCCGTTGGCCATCGCCATCGCCATTGCCACTGGAAATTGATTAAAAAAAGAAGTATCGCAGATGGCAGATAACCTAAATACACAGAGCATGAGAATGAGAGAATCAACCAAATGTTGATGTTGTTTTTCTTTTTTTTTTTTGGTGTTGTTGTTGTTGTTGTGTGGCGCGTAATCCTCCGCGCCACGTTGCACAAAGGCAAAGGCAGGAATTTCGCACTAAATAGCAAAGCGAATCGATTATCTAAGGGAATAGCCCGGAGTCCATCAAAGTTATACTCGAATTCAATGAATTTGGGTATTGGTCAGTTCATGTGAAATACATCCAAACAAACACACACACATATATTGGTTGTTTGTTTATCTTCGGGGGTGTACAAAAGTACATATGTACAAGGAGACGATTTGTGCTCCTGTTTCTGTTCCTGCTCCCTAGGGGTCCTTTGCTGCACTCAGTTGATGGGATCCTTTTTTTTTAGGTTTCGATTTTTTTCTGTTGACATCTTTTTAACATATTATGTTTCTTGCTTTACTCTTTCATTTTCCAGGGCACAACATGGCCTCAGCACAGATGCGACATTTCTATAACACACCAACAACAACAACAAACAAGTCTACTTCTATCACAACACGCCAACTCTTACAACAGCAGCAGCAACTACAACAACAGCAACAGCAACACACGGCCAACAACAGCAAACGGAAGCAATTTGAAAGTGAAACGTTTCTGTGCCACACAACAACAAAAACAACAACAAAAGCAGAAGGAGCAGCAACAGGAGCAACACAAAGCAAATTGGAAGCAACATGGCAGCCACTCACGCCAGCAACACTCGAACCAGCAACGACAGCAACTGCAGCAGCAGCAGCAGCAGAATCTGCAAGAGCAACAGCATCAGATGATGCACAAGCGTCGAGTGGATGTGAAAAAGGTGCGTCAAATTGGTTATGGACAATACATGAGATTGCTGCCGGCAGCAACAGCAATAGCAGCAGCGCCAAAATGCTGCAACAGCAACAACAGCAGCAGCAGCAGGAACTGCATCAGCAATATCCTGTCGCAAGTTCACATGGTGCTAATTGCAATGACGACAGCGACGTTATTGGCACTTGCGTTGCGGGATGGCAACACATTGCTGTTGTTACTGTGGCTGCCACTGTTGCTCTTGGCCATGCTAAGCAAGTTGTCCACGACAGCAACAGGAGTGAGTGCACCACAACGACAGCAACTAGCAACTGTAAGCCAGCAATACAATCACGCTTATCTTCCAAAACCAAATACGGCCAAGGTCAGGACACTGCAACAGCAACAGCAACAACACGAACAACAGCAACAGCAACAACAACATCCACAACAACAGCAACAGCAAGCAAACAACGAAAAATCTATCAACACTGCACAAACAATGTCGCTGCCACTGCCCTCGGCTCACGGACTGTCAAAATCTTTATGGATATGCAAAAATTTGCACGCACTGTATTTCCGCTTGTTATTGTCTTCAATCTGCTACCTTTGTTCTATGCAGGTAAGTGCCAACAACAACTATAACAACAACTATACATTCCATTTATCTACAGGCAACACACTAGATTAAGTCCGCAAGCATTTATTTTCTCGCCACTCTATCTTTATCTCACACTTTTGTCAACATAAACACTTAATTTATCACTGCGAGACACTGGGCTAATTGAGGCCAAGTTGTGTTGACCACAGTGCACTGTGCGCTTTGTATTTTAGCCAATTGTCCTTGGCATGGCAATTAAGTCAAGTGCTTGCAACTGTGAACTGAGTTAAGTTTAGTTGGTTTGTTGTTGCCGCTTGAGTAAATAATTTATTGTTGCCAATATTTAAATGTGTTAGCAGTTGCCACTTGAATAGGCTGCTGTCGATTGATAAAGTAGCTTTGGGACTGCATAAAAGTGTTGCATACTTTCTGGCTGCTAGTCGAATATGCTATTGAATAAATGTGTAGCATACTTCTAGGCTGTTATTAATACAGTAAATGCGATTGAATTAATGTGTAGCATACTTATAGGCTGCTACTTAAATAACCATTTCCGGCTATTTCCTTCGGTCTGATTGAAAAAATATGTAGCTAAAAAGTTTCAACTTGAACAATACATATTTGCAACTGCTCATTATTTATATCGACATGGAAAAAGGCACAAATTTTAATGACCTACAAAACTGGACACTGCCCCAGGAAGCAGAGCAGCAATCCCTTGCGCCAACTTTTTAACATCATTTTTGTGCGACTTGCTTGCTGCTTCTGCTTCTGCTGTTGCTACTCATTTTTCAAAAACAAAAAAACAGCAGAAACACAAAACACAGAAAACAAAAAAAACAAAAAAAAATTCAGCATCATTAGAAAGTTTGGGTCAAATGTGAGCTTGTGGCCACACAGAGACAATAGGCCAAGACCTTTTCGGTTGTTCTCGTTGTTCGTTGTTGTTCGGCCAGCGTCAAACTTATTAATTAAATTTCGAACATAATTATTCAAGACAATTTCCATTTTTTTTTTGTTGTGCACATAAAGCAGCTGCTTAAGCAATTTTAAATTACGATCGTTGCCTTACTCCAATCAGCAACTTCATCGTTTTTTTTTTTGTGGGGTGCGCGTGTGTGCTTAATGTATCAAAAGCAGTGGCAAACAAAAGATGCCGACATCGCCAGGTTCAAAAGGGAAACGAAATCAATGACAATTCGTTAAATGCCCCTCATTATTATCGTTAGCCATATCTGAGCAGCGATTAAAGTAAATTCAGTTCAACCTCGCCTCTTACTCTCTCCTTTAAGCCTGAACTTTCTTATCAGTTGAGACAACAGCTACAACAACTGATGCTGCTGTCGCCGCTACAATTTTCTGCTGCTGCTGCTCTCTGAAAGCTCACGCCTGCGCATTGCCGGAATTGGCCAGAAGTCTTATCACAACACGAAGCGTTTATCAGTTGGCCATTGAAATTGTTTACTGGGTTGTCATTGTTGTCATTGTTTGGCGCGCGCGTTCGCTAAAATTGCTGACTGTCTCTATTGAGCAACGTTTATCGTGGATATCCTAATGACATTTAACTAAAATGAATGTTAAAGTCAACCTTGTGTTTGATGTGCCAAATGAATATTAAAGCCCGATCCCTTGTGCATGCTTCTTAATGATTCTCAAAGCAGTGCTCAACGCTCAGAGTGAGTGTTGGATGAGTGCCAGCTGCTAGCTGCCAGCTGCCACCTGGTGGCGCCTCAAGTGGCAACTTGACGAACGATTAAGGCAGCAATGCCATAATGAAAATGGTGGAAAAAGGCGATGAGGAATCTGAAGTGTGCGATTCATTGAGCTGAAGCTGCTGCAATTGAAATGGAATCGCAGAATAAACAACTTATGAGCAAGAAGCTGAGAAGCTCAACACTGAATCGAAACCAAGACCAAGACCAAAAGCGAAAGCTAAACAGCTGCTGTGGCATGAGTCCAATTGTGAGTCCCCAAAGCGACGATGACTATGACGATGACGACGACGACGACGATGGGCAACAAAAACAAGAAAAGCAAGAAAAAAACACAGAAAAAGAAATAAAAGAATCATAAATTCAATTTGATTTAAGATTTATTGAATGTGAGTAGCGTCCAAGACCAAGTCAAGGAACAGTCACCGTTACTGCGAAAGCTTTCGCAGTCCTTGCCACACACACAGACACACACACACATTCGCCTCGCTCTCTGTGGAGTGTTGCTCTCTCTCTGCCTTTAAATGCTGGCTACGAGACACGAATCAGCTCAGTCGATGACAGTCGGCCAAGCACGCCAGTCGCTTCAGCCAGCCAACCAAAAAGCAAGCCAAACGCTTCAGCTTCACATAGTCGCATCGCAGCATCCGCAATACAGCAATAATTACAGTTATATCGTGTCGTGTGACAAGCTTTAGCAGCAGCTTAAACGTTACTTTTGTTCGTCGCTTCAAACTGACAATCGCAGATTGGCAATACAAGATTTCTTTAAAGTCACGTGTCGCGCTTTTGCTATAATTTACTTGACGCGTTTTTAATCCCGCCACTCGCGTGTTCTTCGACAAGGATCAACGTAAATATATAAAACAAAAAAATGTAAATAAAACTTCTTTCAATCTATACATTGCATTTGGTCTGTGCACATTTGAGACTCTCAGTGGGGGAAAATGAATATTATTTGATAATCTTGAGCTTAGACAACGCGATTGTTCCATTGTGTATTGCAGTTTTATTCATTTTTTGTGTGTGCAGTGATGAATACACACAGATTGCATTCGACTCGAGGCGATTCGCAACTAATCCCCAGCACAATTGATGGACAGAATTGTAGTAGCAATAATATATGTGAAGTACTCTCTCTCCCTTCTGATATTCTTACGTCCAAATAAGTCGCCACAGTTACCAGTTAGCAGTTGTCTTCGTATTGTTGCCACTCACAATGGTTGAAGCAGACATGGGAAAGGAATTCTCAGGACACAGACAATGGAAGTACTTAGGATAGCGAGATTGCGATTCAGATTGAGATTGAGATTGAGGTTGAGAAGGGAAAAACTGGCTTAATGCAAAAATTGCTGGCTGCAAATACTCGAATCCCGACAGAACACGACACGACACCCATCCAATTAGACTTGTTGCCTGATGCTGACAGCGTTGTAGTAGTTGTTGGACAGGATGAACGACGCACACTTTGATAACGGTTGCCATTCGTTCAATCATCGCATTGGTCAAACAAACAACTTATCGAGCTGGCTTAGCATTTCTCTTTCTCCTCTTGGATATTGTCGCATGTTAGCTATAGATATGTATTTGTGGGTCGTCGAGACATTGACTTACGCCATTCGTGTTCTGCATTCGCATTCATTTTTTCTTTCGTGTTGAGGCTTTGAAACAATTTGGCAATCGTTGCAAGATTGAAACGTGCCAACTGTGCAAATAGTCAATCAATAGGCAATCGTCATCCACACGCCCATCCAGGTGATAAGCAAACACTAGATGCCAGTGATAACCACAATCCTTTTTCTGCCTTAAGAGCTTCCACCTGTTCGCTTGCTCTTTTTTTCGGTTTTTCTGCGTTGCGTGTTTCGTCTTCCGTCTTCGGTTCCTGCAGCTAATGAAGAGATAAAAGTTGCTACGTGTGGCAAATGTTAAAAGCGAACGAAACGTAAAAAAAAGGTTGAGTTACGACTATAAAGAAGAAGGAGGATTTTAACGTTTAACGCATAAATAATTTATTCATTTGCTGTCGCTGTTTTTGGGTTTTCTCTTGTGGTGCAACATTAAAATTTCTATTGGCCTTTTTTTTATTTACTGTGTGTGGGAGCAGTTGAATCTAATCCCAAACTACGGTTGACGAACTAAGTATTTCATAATGAGCTGTTGCTGCTGTTGCACTTGCTCAACTTTTATGCGAACTCATGAAAATTCCACTGCCACGCCCCCATACCGCCACATCCTTTCCAACTGCATACTTAACAACCGCCAGCCACTTTTGGCTCATATGCCCCCCAGTTTTCAGCAACTTTTTTCCTGCCGCATGAAATGCAAAGAAAAATGCTAAGCGGCTGCCAGTTGAAGGGAGTCCAAAGTGAAGGCTAGCCAGAGGGGCGAGAGAGAGAGAGAGAGAGAAGGGAGAGGGGCGAGAGAGAGAGAGAGCTGTGGATATGGCAAGTTTCCGTTTTGTTTTTTGATTATTTCCGGGGTGCTGCGCTTTTTCATTTCTATTTGCCGGCAAAAAGCAGAGCAGGAAAAAAAAATTATTATAATTTTGCCCATTGGCATTGGTCGCACGTTGCGTATGCGTAACTTTTGAAGCCAAAACTCGAAATTAATTAGCGCCTCATACACATGAGTGAATCTCTTGTTGTTCTTCTTGTTGGTGTTGTTGTTGTTGAAGGCTTTACTCGGTTCTATTTATTTATTTTTAGTTTTATGTGTGTTGTACTTTCTGGGCAGTTGCAACAAAATGTTGCTGCTGCCGTTGTCATGTGATATGAGAAATATATAGAAAAATGTTGCAACTTTTTTGTATATACTATATTATACAGCAAGTTGATGCTCCGCCTGACAGGCGCAAACTTTTCTGTAGCCAAACAACTTCAGCACAGCGGACACAGCTTGGCAGTTGTCTAACAGAGGCGTGGCAACTGGGCGCACTTTAAATTATATTTGGCATGTCAACGCCATGAGCTAATGAGTTTGCTGATTAAAGCGTAATAAGCTGTAGCCTGCAAAACCTGTCTCGCCGTTTGATGTAACCTCTCTCTCTCTCACTGATTTCTAAAAAGGATGCTGGCTAAGCCTCTTAATTGGAGTCTTGGCACTTTATTAACTCTAAGAAGCTTCAAATTGCTCAGTAATTGAAAACTGATTAGACTTCCACTGCCAGTGGCAAGTGTTAAGTATACGCCCGGTGTAACGCACTCAAAAACTCAATGGACAATAAAGCGATTACACTTTATTATTTGATCAACAAAAAAAAAAAAAACGTAAATTACTTCAGACAATTATTTTAAACAATGACGAAGTTAATTACATTTTGTGTCAATGTAAAATGACATTATTTGAAGAAGAACCGAACTGCTTTCATATTTATAACTTGACATGAGAGTGGCAGGTTCTGGTCTATTATTCAGACAATCTAATCAATTAGCTTTCGAGTTGTACAAAGTCATTTTCACTTAACTGCAGACGGTCAATCAATCTCAGTTGCTCCAATGGCCAAACTTGACAGCATTACAGAGCGAAAACTTGTCCAAGAGTGTTACACACAAAAACTTTTCTTTGTTTGCATTATGAATTTATGGCTATCTATAGATACTACATACATATATATAGCCAAAGCTCTCTCAATGAGCACAAAGCAGATAAGCAACACACACATACACACAAAATATAGAAAATACTGTGATAATAAAGCACAAACTATGCCGATTTCAATAAAACTCGTTAATGTGCGGTTCGAGCCAATAATAAAAAGGCAAAGTTTCAGCCACATTAAATATTAATGGTACACAATTATCGCTGGATGAGCTGATAATCGAGTGGATGAGCCTCGAATATATTGAGAATACAATCAAATTATGTGCATATTCAACAAAAAAAATGATGCTCACAGGTTGTGGTAAATTCAAATGAAATACTGTCCCTAATTCCAAGAAATAAGCATGCTTCAATTGAGTGTGCTCAACGCAGAAATACTGTGCTTTAAACGCTTCAATTTGTCCATAAATCAAGTACATAATGTTGCCACAAGTTAAGCTACCAATTAACAGCAGCTGAAGTAATTGTTCTGGAAACATTTTTTTTTGCATATATTTATTTCGATTGATCAGAGTCAATTGCTTCAATTTTTAATGAGCAGCAAATGTAATTTGAATTCGAACTTATTGCTCATTTGAATTTCAATATTTTTTGTGCAAATTTCATTTGTACCACGCATAAATAAAAGATGTGAATTTGCTGCGACGAATTGAGGTAGTACTTTATGCTGTTGTTGGAAGATGCTTTGCATAACCAGAGGGACAATCGTATGGCTAAAAGTGAGGCATTCAGTCGAGTTATTATGCGAACATAAATGGCAATGTGATTTAGTCAAGAATTTCATCAATCTTCTTCGTTGGGGTCGCACACAACGGTAACACACACATATACACACAAAGCGACCTGCAAGCGCAGGACTTGTCGTCCTTTTGACTGTCGTCGCCCTGCCATATTACGATATCTTTTTGTGGCATATAGTATAAAGTATATATAAAGAAAGACAACAACAAAAAAAGTATGCCTTTGTGTCGCATTTGCGTAATCTTTAAAGCGTTCGCATAAAGCGAAAGTGAAAGCGAGGCATGCAACAGGAGAGACGTGGCAGCAGCAGCAGCGGACAAGACAATACCGTATGAAGGGCAAGCGTTTGCCACTGAGTCGAGGTTAAGTTACTCACACAGACAGCAGCAACAGCAGCGGTAGCAATGGGGCATATAAATCTTTCGTGTGCAACAAAGAGCGGCAGACGTCTTGTCTAAAAAGGCGCAAAGACAAAAGATCTACAGAAATCAAGTTTAAGTGTAGTCACTGGCGGAAATATTACGCACACATGCACAGAGAAAGAGAGAGAGAGAGAGAGAGAGAGAGAGAGAGAGAAATAGACTGAGAGAAAGAGACGGACTCACCTGGCAGAAAATCAGAAAAATGTTTTGCTGGCAGTTGCCGAGTGCGGACTAAACAAGTGCAATTATTTTAATGCACTTTTGACTTTTGACATTGCAAAGACAGCAGCAACAGCAGCTGCTGCTGCTGCAGCGCAATCTTAAAGCACTTTTGAAGCATTTATGCTTGGCATTGTTTTTCGTCCACACACACACACACACATAGAGTGCAAAGCCGACCCGCTGGCAACACTTGGAGCCAGCCTCAAGGTCAACGCTGCTAGTCAAGCAGTTGAACTTGGGGTCCTTTAAAACGCGTCACATCCTGTTTCCAGTTTCTATAATTTGGATGGCAGCTCACTTTAAACGGCAACGACAACGAAAACAGTCAAAACGTAAATTGAATTCATAAAAAGCGAAACATTTCGCTGCGTTCTTTTTCGGCAACGTCACGCACAGTCGATGATGTCGATGGCTAAGCATTTTGTACCAGTTTCAGCTTCAGTTTCAGCTCCATTTGGCGGCGTCATGTTCCCTATATGAGTGCGTACATTCATTCAGTCAGCATAAACAAATTTTTTGTGCAAATGTGCGCATAAAACTTACGAAATTGCAAATTGTATTTTATTTCACACAGAATGCGGGAGGCATTCCTTGATCCTTATGCTTTTTTGGGGGGGGGAGTCCCCGAGGGTGACAGGCTGTTGTCATCTTGCTATCGTCCCTTGTTGGGGCTCGTTGCCTTCACAGCCAGCTGTTGTTGTTGTCGGTTGTCGCTTGTGGGTTGCGCTAATTTAATTAAGACCCATAGACAAACCGACAGGCGATATGTGTCATTGAAATATGTGTGTGTGTGTGTGTGTAAGGTCTTTGAAGTGTCTTACAACATGTGGCGAATGCCACAATAAGAAAAGCATAAAGACTTTTCAAGCTTATTATTGTTTTGCCATCACACACACAATGCATATGCCATAAACATGCGCATCTCAATTGTCAGAGGGCATACGTTACGTATACGCAACGTTTGCTCTTTCACAGATTCGACGTGTAAGCTAAAAATAAGTCAGATAAATGAAACTTCTTATTACACACACTTAGTCACACAAACATCGATCGCTCTTTGATCATAACTTTTATGACAAGCGCTTTAATAATGCTGTTGAATTTTAACTTGCGGCCAGACACAACCGCATAAATTATGTACTTGCTACATTTATCAGAGCCAAACAAGGGCCATTTAGCTGGGCGTGTGAGGGAATTGTGTGCGCCGCCATTTCATTAATATTAATTGACCAATTCAAAGGGACAGCCAAAAAAAAAGGGACACGGAAGTAGCAGCAGCAAAAAAAAAACATAAAAAACACAAAAAACAAAAGCCGACAAGTTCAAACTATGCTCAGGTTTATTTATAACATTTCACACAAATTACGCACAACAAAAAAAAAGCGAAAAAGGAAAAGAACGAAGCGATGCCAAAAACAAGCACATAAATAACGAGAGGCATTAAAGCGACGTCAAGCCCCAAATAAAATAAAATAAAATAACGCCGAAATATGTAAATAGCCGACGAGCCTTTCAGGCCTGCCTGCCTGCAAATGATGAGTCAAATCCCTAATTAATCGCCCCCAAAGCATTCAACTGCGACCCACTTTAATTCACTCTCTATAAATAGACAACTGATAGTTCTTCAGAAACTAGCGAAGACCCTTTTGCTAAATGGCGCATGAAAAGAAAATTCAAATGCTAAGCGAACGTCGACGCCGATGCCGCTTTGAAATGTCTTTGGCAGGCGAAAAGGTTTTCACCCCCTCACCCCACCGATCTGTTCGCTGTCGATTCAATTGAAAATTTTTACTTCTCTCGTTTTGTTGTTGTTTTTTCGTGCATTTGCTGCCAGCAGCTGGGACCACGCTGGGTATGAGCAATATTAGTTTTTATGTTCAATTCCGCTCACCTTCCATTTGACAGAGTGTGCGGAAAAACTTATCAAAAGTGTTTTACTTTTTTTTCGACGTTTTTTTTTTGTGTAGCTTTGTTGTTATTGAATTTTTGTGTTGCTTGTTTCATATTTGCTGTGTTACCTTTGGCCCATTGACAAAATGTCAGCGCAGTTTTCATTTGTGCAATACATTTTATATATTTATATGCTCTGTGAAGTTGGAATTGTTTGATGGGGTATATTGTGCTGAAGTTTTAGCTAACGTTTGGCATTTTCAACTGCTTTACTTAGCAATTTAAGTTTGGAATAGAGAACGCCTTTAAATATATGGCATATTACTCATACGACAGGTATAAGAAAGTTGTAAATTTTGAATGGTTTGATGGCCCATATTGTGTAGAAGTTTTAAGCAAACTTTTGCATTTTCAATTGCTTTATTTAGTAAGTTAAAAATGAACTAGTAAGAGCTGCATATTAATCATACGCCAGGTATAACAAACTCATAGTCGTTCAGCGCAATGTTTGTTAGTTTGAAGCTTGTTGCTTTTTACCACTTTCTTTTTTTTTTTTTGTTATCGCTGCTGTCAAGTTTTGTTTTAGCGGTAATTGAATTTTCCTGCCACGTGTGTGCGGATATGAAGTGAATTTAGGTCAATTATTGCAGAGGCTGTCCATTACTGTTGACTCAGGCGTCGATTAGACAGGATAATGAACACATTGCATCACATTGCATTCTGTGCTGTGCTGTTCTGTTCTGTTCTGTTGTTGCACAGAGTACAACATTAATCATCTGTCAGAGACACACACAGAGACACACGCTAATAGCTGCCTCGGGTCAGGCGGGAGTACTCACTATTATTGGTCGTGATTTTTGGTAAATTTCCACTTGTGCGCCTCTTGATGAAGTGCCACGTTGACACCCACACACTGTCACACTCTCAGAGAGATTGTGCAATTTGTTACTGCACAATGCGGACGCCGACGTGTGACAAGTTTTGGGCTGTCCACAAGCTGTCAGCGAGTGACTAGCGAAAGGGTTGTGAACTGAAAGGGCAATCGAAACCGGAAGCCAACGATGGAAGGGGCAACATTTTACGCACAGCCGAGCGACTGATAGGCAGTTCTCGGAATTTATGACTGGTAATTTGTTTTGGGGTCGCCCGCAGCAGAAGAATGGCCTCAGCATTGTCGGGGGGTCGGCTTTCAGTTATGACAACTGATTGAGGGCCACATTTTCGGGTGCTGCCTCAACGCTCAACTTAATCCCCATAGATGATCTCAAATGTGCACAGACAAAAAGGCAATATAGTGCGAGTAAAAATGAAAGGAAAATATGCAAAAATATATATTTGTATCCCACACAGCTTATTAACAACAACTACAACAGTTCAACACATTCTAGTCGTTGATCACAGCGAGCTCAAGGATGAGTAACAGCGCAATGGTGGCCGTGGCCATTTGCTGCATCTTGGTTCTGCTGGCGGTGTTCATTGTGATCATCATAGTGGTTGGCCAGCAGTTTGAGGAGCCTAAATGAGATATGCTCCAGCTGGGACCTGGCAACTTCCCAGATGGATAACAGAGGCCCCCCAACTGTTAGTTACGGGCAGATCGCATTGCCACACAAGCAAAACACACAACACAACAACTAAACACATAAAATGAAACCTTATAATCCACTGCAATCCAACACGAGACGAGCGAATGAAGAAGATCAACAGAGAGAGAGAGAGAGAGAGAAGAAGAGTCAGCGATATCAAGGAAAAGAGAGAGCAAGCATCCCATCGTCAGTACCCATTGGCTGTGATGTGAAATTATTAGCATAACAAAAATTAATAAAAATATAATGAATAACTTAAAATTAAATAAATGGAAATTTGGATCATTCCTCATATGCCGCAAAACATCTCAAAAAACGTAGTAAAACCCTTTACAAAAATATATGTGTGTTAATATTACAAGAAAATATATATAGAACACAGATAAGTGTGTATATATACTAACATAATAGGTACATATGTATATATATATGTGTATTCTAATGTGTGTAACCCAACCGTCGTAACGTCGCGTTTTTATACAAGTGTTGTTAATACATTTTTATTGATGTTTTATTGATGTTGCAAAGAAAAAAAAACAAAAAAACAAAAAAAAATGAAACTTATACACACACGCAGCCATATGCATTAACTGTATAACTAAGCCAAGAAATTAATTAACCATAACTTTAATGTTAATGTTCATGATAATGTTAATGTCTTGAATTGACAAGAAACTAAGCCAAACAGTCCAAAGGAGAAGACAGCACGCAAGAAGAAGAAGAAGGAATATGGAAGGACAATAGCAAAGAGAGCTCAACAAAAAATTTAGTTAATGTTATGCACTTGTTAGCGGGACAAGTCGAGGCAATAGTTGTAGCAACAAAAATGATATGCATTTTATATATCAATAAAAACAGAAAATAATAACAATTTTTTGAATAAGTTTTATGTGTGTGCGTGTAAACAATTGAAATACATATTATGGTTACCTGTACGTAATTAGTTAACTACCAACTACTATTCAATGTCCAATGTCTTAGTCCACGAATTAAATGTCTATAATCGAATTATGCAAAACGTGGCGCGGCGCTATAAACTAACAATATAATTATACATTATTGAAACTAATAAACGCATTAATTATTCAATCGAACTACTCGTATTATATCAGAATCGACAACTTTTTAAGGTAAGCGACAGCAGCTGAACATTGAGTATATTAAATGTAGATAAATTTGCCACTAAATGAATAAACGTCATCATCAACCGCTTGAACAGACCACAAATGATTGCCATTTTGCGGTGCGATTGCAATTTGTTTCGACAAGTTGGCAACAACTTTGCACAACAAAAGCGTGCCAAACCAAAATGAAAATCAAATTCAATTTCAATTTCCATTCTCAAGTAGCTTTTGCTTTTTACTCGAGGGAGTTTTTCTTCGCACTGCGTTGCATCTACGACTGTTGCAGCATGTTGCAAGCAAATATGCAAACAGCTACCAGCGCACAGCTCGAAAAATGCTCTCGCTCTCACTTTCTCGGTCTCAGTTTTAGACTATAAATTCTCAACAACATAAAAATCTGTAGCACGAGCAGCGGGAGGTGTCGGGCAATAAAGTTTTATTAGTTCAGGTCCTGTCAATGATTCTCTCTCAGCCAAGAAGACAGCCAGCGAGTTGATTAAAATGCCAACATGGAAACGTTGCCAGCTGCCAGCTTGTGGTGTGGCATTAAAGTGCAGCTGGCCTGTGGGGATAAGGCAGCAAATGTGTTCGACACCAGCCTGAAAATAGCCAGCCTAAATAACAGCACATTTGTTAGGCATGTTTGGCTTTTGGCCTTGTCACTGGCTTACACGGACATTGCCTATCAGACCCAAAAAAAAAGGAGAGAAGAAAGCCATTTATTAAAGGAATACACTAGTCTGCAAATTAGTTTGTAAATTAAAATATAAAAAGGGAAGAAGTAACGCTCTAAAGAAAGAAGAAAATCATTTATTAAGGAAATACACTAGTCTGTAAATTCAAAAATAAAAAGGAAAAAAGTAACGCTCTAAAGAAATAATTTATTAAAGAAATTCACGAATCTGCAAATTGCAAACTTTGCAAATTAAAATATAAAACAAGTAAGAAGGATATTTTGAATAAGAGCAGAACGATGCAGTATTATTTTTAAAACATACCAAATTAAAATACCGCTAAAATACTAAAAGATACTATGTGTTATATTTAGTATATTGATAAACTAAATTTAAAATATACCTTAGAGTACTGAAAATAGTGGATTTTTAACCAAAATAGCTAAGATTATTTTCGTATATTGATATACTACATTGAATACCATAGAGTACTCAAAATACCAAATTGCCAGAATAAGCAGTTAAGGCAGTATTAAAGTAGGTGTTTGTTGTTAGACAAAAGCATTTCTTAAATAACATAACTTCTACAATTTTTACCTGATCGCATCGCTTCTACCAACTCTAAAAACAGAAAGAATAGACCCATTTATTAAAGAAATTAGTTTGGAAATTAAAATATAAAAAAAGAAAGAAAGGAAATACTCAATTTAACAAAACAGTTTGCAAATTAAAATATAACAATAAATCTGAAAGACATTTGTAGACACTAGTCTACAAATTAGATTGCAAATTTAAATATAAATTGAAAAATTATTTGAATTTCGCATTTAAATTTCTGTTTGTCTTTAATTCCAAACAGTTATTCATCTTTTGCCAAATGTGGTAATATGAAATGAAAATTTTCCACTTGAATAAACAATAGCAGAGAAACTGCCGTGAAATTGTGAATTTAAGAACTTTTGCGCCAGCCTGGAAAACGATTTGATTTGTGTTTGTGTCGTGTTGTCCCGCGTGTTCTGCTCTCTGGGACTGAGAGAGAGAGAGAGAGAGTGATGAGCGAAGGGAGTTGGGGAGGTTGGTAGAGACTTGGGTTGACCTGTTTGTGTCCGTTATGCAAGTATTTCCGACTGAGAGCGTCAAGTAATCATAAAGTGATGGAAATTCAATTTACACAATATTAAATATGGCAAGTGGGCAGAGGTGAAGGGGAGCGAGAGAGAGGGGAAGAGCGAGAAATTTAGGTGGAGAAAACTCATAACAAACACACGGGCAAAACGGAGTGGAAGCTGCTTGCGTTGAGGCGGCAATTTGGCACTTTTTGTGTGACTTTCTGTGGAGGTGTGCGAGTGTGTGTGTGCGAGTGTGGTGTGAGTGTGGTTTATTATTATGCAGATTAGGGCAAGTCGTTGGATCCACCTTTACCTTTAACTTGCTCATAAAAATCCACACACACACACACACACAAACAAGTTTTAGCTTTGAGGTGCCCCCATAAGTATGCTAACATGTGAGCATATATGTAAATTGCGTTTCATTTTGAGTTTTTCAGTCAGTAGTCAGCTACCTTTTCAAGTACTATAGTTTGTGTGTGTGTGTGTGTGTGTGTGTGTTACACACACATGCTTAGCTGTATTTATGGACAGTCGATGCGATTCGACCTCACGCCAAATGTCACGTTTTATGACTGCGACCGTTTGCATATCAACAATTTGTGCTGTGTGCTCTTAACACACTCGGCAATGCTCAATAACCATGTTCCTCTTCGCCTTCGCCTCCGCTTTCCTGCTTTAGTGTTGGCATTATGCAAATGTAGCGCTTTTTCAATTTTCAATTTGTGTGACGTGGCAACAAAAATCATATTACAAATCTGTCGGCAATTAGCCAAACAGCGAGGCAGTCGCTAAACTAAGCATAGTTTTTGCTGTCAATTTGCTCCCCCCTCTCTCCCCGCAAATGGCCAAAAAGCAATTAACTAAAGGAAATTACGCAATTAGAAGGCAGCAAATCGAAAACAAAAACAACCAAAAACAGCGACAGCGCAGGGAAAGATTCAAGCGTCAGTAACAAGTGAACGCTTTAGTTACTTGTTAACAAAGTAAATTTCAGCTCGAAATTTATGCACAATTTTTGCCTCATTTGCATTTGCATTTGAGATAGTGTCTAGCATTTTGCAGTCAGCGATGCGTAAACTGCAGATAGAAAATGTCCAAGAAATGCTTTTTGCCAATTTCGCGCTTATCAAATGGCAATTTTTACTTGTCGCTTGTCTAATCGACTGAAATTTAATGCACTTTTATCGAAAATATGAAATGTGACGCAAACTCAAATAACTGAAAAAACATTGTTTCGCGCATTTTGGGCACACACATAAAAATGCTGGACATTAAAGCGAGAGCATACTGTGTATGTGTGTGTTGTGCGACCTCTTAAAATGCCGCTGAGTCAACTGTCAATTAATCAATTCGTTGGCTGCTGCTGCTGCTGTTGCTGTTTTGGTAAATGTTGTTGCTGCTGCTGCCTAGGCCATCAATTTAATGTGCGAACGTTACAGCAACAGCAATAGGAGTATCAGAGCTGAGGGGGATGAAAAAGAGGAGCTTGGGGCAACCCAAATGGGCGGAGGATGAGCTGTGTAACCTGAAGCAACGAGAGCTTTGGGGCTGCTGTAACAAATGGTTGGCCTTTTAAAACTGAAACTGCGTTATGCCGCGAAAATAATACACAGATTTGTGGCACACAAGCAAACAAACAAATAACTTACACCCACACGCACACACACAGAAACACAACACATTCCCATCGCATATTTCATTTTTTGGCATTTTGTTGTCTGTTGCCTATTTTTCGAGGTGCGTTGTGCATTTTAATGGCAGCGTGACAGCGTGGCACGATTTTATAGGCATTTATTGAGCATAAGTGCCTGGCAATTCATGTAGCAGCTGCTGCTGCGTGCTCTTCATTATGAAAGGACAATTTTAAATCTTTCAGATGGCATTTTAATAAGACCAACCGACCCCCTAGATAAGCTCTGCTGTTGTGTTCTGATGTCACTAGTCAGAATCAGAGTCAGTGTCAGTGGAGAGTGTGTGTTGAAATAAAGATTTATAAACCCCTCAGCGTTGTTTTTCGGCACTGCCTCGGTGAGTTGTGGCTTTGCTGTGTGGGTTCAGCAAACCCATAAATCTTCTGCAGAATCTTGTTTAGTTTATTGAATTATCAAAGGAGGCGTACAGGAATGTGTTTTTGTGTTTGTGTTTTGCGTTTGTGTTTGTTAGCGCGCGACATTGTCTGGCATATAAAACTAAAAGAAATATCCAAACACGTGCGCCAGCACTTATGTAAATAGGTTCTTCCACTCCCCCCTGATCTGATGAGTTGGAGGGGGAACGCCTTTATTTATAGTTTTATTTGTCTAACGAATTCCATGGCGTTATGTTATCTACATCTCGCGCATTTGCCTCAGCTCAAAAACTACACCTACCCAAAGACGTGACTCTGACTGTGATTGGCGACAGTTAGAGTTGGAGTTGAGGAGTTTAGGAGTTGAGGAGATTGAGTTAACAGCAGCAGTTGCCAGGCACTTTCACTTAATTTTCATGACTCATTTGAATACATTTCTTTTGTGTTTGGCTTCGCATGCCTAAAATTCATTCGCAATTCGCTTTCAATTTAAATTAAATAATATGCTAATATGTATGCACAATCAACGAGAACGACAACGACGGCAAAGCCACAACAATTTTCAAATTCTTTTCACTTGAAATGTGAATTTGCGGGCAGAACTCAAACTTGAACCTAGAAGACAAACAAAATAATATGCAGTCAATCTGCACAGGTTGACAATACAAACAAAACAAAAGACGACGGCAAGAAGCCAATGGAATATTTATTTTATATTATTTTGTACCACAAAAAAAACATGAAACTATTTGTGGAAATTTCTCTGATGTATTTAAAGCTGTATATCAGAGTCTTGATTCTTATAAATAAATGCGATAAAGTTTAGTTAAAGACAAGTCAAAACAAACTTAGCATTTAAATTGAGCACGTTAGTGTTTTTTCATCTCTCTAACTTCTTCTTTGACTCTGATGCGTATACGCAATGTATTACGTATACGCCAAGTACTAACTTATGCTGCTCCAAACACGTTTTCATACATTTTTAATCTACTAAAGTGCGTTTACAGCGTTATTTATTGAATAATTAAGTAATTTCGAGTAGCTGTCTACTGCATAAGCTATTCAACTTCAACAGAGTCAATCTAATCGCTGACTTATTGATTGCATCATTTTTTGTGCTGTTCTAGCCATCATAATAAATGAAAACTTTAAGCTTTCACGCCTCACAAAAAGAGGACGCAAGGCGAAGCAATTTCAATGTCTAAAATCTTAACATTGACACGCTGGCTGCTGCTGCTGCTGCTTGGTTGGCTGTCAGCTGCAATTGACTGCAGCGACAACAGGCCCAAGATGCCATAGAAAAAGGCCACTAGATCAGGGTTAGAAGCTGTGGCAAGCGGCGTAGTTGGGTCTTTGGGGTGGCCACTTGAGCAACACCCACAAAATGCTTGGAGAATGAGAAACGCTATGTGCACTTGGCATCAATCAATAATTGCCCATTGAGTGCAGCAGCTGGAAGAGCAGTCGCTGCTCTAACTGCAGCTAAGCCATGATTGATTAGCAGCATGCAACATGAGGTGCTTCAGCACACACGAAGGCGCACACAGCCAGAATGCATAATGGCGCCTATTGAGTTGCTGTCGCTGCTCTGTGGCTGTGGCTGCTGTTGTTGTCGTTGATGCTGTTGTTATTATTGCAGTTGTTGTCTGTGTTGTATTCTTTTTGATGTCAGGGCCACATGGCCCAAGACGCTCGAGCTTCAGAGTCCTTTGTTCACGTTGCCGACAATGATGTATGCCTGTTCTGTGTGTGTGTTGCAAGTGTGTCTGCATTTAATTACACTCACATAATATATCTTTGAAATCGCTCTTCAGTGCACTCAATCGTTGTTGTCTTTGCGGTCTGCCCTTTAACAAACGTTGGCAGCAGCAGCAGCCGCATCATCAACAGTTCCATTCTCCGCCTGTATGCGAAACATTTAATTAACAATCTGCATATATATTTGCTCTCTCGTTGCAGGTACGTTCCAACAAGCCAGCCAAAAGCGTAAGTAACTTTTCAAACGAATTCGCAAACGAATCGCTTTTATTATTATTATTATTATTGCCCACTTATCGATCAAGTTTGCCTTGAATGCGCTCAAAAGTTGCATGGCAGCTTTCAAGAGCGCCTCAATGGCCTCTTTTGCTACAACTTATTTTAGAAATCAGATATGAAATTCGACAAATTCTGACGCAAAATTCGTTACCAAAGTAGATGCATAAATATGCACAGCCAGCAAAATAAATTCAAATTTTCTGACCCTACACAAAGTTATTTGAGTGGCGTCGAGATACATTTAAATACACACAAGAGAAAAAGAAGAAAACCGAAATCAGAATCAAAATCAAAATGAAAATGTAAATGGAAATACCTTTTGCGCAAGTCACTCGAGCGATGACTGGTCAAAGTTTGCGCCTTCTGTTTTGGCATACGCCTTACTTCGTCCCTTTCGCTTTCCTTTCCCCTCCGTTTAGGTAGCCTGTCGAATGTCGACAGGTCTTAAAGACCGTCGAAGCGTTAGTTGGCACTGCGTGAGTAGAAAGTTAATTAGCATGTCAGTGGCTTAAGCCGAATTAAAGCACCGAGCAGCACAGCAATGATTTGTGATGTGTATACGTTACGTATGTGTAATATTGACATGCTGCCGATATTGAATATTTATAATCATCCATTACGTATACGTAATATATTGCACTACTTAGCCTAATGCAAATCCAGCTGCAACATCGTTGGATAATTGCAATTAGCAACCTAAGTGCCAATTAATAGCGGGCACTTGAATGTAATTATCTAACTAATTGGCAATAAATCAAACTCAATCTACCTGCTGAACTACGAGTACAACCAAAATATGCACTTAAAGTCTGCAATATAATATGCATAATTATGCCCAGCCCTCGAGATAAAGATAACTAAGTGAGTGACGACAACAACAAGAGGGATTTACTCAGGGGTAGCTATGGCAACCAGATTGTGTATTAGCCTCAGCCAAGGCCGAGGCTCGGCTTCGTCTTATCTCGCTGGCTAAAAATATATGTGTTTTGTGTATATTACCTTCGCCATCGTCGCAGCTTTTGCCTACGCTTAATCAAGGCGCGTTTTACCGTCACGAATTTTATTTCAGCGGGGCTAAATAAACTATTAGGAAAACTCATTTTCATGAAAATCCACTTTAATTGCTCTTGCAACAAGAACAACAACAACAACAACAGCAATAACAAGCAGAAGGCTCGCTCGCAATCGTGGTTGCGGTCTCTGCCCTCTGTCTCTGTCTCTGCCCTCTGTCTCTGTCTGGCTGTGCATCTGTTATTTGGCAAACGGCAACAGCAACGGCTTTACTTGTAAATTTAACGCAAATTGTCTGTAACATGAGCTGTGCGAACTGAGGTGTTCTTGTTCTCAGACGGGGAGAGGAGGGCAGCTCGCTCTGCGGGTGGCTTTGTAAGTGCCAACAGCAGTGGCAGCCATTAAATTTTCAAGAACTCTCTACGAGTTCGAGTGTGTGTGTGTGTGTGTGTCTTGAAGGGAAGTTGCAGAGCACAGCTGGAGATTTGTGCGAGTGCCGACAAAAGTGTCAGAAGCAACTTGAATGTCAGTCAGACAGCTGACGCATCTAACAAACTATTGCAATTAAGATAGCACAATATCAGTCAGAGAAGACTTTTTCCGCAACATCTTCAATTTTATAAGCAGCGCTTTTAATGGGTAACTTTTTATTGCTGGCAATAATTATTTGCGCGCAAAAGTATTGCAATGCCAGAGCTTAACATCAGCTATAAAACATTTCTATACACACACCTGTCTTCTGTCTGTCTGTGTGTGTATGTGTGAGTGTACTTATGGTTATTAGCGTAATGTTACGTGTCGCCTTGGGATGCCTGAGTCTTAGTCTGAGTCTGAGTCTGAGCTGGAACGTCGTATCGACATTGTCATCATCATCATCGTGTTCGTCAAACTTCTTAGTCTCGACGCATTTAGTCTGCACGCATCCTTGGAGTGTAATTTGCACACAGCACCAATGTTGCGGTTCCCTCCCCCTTCTCTGCTTACTAAGTGGTCGGTTACACCTGTTCGTGCTTGTGGCATATGTTGTTCTGTCTGTGTGTGTTAACTTTGAATATATATTGCCACAGACAAGTTGTTTACACGGCAGTTTGCGCGGATTATTGCTGCCATTTTGTGGTTTTGGTTGTTGAATTGTTTTTAGTTGCACAATATGCAATTAAATGCTGCATTTTTATGCACACTTTCGCAAAACAATATCAAACAAAACGGCTGCTGTAAATTAACATAATGCTTGGCGTGACAAAACGACAGCGCGAAAAAGACAACAGACAGCAGCAACAACAACAACAATTGCGAGTGCTCAACAAAAATATTTATGCCAATGCAAATGGCGTCTGCATAAAATTTATTGACACTTTGGCGACGCGCTTTGCTCGCTTTGCACACAGCATTGTCATTGTCATGGTTAGGTGTCTAGTGGGCTTCTCTTTTTCCTTTTTTTTTTTTTTTGTGTCACACGGATTGTGGATTGGGATTTTGAGGGGGGTTGGAGGCTTTTGGCATTGTGCAGGTCTCGCATCCGTTTGCGTTGCGGTTGACATTGCTACGCCCATGGCCACGCCCCAACAGGCATGTTTATCGCACCAAGGTATATACATATAGAGAGAAAGACAGAGAGAGAGCAAGCCTTACACGTTGCGTGCTTTGCATCCTTCCTCCCTCTATCTCTCTCGATTTGATTCCGTTCTCATTTTAATGAGCAAACTTTCGGTCTGCTGTGCACGTCATTTATTTGCAGTTTTAGGAGCAATCGGCACGCATTCGCATTGGGTGACAACAAATGCAGAAATTGAAATTAATTCATTTTAGATGCACAGATAATTAAATGCTCCTCTCTACTATTACAAAATAGTTAAAGCTAAAAAGTGTAGCATACTTATGTGGGCAGAGAGTAAACGCGCTTTAAATCCAAACAAATTTTGATGGGATTCCACGTTGCCAGACATAACTTTTCAACCACAGCAACAGCAACAGCAGCAGCTGCTGCTATCCACACATACACACACATACGCAGACCTCAGAGAGCGTAACCGAAACTAAAACGCGGCAGCGCTCAGCTCATTTATTATGTGTTCAAAATTGAATTTAATTAGAAGCCACAACCGCATTTGTGGACAGCCTTTGAACTTAAATGCTTGGCTGCAACAAAAGTGCCAATGAAAAGCAACAACATAATCAGAATGCCAGGCTTAAGTTGTGACTGTGACTGTGCCGTTGCCGTGTGCGTTCGCTCATCAAAACGTGTATCAAAAGATGCTTACCGAGAGCTTTGAGCGAAACGAGACGAGCATCAGAATCGAGAGTATGCTGCTGGCATGCTAAAGCCGATTAGTTGCACTCGAAAGTTAAAAGGAAGCTGAAGCAAGTTTTAACTGCAATCAAACCTTGAAAATTCACAATGTATACGATAGTCTGAGTGTGTGTGTATGTGTGTGTTTGTTGAGCTATGCGTGTTTGCCAAAGTGAAACTCAGTGAACGGAAAACTGTTCACAATTTCCGCGCTTATAAGCACACAACGTTGCGCATACGCCACCAACGCCACCATTTTGCCACAATAATCAATGCAATTCCTTTGAGTGGGTGTGAGTCTGTATATATCGCATATACATATATTTATTTGTGTGTTTACTTTTTGGGGGGGTGCAGCTTAATAACAGCGATTTCCTCTTTAACATAGTTGCTAACATTTCATTATGGAAAATACGTGTTTTCCTCTTCTCTCACTTCCATCTCGGTTAATGTTCGCTGCAGAGACAGACAGACATTTCTAGAGCACCTGTCATAAACATTGAAGCGTTTTTCCATGTTTAACGTCAACTTTAATTTATACACACACACACACACAGGCACACACACATATGCATATTTATAGAGCAACATAGAAATGTCATGTAAAATTCAAATCCAAAATCATTAACAACATGTATTTGTCTTTCGTCTATACCCCCGAAAACTACTACCAACAAATAATCACTTCCATCAACCTTACTTCACTCAAAAACTCCCTCCAGTGGCAGCCACGGGGCATTTGAAGTCGCCTGGCGTTGAGAGCGATGGCGAGCCTTGGATGCAGCCGGTTGTGGCATATTTGGAGGCGCCGGTGCGGCCCACAAAATCGCCAAGTAGGTTTGCCGCCTACAATACTCAATCAAAAACCAAAAACCAAAAATATATTTCACTCTCTCAATCTTGTGTCTGTCTCGAAACTCTCTCGATGTGTTCGTTCTTTTTTTTTTTTTTTGTGTCCCGCAGCCCGTAGTTAAAAACGTTACCAAATAAATTTAAATGTCTAACCGTAGTTGAAAGTTGACTTAGTTGAAAATGAAAACAAAAAACTGCTTTCTAGTTATACACACACACCCACAAACACACATGCATTCGCAAAAAAAAACACATAGATACACAGAGACATGTTCACTCACACAAACACACACGAGCACCAAACCCAAAAAGTAACAAATAGCAACAGCAAATGGCTGCAAATGCAAACAGTTAAACTCTTGTTTTACTGCTACCGTTCTGTGTATGTGTTTGTATTGTTGTGTGTGTCTATATATATATATATATATACATATATATCTAACCAAAGAAACGACTTGTAACAAACTCGACTTATCAATGCCAAAACCACACGCACACTCCCACACAAACTTTATGCCTTTGTGTGTGTGGCAACTTCTCTTCCCTCTTTCTCTTTTTGTCTTTTTCTCTCTTTCTCTTTGTCTGTTACTTGCTGCCGCACAGAATGTGATCAGACGTTTGTGTCGCGCATTGGCGGGCCACAGAACGGCAGCTTCACGGCGCCGCTGCTGCACAACCATCGCAATCATTCGCGCCAATGCCTCTACACATTCCTAGCAGGACCTGGACAGCGCGTCGAAGTAGTTTTTAAATCCTTTAATTTAAGAGGAAGTCCGCCAGAGTGAGTACAAATTGACAATACGCACAAAAGCCAACCACACTTTTCAAAAGCAATTAAATTCATTTAATTTCCAATTATGTTCTTTTTTTTCAATTTGCAACAGCGGTTCGGCCGTCGGTGAATTACCAAGGTAAATAACATTTGCAATTAATAATTACAATTAACAAAAGAAGCAATACAAAAAATCTGAATTGTCCACACTCTCCACCCCCACTCAACAGCTGTGTTCATGAGTACATGGATATCTACTCGGAGGTGCAATCGTCCGAACCAGCGGAGCTGATCAATTCCCCATTCGGCGGTCGCTATTGTGGTGCCATTCCGCCGCGTCGTCGCATTTCCATGTACCGCGCCGTTGCAATTTCATTTTTTAGCAACAAAAATGTGTCGACCGATCTGTTCGAGGGCACGTTTAGGTTTATAAATGCATGTAAGACAAGTTTTTTTCCATTTTCATATACCCGCTACTTATAGGATAGAAGAATATTATAATTTTGTGACTACAGGAAATTTGTGTAACAAGCAGAAGATGATATCTCCGATCCCATTAAGTATATACATATATTCTTAGCTATGTCTTTCTGTCTGTCCATATGAACATCTCAATCTCAAAGTCTATAAAAAATAGAGCTTTGTTACAATTTATTTTTAAAATCTTAGAAATTATTTAATATGACAAAAATAGGATAGAGATACATACGAAGTATAACATTTGGTATATTTTAGTATTTTTGACGGAATATTAATTTTGTATATTATATTCTGTGGTATATTATGTTGGTATAGTCACTTTGTTTACTTTAGTATATTTTCGGTAGGTTTATTTGGTATTTTTCAACAATCATAGCACATACCATTGCTTTATTTCAAATATTTTATTCTATTGTATAATTTGAATACATATGTAGTACATTTCAGTATTTTTCGGTATATTAATGTTTGTTTAGTATATTTTTGGTCGATTTATTTGGTATATTTCTACGATAATAACACATTATCATTGCTTCATTTCGTATATTTTATTCCACGGCATAATTGGAATACTCATCTAATATATTTCAGTATTTTTGGTATATTAATTCTGGCGTGTTTAGTATATTTTTGGTAGATTTATTTGGTAAATTTCAACGATAATAACACATTACCATTGCATTATTTCAGTACATTCATTTTGTTTAGTTTGGTATATTTATGGTATATTAATTCGGTTTATTTTTAACGATAATACCGCATTCCCATCTTTTGCTTGTATTAAAATTGTGTATCGGGTATTTCACAGTCGAACCCACTCGACTTTAGCTTTCTTACTTTAAATTACAATATGATAATAACTTGATGGTTGATTTTTGCAGCGGAATATGAAATTGGCATACCCATTGCTGGGTCGCCATGTTCCTACACGATAACGCCTAGCATGAGTATCAATAAAACTGGCGCACTCATATCGCCAACCTATCCAGGTGCCTATCCGAAGGATATGTCATGCACATATCAATTTCTTGGTGAATCGAATCAAAGAGTTAGATTAGAGTTTCGTGATTTTGATCTGTTTTTTGGTGGACCACAGTGAGTACCCCTAATGCTGCGCAATTCCACACAACTTACACACACGCACATACACACACACACACACATTTACACACTCCCTCACACAACAAGTCAAAATCAGAGCAAATTGTGTAAGCAAATTGCTTTGAGCATGCAGCTGCTATACAAACGACAACACCCACACACAGACACACACACACACAAAGTAAAACAATCATAAATTTCAACTATCCGCAACAAACAATTGTTCATTTAAATTCTATGTACAAATTCTATTCTCTACGCTTTATTCCAATTTGTCTATCTATATCTGCCAACTAACTATTCGACTCCAACTACAACAAATTTATCTATCTATCAACAATTACAACCACAAAAACAACCAAATACAACAACAACTACAACTACAACCAACAATCAGCTGCCCATTTGACTATGTGAAAGTGTACGATGGTCCAGACAATTCGTCAGCATTAATCGGTACATATTGCGGACAGCAAAGAAACTTAGTATTGTATTCGAGCGAATCGAGCCTTTTTGTTCATTTTTATACCTTACCGCGCACCGCAAATACGCAAAATCGTGGCTTTAAAGGAATTTATGAATTTAGCGAAAGTTTTGTTAAATTAGATTTTATACGTAAGTATTAACAATTTCATCAATTTTACAATTATCTATCCACTTGCTTTCAGTTTTACCGGCGGCCATTTTGTGGCAAAAGAGGTCAAACATTTTAAATGCCGCAACTTTGTCACAAAATGGCCGCAATACACACACACACAAACACACACCTATATTTATACACACACACATTTAAGGGTTCCATTGTATGTGTCTGTTGCATTTCCGTTGCCACATTATCTACTATTTGTGGCTTTTTGTTAATTTTTGTCGCATTTCCCGTTCTTTTAATTGGATCTAATTGACAAATCACTAATTGAAACTATCAACTACTCGCTGCTCTTTCTTTCTCTTCCCCTCTCGCTCTCTAATCTATAACTAATCTCTATAAAATTCCTCGAAATTCTAACTGATGAAATCTGCTACAAAACTCTACTCTGCTAAAAAAAATAAACTAAACTTCTTCACTCGTAAATGCAACAATAAATACCAAAAAAAACATGATCCATCAGGTGAAAATGATGGCATTCACATACGTGGCTCAGAATGTGATCAAAAGATTTTATCGAAGAAGGAATCCACTGGCTTTGTGCTCTCACCTAACTATCCCTATCCATATATACCAAAAACTGTGTGTAGGTAAGTAACTCAACTTGCTCTTTCTATTTTAAACATGAGCTTTACTAAAGAGTTCTTTCCACAGATATTTCATCTATGGCATGCAGGATGCACAGCATCTGGAGCGTGTACGGCTCGAGTTTAATTCTTTCAACATACCCAAAATGGAGCACAAAGACAAGAGCGAGTGAGTACTAGGAAATTGTTGATTAAACATTGATTATTAATTGAGCTCTTTCTTAGATCCAACTGTACTGATGGCTATCTGAAAATCTATCTAAAGGGACAGGAGACTGCCGATGCGTATGACAAATTTGATTATGAGCTGTGCGGCAATGAGACGCAGCGTGTGATCAGCGATGGTCCACGCTTGGCGATGGTGTTCAGTTCGGGTGAGCTGCAGGGGCGTGGCTTTAAGGGCAAATACACATTCGAGACGGAGTATAAAATACCCGGCACTGCGGCACCGGATGGCACCTGCAGCTTCACGTATGTGAGCAGCTCGAAGAAACGCGGCGAGCTAAACAGTCCACGCTATCCCTCCAACTATCCGTCGGACACGAACTGTTCCTATCTGTTCTTGGCCGAGCACAACGAACAGGTGACCATTGTTTTCGATCACTTCAAGATCAAGGCGGACAACAATGCGAATGCCACAGCCGGTGCTTATGGGTAAATTTTGGATAATCCTTAAAAGAAATATATATTAAAAATATGTAAATTCTATAACAGTTCCGGCGCCTGCTTTGAGGATTGGCTGGAAATGTATGTGGTGTATCGGGACAACAATGATCGCCTGCTCGGCCGCTATTGTGGTTTGACAGCACCCGGACCCGTTGAGAGCCCCCGGGGTGCGGTTGGTCTGCGCATCACGTTGCACACGGATCAGGAGAGCGTGGCAAGCGGCTTCAAGGCGCGCTATTTCTTCGAGTCGGCCAAATCCGATGCCGGCGACTGTGGCGGAAATTTCAGCAACGAGGACTCGGGCATTATCACTTCGCCTAATTATCCCGCAGGCTATAAAGCACCTGGACGCGGCATGGCCTCCAATGCCTGCAACTGGGTGATGACTGCACGTGCCGGCTACAAGCTGTCGATTAACTTTGAGCAGTTTGCACTCGAGGGCGATCCAGCAGGTGAGTTTTAAAGCAATTTGCAATTGCTTTGAATGGCATTTTAATCTCCAATTCCATTTGCTAGGTCGAGGCTGTCCGGCGGCTGTGCTGCGCCTGTGGGTGAATGTGGATTCAGATCAGCCGCCAGTGGAGTTGTGCGGCGAAAAGCCCCCCGTCGAGCAGTGGCATTATATATCCACAGGCCAAACGGCACGCATCAGTTTCACCACCAGCGACAAGACCGTTGGAGCACAGGTGAGTGCACTTCACATTATTATATTTATTATTCAGATTCTAATATTAATATGGTGCTTAGGGCTTCCGCATTGTATGGACTGAAATACAGGATTCGGGGCCGGGTCCACCATCCATTGGGCTGCTCTGCGAGTCCACGTATCACTTTCAGTGCGCGGCAGGATATTGCATATCGGACAAGCTGCGCTGCGATGGCGTCAAGAACTGTGGGCCCGGCGATGATAGTGACGAATTGCATTGTGAGTCGTGAGTGAGTCGAACGGTTCAGTTCAATTTTTATTTCGATCTATACTTTTTATTATTACTTACTTATTTATGTACCTTACTTACCTTATTATATTTATATTCGTTTTACCATTGATTTCTTTTTGGGTTTTTTCAGTGCGTCTCCACTGAGTGTCCAATGAGTTTTCTTTGTTACTTTTCTATTTCTCTCTCTCTCGCTCTTTTGACATCATTTTCATTTCGATTTTAAGCTGGATTGCATATCGATTCTATCAATGTCTATGCAATCTTAATCAATCATATTATTTAATTACGCTTTTCATTTGTTTTATAAACAACCACGATAACTTGAACCCGACGAAACACTTGCTAAAAATAAAACTATATCAATTAAATGTGCCAACTAACCATATTAACTAATACTTATACTAATACTAATACCTAAAATAACAATTAAATCAACTCTCAACTCAACTCAAAGCACCAAAATTAAATCAGCTCTCTCTCTATATATATTATATATATTCTCTCTGTTGTCTACGTTTTGTTTGTGGTTTTTGGTTCATTTTCATAGCCAGAATTTTGTTAATACTCTTTAGATAAGATCTTTAACCTGCGCTCACCCATTCAGTCAACCCGAAGCTATGCATAATTCTTGTTATATTATTATTGTTATTACTTATAAGTATACTCTATGTATTATATAACTACTACCTACACGTTATGTTGTTCCTAGTCGCAGTATCGAATGGCATCTCGTACAATTCCAGACTACTACAACCAAATAAAAAGATAAACTAAAGCGATCTCTATCTCAGAAATACAACTCGAACTTATCAACAGCCACAGCCCACACCACAACAACAACAACAATATCTCTCTTTCTCACTTGTCTTATTCTTCTTCTATTTCTCTCTCTCTCTCTTCTCCTCTCTCTCTCTTTCTCTGTATATTTCTCACTGTGTTCTCTGTTCTTTGTATTTCTTTTGTACATTCTCGATGTGATTTTCCACTAAAAAAAATAAACTATAAACAACTTAACAACCTCCTTAAATCATTGAAATAAAATACGTTAACATCCGTGACAAATCCGTGACAATGACACAGGTGATGCAAACGTAACGCATTTGCCCACATTTCTGCAAATATTTGTTTTAGCAATAATGTCATTAGTCTTGAATACGTACAATTAAAATCAAATCAAAACAAATACAAACATAATGAGAAACGAAATTAATCAAAACGTTAAGAATACAAAATTACAAATTGGATTGCTAAATCATAAGGAATTGCCACGAGAATCAAAAGTGATGAAAACTATTAACAATAAAGCGATAAGAAGAAACACATACAAGAATAAGATAAAAAGAAAATGAAAACGAAAACAAAGAAGAAAACATGCTCACAGCAAAACCGATTTTTAATCATTTTTCTAACCATAACAAAAAAAAACTTACACGCCAAGTAAAATGCTAATCTATTAAGAATAAGAAATACATAATAAATACTTTTGGTCACATCTAACACGTGAGTCCTGCATAAACTTGTCTCAAAATCGCTGCACACTTCCACGTCCACGCCCACGCCACGCCCACAACCAAAGCCATAGCCACGCCCACAGACCACAATCATGACATGCACAGCACCACTCTCAACCAACAAATAGACTTCAACCTCCACAATTTTAAACTAAGCATCGTTCAGAAACAACTATTGTCGAAGCTAGTGTCCCTAAGTGTAATTAATTAATCTTCAGTTGCAAATATATTTAAGTTTTCTTTAGCATTCGTAGCAATCATTTGAAGGCATGTCGATCTAATAGTTATTGATTATACTTTTTGTTTAATTACTTTTTATTTCTGGCTTCTTTCTGTTTTGCACCCCCCAAAAACTGTTTTTCCGCCAAACTGAGCTGCATTCTGAACTTAACTTATTTTAAACACCAACTCTTAATGTGATAAATAAAAAACTTAAAGCTGTATACCAAACCACTGCAACAACAAAACAGAACAGCAACAAGAACACAAGTCTCAAAAAGAAATATTCCGAAATCCAAAATTTTAACATTACGATAATCTCAAAAACTTCAACTTGGATTTCGGAATACTTCTCAACTACATTAAAATCTCAGGTAGTGATTCATTTACACCACGTAACATTTATCAGAGCAGCGCATTTATTTAGCAGCCTATATGATCTCGATATCTATTCGCATTATTTATATATATAGCAATGCATTAAAATATAATCTCGTGTACTATTCAATATATATAAACATATCTCTATTATTCTTTGGCTTATTTGTGTCTTAATTCCTGCTAATAGGTATCACGGAAGCGGCAGAGGAGGATCACGACGTCCTAATTATAATAACACTAGTCGTCGTCTTGTCCCTAATCTGTCTCCTATGCACACTCTGTCACTCCAGAAGAAAACGTAGAAATCATGTCCGTCAATTGGGTTTACATCGGAATGCGCATTACGATTCGCAGACGAGTGCTACAGGTAAGCGAGGGGAGGAACAAGAGTTGTGGCTGATTATCATTTTTGAGTTACATTATTTTTTGCTTTAGGTTTTCTTTAAGTTGATTTTTTGTGCCTTTGTTTTTTGTTGAGGTAATTTTGGTTTTATATTATAATGTATTTTGAATAACTTTATAATTCTTTCTACATCATCTTTATCACAGCTGGTCTTAGCTCTAGTCGGCGGCATTTGCAGAGCGGTGGAGCGAGCATTGCCGGAAGCCTGCACGGCATCAATAGTGGCACCTTGATCATTCCGCCTGCCCCTCTTCCACCCACCAGCGTGCCACCGCCACCTCACATTTGTATAGCCGGTGTGGATATGGTGCATGGTCTAATGTCCAACGATGAGGATGACGACGATGATGACGACGACCTCGAGCTGGATGAGGAGGATCAACTGGCTGCGGATATATTTATAAACGATGTGCATTTCGACGAGGATAATATCGATCATGTAAACCAAATGGCAAATGTTTAACTATGTTTTTGTTTCGGTTTTTAAGCATTTTTATCGTTAGTTTCTGTTGTAGAGCGCTTTAGGTTAAGCCGTGTCCTTGCCCAAAGGGGACACTTAAATGCATAAATGCAAAGTGCGAACTGCAAAAACTGTGTGCAGCTAACTGGTTGGAGTAGTTCAATGTTTACAAAACTACAATCAGCACAGCAAATCACAAAAGTAAGCAGAGTAGTGGAAAATGAAGATAAAGATGATGATGAGAATGAAGTTGAAGTTGAAGTTGAAGTGGAGGATGATGATGAACAAGAAGATAAATTCAAAAGTTAACAATACCTAAAAGACGAAAAATTATGCAAAAGTGCGAATTGATTAAGATATAAATTTAATAAGCTATAGACAAGGCGCAAAACGTAAACGTAATAAACAACAAAAAATAAGTACAGTAGGGCGATAAACATTGTAGTAGCGATAAACGATGAAATGATGAATCGATTAAACGATAACAACAATGACGACAGGCAACAAATAATAATTACATTTAAATATACATACATGCATACATAACTATATTATACACATAGCGACTACGTATGACAGATAAAGGTAAAAAATAAAATAAATAAATGAAAAGAAGATAAACCACAAGGCTTGATGAGAGGAGACGGATCGATGAAGACAGACAGACGTAGATGATGACAAAGACGAAGACGAAGATGAAGATGAAGATGATGAAAAACCAAGCGGCGATTATGTGTCAGCATTTTCTTAGCCACAGGTGACCGCAAAAAGTTGTTGATTTTTATATTTGATACGAGTAATATTTAGGTGAAGCATAAATTGAATTAATTATACAACAATACCAAAAACATTCACAAATAAATTCAAATTGCAAACGAGCAAAAAATATGAACAATTTGCTTATAATAATGGGCATAAAACAATAACATAAATAAATACCTATATTACTATACCTATAAAAAACCTTAACAGCCGCAAATAAACTTTTATTTACACATTTTTTTACAATAAGCAAGACACAAACACATACATACATACACACCATACACACACATAGCAATAACTGAAGTTAAAGCAAGTTTATAAATTGAAGTTTTTAACTAAAAGAAATAAGAAACGAAAACAAAAGAGAAAAAATCAACAAATACATTACAAACAAAAAATAATGCATAAATAAAATGAAGAATTAGTGACTATCAAACCTGTATCTTCCAGCAAAAGTTAAACGCAAAATTCTTAAATCGAGAGATCTGTATAAATAAAAACGAATAAATAAATTAATTCATACAAATAACTAAAATCTAGTAGCGCCATTCGACGGGAGCTGCTAATTTCCAAAATAAATTCAAAAGATTTTTGTCTATTTAAGCACATTTTTATAGACATTTAATGAGCGAATGTTGCAGCTACATTAAGATACAACAAATATTTATAAAAATGTACACGCTAAAGAGAACGATAATAAAAACTTTTACAGTAAATTAAAATCCAAAAATTAATACTGATTAGAAAATAAAAAACATAAAACATTTGTGCCAAGTTAAGAGAATCAATTAGTTGTATTATTTCTCTTCCATTTTGTTTAAATTAAGTTCATGTATTCCGTTACTATTTACCACACTATATTCTAAGAAAATGTAATTATGTTAACTATTATCCATTATTTCATGTTAAGTTTTAGTTATTTCTAATAACAATAATACAAGCAGAGAAATTTGACAAAACAAAAAGAAAAAATAAAATAAAATTATTGGTTTCATAGCGCTCGTACGTTTTGCATAAAAATATTAAATTAAAATATAAAAACAAAAACATTAAGAAAAATGCTTAAATAATGAGGAAAATTAAAAACAAGTTTAACGTAAAGAAAAATCATTAATAATAACAAAAAAAAAAAACAAGTATGTAGGTGTTTAATAAAATATAACATATAAATAAAATCAAATACATTGAACAAGTAAAACGTTGTTAAATTGTTGCAAAATGCATAAAGATCAACTAATTCATAAGAAATAAAAAAACAAAAACAAATTATTTTTAAATATTTGCAAAAAAATACAAATGAAATGCATATTTAGTTTAAGTGTATAAATTTTGTTGTTGTATGACATTAAAGTGAACCCAATTAAATTAGTTAATTAAAAAAAAATTGAATTTGTGTTCTAGCAATAAAAATGAAAAGTAAACTAAAAACCAAAACCAAAAAAAAATCAAAAAACTATTTACTAAACAAACAAAAATTAAATAAAATAAAAAACAATGTTCAAGAAACACACGGAAACAATTCCCCATAAAATGTTCTAAGCGTTTACTAAAAACACAACGTTAATTTAAACAAGCAAGTGTTAAATTTACAATTAAATCTAATAAATAAGCAAAGCAAACAAAACAAACAAAAGTTATGCTAAACAATATGTAAAGCCTAAAACCAAAATGAAACCAAAACCAAAAATCCAAAAACCGAGCGCATGCATTGGCATAGAACGTGGCGCTTTAGCAAAAAAAAGATAGTTGACTAAAAGGCAAAATTTTAAAAATTGAACAAAAACACCTACAAAAACAATTCCATGTTAACATTAAATATAAATAAAGGTAATTAAATAAATGAATACTAAACCAAATTGCAATATCGTGGATTTGTGTACACCCTTTTTCTCTTTATACTGAAGATATTTTATTATACGATTACAATAGCATTGACAAAGTAGAAAGATGTTATATGATTTAAGCTGTTACGAAGCCAAACGAAATTTCTCCAACATCTTATTGATGGCGTCAGTGTCGCCGTCAACCTTGGCCTTCTCCTGTTCCAATATCTTATCGAAAGTCGTCTGTTTGGTGCCGACCAAATAAAAATCTTCATCAGCTATAGTAACACTTCCATCGGCATCGGGGGCTTTACCCTCATAGATGTCCAGAGCTTTGAAATCGAAGACTGTAGGCGTAAGATCAGCAGGGTACTCAAAAATGTATCCTAATGGTATAAACTCACCCATGCTCTTGATAAGTTGTCCCTCGGTATCCGTAAAATTAAACTGAAACGTATTCACTACAGTACGTTTGCTTGGATCCGAATCCTTTAGTTTATTGCGTATTTTCTCGATTATTTCATCGCTTTTCATGTTGACACCGAGAGATGGAAAACAAGATACAACTGAATGGCTTGAGTTGAGCTGCTTGACTAATTCAGACGTGGACACCAATTGAAACGTCGACTGCGGATTAGAGCAGACGCTCTCTCAACATGGTTTTGCATAATTCTTAATTAAAGTCAATTTGTTTGATAGATACATGATTGACCATATTGATGCAGGGCATGTGAAAATCCAAAGCAACCTCAGGCTGAATAACGCACAATCCAAACAGTAAAAGCAGTGAGAATGATCAGTTTTACCTAATGTGAATGCAAATGCATCAATAACTTCTAATGGAAATATTCAAATTTTACCGGCACAATCGACTAAGATCTAATGATCTAAAATGTCTAAATTATTTTAGAACAATGATCTAAAGTTCTAAAGTGCTCACATGAAGTTAACTGCTTGCTGCTAATTCTGTTCGCCTGGTAGTTCAGCTGGTGATTCGACTGGTTTTCGGTGTTTAGCTCTGCTTGCAGCCATCTTCTTTTACGCTGGCGTATGTGTGTGTGAACACTAGACTGTGTTTGTGCGTATGCGATAGAGTGTGTTTGCCTTTGTGATAGTGTGCGTGTTTGCAGTTGCACTTCGCTCGGCTCAGTTGAAAACAGCTGATACGGCAACTGAGATACCAGGCGAACAGAAATCAGCAGACAGTAAATGTTCTGCTGTCAATGCATTGGAAATGCGTGTTTAAGAATTCCACCGATAAGTTTTATTGCTTTGTTTTGTGCTGGCGTTAGATTTGAATATTTTAGCTGTTTTATTCAAATTCAAATTGCACATATTTAGTGTTAGATATAAATACGACAACGCCGGAAGAGTTCGGGGTGTTAAAATTATATTTATTGATAGGTAAAAAGTCAGAACTACTAAATATAACTTAGTATGCAGGTAATTGATAAAATCTAACATAATCTATGGCTTCCATAGTTTGAGCAGACCATCTTCGCTGTAGCTGGCCAGAAGATTTTGATGTGGATGATGTGTCAAACCAATGACGTCCTTTTCGTGAACCTGAAAACGAAAGGAAATTTGAAAAACCAAACAAAATGGGATATAAAATAAAATTTACATTTAAAGTACGCTCCAGTTTGCCGGATGAGACCGAGAAGCAATAGAGCACCTGATCTTCGCCAGCACAGTAAATGAATTCTCCTCTGGGCGAAAGTGTGGCTGAGATAAATGCGCCTCCTTCGCGCTTACCCGATGAGAACGATCGCACAATCTGTCCCTGCATGTTCATGATGACAACTGTGTTCGATCTGTTGCAGACAATAAAGTGTTCGGGATTCTTGGGTAATATTAAGACTGTGTTAACGGCTAATTCGTTGCCCAGCGGTTTATAGGTAGCCACGCATTCTGTGGTCTTCAACGACCAGACTTTGACGGTGCCGTCTGAAGATGCGCTCAGAATACTGTGTCCATCCGGTGTAAAAGTAGTCTCGTTAACAAAAGATGTGTGTCCCTTAAACTCCTTCAGCATTTTGCCCGATTTGAGGCCATGTAATCGTACTGTGTAATCAAATGATGCGCTTAGCACTTGGCTGTTGTCACGGGAGAACTGAAGACAGGTGATGCCTTTGGTGTGTGCCTTTTCAAACTTGCGCAGACATTGACCAGTGATGATCCGCCAGACTTTGATTTGACCATCTTGTGCACCTGATGCCACCATTTCAGAGTCGCGTGAGAAATTCAATGCGAGCACAGCCTGTTCCATCATCATAAATTGATCCTGAGCCTGGTACTTCAAATCCTTACGCACTTTGCCTGTGGTAAAATTCCAAACTTCCAAAAAGCCATCCACACTGCCTGTGATCAGATACTGTCCATCTGGTGAGAACTGTGCGCACTCTACGTGCGACTTTTCGCCGAATTTGATCTGCCGGAATAGTTGCGTTGGATACATTTCCTCCTCTTGATCCTTCATGGCTGCTTTGCCTCGGAACAAATCGATGGTGGTGCCGGGTGGCAGCAAACCTTGATGTTGCTGCCATTTGAGTGCCTGACCAAGCAATGCGAGCAGCCTAGACGACGGTACCACATGCACTTCACCACTCAGCTCCTGGGCAATGGCTGTGCGACGCTTCTCTTTGCTGCTGCCTTCCGCATATGCCTCGCGTGGATCGAAATACGCACGTTGCAACATGTTTTCTACGCAAATAAATTGATTTAGTACTATTATATATTGTTAGTACATCGTCGTACTCACCCAAGTGTATGTAACGCTCTGGTTCGTGTTGTTTTAACATGCTCATGGGATCCGTTTGACGAAGCAGAGAACGTGCAGCGCCCAATTCACGTAGCTCTATTAGTTCCAGTACGATTTGTTCATACAAATTGAGTAGTTTCTTATCTGGTAGCTTAAGCGATTGTGTTACTTTAAGCACTGTGTCCCAGTGTCCATTCGAAATGTCCTGAACGAAGCCATCAACGCTGTCCACTGTATTGAGTGAGACGCCAGTTTCCTCCTGCAAATGAGTTTGCTTTATTTTTATACTTGCACTGATATCTTTCAGCTTACCTGTAAAGTTTGTAGCGTCTTTAGCAGATTGGACTCCTTCAGATATTGTTGGATTAACCGAATAACGCTGCAACAAAAATCAATGTTTATTAATAAACGAGCCGGGGAAAACACATGTATTAAAATCTATTTAAGCATGGAAAACTGTGACCCATAGAATACTTACTCGGCAGATTCGATTTCAATAGACATGTTGCGCTAATATGCACTATTAATTGTCTTTAATAATTATTAATTAAACAAATTTTCTAATTTATTTATTGTTTTCTTCACAAAACGCGTCTTCTGCAGCTGGAAAAATATTCCGATATTTTCTTCCATATCGATATATCGATAACACAAAATAATGAAAACATCCAGCAACAGCTGTTTAGTATTCTTCTTCTTCATAGCCGCCACACACTGTCTTTGCATAACAACTAAACCAAAATTCCAAACAGAATTAATTGAATAAAAATGTCAAAAGCAGCCGGTAAACTAAAATCGCTGAAAAAGAATGTGGAACGCGTTACGCATACAACCAAACTAAAGACAAATATACCCGCCGGCATGGCAGCAGCAGGTCCACCACTGGGACCCATGCTGGGCCAGGTGAGCAAAATCACATTGCGCTGAGATTTTCTTAATAAAATTTCTTTCTATTGCAGCGTGCGATTAATATTGCTGCCTTTTGCAAGGACTTCAATACGAAGACTGCGGAAATGAAGGAAGGTGTACCGTTGCCCTGCCGCATTTCCATGAACAGCGATCGCAGCTATGATCTCGCCATCCATCATCCGCCGGCAACGTTTTTCTTAAAGCAGGCAGCGGGAATTCAGCGTGGAACGATGACACCTGGTCGTGAAGTTGCTGGCAAGATAACGCTAAAGCATTTGTACGAAATTGCAGCGATTAAGATACAAGATCCGCCAAATGCCTTGCTTACAATGCAGGTGAGTCTACCCAAATATTCAATTTCTATTTTGGTTTCAAAACTTTTTTTTTGTTTTAGCAAATGTGTGAAATGCTCATTGGAATTGCACGCACTTGTGGCATTAAAGTGGTACGTGATCTAGATGCCGCGGAATACGCTCAGTTTCTGGAGGAGCGCAAGGTGATTGTCGAGGAGCAGCGCCGTGAACTGCTAGAGAAGCGTGAAGCCAAGATGTTGCGTACCGGTTAAATCTTTCAATGTGGAAACCTTTTTTAATTGTTAATATACATTTATAACTAAGAAGACATCGAGCTAAGTGTTTATTCTATGCTAATGCGCTTGCGATCCTTGGCAGCGTTCTTTTTCCTGCGTTTCTCCAAATGTTTATTCAGCTTGCCCGTCTTCTTGAGATGCTCAAATTGTGCCACCAGTTCCTTGGCACGTCGCTCCTCTGAAATGGATTAAATGATTTTTAACAAATGTTTATAAGAATTAGACTACAACTATACTTTTAGTGACATAGTGTGGCTGTCGTCCCTCGGCGTGTGCTTTTTGTATAGCTTTGCGTTCCTTCTCCAATTGTGCTTGCTTCGCATGCCACTTTTTATCCTCTACATTCTTGTTGATCAGTCTTTGCATCGTGTGCTTGATCTTCTGCTTCTCTTCGCCTTCCACATTGTCCAATTGATTCTTTAGCTTATTGACTTCATTGTGCCGAATATTTGTTACGAATTTGTAGTTTTTCTTAAATGTATCAACGTTATAGTTGCCAGATCTTTCATCAAATCTTGGATCACGCAACTCCGTCTCCTTGTTTTTACGCTCCACTCGCTGCTCGGCGCCCAAAAATGGCACCTGACGCTTTGCACTTATTTCGCGAGGTCGATTTTTATTTAGTCGCTTAAGTTCACTCTTTGCTTTCGGCTGCTTTCTCGTAACGCTCTTGCTGCCTAGCACTGCCTCCTTGTATACTTTAGCGCCCAGCTCCTCCTTCAGCTGCATAATCTCCTCGAGAGTCATTCCCTTGAGATCCTCGCGAATTGCACTCTGCAAAAATAAATTGCTGAAATTATCTTTCGTCTTAACGTTGCCGCAGTTGTTTTACCTGTGTCTCTTCATCTCCGCTTGCTTCGTGTTCAGATACATCAGAAGAATCACTTGAGGACGACATTATTATCAGAAAATTCAAATAAATCTTAGCTTTATTTAATTTTCACGTGTTTTGTTTTGATTCTGTTTGGGTTCGATAAACGATATAATGTGATAGAGTGCTTGTCGATAAACAGACTTCTAGAAAGTGGCAACACACAATCATCTTGCATATTTTCTAAATGCGACTGTCTGGCAACTCTGCTCAAGTTTCAATATTGTTTGGCGCTCACTTTTGAATTCAAAACCAATTTAAGGAATTTGAAAAGGGGTTAATCACCAAAAGAAACAATAAACTTTCAACAGTTGGTCGCATGTTGACCTCTCATTGCCCTCATATGAAGAAAAACATTGACCTAACTCGAAACACAAACGTCAATGTATTGCTAGTGGGAGGTTAATGGTAACTATAACTTACCTTTTTAGTGTACACACGGTCACGGTGTTGATGGCCACCGCCTGTGTCTCTCTCATAGCGATTTGTTTGCATTGCATTTGTGGCTCAGCGTAGGTGGGTTGGTTCAGTCATCGTCCAGCTTAAAGACAGCAAGAGCTAAAGCATTTAACGGTCGTGTGACTTCCAAGAATACTATGTATCGGGGGATGTGCTGGCACGCGTGTGTACAATTTGATTTGAAAAGTCACTGACAGGACCGTATCTCAGCTGAGGAGCGCCCAAAGGGATCGTTGAACTGAACTATAGAACTATATAAGAAGCTTTCAGAATGCCTTTAAGAAATGTGTTTAATTTTCCTATCTTCTCTTGTATTTAATTTCAAAATATTTATGTTGATGACTCGTAAACGTTGTTGTGATACAATCAACATTTCTTTATATATTAGATTATATTTATTAATATATATTTTTGGCGAGATCAAATACTATAAAGCTGAACTCAGCTATTTGTTTTTATATTTGAAAAGAGTTCTTTGAGGGCACAACCTAGTATAATCTCGCTTATCAGTTCAGTAGTAAGTTGTGCTTTCAGTTCTTAGTGTGTGTTCGCGATTTTAGTGTTTTTTCACGCAGGAGTATTTGGTTTCATCGCGAGACGAGACGGAGCAAAGCGAGTAGAGACAAGCGCCCCACGTTCATTCACCAATTACTCGCGTTTATGTATCCCGCTATTTCGCTGCGTTGTCCTTAATTTCTTAGAAAGCGTTTAAACATCTAATGAAAGCATTTGGCCTACGATTTTTGCTGTCAGTCAATTTAGTTGCGTTTGGCACTTCGCTGCGTGCGGTTCGATTTAGAAACTGAAAGCGGTTGCTTCCCAACGGCTTTCATTCATTGCAGTTTTGGTGGTGGAGGAGTGTAGTTTAGTTTCTTTTAGCCATTATGATGATATGATGTGATCATGGCGAAGATAATATCAACGATTAAGGCGATTCTAACGCGCCTCATCTTCGGTGCTCACAGTTTGCTGGCCATTTGGCAGGTGACCACATTCAAGAAGGATATCATCTATTGGACACTATGTGGACCATTGCTGCTGCTGCTGCTCGAGGGCATCTTCACCATAATGATTAAGAAGACACAGGAATGGCGCTGGTAAGTTGCGTTATATCCTGTCTAATCCCGAAATCCGGGTACTTGGCTTAAAGGCAATGTAAACAAAAGTCCGCTGATGCTGACGTCATGTTCGAGTTTTGATTTTCAATTAAAAGTGAAATCATGTGTTTAATGTGTATGCCCGTGTCCGTAACGTAACGTCTAACCACCCCAAGACACTTCCACAACCACAAAGACCACTCCTCCATGCACACACACACAGACACATACGCTTCGCAGTTGTAGTAAAAACTTTAATGGAATTTCGCTTTTTGCTGGCTAGTCTGTGTCTTTCACTGGTTGTTTACCTTTTGTCGCGGGGCGCATCACTTTGACTTGTTGTTTATTTTGGCCATTCGCGTTTATGCCACCCCTACAGCTTACCTCTAACCCCTCTTTCCCTGTCTTCAAAATTTTGCAGGTTTTGCCCCTCAGTCTTTCTTTACCTCAGCAGCATTGTGCCGGCCATTTGGCTGCTCGAACTGGACAAGATTGAGCGACGTCTGGCAAATAGTTCCTTGCCCCTTATCAATGTCAGCAATGCCACCAACGATAGCAGCAATGCCATCACCACCATCATCGGCAGCAGCTCCAGCAGCAGCAACGTTGCCGGCGTCGGCGTTGGCGGCATCAACGCCATCAACAGCAGCGCCATGGCTCCGGTGGCTGATCTGCTCGATGATGCCGGCATCACATTGCCCGTCATCAATCCCGATACATGGATTACACTCATCGAACAGTTCCTTATGCTTATCCTGATCGTGGGCCGTTGGCTGCTGCCCAAAGGCGACTTGACACGGGATCAGCTCAGCCAATTGTTGTTGGTCTACATTGGCACAGCTGCGGATATAATCGAGTTCTTTGACTCCTACAAAGATGATTCGATTGCACGCATTGATTTCCTGGTCTTCCTCACTCTGGGCATTTGGTCGTGGAGTCTGATGCAATTCACAATTGTGCTGTCTGCCACAAGGGGCAGGCGACCACGAGGCAGTGGCTCTCACCATAAGGAGGAGTAAGTTGGGAAATCTTTGGGATTGAGGCACATTATTTATATGATTTTCCTCTTTTTCAGACACACGGATTGCTGCCAGAATTGCTGTTGCGGCATCGATGTGTGGGGTAAAGTATTACTAGCTAAAGAAGCTTAAAATATAAATTAAAATGTATGAAAACTAATCTCATTTTCCTACAGGAATCGTCCTTAACGTTATACTACAGGATGCACCTTTTCTTACCTTTCGACTGCTGATTATATTCCAGTATAGAATCATCAACTATATGAATGTTTTTTTCACTTGTAAGTGACGATTGAAATATTTCTTCATTATAAAATGATTTAATTTACTTTCTACCCATATCAGGTAAGAACTCCTTGGTTATTATACTCCAATTATATCGCCTATATGTGGTAAATGCAGAGTTTTGGAAGAGTCGCCGAGAGAGTCGCATGGAGAAGGCGCGTCAGTATCAGTCGCGACGTCGGGTTCACGATTCTGATCAGAACAGCATCTATATGATATCTAATGAACGCGGCGGCGATGTCAGAAAGAAGATTAAGAAGTAAGTAATTAAAAAATGTGATTTATAAGGCTTTCATTTATACAAACTTTACACACAGAGCCAAAGATAGAGATCGCGATTTCGTTGAGACCGAGGCCAGCTATAGCAAAAAGAAGAAGGACAAAAAAGACAAGTTAGTAAGATACTTCGCAATATTTAAAATTAGGCTTTTATATATATAAATTCCCTAGAAAAAAGCGAAAGAAAAAGGACACAGGTTATTCCACTGCCAGCTCACAGAATCTGTACTCGACCAAGGGTGGCAAGGACAACAAAAAGGGCAAGAAATCAAAGCGAAACTGCAGCAGCTCTCCCAGCGACTGTGAAATAAATGCCAAGAAACAGAAGCGCGGCAAGAACGCCGACAAGGTTGACAAAAAGTTGGTAACCAAGTGTCCGCATAATGTGTAACATTTCTTATATAAATTGTTGTATTTGTTCTTTAGGAAATCACGAAAAATCGAAGCTGTTGCTGAAGAGTCGACAAGCACGAGCAGCAGCAGCTCTGACTCGAGCAACTCAACGCTGCCCAGCTATGAGGTGATTGATGAGAAGAAGTCGCGACGCCGCAAACATGGTCGCAGCAGCGATTCCAGTTCCAGTGACAGCAGCTCGGACTCCTCGTCATCCTCCTCGTGAACTGCCCGATGTGGCCAATTGTTTATTTTTGTTAATAAGGACCAACGGCATCTTCGTTTGCGGACTCCGCTGCGAATGCAACGTTTGGTTAGCGAAACATTTTTTGTGACAGTCAAACACATTTTTGGCTAAAAGACGCTGGTCAATAGGATAAATTCCTTGGCAACCAGTTGTCGTTTTTTGTGTGACCCCGTGAGTGGTCTAAAGAATTTGTAGATATAAGCAAACATATATTTTCATATGTTTATCTTGAACGAAATTTGAATGTAATAAAGTGGCGCCTTGATTTTCAAAACGAGTTGGCAGCCCTCTCATAGATATCGTTGCTGGCGCTCTCGCAAAAGCTTTTTACACAAAACTTGAGCCTAGCAACGCTGCAGCGACGACAGCGTAAAACTTTTGTTGACACTCGCCAGCTAATCGCATGGGAGTGTGTGCGAGCAGCGTGCGCGTGTGTGTGTATGAGTGAATGAGCCAGAGCTATCTGTGTGCTGTTTGTAATAATAAATAGTAGTTGCTGTTGAGCGTTCAAGCGCTGCGGACGCGCTGTTTGTCGGTTGTGTACGCTGCGAGAAAAGCTCTTTTTTTGTTGTTCGTCAAGTTTGAGTCTAGCGTGAGTGTAAGTGTAAATATGTATGTGTGTGCGTGTGTGTTTGTGCGCTATTGTTGTAGCCACTATACATAATACATGTGTGTACATATAAACTATGCGATGTTGTTTGTAAGTTTGCAGGCAAATAAATCTTATTAAAATCTTATATGGGAACTCTCGATTTCGTTTCACCTTCTCCCCACCTCCCCTACCAGACAACAAGTGAAAGAAAACAAACCACCGCAGAAACCACAGCAGTGTAGAGCATGCTCAACTCGTTGCTTGTTGCCATCGGACTAGAAACAACAACAACACAAACAAAAGCTAATACCATTTGTTATTATGACAACTGTCTAGTCGAAAAAGCTGATAAAATGTGTATATGATAATCAAACAGGTGTTTAAAAGTCTAATTGCGAAATTAAGAAATCAACAAATAACTTAAAGATACACTTAAAGTTCCGTGTAGTTGAATGCCAAGACTTCAGAATACATTGAAAAGCTTAAAAGTGCGGCAAAAACAAAGCCATTATGCGTATGTACAATGTGTACAATGTGTGTGTGAGCGAGTGAGAGAGTGTGTGCTATATGTGTGTGTGTGTGTGTGTGTGTGTGTATGTTCTTACTCGTAAGTAAAAATACGAAGGCAACGACACAATTTGTGTAAATAGACGAGGAATTGTGGGCAAGTAATCATACTTTTTAAATTGGCTGCTGCTTCTAAAAATGTGGCCTGCATTGTGTGGATGCATAGTGAAGTTGCCGTCCAGCTGTTTAGATGAATGTGGGGGCGGGGGAGGCAAACAAATATCGTGCATACAAAACACGTTTCTGACAAACAACAACAACAACAACAAACATACCAAAACATAATGCCAGTCCCAGGCCGATGATTATTTCATTTCTTTTTGCCTCTTATGCCATTGTCATTTTGCTCGGTTCTTTGTTAACGCTCATCACGCGCTCTGAACTGAAGGTTAAGCCATAAGCTGCGGCACTCGGCAGCAACCAACTATCGTCAAAACTCCACCCTTAGCTCAAGCGCTCCGTGTGTATCCCGGACAGAAGCATTCCCGAGTGGCAAAAGCCGCAAGCGTCATCAACCACTTGCTGCCTGTCTTATTATGGCATTTTACAACACATACCGGGATTCCTTTTTTTTTCCTGCTGCCGCTCTCTAACTCTCTTTACATTCGGGTAGGCCACTTGGGGGTGGCAAAAGGAGAGGAGGAGGGAGGAAGCCTTAGTGAGTACAAGAAAATTGCCGAGTCGAGGGAATTAATCAACGCAAATTAATGCAAAGTCCATTTAACTTTATCGTAGCATTAAACTAATTCAAACATCAGCTGACTAAATCCAACGACTTCATTATAAATTCCGTCTGCTTCAGGCTTCGTTTGTTGTTTTAGCTGGCCATGGCCCGGCAAAGTTCTGGTTCTGTTCCCCATGGCAGCAGCAACAAAGAAAAAGATAAATAACATAAATAATGCGTAAGATCGGATGTTGCGCATATACTATATGCAGACATGTAGAAATCAGCCTATAGATATATATGTAGGTAGATATGTGAATGTTTATATACATAAACACGTCGTTTTTTAACGTAATCTCATTGGTGGCTGGTCCAACTCGTTTGGGGAATTGTTGCTAGGCAACTGCTTATATCAAATAAATTGACAAAAATGAAATGATTTCTAAAGATGCCATTTTGCCTTGCGACTCGATATAATGACTGAGTATATTCCCATCTCCCCAAAAATCAGGTGAGAGATTTACAGTTGAGTGAAAACGGTGATACAAAGTAGACGAATGTATACTCTATAGTGAATTTATATGCCAATTAAAGTGTCGACATTGTCAGTTTTCTTTTGATTCTTTATCTCAGCGCAAATTAAACAATCAACACCCAAAATGCTTTCCATGGTCACTTTGATCGCATGTCGGATCGCTGCTTCATGCTATTTATAATAGATATTCACAACATCATTTCCAGGGCCACATATTATATACACATATGTACATATATCCATATAAAGTAAGTTATAGGGTATTAATTTGGCAACTCTTGGTTGTATATACATATATCCATATAAAGTAAGTTATAGGGTATTAACACATGGATATATATACCATATATATATCCATATAAAGTAAGTTATAGGGTATTAAGTTGGCATGTCATGCCCCTGTCGTGCATCTCAGCTATTTTAGTCGCTTACCCAACAACAACGACGACAATATTTGCATTATTATACATACTTTGTACATTCGAGAATTAAAATATATACAATATTTATATACAATTGCCAAATGAGTTTGACTACAGAAAGTGTTGTCTTTATTTCCCATTTTTCGTACTGTTTTAAATGCATTCGAGTCGAGTTGCCCTTACTTGGCCCATATCGTTGTGAATACGTCGGGAATGCCTTGAGTTTGACCTCTTTCATCAGCTGATTTAATGGAAACGAAGCTGTCAAGTGGCAGATATTGATTTTTGTCTCGATATTTAGTTGCTATAAACGTAGTCTTATCTGCAGAGAAAGCATCAATTGAATGTCAATTTGTTATTGAACATTTTTTCATCGGATGCATAAATTGCAATTCAATTCAATAGAATAAATTTTACAAAATTGCGTGCAAATCTACATATATAAATGTTGTGTATAGTACATGCAATTTAATGCTGTCGTAATTAGAACCAATTCAAGCGTATGAATAAATTTTGCGGCTCTTATGTACAGCTGTTGTATTGTGCTTGTTGTTGTTTGCCTCAGTTACATCAAATTTGTCATGGCGCTTAGATTTTGATGCGATTGGTTGTTCCAGTTTATTGCACAATTCACGCCAATTTTGTTGTGGGCGTTCGTCCAAGTCGGGCAGGTGAACTCGCACTTGTTGGCCACCGTAGCATGCAATGTATCATACATATATATATATAATATATATGTATATAATTTGATGCTCACGTGGCTGCCACATGCGACAATTCAATTACTATGTTGCGGTTGCCTTTTCGTGTCTGTGTCGATTTCTAGCTAACAAATGTGCGCATGTTTAGCAGCTTGTTAGCCAACAATTATGCAAAATAATCTATACATTACCGTGCATACAATCAGTTAACAAAACAAAACGAAAAATATACTATATACAAGTATATATCTGTATATAGTCGGAGGCAGTGCTTCGCTTTTATAATATTTACTTTAGTGTCTGCGAGTGCAGTTGCCCAGTGGCCTTATTACGCAGTATTTTGTGTGATAAAAAAATGAAGACAGCAGTAGTAACAGCAACAAGCGAATGCAACGATAAAGTCACAGTCGAAGATCGGCTGCAGTCCAAAGTCCACATGGCGCATGAGTAACGTAAATGCTAAGTGCCAATGCACGTATACGCCCCGTTGCCAACACTAAATGAATGGGCTTGTCAGTGGACAGCATCTCACTCCCGCTATTGCTTCACAAGCGTACTATATCTCATATCTTTTTTGTTTTAATTGTTTGCTATAATTCATATTCAAAGGTCGTTGACCTCATCAAGGTAGACAGAGAGAGAGAGAGAGAGAGAGAGACAAAAAGTCAGTCATTGACGCTTCAGCGGATGCTGATCGAAACAATACATTGCGAGATTTCTCTTTTTTCTTTTGTTTTTCTTTTTTTTATTTGCTATTTGTAGCAACCCTTTCGTTCAGCTTGTTGCACAACTCAATTGGAAATTCTAATGGACTGTGCCTTTGGATATTTATGCAAGACTTTGTACACACCTCACAAATACATATTTTATCAGTAAAAAATTGGTTGCTATCAACCAGGAAATGCATTCGCTAGAATTTGTTCACAGTTCAAAAAAGTTCACAGCCCTCAAAGTTAGATTAGGCGTGAATAGTGTAAATGAGTGAGAATGCGAGTGTGTGTGTGTTTTCTTTTTAATGTAAGCGACAAGTGTTTTCTTTTGTGCTGCTTATCAATAAGAATTCATTGAATCGTGCACCATATCCAGTAAGTTAATGGCATCTAAGGGGAATTTTATTGTCGTCAAGTGGATTAGAGACTGAAAGTAGCTTATCAGATACCGACATTAGGTAGAGTTAAATATGGAAAAAAGTGTTAGAATGTGCTTGACTTTGAGATACCCGCTACCCATTTTTAATGAAAGCAAGAAAGTGCGGTATTTTAAAATATACCAAATTAATATACCACAAAAACACTAAATATATACGATATCCAAAATTTGGTACATTAAAAATACCATAGAATTCAAAATATTTCAAAATAATATACCTAAAAATTACCAAAAATATACTATATCCGATATTTGGTATATTAAAATAGTATTACTTCAAAATTATACCATATAGTGCAATTATTACATGATTGATCAAGAATATATATACTTTATAGGGTCGGAGTTGCCTCCTTCTGCCCATTACAACATACATTTCCTTCCGCCACAAAGTTATAATACTCTTCTACCCTATGCGTACCGGGTATAATGATTCCACTACACAAAATATGTTGTTGGGTGAATCAAACTGATTGCTTATTTATATAGAATTGTATATTTATGTAGCACTATCACTCAAGTTTCAATTTCAATACAGTTCGATATACACTGCGTTTTATTTATTGATAAACAAATAAATGTAAAACGAGTGGATGATAATCTAAAAAAGTTTTGCAGCTGCCAGCAGTTAATTAATGAAAGAAGAGTAATAGTAATCTGCAGCTGATAATGGGAGATTTGTGTGTGCTCTTTTAATCTCGCAGTGCTCAATTAAATAAACAAATGCCCAAAGGCGGTTCTTTCAATTAGACAGAGGCGAAAGATTTTAAAAGCGCGACACGATAGCGCGATAAGAGCCGATGAAACCATTAATGTGTTATCAAACTCTTTCAATGGGTGCACAAAGACAAGCAAAAGAATAACAAGTGTGCAACGCCCACAGTTCACAGCTGACAGCTGACTGCAATTGACGTTGTTGACGCACTGCAACAAGGCACTCGACGTGTGTTTATGTGTGTGTGTGAGTGTGTGTAGTTGGCACAATTGAATGAGTGTTGCGACGGCAATTGAATCGTGCAAATAAGTACGAGTACTCTGCATAAGTGTGTTGTCTGTTGTTCTGTGTGTTCTGTCGTTGTTTGTCGATAGAGCCACTCAACCACTCAACCACTCCAGCCACTCGACCACTCAACCTCAGCTCCAACCACTGAGCCACAATCGCATCAATGCGTGTTGTTGTTGTTGTTTGCTGTAACCGCAACTGAGCCTCGTGCCAGGCATAGTCTTACTTTTCATTCGTAAGTCGAGCTCTCTCAGGTCTCTCAGCTTTATCACTCGAGGCAATCAGCTATGGATACTGGAATCTGACATTTCATCTGCTTTTATAAAACGCCTTTGGCATGCGAATGGAATCTGGCAAAAGGTGGCTTGGTAGCTTGGTGGTGCAACATGCGCTTATTGTTGTGGCTCATTTCGTTCGCTGACTATAAATAGCCACTAGCAGTTGCTGCACAAAACCAAAGCTGCCATTGTGTGTGGCATGCAACAAGCTGTGTGTGGCCTTTTCGTGTCGCAACATGAAACGACCCTCAACTTGAACCATGTTTTTGTTTTTCTTGTTTTTTTTTTTTTTGCGGTTTACTCGCCAACGTAACTATTGTTCTGACGTCGCTCATTTGGTTATCTAAGAGGATTTTAGCAAAAAGAAATCATAAATATACATGATTGACGTACGTATGCGTAATATGTGTGTATACGTAATTTGATGGGATAAAAGCAGCAACAGCAGCATTCCAATTGAAATCGATAGTAGACAGGCAATACATGTCAACTAGAACAATTGCTTTGACTCAGTTTGAGCTCTCTGTTCATAATCGTCAGTAACATCGAAAAGTAACGAGATATTATTTCTGTTTATAAGTGTAAACAATCAACTGGTTGGCGCACACGACGTATGCGTGATTACATACGGCATTCATTTATTTAGGTTGCCCCAATGGCACTTTCATCCAAGCGATAAACAAATTTATATCAAAACAAAAGACGACACTGCATTAACCATAAATATAGTCGCGGCATTGACATTGGCAAAATAATTGAGAGCTGTTTGTGGTGTTCAAGAGCGCGAGAACTAAGAGAATAAATTCAGATTTTTTCATTGTCTTGCAGTTAGCACAACATTTCGTGGCCAGCAACATGTTGAATCTGTGCTAATTGGCAGCCAGCCAGCTTCAGTCTCAGTCTCAGCAGAAACCTTTTTGTGTTATCTTAAAGCAAACAGAGAGAGAGAAGTGGAACAAGCGGAAGGCAAAACGCAATGCTTACACGAGCCGATAATTGCAACCAGCCGAGTGACAATAGCGACAGTGACAGTAACAAGACAGGGCTTAAGCACAAAGAAGCCAACGGGAAAGGCAAAGGCAAAGAGGGCCTATTGCTGCAATCAATCGATGAACATTACGTCTGCGACATTGCAATGATGAGCATTGCCGAAGGGGTTAATCAAATGGCAAACAAAGCCATTGATCAGCCACCAACAACAGCAACGACAGAAACAATGCTGATGAATCAGAATGAAGACGAACTGGAATTGGATCGCCAGGAAGAGGAGCAGGCCATCAGCGAGCTGGTGCGCTCATCCAGCGCCAACGCCTTGATAGAACCGTAAGCTAAACTCTAGATAATAGCCAATGATTGATTACAACTCACATTCGTTTTAGGGGCAGCAACAACAGCGGCAGCATGCGTGTTGTATTCGGCATTCTTGTACGTTTAGTGCTGCCACTGGCCAACGGTGTGGCACGAGGCATCAAGGGCATCCGGGATGTGCGTGTGTTGCGTGTGCTTCAGAATTTGGCCTCCAGTCGCCAGGCCTTGACCAATTTAGTTGCTTTCGCCGCAAATACCATATCGTTGAATCTATCCTCGGTGCAGGGTAAGTTTTGAAGTGATGATAAAGAGTGAGAAGTGCAACAGTTGCTACCATTTTGGTGGATGCATCATTTCCGTCCTTATCCTCTCATCGTCGTTCCTCATCATCATCATCATCATCATTATTGTAATTCACCTCGCACACAGCTTTCTATATAAAATGCTCATATGCCGCTCAAATGCAAATTCAAATCTTTCCATTGACAGTTTCCAATCGTCTGGGGCCTTTGCTCAATTTGCTGAAATTGCGCAAATCCCAAGATGGCTTGGAAAGTCTGCCCGACCAACCAAGCACACCGACCACACCCATAACGCTCACAATGCCCACAACGCCAAGCACACCGTTGCAGGGTCCGCCCATCTACAGCAGCATCGGCAGCACCTCATCAGCCAACTCCAACTCCAGTTGCGTCACTCTCAACATCCTTGCCGAACCGCCAGCGGGCACACCGATCCGAGCGGACATTATCCTTATACATGGACTGCACGGTTCGTTGGTCAACACCTGGAAACAGGGACTCTGGCAGAATGAACGACATCCCGTCGAATTTGATCGTCCACCTCGTCCGCCAGTGCGTCCACCCAAGCGTCCGCGTCATTCACGCAGTGCTGCAATTCATCCGGCGCCGCGTGAGAAACGCGCCAAGTTCACGTCCTGCAAGCGCACTGTGGAGAAGGACTTGGCGGAGGCGGGCGCAGCCTGGCAGGAAGCGCAACTTCAACCCTCTTTGGACGCGCAGCAATACAACTTTAGTGCTTCCGAAACTTCCGAGGCTTCCGATGACAATGCCGAAGAGTAAGTAGAGAACTGCAAGAATTTAAAATCTTATTCACTCCTTTATTAATCTCTCGACAGCTTTGCTTATGTTTGCGGCGAGCCAGAGGACATACAGATCTGTGAGGGCATCGAATACAGTTTTCCCACATTCCGTCTGCGCATGCACGACAGCAATCGACAGCTGCAAGCTGAGCTCGAGTCCATGCTGCAGACTGAAGGCAATGAAGGATCGAATACAGAGACATCAGCTGCTTCGACGCCACGTAAGCAAAAGAAACCATCGCCAAATGATCCCAACTACTCCAAGTGTTGGCCTGGCGATTGGTTACCACTCGATTGCCCTGGAGTGCGTGTGATTGCCGTCAACTACACAACGGATCAGTATCTCTGGCGTCCGCTGTGGAAGAGCAAAGAGCCACGCTCGAGTCTCATTCAACGCTCACGTGAAATGGCCGAGTTGTTGATACAACAACGTGTTGGCCACGGTCATCCCATCATCTATGTGGGCCACTCGAAAGGCGGACTGTTCATCAAACAGCTGATTGTCGATGCCTGGGAGTGCGGGAGGCCAGCGATGCGTCCACTTTGGCGTTCGGCACGCGGCTGTTTCTTCTACTCGGTGCCGCATCGCGGTTCCCACTTGGCTTCCATCAAGGCGCCGCTGCTGTCGCGCTCCGTGGAGCTGCTGGAGATAGAAAAGAGTAAGACTAAATTACTATCTATACCCGCTACCCGTAGGAAAGAAGGATATAAGCATATTATAATGTTATGCCTCCAAAAGGCATCTCCTATGCTATAAAGTATATATACTTTATGTAGCCATGTGCATCTGTCTGTCAGTCCGTTTGAACATCTACATATGTAGATCACAGAGATTATTAGAGATAGAGATATCATCAAGAAGGATACAAGCATATTATAACGTTATGCCTCTAGGAGAAGGAGAGGGAAGCATCTCCTATCCTAAAAAGTATATATACTTGATGTAGCCATGTCCGTCTGTCAGTCCGTATGAACATATACATTGATCTCAGAGATTATTAGAGATAGAGGTATAATTTTTTTCGACATCACTTGTTATATTTGAGGGCTTTAGTTGTATTAGCTGACAATCTGGTATATTTTGCCCTCTTATGGTATGTTTTGCATATAGTACTATATCAATATACCAAAAATATCCTTTGGTTATTTGTAGTATTGTTGTGGTATATAAATTTGGTATATTTTAAAATAATATTTGTAGTATTGTTATAGTATATTAATTTTGTATATTTTAAAATAATACCGCATTGTTTAGCTTTTATTCCCAATGGTTAGCGGGTATTTCACAGTCGAGCACACTCGACTGTAGCTTTCCGACTTGTTTTGTTACAGAAATATTAAATACATTATTCTCTTATAGACAACAAGTATTTGCTTGATTTGCATCGTCGTTTTGCGGCGCTGTATCACTTGGGTCACCTGAAGATCGAAGTGTTTAGTTTTGTGGAAACGGCGCTGACTTTGATGTCAGTGCTTTATCTGCGCATTGTGGGCGTGGATTCGGCAGGTAAGTAATCAAATGAATTTCTATGAATTTCTTAAGCTAATTTCACAACTCTTTTGCAGATCCGGGTTTCGGTGAGGTGTGCGGCATTCGGTTGGATCATCGGGAGATCTGCAAGCCGCGCAGTCGAGATTGCATACTATACAAGGAGTTGGTGAAAATGATCAAGAAGGTGTGCTGAGCGCGCTGTGTGTGTGTGTGCCACGTCAATTACTGGACCTCATTAAATACGGAATCGATATGTGAATAAGCTTGCAACTTCAAGTTGCACCCATAGTTATGCGTACCTAAATATTGATATATATTTCTATTTTCAAATTTGTTCATCACTTTTTTTGTGTATCTTTTGTTGTTATGGTGCATAGCATAAAGAGAGATGTTTAAAGAAAGAGTTCATAACAAATTACAATTGATATATGTATATTCAAGTTTGTTCATTTTAAGCTACACACTCATACACTCAAGAAGATGCGTTTAAGCATGCCATTTTAGCACGTAAACTACAAATTACACTTAGATATTGATACGATATACAAAAACATATTAATAATAATGATTTTTTTCTTGCGATTTTCAATTGTGATGATTTGTTCAGTTAATTGTGATGTACAAGTTATACACAGTATATATAGATATAGATAATACTTACACTTGAACACCGCTGTTAAATGTTACCAACGAATGCAAAAAACAAAACAAAAAAAACTAGCTGGGAAATTTACAAGATATTACAAGTTATTATACAATTGCCCATTTGATATTTTATACCAACCTGTAAAGTACTGAAAGTTACTAAAGATTAATGATTACACATAATACAAAATAAACAAATAAGCAAAATCAATGTAAATACATACAATTATATATATATAGTATAACCATTAATTTTGTGAGAAAAATGAATCCACGTTTGACGTTTGACCATATTTTATAAATAAAAACAAAATGCAGATTTTTGTCATCATAACTTAGTTTTAATATGTTTCTGTTTTCCTCTATCCATTCTTTATCGCTTTTCCCAATAGTTAAGGTTGCTTTTCACCCAACATTTTTCATTCAATAGATTACATTTTATTAGACTCTGTAGCCGCGCTAATTGCTGGTTTTTTATGCCAAATTATTTGCACCGAAAACTTTAACACGAACCTACAAATACATTTAGTATGTGTATGTATATGCATCTATGTGTGTGTGTGTGAGTATCTATTAATGTATATATATATATATATGCCATCTTAGTTACTACATACAATAATAATACATAATAATAATATTTCGGATTTTTTTCCACTTGCATATATAAATTACATAAAAAATACATTCGCCTTTTTTTTGTTGTCTCAATTGTTTTCTTGTTTCAATCCGTTCAGCTTCCAAGCAATTCTTAAATGGGGGAAATCAACTAAATATATAGGTTTATATTTTTCTTTTGTTTAATATTTAGTTACATACATAGTTGCCACTCTACTAATGAGGTATACAGAATGAGGACTTAAAACACAAAACTAAAATTACATAAGTTAAAACAAATGTTTACGTTTAGGATCAAATGTTTAGCTTCACCCAAAAAAGATACATAGTTAAGAACATAATTTGCTTACAATTTTAGTGGACTCTTAGTTATTGATTGGTTTTCTTCTCTCTTCTCTCTTTTTCGTATCGTTTCGTTTCTTTTTGTTTTTTGCCAAAAACCTATGCAAAAGTCGCATTAAGCATTATCCATGCCATCAAATAATTAATTTTATTTTTTATTGTTTTCGCGCTTAAATAATTTAAACATTTATCACATCCACTTACACAGCGATCACAATCGCAGTTCATTTCTTCATATTCATCATTATCATCATCTTCGTCTTCTCATTTTCAAACATTTATTATTTCTTATGTCTAATTTCTTTTTTAAATAAATTTTTAATTATACGTATAATTTTTTCTTCGTTTCGTTTTTCTTTTTGTTTGCCTTAAATTTGTAACGCTTAAATTGGTTTTTCTTTTGTTTTTCTTCATCTTTCATTTTAGGAATTTCGAGTTCATTTGCGGAATATTTTTTTCATTTTGTTGCTTGAATTAAATGCAAAGTTTATGCGACCATCAAAAGTTTTTTGTTTGGTTTTTTTTTTTTGCTTCTCTATACATTGTATACATTAAGTTTGAGTTTTTCGTTCTTCTATTCGCTTTTTTGTTGTTAATTTTTTATATATATTTTTAATCTGGAACACCATGAAAGTTTTGTATGACCTAAAACTATATTCTATCAGTTGGTTTTTGAAATGCAGTTGAAATGGAAAAATTGTGACTTATTTTAATATGAACACAAATCAGATTGGTAGATAAAAATGTTAGCTGGATTACGATCTGTGTGTGCCCTGATTTCCTTGATTTCAAAGAGTTCTATTAGAATTATTTTAGATGTTTTTAAAAAATTGAATTTAATTTCTTCAAGTTCAGAGCGAACATGAATTTGGTAAGAATTTGCAAGAATTATTTTCGAGTATGATCTGTTATAATATCATTTTAAAAAGAGCACACACAAACTTTTCAGCCAGTGGAATATATATATTATATATTAATTTATGTGTGTGTGTGTGTGTGTGTATTTTACGTCTTTGTGTATTATATTTCTCTTTGTTGCTTATGTGGAAAGGTACTATTGTTTGTAATATTTTGTTTCTGTTGTTGTTCTTAGCTTTGTTTTGGTTGGTTTTCAAGGTATAGGCTTATATATTTGTTATTGCACTTAGGTCTAAATACGTATACATTTAAAGTTCTTAAACGGATTCAAATTTCAAACATTTTTCATTTCGTTCCATTCTACTTGCATCAATTCAAAATTGTATCTAAACTTCATATACATCCATTCTATGTTATATTCTATGGAAAATGGAATGTGAATAATTGTGTGTGAACGTGTGAATGTGACTGTGTGTGTATTGGATGAGTGTGTGTGTGTGTATCTTTTATAACAATTCTCTAAACTCATTTCATAGCTGAGCCCAATTTTCAATGCTTTCGAAAAATAATAATCTGCGGTTGACTACGGTTTTGTTTGCTGAGAATGTATAAAATTTATGTATGTATGTGTGTGTGTTAGGGTGTGGGTGTAGCTACAGTAGTTGTTGTTGTTTTTGTTGTTGTGGTAGTTTGTACAAACAAGGTACAGTCGGTAATAGGGATAGACTCGTAAAATACGGCTGCGGTACATTCTAGGCATGAAAACAAAAACAATCTGTTTACAAAAACAAAAGGGAATGCCAAGTGCGTATATGTAAGTGTGTGAGTATGTGTGTGTGTTGTATGGTTGTGTGTGGTGTTGGAGCTTGAAAATAAGCGCTTCAACGAAATGCAAAATGAATATAATCAGGTACATTTGATATATCGGTATAAAAAAATATAAAACAAACAAAATGCAGCAATTAATATAAACGGAAATTAAATATGTTTGCTTAAATATGTATATAAATATATGTGTATGTATATTGTATGTTTGTATATGGATATGAACACTTGTGACTATTGTATGTGTGTGAGAGAGTGTATGGTGTATATTGGTGTATGTGAGCTGGGCTATTGCATTTGTGTTTTCTTTTTTTTTGTAGTTTTCTGTTGTTTTTTGTTTTTGGCTATAAGTATAGACTATTTGCGGCAGTTTGATTAATGTGTGGAAAGTTGTTAAACATACAAATCATAAATGGTAATTAGCCTCCATTAAACGAAAGAAAAACAAACAAAAAAATATATATAAATGTATATAAAGTAAAACTAAAGCGAATGTCGTATAAAAAATGTCAAATGCTTAAAACTTAAGTTTAATCATATAATATATAGATATATATATATATATGTATATGTAATATATATGTATGTGTATAAATATGCTGCCTATTCTCGTAGTTCGTACTTCATTCGATTGAAGTGCAATGCATTTATAAAATGCATTCTAAAACCACAATCAATCAAACTATCAAATCTATCAATCAATCAATCAATTGTGTTTTGGAATGTTTCAAGCTGCGAATGTGTGTGTACGTGTACGTGTATGTGTGTGTGTGTGTGTGTATAGTGTATAGTGTGTAATAGTAGCTTCTCAGAGAATACTTTTGCTTGGCGAGGCGACGACAACAATGGCTGCAGCAACCGCCGCCACTCAGCCATTGGGATCGACTTGAGCACGACGCTGCAACGCCGATGGCGCTGCTGGCCAACTTTGTTTGGCCATTGCTCTCGTCGCCTTAACATTGTTAACGGACTGTGGCCCGTTGGCAGGAACTATGGATGCATTTGGATGCTGCTTCTGCTGCTGATGATGCTGCTGCTGCTGACGATCCTTGAGCTGCACAGCAATTGGCTTTTGCTGACTGTTGCTGCTGCTGCCGCTGTTGTTATTGTTGCTGTTGTAATGGTTATTCCTAGTGAGTTCGGCGGGCAACTTGAAACCATTCGTTATGCTAACACACGCATACTCATGCTCCGACGTTGGCGTCAAAGTGGCCGCCGATTCCTCCTCGGCCAGCAAACAAATGCCATCGTTGGAGTTCGAGTGTCGTGTGAAATTTGTATGAAATTGCTTTTTGCTGCTGCTGCCACCGCCATTGCCACCACTGCTGCTGCTGGCGCTGCTGCTGCTCAGGCTGCCACTGCGACGCGCTGCCGACACATTGCCACCCAGTCCGGGCATTGTGGAGACCAAAGGCAGCGAATTTGGTGGCATGGCCAACTCCAGGCTGCCATCGCCGCCGCCGTTCATTGAGGAACTGTTGTGTTGCTTGTGATTGGCGTGATTGGAGTTGCTGCCGCTGCCATTGCTGGCGCAGCTGTTGCCCGCCTGCAAAGCGACAGCATTGGGCGGCGTATGACGATAGGGTATATAGAAGGCTTTCGCCTCCTCTTTGCGCTCCGGCGAATTCGCACACAGCGGCAACTGCGACAGATTATGCACGCCCGCAATGCTGAGCTCCAGCTCCTGTTCGCCGCGTCGCACAATCGGTCCATTGCTGTGGCCATTGGGTAACGTCGCAGCAGCCGCCGAACTCGTTTGATACTCGAGCGTGTGCTCGGGCAGCAATTCGATGTGATAACGCGAACGTGGTATCAGCGTTTGCATCTCGTGGCAATCCTGCTGCAAGGTGCTGCCACTCAACCCACCAGCGCTGTCGCCTGGCATGCCAGAGGCGCTGCTTAGATTACCAAAGGTGATGTCTGTGGGCGTGGTCAGATGGATGGGACCTTGAGCGCGTGCCTTAAACCGACGCCGCTGAAAGATGATGAAGAGCGCAAAGCCAAACACACAGACAGTGGACAACAGCGAGCCAATGGCAATGCCGCTGTAGACTTCATGATTCGAGTTGTGTCGATCTTCCGTCGTAACGCGATGATTCATCAGATCAAAGTAGAGCGGTGCGCCAACTCCCGTTTCGCCTACAACGCGCACCGTGACGTGCATTTTATCCGACTCCGAAACATTGGGAAACTGCAAAGGCAAAAGTTGGTTTAATACAGAGTTCACTTAAAGTAAAATGTTTGATTTACTTTATAGGAGCAAGTGCGACATTCATAGACCACAGCTTCGTGTGTAACATTGCCCAACGTCCACTCGATGCTGTAGTGATGCACACGACCATTGGGATGCACAGGCGGCTCCCAAAGCAGCTTCAGTCCATTGTCCTTGACCACACGCGAGTTGCTGATGGTGCCAGGAGCTAAACAGTCAAGAAAATATATTAGTTATAGTAATGAAAAGTACTGAAAGTTCAGCTTACGATCTGGCAGCGTTTTGACATCCATTTCGCCGTAAAAAATCTGCGGCTTGCAGTTGTAAAAGTGAAAATTGTAGCTCTCATTGGCGCTCAAGCCGCTGACCAACAGCATCGAGTTGACAATGGTGCGCTCCTTGCACTTGGGCTCCTGTTTCTTCAGCGGCAACTGTATGTGCAAATGACACTCATAGACACAAGTATCATTCAGACTATCAAGAAATTGAAAAGCCAACATACGCGACTCGACAGTAATCAAGCGAAAAGACATATTCGACTGATCCGAGGTGCCATTTTCAATCTGTATGGAAGAGAATTGATAGCAGGACTTTAGTTTATGCCCATAACTGTGGTAATCCATCCATTGTGTGTGTGTGCTGACAATTGCCACTACAGTACAGTCTACTCACAATCTTCCACTGTACGTAGCGAAAGTCCTGCGCGAGGAACTCATTCTCGCTGGTAATGATGAGAACACGCATTTTGATGCGACTAAAATGCTGCAACAGCACACCCGTTACACTGGCATCCACCACCAAACTGAAGATGTCCTCCTCCATCTCCAGAGTGACATCGTCGACCTCGTTGTCCAGCACTTCGTATTCAGCATTGCGCATAACTGTGGCAGCCGCCGACTGATTGAGTGGACGTATAATGGTTAGATGCCTTCGCACCTCGTCCGCTTTCTCCTCCACTGGTGTCACAGTGCCATGCAGCGGTCCGTCCAGCAGCTGGGCGGGATGTGGATGCGTGTGATTGACAGAGAACTGTAGTATGAAGTACTTTTTGTTATCCAACTCGGCCTGTGACCACTTCACAAAAGTGTCGTTGCCCAAATGCACCAGACGCAGCAACACTAAGAGAATGAAGATGACAGATTAGCAAAAGGCGAACTAAAAGCATAAATCTCTGCAACTTACAGCCTTGGGTGCAGCAGACAACAGCTGGACTACGCAGCGAACTGAGTATCATCTGTTGGGGCACAATGGTGCCCGAGCGCACCTCCGAGGTGGGCGTGAGAAAGCGTGTGATCAGCGCAAAGGGACGATAGACAGGCAGCCCGGTGGAGATCACCACGAACGAGGTGTGATTGAGTTTCATGGGCGCAAATGAGCTCCATTGATGCGGATTACTGCGAACAATGTGCACCACGAACATGGCCTGCAAGAGTAGAAGGAAAATGAATGAAAGTCGCGCACACGGTGCGTATGTGTGATAAATGTACTACCTCCATGGTTCGACTGTCAAAAGTCACGTTAATGGTGTGAAAACTGTGCGGATAACAGCGTATGTTCTGCAAGGGATTCGGATTCTCCGGCTGTCGCTTGAAACGCACCTCTCCGGTAACCGAATCCTCGCCGGCCACATTACGCGCAAAGCACTGATAAATGCCCTCCTCCTCGGGATCGAACGAGTGGATGTGCAGCTCATTGCCGCTAATGTAGCGTGTGTAGGAACTATTGAGCAGCGCTCCATTGTGATACCAGCTGAGCGTGGGCGTCGGATTGCCCACAGCACTGCAGGTCAACGTTGTCGACAGGCTAATGTAGCCCACCTCCACCGGCAATGTGCTGACTATACGCGGCGGACTCGTCACAATCACCCGAAACGTTTGTCTGTCCGTCGGCGTCGTGCAGATGTAAAAGCCCTCGTGGCGTTCCATCCTCACATCGCTCACCTCGAGTGCGACGCTGTTGTTGCGCAACTGGGTGAGTGTGTTATTTGGATGCTGGAGCCACCAGTCGATGGGCACATAATCGGCAACGGCGCGACACTGGAGCATCAATGTGCCACCCGTGGGCACATAGAGTGTGGCATTCTGAAAGGCAGGCAGCAGTCGCGTCTCGCTGCCAGCTACCATTAGACTGCCATCAGCATTTGGTTCGACGCGCACCAACCACACGAACTGTCGATGATTTCGACTGGCATATCGGTTCTGGGCAACGCATCTGCAAAACGGAAATACGGGGAATAACATTGGAATAGCTTGTATTTCATAAACATTTCGCACACATTAATTGGCATAACAATTATGCCAGGCACTCGGCCGCTCAATGCGTGGTGTTAATTAATGCAAACACACGGCGAGTGAGAGAGAAGAAGGGTTGATGCATTGCTGGCCAAGGTGTTGATATGCTACATCACTCTATGTACCTACCTGCGGGCCATTATAAATTACCTAGCAGAGAGGGGGAAAACTATTCACAAGTCGTGGCTATTTGAAGTCTTAAGTTCCTCAATAATTAAACTAGATGTGAGACTGAGATAACTGACCAGGGGGGGCTAACCAAGAGTAAACAATTGAAAATCTAATTGGAAAATTAAGCAAAATACTAGATGTAAATTTTAGATACACGATACAGCTATTTCTTTATGGAAATTGAGGCAAAATTGAGGTGTTGGGAATACATTACAAATTTAAATGCAAAATTCTATTCAACTGATTTTTAGATAGCTGTAAAAGTTATACTGTATTTTCTTAAAGCAAGAGTTGAACTTGAGCCAGCTTTAAATTGAATAAACATAAAATGCAATTCACACATTTCTCATTTTTAGAAAACTCAAATATTTAGAAATTAAATGTTATGCAATATGCTTTTAGCAGATGAGTAAACTTCAGACAAACATATGCAGTTTCGTCAGAGAAAAAGCTAATGCAACATCAGGAAGTGTTTTTTAAGTGTGGACATTAGAAAACTTTTCATATAAAATAAATGTAAATAAAATAAAAACTAGTAAAAATATATATTTTAAAGTCATTTAAATGCCAGTAAATAGTTCTAGGTTTCCATTTAATTTAAATAATGTAACTATTATTTGCAAAAACGAAGCCTAAATGAAAAGTGTACTAAATAACAATAGATGCTCTTTGCCAACAAAGGCAACGGCAGAAGAAGTCTGAAGCTTTTCGATGAAGCAAAACTTTTCCTTTAAATGGAATTAAACTTATATTTAATTTGATAAAAATGGGAAAAGTTTACTTTGTAGTTGTGTGCCTGTGCGACTTACTTGTATTTGCCAGCCTGTTCCGGACGCAATTGTCGCAGCACAAGAGTGCCATTGGATAAGATGATGGCGCTGCAAAGGTGCAAAGAGAGAGAACATGTTAAACAAAAGATTAAATACGTTGCTCAGTGCCAAGCGTTATTGAATCCACCAAGTTGACAGGCGGCATTCGTTTTGAATTTGGTATTGGTTTTCTTTTTCGGGGGGCAAATTGCAACCGCAGCACGCAACTCGATGGTAACAACACTGATCTTTACTCGCCTGCTGTCATTCGCCAGGGATTCGTTGCCAAAGTACCAGCTGAAGCGAGCAGCTGGCACACTGAAAAATGGACAGTTTAACACAAGGGGCAGATGCTCAATGGCGCTGATGTTGCTGCTCTGCTGTGGACCACCAATTAAACGTTTGAGTACTGCAAGCAAAAGAGTGTGTTAATAGTGTAAAGTCAGAGGACAAGCAACCAGAAATAGAACTCACCAGGATACTCGACGGTGATGCTTTCGGATATGACTTTCGTGTAATCGGCCTCAATTTGGCAATGATAAACGCCGCTTGCTCGCTCGGTGGGCGGCAAACGTAACGTGCCATTCGCAAAAATGAAGAACTCATTTTTGCGTATTGACAAGTGCTCGATGGCCTCATCGTTCCGATACCAGCTGCAGTAGACGGAAGCTCCTTCTGCAAAAGAAAAATTCGATTGATTGAATCATTTTACAAACAAGTCAGAAAACTACAGTCGAGTGTGCTAACCATTTTAAATAAAAGCGGTATTATTCTTAAAATATACGAATTTAATATACTGGAAAAATACTATAAAAATTACTGCTTAATAAATTTGATACAAAATATACTTTTACTTTCGAAATATACAATTTTTTATATATACTGGAGGTCAAAATCATAATACAAATTGAATACTATGAAAAAATACTAAAATTAAGGCCATATTTGGTATATCTATTACTTTCAAAATATACAATTTTGTACATATACTGGAGGCACAAAGTTATAATAAGAATTGAATATACTAAAAATACTGAAATATAATGAAGGCTATATTTGGTATATCAATATACTAATACTTTCAAAATATGCTATTTTTATATATACTTGAGGCTTAAAGTTATAATAAGACTTTAATGTATTGAACAAATTTAATATTAAAGCATACTGAAGGCTATATTTGGTATATCAATATACTATAACTTTCAAAATATACTTCCTTTTACATTTACTGGACACACAAAGTTATAACACCCTATTGCCCTCTTAGTAGCGGGTATAACAATTCAAATAAAACGAGTCAATTGTAGATTCAATTTGTGTGTGGACTCACCTTGATAGTAATCATAGTTGGTAATCACGGGAGTGCAGTTGAGAAAACTGATTGAGTGTGGATTGGTGATGGTCAGTCTTGTATAGTTGTGCTTCAAAATCTGTAGATATGGCTTCTGTAGTGTTGAGTTTTTCGGTTGTGTGGCGGCAGCAACTGCAAGAAAGATAGAAATCAAATTGTTGTAAATAAGCTATAAACTATATTCGATTTAAGACAGTTTAAATATGTGTAGCTCAAAACACTTGTCAATCAAACTTTATTCAATTCCATAGCGAACAATCAGCTTCAAGTTTCATTCTCGAGCATTTTGTAGAAAAATTGCACTCTCTACTTGACAGCAAGTGTTCTTCACAATTTTGTGATTTTCGCAGAAAAATTGGATTTGGTGAAGCGCGAGGAAACTTTTTTTCTTCTCTTTTCTTTTCTTTTTTTTTGTTTTGTTTGTATTGCAAAGATATTTGAACTGTGGACGTAAAATTGTATAGACTTTTCGCTCTATTTCTCCCGAAGTTATGGAAGTTCAATTGCACATAAAGATCTGATTCATAATCTAGTACGCTTTGCTGTCAGCAAATACAAACAGCAACAATAAAATAACAAACAAACCGTTTGTTTATACTCGCACGAAATCGATTAACTGTTGTAAATTTGAAGCTTTTCCATTTGCTTTGTTTTAAGGGTTTTTCTTTTTCGCACGTTTACAAGTGGAAGCGAAAATGCCAAGCAAGAAAACGCCGTGCTGGGCTAAGGTTTTGATTATGTCAACGGCACTGTTGCTGTCTGTTGCCCTGGCTGCGATTATGTGGTACGTGCTGCGGCTATCGTCCAGATAATGCCCCTGGAGTGTTAATTAATTACTTGGCTATTGCTGACGTTGCCACTGATTCTTGCCCGTTGCTCGTTGCTGTTACCTTTTTTGCAATTCATTTGGGGGGCGGCGCATTAATTCAAGTCAAGTGCGAACGGCGGCGGCGGCCATTGCGTATACTTAATATTGAATGATAACAACAACGTATTCCAAGTATTCTCTTTCTTTTGCTTTTGTGCACAATTTGCATACAACTTTGTATCATCGAAATATCTATTAGTTGCAATAAGTGCTTGGCTGTCTGTCTGTCCGGCTGTCTGCTGCTATGTTCTCAGGCATTCTTGGAAATTTCTAGTGGCAGCTTGAGTAGTTGAGAAGTGAAAAATGGGCAGCAAGCAAAGCGTTTCGCTGTTCACCAAATAACAAATAGCCAAACATTAGTCAAATGCGTTGAAATTTATGCTAAAAATGCAATCAACTAACGTTACGCTCCAGCTATGGCCACCCAAGTCGGCACTCGGCAGTCGTCAGTCCAACAGAGTGCCAAGTGCCGGGTGCACTCACTTGTGGCAAGGTCTGTTAGCTCGTTAGCCAATTGCAACTGAGTCCCAACGACAATGAGTCTGCTGAGTCTCCTCGCTCTCACTCTCTGCCTCGTTTACTACTCGGTTGAGTTCTAAGGAAACTGTGAATTTGTTCAGTTTTTGATAAATGAACTGAAATAAATAAGATAATTGCTGAAACGCAACTGTGCGCTGGAAATAAAAGGTTTCAGCTTTGGCTTTGGCTGTGCGGTTGTGGCTTTGGCTTTAGCTTTGGCGTTGGCTTTGGCTCAAGTTGATCAGAAAGCCAGAAAGGAAGAATGTAATGTAACGAAATGACGAGACGGCAGAATCGTGTTGCATGTTTGTACGCAATGTGTTGCAATTTTTATTGCTGTAATTACACGCACATGCACACATGCCGCAATTTGACGCATGAAAATGCCTTTGACTTGCGACTCGCAAAATAACGCAAATGTCATGTCAGCAGCAGCAACATCAGTAGCAACATCAGCGCTAAATGCGCCACATTTACTGTGTGTCTGTGTGTGTGTGGCACGGTTCGCATGTGCAACCAAAAACGTAATTGTTATGGCATAATTGTTTCAATGGCAGGGCGTTTAATTGCGCTTTAGAAACAAATCTCACCCTCCTCCCCTTTCAATACCGTTGCTGCGAGTCCAGTTTGCCAGTCAAAGTTCAGCGATTTGTTTTGCTGTTTTTTTTTTACACTTTTGCAGTTGGCAATTTGCTATTTCGGTTTCTGCTTCTGTTGCAGCCATTTGCGGACACACCTTTCGGTGGGCCATTTATCATTTAGCTGAGAGGGCAGTGTCAACAGCACTGCTGAGATCCATTAGCAGCAACCACAGTTGAAAATGGCCTTGTGAATATTGAATTTTAATTGCGACAAAAAGTGTGAAATGAGGTTTTGCTTTAAGGCAATTATTATACCACTTTGATAATAAATTAATGCATTGATGCCTGCTATCGGCAGCTATAATTCTTTGGCTTCAACAAGTTCGACAAAGATCTCGAGAGATGATTGAACTGCTTAGACATTCCGCTGGCGCAACTTTCTATTCAACAACGTCAGCAGTCAGCAGTCGATGGCCCTACCGTTATGTGCAATCTCTTCCAATATAATTTCAGCTCATTTATTCTATAATCTCTGCTCCGCATCAGAGGCAAAGTCAAAGGCAGAGACTGAGACTGGGAGAGACTGAGAGCAAAGCCAAAGCAATGCAAAACTCTTTGCAACTACTCACTGGGGAAGAATGTTTCCCAGAATCGTGCTTGAATGCTGTTTGACAACAAGCACACACTCACACACACACACACACTTCGACACTGTATAGGCAGTTACTAAGTTGTAGCAAGTTGCAAGTCAATGCTGTGGTCTATTGCTTGGGGTTGGGGGGAAACTTGCACACAAATTTGCATAGTTGAACGCACGTCGCACGGGCAGCCAGCGCATTCCACATGCAGCAACTGTTGCTGCCGCTGCCTTTGCTGTTGCTGCTGCTGCTGTGGCAGTCGATGATGAATGCAACTGCAACTGCAATTGCTGCAACAGCGGCAACGTCGGCACATAAATTGCCAACTTGCTGCGCAGCGGCGATGCGCTTATCAAACGGCAACATCTTGTGCATAGATAAGCCAAGCCAGACCCCAATGGCAATGGGCTTTCAATGAGGCAACATTTGCTGCCGCAAGTTGCCAGTTGCCAGTTGCCTTCCACCATGCCACCTTTAATGGAATTTCACAAATTCAAATTGCCTGGCATCCTTTTTAAATGCAGCCAACCAACTGCCGCAGCCGAGCGCACCAGATTCAGTTACTCATTCAGGTCCAGCTCGCCTGAGCCTCTTGTGCACATCGCAAGGAAGAGGAGAAGGAGATATGGAGAAAGAGCTGTGCCAGGGCCACAGCTGTTGGCACACTTTTGCGGGCAACATTTTATGCAAAATGCAGCGCGCATGAGAGATAATTTATCGCCTAATGACGTGCTGTTCTAAGGTTGCCCCGGCCTTGTTATAAAATGCAGTAATAAAATGTTTGTTGGCACACAGCAATAGCAAAAGCAACAACAAAAAATTACAAGAAGAATGCAAAAATAAAAATAAAATTAAAATGAAATTTTCAAATGGTGCGGAGCATGCATGAGTTGTGCCTATAGCAACAACAGCAACAACAACAACCAGCTACTGTTACTATACAACTATGCAGCACTTGCAGCTGAGCTGCTGTTTTGTCCCCCACTTTGCCTACGCTTGGCAGCTTCTCTCCTTGGACGCTTTTGCTGGAGCATTCTTTGGACGCTGCGTCTGTCGCTTTGGGGGCGCTCAACGAGAATTTATGAATGTGCAAATGTATACGACAATTTCGCGCATAAATGTAAGCTACTGCCTGCCTGTCTCCTCTCTCTCTCTCACTGTCTGTGCAACACCCACCGCAATGCTGTGGTTAGAGAGAGAGAGGACAGAGAGAAGGGAGAAGTCAAGCCGAAGATGCGTGTGCACATTCCATTGCATTCCACACCAAGAGCCAAGCAGCAACCAGCAGCATGTGGGAAGTTCTACGGTTGCAAGCATGAAAGTATCTTGTATCTCAAGTTGTAGCCGCATCTATTGATTGCCTTGCCACAGTTCATTGGTGCGTCCACATTTTACAGTTGTGCTGCCAAGCGAGAGAGCGAAAGAGAGAACTAGAAATGCAGAGAAAGGAGGGAGAAAGAGGGAGAGAGCGAGAGCAGCAATTGCAGTCATTTTGCGGCTGTTTACGGAGTTTTATTGTTGCGGGGCATCTTTCGCTTGGCTGCCGCAGCTTATTTGGGTTAGCAGCTCAAATAGTTCTACGTGCGTTTTCCAAATGCAATTCCCAAATACCGCGAACAATTTATGAGAAAGTCCCTTGAGCTAGTCGGTAACTTCCTCCCGTCTCCCACCTCGCACCTCTCCATGCATGCCGACATTCTTACGCTTTCGGTGTATAATGGCACATTGTTTGCCTCGTGCCTTGTGCCTTTTGCCAGGCAACTCAATTGATTACTATATACACACTCATATATCCCATTCATTTATATATATGTATATAATTCTCGCTCTCTCTATATATGTATGTGGCTATGTGGTTGCTGTGTAATTGAGTGGTTGAAAATGCTCGAAATTTTGCTGGCAGCGCTGCGAACTAGTTAAAAGCGCTTACCACAAACTCTCACAAACACACACATATTCCCTTGCGCCCACGGGCACGCCCACATATGCAGAACATTCCCCACTGAGTTGTGGCTGTAAAGGGATCGGCAGGAGGGGTGGGAAGGGGGGGTATCTTTTTGCAATTGGCGATTGAACCACACTTTAAACAATGGCGGGAATTTACTTTGCAAAAGTCAAAGATAAATTGCCTTTTAAACTACAAGCTCCGTTTGTTTAGTTGCTTGGCAAAAGTCCTGAGCTTTTGTTTGTTTGCAACACACACACACACCCACACACACACACACACACACACACACACCCTCGCATACACTCTGCTCTCACATTCATTCAATTGACATATTTGCTTAACTTTTTGGCGCAATTGGAATAAATTTGCTTTGCCAATTTGCATTTGCCATAGAATTCTCAGCTTGGATGCTGGCCAAGCAGAAGAAGTGTTATCTAAATATGCATGGCCCAAAGGCATAACCATTACACAAGTATGTCGTAAAAGTTTATAGAAAGTTAAAGAACAATGAAGAGCAGGAGTCTGCCTCAAAGGGAATGTTAATTTTTTTGCTGGCTTAGTTTTGCATTTAAGCAATACTTTATTAGAAATCTATTTTTGATTGTAGTGGCAATAAGAAGAGTAACTGTTATTGTTGTTGTTGCCAACAGTAATTGGCCATTTCGCAAGTGCCACACAAATACCTTCCGCTGCAGCGGTGCCAAATCAATGCAACAGCAACAGCAACAGCGGCAACACTGTCGATTGTCATAACAGACCGGATAGCCAGCATACAATATGCTACGCCATAAACGAATTCATTTCCGTTGCACAAATTTTTTGGCAGCAAACTTGAACACAGCGAGAGAAGAGTGCAAACATTTCTGGCACAATAAATCATATTGCACAAAATTTCCGTTCAATATTTTTGCTGCGCTGGCGACGTAAACAAACAATAATAACAAATTGAAAACGCCGAACGAGTGAGTGAGTGAAGTGAGAGAAGCGAGTCTATAGTCCACAACATCCATGGAGTACGAGAGTATATATACAATATAATACAGGAAAGACCTTTGTTCTCGTTTTCTGTTTTTATTTTGACCACATTGTATGCTAAATGGGCATTGGTTAAATTGGGGAATGTGGAAAATGCGTTTACCAACTGCTTCTCCGCGCCGTTTGCATTTTTAAATGGGTTAAACGTAAACCATTTACCAATGACTCAATACAACTTCCTGGAACGCAGCGCGACACAAAACAGAGCGATAGACAGAAAGAGGAAGGGAGCGAAAATCACCCCATCCGATGCCTGGACAGAGGCAACATGCATTAAACCGAAATAAATAAATAAACCGTGCTGGAACACACAAAAAAATGCTGAGCACTGTCCACTGTTCGTTGGTCAATAGTCAATGGCCAAATAGCAGAAAATAACAATGTTGCCAATAGCCAACGAACCAAACAACAACAGTAACAACAACAATAACAAGAAAAGGCAGCAGCAATTGCCACAGTTCCCTCCCCTTCCCCCTCTGTCTCTTTTTGCGCAAAAAAAAGGCAAGCCGAAAAGAAATTATAAAAATGTTTCATTTCAAGCTGAGTAAATATTGAAAGACACACACACACGCACACACACACACATCGGACACACACAATGAAAACGAGTTACGGTGGCTTATGGCCACGATGACCAACTTTGGCCAACACGGAACGCAACTCTTTGGCCAACGGAAGCCAGTCGAATTTTCATCAGCTACGCAGCAAAAGTGACCAGCCAACGTCGTCGTCGACATCGTCGTCACTCCAACGACTGCTTCCAGCTGCAGTCAGCGAAATTTTCTGCAAATTGTGGGCGTGGAGTGTGTGTGTGTGAGTGTATTTGGGTGTGGGTTGATGAGGGCCACAATGTACTGAGTGCTGAGTAGGGACTGCGTTTGGTCAGCGTGCGGCCATCATCATCAACACAGTGACATGAGCCTGAACACTGCACAGTGGCACAAGTTTGGAGTTTGAGGGAAGATAAGTAATAGTAATATATATTAGTTGCCTAATGCCAGAATCAGGGATGTAATATTTTAACTATTTGATTTCATTTAAATACAAGAAAATATAGATTTCTATTGAAAATATAATTTCATTATTCACAGCGGCACAAGATTAGAGTTTAAGAAATAAAGATAAATCATATTCCTTCACAGCAAAGGAATGAAGTATCCATATCTTATAATATCTTTAAGAAATATATATGTAATTTTTCACTGTGGCTCAAGGTTAGAGTTTAGGAGAAGAAAGATAAATCACATTCTTATGCAGCAGAGGAATAAATTGGACATATCTTATATCATCTTCATCAAAGTCTGATATAGTAAGGAAGTTTTATATTAACTAGGAATAATTGTAATCTTTCAAATTCATCTACTTCATTTTTTGCCGCGTTATTTCATTTTAAACTAAAGTTATCCTTTCATTTCATTATAAAATGCGGTTTGTTTCTTTCTTGTATTTCATTTAAAACAATGAATACCTGGAATTCATTAATTTCTTATAGTTTCAAGTACACCCTTGAACTTGCAAAATTCATATATCCAAATAAAAGGTAATAAATAATGAAAAATATTATTCCACTTAAAGCTGTGTTTATCTTGAATTAATTCAATTCCTTCGTTATGCAATTAAATTTTTAATTATTGAAATATCGTTAATAATATAGTTTCCTTTTTCTACAATCTTTATTTCTAGAATTGTTTTCACTTTAAAGTAAAACCTTTAACTTCAAAATTCAGAGTTTCAAATCTATAGAGTACATAGATTATTTTGCATTTAAACACCTGGCTTAAAGTGCAGTCTTTTTAGCAAGATTCACTTCCTACACATTGTATGCAGTGCAGTCTTTACTACACAGCTCTAAACGCAACTGCTCTGCAAGCAAAACAGCTCAGCGGAAGTTTCGTTTTATTGCCGTGTCGCAACCTAATGGCTTTTGCGCAAAAATTATTGCTAGCCCACTGTGCCACTGACGTTTATTTTCTTCCCTATGTTGTTTTTTTTTTTTTTTTTGTTACTTTTATAGTGAGGACTATAGCTATGATTTCTTAACCATCCGCCTGGCATTGCCATTGGGCAAATGGAATGTTGTTTCACATCCCCCAACCATGCCATGGCATTCAGCTAGAGTCAGAGTCAGGGACACAGCCACATCCACATCTACATCCATATCCACAGTCGGAGGCAAAGCTCAGCAAGCGCGCGCTCTCGCTCCCGATTATTATGCATCATTTAACAGGCAACATTGTTGCAGTCAATGGCTAGAATGGCACAGAGAGGGGACAGAAGGAGGGAGGGTTTTTTGGCTACGCCCTCCATACTCCATACTCTCCCTCTCCTTTCCCCCCTCATATACTTCATCCTCCACCTGGGTCCAGGTCGGTTGGTATCGTGCCTGTGGCAAGCAGCAGGCAGCAGTGGCAGCGGCAACGTCACGAACATCGACAACGTCGTCAACGTCGACGGCGAACGTGCCGCAAAATGTTTTACTGAATGCGAATTGTAAGAAAAATTATTGTTATTATGAGTTGCTAATTGAATGGAGTTGATGTGGACACAACCCAAGCGAAGGGAAGGCGGCAACGGAACGGAAAGCGGAACAGAACGAAATGTTGCTACGCCTCCTCATTCCCCGTGATTGCTGTTGATGTTGTTGATGTTGATGTTGCTGTTAGTGCTGAGTAGCCACAGTCGCAGTTTTGCTTATGCACTGTGACAAATCGTGGAGTGTAAAGTGCCGATTCAGCTTGATTGATGTCTGCAATAATTTGGCATTAGCCAAACTGACAATATTGTGACAACCCCCCCAAATATATAGTACACACACTGAAAACCCTTTGATATAGGCCAAAATTTAGTGAGCTGACAACAAGTCAAATGTTTAGACCCTTGTCAACTGTCATTTCTCGCTGTGCAGCACAGAAAACGTCTGCTGCTGTTGCTTCTCCTGGCACAAATGTAAATAAACGTAAAGTGTACAACAATTTCCTCTCATACTCCTCCACCTTTTCCTCCACCCTCCCTCTCTGCTCTGGCCATTTTAGTATGCTTGTAATCACAGGTACGCGGCACTTGCTGGCTGCTGTAAACGAATCCTGTCGAAGTTACTGCCATGTTATCCATGTCAAACTCATGCATGATTCCCGATACTCTCAACATGCCAAAGCCAAACAGTTACAGCAATTGCAACGACGACGTCAACAACAACAACAACAACAACGGCAACAACAACGGCAACGAAGGAGCATAGGAAAACGTTGCTACGAAAATGCCATGCGCATAATTTATTAAAAGATTCTCGAAAATGTTGGACAAACAACGTCTGCAGGTGAAATCTATTTGCATTTATCGTTGAGCTGGAAAATTGCAAACTAAACTGCAAGCTGGCACAACCTTCGATAGAAAATGTTGCTCGAGGAAGATAAAATGCCTGGGAAATGGAAGGAAATGAGCTGGCAAAGTGCGTTCGTCGTTTCTCGTTCCTCGTTTCCCCCGTTCGATCAATGTGCCAAATTTCAGTCAGCAACAGGATTGCCCAAATTTGTTATTATCCTTTCGAACGTCAAGGACAGCAACGGTAGACGAGGGATTGATAATTAATTTGAACAGTAAGAGGGAGAGAGTGCGAGTGCGACCCCTGCTGATGCCACAAAGTGTGGCAGTCAACACGTTTAATGGTTTTGCATTAACTTAAAGAGGCATTAGTGCGTAAGTATGCTGTAATCTACAATGAAGGCAAAGGCAGAAGGGGGAAGGTCAACTCACTGACCGGAGCAGTTGACCACGGCCAACTCGACAGGTAACCAGCTCACAAGCTCACCAGCAATCTGCCAACTAACCAACCATCCAGTCATCCAGCCAGCCAACCAACGAGCCAGACACTTGGCCAGTCAGTCAGTCAGGGTCCAGTCAAGTGGCGTCACTGGACGCGTTGTACTTGTTAATTGCAGCGGAAGCACTCAATTAAAAGCGCGTGAAACGTGAAACGCCACCTGCGTATATCAGTGAGAGTGTGTGTGCGTTTGTATCTGTATGTGTGTGTTTCTGTATGCCTGTCATTTAACTGACTGTGAATGCAATGTGCAAATTAAGGCCACAGGAAACAAACAAATGCGGCGTAATCAAAAAGCGGTAAATAGCTACGATACTGTAAATAGTTTATGGCCCCAAAATGCAAAAAGCCGAATGCATAAAACGTCTGCAAATTGCCAGCAAACAAGCTAAAACCACACACATACACCCGCGGCTAAAACCATCTAAGCTGCATCTATGTATTTAGTTTTTAGCCATGGATGAAAACGAGCTAATTAGTCGGCAGCCGACAGCAAAAATAAATGAACTATGATGCTGTGGGGGAGCTGTTGCTTAAATCAACAGTTTTTAATGTGCAACCCAAAAAATAGTTAATAGCTGAGGTAGCCAAATGAATGAGGAAGGTGAAAGAGAGAGAGAGAGAGAGAGAGAATTTCAAACACTTTGGATGCAGTTGAAATCACAGACATTTAGCTATAGTGGCAGCAAATTAAGATAGCATTTAAAAGAGTCAATAAAATCAGCACTTGGCTAAGTGGAAGTGGGTGCCAATATATAGAGAAATAAAAAGAAGAACAGTTGCTGCTGAGTGGAAACTAAGCACTTGAGTGAGAGTATTTATTTCAATACACTCTTAGTTTGAGTTCTGTGATAAAATCGAAATGAAAACTGTAGCTAAATTGCCAATCATTGCAAAAATATTAAAGTTATGGAAGATTTTACGTAAAAGATACAAAAGTATCTACAGAAAAGCAATTTCCATAGCAAAATTTTATACAAACTTTTTAAATATATGCATTGAAAGCAAACTTAAAAAATACAAAAGTATCTACAGTATTCAACTGCTGAAAAAGAAACAATTCCTATAGCTAATTTTTAAATCACTGCAAAAATAATAAAAAGGTATTAAAAGCAAACTTAAATTAACAGATTTTACAGCAGAGATGCAAATGTATCTGCAGAATTCAACTGGTATAAGCGACACAATTCCCAGTCGAAATCAAAAGCATTCGTTTACTGCTTAATCATGACTAAGTAGAAAATTGAGTCATCAGTATATGATATTAATATTGTTTACACAACCCAAATTTCTAGTCTTTCTCAATTTCAACGCTAGACAGACTGTAGACAAGCTGTGTATTGTGTGCTGAAACATTAGCTAGATTGATAAGTTGGAAGTTCAATAAACTCGACAGACATTGATAGCCTTGTCATGAGATTAAATCAAATACAAACTACTGATGAATCAGCTTGAAATATTTAACGCAATAATCTTGGCTTCTGGTTCAAAAGCAGCTGTGTTTCTTTGTGTGCAGTGCAAGCAAGGCTGCAGGATATGCAAAAAAGGAACTGACCACAGATAATACACAAGGCTTAATAATACACTGAGCAAAAAAGAGCAATCTCTAGGGCAGAGGAGAACAGAAGAGGGGAAGAGGGGCGCGAATGTCGTGTGGTGACATCATATGGCAAAATGTCAGCAGTTTCATTATCAGGCACACGCACAAAATTGTCGCCTTTGTTGTCGTGGCTGAGCTGAAGTTGCCCCGACAACAGCAGAGGCAGCTGAGGGTAAAGTATGTGTCTGGGTGTGTGTGTGTGCCGCATAAATAATGCAGTTCATTATGTCATTTAGCGGCACGTTGCGTGCACTGCGACACACTCTGCACTCGCTGTTGCAGTTGCAGCTGAGCAGATGATGATGATGATGATGACGCCAACTTTGAGTTCCACGATCTTAAGTGGATCACATGCCACAGCAACAACAGCAGAAGAAGAAGAAGCAGAGGCAGGTTGCTGTTGCTGTTGCACAGCACCATGCACGGAAATGAAGTTGTCAATGAGCCACTTCCACAATTTATGAGCGATGCTGCCGCCGTTGCTTCTGCTTCTTGGCTGTGGCCAAACCGCCTGCCAAGATCTTAATTATGACTTGAGTAATGTGGAATAAACGATAAAGCGTGCACACGCAAATACACTGCAAGAAATCATCATCATAAACTGAGTTCAGTTCAACTTTTAGTCCAGTTCAGTCCACATTTGGTGCCAGCATCGTACTTTTGCCAGTTGGACAATCAACTTCATAAATCAAGACCCAAGACCAAGTATGGCATTAAGAGAGAGATATATAAAGAGAGAGATAGAGACTCAGACTTTTGTAGCATTGGAATTCTGACAAAAATGGGCGGGCAGCAAAAGTAAAATGGTGTAGCCAAAGCGACGACTCATAAAACTGTCAAATGAAATGTGCAAATATTTTTGTGCATTTGCCAAATTTGCACAATTTAATTGTGACACAATAATAAAAAGCATAAAAAGCCAAAAATATAATTTATGATTATTTTATTGCAGCAGTTCATGTTCCCCATCTCGCTGCTTGGCATGTGACCAATGTGCCCAAAAAAATAGCAGTTGAATTATAGATTGTTTATTTTTTTGTGTGAAATCAATTCGCGGTAAAGCTTTCTGGCATTAACGAAATTTTCATCAGACTTTTTGCTGTGGAAATTTCATTGTAACAAATCAATTAATGGCTTACACAGTTGGCGATAAGGGCCAGCCAAAAAGAGAGGGGGAAAGAGAGAGAGAGAGCTATTTGCTATTTGGCGCGTTGTTTGCTGTCGGGGCAATCAGCAGTAATCAACGTGCTCGAAGAGTGGGAGTCGATGGAAAGTTGTGCTGTGGATTGGTCTGACCAACAGACCGTCAGACCGTTTGCACTTAGCTGCTTTGCTGGCTGGTGGCTATTAGTCGTCCCAGACACTGCGTCGCACGTCTCACTGAGCGCACAGGACGAAGGACGAAGGAACAGAGCAGAGCGCAGAGCGTTGTCGTCTCTATCGACGGGATTTAATCGATTATACGATTTAATTGAACTAAAAACGCTTAATAAGCAATAAAAGCACACACACACACACACACACACATAGTATATAGAAAGTTTATAAGAGTCAGGGAACCTATTGAAACTGAGCTCTGCTATGCTTGCAAACAAATTAAAAGTAACACTTAAAATTACACCACGTAGACGTTGGCTAATGAAAGCAGTCAACACAGCATCAACCTCACGCCCCTTCTTCCCCTCTCTCTCTCTCTCTGCACTCGCAATCCCAATTCGAGAGCCCGTTCCCAGTCCATTCATTACAATTGCAGAATGGCAATAAAATTTTATTTTCCACGAAATGAAATTTTGTGAGCCGTTGAAAACCACTTGCCACACGCATTGCCAGCACAGCAGCCCAGCAACAACAAACAATCACAACAAATACACACACTATAACACATAAGAACATAAGTACTGCAAAATAAAATAAAAGAGGAAAAATCAAGGCAGCAAAACTTAAATGAATGCTGAGCGACGAGCTATCCTCTGAATGAATTTTTAAAGTCTTTAAGTCAGCTTATGCTGATTGAAACTAAATAACGAATAATTTTATTTATTACAAAAATGAATTTTCTTTACATTGTAATTTCCAAACTGAATAATAAATCATTTTATTTTGAGCAAAATTATATTTATTTATAATGTTAAAGTCGTAATAGTCTTTCGCTTTGTTTCTTTGCTCTGTCAGCTTATGTTGATATAAAAAAAGGATTTTTATTACAAAAATGAATGTTCTTTCAAATATTAAAGCTTTAATCCTTAAACAGACTAATGAATATTATTTTGTATTTTTGTAATTTAATTTACTTTAAAAAGTTGCAGTCTTAATTGGAATTGCTTTGTAGACCAATACGTTCCCCCTGGCAATATCATAACTAACTTGCTTGCCCAATTCAATTGATTACAGGGTATAAGAACATGGGAACAAACATGCCACATATAAAACATAAAAAAAAGGCAAGCGTCTTTACGCTTTGAAGGCACAGCCATCGCATTTGGTCAGAGTTTAAATGCTGTTAAACGCATTCATTTATCAAATTTTAATTTTACGATATAATGTCTTTGTGTGTGGGAGACCGACTATATACGAATATCTTCTATATACATACATATAAATGCTTGTAAAAGTGTGTGTTTAAATGTTTTTGTATATTTGTTTTTGGTTATTGTGGCAAGGCTAACAAGAAACAGAAACAGCAACAGAAACAGAGCCAGAAACTGAGACTGAGAGCGAAGTGTGAGGAAATTCTGATGGACAGCATTAAGAGCTTAGAAACGATTTGCTTGCAAATGGCAGCATGATTATAGCCCAAAGTTGCTATGGCAGCTAAGCGAAATGCCTATTGAGAATATTCTGAATAGCCGTCAGTAAAATTATATGTGCGATGAGTATATCCATAAGTCTGTCTTGTCTAAAGATCTATTTGAGCATTAAAATCAATTAAAATCGTAAATTAATCTCCCTCTCTCTCTCTCTATTTAAATGTTATCTTAGTTAAACCGCCTTAGAGATAAGTATATGTATGTAAATCAAATAGACACCAACGATATTCCGTGTGGTTGCCTTAACACATCATCATTACATCAGCATATCAACACTTGATTAGGCATCTAACTAGTTAATTATTTATTCATTTGCTGCTAATTAACATTTTCTCAGTCTGGCTTCAAATGACATAGTTGCGGTTGGTTTCAGCAAATAGAGTTTTGTGGAACGTAAAACGTAATGAATGTCTGATATAAGAATGTCAATAAATTCATTAGATTGCAGTATATTTCATTTCATTTAATTTTATCAAACAATTTTTAAACCAATTATAAAATGCTAAAAACAAAAATGCAAAAAATCAACAGCTAAAAATTCGCATTCTACTGATTGTGTCAATAAATTTGATTTATCAATTTTAATCATGTTATTTAGTTTATTTTCCTTCACGTTTGAATGCACACGCAATAAGTTATTTTTGTTAATTGAATTTTCACAAACAAATATGACAAATAATTGAAATCACTAGCTAATGAAGATGCTTTATTATTGCATATTGTTTATTAGCAGTGGACTTTTCTATCTTTTTGATTGAATTGAAATCTCATAGGTAAATAACTTAAATTGTCATCATGCCATTAAACTGATGAAGCATAAACAAAACAAAAATACCTTCGAAGAACAAGCAAAGTCAATAAATAGATTAATTGATTTATTACATGTGACATCCAATTGCAAATTTCTTTTCACAGATGATAAACATGGGAAAATAATATTAAATAAAGTTCATTGAACGCATTGCGTGTGCGTGGATTTATAGAGACGATAGAGATGATGAGCATGGCGTTTGGGAATGACGATGGCAAATGCCATTCTGAGTGCTTTAAATTTAGACAAACAAACACAGACGGGCTGACAAATAAATGTTTGTTTGTCTGTATTGGTTCTTTGTTTGCTCGCTTCTAGTATGTGTGTCAGCATGTGTGTGAGTGTGGGAGCTACGACTAACGTCTAGCATATGTGAAATTTTGTAGTATGGCATGTACGATGCGGCGTATGCGTAATATGCAATTTGCTCTACAGCTGCTGGCAAATTGCAATGCAAACAAAAGCACAAAACAGACACGACAGACAGCATATTGCAGTGGCTTGCAATTTGTGCATTTGTTGTTGTTGTTGTTGTTGTTTTTAGTGGTAATACGATAGGTCGATAGAGTAGAGTTGACAGAAACACCTTTTATTTTTTGCCTTTTAATGATGGTTATTAACCGTTCGTAATTGGAATAACCATACAGCAGCAATCCAAGCGTTGTATAAACAAATTAATGTTAAATAATATGAAACAACAGAGGCAGCAAAATTACATTTATGCAACAGTATGTGTGTGTGCGAGTGTGTGTGTAAATGTTGCCCGCCAGTTATAATATTATTATAGGTCCGTCCCGTGGAGCCACAAGCAAATAATGCAATAATACAAATAATTCAATAATAATATCATCAGCATAATGAAAGGCCAAAAGCCACCCTGACTGCTGACTGCTGCCTGCATAAAGGAGGAGCCACAACAACAACAACAACAGCAACAACGAGGACGACACGAAAGGCTTAATGCGCACACATAATTGAACGCTGGCTGGGAGTATGCAGAGTGCAACCTGATGAGTTTTGGAGAGCAGCACGTATAGTGAATGAAACACGAGGCAACACAGAACACAGTTCTCGTTATTATTAAATGCGCATGTTAAAAAACCAAAAATCAATAAAACTGACTAACGATGGAGCCTCCTTTCTCTATGTGTGTGTTTTCTACACGTTTAGGATATGTCGGAGGGAGTGTGTGTGTGGGGCAATAGATACCGATAGAGACAACGACGTCGGTCGGTTGGAGAGCTGGCAACTTGTTCCGAGGCGGAAATGGCGTGCAAAGTGAAGCGGATGCGAAGCGTTTGGGGCCAAATGGGAGCCAGAACAGCAGCAGCAACAGCAGCAAAACGCACCAACATCCCTTCGACCCTCACCGCCCCGAACTCTGGTTGCAGTTGAATAACCTCTGACTGCGTTGCGCTTGTATCTCTACTCTCGCTCTCTTTGCTAGCACTTGCTAGGATCACACCACATACGCCCCCAACAAACACCCATTCCCAACACACACATACATCAACACACACACACACAACACTCATAGACACACACTCACAGAGCAGATTATTAAGTATGAGGCTCAGTCAGGCATTGCCATTACGCTGGTTTGGTGGAGGCTACTTCATTACGGTGCGTGTTGGGTTAACACACACCAACACACACACACACATATACAGACTGCAACGCCCACCAAAGCGGCAGTTAAAGGAATGTGGGGCGTGGCAGTAAGTCAGTTAATATAGCAGCTAGTTGGGCGCTGGCATATGAAAAAGCGCTGGGAAAAACACAACTCTCGCAGCCCAACAAAATAAAAGTCAACGTAAGCGCCTTTTCAGGGCTTTTTAGTTCAGCAACAACACCACAGCGGACGACAACAACATGGGCAATAAGTAGCAACAGCAACAGCAATAGCAACAGCAACAAGAGCATGTTGTTTTTTTTTCGGAGGGGGTTAAAAAGGAGTTGAATTAACACGTGGTTTGAGGTTGACACTCGCCCGATTTGCCACTGAGCTCGGCTCTCAGCTTTTGTATATATCTCATTATGGCCTTAAATGTATATGTGTGCGTGTGTGTTGGTGTGCGTAAGTCTGTGTGTGTGTGTGTGAATGTGATATTTACGCATTTTCGCCCTGTTTGTGTCGCCGTTGAGCTAATGAAAAGCGGAAATGAAACTTTTGTATTAAACAAGCAGACGCTGTTGTGGGTCCTCTTCCCCTCCTTCCTCCCCCTCCCCCCTTTCCCTCCGCCGCTACCATTTTGTTTGTATATAGGGACGCATTTGTTGTTTGTTTGCCTGCCTGCCTTCCCCACCCCTGCCAACTCCTTGCTTGTCTTTCATCTGTCGTGCAGTTTACATTTTAAAAACAAACGCACACACACACAGCCCAGATTGCGTATACGCAGCGTGTGCCCCAACCAAATTGCCTGCCCCACAGAATGTTTTATAATGTGCGCGGCGGATTAAATGAAGTCCTATTAAAATAAAGTAATTTCTGACGCTCTACTCTATACAAGAAAAAACACAAAAAAAAACAACACAGGCCAAAGGGGGAGGAGGAAAGTGGAGTCGAGAGTCCTGGCCTGGTCCGCCTTTTGTTTCCGCCCGCGGACAAAAACTAAATTGTAAAAAGGCGCTGCAGAGCTTGGAGCTGGCAAAATGCGCTTAGTTTTTTGCCTCAAAAACAAAAAAAAAAGAGAAGCGCTATAGAAAAAATTAAAAAAAGAAAACCAACAGCAACTGCGTGTTAATGTGCACACCAAACCAAAAAAAAACCTACCAGCGAAAAAAATAAAGTACAAAAGGTGACCAGAGCGAAACGATGAAGATTTAATACTCTTACGCAAGTTGCGACAAATAGTGATTGTAATAAATAAAATAATAAACAATATGCAGAAAACAAGTGACTATGAAATCAATTAATAAATTACGCAATAACGAAATAAATCACAAATTTAATTCAAAAAGCCTAATTGAATCCCCAATCTAAAATCAATTTTTGAAATTGAAATCCACGCTAATTGAAATCATTTGCACTCATTAATTAATTGATTAAATTAAAGCGTCGCAGCGTCGTTTGTTGGTGCAAAAAATAACAAAATACTCTGTGCGAAGAGAGATAGAAACGTGGCTAAACTTGCGGACAGTTCACCTATTACAAAAGGCCCACAAAATATGAAAAAAAAACACAACAAACTCAGACAAGACAAAAGAACAAAAAGCCAAAAGAGAAAAGGGGGCAAAAGACAAGCAGAAAAAAATGAGAAAAGAATGTTGGAATTTTTATGCAAATAACATTTCATTTAGTTAGCTGGGATATTTGCTTAAAAATGTGCAAAGCGAGCAAATATTAAACGAAAACTAAATAAAAATTAATTGAATTAAGCGACCCGTCGCAGCAGCTCTGGATGAGCCAGTGCACAGCACAAAAAACAAAAAATTAAATCAAAAAAAGAAGTGGGGCAAAAAACAAAGTTTTGTAATAATGTGCAGCAGAGTGAAAATGTTCGTTTTACATGAAAAATCTGTGCACGAATAATGCAAAAAAGTGCAAAAAGGACGTGCGCAAGTTTTATAAGACTTCAAAGTTGTTTGCCGCTACGCTAATGGAGATTCAAAAATTTCCAAAAAAGAAACTGAACTAAAATTTGCAATACTATAAATAAAAATAATAAAAAGAGCAAACTATAAACCACATGTCAAAAGTTGTTTGATTAAAAAACAGAAAGAGACAGAGCGAGAGAGTCGAGGTTGATAAAGTAAAACAAATTATGCCCACGTCATTGCAATCTCAACAGCTTGTTAGCCAGGTTCCCCTTACCAAAAGCAACCAGAGGCTGCAACAACTGCTGCATGTTGCATTGCAAATGACGCCATCTTGACAGAGACAACAGCAGCAGCAGCAACAGCAACAACAACCACATCATCATCACAAGTTGTCTACCTGAGTTTTGATATGTATATATATGCACACATATGTACATATATATGTATATTTGTTTTAAATCTCCGTGTGTATGTGTGTGTAGGTTTGGGCAGACGCATTGCCAGACAAATGCGCGTCAAGTTGACTGCATGTCTCGAGGCAAGTCATTCACATTCGTCATCAGCGCGCGGCAGCAGCGGCCAAGAGACCCCGGCTAGAGTTGGAGTTGGAGTTTGGATTCAGAGCCAGTGCCAGAGCCAGCTTCAGCGCCAGACAGCCGCAATACTCTCGCAATGCAGTCTCTTTCAGCTGCCAAGGTGCCAGGCAGCAACACCCACACGTGTCTGTGTCAGCTCTCTGTGTCTGTGTGTGTTTCTGTGCCCCCAATGTGTTAGTCAAAGCTGGAAGTCGTTCACCGTTCGTTCGCTGGCATCATTTGAGCTGAGTAAAGGGAAACGAAAAAGGGGACAGGATTTGCCAGCCAGTTCCCAGTAGCAACATCATCCGCTGCCTGTTATTAATTTAACGCAATGCACACACACACACACACACATAGTTGATAGTTGGCAGCCTACGCCTATATTTCCAGGTGGCAAAGTTGCTACTTCAAAAAAGCTGTTGTTGTTGTTGCGTATTTTGGTAGCCGTTGTTGCTCATGTTTCGCGTCGTCGGGCAAATGAGTTTTTGGCCAAATGAGTCTATGGCCAATAAATCGAGACAACAACAACATCAAGCAAACTACGTGCAACTTTGGGCGTACTTAAATTGCCGTTTAAGCATTTTTTATGAGCATAATTTATCAAAGTTACGTTAATAATTTTATAAACATGCATGTGGGTTGCTCTGACTGTTGATGTTGTTTCTGTTGTTGCTGGTGTTGTTGTTGTTGATGGTGACATAAAAAAGCGAGAAGAACACTAGCAGCAGCACAAGAAAATAAAGTATTGCAATTTAATTTGCATAAATTGAGCAAGCAAATGGACTATGAAGGTAGCGAAGGACGAGGAGGAGAGGAGACAGCCTGGAAGGCATGTGTGCGACAGGGGGCGGGGACGTGGTAAAGCACAAAAAATACCAAGCAAAATACCAAAAAAGCTGAAATAATTTCCAAAGCTTAGTTCTAACACTGCACGGACAACAACAACAACAACAGCAACAACCACGACAGCAGCAGCAGCAATGACAACAAGAGGAGCAACCAAAAAGGGTTTCATGGCAATTTTTGAAGCTATGCTCATTTTGCTGGCATTAAATTTTGCATAGCATGAAGGAGTCGAAAGTAGAGAAAGCAGAAGAGAAAGCACATCATTTGAAGCATTATGTTAAAATATGCGACTCGTCCTTTTTCTGCTTATGCAGCAGGGAAGAAGAGAGAAGGAGCTAGAGACGAAGTAAAAGGGAATGTGCCAGGACACATTGCCAACGCATTTTACAAGAATTTCTCGTTTTTCAAAGTTTTTGTGAACCAAAACAGCAAAGGAGATGGAAAGAGAGTTGGAGTCGGGAGTGTGGGTGGGAATTTCATTATTAAAAATCATGTTTTTTCTTTTTTTTTTTTGGGGTTATGTCGAGTGCAGAGTCCTGATAAGCAGTTAAGTCATATTTGCCAACGCTAGAGGAGCAAAAGCATCTTTATTAACTCCAGCATAAACACAGTTAACAGTTAAATCAAGCTCATTTTGGTCTTATCATATTTATGTGCTCTTCTCTTTTTCTCTCTTTTTTTTCGTTGTTGGTGTTTGCTTCTCATTCATTCAATTGCGAGTCATCTGCATAAATCCAAAGCTGCTTAGAAAGTCAAGCGAGTCAAGGGGCGACCTCTTTAGCAAAAGGCTGCTAAACTTCAGATTTGTGGCAGCAAAAAAAAAGCAAGAAAAAACCTTAAAAATAAAATAAACTGCAGAAGAGTTGCTCAAGTTTCGCTTCTCATTTACATTTTGGGGCTTGATAAGCGGCAAGCGAAGCCATCTTTTGACGCAGCTTATCCCATTGCTAAAGTGTGCCTTAAGTGTCGCTGTCTAAGTTATGCAGTGAAATAATTAAAACACACAAACACACACACACTCGCACACTCAATATGCAATCCAATTACAATGATAACAATACTCTTGACTCACACTCAATTGCGACTAATTCGCTTTAGTCGACATTTACATAGTCATAACTCTTTGTCTTCTACGATCCGGTCATCTCTCTTTATCTCTCTCTCTCTCCCTCTATTGGTAATTAATCTCGACAGCATCTTAATTAAGGACATGTCAAATATATATGTCTCTCACTCGAAATCTGTTGGGTACACATAAAAACGATCGAATTCACAATCCAAACGGACTACCGACTATGACTATGACTATTACTAATCCAAACATTCGACAAATTGCACACTCACCACACTATACCACACACACACACACACTTGTTCCCATTTTGTAAATCCAGTGCAAAAGCAAATTTTACGTTAGTTTGTTAGTTAGTTTTTGCCCCTCTGCCCTGTTTACACTGTTGCATTATTCGCACAAGCCGATGAATGATGCATTTGCCAAAATGGAAAAGCAAACTTTTTATTCCCTTCTCTGGTTATACCCGCTAGCCATTGGGTAGAAGGGTATTATAACTGTGTGCCCACAGTTATTTAAGAAATTGTTTTATATGCCAAAAAGCTGCTGTTGTAGTTGGGTCTTAATTTTTTTGCTTATTAATATGGTATATTTTGAGTGCAAAAATATTAATATACCAAATATAGACTTTAGCATATTTTAGTATTCAATGGTATATTTTGAATGTAACAGTATATGAATACACCAGCTTTAGGCTTCGGTAAATTCAGTATATTTTGAATTTAATAGTATGTTGGTATACCAAAAACAACCTTCAGTATATTTTAGTATTCAATGTAAAAGTATATCGATTTATCAACTATCAGTATTCAGTATTTTTCCAGTATATTATTTTGTTATACTTTATTAAAAATACCGTACTGTGAAAAGTAAAAGTATATCGATATACCAACTAGCAGTATTCAGTATTTTTCCAGTATATTATTTTGTTATACTTTATTAAAAATAGCGTACTGTAAAAGTAAAAGTATATCGATATACCAACTATCAGTATTCAGTATTTTTCCAGTATATTATTTTGTTATACTTTATTAAAAATACCGTACTATTTTTACTTTTATTGAAAAGAGCTAGCGGGTATTTCAAAGTCAAGCAGACTCAAATGTGGCTTTCTTACTTGTTTTACTTTATTTTTTTGCGAACAAGGGGTTATGCACAATCAAATTGAACTGCGAACTGTGTGAACTGCAAAATGTAAAGGCCGCAGGAGCAGACAGAAGCGTTTTACATTCAACTCGTTTGTTCTTCTCTCTGCTCCGTAGTTGTTTTATTTTTTCGATGGTTCATTGGGGTCGTTTCGATTTCGTGTGTGAGTGCTAATGCGAGTGCTCTCGCATAAGTGAAAGGTTCATTGGCCTACACACACACGCGTACACTCAACTGCATTCTATTGCTGTCTCTGTCGGAGAGAAGAAGAAAGGACGACAAGAACGACGACACTTATGAGCACATCAAAATGCAAGCATTCACCGAAACCTATCCTAATAAATTTGTGCTTGATGCGCTTTCATGATGTTACCTGCCTGTCGTCTCGACTCAAGCGTCGTCTCTCTGCTGACTTTGCTACCCCTGTTCGGGCATTAAAATGAAATGCCACACACATATACACTTACACACAGAGAAGAAGAGAGAGAGAGAGAGGGAAGGAGTTGTATACACCTCACTCGCACACTGCTAAAGTTTATTGCAATGCGACATTTGAGCTTCAACACTCGACGTCTGAAGTCTGTTACGTTGCGGCTGCTGTTGCTATTCCTGCTGCGGTTGCTGCTGCTAACCCAACGCCATCCAGTCATCGTCATCGCCATCGCCATCCCACAGTCATCCCCGCGAGCTCTTGTCTTTCAGTTACTGTGTGTTGTGTTCCTGCCACACACTGGCTTGTGTTACTCGAAGGGTTGCAAAAGCTCGCATTGCATTTGGCTGAAGCCCGCATCACCAGCGGGCGCATAACAATGGTGCTTATGTAATATATACTATATAGCATTCTACGTATATGCGTATACACAACCATATATACAATATAATATATATACATGTGTGTGCGTAGAGGGTATTGGTGCGTGCGAATCCGGAATCCTTATGAATCCTTTCTCGCAATGGCAACAATTTTTGTGCCGCGCTGCGTTCGCTGAGTTCGTTGGTTTCGTTGCTTAACTTAATAAACAAGCAACCAGCCAGCCAGCCAGACAAACGGCAAAACAATCCAAATCCCTTGCCCATCTGTCATAGATACTGTCAGTTTTTTTTTTTTTTTGTTGGTCTCGTACTTTTATCTTGTGTCCTTTTTATATTGATTTTCGTTCGCAATGAAGTCGTCATTGTCCTCGTCACTGTCCTTCTTCTTGCTGTGTCTGCTGTGGCTGTTGAGCCAATTGACGTGCCTTTACCTGAATATTTGCGTTCAACGTGTAAATAATACAAAATGCAAATAGCAATGTGGATGAGTGGATGAGCCAAGCTAAGGCAAAACCATAGCAAACCAAACCAAACCAAACCACTTTTAACGCATTAATGTCACTTTAGTTGCACACACACACACTCGCACACGCACACTCTAAAGCACAAGCACTTAGGCCCTAAGGACAGGGGACAGCGTGGCGTATACGTGATATGGACAAGCACTGCCAATGCAGGCCACAACGACAGCTCCATTTCAATGCAAACAATGGCTAATAGTGCTAAAACTTACTCCCACAACACTCAGCACACACACACACACACACGCACACGCATAGAGTGAGAGAGAGAGAGACGCACACATTGGCATTGTCAATATTTGCAACAGTCAACGATGACGCTGCCACCGACGACGTCACTCAGTGGCAACTTAAGCTAACAACAGTCAAACTACAACAACAAACAACTATGGTAACAGCAATGGCAACAACAACAACAACAACTACAACAACAATAGCTGCACACGCAGCACACCAACAAACATGTTGAACAACATATTGAACAAATGCATTTCAATAAGCCAACGACAGCCGTTGACGCCAGCAACAGCAACAACAGCAACAACAACCGACAACCACGAACCGCATCAACAACAACGCCAACAATCAACACAACAACCACAAAGTGACTGTTAGAGATAGACGGCGCGAGAGAGAGAGAGAGAGAGCAAGAGCAATGAATCCAAGAGGTAGAAACGTAAAGCTGAAGCAGGTTCAAAGTACGTTTTGTACTTAAAAAACGGCGCTCAAATCGTAGAGTTTTGTAGAACAAACTTCAAGCTGAATGTTTGACTGGGTATTAAGATCAGATGTAAGGGCTCTCTTCTCCTCCACTATGCCACTTCTATGCTCTATGCTCTACGCTCTACGCTCTGCACGCTTCAGCATCAATTGTTTGCATTAAAATTGCACTTCAACTTCGACAAGTGCAACAGCAGCCAGCAGGCAGCAGCTGAAAAGGCAGACGCAAAACTTCAACCATAGCTAAAATAGCTTGGTAAAAATTGTTTGATAACATGAAGAAAATAGCAAAAAGCTAAAAGGCAAAACAACAAATTGCATTGGCTCTGACTGCGGTTATGGCTGTTGCTATTGCTGTTGCTGTTGCTGATGTCAAGCAAATATGCAAATACAAAAAATAACAACAAGATGTCGAGAAAGAGAGCAACATCAACATGAACCAGTCAAGTCAGCGTGACATGATGAGTAAACGATACAAAAAATAAAACAAACCTATGAGCAGAGTAGAAGGAAAGATTGTCACAAACAGCGCAACGAAGTAGAATACAAATAAAAGGTTTTATTTTTGACTGCTAAATTACCTTAAAGAGAGCTGAGCTCTTATCAAAAATAAATTACTTAACGATTGTTTCTGCTGCAAAGTGCACTTAAAACACAAAGTCGAAAAAATATACGTATTTCAGAACATATACGTATTTAGTAAAAATCTGTTTTTCAATATTGATTTATGAGCAGAGTAGAAAGAAAGATTGTCAAAGGATTTTTTTCGACTGCTAAATTAACTCGAAGAGAACTTCGCTCTATTCAAAATTAAATTACTTTTTAACATTGCACTTAAAGAGGTATTTGAAAAAAATATTTCAGCGTTCACTTTTTCTTTTCTTTGCAAAATAAAGCAGCACTAATTTTGTAGACTGCAAAGATTCATCTTAAACTTAGCAGAAACAAATCTCATCTAATAGGATTTTTCCAAGTTCAATATTGTAGTTCAATATTGATGTTACAGACTTTTATCTTGCGCTTGAAGAACTTACACTCATTACTTCAATTGCTATTTGATGTTTATTTACTTTGGTTTTCCAAGTTTCTAGCACAAATTGTCAACTTTTTTCCCTGTATGAAAATGGCATTTAGTAAAAAAAAAATAAAAGGAAATAAATATTTTTGATTGTGGTATCAAAAGCAGAAAAAGCGTGGCAATATATAGAGGAGAGATTCGAGAGTAGTTTGGCATGTTGTTGATGTTGTGAATGTTTCCAAGGGTCATTTATCTTGCTCAACTCTTGACACTGGCAAACTACTTCTACTGGCATCTGATTTTCCAAAATTGACTTTCACTACGATGTCGATGTCGTTGTCGCTGTTGTTGTTGCTGTTGTTGTTGCTGTCGTTTTCGTCCGCCAGTTGCACAAAGTCGAAGAGGAAACATTTCGCAAGAACCCAAAGGAAGTCAATGTATAAAATTTTAAGCGTTTCATAGAAGCAAAAACTTTTGGTCATGACAACTTCCCCTGGTTCCGGCGTCAAACTCTGAAATGCAGCAACGCTTCAACTATCTATCTCGCTTGCTCTCGCTGTCTGTTTTTTTTTTTTTAGACTATCCCGTTTGGTTGTCTGGCTGAGAGAACTTTTGCTAACTGCTTGAAATTATGAAAGTTTTTCCCTCAATGCATTTGGCCATTGCCAAGATGTTGTTGTTGATGTTGTTGTTGTTGTTCAACAGTGTTAACGTTTTGCATTCTGTGTCCGCTGCAATGTAATCCAATCAAACTTCATTATTATAATGCCGTCAACTGAGCCGTACACAATGCAACCAGACAGACAAAGGCAGAAGAGGGATAGAAAGGAGAGTCTCTGGCAAAAGTTAAAGAAAATATTGCGTTACACAGCAAATCGAATTTGTGATGTAGTTGCTCGCTCGCTCGCTCGCTTGATGCGAAACTGCTGCAAGTGGCTTAAGCAACAACAGCAACAACAGCAACAACAACAACAAAAAGCCATAAACAACAACAATGACGCAACAACAATAGCAGCCTGGTAACTGGCAGGCTTTAAACAAAAGCAAAATGAATGACGCGCTGAGGATGTGACGTGAAGATGACATCGACCATGGCCTACGACAACGTGATTTTCAGTAAGTTACATTTTGAGACAGCTATTCAAAGTGTGTGTGTGTACGCTTATATATGTGTGTGTGTGTGTGTGTGTGTGTGTGTGGTGGTCGGCTGTCAATTGAATATCTCTGCTGCGGCGACGCCATCAACAACAATGAGGCGACTTGCGGCTGCCTCTTTGCTGCCATCTTCGTTGCAACTCCATTAACCCTAAGACTTGCGGCAGCCGTATAAAACTTTGCCGTGTCTCTCTCTATCTCTCTCTCGCTTTGTTTCTCTTTCATTTTGCTTTGGTAAGCCACTTTATATCCACCCTCAGGATAGCAGGCTATCTGCCACATATAACCGAATTTGCACTTTGATATCAAAGCAGCGACAAAGTAATGGATATAATTGGTAGACTGCTAAGACTAAGGCAGCTTGCAGCAAAGAGCATAAAGCGAGAAAAGATATTTGAGAGATGTCTATTTAGTACAAAAAGAGTACTGCTTTAGTTTCTGATAATAAAATAGTTCAAATTACAATAAATAGTTGGTGCAAGTAAAACTTGGAAAAAAGAATAGGCAAAAGAGAAATAATGATGCACCAATATATATATATTCTAAGGTATGAATCTATTTTATTTTATGATTTATTGTTGTATATATTTATTTACCTATTGATTAATTAAATAAAATAAATTTGCATAGCATTCTTAGAATTGCATTCTGATAACAACACTGAGCTTGCTTTAGCTTATAATTATCCTTTCTAAAAACATCGATGGTTTCATTGTACCGCTTTAAGCTCTTCTCTATTTTCTGTTAATAGCTTTCATTGAGCAAATTTCAACTCATTCCCTATATTCATCACTTGGTTCATCATTTTACTCTGCTTCAATTTAAGCTGCAAATGGTTTCACCTCGACTCAAAGATTTGGCCACCCACGCTTGAACTTGCCAAGAATTTCCACAAATATTTTGCCACAGCGACTTTTGCACATTCTCCGCCATAGTTTAATTCTTTTCGCACTTGCTCTGGAACAACAGCAACTCATCCAGCTGATGATCTCCTTGCTCTCTGTATTTTTTTTCCTCTCAGCCATGCTTTCATTCCTGATGATTTACGTTACTTTGAAGCATGACGTCAAATTGTAGCCGACACATGCAGCAAAAACACCAAAAAAAATGCTTAACAAATAAGCCCCGAGTGGTGCAAAGAGAAACCGAGAAAGTGTGTATGTTGTGTGTGTGTGTGTGTGTGTGTGTGTGTATGTGTGTGTGTGGGAGTTCTAGAAGCTTCGTCCAACACGCCAACAACAATGCGTCTTCTGAGTGCTGCTGTTGCTGCTTTTTGGCAGCTCTTTATTAAGGTTTCCCTTTGTACCCACACATCCTTCCAGAGAGAACCAGAACGATTGAGACGCTTGCGTGGGGAGGGGAGGGGGACAGAGGAAGGGTTTTTATTGCCTTATCGAATTTTATGGCTTTATTGGAGCTTCTAATGTAGTTTCCATTGAAATTGACAAAGCAATAGCTTACATTCAAGACGCCTTCAAGACGACGACAATATTGCGAATAGATACTTAAAACTCTAAAGAACCATTGAATGGAACATTCGCAATCCTCATGCCTCATTTGCTCTGGCATTCAAATGACAAATTAACTAATGTTTAACTGAATTACATCAAAGAGTTGTGAAATTTTCCATTTCATAATGGCCAAATGGGGGGGAAAATTGAAACGGAAATGTGCAAAAATATCAAAGAAATTGATTCCAAGAAATTATGAAATATAATAACAATTCAATAATTTGTAAAATAAATGAACAGGAAATTAAAGAACTTATTTCCTAGAAGCTTCCATTGCATTCCATGTCTTTAAGCTCAGCAAATGATGTACGCACAAACAATGGAAATGACAAACAAATAGAAAAAGAGTAGAACCAAAAAGAAAACAAAAAAAATGCTGCAAATTAATTATGTATTTTTAAAAACACTTTAGCCCGAGAGCATTTGGTGCGTAATTCAAGTGAACAAAGAACTGGCTGGCAGCTTGCACATGGCAAAGAAAAGGGATTGCATATATGTATGTATTCCACTAGGATCAGCATGCAGATGAGCTGGAGGAGCAGACAAATGCCATTTGCATGCAGGGACAAAAATTGCTTCATAGCCAACTCTCGACATTTTGGCAACGCAATAACATCATTTTGTTTGTCGGTCTTCGTTTCCTTTTGCCCGCTTAACGGCATTTGCCTTTTGTTGAGGCCAACTGGCCTGGGCTTGGTTCTGGCCAGAAAGGAGGAGGAGAAGGAGCACTCCATGACTGCAGTAAAAGGAGTGTTGCTCTGTTTGGCCACGCTTAATGAAGCAACCCTTAAAATTTGGCACGTTTCGTTGGCTGCCAACGAAAAGGAAAAGGAAAACGAAAATGAAATGAAATTTTGTGCCGAGTGCAAGAAAGTGCAATGAACTCGCCGCAGCCGCCCCATTTATACAGATTACGAATGTTTGCATTCAATTTCATATTATTTATTATACATTTCTGGTTTTTATTATTATCATCGAAACGATGACAAATTAAATGTTTCTGGAGTGAAACACTGCCTCACTCACTCTGGTTGGCAATTAAATTTGCATAAATACAATTCAAAACATTTCAAAAGCAAACATTTTCTTGCGTAATCAACGAGAGCAAGATTTCTTCCTGTCCTCGCGTTCATCGTTAAGTTTAAAGCGCTAAACCTGTTTCTAATGGTGGGAACTTTCATTAACAAAACTGCACACAGCGTCAGCTTGCAAAAAAAGCGAAGAAAACTGCAAAAGCAAACCAAAACCGAAAACGAAACGAAACTGAAACCGGCCGGCAAATGGTGCTGCAAATTTGTTTATGCAAAACCATAATACGGGCCAATGAGAGCGGACAACGGGACGAGGACGAAGACGAGGACGAGAACGCGACGCGAAAAGCCACGGGACATAGTGAGGGGACGCGGGTTGCGCGGGGGGAGGTCGCAACTAACGCGCGGACTGCGAACCGGACGCAGGCAATTTGACCGAGTTAAAATATGCGCCGCTGACGCTTATGTTAATTTTTTAGCTATACATTAAAAAAGCGAAGCAAAGACTACAAAAAAAAAAGCGTCCCAAAAAAAAAGGAGCTGTAAAAATTCTATAATAACGCCAAAATGCTCGTCACGTTTCCCTGACAGCAGCAGCTGCAAAACCAAAAAAAAAAAAAAAAAACCGAACCCGAAAAATATACAAAAAATAAAAATGCAAAAAAGCTAAGCACATTTTTTTTGTATTTGCGTTTTTTTTATTCGCATCGTTATTGCGCTGTTAATTGCAGTTGCAGCAGCAGAAGGGTAAAGAAAATGTGGCCTAATATTGTCGAATTTACGTAGTTGGACAAAAAAACCCCTCAAGGCGCTGCCAATTCCCTTCTCTCCCTCCTCTCCCTCTCTTGTTTCTTATTCATTAACATTATCTACCCTTTGTAATCTTCGAAGTTGTTTTCGGCGTTTCCAGTTTTGTGCTTTGCCTGTGTGCTGAATTCATTTCATTAAAATCAAATTAACTTGTGATAAATGTTGCGAAATATATCATAAGATAATATACAAGACACATACATATACATATGTACTTATATGATATATCTATAGCTGGTATACTATATAAAAGGGGGCAGCTCTGTCCTGCCAAACAATGAACGTTCTATTTGATATTTATCTGCATTTCATTTTTGTTCGCCTTCGTCTTTGCCTTCGACGTTGCCTTCGCTCTCTGCAGCTTTTGGCTGAGCAAATAAAATGCCATATCTGATTATAGAGAGCACATAAAACGAACGCAAAGGGCAGCAAGAACTGTGGGTGCAATAGGGAGAAACGGCAGCACGTGAACTAAGCATGGCGTGAAGCAGAAGCAGAAACAGAAGCAGCCATGATAGCTACAGATACAGCTGCAGTTTCTTGCTACTAGAGGAGTTGTCTGGCATATTAGCGGCGACATCATTGGCGTAGATAGATAAAGTAATGGCCGGTGCAGCAGTGTTTCCTCCCTCCGTTTCACATTGTCACAGATAACACGATGAATTGTGAAGTTTGCCTTCATGATGTTCTCGCCAGTGTCATCAATATCTTGTGCGGCGGTGTCTTTCTTTGAATCGGGTCAAAGTCGGGTCAAACGCTTACGATAAAGCCAACATCCCTTTTGCAAAGCAATCAAATGGCATTGAATCCTCTTTGATCCTATCAGAGGGCAAAGCAAAAGAGAAATCTTAACACCTACGAGCTATACAATTCTTAAGAGTTTCTGCCGAGTTAATTCCACAATCTTTAAGCATCAACTCAAAGCAGCTGTCAACACTTATACATATCTCATCTATGGTAAAAGTATATATATGTGTATATATATGAGGAGTTGAGAAGAGACAACTTTTTTGACAAACTTTTGCGAAAAACTCGCCCGGCAAAAAGTTGCAGCCCAAGTTCTGTTTCCTGTCACAGCTCAGCGAAATGTAATTGAAATGATTTATAAACTTTTTTAGCTTACGAAATGAACACTTTGCCACAGACAGATACGACACTTAGAGCGGAGCGACCAAGCGCAGACAGACCGCAGGCAAAAGAAATGCGACAAACTGGTTGCGTTTGCGTTGCTTGAAGAAGACATTACGCATACGCAGCGTTGTACGTGCACATCATCAACCCTTAGTGTGAAGCAAATTCCGCAAATGACAAGGAGACAATTGTACTCACATACACCCCGTGCTTAAAATGCAATTGCCGAAATGCAAAAATGGTGAAATGCTTGTCATTTCGGGTGCTTGCTTCGCACTTTATCATATCAATTTCAATAGCGTCAAAATTCAAGGGGGAAAATAAAAAGCCGAAAACCGACAGACAACAAGCAAGCAACCAAAAAAAAGGAGTAAAAATAAACAGCTAAAGGCAGCGGCGTGCTGCTGCTGCTGGCAAGACAGGAAGGCAAGGATGTGGCTTAACTACGACAAATAACTTGAAACGCAAAAGTATAATTACGAAATTTTGGGAAACACTTAACGCAGCTCACGAAAATTGAAGGGCCAACTATGGTAGGGTCGTCTGTGACTCTAGGGGTGCAGTACAACACCCCTCTCTACGCTTCTCTCCTCTGCTCCCGCTTCCCACTTCCCTCATTCCATTTAGCCCCTGACAAAGCCATACCCAATTTGAAGCGACAGGCAAATGCAGACAACAAGGCGAACGAAAACGAGAATGAGAACGAGGATGGCGTGAAGTAAAACTGCCAGTTACGACAGCTGAGCCCGTTCCCCAGACTCGCTTGAATATATACTACTATACTACGGTATATATAGTATATCGTAGAGCAAAGCGAGCTCAGCTGAGCTGAGCAGAACGAAGCGGATCTGAACTGAGCCTCGTGCCATGAGCACAACTTGAATTATGTGCGTCCTGTCTGTGCCACTCAGTGTCCATGTGTGTGTGTGTGTGTGCGTGTTGCGAGATGAATGAGCCAAGGGAAGTGGCGTTGAGTACTGCCATAAGGAAGCATAAGCAGCGGCAACCGACCGAACCGAACCAAACCGTTCCACGCTCCAGCTTATGCAAAGTGGCAGGCCAAGACGACGACGACACGAGGCCGTCCAGCTGTAGCTGTAGCTGCGGCTGCAATTGTATTCGATGTTTGTAGTTGTAGTTGTAGTTGGTAGGAAGCGCTAATGATGACGATGATGTACTGCAGGACGTGTTGGTTTTTGCTCTCTGCTTCTCGGTTCAAAACAAATTAAAATCAACCAGGAAGACAACAAGCACGACAGAGCGACAGCAACAGCGACGCACACAGGATACGACATGATAATTTTATGTTTTTACATAATTATTTTAATGGATGGATGCTGGTGGCTCAACACAGAGAGTCCTACTACAACTTTACCAAACTGTTAAATTATATCAAAGTGTTAATTATGTTGATAGAGAGAAGCAATCCACAGCGCCAGTTGCGTCTCTGCTTCAATTTCCAGCCAATGGCCAAGAGCAACTTTTTGAGTTAATGCCGCAGCTAGCAAAAAAAAAGGAAAGCAAGCAAAAAAGTAGGAAAAAACGCCAACTTAAGTAAATTGTGACAAGAGTTGAGAGCGGCGCCATCACCTGAGCCGCATGTGTGCGCATAAATTTCTGCGCCACATGCGGCATGACACACTCACTCACACACACACAGACACAGAGAGACACTCACACACCTTGAAAAACAAAAGGCAAAAAAATGCCTTTATGATTTGTCGCAAATTACTTTAGAAAAAGTTTTTCGGCTGGCGTTCGACAAACAACAATAAATCATTGACTCCCGTGAGTTGGGCACATTTGTTACACATATGTAACAATTTTTGCTTTGCCGTTGGTGGTTGCGATCCGCAAGGAGCGTGGCATAAATTTAATTAACAAATGCCAAATCAAACGCTTCATTAAACAGCCATCAATTAGATTTATACCTGGTATCTGTGTGTGTGTTTGTGTGTACTTAACATGTGTCTTTTGCGGCCATTGGATATATATTTTTGCCTGATTTATGACAAACGCCTTAAAGAACACGTTGTCGTTGCCTTACTTTCAGATTGATAAATTACATACTTCGCCCTATTGAAAACAGACAGCTAGCTGTCTCTCCTCTCTCTCTAGTTTTACATACACATTTTTTCTAAGCATAATCATTTTTAAATTATTGATCATTCTTTGCGCTCTGCGCTTTTGGAGCTATTCTTCAAAATGTAAACAAAATATTGCCGGAGGTATTTGTGAGCTTGTATCTAGCATAGATAATGACCGTTAATTATAGGTCCACATCTAGCTTGGTCGTAAAGAACATTTAAGCTGTTGACGTTTATCAAAATTCCCAGAAAATAATACCATAATTAATAGCTAAAAGAGAGCTTGCAAAAGTTACAAAACATTCTTCCAAGCACCCAAAAAAAAAAATACCTATTAACTTTATTTATTGTTCGTTCCTATAAAGCTATTTAGATTTTATAGTGGAACGCATAAAATATTAATGAGTTTGCGGGGCAAACAACCAAAATTCTTGTTGTTTAATAATTCAAATTTTAGCAATATTCAATAAGCATTGTAATACGCTTTAAATTCGAAACTTTCCTCTAAGGCTTAAAATTGTATTTACTCGTATTTAGTATGGATTTTTTCCAGATAATCTCGGTTTAAGTTAGCAACAAACTTTCAACTAAGACTATTTGCCATTTGTTTGCTTGGACACCTGATGACAAGTGGTGCAAATATTTTACGTTGATAACCTTCGCATGGCTCACTAAATATCTATTTGCGCCTCAGCAAACTGCCTCAATGGTTGCGCATGGACTACTTGAGACAAATGGCCGGAGCGATTTATATATATTTTGTGTTGCCAGGACACATATTAAAAGCAAAGCATCGCCTCTACTCTATATAGTTTCTATGGCAATTAAATTAAGTGGGCAGAAAATGATGCGGCAGACGTTATATTCGTTATATAACAGAACAGAGATGGAGCGATTGCAGCAGCTGCTGACAGGTGGGTGTAGTTTTTTTTCCTTTTTCTTTTTTGAAAATAACATTTCCTTTGGCTCAACAAGTGTCACAAAATTGGGTGGGAGACAGGAAATAGATATTTTGCTTATATAAAAGTGAAATTAATTAAATACAAATCCAATGGCCATAAATGTAACCGGAGAGCGTACGAATCTTGCATAATGGCCAGCAATTTGTTTTTTGGTACAGACAATCACATACATTACGTATACGCTGGGTGGGACAGTTCACTTATGTCGCAAACTGCTTGCATAAATCACTGGCATCGCCAGCTCCAAAGGTCATTAATTATTGCAAAGGACGAATCGAAACGAATCGAATCGAATCGCATTGTAATGAAATGAAACGAATATGTGGCAAATGTTGTGGCTGCTCGTGTTTTTCATTGCACGCCATTTTCAATTATTGGTGGTATTTCCGTTTAACAATAAAACAAACTGAATGAAACAAAATAAAGCAGCAAGGAAGAAGGAACATTTAAAAAATAACACACAAAAAAAGAGACACCAGTTCAATGTGCAAACAAAGTAAAATTGAATCATGTACACACAAAGTGCGACGCTGCTGCCGAGTCCCTCAACGCCTCTGCCAAAGAGGGAAGAGAGGGGGCTCTGTGTGTGTCTGTGTCGCTTTCAGCACTCTCCGGGGGCAATATGACAATTAGTTACCAAAGCAACAACAGAAATACCTACAAATGACAGCAAATACACTGGAGAGATTCCATAGCAGATGCTATGAGAATGTTAAGGGGACACACCGCACAACATGGCCGCATGGCAGCCATTTTGATATCAGGACTAAACAGGCGACAGCAGCATGTTGTGATGGCAGGTGGCGGCTGTGGCCATTTCAGAATATGTCTGGAAAGGTTCTCCACCCAACTCCATCTCCATCCCCAACTCCATTCACTTCTCCTCTTTCCACCCATTACCCCAGCCAACACAATGGCACGTGCAGTTGATTTTTCAGCGGAGGCTGGCAGGCAACAGCAACAACAGCAGCAACAGCAACAAGGCCTGTTAGAGGAAGCGTGAGCCAGCGTTTAATTAGAAAATACGTATACGCCGCTTGTTACGTGCTGGGTCTGCTGGGCAGCAGCAGCAGCAGCAGCAGCACAATTCCTGTCAGCCAATTCATCAATTTTACTTTTAGATTTTCACTGTTTTTACGAACTGCCACCAAAAACAACCCGATTCGATTATGAATCGCTGCCAGCTGCCTTCCCTCTGCGTCGTTTTTCATTCTCTATTCACCATTTGTTTTGCCAGGTTGCAAATGCCGCAACATGTTTTGCACTAATGATTTGACGTTTGCCAGAGGAGCTTCAAAATGTAACGCCTAATGCGCATAAATATTGAAAACTTCAAAACTAATTAGTCGCGTTATTTATTACAATTACCTGTCAAGCAATTAGAACAGCGCGAGTGTCATGAAGTGCACGCAATCTGTGTCTCTCTGAGTTAAGTCGTGCCGAACTCGCGCCTCGACTTCAATCCAACTATCGATTAACTATGCTAATTCGTGCGCGTTCGCATCAAGTTTAAATGTCAGTGGGGTGGCACAGTGGGACACCATCAAAGAAATTCTCATCGATTGCGAACGTGTCTTAATTATTGATGCCAATGCTGTAGTTAATGTACTTTCAAAAACAAAATTCAGTTTTCCTTAGAGAGGAGCTTAAAGTTTAAAGCTTTAAATCGTTTTTGATTGATGGCAAATTGAGTTGAGCTTTCAGCTCAGGTGCTTGTCGAAAGCTGTTGGTTCTAATAAACTTATTACACGAAGCTGTTTGGCCTCAGGCTAAACAACTTTTTTACGTATCATTTAACGGTCTTTAACTTTGCAGCTCATTAAGCACAAAAGTTAAGAGCAAACATTTCAAAATCGCTTTTTTGCGTAGTTCAAAGTACAACATTTATTCTATAGAACATGAATCAGTGTGTCTGACAACAAGAACAAGAACAAGAACAACAGCAACAGCAAAACCAAAGCACAGCTAAAGCAAAACAAAACAAAACTAAGCTGTAATGTTAATTAAAAGTTTTGTCTCTCAATCTCTATCTCTGGGTGTTTATCTTATGAGTATGAGCCGGAGCTGTTTTGCTCTGAGGTTGCCAACTAATTTGCAACAAAGTTAATCACGTTATTCAAATGTATTTCCACATAACGCATAGGCGAGCCATAACGAATTGAATTGCACTTAAATTCATATCGCATATTATGCAAATGAACAGCCAACTGAGAGCTAATTGTGTATTAATTAAATAAACCTAAGCAGTGCATGTGTAATAATGGAATTATGACTTCTGAGAGATATGTGGGTACATAAATAACAATCTAATACTAATTTTGGATACGGAATGCAGGCAATAAATGTACAACTCAAATGATTAAATGCCAATATCGAGTTGCCCAAATGGCTTTTACATACTATACATATATATCGAGTCCATCTTTCGCTCTTAATCTTTCACCATCGCCACTCGTTCGTCGTTCGTTGTTGTCTCACTTTGTATGCCTTATAAGCAAACATCAATTTGCATAAACAATTAATCATGCAAAGCGCAAAACGTGCACGAAATTCTGAAGCCTAAATATAGCTGCGAATTGTGGCAGCAAGATGAAAACCAAAACCAAAAACCTGGCCAGAAACTGTAGAACCAAGACAATAATGAAGCTCCAAGCTTCAGAGCCCGACAGAAAGTGTAGCAGGTAAAACTTCGACAATATATCGATACATTGCAACGCTCTCAAAATTCATAGAAACAACGTTTTCTTTTTGCTGCCTTTTCCTTCTTCTGTGTATTTGTATACCCGCTACCTATAGGATAGTAGGGTACTATAACTTTGTAGAAGAAGTCATCCCAGACCACATAAAATATACACGATCTTAGAGTTTGATCTTGGCTAGTTTGTGTATCAAACGTGGATAATATTCATGAAATATGATGAATGCAATAGTATATAGAATGTAATAGATATACCAAATATAGGCTTCAGTATATTATTTATACCGTATATACCCTTTGGTGTATTTTAGACTATATTGAGTAAATTCATATAGTATATTCTGAATGTAATATTATGTTAATATACCAAGTATGACATTCGGTATAATTTATATACCAAATATAGCCCATAGTATGTTTTAGTATTCATTAAGTATATTCATTTAGTATATTTTCAATGTAATGTTGTTATACCAAATATAGCATTCAGTCTAAATTATATACCTAATATATTCGTTGGTATATTTTGGTCTTTATTTAGTATATTCATTTAGTATAATCTGAATATAACATTAAATTAATTTACCAAATATGTTTCGGTGGATAATATATACAAAATATAGTTTTTGGTATATTTTTTATTTTTTGGTATATTAATTCGGTATATTTTAAGAATAATACCGCACTTTCATTGAAAATACGTTAGCAGGAATCTCAAAGTCAAGCAGACTCTACTTTAGCTTTCATACTTGCTTTTTTTTTGTGGCTGCCATTGCCGCATATGATTCAATTTTGTTTTCAACCACAAACAAAACAACTTGGCAGTAAGGAGAGCCTGGTTTGTTGAGCCGATCTCTGCCTGGCTGTTCGGCTAGTAGTTGGCTATAAACGTGGCCCCAAAGAATGCAGTCCGAAAACCAGTTTTTGGCGTACAGCCTGTGGACATACTATAGTCAAGCACACAACGTGCTGCGTTTTTATTTCTGCTCCATCTCTGTCTCTCTCTCTCTCTCTCTCTCTCTGTGTTGACCAACAACAACAACAGCAAGTGAACCAAATTCTTTTTAACGAGCTTGCGCCAGCATTTGATCCCCTCCTACCTATAGCTATATCTATATACATATAGCAGGGGTAAGAGTAGCGTCAAGGGTGTGCTTTTACAGTGTCTGCCAAAAAGCAGCAAATACCAAATGGCAATCCAAGCCAAGAAGTGTTAAAACCAAGCCAAGTTGCTCATGTCCGTCGTGCTCATATCTCGTGTCAATTTGCAGGCTGACTTTTTTTTGTTTTCTTTATTTAATGCACTTTTAGTTGCAAGTTTTTTTTGTATTCAGTTTTCATTGTTTTTGTATAATCGGCGTGTTTAATTGCAAGTGGGCACACCCTTTGCACACACCTCAATGGGGGGCCGCCTTTTTTTCGGTTTTTTGTTTATTTGTTGCTCTCTTTTCTTTTTGTTTTTTTTTGGCTGACTTTCATGGTTGGTTAGGTTTCTAAGAAATACGCTGAGCACATGCAACGTGTTGAGCCCGAGCACTTAAAAATATATATAATTATATATTTATGAAATTAACTTAATGATCCTAAATGCATTTTATTATGTATTTAGTTATCCATCGCCTCCCACCGATTCACAAAACCAAAAAAAACAAGAACAGAATTCATCGCTCAGCGTGGCATACAAATTAATAAATTAAATATGCGCTCTTGCATGCTTACATTGTTTTCGGTCTTTTTTTCTTTTGTTGTTGTTGTTGTTGTTGTTGGTTGCATTAATTAATTTCTTTAGCAGCTGAAAAAGCAGGAATATAAAAATTCCCCCACAGGCTGGCGTTTTTCCTGCCATTGTCGAAAAATAAAGCCAACAATTTGTCATCCATATCATTTTCATGGCTTTTATCTAGTGAAAATGAGTAGCATAATATTATGGAAATGCATTTAACAGCAGATAGAAGAAGTCACTTTCTGACATTTAAGTTATTAAAGCTAAAGAAGATTTGATTTTGCAAGTTTGCTTTTATCTGGCTGGAATATTTTGTATCATTAAAAACAAAGTAAATTCCCTTGAAATATATTTAGCATAGATTTTTTTATAGAACTGCCTTCGCTTTGAAATTCCTAGCTAAATATAATTACTCAATAATATTTCTTTATTGCTAGCGTATAAAATGCTTTTAATACAGCAGTAAAATTTACAATATTGCCATAAAAATGTTCTCACACTTTTAGTTTGCTCACACATATAATTCAATTCATGTGAAGATTTATACGAACTGTTTCGCTTACTTAGATTATAGGACCAAATGATTTAGAAACTCGTGACGAAAGTTTTGCCCAGCCAGAGAATGAGAATAAAATAAAAATAGAAGAAATACTCTATCAAATTGTTTTCGTTTTTTTTTTCCTGTTTTGGTTTTTTTGTGCTTTTTTTGGAATTTTTGTTCATGGGCTTTGATTTGGACGACGGTGTCGTAGAGAAATGTGGGACTCCATTTCTGTCAATTGATTCGCCTGTCTGGCTCTTTCAAATACGCATTAATTTCATTTATTGCAATCACCATTGTCGCAGAAACATGGCAACCATGGAGAGTAGAGTAAACACCAGCACAAGTGTTAGAATGAATCCAACGTACAACGAACAAACGAGCGCAAAGAAATCTCTCTATGTGGGTGTGGGTGGCGCCGCCAAGGAGCAGGAGACAGGGGTGAGGGGAATGTAGGAGCATGCCTAGGCACTGATTGTGTTGATTACACTGACCCACTTTGCTTGCCAAGGTTCTGTCACGGACCGGGACGCAGTCGAATTCAATGAACTCGAAACCTGCTGATAATACTCGCAATAAAAATAATAATAATAGTAGTAATAATCTTGTTTTCAAATGACAGCAAAACAGCAACGAGTACGCCAACCCCAACACCCAACCCCAACACCCAACCCCACCCCATCATCATCATTGTCTCCATTACCATTCCCTCAACAATCACCCACGGCAGAAGGAGCCTGAACAACGCAACTGTCACTCAAAAAAGAAAAGACAGAAAAAAAAACGAATAAATAAATAGACACCCAACTATTCCTGCGTAGACACATTCTCAAGCCCAAGTACTTGCCACTCTTCGTATCTGAACCCGAGGTACTATAACATAACACGCTAATGACAATAACAAACTACTTGAAAATCGTGCCTATTTATAGTGAACCGCCGAAGAGACGGTCGAGGAAATTGTTTTGTTGACCTCAAGCCACAATGACCACACATAATAGTTGGTACACGTGGAGTACAGCGAGGTGCCAAGCAAAAGACATAAAATAAAAGACGTACAGTCGATGATTTAATACTCTTTCAAGTTGTCTGAAGATACCTAAGTATAGGGAGAAAAAACTGTAAACTTGTTAGCTTTTGGTTAAGGTAAAAGTAGAAGAATATTGTATCTTTTATATATTATATTATATGAAATAATCAGAAAAAGAATGAGATACAAATCTCTAAAGTATAGTAAACTTGATTTGAATTCAGTTCAAATTTCAAATGTTTAATTTCTCAAAAGTATTAGTTGTGAAATCTTTAATATTATGTATGAAACAATCAGAAAAAGAATGAGATACAAAACTCTAAATCACAGAAAACTTGACTTGAATTCAATTCAAATTTCAAATATTTAATTTCTCAAAAGTATTAGTAATGAAATCTTTAATATTATATATGAAACAATCAGAAAAAGAATGAGATACAAAACTCTAAAGCACTTAAACTTAATTTGAATTGAATTCAAATTTTAAATGATTTTTCCCCAAAAGTATCATATAGTAATGGAATCTTTAATATTATATATGAAATAATCAGGAAAGGAATGAGATACACAACTCTATGCTTAATTTGAATTCAATTTAAATTTCAAATGTTTAATTTCTCAAAAGTAATAATAGTAATAATCTTTAATATTACATGTAAAACAATCAGAAAATGAATGAGACACAAAACTCTAAGCTTAATTTCAATTCAATTCATTTTTAAATAATAACTTTCCTCTACTTAGTAATCTGTTAAAATATAAAAAGATTTTTAAAAAAATCCTAGATTTATTTACATTACTTTTGTCATATTCCTTCTCACTTCATGTAGCACGTCAATTTAGCAATACTCTCAACGATTTTTATCGAAATACGCCATATTTCGACTAGATCGTATAAAAGCATTTTTGGTTATTGTTGGCCATTGGCAACTTTACGAGTAAAGTGGCTGCTGTTCTCCCCTCTCCCCCGCTCCACCGCTCTACAACCACAACTCCCCCGTCTTTCTTGTACTGTATCAATAAGGTGCGTCATTCTAATATGAACAATAACAAGAAACAGCAAAAGCAAAAAAAGAGAAAAAAAATGAACAGAAAAACAGCAAAACGAAACAATACGAAACTACTCGAAGTCGGCTTACATGTGGTTCTACTTTTAATGGATTTTATTTGTACTTGCCACTGTTGGCAAAGCCATCAAGTTCAGGAGTAGCGAGGCGGGGGGAGGTGATCAGCCACACAGTGGCAAGCGGGGTGTTTTGTCAACGTTTTGCTACACGCTTCGTGTTGATTATGCGTATAACACAACCAACAGTCAAACTGGAGATACTTAATATCAAAACGCTGTTACTTGTGAAGGCCAAGATTACTCTTGTTTCGAGAAAAAGAATTCAGTGATTGAACAATAGTAAAAATAAAAAAAAATATGTACAGCCAAATGGGAATGAGTAATACGAAAAGCCGTTTAAATTCCAGGGGAAAATATATTTGTAAAATTTCCATTTCAAACAAAGCCCGCGTTATCGATCCAAATGTTCACAGTTCTTGAAAAGGCATTTAAAGAGGCATTTTGTAGGTTTGCACTCCATGAAATGAACTTAATTAGGGGTGCCGCGCTCTACTAATTCAAAAAGTTTTGTAAACTTTTCTAATGTGGCGCCCCGGCCACTTGAATTTCTGCCAACTAACTTATAATAATAATTTTAATTGCCAAACGACGGCGGCACTTGTGCAAACTCAAAATGTGGAGTTCAGAGCTCGTTTTATTATGAAACGCGGGCAAGTTATATGTATATAGAGTACATGTGTACATTCTTTCAAGAACTTGGCGCACATGTTGGCGACGGGGCAGCAAATAATAAAAAAAAAAACAACAAAAAAAAAAACAAAAACGTCATGCTGACTAAGGGGATTTTTATACCCGCTACCCATAGGGTAGAAGGGTATTATAACTTTGTGCCGGCAGGAAATGTATGTAACAGGTAGAAGGAGGCATCTCCGACCCTATAAAGTATATATATTCTTGATCAGCTTTAACAGCCGAGACGATCTAGCCATGTCCGTCTGTCCGTCTGTGTGTCTGTGTGTCTGTCCGTCCGTCCGTATGAACACCTAGATCTCAGAGACTATAAGAGATAGAGCTATAATTTTTTTTCGACAGCATTTGTTATGTTTGCACGCAGATCAAGTTTGTTTCAAATTTTTGCCACGCCCACTTCCGCCCCCGCAAATCAAAAAAATCGAATAACAAGCGTAATTTTAAAGTTAGAGTTGCGAATTTTGGTATATATAATAATAACTATAGTAGTTATGATTCCTGAAAATTTGGTTGCGATCAGATGAAAATTGTCGAAGTTATTAAAGAAATACTTTTGTATGGGCAAACACGCCTACTTACTAGGGGTCTTAGTTGCTTTAGATGACAATCTGGTATATTGTGCCGTCTATGGTATATTTTGAATGCGGTACTATATCAATATACCAAATATACTATTTGGTATATTTTTAGTATTTTTGCAGTATATTCGGTATATTTTGAGAAAATTATCGCAAAATATATTTCTTTTATTCAAAATGGGTAGCGGGTATCTCACAGTCGAGTGCACTCGACTGTAGCTTTCTTACTTGTTTTTTTCTTCCATGTGCTGATTTTTTTTCTCGTCTTTCCTATTTTGTTTTTTTTTTATTTTTACTGCCACTTTGCCTATTGGCCAAGAGAAGAAAGTTTCCATTCGGCATCGGCGTCGTTTTGTTTGCAGATGACGGCCCAGAACCAGTGAGCGCCTAATGGGCTTAAACCAACAGCCAAAGTGTGAGGGCCAAAAATTATAAGCAGCCTACTTGTCCCATTTGATGACAACACACAAATATTTCGAAACACAAGACTGATGATAAACACACACATATCCTGTAAAAATATAATTCCAACTGAACTTTATGCTATAAATAAACGATAATTAATGGCAGCATTTCTCGGAATTCAATTAGACATTAATAAAATATAATTAATGAGAAAGTCTATCGGAAATCAATTGCAAACAACTTGAAATAGACAGTTGTTTATAAGCAAATACTTAAGTGTGTTTGGTATGAATTTCTATAAATTTAAACATTTTGAATGAAAAAGTAGATTGATGCACTCCAATTCATCTTAAGCAAGTGTTGCGAAACTATATGAATTTTCATTTTAAAACAATGCTTTCAAACATTAAACTCTCATTCCTTTTGATGATATAACTAAAATAGATAAATCATCTATGATTTTTATCCATTGATAACCTAAACAAAATATTTAGGAATTATTAAAAACTGATACATAAATCTAAATCATAAATCTTTGTATTCTATCAAGACTATCAGAAATCAACTCGAAATAGACAGTTGTTTATTAGCAAATAAGCAAATGTGTTTGCAATGATTTCTATAAATTTATAAAGTTTAAATTAAAGAGTAGATTTATCTTTAATGAATTATTCGAAATTTTATTAAAAAATAATACTTTATCCCAATAAACTCTCATTCATTTTTATAGTATAACTAAGGTTGTAGTTAAATAATCTTTCGTTACTTAACATATTATAGATTGTCAGGCTTTACATTAAAAAGTTTAAGTGAAAAAGTAGATTGATGTACTTCAATTCATCTTAAACTAAATATTTAGAAGTTATTAGAAATTTTATTGGAAAAGAATACTTTAACACAATAAACTCTGATGTCTTTCAATATTGTAACTAAAACATAAAAATAATCTTTCATTTTTATTCATTTATACTGAAAGAAACCTTAAACAAAACATTTAGGAATTATTCGAAACTGACACATTAATCTTTCTTTTCTTTTAATATTATATTATAATGATGAATAGTCTATCATATGTATTAATTTATACTAAATGAGTGAATTGAATAGTCTTCCATTTATCATAGTTCTTATAAGTCTATACTCTCTATTTACCTCATAAATAAGTAGGCAATGCGAATCGGCATCTTTTGAAGTTAAAAGTATCGCGCTTTCTAAATAATTGAAAATTTCTTGCTGATCTCTGATGATAAGCGCATCTAAAGAAATTATGACAAAGGCAATAGCACCGCAATTTTTTATTTTTATTTTCTTTTTCCTTTTTAGCGAGTTCAATGATTTGCCTGGGAAGCGTCAGTTGTAACCGTGAAATAAGTTCAATAAGATGGAAATACACGAATGTACGTAATGTAACGAGTCGAAATTCAAATGAAATAATGGTCCACAGAAAGTCTGTCAGCAGGCAGCTGTCTAATTGAACTAATAGAATTGGTTTTTCTTTTTTTTTTCACGCCTATCACACGCGTCAGAGAGATATGAACAGCTTTTTTTTGGGGGAGTTGGGGATGTTGGGCATTAATGAGATGGGGGTGGTCTGCAAAGATCCAAAGATCCGGTCGTGCTTTACCAACAGAAAATATGTTTTAAATGCTCGTTTGCTGGCCCCATGTCTTTGCCTTGGGTCGCATTAAAAATTATGATTCTTCTTGCAACATTTTTTTATATTTATTTCGGTTCTTCTTTTTTCGTTTTTCTGTGTGTTTTTTGAGAGGGCAGTGGCGAAAAGCTGCCAAATGTAATCATTGCCGCTTTTAGCTGGGTGCCAAATGCCCGAGGCGCAGTTCCATGCTGTACTTAACTGATTTCCGGGAATTGCCACACTCACACACACACACACACCGAGAAAGAAAGCTGAGCTAAGGGGGGAGGGACACAGGATGTAGCCTTGGCAACCAGCAGCGAGAGCAATCAGTTTAAAGCTGTCGAGAATTCTCAATGGTCGAGAGAGAGAGAGCTATAAAAAAAAAGGAAATATTGCAAACAGTAAATGCCGAGCAGGCGTCTTTTTGCTTTACTCGCTTGCAGCATATTCCAATGGCAACTTTAATCAGAGCAAATACTTATACTCAGCGCCACACACATTGCTGTTTTTTTTGTTGTTCGGTTTAAAAATCGTTCAACCTCAGGCGAGGCTTAAAAACCGCAAAGGCGCCACAGTGCCCAAACCCAATCGAAATCCCAAACCCAATTTCAATCCCAATGGCAATCCCCAAAACCTCCTCGACCCAAGCGCCTTTGGCTGCAACAGCAACAACAGCAACAACAACAACAACAAGAAGAAAGCGCAACTCGAAGTCGAAGCTCGGTTGAGTTTCTCATAAGGTCGTCATAGTAGGCGCACACTCATCGAGTCAAGAGCTAGCTCCAAAATGCCTCAGAATAGAGCCGATTTGCTTTAGTATGCTGCAGGCCCAAAAGGGAAGCAAAGCGATTTGTGGAGCAGGAGAATAACAACAACAACAACGAAAGGGGAGGAGGAGGAGGCACTCAACTTGTTATTTCAACTGTTTGTTGTTTCTGTTCTTACTTGTTGTGGCAGCCAAGTAACGCTGCTTGAGATGTCAAATAGCAAAACGTCGGGGCAGCAACAACTGCAAAAACAGGAAGCACTTGAAAATTGAAATCAAGCGCTGGGCGCCACCAACGCAACAGTAACAACAACTAAACTACAACAACAACACATCTTGGCAGAGCCACAAAAACGAAAAACAAAGCAAAACAAAACAAAACACAACAAAAATCAGCAACATCCCAGCTGAGCCCAAAGGTCCTCCAACGCAATTTGCATATGAATATGGAGGGCTCAGTGGCAGCTTGTGGGTTGCTGCTACGCGCGGCACGCGGCATGCGGCAAGCGGCATGTGGCTGCAACAACAACACGAAATGATATGCTCTTTGCTGTATGAATAAAACGCCAACAACAGCAACAACAACGACAACGACGACGAGAAATGATGATGTGAGAGTTGCTTTTCCAATAGCTTATGTTGTAGTTATTTGCCGACGGTAACAAAAAACAAAAATAGAAAACATTACTTGCGGCTCGTGATCAGATACCCTGTATATAAAGCCACTGAAAGTGTAGCTTGATGTTGCCAATTAATAATAATCACATTTCACTTTCTTTACTTCAACCAATTATTCCGCATATATTGAGCATTTTTACTCAATATCAAGATGTAGATACGATGTGGAATAGACTCTGACGATAAAACTAAATTCAGCTTATTTAATAATAGCAACTATTAGTTTTTTTTCATCTCCAACTTATGACACAAATCTTTGGCATCTTTGTGAAATATTGAAATCAGATACTAGATACATCAGCCACAAGAAATGTAGATACATTTGTTCAATTAATTCTAGCAAAATTTTAAGAATTTATTCTTCTACAAACTATGGCTTACATCTTTGCCAAATATACATAAATTTGCTATCAAATTTTCTGTAGACAAGGCGGAAAAAGTTAAGCTATATTTCATCAATTAATAATAGTTAATTTAAGCTTTTGACACAAATCTTTAGCATCTTTGTAAAATATTGAAATCAGAGTCTTTACACATCAGTCACAGAAAATGTAGCTAAATTTGTTAAATAAAAAGTATTAAATTTAAAATTTTATTCTTTTTCAAATTATACACAACTTGGAGAATAGATTTCCTGTAGACCAAGCAGGAAAAGTTTAGTTATATTCAACAATCAATGATAGTTAAATTTAACTTTTATTCTACTACAAATTATGACACATATTTTTGTCATCTTTGCATATATTGTAATCAGATTCTTGGGATATCAGTCACAGAAAATGTAGCTCAAATTTTTCAATTAATAATAGTCAATTTACTATTTTATTGTTCTACAAATTATGGCATAGATCTTTGCGAAGTATACACAAATTTAAGATAAAATTTCCTGAAAATGAAACTTAACTTTAGCTTTTGTTCTACTACAAATTATGACATCAATCTTTGTCATCTTTACACAACTTTTAGTTATCAAATCCTGTACACTAAACAGTAAAAAAGTGTATCTATATTCGCTCAATTAACAGTGTTAACTTTTAGCTTTATCTTTGCCAACTTCACCCTGCTCAGTTGTCAGCACTTTTAGTGGTTACAGGGTATTAAGAACGTAGCCTGATTTTGTGTGTTATTTATTGGCGTTGTTGCCTATAACGGGTGGGCGCTAGATGGCGCCACACGCCAGTGCTAAATTGAATAAGCGGCCTCCCAGGACAGACAGGAAGCTATACAACAACACGCACACTCACCCACACACACACACACACACACACACACACACACACACACACACACACACACACACGAACACATGAACAGTGTGTGTTCGACTGTGTGTAACGAGCAAAAGTTATGTAGTGTACTCGACGCTACCTTCCTTTATGGTAGCTTGTTTTTCTTTCTCCCTTTTCTATTTTGCTATGTTTTCCTTTTTTGTTGTACTTTTCGTTATTTTTTTTTCTTTTTTTTGGGTTGCTTTGAATTTAATGGAAAATTTATTGACGACATGCCGCTTAGTCGTTTGACTTGGACTTGGACTTTTGCCACACACACACACACACACACATACACACACACATAGTCCTCCTCAACTAAAGCCATTGCTGCTCTATCATGTGTGGAGAAAGTTTTCGCATTTGGGGTTTTATGGACTTGCCCATGCCCTGTACTTTTTGATTGGGCTAAATAGTTCATGATTGTTTTGGAAGGGGGTTGGGGAAGGGGACTCAGGAAATTTGTTTGCATTGATTGATTGTTGTTGCACTTTACTTTCAACAATTTACTGTGGGTCAAAACTTGACAACGGTTGAAATACAAAATTCTTCAAAGCAAAAAGGTCCTGTGAATGCGACAAGCTGTGTAGCTGTGTGGCTGTGTGTCTGTGTGTGCACACACTCTTTTTCACGTAATGCACATAAATTAGAATTATAATTTCGCTTAGCCAAATCAACGACGCAATAAGCTCCCCGCAATGGCACAAATACATGCGAAAGGGCTATTCCAAGTCGAACGCCGAAGCAACGGATCAACCCCCAAAAAAATAAGATGGAAAAAAAAGAGCGCCAAGCAGCCCTTAGCAAAAAGGGGTGGCTGCCCAGTGTACGACGACATTCTTAGTGGAAGAGGCTACAGAAACAAAAAAAAAACAAGTAAGAAAGTTACAGTCGAGTGTGCTCGACTGTGAGATACCCGCTACCCATTTTTAATAAAGGCAAAATATTGCGGTATCATTTTGAAAATATACCGAAAATACTTAAAAAATACTAAAAATATACCAAATGGTATGTTTGGTATATCAATATAGTACCGCATTCAAAATATACCATAGACGGCTCAATATACCAGATTGTCAGCCAAAGTAACTAAGACCCTTATAAGTAGGCGTTTTTGCCCATACAAAAGTATTTATTTTATAACTTCGACAATTTTTATCTGATCGCAACCAAATTTTCAGGAATCATAACTACTATAGTTGTTATTATATGTACCAAAATTTGCAACTCTAGCTTTAAAATTACGCTTGTTATTCGATTTTTTTGATTTGCGGGGGCGGAAGTGGGCGTGGCAAAAATTTGAAACAAACTTGATCTGCGTGCAAACATAACAAATGCTGTCGAAAAAAAATTATAGCTCTATCTCTCGTAGTCTCTGAGATCTAGGTGTTCATACGGACAGACGGACGGACACACAGACACACAGACACACAGACACACAGACGGACAGACGGACATGGCTAGATCGTCTCGGCTGTTGACGCTGATCAAGAATATATATACTTTATAGGGTCGGAGATGCCTCCTTTTACCTGTTACATACATTTCCTGTCGGCACAAAGTTATAATACCCTTCTACCCTATGGGTAGCGGGTATAACAACTTTTCTCGCGTGTTTTACCAACTTTAATATTTTATATTGCCGATTTTCTTTATGACCTGCTTGCCAACTCTTCCCACGCCTATTTTTTTGGGGAGAACTCAACAAGTTCAGGTTTCTTTTCCTACATTTTTGGCTGAGAGAGACACGCCCGTACATTTTGGCCCATTAGTTTATGATTATTGGAGTTTGCCTCAGTCTCGATTCTTGGTCTAAAGTTGAAGTTAACTTTTTGTGGGTCTAAAAAGTAGTTGAAGTGGAAACAGTTACTCACCTGTTGTCGGCAACTTGGTCAGCGTTGGTTGTCCATTGTCATCGCTCAGCAGCAGCAGCAGGATTTCAATTATAATAATGACAAAAATGCTTCGATTGTAAAACAAAAACATTGCAATCTCGCGTTTTTTTTCTCCGTTGGTGTTTGCCAATTGCCCAAACGCAATCGCAATTCGTCTCGTTTGCTCTCAATTTATCAAATTTTTAGTTTTCTGGAATTCCTTTTCTCCTCCTAGTCTCCTTGTCTTCAAAATTTACGTTGGTATTTTTTATTATTGTTGTTCTTTTTAGGTGCATTTTGTTAATGCCACTTGCATTTGATGCACACACACCGACGTTTCATTGTTTGTTGACTTTTCTCCCTTTTTGACCTTTGTAGCTAAAAATGTAACAAATTTGCTTTACTTAACTCTCATGCACACACACACACACACACACACGGAATAGAAAATGGCGACACGCACACAAAAGTATGCTAATATATTTTCGCAACGCTTGTGAAACATGCATAAATATTTTACGCGTGCAACAGTGCGTATACGTAATTTGCTTAATAGGCCGCAAAACACTGGCGCCGCCAAAGGCGCCACCATTAAAATGCTATTTGCCATTGGGCCACTGTGAAATTTATGGAAATGGCCTTTACCTATCAACAGACCAACCACCCAAAAAAAAAAGAGAAAAGGCGTCGCACAATCCGTATAAACACATTATAATAAAAGACAAATTTTATCTATTCTATAAAAAAAAGGCAATGTACTCATGTTATGTACACATTGTACACACATCTAAACTGGTTTTAAGACGTTATTAACTTGTATTCCCAGAGGATCTATTAAGCCACTGTGCTGAGGTTAAAGCCTAACGAATTTTGTGGAACTAATGAGCAGTTTATTTTTGGGAATGGGTTTCTAGAGGTTATTTAGCATACTCAGAACACGGGGAAATCCCTACGCTTAACTAGGTAAGTTTCAAGTGAAGCTATTATAATAATATAATTGCTTAAATACATTTATGCAGTCGTAATCCTGTTCAAGTCAAGTCTAGAGTTATGACTAAATCATTTTTCTGCTGCTTACTCCTTTTTTTTACTACTTTTCTTTTTTTATGCTACATTTATTTTTGCTGTATTGTTTGGGGATTGTCCCCAAACTAAAAGTAGTTATATTCATCCCAATCCTGCTGCTTCATTATTATTATGTTCATGACTCTGCGGCGTCGTCTGATGACGATGATGATGATGATAATGCCATATAAGAGGCTAAGCATATTTCAATTTCACAACAAGTACTCGAAAAAGTGCGCGTGTATCTAGAAGATACATTTCTAGCAAGAGTGCACGAAATCGCGCGGCAAAAAAAAAACGTCGCATAAATGAATGCTCAAATATATATTTCGGCGTCGCCATTGTTGTTCTTGTTGTTGTTGTTGCTTCAACTACTATCAAAGGCTTTGTGCGAGAAGAGAGAAAAACGTAGAAATAAAAGCAGATGGCAGAGAGATGCCGACGGCGACAGCGACGTCGACTGCGACAGCGCTGACGTAGTAAAGTTTTGCAAACATTCAAGTGCGTGTGTGTGTGTGTGTTTTCGGCATTGCAGCGGTATTTTTGTATTCTATTGTTTAACTTTTTGTATTACATATTTTTCGAAAATTAATGGAAAATAACTACGCAACGCTTTTTCCTTTGGTTTTGAGCATGTTGAAATTTAATAATGTTTTCCAGAGTTTTTATTGCGCAAAGTTTTGCTTATTGTTCCAGCAAAACGTGTATTTATTGCATCACCACGCATTTATTTGTTTGAACAAAAAATAAAGTTGGCGAACAATAAGCAAACAGCAAGGAGAGCAAAAAAAGTAGCCACGCTCAATTGAGAGATAAGGAAGAATCGCAAACGGAAATCATATCGGGGTAGTTGCGAATTATATAAAACAAATTTGACTATGCGAAGCACACACACACACACACACGCGCACGCACACAAACACACACAAAAGTTTATTTTGTGCTACGGCGGCGACTGCGACTTCGACTGCGGATGCCGGTCGAAATTGAACGACGACGCAAATTTCGATTTCCTCGAAATTCTACCTTGTTGTGCCTTCTATTATGCATATTCTTCGTGTTCTTACTTCTTCATCATCATCGGCAGCAGCAGCAGCCGCATTGCCAAACACACATTCTTCATCATCGTCATCAGCTACGTTTAAGCGTCATATACATTTTGTACTTTTGTTTGCAAAAACGACAACAGCGACAGAGGGCAGCGGCAGCGCAGCTTACTAAGCTTTTTCTGAGCATCCACATTCGCATCAAGCAGCCAAAGCAGAGCAGAGCAGCAGCAGCCCACTCTCACTTTGGCTGCGGTCCTCTGCTGCTGCTGCTGCTGCCAAAGCCGATGCCAACGCCAACGTCGCACAGTGCTCTGCAGGCGCCAAGGAAGTAAACTTTTTTTTGTTTTTTTTTGGTTTTCTTTGCTCATGAATAATTTGCAAATTTCAACGTGATTAAAATTCAGCGTCAACAACCATATAACTACTCTATAAAAGCTGTCATGAAAAGGTCTGCTAATTAGATGATTATAAAGCTGTCTGAGCTGTCATAAAAATAATTAGCACAATCACGAATAATTGTTAATTTTGGAGGTATTCAATCAGTTGAAATAGATTTATAATGCAATTAGAATGGCCAGCGTTCTAAATTCCTTCAAATTTGTTACACTGTGCGCTGCTGATGTTTTTGCTCCTTGTTTTTGCTACGCTTTCGCTTTGTGTTTTGTGCGCCGAGCTTTGGCTTTGGCTTTGCTTTTGGTTTTTTTTTTTGTGCCTGTCGTCTGCCTTCTACAACCGCTGCTGTTGCTTTCATGGCCTTGTGATTGTTGTTGTTGCTGCTGTTGTTGTTATTGCCCAGTTTGTCACTGTGTGCGTGTCGAGTGCTTTTTTGTTCGACGCGTCTCTGCCGACGTCTCAGTCGCTGCTGCCTTTGTGGCCAGGCTAAAGAACAACTACTGTACTTGGCGGCTTTCTCGTTCGCAATTTACTTTATTGCGTTTTATATCCTTTTTTTGTTTTGCATGGCATTTCTCATTTTAAAATATTCATTTCATATTTATGCCTATTGGTTAAGCCCTTTACAACCCACACACAGAATCTTACGCAGACTCTCACACACACACAAGCGACGTGAGCAGCGACGGCGACTGCGACATCGGCACGCACTTGATTTCTTTTGTTGTTGTTGTATTTACGCCTTATTATGTCATAATTTATTTGCAACAGGACACAAAAATCAACAATGCCGGAATTTTGCAGCAACAGCAGCCAATAAAGCATCAGATTTCATTTGATTTGCGGCATTAAAAACATGCTGCTCTCTATCTCTCTATGCTTATTGCGCTCTCCTTCACACTCAATGGCTACTACACACAAACACACGCACAACATATGTATATGTGTGGTATACGCATTGCACCGGCTTTTGTTGCCGCCATCGTCGCTGCCTGCGCGCCCCCGCGCTTCTCTCTGCTGACGCCATCGGTTTGTGCTTTGTTACTACCTTTGTTGTATTTTTTGCATTTCCGCTTTATGTTTGTATTTCGCTTGGCTCAGCCTATCAATTTTTTTTTTAATTTGTACTTTTTTTGCACACTCACACAACAACACACTCGCTCACGCACACATAGGCGACGACGACGTCGACGTCGACGACATTCAGCTTCAGCTTTGACGCCGCTTAAATCAACAAATTACGAGTATTTCACTGTTGCTTTTCACATAATTTTTTGTGTGCAATTGTTGTTGTTATTTATTTAGCATTTCTTTCGTTTTTTATTTGTATTTGCGGTTTGTGTTTGTTGCTTTGCGCGTGCACACAACAGACACACACATACACTGAAATAATTTGATTCGCGAGCGCCGCTTTCAATATTTACAACGCTGCGCTCAGAATTGAAATGCGAACTCGAACTCGAAGCCGCGACGTCGCCAGCGAGCAGCAAACACGTCCAAACAGTTTGTACGCCATTCGTGTACTGGGAGCTTTGCACCGAACTAGCGATGCCATTAACATGCTCGCATACTAATACAATGAAGCACACGCACAGCGCACAAGAGAGCATGAGAGAGAGAGAGAGATAACGTAACCTCACACACACACTCGCCCGTATGTGTATGTGTAAACGCGTAAGCTTGCATTTGCCGGCGACGTCGACGTCGACTGGCAACTTTTGTTTTTGTTTGCGCCGCAAAAAGAAGAAACAAATTTCAATGGCAGCGTCAAAAGCTCGCCACCATGAATGAAAGTTTGCAGTGTAAGCGCAACGACAGAAAAACGATGTGCAAAACAAACGAGGCAGAAATTTTAACGTCTCTCAGCGTTGCCAGACCCCACACATCACTTGCTAATTAATTACAATTTATGATCATTATTGTTGTTGATGAGTTAATTAATTGCAAGTGAGGCAAGCCGTCGGTTACAAATTTTATCGAAAATTTGCTATCGGGTCGTGTTCTAACTTCTCTCAATAAAAACAATCGTAATAAATTACGTTTTATTTAAAATACTAATATATGCTTAAAATAAAATTTCAAAATCAAATAACTATTGTGCGGCATATCGATTTTCGATAACAAATTCTCAACACTAAGCAAATATTACGTGTCATAGCTGTCAGCTTTTGAAACCCAAGTAGAGAGCGCGAAATTCAAATCGAAAGTCAAGGTAACAAAGCATTGTCATTTTTTGTGTATTCTAAAGTGTAGTAAAGTTTGGTTTTATTGGGCCGCTCAATGCCGAGAAATGGTAAACAGATTTTTACATTTGTAGAGTACGTCTAATTATTTAGATTGCTTGACTGTGTGTAAATCAAAAATATTTTTGTTTTTCATGATTGTTTTTTTTTTGTGTTTTTAATTGGATTTCTAGGAAACTAATCCGTGTCCGAGCGTGGCGAGCGTGTCGATTGTTTCTTTGACTTTTTATGCTTGCGCTTTTTGGCCTCATGACTGCTGCCACGACTGTCGCGTCGATTGCGACTATTCGATGCCTCCGATGACGCTGCCGCTGCAGGATGATCACGTTCCTCCTCTTCGTGCAGCTTCTTGAGGGTCTCCGCCTTCAAGCGCTCCAGCTCATTTAGCTCGCGTGTGGTGCGCTCCTTTTCCAGCTCATCCTGTCGCTGCTTCTCCAACCGTTGCTCCTCCACCTTGGCAATCTCCTTGCGCATATGCTCCTTCATCAAAAGCGCTGCCTCCGCTCGCTTCTGCATCTTCTCGCGGGCCGCTTTATCCTTATCCTCAAACTCACTAGCGCATACAGCCGATGTTATTTTGCCCGGACTGCGGTCCTGGGAGCGATGACTGCGACGTGGACTGCGCCGACTCGGACTACGTGAGTTGCTGCTGTGCCTTCGTCCATGACTGCGACTACGTCGACGATCCGGCGAAGAGCGCCGCTTCCGATCTGGCGACTCGCGTCGCTTGCGTTCTGGAGATTCACGTCGCTTGCGGCTGGGCGAATCGCGGCGCTTGCGATCGGACGATTCTTGTCGCTTGCGATCTGCCGAGTCCTGTCGCTTGCGGTCACCTGAATCCTGCCGTTTGCGATCACCTGAATCTTGCCGCTTACGGTCACCTGAATCCTGTCGCTTTCGCTTGGGCGAGTCACGTCGTCTCTCTGGCGACTCTTGACGCCGGCCGCGACTGCGCGAACGTCGCTGACGGTCCCGAGAACCGCGACGACGTTCGGCAGGCGAACTGCGTTGCCTGATGGGCGACAAAGGGAAACGATTGCGATACTCGTTGTCCGGCGAACGCTGGCGGCGATCACGATCGGCAAACGGATTGCGCCGGTTGCGATTGCCTTGCGCCTGGCTAGCATTTTGATTGGCATTGCCATTGTTGTTACCCTGACGTCGAGCTGGCGATCGCTGCTGTCGTCTGGCAGGCGATCGACGACGTTGCGCAGAGCGGGAGCGACTTCGCTGGCGATTCCGTGAGCTGGAGCGTTCTCGACTGCGCTTAGAGCGTTCGCGTTCTCTGTTCTTCTCGTCACGCTTTGGTTCGGCTGCCTTTGGACGCTCTGGCTCCTTGGCTGCCGGCTTGGACTCCGGTTTCTGCACGGGTTTGCTTGGCTCCGGCTCCGGTTCACTGTCCGTCTGCTGCTCGTAATCTAAAGCATTCATGTCCACGGATTTGCGTCGCTTTGGTGGCGCCTCCTCCTTGGGCTTTTCCTTCTCACGTTCCGCCTTGTCATGTGTGTCCTTTGGCTTGACGCGTTCCGCATCCTTTTGTGAGTGGGATTCGCTGCGTTTGCGTCCCGCATTGCTGCTGCTGCTCTGCGGTTTCCTCTCGGGCAAGGTGACGCCGCCATAGGTGCTGGCATGCGATAGCTCAAAGAAGGATTTCTTGGGATCCTTGGTGGCCTCCTCGTGTCGCTTCTTGCGCTCCAATTCACGTCGCTTGACCTCCTCATCGCGCAGCTTATTCTCCTCCTCCATGCGCTCCAAATCGGACAGTTTAATGGTTCGCTTCTGCGCATGCTTCCAATGCGGCGGCGTGATGCTCTTTGAACGGCTGCGCGACGGCGTACGAAAACGCTATAAAAGAAGAGGATCATTAATTGAATTTGAAGGGGAGTTGAGTTAGTTTTTGTTGGCTTACAAAGACGCCGCGTCCTTTGACAATGCGACCGCTGCGTGAGGTTGGCACCTGCTTCTTTGACCAGCCAAATGCATTGCGATTGCGATCTCTGCCTCTGTCGCGCTCATCTCGTTCACGTTCCCGATCACGATCGCGTTCCCGTTGCCGTGCTTCGCGTGACACGTCTCGCTCTCGTTCCCGGGAACGCGATTTCTCGCCGCGCATTAGGAATTTGTTGGAAACCTGCACAGAAGTAAAGTACATCAATTAAATAAATAGTTCAAACTATTTTCCAAAGCTTCTACTTGCCTCTGGTATCTCGCTTGGATCGATTTTGGTTAATGTGACCAACGGATGTATTTCACCTTCTTCCTCACTATCATTCTCATCATTGTCCTGCTTTCCATTACCTCGTTGAGCTACACGTCCAGAGTCGCTGCTGCAAATTGCGGAAAATTGGTTTATAAAACTGTTTACAACTAAAGTTTGTTGTTTACTTTTCACTGTCGCTGGATTTGGAGTGTTTACGTGAGCGCTTCTTCTTGGATTTCTCCTTAATCTTGGCCTGAATTTCCTCCTGCTCGCTGTCAGATTCCTCTGTGGCCGTGGAACGCTTGCGGCGTTTCTTTTCCTTCTTGGCTATGGAGCAAAAGACCGTGAATCGTCAAGTCAAACAGTTAAAGAAGAGTTGTTTTCTTACCCTTTGATTGCTTTACCAGCTCTCCACAATTGGAAATAGCTGCATCCTGCAGCGGGCGTGAGTTGCGATCAATGGGCAGATCCTCTAATTGACGCACCAAATCCTGACCGGACAAAACTTGACCGAATACAACATGAATGCTGCAAAAGAAAAGAAAGTTTAGAAAAGGATTTTTATTAAATTGTTTAGCGGCGGTTTTCCGGCTTCAAGTTAGAAGGAAGGTAATCCTTATCTATCAGGTAACTTCTTAGTATGATAACCTCCAGTTAAAATTGGTAATTGTTTTTAACTGATCGATAACTTTTTTGCCTTAACTTGAAGTTGAGAAACGGACCATATATAATTGATTTGATTTACTTACTTGTCCAAGTGTGGCGCAGGCTGTGTTGTACTACAATGAAAAACAGAAGAGAAGAAAAATATTCTTTACACATTGCATAGCGATTGTTGTTGTGATTGTAGTGGTAGTTGTTGTTGTTGTTGTTGCAGTTGCTATTGTAGTTGCTGTTGCGGTTGTTGTGCGTTGTTGTAACAAACAAAAGTCAAGTTGAAGTCGCCACTAGCAACGACCCTCAAAATCTCTCCAGGTTGCAGTTATCGTAGTTATCGTGTTGCCAAGGACCAAGGGAGAGTCCTTCAATGTGTGCTTGGAAGAGAAGGGGCATAATACGGTCACTCCCACACACACAAACACACGCACCCACACACTTTTGAATGTACAATTGGCCAGTGTTGGGCAGCGTCATTGAGAGGGAGATGGGTGGGCGTTGAGAAGAGAGTCCGCTGCTCAGCTGATCAGAGATAACACGCTACACTCTCGCTATATGGCAATAGATCAATGAACAACAACAGATTTGGTTTTTTAAATACGCATATAAGAAAAAAGATTAAAAGAATTTGTTGTTGTCGCTGCAAAAGAAACTTCAATGCATATTAAATTTGTTAATTTTTTTTTTTTTTGTATTCAATTTTTGGGGGTGGTGAACTTCTCGAGCAACCCACTTACATAAAGAACTGCGAGCCATTCGTGTTTTTACCGCGATTCGCCATGGACAACAAAAAGGGGCGATCGTGCTTTTTATCAAAGCATTCGTCTGCAATAGTTTAAGTGAAAAATTCAAGAAATTTATTGATTTTTTACAGGAATTTTAAATAAAAGTCTCGTAATAATCACACTTTGGGATAATAGGAAAATTTCATAAATTAAATTTTAAATGAGTTTCTAAATAATTCGTATTTTTTTTAATTTAATTTCAAAAATGTTAAGCTATTTGCGAGTTAACAATTATTTCATTACTCTTCTATATAAATGAAAAACTAAAATGCAAATCGAATTTGACCCACTGTAATTAGACATACAAGCGGTAAGAGGGCTAAAGGCAAAAAGCTTAGCCCATATATTAATGTGATTTTAATCAGAGTAGTCTGCGCTTAAAAATCATTTTGTGCAATTTAATGGTCAGTTTTCAGCTTTAATTGACATTTGGCATGCCAATGAAGCGTAATAATAACAACTATTAAACGGGCATAGCATTTAGCTTTTAGTTTGATGCGTTTGATAACACTAGACACATACACATCTAGTCCAGGGGGGACTTTGCTGGCCAACGTATACACACACACACACATATGTATATTCGTATAGAGAGTGAGAGAAACTTACCCTCGAATGTGCCGCCATAAATTGATTCGCCGCCGGTTCCGTTGCCAGCACTAAAATCACCCGCCTGCACCATAAAATCCTTGACCACACGATGGAATATGACACCTTTATAGTGGAGCCGCTTGCCGGTGACAAGTCCGTTTCCCTTTTCACCCGTGCACAGCGAACGAAAATTCTCCACCGTCTTGGGAGCAACATCGCTAAATAATTCGAACACGATGCGACCGACGCTCAAACCGCCGAGTGTTATGTCGAAAAAGCATCGCGGACGCGTTGCACTCGCGTCCCGCTTATTTACCGTCATGTTTTTGTTTTCGTTTTGCTTAATGGCAATACACGAATACACTAATTAATTGTATTGATACGTTTTCACGTTGCACAACTTGTTTTTCGTTTTTTCTTTTTTTTGGGATTAGTTCTGCATTTGCGCTCGCAAAGCAGTGTGACCGCACAAACACTATCAAGATTTTACCACTATGAATGGGCACATCGTTCACATTGGGATGTCAAGCAATTAGATTTATGTAGTTCCAGGGCTGCGGTATGCAAGCAGTGCTGCAAAAAATCAATTAAACTTTCTCTAAAAATGGCAACGTTGTTCACTATACCGTAAAGCAGTACAAATTGCTAATGTTTTTTAATTTTTGTAAATTATTGTATTAAATTTACTAGATTACATGAAATTGCATTTTATTGCTTAAAAAAGTATATCTGGGGAGATACAACAAAGTAAACTTTCTTTGCAAGTGATGTCAAAAAACTGCTTGCAACGAACTTTAGCAAAGTGTGGCATCGCCGTGCAAATTTGAATAAATCAAGCGCGGCAATTTCAAATTAGAAATTCTGTTCAAAATAAATTTGTCTTCTATCTTTTGGGAATAATAATGTTTATTAGAACTACGCAAATACACAAATTTTAATAACTTTTTAAACACACGAAATTGGGTGTCGACAACAAAACAAAATGACAAAGAGTGTGTGAGGGAAAACAATTGAAATCCAAAAATGGTAGCAACTTACAACTACTCGAAAATATATAGTATTTCATTAAAAAATACAATCGAAAGAAAGTCAGTAAAATGGAATTCTTGATGCTGTGCTTCTTGGCAGTTGCTTCAACTACTCAACGGTCACGGATTTGGCCAAATTACGCGGACAATCGACATCGCAGCCACGCAAAACCGCAATGTGATAGGACAACAGTTGCAAGGGAATGACCGTTAATATGCCCTGCAGACAGTCCACAGTGCGCGGTATTTGCAGCGAACGTGTGGAGAATGCCATCGTCTCCTCGTCACCCTCCTCGCAGATGAGTATTGGACGTCCCTTCCTCGATGTCACCTGTTGCAAGGCATTCATGCACTTAATGTAAACCGGATCACGCAGCACAATCATCAGCACCGGCATCTCATCATCCACCAGAGCCAGGGGACCATGTTTCAACTCGCCAGCCAAGATGCCCTCACTGTGCATATAGGTCAGCTCCTTCACCTTCAATGCGCCCTCCAAGCAGGTGGCAAAATTGAAGCCACGTCCCATGATCAACAGCGATTTGTGCTTATACAGTTCCTTGGCCAGCTCCTGCACTTGGCTGTTCAGTTGCAGCACAGTGCGAATGTGCTGATCCAGCTGCGCCAAGCCAGCGATGATCTCCTGACGTCGTTGCTGCAGTGACAAACGATCCTCGGACATGACCAAAGCGAACATCACAAGCGAAATGAATTGTGAGGTGTACGCTTTAGTGGAGGCGACGCCAATCTCTGGTCCGGCATTGATGTGCACACCGCAGTGGGATTCACGACAGATGCTGCTGCCCACGGTGTTGGTGATGCCCACAATCAATGCTCCACGTTGCTTGCAATAACGCAAAGCCATCAAAGTGTCCGCCGTCTCGCCGGATTGCGAGATGAAGAAGCAAACATCATCGCGATAAATGGGCGTATTGCGATCGAGGAAATCCGAAGCCAACTCGACCATCACGGGCAGTTCGGTGAGCTCCTCGAGCAGCTGTCGAGTGGCCACTGCGCTGTGATACGAAGTGCCACAAGCGATGAGCATGAGACGCCTGCAACGTTTGATCTCCGGGATATATTCCTTGATCCCGCCGAGGACAACTGATTGGGTATCGAAGCGGACGCGTCCACGCATCGTATTGACCACGGATTCGGGCTGCTCGAAGATCTCCTTGAGCATGAAGTAATCGTAGTTGCCCTTCATGATCTGCTGTATCTCCATCTTCAGTGTAATGATCTCCCTGGCATGCGGATCATCTGAGGATTTGTTCAAGCGATGTATGCTGAGTGTGCCATCGCGTTTCACGGCCGCCACATCGTCATCCTCCAGGTAGATGACACGATTCGTGTGCTCAATCACCGCCGAGGCATCCGATGCGAAGAAATACTCGACTTCCTTATGCTCCAACGGCTGAAACTCGGCGCTAACTTCGCCACTTCCACCCGGCAGCACATGGAACTGTTGCTGGCCATGTGGACGATGCGCCTTGGTGTAGAGTATGGGCACATGATCGGTGGCCAGCTTAGTCTTGGCCTTGATGCCCACGAGTAGCGGAGAACCACGACGCGAGGCAACGCATTCCCCAGGGAAATGTTTGGACTTCAAAGCGATAGCAAAAGCGCCTTCCAGCTGCTGGATTGCTTGCTCGACAAGCTCCCCGAAGCTATAGCCGGGATGCGATTGCCACAGATGATGCACCAGCTTGGCAATCACTTCAGTGTCCGTATCGGACTCAAAGATGTAGCCACGTTTCTCCAGCAGCGTCTTCACATCCTTGTAGTTGGTAATGATGCCATTGTGGACAACCACAAAGGAGTTCTCCACATCGGAGCGTTGGGGATGCGAGTTGACCTCGCTGGGCACACCGTGTGTGGCCCATCGGGTGTGTGCAATGCCAATGTGTACGTCCACGGGCTGCGAGTAATCCTCACCTTGACACACCTCGGCTATCGCATCCTCGAGGATTTTCACTTTTCCGGTGCGTTTCACTAGCAGAATATCGTCGACTTCGTTGGGTGCATCGATGGCCAGGCCCGTGGAGTCGTAGCCACGGTACTCGAGACGCTTCAGACCCTGGACGAGCAGTTCTAAAATCTGCTGACGCGATTTGGGCGTCAAATAGTTGAGATAAGCAAAGATGCCGCACATGATGTTAGAGATGAAGATTTCTTATTTGCTTTACTTTGGGCCACGTCGACGTTGTGCAAACTGCGGCTATGGCAATATAAATGCGAAATATTCACTTTTTTTCTCGCGAGTGATAAATTGGTGCCCAGCACTCACATACACTCATACACGCACACCCAGGAAATTCTTACACACGCGCACACTAATCAAAAAACGCTGAAAAAGACAGCTGATTGCGACGTGCGCAATGTAAACAAAAGTTGATGCAATGCAATTTGCTTGGTGTGTGGCACGTCAGCGTTTGCCGATTGGTTGCCGCTGTTGCATTGGCTGTGCTTTGGTTCTTTGTGTGCGTGTCTCTTCATTTAATATTAAGCGTTGCGGTGCAGCGAGAGATAAGCAAAACATTTTTTGGAAATAAAACAAACAAGTTCATGGTGATGGGCTGCGCAGCGTTGCCACAGTTGGGTTACTGTAGGCGTTGCGATGTGAATGGTCTTTTATATTCTACGTTAAGTGTGACCAGAACAGTATTTTGTATATCTCAATATTCACACGTATGTCGCTACTTAAATTTATCTAACAATTAAAGCATATTAACCATTATTTATGATTAAAAACATGAATATGTGTATTTAAATACATATGAATATAAACATTTAACAGTTGTAAAACGCAGTCAGCAATTTTTTTCGTTTAAAAGAAATTGCTTGTAGTGCTGGGAAAATAGAAAAAACTAGAAAAATCATTAGTAATTCAAAAAGTAGCGCCCTCAAAAATGTCACTGGGAAGCATGCCATCATCACAAGTATCAGTGTTACCCTCCTATCCATCTCACCCATTGCGGAAGCGGTATATTTTGCATGTTTTGCCTTGACAAACGGTATATTTTAAATTAGAACTTGCGGTCACGCTCTTTTCGACCGCGACGGGTAAAAAACCACATGTCTTGCTCGGTATCCGAGATTTTATTATGAAATAATGCTGCAAAGTGCTGTTAAAACATAAACAAGTGCTTAACGTGTTAACTAGTAACTGATTACTATTGCAATTTGTGACAATCTGTGCGAATTAATTGCATTCGAGCTTATTCGTAACCAACAAAAAAAACGTTCGTTCTTACCTACCAGCCCACCAGCGCGTGAGTGAGCGAGCAAGCGATAGCGAGTGAGTGTGAGTGCGAAGAGTACGAAAACCGCAAAGCAAAGCATACGAGAAATAAAAACAACAACAACACAACAGCAGCAACAACACCAACAGCAACGCGACTAACCAACGCATACGTGAAACGTTAGCAAAGCAAAGAGCAAATCAAAAAAAAAAAACTCGGTGAATTGTGTATCAATTTTTTTGTTCTTGCTCTCGTGTGTTGTTTTTCGTATATATACATATAATTGTGATTTAGATTCGTGGTGCGTAATTTTTTGTTTATATACCATAAATATATATAATTAAATGTGCATGCGTGTGTGTGTATGTGCGAGTGTATGCGTGTGCGTAAAAGTCATTTGTTGAAATTTGAGCTTGAGAATAGTGAGTGCAGCAGGCAGCGCTGTCTGCTGAGGCTGCTGCTTCTGCTGGCTGCACAAAACAGCTGTTCGCTGCGCCAGGGATGCACACGATGCAAGCGTTGTTATGTTGCATAACCACGCTACGCCGCATTTGTTGTTGTTTCCCTTAACCAGTTTAATAATTGCTTCTACCTGTTTAGCAAATGTAGCCAGCATTCATTCATATTGCAGGCTATCTCATCAAGTTGATAATTTTTTTTGTTGGGGGTATTGCGTCGCATTCAAATTTGAGCAGTTGTAGTGTGGCCATTTTTTGAGACGAGTTGGCAGCACCGCCACTAAGCGCTTGTTGCTTTTTGGTCTGCTGCTTCGTACTAGTGTGGGGGGCATTTGTAGCTACAACAACTGGTGCTGCTCTGCTGCTGCTTGCTTCGCCGCCGCGCCTTAACCTCACTTGTGGTGGCTGCATAATATTATACTTCAGTTTTTTAGTTGCTATACTCGCCACACTCACTATCAATTTATTGTGCTTCATTAGAGGCGTTTATAATGCACCGTTTGCTGTGTGCATAGTGACAACAACAAATCAACAAATATTATTAAACGAAAAAGAGCGTGCAAATCGGGGGATATCGAAATATTATACAAATATTGTTATATACGCGATATTTTGTGGCACGGGGCAGAAAGGGGGACGAAGGCGAATACTATGGCACATTGCTAGTGCATAAAATGTAAGCCGAATGCAGTTTTTTGTTATTGCTCTTCTTTAAAAGGTCGAGGTGCAAAAAGTTGTCTGGCATTAAAAGTGTGTGTGTGTGTGTATGTAAAAACAATAACAACAACTTGCATCTTGTGACTTACAACATTGGTCTTTCTGTCTCTTTGCAGTTACTCGTTGCATACGCTCGTTTTTGTATTATTTTGTGTGGCAAGGAAGCACCAAAGAGTTTCCCCATCCAACAAACCCGCAACGTGCAACGCAGAGGAGGCGCGACAATCTGGAGTAGCGGCAACTTGAGTTGCCTGCTCGAGCAAGAACAACAACAACCCAACTAGCAAACGAAACAAGGCTAGCGAAGATGTCAAGCAGCAAGGTGGATGCCTCAGCTGCCACAGCTGCTGTTGCTGCCCCAACTGCTGCCGCTGCCACCGCCGCCGCTGCTGCTGCTGCTGCCGCTGCCACTGCATCGTATGCCAATGTTGTGCAGAATTTGGACAGCAAGAAGCAAGCGGCCGTTGACAATAAGGAGAATCAACCGAATTTGAAGACATTGAAATCATGGAGCGAGGAAACTGCTGCAGCCGAAGCTGCCACTGCCGCTGCTGAAGATGCCCCCAATGTGGGCGAGAAACGTGCGGCTGCTGGTGGCGATAACACCGCGGAGAATTCATCGGAAATGGACGATAACAATGACTTTTTGCCGGTGCTCTCGCATCATCGACGCGATCGCAAAAAGGCCCGCAAGGATAAAACGATCACTGGTCGTGAATCGTATCGCGACAAGCAGCAGCAGCAACAACAGCAACAACAACATCAGCAATCAGGTGCCGGAAATGGAGCCAGTGGCTCGGGTCCAGGACAGGGACAAAAGCAACGTCGTGGCGGTGATGGCGAGGGACGAAAACAAAGCGTTCGTTCGCGTCCCGGCCGCGGCAACAGTCCACGCAAAAATCCTGCCCCATCCGGTGGCAACAACAAGAACCACAAGGAACGCAAGTCTGATGATACCTCACCCAGCGCCAGTCTCGAGGCAGCCACAAGCAGCGGCAACGAAGCCAAGTCCGACACTGATCCTCAATCAGCGGCCCCTGCTGGAGCCTCGACTGCAGCAGCAGCCGGCGGAGCAGCAGCACCGCAGCCAAAGCGCTTTGTAGCAGCGCCACCGCCAAAGGTTAACGCTTGGAAGGTGAGTGATTGTATATATCTATTTCATTTATAAGGGAAGAGCGGGAATAGTCCAACAATTAATTAGTGGAATTGGAAATCCTCCATACAAATATCACAAATATAAAGTTTTCCCCGTTTTGCCAGATTCTCAAATTACAATAAACAACAAATGAATTAAAGTTAACAATGCATGGTTTATAGTCGTGTCATGATTATGATAGGTTGTAAATACATAATTATACAGCGACAATTTAGTCTATTGCTAAGTAATTTTATTGATTTCGAATATAAGTCGGAGTAACTCATTAAAAAATAGTGAGATTTAACGTAAAAATAGCTAAACAGGCAACGCTGAATGAAACACGTTTGTTTTCAGTGTGAATAGGGAAAGCAATCGTTATCGATAAGTTATCGCAGTCAAGCTGAAACACGTTTCTTATGCGCACTTTGGATAGGCCAACAAAGATTTTCGTATGACGAAATGTTGTGGACTAGGCGACGATGTTGTTTTTGTTTTGTTTGTTTGTTGATCTGCTGTCTGTTGTTGGTAAACAAATGTGCGTAGAATGGCGTATACGCAACAAATGCCACAAAGCATAACAGCTGATAAACACAAGTGCACAAGGCAGACGACGACAACAACAATGTAGGGAGGGGAAAACACGTTATATTGTTTTTTATAATCATAACAAATGACTACTGTGATTTCTTTTGTTTGTTATCTGTTTTTTTCGACTGCATTCCCATAGTGAATACAATTTATTGCTTCTGTTGCATTCGCATTGCATAATATTTGAATAGAAACAATTAGTCAAAACAAAGCGAAAGGCAGACACAAAAAGAATTAACAAACAAACGAATTATTTGTTGGCATTTATTTTGCTGTAGTTCGTTTTGTTATTCTATTTTATTTTTTGGGTTGGTATTATGCAATACAAGAGAGAGAAAGAGAGAGAGAGAATAAATGAAGCCATCGTCACCGGCGAAAAAGTTCACCTAAAACACGCCCACAACAACAACAAGAAGAAGAACAACCACCACAAGGAAAACAACAACAACAAGAACATCATCAATCGGTTGTTGTCTTTTGCTCTTTGCGTTCACATTCGGCGATTGTTTATTACGCCTTTTGCTCTCATTACGCGATTAAATTCGCGTCTATGTTTTCGATCTGTATTCGTCTCGAAATTAATTGGATTTTCGCGTTGTTGATGTTATTTTCTGATGTTCTCTTCCACATTTATCATCGCACACACAGCGATGAGAGGAAAAAGTAAAATTGTACAGTTAAAAATAAATGTCAAGGTCAGCAGAGACAGCGGCAGCGCTCACTGTGTCTGCCGCTACCGCTGCCTCTGTCGACAGCGACGTCAACGTCAGCATTTGCCGTTAGTTCCACGTTGTGGTTGTTGTTGTTTATCAAAAACGAAATCGAGAGGAAAAAGCAAACAGCAATTTGTGTGTGTAAAAGAATAAGTAATGAAAGTGCAGACTGAAAAGTAGAAGCAAAAAAGCATCTTGAGAGGTGTGGCACATTTGAAGATAAAACATTTTTCCATTTTGAAGTGAATTATCCTTATCTCTTTTTCAATTTGATGTACAGTTTCTCCAAATATCCCAATTGGGAGTTGTTGACAAATTGTTTAAGCTTCCCTCGCATGGCCTACATTATGCAAATTAGACTAATTAGGCAGCAAGAAGAAGCTTCTTTCGAAATTCAATTTGCGCTGTTGCCGAGGTGAACAGCTGCAATAACAACAACAACAATGATAATAAAATCAACTCTCGCTTTTAGCTTCCGTTTGTTATTGTTTTTGCCTGTCTGTGGTCTGGTTGTCTGTTGTCACACAAGTTTCGACTTGTCTGTTCTTGTCTCTGTTTTTAACTACCACAGTCGACGTCGTCGCTGCACCGCAACGCAGCGAATTGTAGCGCAGTCCCACATCGCAGCGAAGTCGCAGCGAATTCAAATCCAGTTGACGTGTGACTTTTCAGACGTTCGCAACGTGCGCGACAAAGAAATTTACTACTATTTATGTTTTGTGTACCTAGTCATTTAATAATTTCGGAACCTGCAAAATAAAACAACTTAATATTTCTATACTTGATAAATGAAATGAGATAACGAAGAGCATTTAGAACCTACGAAAGTCCGTTAGCAGCACGTGTCTTTTGATTGTGGTAAACTCACCACACTTGCTGTGCTGTGGTGAGTTCTGAATTCGCCGTGTTGTGCCGCGAATAACAAATGGAAATTAGAATGTTCGACTGCCGCGAAATATAAACGTGGAATCTTAAACCCGATATTGCATACGTATAAACATATTCACATACATATACAAACACACATGCATTGTATGTATGTACATATGTGCTGTACAAGTACTTGTTGATATCAACAACGTGTTACTCTCCCCATCTCTTTCGCTCTCACTCTCTCGTTGCTGCTCTGCCGGTTCTCGTGTTGTTTTCATACTCATTACGAATTTCATACCGTGGCAGTACCTTGCTTTGACTGAGTTGTATTTTGTGTTGCGTTGTATGTGTGAGTGTATATGGTAATAAAGAACGGCCATAAATCTGGGAGCGATTACGACAACACAACGCGTAATAATAATAACACTTGCGACAAGAATAACCAGATACAACAACACAAACATGAAAACGAAAGTAAATATGCAATCAACTTAACTGTTTACGAATTAAGCTAACTTTTATTAGTCACTTCAGTGGGCAGTCATTAGATTATAACTTGACGCCAACCAGAAATCCATATATAGAATTTCCACTTTATTTTTAGAAAATTCCCAATTGAATTGAGTTCAAATGTATGAACGTTAATCCTTAATCCTCTACAAATGCAAAGTAGAATTTAGTTATAAATTGTGTTCTCATAAACGGCATCCAGTTCGTTTCTAATAGATATTCTCCACTAGGCAATGGAAGTTTAACCATCGATGGTGTTACATGAAGCTTCTTCATAAAAAACGTACCCTAAGAAAAGGTGTAAATAAGTTAAATTGCTAAAAATAATTCAATTAAATTAACTTGCATTGTAAGGACACTTTTGAAACAGGTTTGTAACATCTTTTGTTAATGTATATAATAAATTTATGTAGGGAATATTTCGCTTTCGCTGATATTCACACCAATCGAAGGTTATGTTTATTAGCCATGGCTTGTATCCATTTGCTTTTTTCAATACTTTTGTGTTAATATAAAATACATCTATTGGATCCAAAATAGTTACATTTAAATCAAAAGTGATCATATTTCGTTTAAGAACTCGTAACCGACACTCCTGAACCTTAACCAATGATTTATTTAGACAATCACAGATTACGTTTGTAAATTTTAAGGTGGACGCATTCTACAAAAATATATTTTTAAAACAATTGGTACTTTTTAAAATCGAAGGATCTCACCAAACATGTTAAGATCACTAAAACTAGAGCCACGGTGAATAATTTCAGTTTTCATTTAATAATTCATTCAGAATATAGTGATTTAATTGTCTGATGAGTTGCTATTACATTTTATAAATAACAATGGTTCCATATTAATTCGTCTAGAGCCTATGGGGCATAAATTATAAACATATTATACGGTTCATTAATAAGAAAACTATTTATGAAACAATCTTCTCTAACTAAATGACAAAAAAAAAATAATATTTGTTTTATAAATATTTTATTTTTGAGGTTTTAAAGTTTTCTGCTTTAATCCTCCTCAAATGCAAAGTAGAATTTAGTTACAAATTGTGTTCTCATTAACGGCATCCAGTTAGTTTCTAATAGATATTCTCCGCTCGGCAATGGAAGTTTAATCATCGATGGTGTTACATGAAGATTCTTCATGAAAATCGTACCCTATGAGAAGGTATAAATAAGTTAAATTGCTAAAAATAATTCAATTAAATTTACTTACATTGTAAGGACAGTTTTGAAAAAGGTTTGTAACACCTTTTGTTAATCTATACAGTAAATTAATATAGGGAATATTGCGCTTTCGCATATATTCACACCCATCAAAAGTTATGTTCATTAGAAATGGCTTGTATCCATTTGCCTTTTTCAAGACTTGTGTATTAATGTAGAAATCATCTATTGGATGCAAAATAGTTGCATTTAAATTGAAAGTAATCATATTTCGTCTGAAAACTCGTAAACGGCACTCCTCAAATTGAACCAATGATTTATTGAGAGACTCACAGATTACGTTTGTGAATTTCAGGGTGGATGCATTCTGCAAAAATATAATTATATTTAAACAATGGTAGTTTTTTCTTACATATGAATGATCTCACAAGTCCTGATGAAAGTAATAATGGAAGAGCCACGGTGAATAATTTCAGTCGGAGATTCATGATGGTCGTCGGTAAACTATTTCCATTTAATAATTCATTCAGAATATAGTGATTTATTTGTCTGGTCTGATAATAATCCATCTTGAGCCTACGGGCATAAATTATAAACATATTATACGGTTCATTAATAAGTAAACTATTTGAGAATCAATCTTCTCTAACTAAATGACAAAAAATATTATATTTGTTTTATAAATATTTCATTTTCGAGGTTTTCTGCTTTAATCCTCCTCAAATGCAATGTACAATTTAGTTACAAATTGTGTTCTCATAAACGGCATCCAGTTAGTTTCTAATAGATATTCTCCGCTCGGCAATGGAAGTTTAATCATCGATGGTGCTACATGAAGATTCTTTATGAAAATCGTACCCTATGAAAAGGTATAGTTTGTTTAATTGTTAGCTAATTAGTTATTCAATTACATTAACTTACATTGTATGGGCAGTTATAATAAAAGTTTGTAGCATCCTTTGTTATGCTATATATTAGATTTATATAGGGATTGTTGCGCTTTCGCTGATACTCACACCAATCAAAGGTTGTGTTTATTAGCCATGGCTTGTATCCATTTGCTTTTTTCAAAACTTTTGTGTTAATATAAAATACATCTATGGGATGCAAAATAGTTGCATTTAAATCAAAAGTGATCATATTTCGTTTAAGAACGCGCAAGCGACACTCCTGAACCTTAACCAGTGATTTATTTAGACTCTCGCAGATTACATTTGTAAATTTCAAGGTAGACGCATTCTACAAAAATGTATTTTTAAAACAATCGTGAATTCTTACAATCGAAGGATCTCACCAAATATGTTAAAAGCACTAAAGAAAGAGCCACGGTGAATAATTTAACTCGGATGTTCATGATGGTCGACAGTAAACTATTTGGATTTCATATTCGTTTAGAATGGTGTTTTAGATTTCTGATGAGTGGCAAATACATTTTATAAGCTACAATTATTCGATAATAATTAATCTATATTAAATAGGGTATACATTAAAAACATTAGACGAACTATAAATAAGTCAATTATGTGGTGGAAATTGCTCAATATCACAATGACAATAACAAATTTATTTGTTTTGGTAAATACTTTATTTTCAAAGAATTTAGATATTCAGCTTTAATCTTCTACAAATGCAAAGTAGAATTTAGTTATAAATTGTGTTCTCATAAACGGCATCCAGTTAGTTTCTAATAGATATTCTCCGCTTGGCAATGGAAGTTTAATCATCGATGGTGTTATATGAAGATTTTTCATAAAAATCGTACCCTATGATGAAGACGTTTTATTAGATCAATTGTTGACAATTATTGAATTACATCAACTTACGTAGAAGGGACACTTTTGAAAAAGGTTTGTAGCATCTTTTGTTAATGTATATATTAAATTAATGTAGGGAATATTTCGCTTTCGCTGATACTCACACCAATCAAAAGTTATGTTCATTAGAAATGGCTTGTATCCATTTGCTTTCTTCAAGACTTGTGTATTAACGTAGACAACATTTACTGGATGCAAAATCGTTGCATTTAAATTGAAAGTAATCATATTTCGTCTGAAAACTCGTAAACGGCACTCCTCAAATTGAACCAATGATTTATTGAGAGACTCACAGATTACGTTCGTGAATTTCAGGGTGGATGCATTCTGCAAAAATATAATTATATTTAAACAATTATAATTTTTTTTTTACATATGAATGATCTCACAAATCCTGATGAAAGTAATAATGGTAGAGCCGCAGCGAGAAATTTTAGTCGTAGGTTCATGATGGTCGTCGGTAAACTATCTTCATTTAATAAATCATTCAGAATATAGTGATTTAATTGTCTGATGAGTTGCTATACATTACGTATAAATAACAATAGTTCGATAATATTCCATTTATAGCCTATGGGACATAAATTATAAACATATTAGACCGAACATTAAGAAGTCATCTATTTGTCAAATATTGTACACTATCGAAATGACAATAACAAATTTATTTGTTTTGGTAAATACTTTATTTTCGTAGAGTTTAAATGTTCAGCTCAATCCTCTACAAATGCAAAGTAGAATTTAGTTATAAATTGTGTTCTCATAAACGGCATCCAGTTCGTTTCTAATAGATATTCTCCACTAGGCAATGGAAGTTTAATCATCGATGGTGTTATATGAAGATTCTTCATGAAAATCGTACCCTATGAGGTATAAATAAGTTAAATTGCTAAAAATAATTCAATTAAATTAACTTGCATTGTAAGGACACTTTTGAAAAAGGTTTGTAACATCTTTTGTTAATGTATATATTAAATTTATGTAGGGAATATTGCGCTTTCGCATATATTCACACCCATCAAAAGTTATGTTCATTAGAAATGGCTTGTATCCATTTGCCTTTTTCAAGACTTGTGTATTAACGTAGACAACATTTACTGGATGCAAAATAGTTGCATTTAAATTGAAAGTGATCATATTTCGTCTGAAAACTCGTAACCGACACTCCTCAAATTGAACCAATGATTTATTTAGAGACTGACAGATTACGTTCGTGAATTTCAGGGTGGATGCATTCTGGAACAAAATGATTATATTTAAACAATTATAGCTTTTTTTTACATGTGAATGATCTCACAAATCCTGATGAAACTAATAATGGAAGAGCCGCAGCAAATAATTTTAGTCGTAGGTTCATGATGGTCGACGGTAAACTACATATTTTCGTTTTTAATTCGTTTAGAATGGTATTTGAGTTGTCTAATGAGTTGCTGTTGCACTTTATGAATAATCTCGATTCGATAATAATTCATCTAGATCAAATTGGGTATAAATTAATAACGTATTAGACTTATTTGTCGAATATTGATCACCAACGAAATCACAAATACATTTACTTTGCCTGGACAGATTACATTATTGAATTTTAGTATTGAGAAGCTAGTCGAACGGACATGTTTAAACTTAATACTTTTAGGAATTATATAATCGATAATCTTTTTAATAAATAGTTTTGTTGAATGCTGTAAATTGAAATTGGAAATTCGTTAGATTTCTAAGTGGTGATTTAAAAAATGTAAAATCAACTAATTAAATGGCAAAGTTTTTAAAAACAAGTAAGAAAGTTACAGTCGAGTGTGCTCGACTGTGAGATACCCGCTACCCATTTTTAATAAAGGCAAAATATTGCGGTATTATTTTCAAAATATACCGAAATACTAAAAATATACCAAATACATCATTCAAAGTATACCATAGACGGCACAATGTATCAGATTGTCGGCCAAAGCAACTAAGAGCCCTAGTAAGTAAGCGTTTTTGCCCATACAAAAGTATTTCTTTAATAACTTCGCAACAAAATTTTCAGGAATCATAACTACTATAGTAATTATTGTATATACCAAAATTCAACAACTCTAGCTTTAAAATTACGCTTGTTATTTGATTTTGTTTGATTTGCGGGGGCGGAAGTGGGCGTGGCAAAAATTTGAAACAAACTTGATCTGCGTGCAAACATAACAAATGCTGTCGAAAAAAAATTATAGCTCTATCTCTAATAGTCTCTGAGATGCAGTGTTTCATACGGACAGACGGACATGGCTATATCGTCTCAGCTGTTGACGCTGATCAAGAATATATATACTTTATAGGGTCAGAGATGCCTCCTTTCACCTGTGACATACATTTCCTGCCGGCACAAAGTCATAATACCCTTCTACCCTATGGGTAGCGGTTATAAAAATACAGTAGAATATTGACAATTGGTCATTTAAAATAATGACATCATTTCGAATAAATTAAAGCTAAAATTAGTTTTAATTTTGATATTAATGGCACATTATTTATGTGTAAGAGATAATAGAACGTATTACTAATTTTATCACAGTTGAATTCACTGGATGTGCTCTTCTTTGTTGAAATTGTTCTTATGCATTTCGTTTGTGGAATTTTCTTTCTTCTCGATCATTATTTCTTAAGCATTCACGTCATTGGCATTCATAAAATTTTCCTTGTTTTGTCTTTTCCTGGATCTTAAGACTGCAGATGAGAATTAAGAAATCCTATATACTATGTGTATATTAGACGAAATGCGTAAAAAATCTGATATAACGTATTGCGTATATCTTTTGTTGCATTATATAACGTCGTGGTATTCCTAGCAAAGCTGCATTATCTCAGGTCATTAATCCCTGTTCTGATAACGATTGTTATATGAATTTATTGTACAAGTACATAGTAAATATTGATTTAATGTGAATGAAATTAAATTGAATAATGAACTTACGTAATTTCAGTAATTTTGTAATAGTTGTAGTAGTTGACATGCTTTACTAACTACACCAATTAAATATAGCCAATATTAAATGGATACTTGAAATAAATACTATAATAATGTACTTTAACTTATCATTTGATCGGTTGTCTGTTCACTAAGTATATAAACCAGATTGTCATCGGATCTAGACAGCTGTGATGCATGAAATAGTTTACTATTATAGATAAGATTGTATTACTTTACAAACATTTCAAATTCTCATAAATATCGCTGCGTAGTTTTGTGGCTTTATGTAGATAAAAAGGCAACAAAGAATATAAAATATTCATTGAAAATTCCTATTATATGAATGCACATCAAAATGTTTGCACTTTTGGTGTTATGTTGTCAAGTCATCAGTTGTAATTATCGTTCGAATTTGAATTAATTACACTGTTAATTGCACAAATTATTAACACCTTTCTGTTAAAAACTGAAGCATATTTACAATTGTGTTAACTGAGAATCATTCATTTCCCTAGAGAACGGCGATAACAACTTGGTTTGCTTTGGTTCTTGCCTTGAGATAGGCAAGGTACGCAGTTGGGTGTGTTTATAAAGACCCCCGCAACAAAACATAAACAACTTACTTATACTTACCCTCCCACACACACACAAACATACCCACACACCCTCATTACCCCCACTCTGAAGCACTTTGGAGTCGTCGCCTTCAGTTGGCTCCATTTGGTCATTGTTGTTGTCATTGTAATTGCGTTTAATCCAATAAAAATACTAAAAATAGCTAAAAGTAAAATGAAAAATACTCATAAATTTGTTTACGCTCAAGTATTGACCTCTTTGTACCCTGTACTCGGAGTTTCAAAAAGGAGTATGCAACTTTTTAAAGATAAAAGTATTTATCTTGAAAATATACTATATAAAAATACTAAAGATATGATAAAATACTAAACAAGCACTGTATTTTTGTACTTAAATTTAAGTAAGAGGTATGTTTCAGTCTTTTTTTTTTGTAAATAGCAATTGTGTTCATTAGTTGTCGGCATTCTTATTTGCCATTTAATTGATAAGGCATGTTTTGTACTCTTTGAAGCCGTTGCTCGGGCTGTGCGAGCATGTTTGCAATTCAGTTGAAAAACCTGCTTAGCTGGTCAGGGGCCAAGCCCCCCCTCGCAGCCAGTAAGTCGGGAGGTATGTAAAGTCTCGAGTCGTTGATTTGATTATGAGCACGTTGTCTTGAACTCGCAGTTGTTGTTGTTGTTCTTGCTCAAATTCTGCTTAGTTACGAGTATTTTTTTATTTTACATAACGACTTTTGCGGCCGGCATCGTCATCTTTTGCCCGCATTGCAATCTATTTCAATTTTCTGAAACGTAGAAAGACTCAACTGGTGTGATTACGGACAGAAGAGAGAGAGAGAGAGAGAGAAGCCGTAGCAGGGGAGTACGGCAAATAGACTAAAAAGTACGAAAAGAGAATGTGGGTCTTTTTGCACGTTTTTTGCGACTTTTTATTTACTTTTTATACGATTTCATTTGCAAGACAAGACCTGCCTCGGGTTCGCACCCGATGTTCTTGATTCTAATGTCAAGCGAAAAAAGCCGTCGACGTTGACTGCAAAACTTTGACTGCGGCTGCTCTGCTAACTATTGGGGGGACATTTAAAAATGTTATTTTGCTTGGGATTCGCCTCAGTTGTCTTTTAGCGATCGTTCGTTGTGGAACTAAACAAATGAATAGAACTGAGAACTGAAAAATTCCAATTCCAATAGATTTATCTATTCTGTGACTCCAAAGTGTTACAACAACAACAGCAAACGCAACTTTATTGCGTATTACTATTTGCAATCCAAGTGAATAAATCGAGAGGCAAGTTCAAGTTTTGGTTTGCAAAAAAATATTCTCAAGGTTCTTTCGATTTGATTCGTGACTTGTGATGAGTTTATAGAAATGTAAATCGACTTGTTATATGTTAAATGCATACATTCTCTTATATGATTAATGGGTTAGCGAGTGTTTTTGCTATGCAAATGATGTGAAAGCCTTTGCTAATGGACTACTGCCTGAAACTCTTAAAATAACTTTGTTGTTTTGTCAAGATACTAAAGACCCCGCTGGATTAAATCAGCCTATACTATAGGACGGCGTTATCATGAGTAATATTTAGTCTAGATAAACACAGAACCTTTATTGTCGTAAAAAGGTCTTTATATTATAAATACAGTTTAAGTGAATGATTCACCTGTTTTATGCCCTTGAGGAATGTTTTCAAAAACTAGATCAATTTTATTTTTAATTTTGTAAAATATATCATTCAATACGTTTTGTCATATATCGAAAATTTGTCTTTAGTTTGTGCCTAAATTTACAAAGAAGCATATCTAAGATATTCCTAGGATAGTTCAATCTATACTATAGATTCAGATACTTGCATTTTCTTCGTTCAACAGTTCTCACTGTACTTTATTCAATTGATGACCTTGTATTATCACAATGACTATGTAGCTTAATGATTCCTCTAATCTGACTAAAATTGTATTTTATTTTTAAACATTTTATGGCAAATACGTCAGCTATAGGTAGGCGGCGATTGTCATGAAACAGATAAGAGGGCAATAAATAAATTTGCTTTTATTTAACGTAACTACATAAATACTATAGTTACATGAATCAACATCACGCCCAACTCACGTGTCTACACTACAAAGGGAAAATTGTTTGCATTCCCGTAGACTTTCGTTTCGAGTGGAAAATTACTGACCCTGATACCCTTAATTTGCTGTTATGATTCATCATCGTACACCACGTTGTCAAGGGAAGTCCTGCAGAGTGCAATTTTAGGGTTCTATTTTTTCCTAGGAATTGAATACAATTGGAAGTTGGACGTTCATTCTGAAAATGATTACGTGATGTTTGTCGCATGAGAATTTGTTGTTCTTGACAAAAGGAAACTGCGAAAAGAAGCAAAGGCGAAAACACATGTAAATAAATTAAAATTTCATACACATTTAAAATGAGAAAAACAAAATAATAAAAATACAACGCGCACAACTCGTTTTGAGTATGCAACACTTGCTCTCTTTTGCTCAGTGGCTTCTCTCCCAAACTCGCTTCTCTCTCTCACACTCACTCTCAGTCTCTTGCATGGCGAGTTTTTCCAACCACCCGCGGCTGCTGCTGCAGCGTCTGTGGCCTACGTGCCGAAAATCACATGTTGTTTGTTTTGCTGTTTTTCACATTACAGTTACAGTTACAGCATGTTTATGTTTATGTTTATTAGCGTTTTGTTTGCGTTTCGCATTAATATGCAATGCTATACATATCTTCAAAACAACACCTTAATTTAAACAGCCAAGCACACGAAAATACGGTAGTTATTCGATAGGATAAATCGTGTATGATAAAAACAAAAAAGAAGGCAAAGACTACGTGCAGTAGTCAGCACATACACATAAAACAAAACCTGTATATGGATACAGGGTGTCTCATGCTCTGTGCGCTGTGTCTCTGCACGCTGCCTTGGCCCGGCAAATTGCGTCGCCGCTCCTCTCTCATCATTGTGTTTTGCTCTCTCTCGCTTTGGTTCGTTGTGTGTCTTATGCGCGCAACCGGCGCATCGGCTGTTTTTTGTTTTTATTTTGAAATGAATTTTTTATGTACTCTCTTTGTTGTTGCTTTGTGTTAAACCAGTTGTTGTTGTTGTTGTCGCTGTTGGCTGTGGCCCTCTTTGTGCCGCGTTGTTGTTTTCATCTTTGCTGTGCTCGTTTCTGCTCACGTAGTCAACGCGTGCACAGCAAGCAATCGTCGGCAGAGCAACGACAACAACGACGAGTTATTATCGTTGGCTTGGCTGCGATGGTCGAGCACAGAATTCAACGAGCAGTTAAAGAGAACGCACGCGTTTTTACAAAGTGCTCCAGTAAAAGCTATAAATAAACTCAGCCATTTGTTTAAACAATTTGTGAGAGTGAGACAAGGCAAAAAGCATGAAAAAGATCGCCAACAACAAACACAAGAAACTGTGAAACAGCAAAACAAACAACAAAAGTGTGAGAGTGTGTATGTGTGTGTGTGTGGTGCGATAAGATTACAAGAATAACAGAAACTAAAAACATTTTACGAGTTGCCTTTTGCGATTGATAATTAATTGGCAAGAACAGCGTGTTGTTTAATTTTAACTTGAGGTAATTTCACTTTTCACTTCAATCTGGTATACACATTATTTATAGTACGAAAAGTGGGTTAGGGACACTCCCTCTCTTAACCAAAGACTGGAGAAGTCTTTGTCCCTTGTTGTGGTTGATGTTGTTGTGGCGCATTATTTTCTAGGTTATGTTGAAGTTGGAAGCGAGCAAACTCCTAGAACTACAAAAGAACAAGTTGAATTGATTTTCCAGTCGGGACTATGTGACGCATACTTAATTTTCAAATTGCTTAGTAGTTGTAAATGAACATAAATTAATTTTGCTATCTTGTTATTCCCATGCAGATATCAACAAAACAAGTGGGCAGCCCAAAAGCTGGCACATCGCCATTGGACAAACGCGTCTTGCAGCCAAAGACGCAACAACAGCAACAGCAACCTAAACAGACTGTCAGCAACAACAATAATAATCAAAACGCACAGCATAGCAATACCAGCAATCCTAGCAACAAAAAGACACAACAACAACAACAACAGCAGCAGCAGACAGCAACACAGACAGCAATAAAAGCCACAACTGCCGCAGCAGCAGCAACAGCAGCCACAACAACAGCAGCAGCAGCAACAAAAAGCGACGCCGCTTCAGCAAACGGTGAGTAAAATACTCTCAGTTCTTTCTTTCTTTCGCTCTCTCTCTCTCTCTCTCGCTCTTTGAGTATTGCTATCTCTGTCTGTCGGCGCAACTGCGTCGAACATGATGTGATTGGCCTGATTCTTACTAATTCCTAAACTTTCCATTGCCCTCCACATACACACAGTTGATGCAACTAATGCGGATGCGCTTGCCAGCTCAGTGGTAAAGGACAAAAAGAAGGTCAATCAAAAGGTAAGCATTGCATGATGAAATCCATTCTTGCATCCTTTTTCTACATTATTCTTTCATTTCTCTGCCATCTGCAGGCCAGCGACTTTAGCAACGTTGGTGAGTGGCCAACGCTTATTGGCGGCGTTTCGGGCAGTGGCAAAGCCACCGTTAACGAGACCAAGCGCAGCTCGACAAAGAGACAGCCAGCGGCCAAGGGTGCAGCAACTGCAGCAACAGTCGCCACAACAGGAGCAGCAGCAGCAGCAACAGTAGCAGCTTCAGCTAACGAAGTTAGTGCCGAGTCAAACGTTGCAGCCGCATCAGCAGCAGCAACAACAGTTGCAACTGCCACCAGCAGCAGCAATAGCAGCAGCAGCAACAACAATAGCCAAGGCGGCAGCAACGTTGCCACAGCCAGCACGAGTCATGATGCCAAAAGCCAGCGAGAAGGCGAGCAATCTGCTGGCAGCACAACTGTCCCAGCTCCTGGCCCCATTGCCGGCTCAGCTGCCATTAACAAGAAGATACCCAAGCACAAGTGGCGTCCACTGCCAATCGATCTGGCCAAGTCTAGCCGCCCCAAGCCCATTGGCGGTCGCTCCAATCGTCGCTATGCCGACGATGCCTACGACCAGCGTCGTCCGCCGCGCACTTACCACGAGCCACGTGTCGCACGTGGTGCAGGAGGTGCCGGTGGAGATGCCACCGCAGCCGGTGGAGCAGCCACAGAATCGTCGCGGCCACATGGCGGCGGCCGTTATGCGTACAACACACGCACATCGGCTGCTGCGTCCGAGCGCGTGGATTCCTGGCGTAGCAGCGGCCCCAGTGCCGCAGGCTACGATGACCAGCGCACGGGGGCAGCAGCAGAAGGAGGAAGTGGGGCAACGGGTGCCGGGACAACAGCGTCAGGGGGCGGTGTGCGCGGTCCACGCCGATTCCGGACGCCGTATCGCGGCGGTCGGCAAGGGCGCGGTGGATTCACAAGACCGGGACCAGGTCGTCCAACTAATCGCATACCACGCCATCTGTTAGCTTCCGGCGAGTACGTCAACTATTTGCCGGCGGACGCAGCCGGCGCAGATTCATCGCAATCCTATGTGCTCATGGGCACACACTACTTTGGCAACATGCCCGCTGCGTACATTGAAATGGACGCTGCCAGCGTCAAGGAGGCCATCAAGAAGCAAGTGTAAGTACCCGAAGAGTCCTTCCCCATGTGTGATAGTAGTTATAATCTATATTGTAAATAAGTGTGGATGTCATGTTTAAATATACAGTGCACGCTCGATGCATAAAATTGAAGAAATGTGGTTCTAAGATGAGTAATGTTTGTATTCTTATACTATATACTGATATTGATTATATTGTATACCGATTACTGATTATGTATACTATTAGTTATGTATACTGAAAATTCCTAATGTATCTGTTACTATATAATGATTGTTAGGCATACTGAAGATTCCTAATGTATCTGTTACTATATAATGAGTGTTAACTCACTTTTTAGTGTTTCACTCTTTAAAGCCTGCACTGTATATTTCATTTGTTCTATGTTCTCAATCTTCCCGATATTAACTTTACGTTTGCTCGCCCAATTTTTCTTTGCCCCACAGTGAATACTATTTCAGCGCCGATAATCTTAATGGCGACTTCTTTTTGCGACGCAAAATGGATCCCGAGGGCTATATACCAGTCACACTGATCGCCTCGTTCCATCGCGTCTTGGCACTCACCACAGACGTTGCCCTTATTGTGACCGCCATCAAGGACTCGGACAAGCTGGAACTGTTCGAGGGCTACAAAGTGCGCACCAAAACGGAGCCCACCATTTGGCCCATCAGCGATGTCACCGATGAGCATGGTCACACCTTGGCCGAGCAGCTGCAATTGCAGCAAAAGGCCAAAGCTGAACAACAGTTGTTGCAACAGCAGCAGCAGCAACAGCAACCGGACCAAGAACAAAAGCCAGAAAAGCAGACTGAATCGAAAACAACAGAGGCTGTGGCAGCAGCAGTGTCCAAGGAGGATGATGTGGAGCAGCAGCAGGCAACGCCACCAGCAGCTATACTCACCGCTGGCATGGCAACAAAGCCACTGAGCAGCATACCTCCGCCGCCGGTGCCAAGGAATTCACAGAATCTGGTGCCCAAGATGTTGCTGGAGAAACAGCAGCGACCAACCATATCGGGTATGAATCCGGTGAATGCCATTAGTGCGCTGACACAGCGTGTGGAGGGACAGAAGGCGGGTGCTGCTGCCGAGCTGGCCGATCATCTGAGCGGTCTGGCCGAGAGTGTGAAGCCAAAGAGCAGCTCGACGCCAGAGAAACAACTCAGGGCAGCTCAGGGCGCTGCACCATCGGGAGGAGGGGCAACTACTAATAAGGCTGGTGTTGGTGATGGGGTAGCAGCTGCTTTGGTGGCGGAGCCTGAGGGCATGTGGAAAGAGGTAAAGAGACGCTCCAAAACAAACGCTTTAAAAGAAAACGCTACTACTAAATCAATCAGCAACAACATCGACAACAACACGTCCACCACGTCAACACAACAACAACAACAACAAACGCTTTCACAAACGCTCAACAAAAATAACAACAATAATAATAGTAACAACAACAACAACAACAATGTTAAAAATGTCAAGTCCAACAACAACACCGTCACCGCAAACGCCACCTCGTCCACATCCACCACAAAGTCCTCGTCCTCGTCAACCACGAACAAAACCACCACAACCACCTCCACCACGCCCTCGTCCGCATCTGCATCAGCATCCGCATCCAACGCCTCATCAACAGCAATCATCACGAACAACACGTCCACAACCACCGCAAATGCCTCTGTCACAAATGCCACAAACAACAACAACAACAACAATAAGAACAATAATAAGAACTTAAAATCATCTGGCAACAACGCTGCTTACACGACCAACTCCCAATCCTCCTCCAAAACAGCTGCTGCTTCGTCATCCGCTCAGTGCCATGCCGAAAAGGAAGAACTAGACTTTCAATTTGACGAGGAGCTAATGGACCCCATACCCGCCACCGGACGCATCAATAACTTCACCGAAAACTTCTCCGACGACGATGAATCCGATTACGAATTCGCCGATCGTGACATCAACAAGCTGCTCATTGTCGCCCAGGTGGGACGAGCCCCCAAGCACGAGGGCTACGATCGCACCGCTGACTTCACCTCACGCACCAAAATCACTCAGGATCTGGAGAACATTATCAACGACGGTTTGGCCAACTACGAGGAGGACTTGTGGACCACCACAAACATTGTGCCCGATTATCGCACCGTCAATGTCATCTCCCAGGCGGACTTTGAGAAGCTAGCCGGTGGCAAGCGGCCGGGAGCACAGCTCCTGCAACAGCAGCCACCTCCGCCACCGCCCAGTTATGTCGATGATCCCGAGCACGATGCTGACGATACGCTTTTGGGTGACACAACACTCAATTCAACCTTGAATTCCACATTGAAATCACGACGTGCTCGCTTCTATGCTGCACCCAATTCACATTCGATTGATCCGCGCACGCCAAGGAAGCGCAAGTTGCGTCACACTGCCAATCCGCCAGTGGAGGCTCACGTCGGCTGGCTGCTGGATACGGTGGAGCATCGTCCGCGCACCACATCGATGGGCTCGTCGGCTGGCACCTCGCCAACAACGTCGTCGTATGGCTCGTTTGGTTCGTCGGTGCCGCAATCGCTGCCCGTTTTCCAGCATCCATCGCATGCGCTGCTCAAGGAGAACAACTTTACGCAACAGGCGTATCACAAGTATCATTCACGCTGCCTGAAGGAGCGTCGTCGCTTGGGCTATGGACAATCGCAGGAGATGAATACGTTGTATCGCTTCTGGTCCTTCTTCCTGCGCGAGAACTTCAACAAGAGCATGTACAATGAATTCCGAACGCTGGCGCTCGACGATGCGGGCAACGGGTTCCGTTATGGCCTCGAGTGCCTCTTCCGCTTCTTCTCGTATGGCTTGGAGAAAAAGTTCCGACCCAATGTGTATCAGGACTTCCAGGACGAGACCATTAACGACTACGAAACAGGTAAGCTAAAGTCTTAAGAGAGTTGTCTAAAGAGTATTCTAAATCAAATCATTTTTTGCTCTAGGTCAATTGTATGGCCTCGAGAAGTTCTGGGCCTTCCTCAAGTACTACAAGAACGGTGAGAAATTGGAGGTGCAACCCAAGTTGGCCGAATATCTGAAGAGCTTCAAGAACATTGAAGACTTCCGCGTTGTGGAGCCCGAGATCAATGAGATGCTCCAGGGTGTTGGCAGCCTGAATCCAGGTCGTGTTCTCAACAGACATCGCAGTGTGTCCGAGAGCGATGGCACCGCTGTCATCACCTCTGGTGGTCGTCGTCTTAACACCACAATCACCAATCGCAGCGATTACGTGGGTCGTCTCCTACAGCAGCAACAGCAACAGCAGCAACAACAACAGCAGCAGCAGCAACACTATCAGCATCAATACGGCGGCTATCAGCAACAGAATCGTCGTCGCACTGGCTCCTTTGGCAGCAGCACAGTACGCATACGCAGTGGTTCCCTCGGCAATAAGCCACAGGTGGCCAATCGCAATTATCAGCAGGGATCACAGCATGAGTTGCGCCGCGGCGGCAGCAACTCTGGCCTGGCGCCACACAAGCGTCAGCAGCAGCAGCAACAGCAGCACAAAGGCAAGCCACAGCCGGCGGCTCAAATTGGAGCGCAGCTAAGTGCAGCACGTGCCTCCAACTCGGCGGCAGTCACAGCAGCAGCTTCGACATCAGCAGCAGGAGCAGCATCGACATCAGCGGCAGCAGCAACAACAACAGCAACATCGTCGTCGTCGCAACAGAAGTAATTTTGTTAACGCAACCAGAAGATTGGTTTTAGATTACTTTATATGACTCTTACGATTAGCATAGGGCGATTTGGAGTAGCATGTCCAATAGCTCTTCTCTCTTTTGTTTATTCATATTATTCTTTAGTAGTATTCGAGTCAAGCGATATGTGGGGAGATCCGTTAGCGTTAGCCTAATTAAGTTAATATTTTGAAATTTTGTTTATATATTGCAATTGCCCCTAGCGTTGGTTTTGTAGTTACGATTAATTGTTTCCGTTGTTTTTCTCCTCGACTTCTTTTACTTTATTATTTCACTTTCACTTAAAAATCTAACTGAAAACAATTTCTTATGAAATGCTCAATGTTGTTAGCACACACACAAAAACCACAAGCAGCTCAGAACAGCAGCAACAACAACATCCCAAACTATATAGGCAGACTATGGGTCTGTACCCAGTGCCAATTCATTCGATTCAGTTACATTTTGTCTGCTTTCAAATATTATATTAATATTATTTTGCTATTTATCCGAATATATTTTATATATTTTCTATACAACAACATTAACAACAACAAAAAGAATGAAACAAGAAGCAAATTTCCTATAATAAAGCAGCGTCAATAATTGAACGTAATGCCATGAACTGTTGTACTATATACATAACGATAACATACATAAACATATAACGATAACGATAAACATAAAGATAAAGATAACGATTTAAAAATAACCCTATTATAATTACAACCAAAACGACAAGGTAAACGAAATTAATATACAGAAACCAAATGATCTTTTGTACATTAAATGCAAGCGCAAAAGTACATTCAATCTATATATACATATATTCATATATAGAGACATATATACATATACGTATATCCACTTATATATATATATATATATCGTGTGTGGCATTGGCGCAATTGTAATGTTATGTTATTTAAGAGAGGCAGGCGATTGTTAAAACCTTATAACCTAGATCGAGGCATGCGGCGCGCCAACTGTCAGCGAATTTTATTTTTAAGCATTTACAATTTGAAACGAAATGCAAAAACTCAAAAACATTGAAGCAAAAAGAAAAACACACAATTGCTATGAATATGACATCCATTGACAATTTTTCAAAATGGGCGTCTGTACTTTTCCTTAGCATTGCACACTGCCTCACTTTTTCAACCCCCCTCCCCTCTTGGCCAGCCCAGCCCAGCCCACATAATAAACTCCTCCGAGCCCAGTTCAATTGGCTAACCGATTCAGCAGCATTTAACAAACAAGTTCATGTCCAAAATCGAAAATCCTTTATTTTATTCTTAAGTTATTGCACTTGTTACATTAATTTGAAATACAAGAAAAATTCTGGAAAAAAAAACTATTAAAACTATTTGAAAAAAAAAATGTCAAATCCAAAAAAAGTTTAAAACTTTCGAAAATAAAAAGCAAAAAAAAAAGATGCATACGAAACAAAAACAAAAATTTATATATAAATATAAATAAATACAAAAAGGAAATGTGTTTTGCATAGCTATTAGAATTAGTTTTAAAGATATGTGAGAAATCAAACGTAAGCTTACTACTGATAATTACCTATATACGATATACATATGACTACAAATTCGTGAAAAAACCTAAACGACAAATATCCATGATGATGTGTAGTTTGGAAAACTGTTGATCATAATGATGATGATAATGGGCTGCAAATATAGAAAAACAAAACCAATACATTTATATCGATGCCAATAAGCGAATCGAACTAACTGAAAAGAAAACTATATCCAAAATAAGATAATCCGAAATCCATTAGCTCTCCTTTGGTTTAAATGCTTCGCGCATCGTAAACGATAAGCAACCAAAAAAAAAAAAAAAAAAGAAAAAAGTGCAAACAATGTCATTACATAAATATTTTGTGTAATTAATATATATTTTTTTTAACATTAGTTATTTGTAAATATTTTTTCTGCTTTTAAATTGTCGCCCAATTCTTCCTAACTGTAAACACACACACACACATACACATATACACTCACAAACACGTATACTACACACAGCAATATAGAGAGCTTACCAATTATACATTTTTCAATCATCGATTTATATTGACTACATTTCTAAATACAAAAACAAACACAACAAAAATTTGGCTGTTGCATAATTTAAATAGTCTAATTATTTGCGGTCAACAAATAGATTTTTCGTTTATCAATGATCATATTGAAAGTGCGTATGTTGAGTTTTGTTTAATTTTCATCGGATAATTATTATTAACTTAATCGACACCCGCACATACACACACACACACACACATACATATGCTCGCTTGTTAGTGTGTGTGTTTCCTTTAAGTTTTCAATTTTTATAAAGTATACATATTAAACTTAATCTATGATACCTTTATATACAACAAAAACAAACAACTACGAAATGATGCAAAAGTAAAATGAAAAGTTAAGAAAAATCTAATAATTAATTTTGTAAGCTACTTAAATGAAAATACGAGTAAAGATGCAAAACAAAAAAACAGAAGAAAATAAAACGAAAAAAGATTAATGTGAAAAACGTGATAGTTTAAACCATAAAGATTAATATTTACTACTATTATTATATGAATAATTAATTATAAAGCATAAAACAAAACAAAAAAATTTATAAACTAACGTAACAAAAAAAGTATAAAAATTTTTTTAAAATTAAAAAAAAATGTTAAAAATAATTGAGTAGAAAAAAACTAAAACAAAAAAATGAATAAAAAAAACTTGAAAAAACTCAACACGAAACTTTTCTTCTCATTTGAAACTGGGCGGTTGGTCAATGTTCACATAAATGCCCGCAGATGGCGCCAGTGTGTTTAGCAACATAAAATGTTGCGGCAGCATGTTGCCAAGCTGGGGAAAGCGAGTAAAATGCAATGCATAACGCAGCTTGTCATAAACATTGCAAAGCGAAAACTTAAACTTAATAAACGCGCAACATAAATTGACCTTTTGAGTAATTAACCTCGTTTGAAGTTATGCGCCATTTGTCAAGCTGCACACCAAGGAGCAATCCTCCCACACACACACACACACATTCTATGTGCTGCTCAGTGTGGCATATGCAGCTCGTTGGGTGTCACAGATTAACGCCTTACTTGAATTATGGGCTAGCAGCAAAGCTTCGACCCCAACGGGGCCAAACTATACTCTCGACAAATCCGAGCCGAGGAGAAACAAAAAGTCGACGCGCGTGGAAAAATCATGTATAAAACATAAGAGCGACAAACACGCACACAATCAATAGTGGGGTTCAAGCGGGGGCAAAAGGGGCAGACAGAGCTCAGAGGCACGCAAGACTCGGGCACAGGAGGCCACATAACACCTACGTATGTACATACGTATAGAGATGCCAGGACATCGCATGGCACCAAGGCATGAGGCGTTTAAAAATTGAAAACCAATTTCGAAGCGATTTAAAAGCGCCGATGCCACTCGATTGGGTGGAGTCAACATACACACACATACGTATGTGTGTGTGTGGCCGCCTCATTGTGTGACTTTTCACACTTCTTTGGGCCGCCACTTGGGCTCAGTGTTTAGATTGTGTTACCAATATTTATGGCTCGATGGGGATACACGACGTTTGGGGGCGACGCGAGACTTTTCGTTTGGCTGCCTGGTTGGCTGGCGTGACCGCAGCCCAGGATCAGGACTGGGCGAACTGGGGGGGGGGCCAACTCTAATCGCATGACCCCATGGCGTACAGCGTTTAGTTCTCCTCAATCGGCTGAATCATCATCATCATGCGATTGGGATTGTTGCGGCGCGGGGGCGTTACTAAAATTTAATGGGCGTTTAACCTTTGACTTGCCATCGAACTTTGGCCGCACTTAGCTCACGCACATGTTTCCTTTTCTGCCCCCCCGAAACTCCATCATGATGATGGATATGTTCGATACTATATATGACACAACGGTGCAATTTATTGGCACCTCGCCTCATAATCAGCCAACTGCAGTCGACGGCCAAATGGCGGCTGTTTGTCAGACAGCGAGGGGATCAATTTGTCGAGTTACTTCGTATGCAGTTAAGTACATGCATGGCCATGTTAATAGACACGTTTGTGCTTCCTCTTTTAGACTGATCAAAGGAACAGGTTGCACCAAATTATAAGAGAATATATGAGTGAAATAATGCGTTTAATCGGAGCTTACTTATTGGGTATAATCTAATTATTGATCTTTAGAAACTTTTATACTTATTACAATGGAATTTGGAATTTAATTAGTTACGGTTAAAGCACTCAAAGTTCCATATGACTTCCTAAATTTAAATTCTTGTTTGAGCTTATAAAATAAATCAAAAATTTTTAACGATAAAGCTACATTTGCAAAATTTAATATAGAACCACTTTAATAAATTCTTTCGCTACAAAATTTAACTAATAAAACGGCTTAACATAATATCTAAATTTATCTTTTCCTATACTATATTAAGTAACTAAATAATAACTATTAAATGAGAACCTTTATTATATGATCAAGAAAAAAGGTATAAGATATCAATAGTGTTTAAGATTAGCTTATAATCTTTATAAAGTTGATAAAATCTGAGTATAATAGTAAATGATGAAAAGACAATTTACCCATTAAGTTAGCATTAATAAAGTTAAAAGCCTTACTTATTGGTACTTTAGTTTCCCTAAATGCGTTTTAATATACTTTTTGAACTTTATAAATATAAGAATATAAATAAAGGCTCGACTGTGAGATAACCGCTACCAATTTTAAAAGAAAGCAAGACCAAAATATACCAAATTAATATACCACAAATTACTAAAAATATACCAAAGATTATATTTGGTATAGTTTTATAGTATTACATTCAAAAATATACCATAGAGTGCAAAATATACCAGATTGTAAGCCAAAGAAACTAAGACAGATATACCAAAGTCTATTTTTGGTATATTTATATAGTACTACATTCAAAATATACCATAGAGTGCAAAATATACCAGATTGTCAGCCAAAGAAACTTAGACATATATACTAATATATATATAGTACATTTAAAATATACCATAAAGTGCAAAATATACCAGATTGTCAGCCAAAGCAACTAGTAAGTAGGCGTTTTTGGCCATACAAGAGTATTTCTTTAATAACTTCTTCCATTTTTTTCTGATAGCAACCAAAGTTATAAAAGCTTTCTACCCTATGGGTAACGGTTATAAAAATGAAACATTTTGTTTGGCATTTTGGATATTTCGAGAATTTATTATATATGAATTTATACTTAGTACTTCAAAACATTTAAAATTTGTTTGGGTATTACCCACAATTTATAACGAGAATATTTGTTGTTGAAAATTGCTGTTATTGCCGCATTTTTCATTGATTTGCTTCACAAATTCCAACAGTTAAACTAGGCCGTGAATAACGATACAGATATGAGTTGCTTTGTTTCTCCACCTCTTATCACCTGTCTCTTGTTAGTCTCCCACTCCACTTTCTTTCCCCGTGACCACCACAAAAGCGTTAAAAAGCAAGTGGAGAGGGGATGGGAAGCAGCAACAGCTTAGCGCAATTATTGGCACGATGCATAAATATATTATATTTTGTGCATTTCACATTTTAATACGAATATTTTCGCTTTGCCGCATCGCATAATTAGTTTGGTTGCTGCACCAGGTGGCCTAAGAGAATGCGGTGGTTGTGCTACAAATTGTTGCACCACCGCATATCGCAACAGAACGGGTCAGAGATGTGATCTTTGTGCTCACGGGTTGCAAAATGCATTTTCGGGGGGGCTGCATCTACGATATATGCCAAATAATTAAATTAAATATTTCATAAAATTGTTTCAGATGCCTCCATGTATGTGTGTGTGTTTGCAGGTGTGTTTGTGTGTAGTTGAGAATGTGAGCTGGTCTAAAAACTAATTATATTTTAGGGGTTTCACAAGTTGCGGCTTTGTGCATTGCATTTGCCTCGGTAAATAACCAATGCAGCCAATAATATTGGCAAATGCGAATCACATTCGATGCGATGCGTTTGCTTTGACAGCAATGCAATCTAACATATCTACTATGTGAGTTTCGATTCCAAATAATAAATGAGTATTTGAATTTGCCAGCCAAGACAAATATTAATTACCTGCTACTAAATACGATATGCATGAAACGTTCTGTAAGATTTGCTTTCAATTGCTAAATTGTGCATTATTTCGAATAAAAGATATATTGCCAGCATCTTGTTGATCTTTTGTCAGTTGCAATACGAGTCAAATGCTATTAACTGTAACTAATATAGAGATAATTGCTAATATATGCAGTACTTGGATGTGCAATCAATTCGTTTGTGGTGAACTCTTGCATAAAATGAAAATTTCTAAGTATTTAATGAAATGTAATAAAAGGAAAGAGATATTTGATTGTTCCCTGTTTAGAGTACTTAAACTAAGATTTAAAAAAAGGATAGTAAATTTAAATAAAATTAGAAATTTAAAAATTAAAAAATGTGTTTTAAAGTTTTGTCAATTTACATATTTTTAATTACAAATAAAATAATAAGCTAAACAAATAAGTGTCTTAAAAAAATATTATATTTCGGGCCGTAATTTTGCGCCATTTAACTGTCTGAAATATCTTCGGCATAAGTTTGCCATAGCTCCAAAAAAATCATAGCAAAATCTTCTCCACACATTTATAAATGTTCTTACATAGAAAATATTTAGATCTACGACATTTCTTGACTAATAAATTATACCACTTAGCTTCGACTTAAGTTAGCCATATTGTAAAGCAATGTCCCTAAACTTCTTTTCCGAAATAATGTATGTATTTAAAGCTGTTTTTTTTTTTTTTGAAATGGTAGTGGCTACGACCTATTAGACTATTGCTTTAAAAAAGAGCAATGTCCGCAAAAATTTCTTCCGAATTCCAAATACCTATAGCTGCGTACTTTGAAATAGCAGTGGCTACGACCAACACGTTTAATATTGAAAAAGACTATTGTAAACATAACTTAAAGACAATATTTAGGTATATTTGTTATATTCTTAGTTATTAACTAGTGTAGCAATGACTTAAAACAACATTTGTGTCAGATATATCAAAGTTTGCTAAAGGTGTCAAAAGATAGCATATTAACCAATGGAAGATTGCTTAAAATGATAGCTCAGTTGACCATAATAATATAAATGTTATAAGATAGCTTGAAAACACAAGTTAACTTGCCAGCGTGACAAATTGTGCGAGTGTGGAAGATGAAGAGGCGAAAGGCTGCTTGGGAGTTGAGTTCAAATTAATGATATGATTTCCTAAGTTAAGGACATTAACGCAAGTCCTGCTGATAACCAAGTGTGTTCACAGCCCGAGTCACAGCAATAGCAACAGCAACAGCAAATGGCAGCAACGACAGCGATGAGCCCACACAAATTGGTCAACAACAAAACAGGAAGCGGAAGTGCGTTCGCATTTACTTATGACTATCTTCCTCCCTTTCTCTCTCTCTCTCTTTTCGTGCGTGGGAGTCGAGGGATTTATTAAAATGTCAGACTGGGCAGGATCAATGGCTCACACAGACATACACACACAGACACACGCAGTTGCAATTAGACTTATACAAATGCCGCATTATTTCCACATTTTTGTGCCGCACACATTTATCTGGCAGTCGAGAAATGCAAGAATTGCGTTAAAATAGAGTCTGTCTCGCTTGCTCTGTTCTTGCGTATGAGTGTGTATGTGTGTGTGTGTGTGTGTGTGTGTGTGAGTGCGTATGTGTGACAATTAGATAAATACCAAGACACGCACACACGCTCTATCTGCTTTTGCCTCGTTCGCATTTTTCTACACTTTGGTCAGCTTAGCTCGCCATCGCCTTCGCCTTGTGGTCCTTCTATTGTGTTTGTGTGTGTGTGTGTTTGTGTGTTGTTTGTATCCAAGTCCTGTCAAGTTGCTGCCATTGTTGTCGCTCCTGCTGCTGCTCCTGTTGTTGTCCGATAGTTGTAATTGGCCAACTAAAATCATGTGACAAATTAACAGCGCAAAATTTATTGCCTGCCCGCCGCCTTAAGCTGTTGATGAAGAAATATTGTGTGCGTCGTCTTCGTCGCCATCGCCATCGCCATCGTCGTTATCGTTATATCGTGCTAGTTGGAACTGAACTGAACTAAACTAAACCCACCGTGGTTAGTTCAGCCAACCCACTCAAATGGATACCACACACTCACACACACACACACACACATGTCAGCATGAGACAGCGCTTTTCTTATTGGCATCTGGCGGATGGGATTGCCTTGATATATAAACTTTTCATATGGCATTTACTTTGCGTCACGTTTGTCCCTCTCTCTCTGTCTTTCGGACTGTCTGTCTTACCTGTAGCTCTGCTTTAGAGATGCGTGCGTGTCGTGACACGAACTCTTTATAGAGATATGATATTGATCACAATGGTTTTTATGTTCTCAAGGAAACTTCAGTGTATGTTTTACTTACTAATCATTGAAAATTTAAATGAAATACTTAATAAAACAAAGACCATTAGAAATAGATATACTATAATTTTTTCGACAACACTTGTAATATTTGGACATAGATCAAGTTTTTGCGACGCCCACTTCCGTGCCGGATCTGCATTATTCCATGTGGCCGGAGAGAGGGGCATGTTCACTCCTCCCCCCCTCAGTCCGAAGAGAAGTCAACCATAGGCGGGAATGGCCGGAACGGAGAAGGATGGCTCGGTGACGTGTTGTTGGTATAAGCTATGAACTCCGACGATATTTTGAATTTTACAATTTTTGCGTTGTGTGTTCTTAATGTATTAGTTTGTTGGTGTTATGGTTTCTTGTCTCTTAACCGTTTTCCATGTAAACATGTACATATGTATATGTTTCCGTTACCCTCGCTTGTGAAATTCTTGATAATAATTAATATCTATTACACAGGAAAGAGTAAGAAACAAATAATAATTCAACGCTATGGATTCATCTATTCCTATAAGCACAAGCCTGAATCTACACCAATTACTAGGCCTTGTACATCAATTACCCACCAATGAAGGCATACCTGACAATCTTGACAGATTTATAAGTAGAGTAGAACAGCTACTATTGATACTATACAAAATTGATTAATTTTGAAGCTAGAGTCATAATAATAGAGTCATTAAAACTACAGTATTTACAGCGATTTGATTACGATCAGATACAAATTGTAGAAGTAATTTAAGTCTTAGATGCTTTGACTATGGTATATTTTGTACATGGTATATTTTTAATGTACTACTATAACAATATACCAAATATTGCATTCGATGTATTTTTGTACTTATGGTATATAAATTTGGTATATTTGTAGAATGTGATCTTCACTTAATGCCAAAGGCCAAAGCAGCCAGCGCTAGTAAATTTACGCTAGCTTATAAATTAATTTATAGTCTATGCCTTTAATAAATAAATAAATAAACAAATCTTTTCTAATTATTTAAATTTTTTATGTAGAAAGATAAAAAGTATCTACATATATTCTTAATATATTTCTAAGTATGATAATTGTTTTTCATCATTATCAACATTATTTATTTTTTTATGTTCGTTTCAAGTTTGAGAAAAATATTTATATTTATTTTATTGTAATTTATTCAAGGTCGGGCTGTTGACATTGAGAAAATATAACTGTTGCCTTTTTAAAGATATGTAATAATAAAGTTGGAAATATTAATTTAATGATTCACATAGCTTAAGAAACACATTTATTTTTTTTGTAATTTTCCAATTCATAAATTCTGAGAATATTTAAAAAATACTCGAATGAATCAAGAATCTATTCAAAAATTCTGAGAATATTAAAAAAATTTGAATCCCATCCGTAGGCCCAAGATAATATTTCTTTTTCCCTATTAATTCATTTCAAATGGACTGTATCTATTTTTATTTATTAGCCTAATCATCACCTTATTTAATTTAATAGACACTTTTGAGCCATAAATGTAAAGCATACAGCTGAGCATATTACTTATTTCTCTTTAAATACAAAATATTAATTAAACACATGATTTAATTCTGATTTTCTGTTGTATGTTTACTCGTATTATTATTGCTTAAGCAAGAAACTATGATTTAAATGCAAAAGTCGAGTTGAAACTTTGATTAAATTGTACAAAATAATTTTGTATAAGTTTTGAAATTTGAGCGCCCAAAGTTGTTATTATGTTGTCGCTAATAAAACATAATGCGTTATGTATGTATGTGTACACACTCTTTCCCACACACACAGACACACACACACACAGAGAGTGTGCTATGAATTTGTTATACACACCACAGGCGCCACATGCATTAAGTATGTTGTTGTTGTTGTTGTTGTTTCTGCTGCTGTGGCTCAGAACATTAATTAATGCGCCTGCAGCCAAATGATGCCATTTTATGCATGTACAAGTGTGTGTTTAGAGCTGTTGCAGGCAGGTGAGCATACGTGTGTGTGCGCTCTTTAGGGGCGTGGTTGGAGGCGTGCCGGAAATGCATTCGACCATTCAAAATGCGTGCATGTCTTATGAACAATGGCATTTAAGATGTGTGCGGCTCCGGCTCCCAAAAAACATATGACCAAACACACACACACACACACACACACACACACACACACACACACACACACACAGAGAGAGAGAGGCTCACGCATAGGTGCACCTGGCTGGACAACATGTTTGTGCTGCAGGCGTCGCCAGAGCCAGAGCAAACAAAAAGGACATACAACAAAACTAAAAGCGTCATGTTTTTGCACGCTCGACTGCGTAACAGCAGCAGCAGCAACAACAACAAAAACAGCAACGTGCACAACAACAACAACTGTTTAAACAAGAGAATCTGCAGCAGTTGCCGCAATTAAGCACACAAAAGCAACGAAGCTGCAAGCATTTCCGCTTGACCCTCGGTATAATGCCCCATGCAACAGCCTCAGGTTATCCCTCAGCTGCTGTTGCTGCTGCTGTCCCAGCTGACTTCCGCAATTAAATTAAAATGACCGCCAGGCCCAATAGCAACAGCAACAGCAACAGCAACATCAACAGCAGCAACAAATATTTGTTCATTTGCATGCATCACGTACCTGTGACGTCACAGGCTGTGTTTTTTTTTTCGTCTCGCGAATTTGACGCATTTTAATTATGCTTCGGCCTTGGCTTGACAATCAGCAACGTTAGAAGGGAGCAAACTGATTTGTGTGTCTGTCACTATATATCCTTGACAATGGCTCCATTTTCGCATTGGTAATGAAAGTGGTGCTCGAGCAAAATGGAAAATTTATTGCACTGACAGTTATGGGTCTATAACAATAATAATACAAAACGAAAAAAAAAAAACGAAGCAGCAGCCACTACAACGACAGCAACAAGGAGTCGCAGCCGTCGCCGCCGCTTGCTGGCGTTGATGATGATGGCAATGATGGCGCTGATAGCCCCGGACGATGCTACTTCAAAGTCAACTTCAATTGCTGCGACCAGCAGCAGGCAGAAGGCAGGCAACCAGCAGGCTGACTGTCTGGCTTGGCAAGGACATTCATTGGTCTTTCCCCTTGCACTATTGCACTGCTGTTGCTGCTGCCCGCTAAGTGCGTTTCGCCGTGTCCTTTTTGTGCGCTGCTCTCATCAGCGTCGCATTTGGTGAATGGCAAAAAAAGAAGTTATAGAACGACAGACGCCTGTCATAAATGTGTAGTCAAGACTGCCAGTTGGCAACCCAATGGCGTCTATATTGACAGCCTCGAACGCCATTAGCCACCATCGCAGGAATAGACGCCACAATTGCGCCTGTCGCTGGCTGTTTATATTGCGTATACGCCGCGCTAGCCAAGTTAATTAACATGCGCCTTTAAAGCACACAACTTGGCACAGCTTTAAAAGGCATACGGTTAACCTTCAGGCACGTACTCTCAAACACACACACACACACGCACACATACTCACACATCTACACACTGACGGGGCTAACTGTAAATAAGCTGGCTATTTATGCACAACAAATGCTCGGAATTGTAGTTGGCTTGCGCTGCAGCAACGCGTTGGCTTTATGGGTTCAAAACACAACACAACACAACAGCAAATTGCTATTAGATAAGTGAAAGTATTATGACGGACGGATTTAATAGGTTTCCAATGCAGCTAATTAAACGCATTAATTAAAAGCAGAGAGCAGCATTAAGAGGGCAGCATCATAACATTTGTAGTGATTTTATTTAATCATAAATAATTATATAAAATAAACCAAATTGATTAGTATTAAACAGAATTTTTAAATATATATTTAATAAATATTGAATAATATTTAGAAATTATAAATTTAGAGCAAGTTGAGCCAAATACGTTCATAATGCATTCATATAAAATTTGTTAAAAAATAATATTTTAATAGTCAGAATTTTTACTCTTTAAGGCTCTAAACTAAAATAAACCGATATGGGCAATTCTCAAAAAATGGTAAACCACGACCGAAAAAAAAAAATCTTCACATTCATCGTTTTTTTTTGTATAATGTCATAAAGCAATATCCAAATTTTCATAATACAATGGATCCGTAGCATATCTCCGTTGATTTTATAAAAAAATTTGCCTGCAAACTGAAAAAATGTATTTTTTTCACTTTTAGCTCCTTTTGTATGCATTTTTATGTTTTATTATTTCACAAAGAAAACATATGATATGTTTGCTCTTTTTCTACCAAATCTCTTAATAGCAATCCAATAATAAGATAAAAAATGCAAAGTGAGCGAAAAAATGTTCAATTAACTGTTTATTTTTATTTTGCTTCTTATCTATGTTCAAATCGTACGTTTGCGACCAAAAACATCATTTTATTGTAATTGCTCCGCAATAAGTGCAAGCAGGTGAATGAAACTTCGCGTGTTAAGTTATTTTGGTATATATATTTTAAATATAAAAAATCGTTGGGGTTACTCAAACCAATCTTTTTTTATTGATTGTCAAAGTAGCGTACGTTCGCAACCTTACCTATAAGCATATGTCGATTTTTACTAGTGTCGCATGGATTTAAAAAAAAAAAATTTTTTTTTGTTTTTGTTTTTGAAAACTATGTCGTTTGCAGTTACTTATTACTTGTTGGTTATTACTTATTATTTATTACATATTTTTCTTGCTATTAATAAATTTTAGTACATTTTTCATATTTAATAAAAATTAATTTTTTTTTGCTTTTAAATATTATTAAACACATTAAATTGAATTAAATCCGTTTGTTTTTATTAAATATAAAGTTATTAATAAAAAAAAGTTGTGGTAAAAATAAAAATTTAATAAATAAAACAACATGGAAAAATCGTACGTTCGCGACCGTACGTTCGCGACCGGAACTTAATTAAATTAAAAATAAATAAATGGAGATATTTTCTTGGGGAGTAGACTTAATAGAAAGCTACATGATTCTATTTTAAAAGTAAAGTTATTTCTTTAAAATATTCCGTCTCAATTCGCAGAGTTTTGCATTTTACTGTATTAAGCCAAAGTCGACTTCCATTTTGCGTACGTTCACGACCGCATGTTTTTTGACAATATTATGAAAATTAAAAATCGATAAGCCCCATAATTTACACTTACCAAAGAGCTAATCAAATGCTATCGAAGAGTAAAAAAAAAGTTTCAGGAAACGTTTGTTTTCGATGTTATTTTTTTAATTTATCTCGTACGAACGTACGTTCGCGACTTTGAGAAATGCCCATATCCTATTTGCTTTTAATTTTATTATGTATTTTTTTTATACAACTTTGAATTTATATTTTCATTTAATTTCTTTAATGTGGGATATTTAAAATTTGAACAAGCGCAACGCAATTCTACTGTTGCACAATTTTTCCAAATAAATGTTGCCAAATAAAATATTTTTACTTTCTGAAACTGGAAATAATAATTATTCGAGATCTAAAACGTGTGTATTTTTTAATAAATCGAAAAACTATTAAACAGTCATTCAATAAATGTTGACTTTTCTTTTTTTTTTTGTCTTTATTTTTTATATTTTTTTTAGTCGTGTTGTGCGATTCGCCTGCGATTCGGTTGCGATTCGCTTGCGATTCGGTTGCGATTCGCTTGCGATTCGCCTGTGGTTCGCTTGCGATTCGGTTGCGATTCGGTTGCGATTCGGTTGCGATTCGCATGCGATTCGGTTGCGATTCGCATGCGATTCGCTTGCGATTCGGTTGCGATTCGGGTGCGATTCGGTTGCGATTCGCATGCGATTCGCTTGCGATTCGGTTGCGATTCGCATGCGATCCGGGTGCGATTCGGGTGCGATTCGCTTGCGATTCGCCTGCGATTCGGTTGCGATTCGCATGCGATTCGCAAGCGATTCGGTTGCGATTCGGTTGCGATTCGCCTGCGATTCGCATGCCATTCGGTTGCGATTCGCCTGCGATTCGCTTGCGATTCGGTTGCGATTCGCCTGCGATTCGGTTGCGATTTGGTTGCGATTCGCTTTTGATTCGCTTTTGATTCGCTTGCGATTCGGTTGCGATTCGCCTGCGATTCGCATGCGATTCGGTTGCGATTCGCTCGCGATTCGCCTGCGATTCGCTTGCGATTCGCCTGCGATTCGCCTGCGATTCGCTTGCGATTCGCATGCGATTCGGTTGCGATTCGCATGCGATTCGGTTGCGATTCGCTGATTCGGTTGCGATTCGCATGCGATTCGGGTGCGATTCGGTTGCGATTCACCAGCGATTCTCCTGCGATTCGCTTGCGATTCGCTTGCGATTCGGTTGCGATTCGCATGCGATTCGCTTGCGATTCGGTTGCGATTCGGTTGCGATTCGGTTGCGATACGCATGCGATTCGGTTGCGATTCGGTTGCGATTCGCCTGCGATTCGGTTGCGATTTGGTTGCGATTCGCTTTTGATTCGCTTGCGATTCGGTTGCGATTCGCCTGCGATTCGCATGCGATTCGGTTGCGATTCGCTCACGATTCGCCTGCGATTCGCTCGCGATTCGCCTGCGATTCGGTTGCGATTCGCATGCGATTCGGTTGCGATTCGCATGCGATTCGGTTGCGATTCGCTTGCGATTCGCTTGCGATTCGCTTGCGATTCGCTTGCGATTCGGTTGCGATTCGCATGCGATTCGGTTGCGATTCGCATGCGATTCGGTTGCGATTCGCTTGCGATTCGCATGCGATTCGGGTGCGATTCGGTTGCGATTCGCATGCGATTCGGTTGCGATTCGCTTGCGATCCGGTTGCGATTCGCATGCGATTCGGTTGCGATTCGCATGCGATTCGGTTGCGATTCGCATGCGATTCGGTTGCGATTCGCTTGCGATTCGCTTGCGATTCGGTTGCGATTCGCTTGCGATTCGGTTGCGATTCGCTTGCGATTCGGTTGCGATTCGCATGCGATTCGGGTGCGATTCGGTTGCGATTCGCATGCGATTCGGTTGCGATTCGCTTGCGATCCGGTTGCGATTCGCATGCGATTCGCTTGCGATTCGGTTGCGATTCGCCTGCGATTCGCTCGCGATTCGCCTGCGATTCGCATGCGATTCGCTTGCGATTCGGTTGCGATTCGGTTGCGATTCGCATGCGATTCGCTTGCGATTCGGTTGCGATTCGCATGCGATTCGGGTGCGATTCACCAGCGATTCCCCTGCGATTCGCCTGCGATACGCTTGCGATTCGCTCGCGATTCGCTTGCGATTCGGTTGCGATTCGCATGCGATTCGGGTGCGATTCGGTTGCGATTCACCAGCGATTCTCCTGCGATTCGCTTGCGATTCGCTTGCGATTCGCTTGCGATTCGCTTGCGATTCGCTTGCGATTCGCTTGCGATTCGGTTGCGATTCGCATGCGATTCGCTTGCGATTCGGTTGCGATTCGCATGCGATTCGGTTGCGATTCGCATGCGATTCGCTTGCGATTCGGTTGCGATTCGCTTGCGATTGGCATGCGATTCGGTTGCGATTCGGTTGCGATTCGCCTGCGATTCGCATGCGATTCGGTTGCGATTCGCTCGCGATTCGCCTGCGATTCGCTTGCGATTCGGTTGCGATTCGCCTGCGATTCGGTTGCGATTCGCCTGCGATTCGGTTGCGATTTGGTTGCGATTCGCTTTTGATTCGCATGCGGTTCGGTTGCGATTCGCATGCGGTTCGCCTGCGATTCGCCTGCGATTCGGTTGCGATTCGCTTGCGATTCGCCTGCGGTTCGCCTGCGATTCGCTGCGATTCGGTTGCGATTCGCCTGCGATTCGCCTGCGGTTCGCCTGCGATTCGCCTGCGATTCTCCTGCGGTTCGCCTGCGATTCGCCTGCGATTCGGTTGCGATTCGCTTGCGATTCGGTTGCGATTCGGGTGCGATTCGGTTGCGATTCGGTTGCGATTCGGTTGCGATTCGCATGCGATTCGGGTGCGATTCGGTTGCGATTCGCATGCGATTCGGTTGCGATTCGCTTGCGATCCGGTTGCGATTCGGTTGCGATTCGCTTGCGATCCGGTTGCGATTCGGGTGCGATTCGGTTGCGATTCACCAGCGATTCCCCTGCGATACGCTTGCGATTCGGTTGCGATTCGCATGCGATTCGCTTGCGATTCGCTTGCGATTCGGGTGCGATTCGGTTGCGATTCGCTTGCGATTCGGTTGCGATTCGCATGCGATTCGGTTGCGATTCGCTTGCGATTCGGTTGCGATTCGCATGCGATTCGCTTGCGATTCGGTTGCGATTCGCATGCGATTCGCTTGCGATTCGGTTGCGATTCGCATGCGATTCGCTTGCGATTCGGTTGCGATTCGCCTCCGGTTCGCCTGCGATTCGGGTGCGATTCGCATGCGATTCGGGTGCGATTCGCATGCGATTCGGGTGCGATTCGCATGCGATTCGCTTGCGATTCGGTTGCGATTCGCCTGCGGTTCGCCTGCGATTCGGTTGCGATTCGGTTGCGATTCGCCTGCGATTCGCTTGCGATTCGCCTGTGATTCGCCTGCGATTCGGTTGCGATTCACTTGCGATTCTCTCGCGATTTATTCGCATTATTATTTAAATGATATTTGAAAAAAAGTTCATATGCAAAAACCTAAGGCTGATGTCAGAGTGCGCGCGAGAAGCGATGCGATAATATTGGGCGAGAACGAGCGATAAACCACTGCAACCTTTTTCATATGCAATCGCTCGAAAGATGTCAGAGTGAGAGCGAAGCGAGTTGCGAGTTCAAGCGAGAAAGCGAGAGCAAAGCGAGAGAGCAGTTTGCAACCTGCTTTATCGCTTCAACTCTCTCAGAGCGTACGATTGTTTTCTTGCATTCTTTTATTTAATTACCGTTTATTTTCAAACCTTACAAAATAACAATGTAACTCGCTTCTCGCAAAGCTCTCACTCTGACATCTTCTCGCTTTGCTCATCGCTTCTCGCATCGCTTCGCTTCTCGCGCGCACTCTGACATCAGCCTTAGTTATTTAATAATACTTCAATTATTATATTCAAATATTTTAAAAATATAACATAAGTTGTGTTTTCAAACATTTTCTCGCCCCGCGATTTATTCACCAGCGATTCCCCTGCGATTCGCCTGCGATACGCCTGCGATTCGCTCGCGATTCGCCTGCGATTCGCATGCGATTCGCTTGCGATTCGCTTGCGATTCGGTTGCGATTCGCTTGCGATTCGGTTGCGATTCGCTCGCGATTCGCCTGCGATTCGCATGCGATTCGCTTGCGATTCGGTTGCGATTCGGTTGCGATTCGGTTGCGATTCGGGTGCGATTCGGTTGCGATTCGCATGCGATTCGCCTGTGATTCGCCTGCGATTCGCCTGCGATTCGCTTGCGATTCGCCTGTGATTCGCCTGCGATTCGGTTGCGATTCACTTGCGATTCTCTCGCGATTTATTCGCATTATTATTTAAATGATATTTGAAAAAAAGTTCATATGCAAAAACCTTAGTTATTTAATAATACTTCAATTATTATATTCAAATATTTTAAAAATATAACATAAGTTGTGTTTTCAAACATTTTCTCGCCCCGCGATTTATTCACCAGCGATTCCCCTGCGATTCGCCTGCGATACGCTTGCGATTCGCTCGCGATTCGCCTGCGATTCGCATGCGATTCGCTTGCGATTCGGTTGCGATTCGCATGCGATTCGGTTGCGATTCGGGTGCGATTCGGTTGCGATTCGCATGCGATTCGGTTGCGATTCGGTTGCGATTCGCTTGCGATTCGGTTGCGATTCGGGTGCGATTCGGTTGCGATTCGCATGCGATTCGCTTGCGATTCGGTTGCGATTAGCATGCGATTCGGTTGCGATTCGCTTGCGATTCGGTTGCGATTCGCTTGCGATTCGGTTGCGATTCGCATGCGATTCGCTTGCGATTCGGTTGCGATTCGCTTGCGATTCGCCTGCGGTTCGCCTGCGATTCGCCTGCGATTCGGTTGCGATTCGCTTGCGATCCGGTTGCGATTCGGGTGCGATTCCCCTGCGATTCGCCTGCGATACGCTTGCGATTCGCTCGCGATTCGCTTGCGATTCGGTTGCGATTCGCATGCGATTCGGTTGCGATTTGCTTGCGATTCGGTTGCGATTCGGTTGCGATTCACTTGCGATTCGGTTGCGATTCGGATGCGATTCGCTTGCGATTCGCCTGCGATTCGCTTGCGATTCGGTTGCGATTCGGTTGCGATTCGGTTGCGATTCGCTTGCGATTCGCCTGCGATTCACTTGCGATTCGGTTGCGATTCGCTTGCGATTCGCTTGCGATTCGGTTGCGATTCGCTTGCGATTCGGTTGCGATTCGCATGCGATTCGGTTGCGATTCGCATGCGATTCGGTTGCGATTCGCTTGCGATTCGCCTGTGATTTGCCTGCGATTCGTCTGCGATTCGCATGCGATTCGGTTGCGATTCGCTTGCGATTCGGTTGCGATTCGGGTGCGATTCGGTTGCGATTCGCCTGCGATTCGGTTGCGATTCGCATGCGATTCGGTTGCGATTCGGTTGCGATTCGCTTGCGATTCGCATGCGATTCGCTTGCGATCCGGTTACGATTCGCCTGCGATTCGCTTGCGATTCGGTTGCGATTCGCATGCGATTCGCTTGCGATTCGCTTGCGATTCGCCTGCGATTCGGTTGCGATTCGCATGCGATTCGCCTGCGCAAAAACCTTAGTTATTTAATAATACTTCAATTATTATATTCAAATATTTTAAAAATATAACATAAGTTGTGTTTTCAAACATTTTCTCGCCCCGCGATTCGCTTGCGATTCGGTTGCGATTCGCCTGCGATTCGCCTGTGATTCGCCTGCGATTCGCCTGCGGTTCGCTAGCGATTCGCCTGCGATTCGCCTGCGATTTGCCTGTGATTCGCCTGCGATTCGCTTGCGAATCGTCTGCGATTCGCCTGCGATTCGGTTGCGATTCGCTTGCGATTCGCCTGTGATTCGCCTGCGATTCGCCTGCGATTCGCTTGCGATTCGCCTGTGATTCGCCTGCGATTCGGTTGCGATTCACTTGCGATTCGCATGCGATTCGGTTGCGATTCGCATGCGATTCGCTTGCGATCCGGTTGCGATTCGGTTGCGATTCGCTTGCGATTCGCCTGCGATTCGGTTGCGATTCGCCTGCGATTCGGTTGCGATTCGCCTGCGATTCGCTTGGGATTAGGTTGCGATTCGCCTGCGATTCGCTTGCGATTCGGTTGCGATTCGCTTGCGTTTCGCATGCGATTCGCTTGCGATTCGGTTGCGATTCGGTTGCGATTCGCATGCGATTCGCATGCGATTCGGTTGCGATTCGCTTGCGATTCGGTGTTGTGTTGAAATTCAAGCAAACCGAACACAATTCGACTGTTGCCCCATTTTCTTTATACATATTGCTCTGTATAGTATTTTAAACATTTTTATTGTGCAACCTAATGGGCGTTTTGTTGTTAGCGAGGGGCGCTTTGACTGGGCACAAACACACACAAACGCAGACACACACACGAACATACACACATACTTAGAGAGAAAACGCTTTCTTTATGGCACAAACATGTACTGTTAATGCATGCCACTCTTGTTGTTATTGTTGTTGTGTTTGTTACTACCGATGCTGCTGATATTGTTGTTGTTGTTGTTGTTGCTGTTGTTGCTGTATTTGTAGAAAAGGTAAACTAGCCATACAATACACACAAAACACACACACTCAGTCGGGACTGAATCGCGTGTCGGTGTGTGTTAGTTTAGCGCTTAAATTGAATTCTTAAGTGTTGCACAATACGCGCGCTATTTCTTAAGCAATACAACGCACACAAATACAAATAAGAAAGGAGTGTGATCGACTGTGAGATACCCGTTATCAAAAGCAAAACATTGTGGTATTATTCTTAATATAAACAAAAATTAATATACTTAAAATACTAAATACCAATAACGAATGTTATATTTGGTATATTAATATACTACACTATTTACAAATCGGGATTCTAGCATTAAAATTGTGCTCCATTGTGGTATTGTTCTTAAAATATACCACATTTAACATACCAAAAATACTAAAGTATACCGAACGTTATATTTGGTATATTAATATACTATACATTATTATGTATATATTATTATTAATATACTATTAAAGCATTGCGGTATTATTCTTAATATAAACAAAAATTAATATACTAAAAATACCAAATACCAATACCGAATGGTATATTCGGTATATTAATATACTACACTACTAGAATTAAAATTGTGCTCCACTGTGAGATGGATAAAGCATTGCTGTATTATTCTTAAAATATACCACACCAAAATATAAAAATACTAACATATACCGAACGCTATATTTGGAATATCAATATACTACAATATTCGCAAATTGTGCTCACTGTGAAATAGATAAACCATAGCGGTATTATTCTTAAAATATACCATGTTAAGTTACAAAATACTAAACAAATTTTAACGCTATCTGGTATGTTAATATACTATACAATATACTACTATACAATACAAAAATACTGACTCAAGTGTTAAAATTATTTTCGCTTGATTACATTTTCTTCGATTTGCGGCATAGAAAGTGGACGTGGCAAAAATCTAAAACAAACTTGATTTGTGTGCAAAACAAAATTATAGCTCTATCTTCTATAGAGTCTGTTATCTATATGTTCATTTGGATAAACGGATATGACTATTATCGCGCATGTTGTTTTAATTGAGAATATATGTATGTACTTTATATGATCGGTGAAGTCTCCTTCTGCTTATTATTTACATTTCATGCAGACACAAAGTTATAATACCCTCTTACTTTACGGGTAGTGTGTATAATAATACAATACAAATACACATAACACACGCACATACATATATGTTATACGCACTCACACACATGTATTCAGCAACCCCTTTAAATGGCTATAAAGTAATATATTTTAAGATTTTTCAACATGTTTAGCTTGAAATGGACGTTGCCTCTGGCATAAATACTTACATACATTGTGTCTACGTGTGTGTGTGAGGGGAGCAAAGAAGGTTTGTTTATGCCATGTTTATTGCTGGCTGATCTTTGTTCTAGTTAGCCATTGAAATCATTGCCACGTCCACAGCAGCAGCATAAGAGATTATGAGTTATAGTTTTGCTTCGTTTCGTTTGGTTTCATTCCGTTTCTCCTTTTGCCTTTTGCCTCTTTGCTTTTGCTTTTGCTTTAATTTTATTTATATTCCTTTTGTGCTGGGCAACGAACGTCTCAGGATTTACGAGTTCGCCTAATTGCAAACGACAATAAATTTCTTCAACTGTTGAAATTATGCTTAAAATGTTGTATAAATTTCGCACTCTTTGCAATTTGTTCTTCGTTTTATCATTTCAGTTTTTCGTTTCTCTGTTCTTTTTTTTTCTCTGTGTATGTATGTGTGTGATGCCTGTGGCGCCTTCGTTTTGTGTCTGATTTTATTTATGCCCCATAATGTGGAATAAAGTGCAACGCAATGTCGAAACGGATATTAAGCAATGTCCTCAGTCTGTTTGCAAAAATTGTGCGTTTGTGCATTCAAGTCCATGATCCTTTCGCACGCATATCTGCAAATTTGCATAAATCCTGCAATATCCTTTCACATTTCACAAACACTTTTTGCAGCAAATTTTTACATTTAAAATACATATTTTTAATTGACATCCTGCTATCATATTTTCTGCATTTGTTGAACTCACCTTTGTGCCATTTCATTTAATTGATGTGCATTTTGCTATTAATAAATTTCATAATGAAATTTCAGAAAATTGTATACGAATTTAAACTATTTTTAAAAAATTCTTTCAATGTTAAATATTTTTGATGATACAGTTTTTTTACGATGAAATTCAGAATTAATAATGCTTAATTTGACAGATGTAGTGCAAAAATATATCGTATATATTTATTATTATAATTCTGCTGCTTGTGGAGAAACATTAAAAAAGTCTTGAATATTATTTGAAAATTTTCAAATATTTTATTAAGCAATCTGAGGTTTTTAATTAATTGAGTTGTATCTACTTTTTTATTTAATTCGATCTCATTTTTAATATATTTAGTAGTTAAATTTAATCCGCAAACCTTCTGCAGTTTAAATATTATATTATATTGCAATAGAATTTAAGTTTGAGATACGTTTTTTTAGTTTCTTTTACATATTTCTGACTCCTTTTCATGTTTACAAGTTAAGAAAAGTGTTTAATATATATGTAGTTGTGAGTATCTATGTTTCTATTACCCAATTTTAATTCTTTTTCTCTTTCTCTCACCCTTCTCTTTGTGTTTTAAGAATACATTATACTAAGTATTATTCCATTTTCCATTTTCGTTTTCTTGCAAACTCTTTTCAATTATTTTTACATTTGACAACTCACGCTTCGCCTTCGCGTTGCAAGGGACTCGCTTCGTTGAAACTCGAACAGTTGCTGTGCATTTGCATTTGTGCCACACACACACACACAGACACAGATACAGACATTGAGGCAGAGACAATTGCAACTGCAACTGGTGCGGCACGCCCCATCTTGGCATGCTTTTGTTAGTTTCGCATGTTTGTTACACGTTTAAATGTCAAATACGCAACGCTAAACACAATTCCTAAGCAAATCGCACAAAACGCGGCACATAAAAATGTCAAAGTTGTGCCGCAGCTCGGTTGCATGCCCCGCGTATCTGCAGCCATTGTCTGTGTGAGAAATGTAAATTTTATCTTTGGCAAAAGTAACTTTTACAATTTCATTATGTTTCATTTGCATCAAATGCGTGTGGCGTTGCATGCAAATGTGCCACGCCCCCTCAGCACCCTCTCTACTTCCTTGACTTGCCTCTCATCGTTTAGCTAACGTACAGCGTGCAGCGTGGGCGTGTCGCAGGCAGCACAATGTAGACGCGCCACCGATGATCCTTTTGCTAACAGGAGCAACTTTTTGATTGCCTCGCTGCCGTTGCAACTGTGCAACGCTGCTGCTGCTGTTCTTTTTGGTCAGCTCGGATTTGTTGCTTCGACCTTGACGAACTCAAAGATGACGCACATTGTAAAGTTTAGTATATTTTGTACTCTATGGTGTATTTTGAATGTTAAAGTATATCGGTATACTATAACTTGGATTCGCTATATTAGTATATCTTAAGTATATAAATGTGGTATATTTTACCACCTGAATATTGGTATATTTACGTATTTTGTAAAGCCTGTCATATTTTCTACTCTACGGTATATTCTTAATATAATAGTATATTGATATATTTTAGTATTTTTAGTATATAAATTGGGTATATTTTACCACCTGTATATTGGTATACTGACAAGCATTGTCTGGCATATTTTCTGGTCTATGGTATACTTTGAATGTAATAGAATATTGATATACCACATATATAACTCGGTATATTTTAGTATTTTTTAAATTTGGTATTAATAATAATAATACCGCATTGTTTTCATTTGGATTTCATTTTATTTCATTTCATTGATAATGCTTACAGCGTATCTCATAGTCGAGCACACTCGACTGTAACTTTCTTTCTTGCTTGCGTTATTATTTTTGTTCCCCTATTGTTCGTCATTTTAATATAATTAACATTAGGCCTTGTTGTTGCGATTTGTTCATGCGGCAATTGCATATTTACCTAATGGCTCCAACTTTTGGTTGAGCCACACACACACACACACACAAATATTACGTATACGCCGTGTTGATGCTACCTTTCAAAAATTCCCTTTCAAGTGCTTGGAGCGCGCTCGCGTCCTAATGAGCGAGCACCCCCGACTAAATATAATTAACATATGCTTTTTGAGCCTCAACCAGCAGCAGCAGGAGCAGCATTTGAAGATTCTATTTCTCTGCCTCCAGTTCGAGTGTGTGTGTGTGTGGAAATTCCCCCTCCTCCAAAGTCGGGGGCTAATAACTTAATTGGACCATGCGCAGTGCGTGTAGATAATGCGACTGTGCCAAAGGCGAGCCCGAAAAAACTAACACAGTTTTTCTTCATTTCGCTTAATGAGAATCTAGTGCCACGACACGGGGCAAAAAGGACATTGAAACTTTAGAGCTAGAAGCGGAAAAAAGGCAAAAAGCCGTTGTTTTTTTTTTTTTTGTGTTAATTAAAATGCAGCGAGTTTAGCTTCGACTTCAGCTTGTAAATTAAGCGAACTAAAGGTTGTGATGTCAGATACTCCACGAATATGTAAATTTTGCAGTTCTTGCGCTTGTTTTATTTATTGCAATCATTATCATTAAGCGGAGAAATGAACGTGGCAGCAGTTTTTGGGTTTTTGGGGATACGGAAACTTGAACTTAATTTGAGCTTGAGCTAAGTGCAAAATGCGAGAGTGCCCCGTATCAACAACTACTTCGCATTGTAAATTCTGTCTTTCACACCTGTTACACACAATTATCCGGCCACATGCAAAGAAACTTTCGGCTGCTGCTGTTGCCGCTGCTGCTGCACTTGCCATCACTTGACAGCGCTTCATTTCCGCAGCGCACACACAGAGAGAGCGAGTGAAGCTGGCACAGTGGTAAGGAAATGAGTTTCGGATTAGGGACACCAATCGAAAAGAGGGTGTCAAGATGCAAAAGTGTGGCGAGGCGGATGGGACGCAACTTGCGGGCAGCAGCAGCAACAGCAGCGAGTAGTTTAAGTAGTTTTGGGACTAAGTGCCAGGCAACGCCGTGTGGCAAATGCCGCACGCACTGATTGCCACTGAAATGCATGTGAAATTAACCTCGAGCGCTGCTCGGTTTAATTTGCACTCAACTCAACTCTGGCTACCGGCGGAAAAAACTTCTCGCCTGCCTCCTGCCTGCCTGTCTGCCCCGTGTAATGCACACGCCAATGCTTTGGCGTCTCTAAAATGGAATTTTCTTTTGCTTATTTGCTGGTTGGGTGATTGGGCCTTCTCTACTTCCTTCTCCCCCTCCGACGCCGCCTCATGCAGTCTGGACACGCCACCTGCATCACTTTACTACATTTTACTTAACATCGACATTTCGCACTTTTTACGCAGCGGCGTAGCGGAGTCAACTTTGTCTGCATTTTGTTGTGCAAGTTGCAAGCTGTCAAATGCTGCCACAACCAAGCGACGTTGCAACGCGACGTTGCTGCGTAATCGCATTTGATGTGTCGATGGGTTTTTGCTCGTCGAAAACTTCTGTGTACAGCAATTGAAGTATGCTAATGTGATGGCAGCACACACGGGAGCAGGAGATACTATATGGATATTAGACAACGTCAGACAAATATATTGCCAAAGGAACAGCGATTATATTAAGCGAACTAATGAGAAAACAAGTGCGATAAAGCGAAAACTGCAAGGTTAACAAGGAATGAAGGAAATACTTATTAAAATAATTGATCAAAAATGTGTAACACTATTTGCAATACTATTTTCAGTAAAAGAAAAACATAAGCTGAAACCATTTTAAAAATAAGTAAAGGTTATTCTAATAGCACTTTATTTCTAGCTAAGTTTGATCTCAGGAATTTTTCCTGATGGACGATAAAATAGATAAATTCCTTAATTTTTTATTTTTCGTATGCTAATTTCTGAAATTATCTTAATACAGAAAACTATTACCTATTTCATTCTAAGCTCTAATTTAAGTGCTAATCATGAACATATTAATCTTTACTTAACATAAAACAAGTAAACAAGCTACAGCTTCTCATTGTGAATAAAAGCAAAACAGTTAGACTTTATTTTAAAAGCTATCAAATATACTACAAAAAACTAAAATTATTTTAAAGGCTATATTTGTTATATTGATATAATAATACATTCAACATATACCATAGAGTGGAAAATATACCAAATTTCTTAAATAACTTCTAACTTGCTTTTCACCTTAAAAAGTGTCGCATGAAACTTTTTTGTCAGAGACTTTCGCGTGTACAAAATAGAGTTCTTTAATTGGATGATAAAGACAATGAAATAAAATGATAGAAACAGAATGATTGCAGACAAATGATTAACGAAATGATTATTATAGTGAAATATTTATCAACGCATTCGCGTAATAAAGGCTGAAAACACTTAAAATAAGCGATACAAATGACAGACTAATTAATATTAATGATATCTATATGCAAAGCGTATACACAACATATGTATGTATGTATACGACCGCAATTTATAGCCGCTTCTCATAAGCAGCTTATCAGCAGCCGATAAGGATAAAAGAGGACACGCATTTGCGCATGTTTATTTAAAAGATTTTCAATTCATTCTTAATAGGCATTTGATTTATATTTATTACATTTAAAAGATATTTAAAATCCATCTTCATCATCATCATCAAATGCATTCGCAGTTGGCCAACTTCACACCATCATCAACTATTATTCTCGTACCTTTTATATCGTAGTATAATATGCAATCTGTTCATCTGGCGAATTGAGTTGTTCGCCGCATTAACGAAATCATCATTTAAATTGCAAATGGCTGCGAGTAGACAGCAAAATGTCTGATTGCTTCACTCTGTTCCAGAGCTTTGACCAGAATCCTGCTGAACCTGGCTGGCCACGAACGCAGCTGTTGTCTCCAATTGTCAGCCATGTGATCTGATGTGCAACAAAAGCCACACAGCATTGACAACAGCAACAGAAACAGTACAAACAAAAGAGTGCAAAAAAAACGAAACGAAAAATTTCATGGTCATTAATGTGCGACATTTGGTTTGATGGGCTGATTTTTATTCTCTTTAATCTTAAGTTCATTGAGAAAGGGTGTACTGAAGATATAAAGATTTTAATAAATTCATAAGCAGAAAAGTTTATTAAATTGATATAGTTGAAAATAATAATTAAATTAATTAATTAAGGAAATAATAATAATAAATTTATTAATAATTAGAAATAAGAAACTTTAGGAAAAACGTCAGTTCTCAAACAGAGTTCAAACAAATCGTATTTTATTAAGGATCATTTATGTAAAGAAGACTTTAAACAATAAAGATTTCATTTGAATATAAATATAATATATACCATTCTTAGCTCTAATTAATGAACTTATCTAGAGCTATAAAAATAACCTTTTCTTATTTTTAAAATTGTTTCAGGTTATGTTATTTTTTCCACTAAAGAGATGGTCGCACGACATACGTCAGAGAACTACTCATATGTTTTATATTCATATATTGCAAGTAGATCATTTTATTTATTTGTATAGCATTGTTTGAAACTTTAATTTTTATATATTTCATTAAACGTTGTCCTTGTGAAATGGACTGATAAATTCGGTGTTTTAAAGAATAATGAATTAAATGAAATTATAAACATTTACTTATTTAGAATAGTTGATTCAAATGAACACTAACTTATTTCAAAAGCGATTGCTGCATACAGCTTAAATCTGAAAAAATGTTGTATATTGGCTTTTTAGTTATATATTGTAAATAGATAATTTTTCATATATATATTTTATTATTGGTAACTGAGTTTTTAAGAGTGACTGCAAAGTGACTTAAAGAGCATCAGATAATGTACAATATATTAATATTGATTTAAATTAAGAGCGGGAAAAAAATATACATTTAACAACAAGAATATATCAACTAAAAGTATAGAGAGTATATTAAAGTCGTTCACTTTCAGCTGGAGCAATGTGTCTTGTTATATTTCTGCCAATGCGCATAAGTGCAATAAAAATGCAAAACCGAAATTCGAATTGATTACACTCACGCACAGGCAAGACACAAACACACATACAATAAACACACGCACACACATTAACACAGAGAGACGAAAAATGACAAAAAATTATTCATTAACACATGCGTAAAACGCAGAAGAACATTGCCATAAATAAATAATTGATGAATTGCAGATGAATTTTCATATTTTATGATGTTTAAGTAGTGGGCTGGCTGGCAGCAACTGTTGTTGTTTGCTTCTTGTTATGAGGGTGAGCAGGGGGTGGGAAGGGGAGGGGAGAGACTGGGTTTTTTTCACCACAGCCAGCTGTGCAATAATATTATGTTAAAATATACGATTTCCGTTCGGTATTTTTTTTACGACCCGATGCGATGCGATGTGATGCGCGTTGAGCGTTAGCCCACAATCGGCGCTACTTTGTACTTTGTCGTACAACGGTGCGTATGAAAATTGATTGTTGCTTTATTTATGATGCTCTCGCTCACATACACACACACACACACACACTCGGAAAGTAGACATAAAAAATTAACACAAACATAAAATGCAATCATGCAGCTCTCTATAGGGTCTATCCAGCCCCCTCTCCACCCTTCCCCTTCCCCCTCTAGCCACCACAGAAGCGTATCCCCATATGTATATCAAGTCTGTCGCGGTCGGCTCCACATTTTACTCCATTTGCTTGATTTGCTTTTACGTGCACCCAGAGAGACAAAACACACAACACACACACATCAGCAGCAGTGGCATCAACGGGTCGTGACTCGTGTGCTACTCGTGCCTTTGGCCTAGCAATAAAATGCGTCAAACTTTGGCTCTAACGAGCGTCGATTTTACGATCTTGCTGTTGGTCACCATTGAGCCTGGCCCGACGTCGTCGTACCCATAGCTAAATGTATTTAAAGGGGAGAGTAACCACAGCTGTTTTGCTGCTGTCTATCGCAGGTCTCCTTCCCCAGAGCATTACACGCGGAGTGCTTAATGATTTGTTATGTGGTTTTTATGCCTCTTTTGAGCGCAGGCTAAAACAGTGGTTAAAGAGTTGAGAGTTGTTGGCATTGAAGTTGAAGTCATACAAGAAAAAACAATTAAAATGGGATTTTCTTAGGGCACATAAAGTGTCTATTGAATCCCACTTCGAGTTAAATGCCATATTCTAGCTCTGCAGATTACCAAAAAGCCTTGCAAAAATATGTAATTAAACTTAATGAGTGTGAAATGCTCAAATGCATCTCAGCAACAACAACAACGACAAAGTTAATTCACAAAATTACAGCTGAAGAAGTGCTGGAAATGTTGTCAAGCAAATCAGCTCATTCATTTGTCAATAAAATGACAATGGCTCGTCTCGAGTGCATTTTCCACTACGACAGAAAACTAATTTTGAAAAGTCAGTGCAAAAGCTGTTGTACAAAATGATTTGACAAGAGAACAATAAATGCTGAGAGCAGGGCAGATTTTTGCAGCTGATGAAATGCATTTCATTAACACTTGACTTCAGCAGGCGGTCAGCAAGTTATAATCTCCTGGTTAGTCCTTGTAATCTGTCTGCTGTCAGTTTAGCTAATTTATAATTTATGAAATTGATATTTCTTATTAAAACAACACTTAAACAACCGTTTTTAAATGAAAATTGTTGAGGGAATGAGCCGCATTTCATAGCACATTTGCACTTTTAATTACGCTCAACTTTGCTATTAAATTTTTGCCAAAATATTACTATGCATAATGTGTTATTTTTGGCTGGTTCATATTTAATGTTGAATAAACAGTTTTTAGTTAGGCTGACGTGGTTCGGAGGAGGGGGAAGTTGTGTACTCTCCGTCCGTCTATATTGTTTGCATGCTTTAATTTTTGTTTTTGTGTGCACTAAAACGATTATAAATGTCGCGTTGGTTTTCGTTGTTGTTGTTGTATTCATTGCAGCATTAAATGCATTCGATGCACACAGAAAAACACCCGCATGTGTGTTCCCTTGGGAACAGAATTATAGTTGCAAACTTCCGTCCATTTAGTCACATATACCAAATCAAAGCTACCCTACAAATTTAATTGAAAAAGGGTGTGTTGAACTAAAGAGTTATTGGAGTTAATGTTGAATGAGTTCAAGTTTTATTAAATAACCATAAAACAAAACTAAAATGTTTCTCTTCTTTAAATCTCTTCTTTAATAATGAATTTACAGCGTAACAATTAAATCACCCAGCTTCTAAAATGTGTTTTCCATCTGCGCTCAATGTTGATTATTATTGTTTTTGTTCATTTTTCCTCCCCTTTGTTGCTAAATGTTACTTTAACCCTTTTGTACTGTTATTCTTTGCTGAATATTCAGCATAATTTTCAACAAAAATGCATAATTTTTGCTTCACCCATCCATCTGTTGTTACGTTTGGCGTCATGCGTGTGTGTTTTGATTATTTCATTTTCATTTTCATTTTCATATTATTTTATTTAATTTTTGCGCATAGCTCTTTTGCATTGAATTTTTAGGACAAAAGAAGCGTAGAGCCATGGCATGAAGTATATTTGTTTTTGCCATATGGAATAATATTAGTGTTTCGATCTTTTTTTTTTTTTGTTTTGTGGGGCGTGGAGTTGATGAGATTTGAATGGCATTTTAGGTGCAACAACCTCGACGTATTGTAAAAATATTATTGCACCATCAACGATTTATGACCAGAGTGTTGAATTATTCACACAAAATTCGATTAGGCCATAAAATTATGTGAACAACAAAGGGAAGCGAGCATAACGACTAAACTATGAACAAGGAAAAAACTATGATAGCATAGTAAATGAAAGGAAATTGTGAATCAGATTATTTGTTTTATACGAGGGTTGCTATTTATATTTCTGGCCTAATAATGAAAATGCGAATATTTATAAAAAAAAAATGGATTTATTGTTTGTCACAGTATTCTCCAGCAAGATTTATATACTTTTGAATGCCCTCAAATCAATTGTCGAAGCACTTTTTCCACTCTGATTGAGGCACCTCCAAAACATGGTTTTTGAACACTTTAACAGCATCTTCTGACATCGAAAATCAATGACCACGCCTTTTTTCGATGATGTGCGGGTATAAAAAGAAGTCAAGTCAGGGCTGTACGGCGGATGACCCATGAATTCCACGTTTTGACCGCAAAAAAAGGCGCGGGTTTGAGCTGGTGTGTGGGAGTTCGCGTTGTCATGGTGCGGAATGATCCATATTTTCTTGTTCGTTTTTCGAATTTCTACAAGGAGTTCAGGCTTACAAATTATGGTGTACCACTCAGAATTGACCGTCCTACATTGCTCAAGCGAAACAGTCGCCACATGACCAGTTTTACCGAAGAAACAGGCGACCATTTGCTGAATAGTGCTTCCTCCACGAACAAGATTCGTTGGAATTGGCTCGTCTTCAAAGACCCACACGGTCGATTGCTGTTTTGTTTTGGGCTCATAACCATATATCCATGAATCGTCACCTGTGACGCTCTTATAAATGTCTTTTGAAGCACAGGGAATGTATTTTTTCAAAATTTCTTTGAACCAATCCACACAAGCCTTTTTTTGAGCAATCGTTAAATTGTGCGGGATCCAATGAGAACAATCCTTTTTTACGACCAGGTGTTTATGCAATATCGAATGTATTCTGGTGGAAGAAATGTCAAAGGATGCCTCTATCTCACGATATGTCACATGTCGATCTAGCATTATCAGTTCACGCACGGCATCAATGTTTTCTGGCCCAACGTCCGTTTTTGGACGACCTTCACAACCTTCGTCTTCTAGCGAGCATCGGCCACGATAGAATCCATTAAACCAGTATTTCACAGGGCTATAGGATGGCACTTCATCGCCTTATAAAGATTTAAATTCATCGGTGCACTCGTGTCGTAATAATCCAAGTCGAAAGTTGTGAAAAATTTTTGCTCAAAAGTGTTCACGAGTTAATTCGATTTTTCTGCCGAGGTAAGTTTTTGATTAATCGTTTATCGATATCAAACGTGCTCGTACATGAACAAGTTGTATGGAGCTTTTTTTGATAAAAGTCCAAACTTTTTTTGGGAAATAGCCAATTGGTCCTAATATGGCTAGAAGTGATCTAGGCCAGAAACTTAAATAGCAACCCTCGTATGTTGCTCTTTAGTTTTTATTGCAATAAAGTCTTTAGTAATCTTAAGTTGAATGGCAACCGTCACAATTCCTGTCTGTTTCCGCTTTTGTAATCACATTGCAAGCCAGGACTTTGTGCACTTCCGTGAAACCCCATCAACTACTCAACGACCTGCCGCACTTTTCAAGCGCTAATCTAAATTAATGCTTCTCAGTCACAATGAACGCAGACGTAGCTTTATCATTCAATTAAAAAAAAAAAGGAAAAAAAACAAATAGTAAAGGAAACGCGTGCATACAAAATGTGCGAAATTAAAACGCGGGGAAATGTTTTCGCACTAACTCTCCCCGAAAATTTCCATTCGTTGAAAACCACGATGCCATGCCATGGCTAAACAACACAAATAAGCGAACAGGAAAACGCGAACGCATTGGTGAAACAATTTGCGCTGCCGCCGACGAAATAATGAAGTGTTTAGTTGATTATCTGAACGCATAGGCCCGGGATCAGCGATTCGAGTGGAGTGGAATGGAAAGCGAGGGTTAACTCTGTACTGTGTGCTGTGCTTTGCTGTTCTCCGCTGTTTTCTGTTGTATAACGATTCGGCTACCCAATTCCAAATTCGAATTGCAAAGCCTATTCACATAATGGGCAAGCAAAGTTGTTTGCAATCAGACAACGTTCGGCTTGTTTTGCTTTTGGGGCTGGCGGTAGATAGGCAGAGAGAGAGAGAGTTTTGGGTCTCTGTCTATAATGCGCAAATAAACAGTCAACAACTTGGTCGTAAAAACTCTAAAAATTACCTCAAGTTCGTTTCGGGCACGCAACGTGTAGATTGCGGCTCTCCGATTTTTTTTTCAGATTATCTGGAAGAGGGGGAAGGTATCGCGGATATGGTTACGACAACGGATTGCGAGGGCGTGGCACGCATTGTGCATTGTGCGCTTTTTGCGGAGCATACTTTTAGGGGCAAACGCAGTTACCCATTGCATTGATAACCCAAAATGCTAGTTGCTGAGATTGCTGTGTTGCGCTGTGCGGATGTTTCGTGCATTGCTCACATATTTCAACAGCAAATCAAATACATGCCATGCTAAAAGCCTGGGCGTATGCGTGGGCGTAGGCCTAGCACAGAGAGAGAGAGAGAGAGAGAGAGCGAGCGAGCTGCATTTGGCTGGCTTGCAAGTTGTTTGCTGGATGGCTTAATTAAATTTGATTAGATGTGTTTTGCCTTAGCTTTGCCCCGCCAATTAGTTACTTTTGCCTGCGAAATTGATGAGTATGTTGAGCTAATTGGCTAATTGATTGATGGCCAGACAGACAGACAGACATCGACAGACAGACAGCAATAGTACACTTCGGTTAGAGTGTAGCAATGTTTGCCTAATTGCACTTAAGGTACACTGTGCATAGTGTGCACTGTGTGCACGCTGTACGTATTCGCTGTGCCTGTGCCAAACTGTTGCGTAGTTTATCAAAAATGCATAAACCCTGTAGGGTTTGTTAAGTTTATCTTTGGCCGCTGTCACCCCCACACGCAACGTAGTAGCGCAGCGTCCAGGGACTTGGGAACGTTGGAACGCAGATTGCTTGGAGCATCCATCAGGTTGCAGCTTGCTGTAGCTCTTGCTCGAACCCTGCATAATGCATATAGAAATAACCTTGGTCCGAAATGAGCCAAAAGAATAACTGTGCATTGTTTGCAAAGAACAACTTTACTTTTTGCCGTCCCTTGGGTGGTTTTTGCCAGTCCTTGTTCTTTCCACGCGAAGACGCTATAATGCAGGATGCTGTTGGAGTTTGGGGTCTGAAAAGTGCTAAAGTTTGGACTGCGCGCATGAAATTTCTACTTAAGTTGTGTACAGTAGAAGTTGTAGTTGTAGTAGTAGTATATTTTTTTTTTGCTTTGTTTTCGTTTTCCCCTCATTGCCGCCCTTCCTCCACTTCAACCCTTGGCGCGTGCTCGTTTCGAGTAGTTGAAATTATTTTATAGTATAAAACTTTAGTTTTTTAACTTCTGCTCAAGCTTCGTGTTTGCAGTTACTGTGCTATTTTCTTGTTTTGTTTTTTTTTGTTTTGTTGTGCTGTGTTTTTTGCATATTTATATTTTAATAAGCATTCTTGCAGCTGCGCTCTGGCGCCTGCTTCAATGCTCTGCGCAATATTACTGCAATTTCTGACAGGCTTAGAAAATCATGGTGAACAGAACTTATGAACCGAGCGAGCGAGCTCAGTAAATGCGTCTGTCAGCTCCAACTGGCTAGCTGGCAACGTGGCGTATGATTGTTATTAATTTCGTATTATGTATATAAGCGTTGCAAGCCTCGCCTCTTTTTTGCAATATGCAATAAGTGTCAGCTCAAATGATATTTACTGTCAGCCAGCAGCAAACAGCGCAGAAAACAAGTGATAATGGCCCGAGTGCTGAGAGAGTGCTCAACAAAAAACATAATGGATGAATGGCAGGTAGTCGACTTTTGATTCCAATTTTCTTGGAAATGGCTATGAAATCAAATTGATGAAGTCAAGTGTATGCGGAATACTAATTTGTTATTTGGCAAGTCACTTTAATCGCATTAAATAGACAATTTGAATTTTAATCATATTAGCATATTTTTGTTTTAATTTACATGACATTCGAAATATATTTTATCTGATTAAATGGCAGGCAAAATAAGTAAATTGCAAAATGTTTTCTTCTTTGAAATATCGATTTAATAATTTCATCTAATCAACGCTCAACTACAATTCAATTTCATCGTCATTTGTGCTATGAAAATGCAATTAAAACGACTGCTTTATAAATATATATATTTTCGTCTAAACTAAAACAATGACAAGAGCGTCACAAGCACTCACAAAACGTTTCAATATTCATTTTACACTTTTTAGAGGAGAGCGTGTGATGTGATGTGTGTCGCAAACCCGCTTGTATTGTTGTTGCATTTGCCACAATTGTTAACCATTTACACTTCAATACATTGTGGCTGGCAGCTGCTGAACAGATTCATGTGCCTCTCTCTTTCTCTCTGTCGGTGTGTGCGTAAGCGATTGTTTATGGCGTCTGTGTGCGTTAGCATTGTGTGTGTGTGTGTGTTTTTGTAACAAAATATAATCATAAACGTAATTTAATCGCGCCAAACCGCGTCTGTCACGTACTTGCCAACAACAGCCACACACACACACACATAGATATTCCCCAGCTACACACACACACACGCGCACCCCGCAAACTCACACATTAGGGACGCACACAAAGACAGACAGTTACAACGCTAACAATGTTGGCAATGTTGACAGCAGAAACTGTTATAATAATTCAATAGACAGCCATTCCCCAATAATGTCGATTCAGTATAGCAAATTCGTTCCGAATCGCTGCGACCTGCCAAATATAATGATCACCTGTGTATGTGTGTGTGTGTATGCTTGTGTATTGTGTATGAATGCCAAGAAATTGATTTCGTTATCCAAGCACGTCATAGAACACATATAACTATTGTCTATTGAATTAAATTGTTTTCATTACAAATGGCAGCCAAAATGAAATGAAATTTGTGCGCCTGCCAACGGAAATACTCATATTGAGTATACGTATAGTATACCGCATATGAAGTTGTGGAAAAGGGAAACAAAGTTTACAATATATTTTTTAGCATCAAAGTGTTAAGCGTTATTTCAAACATAACCATTTATTGTTTGCATAATAGCTTTTATTTGATTTCAAAGTGTTTTTTATGCAGCGCTCGCAACGAATGCTGATTAAATTGAATTGCATTGAATTTAATTTAAAGTAACTTTTAGAAAAATTGCAGAGGGTAAACAACTAAAAACTGAAAAAGTGTCAGTTTTGAAAGTAAATATTTAAAGTAAGAGCTTAAACTATTAAAAAAAGTAAGAAAGCTATAAAACGAATGAACACGATTGTGAAATACTTGCTAACCATTTTCAATAAAACCTTATTCTAACAATATACGAAATTAATATACCGGAAAAATACTAAAGTATACGAGAGTGGTATTTGTATATACATTCAAATATATGGTATATTTTGATATACTATATCGATATATGGTATATTTTGAATGTATCGCTATATCGATATACCCAATATTGCTTTTGACATATTTTAGTACTTTTGGTATTTGATGGTAATTTATTTTATTTTATTTATGTATTTAGTATTTAATTTGGTATATTTTATCTCGAAATCTAGCTCACTTAGCTGTAGTATAAAATATACCAGATTGTCAGTCAAACTAATAAAATTATTTCTTAAATAACTTTTACAGTATCGCTAGTTATGAAAGTTATTTACAATTCATTAAAGCAACAAAAACCATTGAATAAACTCAAAGTCTTAAACGTAACACTTAATGACATCATTTAATATTTAAAAAGTTTCAAGTCTCCAAAAATCTGCTCGGCAATCAGCAAAACGATTTATCGCTAAACTGTGTCAGTCATCAATATTTTGCACCTTTAGCTCAGCCATCGACTTGAAGTCAAACTAAATGCAACATCAGCGCTGCTTGAGAATGACACCCAGACATTTTCCGTGGTTTGTCTGCGGAGAGAGTGAGAGGCAAGGGGCTAACCCTAGACACCTGACTGGGCTAAATCAAAAAGCGCAGTCAGTGAATGCGTCGTTTGAATCTTTTGTTTGGCAAAAGCGTTGTGAATGCGCGTAAATTACGGCTGACGTTGTCTATGACGGAGATGGCGATGGCGATGGCGATGGCTGATTGATGTGCCTTGCCTATGCAGCGACTGCAACTTTTGCCACGTTTCTGCGCGTAAGCCAAGAAGGATCCTTTGGGCTGCCAGCACAGAATGAGGTGCGCTTGCACACGCATGACAGCTGCCATGTGCCGGTTTGCCTTTTGCTGAAGCCGGAGCTGAAGCTGAGGCAGCCGGGCTGGCTGGAGTGTAAACCACAGCAGATTCAGTTGCTCCAGTGACATGTGTGCAATGCCAGAGCGTGTCATGGGCTGCGTTTATCCTTGTCACCTTTTAGTTTTCGGCGTTGACAAGCGCATACAGTTGACAGGGCTTCGCAACGCAAGTGCATTTATCTCTGCTGCTGTGGCCCAGGACTCGAGGCACAGCCTCGGCCTCAGCCTGGGCATATGGCGAATGCCTTTTGAATAACTTGGCATATTAGCGTTTCCGTTTCCGTATCCGTATGCTTTCAACTTCGGTTCAGTTCAGTTCAGTTGAGCAGAGTTGAGTTCAGTTAAGTACATTTCAGTTGAGCGCGTCCCCTCTGTGGGTATTTGTCAAAAGGATTTCGCAGTGATTTAGCAACTGGCCCAAATTTCACGCCCGCCACTGACGGACAGCCTCTGACAAGGACTCGCCTTTTGTGTCTGTGTCTCTAGTATGCGTATGTGTGTGTGTGTGTGTGTGATAGGATTAGCACCGCGCCAGGACCAACGAAATAGACAGAGGGAGAGAGAGAGAGCAAGTACACAGACATTATGCCAGCGACGCGTCGTCCTCGTCCTCGTCGTCGTCCTTTTGTCGCCATTGCTGACTGAGCCGCTGCAAATTAGCTGCCTAATTGTTTGCCAAAGCCGCAAAGCAACTTTGGGGAGCGCTTCTTAGAGGGCTTCGGTTCGCTTTGCCCCTTTGCTGCTGCTAGCCAAATGACAGCTGAATAATGTGCGCTCCATAAGCAATTAACGCGCCTACTGGGCTTACACACACACATATAGTTACACACACATACGCACACATGCCTACAAATTGAGTCAATAATTTGACTCTGCCGCATTCTACGGTCGGTGGCACATTGTGCATAATAAATAAACGCCATGAAATACGCGACTTAACACAGCTCTCTGTCTCAGTATCTCCCAGCGTATCTGAGTGTGTGTTCGTACGTGTGTGTGTGTGTGCGTGTGTGAGAGAGTGTGTATGCGCCATCTGACACCACCTTGACTCATTAATTACGCACTGGCATTTTTATTTTCATTGCATACTTTTATACAATTTATTATTACAATGCGAGGCAGCACACAACATAAAATGTTGAAATACTCGAACAAATTGCCATTTTCCATTTTTTTTTTGCATTTTTGTCGTCATGTTGTGTTGCATGTATTTGTGTGAGTTATTGACTGAGTGAGAGAATTACACACACACACACAACGTATATGGCGCATTGTGGCGAACGGGACAAGCCACAAATGAAACGTGAACTCAACTCTCATACTTCTCGACTTTGTCCTTTTCCGCTCTCAGCTGCTGCCTGCTGCTTATTTGCATAGTTGCCGCAGTTTCAACTGTTTGCCATTCAATCGCTTATTGAAAGGGTATCACAAATGCTTCAGTCAATTTGCAGCTTATAGCTATTGTTGTTTATTCTTAGAATTTCCATTATTCTGTATACTTTGAAATGCGATTAAATCCTCATCAAATGTCATACAGACAAATCAATCTTGATTTTTTCTATTTGTACCTATTTAAATCTTTGTTATTATTATAAAGTAGGATTATAATTAAAAGATTTAATTTGCTTATTTCAAAAATTGATTAAGTTAGTTAACTTTGATAGATTAGTTTTGTAATCCAATATTATTATTAAACAAAAAAAATCGATTTTAAAGAATTTTCAAGTATTCTGAGTAGTTCAAGATTTAAATTTAGAGTTTGTGTTTTCTATTAAATATTTTATTATAAGATATTATAAATAAAGGCATTTAATAAACTCCTTTAACTATTTTTAAAGTCAAAAAGGAAAGCAAAATGTTGAAACTTTAATAAGCTCCGAAAACCTGGTTCCAAAAATGTTTATTATTATAAATTTAATTTAAAGTTTTTTTAGTTTTAAGAATTTTAAACTGTTTTTTTAAAAATCTTATAATTAAAGGAAACTTTGAAGCTTGAGGACTCAAAAAACTTAAATATAAATAAATAAATTTCGTAAGCGATCAAAATTTCAATTAGTTTAAGCACTTATTATTATAAGATATTTAAAAGTCAGACAAGTAAGCAATATATTGAAGTGCAATAAGCTCCGAGAATCTGATTATAAATACGTGATTTTATTGAAGAATTAAGACCCAGTTTTAAATATCTAAGTAATTCAATTTAATATTTTTTTCTTTTAATTATTTATTACTAGAAGCTATTTTTACTATTTCACAGTTATCAAAATTTTGAAAAGTTTTCGCAAACCTACTTTTAAATAATTTAATTTTGTAAGTAATGCAAAAAGAATTTCGAATAGCCCAAAAGTCAATTTAAAATCTCGTTGTCTGTTTTAAGCACACATTAAAAGCTTATGGAAAAGCTTTGTTATTTTTATAAATTATAAGTATGCATAAATCATATTTTTTTTTATGGACTTAAGAGCAATTTCGACTATTTATTCACTTAGTGTTTTTTAAGCGACAGACATTAATAGAATCAAAGCCTTTTGAATTAACCGTTCGCTATGTTTTTTTTCACAAATACTCACAGATTTTACATAAAAACGCAATGAAAAAGTGTTAATTTAATGCTTAGCTCATATTTCCTGTTCCCAGTTTCATACAAATCTTTTTTTTTTATTGCATCAGAAAAATATCAAATGAATATGAAGCATATATATTAAAAAAAAAGACCATTGAGAATGTTGACGATGATTAAATGACCTCTCTGGCCCCAAGTTTCATTTTTTTTTTCTTTTGCTGTAGTTCGAGTTAAGGTTGCATTAAATTACAAACAACGGCTAGAGAAGGAATGAAAATAAACACCCAAAAAAAAAGAAAGTCAGAAAATGAAGAGTTTGGTGGGGAATGTAAAGATATTCTTTCATTTGCAAGCAGCGCATTCCAGTTTCGTTGGAGCTGCAGTTGCATAATATAAATTTTCACTTTTTACATTGCTTATTTCTGGCGCTTTTGTTGTTGTCGTTGTTGTTATTGCTGTTGTTGTTATTACTGTTGTTGTGGTTGTTGTTGTTGTTGCCGTTGATGCTACTGTTGTGTGTGGTCGAATTTTCCCCAAAGAATCTGACGCACTTATCGCAAATTACTTTGGCAGTTGCAACTGCGCTGCTTTTGTATATAAATTTAACAATTTACTCATACACATGCATGCATGCACTTGGGATTGTAAATTACACAAACACACACGCACACACACACGCATAAGCAGAGATATGTTGTGTAAGGGGATACAGCAGCAAGCTTTTATAGTTGCTGCAGGCAAATGAATTGAATTTGTAGATATTCGTACTTTGAGAGAACACAAAATGAGACGTCAGACGAAGAGTTCGACTGCGACAGCAAAAATGTGCAAAGTTTTTGGGCCAAACAAGCGAATGCTGCATACAACATGGCGTATGTGTAATATTCCTTTGGCGCATGTGTCCATTGCAAGTTACTCGAGAAACTTCATCAACAAACAAGCAAAAGCAGCCAGGTTTGCTTTAACAAAATGCAAATTGTAACAAGCAACCAACGACTGTTGGTATGGCAAGTTGTTTGTTGTTGCAACAGCAACAGCAGCAGCTGAAACTTCAATTAGCCGCACGGCTCAATGAGAGTTACAACTGACAATTTTTAAAGGCTGCCCACAACGATTGTCAATTAGCTGCTGTTTGGGGTGTAACACACACTTAATGGGCTGTTGTTGTTGTTGTTGCTGCCACAAACAGTGGCATGACCCGCTGCTCGTAAGTTATTGTTGCGTCGGCTTGCATAAGATGTTAACGCGCACTTAATGCCACTTAAAAATATACATAAATCGCCAGGCCTCTAGCAAAAGTGGCAAAGAGGCAGCATCAACATCAGGCTGTGGCAGTGGCAGTGGCAATGGCAATGGCAACTGTTGCCCGCCCGTTTCGGTCACTTGTCCACTTACATGGCTACTTACAACGCTGCTCAAGCATATGCAGATGGCCATGTTTTGTCCAACCCACACCCAACTCAACTCAGCTCAACTCAACTCGATGTATATGAGCTTCGCCTGTCGACAGCAGCTGCACGAAACAGCAAAGAGACAGAGACAGAGAAAGAGAAAGAGAACGAGCGAGCGAATGTTGCAAGGCCAATGCAGCTGAAACTGCAACTGCAACTGCAACAACGACTGCGGCACGCAATTAAGTGCATTTAATTAATTATTGTTGATAAAATAATATTTTTACAATTTATTGTGCGTTCGTCGACCGAGTGCAGCATTTATATTTTTATTTATGCATATGTGAGCGTCCATAAATAACGTGTACAGCAGCAGCAGAAGCAGAAGAGCAACGGAATGGGAAGCATTGGCAAAAAGCGTTGCATACTTTTGTGCGCTGACGTTATCAGCACGCTGCCAGCAGTCCAGGCAATGGAGCGTTATCGCTGTCGTGGCAGCGTCATTGCCTATCGATGGCCAGCGACATCATGGCCGCCGATGCCAGATCAATTCGAATAACAATAATTTCTTCCGGTCGAATTGCAGCGAACGACGATGCACACGCAGATAGACAAGCAGAGCGGGAGAGTGAGAAAGAGAGACGTGGAGAGCGGGAGAATCGAGAGAGAGAGGGACCGTCGAGGAGCGGGCAAAGCGACTGCATTTGCATACCGGATGCGCATAAGTATACAAGGATTGACAGGATGTGCGGGCCGTGCACTCGCTTTGTTTGCTGTCATTGCTGCGCCATTTTGATGAGCAACACACAGCGCAAGCGAAAAGGTGGCATGGCTGAAGAGGCAGGGGAAAGGCAGTTGCATTTTTAAATTGCACACTTTTATCGCTTATCGAAATTAATGCACATTTTTATCAACATTTAAATGCAGCGTAGGCAACATTAGGTAAACGAGCTGGTAACAAAATAACTGTATAAAGAAAAAAATTTATAATTTTTATTCATTCCTAAAATTTAACTCATTTTTTTTTTAAATTCAAGAGTTACAAATCATTCAAAAAGATAAATAATTTTTATACTTTTCAAAAACTATTCAATTTTTAAAGACTCAAATCAGTCACAAATCATTTAATAGAACTGAAGAAAAAAAAATTGGTTAACGAACAGCTAAAAAAAATCGAATTAAAAGATAAATCATTTTATGGTTTTTCTAAAAATGTCAAATTCACAAATCATTTGATAAAAATTAAAAAAAATGTAGACCAACCAACTGTTGAGGAATTTTGAATATTTTAAATTCTTAAAAAATTTGAATGATACAAATCTTTTAATAAAATAAACACACATTTGCAAACGAACTGCTGAAGACAAATTAATATTAAATACATCATTAAATATTTTGGCAAAAATGTCAAAGTTAAAATCATTAAAGTTAAATCATTAAATGCAAATTAAAAACAAATTAAGTTATTGAACTATAATCTAAGCTTTTTATATACTTTTCAAAAAGTTTAAAAAATCACATATCACTTAATGAAATTCAAAACAGAACGCACAAAAAAAAAATATTACGTATACGCAGATGTTGTTATAAGATACCAATTTGAAAGCTGATTAATTTGCGTGCAAGCATATTTTAAACTAAGTATCTGCCATATGACGCGCTGTCACCTGCAAAGCACCATTTATAATAAATAATTATGCTTTGCATCATAACATAAATAATGCTTAATGTGTACTGCAATTCACAGGCAAAACAACAAACAAAAAAATCACGAAAACTGTACTATATATGGAACCATTATTAATAAAGCTTTATTGTATGGTCAATAAAATGCGAGGCCAAAAATGAATTTTATCATGTCATGAGGCATGCTATATAGCATGTATATATACTGATTTAACTATGTGACATTGGCTGTTGAGTGCGCTGAATCTTTTAATATGCCACCCACCGTTTTTTATTTTTTTTTTATGGCATCGACACTTTTTTCCAACTAACCCAAAGATAGTTGTGAAAAACAGCGATTTACCTGTTCGACCTGCCATCTATTTTGCGGAACTTGGCTTGTTTTTTTTTTTTGTTTTGTTATTCATCCCTCGCATTCCTTTTGAACTGTCATCAAAACAAAAAGCTCATGGTGAGCACGACGGGGGGCGGCGAGGAAAATGTCATATTGTGTTGAAGGGACAGTAGTGGTCCAATCAATGCTTTGTGCATGTCAAAATGCGTAAAAAAATGCAAAGCCATATTGAATAGTTGAAACAAAGGCTGTTTCCAAAAGCTGTAAAATTGAATTTGAGTGGAAAGCTTCAACGACAAAAATTAAAAAAATACATATAATTAAAAGTTTAAGTTTTGTGTTTAAATTTTGGACAATGCCACTTCGATTTGTGATCTTCGTAATCTTGGGCCTGTAATAACACAGTCGTAACCTTGTGCGCCGACAGGATTAAAAGAAAAGAAAAACAGCAACTACTTAGCCGAAAAAGGCTTATCAGTCGCAGAGCTGTCTGAACAGCTGCCGCGACTTTTGCGAGAGGGGCGGGAGAGGGGCGGTTTATCCAGTAGCTTGTTATGGCAACCAGACACAAAGCGTCAGCTAATCCTCGAGAAAGACTTTTGCGTTTTGAAAAAATTGTCAGCTAATAATGCAAACAATGCTTCGTTTGCAACGTGGCATGGGGCGCAAATTGTACATAATTGTGAAGAGCGGTGGAGGGGAGTGGAGAGAGTGTTAGAGGGGAGGGCGCGTCAGGATACTCGTCTAAAGCGACGCAATTAGCGGGTTTAGTGGGGCAACATTTTGCGGCCCAGCCATAAATTGGCAGCTGAAAATGCCTGCAGGCGCTCAGATAGAGCGCCAAATGTCAGCTGTCAGTTGTTGTCCTGGTCGAGTCCTTCGCTATCGTTGTTGCTGCTGCTGCCTGCTGATGTTGCGCCTCCTTTTGGCTGTTGCCATTTTGTGGTTACGCCTGGTTCCTGGTTCCGAAGCTGGCTGATTTCGAGCTCTTGTTTCGCTGTCGTTTCGCGTTTCGCCGCTTTTATTCCGCTTGATGTGTCGCTTGTGCCCAGGCATATTTCTTTAATGAATTTAATCGCGCGTAATAAACCGTCGCAGGCTTCAATGTACAAGGCTCTTATAGTAGCCACGCACACACACACATATACACACTCATACTGTTGTGCTGTGCGATGGTCTCGTGGCTGCTTATATTGTTTGCTTCGAGTCTTTGTGGTCGTTTGACGTTGATAAGCATTCTGATTTATTGACAAACAAACTGTACGCTGTGTTCGCTCTCTCTCTGTCTCTTTGTGATTCCCTCGCCTTCTCGCTGGCATTTATTTAAATTTATATATTTATTTATGGCCGTTCGCAATGCAAATACATTGTTGCAGTCATACAGACAGATAGGTTGGACAGTTTTGGATCGCTCGCTTTAAACAGACACGTAGCGTTCGCAGGGGGATTTTTTTGTATGCTTTTGCTTGGCTGCATTTGCGTTTGAATTCAATAATTTAAACTTCCGGCATAAACCGGAAATGACAAATAAAATGCAGCGCCACATTCACGATTGCACTGCCAGAAAATCATAACACACAATGTGTTTGCAAATAATATTTTTGCTATGTGCAAACTGCATTTTATTTGCAGTGCAGTGTTGATAAATGAAAAGCTATTGAATCTGTACAAATTTTAAATATATTATTCGAGTATATTTTTGAAAGAAAATATGAAGTTATTTAAGACATCACAATAAATTGTAGAGCTGATAGCATTAAAATTGATTCCTATTATTCTCGTATGTGATTTAATGTTAATGGCGGTGGCAATATCATATGGATTTTAAATGCATTTCTTAACTTGCTTATTTATCGCTGTTGTTGATGGGTAAATTCAGTTTTAACCCCTTTCAATTGCTTTTGATTCCCTCTTTGACATTTGACACAGCCAGTTGTTCAAGCATCTTTGTGTGTGTGTGTATACTTGTTTTTATGTGTATGTGTTCGTGCTTGGCTATAATTGCGTCAGGCGTTTTTTGACTGCAAACAGCAAACGGCGACTGCGAGTGCAATTGCAACTGGGAATCACATAAATTACGTGATTTTCGCGTACGCTTCTTTTGGGCCAAATCCGAGCATAAAAGTCGCTTCTGAAAAAAATGCATGGTATATTTTTTGAGCACACACACATGCTCGGGGTGTGTACATACACACATACTGAGAGCGAAGCATTGAATGACCATGAATTACATAAAAAGCCGCAAATACCGAAGTCAAAATGCGTTGCTCTAAAGCATTCTTGTTGTTGTTGTAGCTCTTGTTGCTGTTGCTGCCGACACGTAGTGCAAAGCATACCAATGTGAATGTGTTACTGTAGCCCAACGTCCTGTGTCCTTCGTCCTTCGCAGCAAATGCAAAGGCAACAAAAAGTAACAACAACCAAAAAAAGAAATACAGAAAATAAATGCAAATATATATTGCAATCCTTTAGGCGTATGGAACATAATGAAACGAAAATGCTACTGTGGCAGCAGCAGCTACAATCCTGCTCGTGGACAGCAAGGACATGGAGCAAGCAACAACGATTCGGTTGGGCATTGGGATTGGGTTTTTCTTTTTTTTTTTTTGGGCTCGAAATGCACAATGCGACGGCGTCCGTAACCGAAAGCCGAATAAAGAAAATAAATAAAAAACATGCAAATATTTCTTTGGCCAACATTTTAACAGCCTCTCGGCGTGGCTTCCTTTGCCTCCCACCTCACTCTTCATCCTTCGCTCTCTTCATGCCCGTGCTCCGCTGACCGACCAATTCGCAACAATTTTCATACAAAAATGTTTTTATTTATACTATTGGGGCGTCTCACAATGGCATCCTGGTCTTCTGGTTGCTGTTGCTGTTGGTCCTGCTGCCTGATCCTTGTGGTCGCTGCTTGATTTATATTGATGAATGTCCGTTTGTTCGTTAGTTCCGTCTTCACAGACTGCCAAAGAGATTTACTCTCGATGCATGCGAATACACGGGATACGGAATATGGGAAGCGGGACGCGGGATGCGGGGCGTGCAACTTACTTTACACATTGCTTTTGTTATTGCCTTCTCTCTCGCTTACACACACACACATTTACTTGCTTATGCTCAGTGCCAGAAATTATTGCATACTTTACGGAAATTAACCGCATTTCCATTTCTTGCACGCATGCAGAACGACCACAACGCCACGTCTCGCGTCTCGTTTTCCCTTCGTTGCTGCTGCTGCTGCTCCTGCTGTTGTTACCTCCCCAATTGCCCCGCCCCCTTTTACCTTTCAGCTTGTTCATTCGCCTCTTGCATATATAGAGAATTTTAATGACTTTATTTTTGTGCTGCCATACAATATTATTTATACACTCGCTCGGGATTATTGTTACTTTGCCATAACATTTGATTTTCATTCCATTTGGTTACAGCTCTTTTCTTTTTTAAATGGTTGAAATATTTTGTAAGATTTTATATTTATATTTTATAAAATGGTAGAACACATTTGCAAAATATTAAATTTTGATATGCTGCAATTTAGTCAGCATTTTTCTTTATATGTGTGATTTGATAGTTGTCTAGTTTAGGTTTTTAAAAAATAAAAAATGTTTGTTTTTCTATTTCAATTAAAATGTTTTTTATAAAATTTTATAACACACTCGTTGGCATAATTATTTTACGTTTTTTTCATCACGAATTTTATTCACTATTTTATTCTTTATTTTGCACAATATTTGCCAAGTTTTAACTCCTTTTTTCCTTTTTTTCCTTTTTAATTATAATGGAATTTTCATTATTAGGGAAAAGATTATTTTTGCAAATTAAAATATATTAAAATGTTTGATTTCTATTTCAATTTGTGACAGCAAATACTATTTTTACTATTGGATAATTTTGTTAAGATTTTAAATAAAAACCAAAAAAAATATATGTATATTCTAATCGTATGTCATATTTTTACTTCACTTGATTTGTGATTTTTTTTTTAACGGAAATATATTAGTTTCAAGTAATTACATTTGGTTTGACTGTTTATTTATTATTGGAATGGAAACTAAGAGAGTAGCAAGATTTGTCAAATCATCTAAAAAGTCTATTGAAAAGTCAGCTGCCATAGTAATACATTTTTTTTATATTTCCCTTCCATAGTAATACATTGTTTACAGCGACACCTCTTCATTCAAGTAAAATTTCAACCCGTTTTTTTTTTGTTTAGGGTATTAAAAATTCGTGCTATTTAAAATGCCCTTCATACATATGTATCTTGTTACTCTTGCGCTTTTGCCATCGGACTCAAATCAGACGAAGTGCGTGCAGGTTGAGTGAGCCAAAGAGTGGCAAAGTGGCAGAGTGGCAGAGTGGCAAAGTGGCATGAGGCAAGTGGCGGAGGGAGAGCAGCATGTGCTGGGTGCACATTCCCACATGTTTCTTTGTGACATTTTTCTTGTGTATTATTAATCAACTGGGAGTATTTATAATTTATGTTGACATGCACTTATTTATAAAATTCGCAGCACACCAAAAGAATGGCAATGGAAACATCATTAACAACAGCGACTTGGATTTTTTTCTGCGCTGTTTTTCCTGGGCGTGGCAATGCCACAAGAGGCTTGACATGAGAGAAATGTGTTGAATATTTAATGTAAATTGCATATTAGTCGTGTTTCGAACTCGCAAACTCAGATGGTAGCATTGAAGGGTTTTCCGTATGGGGTTAAAAAGGTCACGCAATAACGTCTTGAACTTCAACCCCTCCGATTATACAGATTTTACTCTCAATGATCGCAATTGTTTTCAGTTCTCGAAATGCTTTACATTTTTCCATTTCCACCAAAAACTTTAGCAGCAAGTAGTTTAGCTTTGAATTGAGAGCAAACAATGAAGCTAGAAGTAGAAGTTGTCTTTCCGCTTGTGGACAGCGTGGAGCACGTACCCCAAAATGCCATCTCATTTCCGGTGTGATGATGCTATGCCATTGGGCGAAAGGAATTCGCATGCAAATTGAGTCAAGGTGCAAAATGAAATGAAATCCAAATAGATAACCGGAAAAGAGGGAATAGCATCAAAGAATGAGAGTGAGAGCGGAGTCTTGTGGCTCGAATTTGATTTGAGAGTGTTTCTTGGTGCGTAAGACTTATCGCCGGGTGAATGTAAAGACACCTATCCGGAAATGCAATTTGCTGTTTATAAATGTAATATTGTATCGCTGACAAAATATGCAAGTGATGCAAGCTGATTGCGATTTGCTAGTCAATCAAAGGACATAACTATTTTGATTGGACATTGCGACACAAAAACGCTCAATTTTGATGGCAATTTTTCATAAAGTTCAAAGTGAGAATAAATGTATATGGTAGAGATGCGGATGCAGAGCAATTGGCACGCTTCTCGCTGGGACGCTGGGTGGATAGATCGATGCAACATGCCATGTGCGTAACCTATTTCAAACACAGAGACCAATGCAAATCGAGCTGTCGCCTGTCGGCAGCACAATACAAAACAATTTGCTGGCGTTGCGCGTTGCATCGCGCAACAGCAATGTTAGCTAGCTGAACTCGATGTCAGTCAGTCAGACACACACAGTCTGTAAAATACACATAGAGCAATTGCATATAAAATGCAGAGCAATACTCGTTACATGCGCGTTTGATATTAACAATGCTACAGCAACAAGCAGTCAAGGCAGTGGCACGAGGCAAGAGGCAAGTGGCAAGTCTGCCAGCCGGCTGGCAATTTAATGTAACAAGCACATTGACTGCTGACAAATAGCATTGCCTGTCAATTCATCAAAAAAAGAAGGAAAATTGAAAAAAAAAAGTAGGATTTTTTGTCTAAAATGCTAGACTACAAGATGCTCTGTTTGTGCATTTAAAATAATTGCCAGCAATTTTGTATTTAAAAAGGTGAAACTTAAGCTGTTGTAAACACAGTTTGAAATTCTGAAAATATGCCCAAATTTCTGGTTATTTGTTACAGTTATAATTCCCCAGTATTTGTGTAAAAGGATAACACAAAACTATTGACATGCACGCACTCAGAGGAGAAGCAACTGGAGGCCAAAAGTCTCACTCTCTCTGTCTTTCTCTCTGATCCTGGCACTTGGCATTGCTGGCTCAGCAGGAGCGGATGACTGCAAATTTGCTTATCTGCCAAACAAACTTCGATTGCAACGAATGTGTGTGTGTGTGTGAGAGAGACTTTTACAAATTGTTTTCAAATGAAATTCAAGCGCCATTGCAATGGGTATTGTCTTGTGGTTTTGCAGTTTCATTCAATTGAAAACGAACAGTACTTGAGTACAGTATTACGGTAGTTCTAACTAATAATGCAGTTATAGAAATTTCACAAACGATGTTCTCTACCTTGAGTAAAGACTCATATTCTGCAATTATTATTAAGCATTATTTTCTGGCTTAGCTCAAGAGCTTCAAATTATTATCGACTAAAAACTGCTGCTCAGCATGCACGTCCATAGCAATTCCCTTAACAACAAATTGGTTCAATTATTTTCGTTTTCACCTTTCGTTTTCTCCGTCCGCCGTCCCTTGAACTTGAAAGGTAGACGAGAAAAAAACTTTATTAAAAACTTTTGTGCCCAAGCCTTTTATATTGGGGACCATGCCACCACGTCTTTATGCTGTCTGCTGTCTTGTGTCTTGTGTTTTATACATATTTATAAAATATACACGCACATTTAGGCACCGCACTGCACTCCAGGGGCGTTGAAGAAATCAAATTAAGAAAATTTCCTCTTTTTCGGCAAAAAAAAAGAAACTTTTGCGCTTGTTTAGAGTTTGTAATACTTCAACGCTTCTCAGACTCCGCTGTAGTCCAACATCTTGAGCGTCTCCTAGATCCAGTCCCATGTTGCTTGTTTTTGGCGCTTTCAGCCATTATGGTTGAGCTGCTGCCGCTTGGCCCAAGCTTAGCCCCATGTGGTTACTTCAAAAATGCTAAATGGTCCCAAAGCAATTGCAACCGCAGCAACAGCAGAAACAACTGCCAAACAACAAGGGCAAAACATGAACGGGGCCAAGAGCTGGCAGCCAGAAGACATCACTTGGCTTTAAACACTGAGCCAGGCCGAACCAATGAACATTTTGCTGCCAAATGCGCTCCGCTTGTCTAATAAAATGAGCCAAGCAAAGTCATCCATAAGTTCTCCTTCTTCTCTCCTTTCTTTTTCTTTCTTTACACTTCTTTAGACTTTGTTTAAAGTTAATTTTTAGCTACTTTTTTCGGGTTTTTTTTTTGTTGTTTACATTTCACAAATTTTTGACGGTCGTGTTGGGCTTTTGGTTGGTTTTGTGTTGGATTGTTAAAGGTCTTATTTGGCTTAGTCAAAATAGCACGTGTCTATGTTATGGAATTGAAGGCGGTTCAACTTCGGCTAACTAGTGCGATATCAGCTTGATTTGCAGATTATTTTATAAATACACAAGTTGTTTCTTTAATACCTAATATTGAATTGTTTCCTTACATTAGCTTTACACTTTTGCGACTGAATTGCAAATACGAATATTACTCATAAATTTATCTGCTTCAAGAAACTTTTTCTTTTAATCCAAGACTTTTTTAAGACACCGACATAAAATACAACTAATAAATGCGTATTTAACTTACTTAATCTTTGCTTAACCTTTGCCACAGCTGAATTTAAGATGCCTGCCAAGAATATTTCTATTAGCCAAAATCTTTTGTTTGCCCTTCGCACACCACAAAAACATTTCACAACACACACACACACACATACATACACATAATATCAATTCAAGGTCAACTAGTAGTTGGCTTTGTGCTGCTATTTTTTGGTTTTTGTTTTGCGAGCCACATATCCCCTTTCAGGTTCAATAATGTCATAGAGCGTGTCGCAGGCCAGGCGCCAAAATTTATGGCCAAATTGTTGACCTGGAGCCCCGTGTGTTATAGTCATAGCCATTGAGGAAACTTCGAGCAGCAGCAGCCACAACAGCAGGAGGCTTTACACAGAGAGAGAGTAGTACGTGCCGAGGCCAGGCAAATAATTTAGCCGAAAACATGTGAAGCTCGCTGTATAAATTATGCACAGCAGCAGCAACAGCAACAACAACAACAACAACGACAGCAGCGTGTATCGCTGGAAGGTATTGTCTAAGCGACCTGCCCACAAAATGCAGCGAGTGGCCACAAGAGCAACAAGAACAACAAGAACAACAACAGCAACAACAAAAAAAGACATTACTCACCGCTTGGCCTTTTATTTTATTGTATTTTATCTTTGGATTACTTTTTGCCATGACCACAACAAATAAACTCGTAGCATCTTGGGCGAAATTCAACAGCAGCTGAAGCGGCTGAAGCGACTGAAGCAGTGGGAAAAGCACGCAAGAAAAAGGAAAATTTTCTATTGTTTGGCTGGATTCGGTTTGGCTCTGACTTCGTCTTTTTCGGGATGTGCTTTGGCAAGTCGCCCCCTAAGGGCTACAACGGCCAACTGGCAACTGGCAACGGGTCTTTCTCTAACAATTGCGCATGTTAACATACTTGTAAGTAGTTTTTCCACTTTGCCATGTTATTCTTCCATCACACTGCTTGCTCTTCGCCGTCGCCCCCGCAATGGTAGCATGACAAAGACTTCTTCTTGCACATTTGTTTTGGCCACTAACTAGCCGCCAGCAATTGCCATTGTTTTTGTAATTATCTGCACGTTATTTGTGGGTCAATAAAACTTGATACTCGTGTATACTCTGCGTATACGTATTCCTGGTTTAAGCAACGTTTAATGCGCTCGCCTTCTCCTTTTCTCCTTTTCTATCTGTCTCCTTTGCTCAGTTTGCAATACAATTTATGGCTTAAATGGTTTTGGGGAATTACTTTCAACGGCGCTTAGCATGCAAACAGATTAATGCTTCTACTCAAACATTATCATTTTTCTGCACTCTGAACTGTTTATTTGTATTACAAAAACCAGATGATTAGTTATTTGAAATAACAATTTGACAGCTACTTGATGCAGTTTGTATTGCACTTAAAAGTTGGAGTAAATTGTTTGCTTATTTACTTAAAGCAATATCTATTAGTTTCTCATGCTTTGACGCTTTTCTCATGCCCTGCTCCTAATTTTATTGCTTTTCTAAAAATATGTTAATGTTGTGCCGCTCGTCTCGGGACTTCTTTTAGATAATTAACACATGTCCAGAGCTGATTTATTTATGTGAGTATCTACTGCTTTCTCTGGTTTCCACTGCTGCTCAATTTGTCGTGGTGCTTTTGGTAATTGTAGCTGCTTGTCAATGGCTCGCATGACATACAAATTTATAAGTAATTTGTTGCTTTTCCTTTTGGGGTGAGAACGTGCAGACGGCAAGCCGATAGCGTACCTTATTAATACCCAGTAGGTTGAGAATACATGAAAGGTATATTCAATATCTGAAACTGACTCTCAAAGAACTGAACTTAGGTAACTTAATGTTCATCAAGCTTGAATTTCGAGCATTTGTTGTTGCTATTTTATTTTTGGTATTGTGGCAATCATTAATGATAAATTGCCCGAATTTGGTGTTCAATTATTTAATGAAGTGGCCAACGCGTTAGTGTTGGCTTCATTGCTGTTGCGTTCAAATTTCAAGCAATTTAATTTTATTGTTTAATGTCGTGGTTGTGGTAATTTTTAGTTTGACACGAAATATGAATCCATATTTGTTAAATATATGTTATTATGCACTTTGCACTTAATTGCTTCATTACCTTTGTGAAATATATATATTTTTAGTTGGTTATTTAAATGGATTCTTTGGTTTTTAGTTGCCAGGGAAAGTGCTGAAAAATTGTATGCATTAAATGGTGGTCAAGAATTAAGTTGACCAGAGCAAAAACAGAGCGCAAACAGCAAATTGAAAGGCACGAAATGCGAATTGAACAACTAAAAAGAAAAGAAAACAAAAGAAAATTCAACAGTGAAAAAAATAGCTAAAAGAATGGAATGGTAGCTAAATGGAAAGAATCTGTGGCATGCAATTGCAGTGCTGCATGTGTGTGTGTGTGTGGCAACATCAATTGTTTAAAAGTGAAAATTCGATTTTGTGGTAAAGGCAAAGACAACAACAGCAACATAAAAAAAACAACAAGGAAAAGCAAAAATGACAATGGCAACAATAACAACACTGCAGACAAATGGAGTGCAAAATCAAAAGAACAAAAATTTCTTTATATTTTCTTCTTTTTTTTTGTATTATTTTTTTCTGTGGACTTGTTTGTGGAACCAAAATGTTTGCTTCCTTTTAGTTTGAATTGCTCGTTATTGTTGTCGTTGTTGTTGTTGTTGGCCATGCTGATGCTTTGTGTCAATTGCAGACCAGTTACTCCTATGCTTGTCTCTGTGTGTGATGATGTGACCAAAAAATCTACAACAAACGTGCAAACAACATCACAAAAAACGAAAACACAGAAGAGATAAGGAAATGGAAATGGAGGTGGAGCTCGAGTGTGAGTTGGAGTTGGAGTTAGAGCTGAAGTTGCAATGACCAAGACATGAACAGCATTTTGAACCTGGATGAGGACTAAGTCGCGCGCTGTATGTGCGAAAAAAAAGAGGGGAACCATCGAGTAACCAACGAGTTTGGGAGCAGGTGGGAGGTTGGAGGTGGGAAAAACGGCAGCAGGAGGACTAACAAGAAACGTAACGATAACGAAAAACAAACTTTAAAAATTGGATTCTTCATTTGCATCGGCAAATCCAATCAAGCCAACGTAAAGACCTCGGCCAGACACATGCACAACATAAAGCCGTTACAGACGGGGAAGGGGAGCAAGGAGAGCCCCCCCTCCCAAATGCTGTGGGCTGCTGCTGGCTTGGCTACGTTACGTATACGCCACCGACACAGGACAAGGAGGAGGAGGAGGCGAGGCATGTATGAAACGAACAATAAATGAAAGGTGTGCGCCGCATGTTTGGACATATAGTTGACCGTTGCTTATGGGGCTGGTTTCAGCCTTCCTGTTGCTGTGTGTGTTGCTGGGTTGCTTTCTGTGCTGTGTCCGGTTGAAAATTGGTAACGATTTGTATTGCAATGGCCAGCACAAAAGAGGCTGCCATTGTGCCTCAGCATCGAGACTGCTGCAAACTCTCTTTTTCTCTCGCTCTGTGTCGTCTGCCGAGTGTGTTGAGTATATATATGTATGTGTATGTCTGTGTGTGTGTGTGTGTGGAGTGGTTGTTCAAAACTTTTACCGTTTGCTACACTTCTTCTCTCCTCTAGACGGGCAGAGCAAAAATTTTCTTATTTGTATGCCTGGCTTACCTGCCGTTATCCATCTGTCTTGTGTCTTCATCAACTTGGCCTGTATTAAGTCGCTTGTTGGCAGCCGCCAATCCTCTTTCTTCCGCCCTCCCACTCCACATTTTTTTTTGTGAGTATGTTTGCTGTTGTTGTTGTTGTTGTTACTCCTTCTGTCCTCTTTTTGTCGCTGTCACTATACGAGCTGCTGTTGGTGTTGTGGTTTTTGGCTGTGCACAAACTACACGAAAAAAAAGAAAAACATAAAAGAAGGATGGCAAACAGAGAAAAGTGTAGCTCGCTTCGGTTATTGATTGCAGGCATACGTTTGCCATTTTATTACAAGCCCAAAAATGGCCAACGAACGAAAAAAAAAACGAATGCAACAGCATTGTTTTTTTTTTCGTTTTGTTTCGGGGTATTTTTTTTTTGGCCACGTTAATTGCCAGCGAAACCAAACATTTGCGTCAGCCCAACCGCAGGCAGCATCGTCGTCGTCGTCGACATGAACGACAACATCAACCGCCACTTAAATTGCCCAAACCGCGACAAGTGTCCTGCTGCTGTTGCTGCCGCCGCTGCTGTTGCTGCCGCTGTGACTGCTGCCATGGTTGCGGCCAGCCATAGACACGGCCCATTGAAGCGCACAAGAAAACCATTCATTAGCGCTTATCAAGCCTCGGCCTCTCAATGGCACTTTGATTTTGCGCTTAACCTAAACTACACGACGTCCTCTTCATTTTTTCTATGCTATGCTATGATTTTTTTTTCTTTTTTTTTGGTTTTTTTTTTGCTTTCAAGTTTACCAAACGCCAGCAATCGCTGACGTTTATTGTAAATGGCTGTCCAATGAAAATTGTTGTGGCCTATCAACGTCAACGCGCGTTGGAGGTAAAGGCAGCGGCTGGGAGCTGGGAATGTCCTGTGTCATTAGTGCGAACAAAACAGTAGAAAAAAAACAACAACAACAAACTTGTCGGAACAAAAAATAACTGGCATTTTTATCGGCCTATACATGTCTGGTTTGTGTTGTTCGTAAATCGGTTTGGTTTGTTGCCTGTTGCCGCAGTCGCCGCGTTTTAGTTTAATTGGCACTTGTCAGTGTGGCCAACAGGCTGTTCTTCTTGCCACTGCCACTGTGACTAACGGTGCTATCAATCAATCAAATTGGCTCCTTCGACTGGGGGCAAGATTATGCCAGAAGTGTTTCGTTGAATAATGTTGACCTTGCCATGAATATTCATTTGATTAACATTGAAGTTCGGCTAGTTGTCCCTATAAAAATTAAATACAGATTGGCTTTAATTCGTAATGAATACGTTATTGGTAGCCGAGTTGCTTAGCTAATAGAGAATTTGTATAAAGAGCAATGAGTTCACTTTATTACAACATATTTTTGATGAGTCAAAAAAAGAACTAGAATTATTGACAAAATTTTGAGTGCTTCGATAAACATTTTCTTCTTCCTAAAATGTTTTGCTGTCAAATTGATTTTATTTTAGAAACTTATGGTTAAAAATAGATGTTACATTTTTATTTAGATTTTATATTTGTTAAGCAAAAGAACCAGTAGAAGCAATAAAGTATCATAACAACCCATGTTAGGGAAATCTCATTTAAGCCCAAACTTTTACACATATCATAGGAACGTATTTCAATTATATTTAAAGGAACTGAAACTAATTAGATTTTTATATCAGCTACCCAAAGCGCAGTTTTTTCAGTTGTTGGTAAATTTTGTACTCTTTGGTATATTTTGAATGTACAAGTATTTTTATACCAGCTACCTCTTGGGCATTTGTTTAAGTTGTTGGTATATTTTGTAATATAATATATAATTTTAATTGTAAAGGTATATTGATATACCAAATATAATCTTTGGTATATGTTATTATTTAATGTATATTATTTTTGTATTTTTAAAGAATAATACCACACTCGACGCTAGCTTTTTTACTTGTTTAAATTATTCTTACTAAATGCTTCCTACGAAGTTTTCCATAAATACATTAGACACTTACAAAAGCTGATCCAATAAATGGTTTAATGAGTTTTTGTGTTTGACTGTACATCAGCTAGACATTTAAATACATACTATAAATAGTATTTACCTGTCGAAGGGCATTTATAACACTTGTGTGTTTGGCTTCGTGTATTCTGCTGACATCCAATGATGGCAGCAACAATTATTGTTGTCGATGCCATTGTTATTTGTCTATGTATGTGGTGTGTATGTGTGTGAGTGTGTATTTGTATGCAGTTGGTTTCTGTTTCCGAGCAAACAATAAAATTTATGCTTAAGCGCGCTTTAGACTTCAGGCCTGTCTGCCTGCCGCCTGATGTGGCATGCACCATGCACATGACTGATGTGTGTATGTGTGTGTGTGTGTAGTTGTAGCCTAGCAGCTAATGTTTCATTAGATGGCAGGGATGGAGGCAGACATCGTCAGCGTGATTTCAAATAATAATTAAAACCCGACGAATGTTGTTTGATGTTTTCATGTCGTACACACAAGCGGCTCCTTCTCTTTCTCTCCTGCATGGTTGTGTTAGTGCTTGTGTGTGTGTGTGCATTTTCGAGGCAATAGATTAAAGTCGTCGCATGGTAAGCCCCAATGCGTATACTAATGGCCAGCCATGCAGGCTCCATGACGCTTCAAATGAGAGCGTTGCCCACCTCACTGGACGAAGGATAACGCGACGCCAGCTGAGGACCAAATGACAGCAGAGTGAGAGAGAGAGAGAGAGAGTGAGCCAAGAGCTGGTCTGGACATTGCTGCCAAAATGCTGTTTTATTTGAATAATTGAAAGGCGCACACAAACACACACACACACACTGACACAGACACAGTGAAACAGAAATTGCTGGTCCTGAGGCAAAGGGAATTACGCATACGTATTTGTATGTTTAATGTCCTGCTGCGCAGCATCCATTGGATTTATAACTGATTTCTGGTGATTTAGTTGGGCTCACAAAATGCAATGAGACGAGGCCCAGGCTCCGGCCACTTACTATGCAAAATGATGCCGCATACATGCCACACACACCATGCTTCATACATCCTCCGAGTGCTTCGTGGTTCGCAATGACGAAGCGAATCTCATTTACATACATAGAACTGTTGCCTGAAAGGCATGTATTGCCTTGTAGCCAGGGCAACTAACTAACTGCTTGCTGGTTGTCCTGCACCTTAAATGCATACAGAGAGAAATTCTATCTCTCCTCTAGCTGTAGCACTGAAGGCCGAATAAAAGTTAATTGAAACGCTATCGAAGCATATTCAATCAATTTAAATTAGTTCTGCGACGCCGCCGCACAAAGCGCTTACGCTCGAGGCCAATTTGGGTTGCCAGCCAACATCATCGAAGCGCGTTTTGCTTGTTGGCCCTGTTAATTAGAGCGCTTTCTTTGCGGCCAAAAACCCCAAATGGCAAAACTTTTGCGCTGTCTTTTCGCTGTTCTGTTTTCATTTTTGAGTTTAGTTAGTTTCCTTTTGCCTGTCAACGCAGCGATAAGAAATTTCTACTCCATTCTATCTCCACCCCTCACTCTCCACACACTTTAATCAATTATTGTTAGGCAATTTATTTGCTTTGCTCGACTGTCAGTTAAATATTTATTAGATGAAGAAAGAAAGAATGCAATACGAAATGTTAATGTTAAGACAATAGACTGAGATGAGTGACTTGAGGCAAGATTGAGGCAAATTGTACTCGTAATTGCTAATGTAATTTTCTCATTTCTCATCTCACATGTCGGACGGACAGGCAGGCAGTCAGTCAGTCAGTCAGTCAGGCAGATGTCAGCGCGCCGTTGACATTGTCAGAATCCAATCAAAATGCAAATTAATAATAAACAAAAATGGTTTGACATTTGCCTAAACTTCAAATTGATTAAATTGCATTCAAGATGTGCGGCATATGCCGGAAAGCAAAACGTCACCCGCTCGTCTTTGACATTAACGGAAACACATCCTTTGACCAGAGTACAATTTTGGTTTATCCACAAGATGGATTGGTGCCTTTCGGTCGCCAAACAATTCCGAGTGCGTAATGAGCTGACGAGAATAATAAAGCTACAAATAATGAAATCATACAATAAGATTAAATTAATAATTTTCATATTCCAAATACTAATTAAATTTCAAATAGTTGCTCGGAAAAATCTTGTTTAATAATTATATATTTGTTTTTAATTACATTTGCTTGCCATTTAGTTGGAAGCGTTTATCCTCGAGTCAAGTTTTTCCAAGAAAATAGTTTGCATGAAATTGTATTTAGAATTTAATTAAAATAAGTGGAATTAATAATATAGAAATTCTTAGAGATTTTCAATGAGCTTTAGTTTATTATGTTTCTCGGAATTTACCATTATTAAGCATTAAATATTATACTGAATCCGAGTTGAAACTCTGCTCGATTGCTTTATCATCTTGTATCAGCTGGCAATGATTTTAATATTGTTTGCGGCATATGCACTTTGCATGCAATGCGTGGTGTTGCATGTTGCTTTCTCATTTGACCTCTGGCGGCTTATTAACATTTGCGTTTAACATAAAAACTGAGTGAATTGTTGGCCGTCGACTGGTCAGCCACACACACATCCAGAGAGAGTGCATCTGTGTGTGTGTGTGGGCCCAGTATAACTAAATTATTTAGTTGGTTCTGTGGCCTGGTTGCAGAAACAAGTCGTGCCCCCGGGCCAGCTTGAAGCATTGGTCAAGCCAATGTGGTGGGTGGGAGGAAGGGGAGAGGGAAGGGGGAAAAAGTGGCAGCCAGGGATGGACAGTAAACGCGACTCACTGACATGGACACAGTGCACGGTCAGTACGGGCATCAAATGATGGCCCAGACACTTTATTATGTATGAGGCAGCAACAGCAACAGCAACAGCAGCTCCCCGACAGACAGCAACAACAACAATGAGAAGAAGAGCAACAACCACAACAACAACAACAACAACAACAACAACAACAACAGCAACGAGAACAACAGCAACAAATGAGGATGAACAATGAGCATGAACATGAGTAAACAAATTATTTATATTTAAATTGTTTGTGTGCCTGCATTGTTGGCGCTTTTAAGTTTTGCATGTCCATTTGCACTCACACATACATACATACACACATACATTCATTTTTGCACTCATACAAATACACTCACTTACGCTCTTGAATTCCCAACCAATTCGTGAACATGATTATGTTGCGGGTGCAGCGACTTTTTGTGCCTTTGACTACGCCATCCAGCCAGTCAGACAGACAAGGGGCAGAGAGAAAGAGAAGGGGGAAAAAGGGGGAAGCCGGGTGACAAGGGGCAGACTGAGGACAGAGTTGAGCAGACAGGATATGCGTCCTGTGTGCTTGTGATGCTTGCGATCCCTGCGCAAGGTTTATTTATGCATTTCATTTGGGGCTGCGCTTTGCTGTGGGTCTCTTCACTCCCACCCTCCTCTCCTCTCCTCTCCCTCTCTTCATCACCATCCTGGCTGAGTGGGCGGCATTGTGGTTCGCCTTTGAGTTGATGTATTAAAAATTTTCACACATGGCAGTTGGTTGGTTGTCAGTCGCCAAAGCGTTGCTGCTGCTCTTGTTGCTGCTGCAGCAGTGAAATTTGATTTTCCCTTTGCTTAAACCAGATCAAAACTCCCCAAGAGAAGTGGGTGGCAACCGTTCCTTGCAACACCTCTAGCAACCCTTCTGCCGCAGCAACTTTCCTTTGACTGTGCATTTTTTAGCGGTTGATTTGCGTTGGGTTTTTCGTGCTGTTGAATTCTGTTTTACGCATTGGGAGAGTGTCAAAAGTGGGGCAAAAGTGGCAAGCATATTCTCGTTGAGTACGTTCATTCTGATTAGCGTATCTCTGGGTTACCATCTCTCACTCTCCCTCTATGTTTACCGTATTAACTGTAGCATCAAGCTCTGCTGCGAGTTTTTATTAAAAATTCTCTCGAATGGCTGCCGTCGGGTGAACTCCACAAAACTGTGAAGGATTTAAAAAACAAGGAAACCAAACTAGAGTTAAAAATTGTTTATACAAAATACAAAGTAATTAAGATAAGTCAGCTAGTTAAATATATGTTACTATACTTGTTAGATTAAAGTTTTAATTAAATGCCTTGACTTTAAATAAGGTAGGGTGGAATATTTGATGTTGATTTATCTTAAGTTAAATGTGCTTAACTTGGATTAGTTTACTAGCGTATTTATACTCGATATACTGTGCATTGGATTTTCTCCCTCCGCAAAACGAAAAAATCCAATGGCTATAATATATCACAATTTTATTTTAAAGTTAGAATGATTTTCACTATGGTAGTTATTCAAGAAATAATGTTATATGATAAAAAAACGACTTCTGGCGTCGGGCTTAATAATATATATTTTGTATTCTTAAATGTATATATGCCAACTATATCAATTTACTAAATATAGCCTTCGGTATATATTGGTATGTTTACGGTATATTCATTGGTTATATGTAGCTCTCTAATTTGGTTATTTTTATATCTTCTACCCAATTTAATGGTATATCGAAATACGATATATATTTTTCGATATATTTCAAACTTTTTCGGTATATTTTAATAATAATATCATACTATTATGCCTTAAGTTTAGTAGAGTTTAAATAATTCTTTAAAACATAAAAAACACTTTTAACATTGGAATACATTAATTAGTATTTAAGACAAGTTTTCTAGCAACTCCTTCAAATGCAACTGCCAGCTATGTAAATTTAAATATTCAAGGAGTAACGTCCGCATAATGCGACGAATTTATTATGTTTGTAAGCGCTTCCTCTCGTATTATTTTTATTGCATGTGTAAACAACTATCTGCAATTGTAGAACCATCTTTTCCTCTTTTTCAGCTAACATGTCTTTAGTTCGCCGTCATTTTTTTGCTCTTTGATATGCCACACTCGGAGTTGTGTGTGAGTGTATTTGAAACTGTCGTGCTGCTTGCCTCACACACGCGTCATTGTTTGATGGCTTCCGGTGTTGCTGCTGCTAGTGTTGCAAGTGCCGCATATCCTAGCTACTTAGGTTCGCCATATACTCGTACAGATGCTTCCTGTTGCCGCTGCATGCGTTGTGCCTTCATTTTACTGAATACATTTAACATTTGTTCGCTTTTGATGCTGTTGCTTTTTTTCTACTACTAAATGTAACGCATTGTTGTCAGCCTTTTTGTGTGTTGGAGTTAGCGAGTGTGTGTTTGTGTGTGTGTGTGTGAAGCCGTTGGAAATGCAAACATGAAAATTGCATAATCCACGCATTGCGATTTATGACTTTTGCACAGAGCTGACTGATGGCAGGACAAGCAAATGTTAAGGAAACAACAGCGAAGAGAACAGAGAAGAGATGCCTGTCATTTCTTTTCGTATTTTTATGAAAATACATTTTTCATGTACTTTCAAGTTGGTCTCTTCATTTTTTCTCTGCTCCCCCTTTTTTTTTTGTCTATTTTAATGCAGAGGCATTAAGCTATAACGTGCTAAGCCGGAGTCTTGAAGGGCGCTGCGTAATAACCGCAGCACATTATCGGTAACATTAAGAGCTCCTCCTGAGGTCAATCAGCAATTAACTGTGCAAATTGATAGACGCCAGAGCGTTGGCGATGGCGACCACAAAAGAGAAACTGCATTGCTCAAGTTGTGTGGAGCTCACACCGAAAAGCTGCCGCAGCTGCTGTTCAATTAGCGAACACACTGCCAGCATCCCGCTAACAATGCCAATCCAACCGCAAAACGGCTTTCATTAGAGGCAGCCCCGCAGTATCAACACTCGAATTCGGATTCGGATTCGGCAGCAAGCAGCAAGGTGGAGAGTCGGAAACAGAAACTGAAACAGAAATAGAACCAGGACAAGACACTTATCTGCACGGCGGCAAGTGCATAATTAATTTGATATCCGAGCTGCGCTTGAAATGCGGCTAAGTAAGCGCTAAACTACAAGTGCACAACTCAAGTGGGTCAAGCTCTTAAACTGTGTAATTCCATTCCCTTCCCTTCCTCGCTCCCATTTCGGAGCTATCCTTTTGGTCGAAAGCTTTGTTTAAGAATTTTGTGCGGCTCTTTATGGTGCGCATAAATTTCGTGACATTTTTTGTGGCATTTTACGAGGCAGTCCATTAAAATGGGGGCACGGGTCGTTGGTGGTGAAGGGGAATGGGAATGGGAAGGGTCAGGGGAAGGGGCAGGCACCCATGGGCCACATGTGGCAGCAGCAGCCCTAAGACAGAGACGCGGACGCTGCAAATAAAATGAAATACATAAATTTTGCAACGATTTGAGAGACCGCATTTTATAATTGAATCACGTACGACATTTTCACAGCGGCGCGGAAATAGGAAATAAGTTTGCCACTGATATAAATTAGAATCTTAAGGGATTGCCAATGCTGACTGCTGGCTGCTGACTGCTTTTGCCTCTGCTTCTTGTGTGTTCTACTCTGTTCTGTTCTGTTCCACACACACACACATACGGGTTAGTCAATAACCGAGCTACACACAACAGAGCTACAGTGCTTAGAGTGCTCTTACTCGGACTTTAAACGTACACGCTGCTAGTCTTGAAATTTATGTGACTTTTTTTTTTGCTTCTGTATATTCTTTTTTCGTTTTTTGTTTTTGGTGTGTTGTAACTTTTCTTGTTGTTCCTTATGAGTTGCAGAAAAGTTGCTGAGCATTCTTTCTGCTGCTGCTGTTTGCTGCTGCTCTGCCAAAAGTTGCATGTGCGCATTTCCGTTTCCGTTTATTAGAGGCAACCTTTTGATTTGCTTTGCAAGTGGCCAAAACAATTGCCAAACAACAAAATGCTCGCTTGGCCGCTTGGCGAAAGCCAATGAAGAAACCGCACCACACACACACACACACACACAAGTGAATCCATGTATGCCATGCAAACTTTTTCGATACACACACACACACACTGGTGCACACTCATATGGCCAGCCGCCATTTTGTATCAGTGTGTGCACACTCCATTGAGCATCAATGATGCGTGCAAAATGCAACGGCAACGTTTTTTTTTTTTTTTTCTATCTCTCTCCTTTTTTTATTTTTTGTTTCTTGTTTTTTCTTTTTGGCATTTTTTAAATGGTAATTTTTTTTGCTCATCTGTATTGTTGTTGTTGTTGGTATTTTACAGCCCACATTACATTGTAAACTCGCTGCCTTCAACCATTTTGCACAACTTGTGTTCTATTTCCCTTTCTATTTTTTGTTTGTGGTGTAGCTTCTTTATTGCCTTTATGTGCTTTTGGCCTTGTCCAAATATGAAATTGCATTAACTTTGTAAAGTGTAAAAATCAAAATTATTGACACTTCCGCTTCCGGGAACATTACATGCGTTTGAATAAAGGAAGAGTTCACATTACATTTTATTTTTGTACTTAATAATAATTGTGGAATATCTTAGTGGAGTAAATTCAATTAGCTGACATTATAAATAATTTATTAAAGCTATTTTTGTGCTTATAATAAATATATAAATATGTTATAAGTGAAATATTTAATTAAAGTCAACTTTATGTTCATAAAACAATTTTAAAATATAATATATTATATTTATACACAGTTTTAATTATGGACATCTTATTAGAGTAAGTTCAACTGGTTGACATTATAAATATTTAATAAAAGTCAAGTTACGGATAATTTATGGAAATACAAAAGTTACTTTATTTTACCACCAACAACATTTGATAAACAATTTATACACAATTGACTTTTTCTTTCTAATTATGGAAATCTTATTAGAGTAAGTTCCACTGGTTGATATTATAAATATTTAATTAAAGTGATGTTGTTGACTATTTATGAAATAACACAAGTTGCCCATAAAATGTAATTTATTTTACAAGCAATAATATTTTATAAATAATCTAAAAATATATTTGTGCTCTACTGGTTCTGTTTATCTATATTATTTATATTATTTGGCTGCAATGTCATTGCAAATATTAATAAATAACTGAGTAATCTATACAAATAACGCAACGAACAAGTCAATTTGCTGCTAATCTTTTGCAATATTTGTTAAGGGACATTCAATGCATTTGCTGCATGTTTGTGGCCATCTTCACCCTCTTAGAATGTGTATGCTGCTGCTGCTGCTGTTGATGTTGAGACTCATATATTTAGCTAAATAAATGTTGTTGTAATGTTTGCTGTCTTGCAGTGAAAGTCATGAGAGACAGAGAGAGAAGGAGTCGGAGTTGACTAAGCTTAACAGGCCAAGTTGCGGTGTTTGTCTGCTGCTCATCTCGTGACCCCTTTTGTGTCCCGCCGCCTTCGGTTCGGGGTTCCTTTGGTGCCAGCCTCTGCTTGGCGTTGCTTTGTTTTGGCTCCCGTCTGAGGTTAGAGGCTGCTTTGCGGCATTTTGCCGAGATTTGTCGAAAATTTATGCGCTACCTTAGAGAATTTATGAGTTGCAGTCGAGTGAATTATTTTATCATACGCATGCAGCAACAAGCAAACACACACACTGACTTGCAGGCTGTTTGCAGGGTGCAAGTGCAAGTGGTGGGGCATGCCACAAACAAGTTGCAGCTACTATAGCAACAAACATACACACACACACATTGCACTCTGTTTAAGCTTCTAATTTCACATGCAAAAGTCTGCACTAAGCTGGCATTTTAATCTTGGCCAAGTGGCATGCCCCGCCCCCTCCCCCTTCAAAACGCCTCTTGCACGAAGTGGGCATGGCCCGAGGGCCATGGGTATGTAAGTAATTAAGCACTCGCAGTGCCGAATTGCCTACGCACTAAATAATAGCAGGCAGACCGAGCACGAGGACGAGGACGAGGACGAGGCCGACGTCGAGGCAGCTCCTAAGTGCAGCCGGACGCCAAAAGGCAAAAGATTTTTGCTTGGGAATTAAGTTGTTGGTGGCGTGGCAAGTTGTTGCTGCCGTTGCTGTTGCTGTTGCTGCTGTTGCTGCTGCTGTCGTACTAAGTCGCTCATGACTGCTGCCAAACAGCTGCTGCATTTGCCTTTGTACCGAAGCCTAATGCGTTGCTGTTGTTTTGCGGCTTGCAACCGGAGGGATAACAACACAGAAGCAGGTGGCAGCTGCTAGCTGTTAGCTGTTAGCTGCTAGTTACCTCTTCTTCTCATTTGGCTCACATTTTGCCATTGTTTGTGCAATTCTGATGACCAGCTAGCTAGTTCTACCTCTCACTTGCCTTGCACTCCGGCTTTAAGCTAATCGGTTCACAAATCGAACACATTTGCTACCCAGCTGCAACACCTCTTATTAGCTTTTCATTTGCGGTTACTTCGAATCTCAATCCCTTTAAATTTGCTGGCTGCTCTCTGCTGTTGCTAGGCACATGGAAATTTAATTAACAATTCAGAAATTCAGTAAAGTGGTCAAAGTATGAAGGTTTCTCTGTGAAATTTAATGCGCGTGCTATCTATTAGTTAAAGTGCTGCTGCTTTGATGAAAACAATTAGTATTAGCGCAGGTTAAGGGTTGAGTTAGCTCTAAGCCGTTGCCATACAACAAATTATTTTTAAAGCCTCGCACAGTGGTTGAAGCATTGAGTTTATTTGCTGCACTTCCAGTGAAATTTAATTTAGCTGCTTTAACAAATTTGATGTCTACATATTAGCAGCATTTTACGCACTCTGCGGCATTTGCAAAAGTGAGTCTATAATTTAATTAAAATGACAGCAAAGAAAATGAGGTGTGTATGTGTCTCTCTTTGTGTGTGTGTGTAGATTTCTTTTACTATGACGCACTTGCTGACATAATTTGCTTCATTACTCATTCATACTCACATGCATGCATTTTTAAGAAAATGGACAGCCTAATTAAATTCGCAAATACTTTTGACGCGGCCTTTACACAAGGTATAAAAAGATTTGCTACAACTTAAAGTGATTTAAGTTTTAGAAAAATTATTTTAAATTATGAAAATGATATTGAATAAAATTACGAATCATTACAATGAAAAATTTTTAAATACTTAATAGAGTATTCGGCATTGACTACACAAATTGCATATTTTTGATAAGATTTAAAAATAATGAAAGTTCTGTAAAACTACAATTTTAATTCAATAAATATTTTTACAATTAAAAATTGGTAAATAAATGATCTAACATTGAAATTATAAGCGAGTAATAGTCTATTTTCAAGAAAAAGTTAATTTAAACTAAAAATTAATAAATTAAATAATCACCTTTTAACATGATATTAAAATTTTGAATTTTAGTATAAATTATTGTAAAATAATTGTTAGATTAATGCTTTATTTTTAATACCTTAATTTACGCATTTCTTCCTTAATTGGAAATACAATTAATATTTTGTTTTTTGGTTGTTGTCGAAACTAGAAGTTCACGGTCGACTGTTAATGGAGTCACTTTAAAGCCACAACAAGATGTGTGTGTGTTCGAGTGTGTGTGTGTGTGTGTGTGAAACTTGGCCACATCGAGGCACATTGTTAACACAAACTAGTAGCAGTGGTGGCCTGGCGGCGTTTTTGGGCCATGTTACTTACAACTTGCTGTCATATTTAATGAAATAAGCCGCGCAATGTGTGGTAAGTATAAGTAAGGCTCGCAGCTCACAGGCGAACGTTGTGTTGTGTTGTCTGTGTTGTTAGCTGAAGCTGAAGTTGCCAAAATTGCCGCAGGCCAACCAAAGCAGCTACTCTCTTAACATGTGAGCGTGTGTTGTTGCGATGTGTGTGTGTGTGTGTGTGTGTGTGTGAGGGTGTGTGGTTGAATGCTGAGCCGAAGCTTCAGTCTGATCCAGAACTTGCCCATGTCGCTGTACGTACATCAATCTGTGGCATGTTATGCTTGTCGCTGTAACTGCCGCTGTGTTGCAGGTATTGCGCTTGTTTGTAGTTCATTAAATACATCTCATTAGCCAAAAACTTGCGCTTGCTTGACAAGTTGCTAACGATCAGAGAATAAGTTGATAAATTCGATGCGAGTGCAAATGAATATCATCATCAGTTTTGTTTGCACACTTCTCATGTTCGTATCACATTTCGAAGACTAACAATCACATCAAATATTATGTTTGAATTTCTCCAAACACAGCAACAAACTGTAACGGCGCCTGAAGCAGATATAATTTAAATGCGTCCTAAAAGTATGCAAGAAATTTCAACCAAGGGCGCAGCTTTAAGTGCATCAGCTGCGCTGTAAAGCCGAGCTTTAAGTAGTGCATCAGCTGCGCTGAAAAGCTCATTTGACGTTTAGCGAGTTGCACTGGAAAGCTCAGCTTTGACGTTTGTGTCACCACGCGCATGCGCAGCTAGCTTAAGCTAGGCTGGTTCCGGTCAAAGCACTTTTCTGGTGACCGGCAGCGTGCATAGACGCATATTGGTTGGTATAAAAATTTATACCACAAGACACTAGAGGTTAGAATTCTCTTAGTGCATTTGATACTTGGTAAGAATAAATAGTAATAGATTCTGGTAGGTGTACTTTACTTATTGTTGTCGTTTACACAGGTCGTTTCCGAAATTTTCTGCTTTTGGTTTGGCTCTTTTTGAGCGTGACAGTGCCTAAACTAGCAGCCGGCGGAGCGCTACTAAGCGCCATCTTTGTCGCCGCCCTAGCGGCCAGTAAAGCGCGCCAAAGTGCTCTCATTGCGGCACATAGCAGCTAGCTAAGCGTCCTTAGCGCCACCTTTGCGCGCATAGTGGCCAGCGGAGCACCCTTAGCGCCGCCGTTGCGTGCATAGCGGCCAGCGGAGCGCCCGTTGCGCAACCTTTGCCGCCGCATAACGGCCAGCGGAGCGCCCTTAGCGCCACCTTTGCCGCCGCATAGCGGCCAGCGGAGCGCCCTTAGCGCCACCTTTGCCGCCGCATAGCGGCCAGCGGAGCGCCCTTAGCGCCACCTTTGCCGCCGCATAGCGGCCAGCGGAGCGCCAGTGCGCGTCTTCTTGGCTACCGCGTCAGCGGCCAGCGGAGCGCCACTGAGCGCCATCTTGGCTGCCGCAGTAGCGGCCAGCAAAGCACCAGCGAGCACATCTCTGCTCGAGCCGCCAGCGCAGCACCCCTGCGACTTCTTGGCCTGCATCTGCGTCGTCAACCTCAACTTTAATCATCACCAGTATCTTTTTCATCATCTCATCTCATCTTTATCATCTCATCTCATCTTTACTCCTGATTATCAGCGACTAGATCGCTTACATATATAGTGTGTGTGTGTTAAAGTGAATTTATGAGAATTTAAAACCAAATCTGAAAAGTTTAAAATGATGCGCTACATTGTATAAAACAAAAAAAATAGTGAACAATATGATAGAGTAAAGCTCAACAGTGTAGCGCCGCTCAGCACAAGTTAAAATGAAACATGTTGAGAAAAATTCAGTATAGCAAAATCGCAAAAATTGCACAGAAATATTAAAAATTAAAATAATTTAATTTAATTTAATTTAGTTAAAATTGTTTAAAAAATGAATACGCTAAAAAGTTAAAAGTTGAACAATTAAAAAAAAATTGAAAGTTCATTTGTTCACAAAAAAATAGTTAAAATTCACATTAATTTTAAAAGCGCTACTGCAATCGCAGAATTTCAAAATTGCACAAAAAAAGAAAATAAAAGTTAAAAGTTAAGTTAAAAAGTTAAAAGGAAAAAAATGATTTAAAATCAAAAGAAATTAGCGCAGCTGTTTTGTTGATAAAAAAAAAAAAAAAATAAAAATGTTAAAATTAGAACATGTATTGTGCCACATTCAATTCGAAATAAAAGCGCTAAAATATTGTAAAACAACAAGTTAAAAAGGTGAAGCGCTACAAGAGTAAAACAAATGTACAAATATAAATGAAATAGTTGAAATTAAATAAGAAATTGTAGAGCCATGAGAATTTAGAATTTAAAACAATTGTTGAATGTGAAGTGCACAAGTTACAAAAAAATTTTAAAATATAAAACAAAACAGTTAAAAGCTTAGAAGGCAAAATGCCTAAACGAAAATTATTATATTAAATTAAATTAAACAAATAAGTTATGAAAATCAGTGCCAAGTTATGAACTATCAAAATTAAAACAAAAATTAAAACGTATGCAAATTATATTGAATAACTAGTACCAGTTTCGCGTAGGTACAATATGAAGTGTTTCGGTGAAAGTTGTATTTTTTTTTTTTTTAATTTAGCACTGTTCCAGCACACCTTCGTCGGAGATCGATCGCCGCCGCAGGAGTTCTGTTGGTGAGTTTTTTTATTGCGAAACACACACTTTATACTTTCACCTCGATTTACAATGTACAAACACGAAATTATAAATTTATAGAAAAGCATACGAAAAAATTCAAACTATTAAATATATAAAAAAAAAAAAGGTTTGAAGATAAATTACAAAATTAAAGCGAAGTTTAAAATTTGATACATGAAATAATACAAAGCACTGAAATTAAAATACATTAGATATTTAAAAGAAACTTTAAAAGAAATATTGCAACTATCCTCTTGTAGTATTATTGATCATTTTGTACTATTTTTATTTATAATGCCATATTGTTTAATATCTATTATTAATTAAATATTGTATACTATGAAATAATTTACTTTTTATTTAGCCGAAACAAGCCAGCGACACCACTGTCGTAGGGTTAAAAGGGATCACCAGAGCCATGCTCTGATGCTGTGATCATAGGTTGGGAGGGGACTTCATCACTTAACAGCTGTGATGGCCTGCCTCAATTCTCGCTCTTTCTTTCTCTCTCTTTCTGTCTCTCTCTCTCTCTCTCTCTTATTCTCTCTTTGTTTGTTTTTCTATTTTTTTGAGACATTTTTGGATCTTTCTTCTCTTTCCGGCTAGTTTTCTAGCAATCCCTTCTTCGTCGCAGCACGCTCAATTTCTGATCTTAAATTAATAATAATGAGCAGCGAAGAAAAGGGCTATTGGCATAAGCAAGACCACCACCCCCAAAGCCGACGAGCTAGAGCCGGACTCTAAAGCGTGCCCCGCAAATGCCAATAGCCCTGTCGCCTTGTGCTTCTTCTCGTTGCACGTTACAGTTATAATTAATTATTATTAATTAAGAAAAGTGGCGCCCAACGTGTAGGGCCTTAGTGAGTACAGTAAATATTCATTAAGACTCTCGGATAAATTCAAATATCGTACTCTAAAATCTTTTCATCTTCTTTTCATTCATTTTCTTTTTCATTAATTTTCTTTTCAAAAACTCAACTTTATCTCAAATTTGTTATGGATTACAAGAATACACAATCAGTTCCTTTTTGGCCAAAAAGAAAAAGTTGGATGGGAATTTTCCCCTTTTAATTTTTGTATTTGCCAATGATGGAGTATATATTTTTATGAGGAACACAAAATAAATTCAACTACGGTAGATTATTTTGGCCCATTTAAATTATTTTTCATCATTGGTGAAGCAGGCCAAAAAGAAAAAGTTGTGTAGGAATTTTCTCTTGTAATTCTTGTACTTGCCAATAATGGAGTATTTATTTTTATGAGGAAATACAAAATAATTCAACTACGGTAGATTATTTTGGCCCATTTAAATTAATTTTCAGTATTGGTGAACAGCGCAAATTTTGATGTTCTTCATGTCAGTCGAATGGAATGTGTAAATATTTTTTTTAAAAAATTTTGCAACCTCGAATGACTGAAGAATATCCAAAATTGAATTCTTCTTCTTTCGAATTTTCGTTTCTAATTATTGAATTTGCCGATAATGCGGAATTTAGTTGTATGAGGAAATACAAATAAATTCAACTACGGTTGGTTATTTGGCCCGTTTAATTTATTCCTCATTATTGGTGAAACGGTTCAAATTTTAATGTTCTTTATGTCAGACGGCTGGGAATATGTAGACATTTTAATTGGAAAATGCTACAACCACGAATGACTGAGGAATACCTAAATTTGAAATTCTTCTTCTTAGGAATTAGGCTTCTCTGATTTGCTGGAATACAACAAAAGTATTGTAAACTGCTTTGTTGTCCGTAAATCAGGTCTAATTTTGATGGAAAATACATTTAATACACTATTTCTATTTCTTTCTTTTTTTTTTTGAGAATTTTGGTAGTGAATGAAATTACCCTACGATATGTGGTTGTCAGGCTTTGTTATCGGCTAAAAATATTTATGAATTATTTCTTTATATCTCTACGTTATTTTTGGTTCCTTTGAATAGTACCATTTTTGTATTTTTTTTTTTTAATTTTTATTATTTATTTATTTATTATTTTTTTGTTTATATACATTGTTCGTTGGTTAGTAAATTTTTGGTTTTTTCTTCTGTTGATAATTTTCGATTAAGATCGACTCTGGAAACATTTATTAGCTCTATAGTTTGTTTCGTTCCCTTTGAAAAATGAGTGTTGCTCGATCGCCGAACAAGGGAGCAATGGGCTTGCCTATCGCTTCATGTCCTTTATGCAAAAAGGAAATTAAGTCCGTTGCAGAGGCGTATAGAACCGCATGCAACCACGAGTTTCACAAAAAGTGCATAGAATTGCATTTTAAAACGAAGGACAAATGCCCAGTTTGTCAAGTGCAATCCAGGCCAGTTGAGCCATCGAATACTCAAGGGTTGCAAACTCGCTCACAGTCTAAAAGCCGTCAGGCAGAAGAGCGGAGTAGCGATTCAGTGACGGATGACGTTGCTAGCACATCGCAAATGAGATCGAACATACGCGTAAGTGATTCAGAGAATCCTGAATCCGTGAATGCTCTTTCCTTGCTCGCTATGGAGAGAAGATTGCTCACTACTCTCTCCGAGAGGACGGCCGAACTAATTCAGAGTTCGGTCGTAGATAGTGTGCAAAGGTTGATCGCGACTCCAGCAAATAGCGATGCTAGAACCAGCACACCTCCAACAGGGCAGAGAATGGAAAGTAGGCCTGAGTATGTCAGAGAGCAAAACTTCAATGCTGACTCTGCAAGGATCAATTCTGGCACTCCAATGTCGCATGTATCCGACCTATTAAATAGGCCAGACAAGGTAGTGCAAGTATTAAATGGTTGGAAAATGAAATTCTCTGGAACAGGAGTATCCGTTGACAATTTTATATATAGAGCAGAGGCACTCACACATCAGACCTTAGGCGGGAATTTTGTTGTTCTATGTAAGCATGCTAGCGTACTTTTCGAAGGCAAGGCCCTCGAATTCTATTGGCGTTACCACAAAAGCGTCTATGATGTGAAATGGGAAGACTTGTGCGCAGCCTTGCGATCACAGTTCAAAATCGCACGAGACGATTGTGACATAGAGGAGCTTATTAGGAACAGAAAACAGAAACCGAATGAGTCGTTTGACAGTTTTTACGAAGGCTTATCTGTGTTAATAGATCAGTTAGAAGTGCCGTGGTCTACTCTGAAGGTCGTTCGCGTCCTTAAAAACAATTTAAGGCCTGAAATACGGCATGAGCTGTTAAATGTAGACGTAAAAACTGTGTCAGATTTGAGGGAGATATGCCGTCGACGCGAAACCTTTTTGGACGATGTCCAAAAGTCTCACGGCTACGTAAAAAGGACACCATTTAGACGTGAAGTCGCAGAGTTTGTAGATTGTCAAACTCAGAGTATGGAGTCAGAATGCGAAAGCGAGTTAGACATAGAAGCTCTATCCTTGGTATGTTGGAATTGCCGTAAGGAAGGATACCGATACCAGGATTGCGTATCAGACCGAAGAGTCTTTTGTTATGGCTGTGGAGCAGCTAACACGTACAAACCGAGTTGTGGCAAGTGCTCAAAAAACTCCAAGCCCGGCACGTCGAAGTCAGCGTACAAACCGAAGACTCCGAGTGCCTCACGAAGCCAAGCGACAATGACGGACGAGTGACGGAAGTCTCACAACTTCCACCATACACTTTACCAAATGTGAAAATTTTACCGGACTTACAAAACGATGGCAGCTTATTGCTACATCAAAAAATACCAATATTGAAAGAGAAAACCGTTCTTACAAATGATTTTTCACCAGATTTTATGAAATCCAAAACTCGAAGCACAAAGCGCATTAAATCGTTTTGGCAGCAGGTCAAAAAGTGTGTGCTAGGGTTAGAACACATAGGCACACTCTCACCTGGATCTAGTGATCCTCGACCATTTTTGTCCGTTCGAATTCTCAATCGCACTGTGTACGGTTTGCTGGATTCAGGGGCTTCAATAAGTTGTTGCGGAGGAGCGCTAGCAAAAGAAATTATTGAGAATAAAATCGCATTTAAAGAAATTAAGAAAAGCGCAACCACTGCCGATGGAAGACTTCAGCAAGTTGTAGGGCGGATGAAAGTTAAGGTAGAGTACGCTAATCTTGAAAAACTCTTAGAAGTTTATATTGTTCCATCCCTGAAACAAGACCTGTATTTGGGTATTGATTTCTGGAAGCTTTACGATCTTCTTCCGAAAAATCTAGAAGTAGCCAGTGTCGAAGATTTTAACACCAAAGTTGAAGATGAGGACCAACATGAATTATCGAACAGTGACAGGGCCAAGCTAGCTCTTGTGATAGAGTGTTTTCCTTCATTTGCTCGAAAGGGATTAGGGAAGACGAAGTTAATTTCGCATTCTATAGATGTGGGCGGCGCTAAGCCTATTAAGCAGCGACATTTCCCAGTCTCGCCTGCTGTAGAAAAGGCGATGTATGCTGAAATAGACAGGATGCTGGATCTGGGAGTGATAGAAGAGTCAGAAAGCGCCTGGTCTTCTCCAATCGTTATGGTAACAAAACCAGGCAAAGTGCGAATCTGTTTAGACTGCCGTAAAGTAAACAGCTTCACGGAGAAAGATGCGTATCCACTTCCTCAAATTAACGGCATTTTGAGTAGACTACCTAAAGCTGAGTTCATCACCAGCTTAGATTTAAAGGATGCGTATTGGCAAGTGCCTCTCGAGGTGCAAGCCCGAGATAAAACGGCTTTCACTGTCCCGGGTAGGCCGTTATATCAATTTAAGGTTATGCCTTTTGGATTGTGTAACGCGACTAGCACTATGTCGCGATTGATGGACAAGGTAGTACCGGCCCATCTTAGAAATGAAGTATTTGTATATTTAGACGATTTGCTTATAGTCTCATCTAGCTTCAATGGCCATTTGGAGGTGTTGAGAGAGATAGCTCTCCACATTGAGCGTGCAGGTCTGACAATCAACATTGGCAAAAGTCATTTCTGCATGCGCCGTGTGCGCTATTTGGGCCACATAATCGGAGACGGTGGAATTAAGACTGACCCAGAGAAAGTCAGAGCCATAAAAGATTTTCCACTTCCGAAAACATTACGAGGTTTGCGAAGCTTCATGGGTTTGTGCGGTTGGTATCGCAAGTTCGTTCCGAATTTTGCCTCGTTAGCTTCACCTTTAACTGATTTAATGACCACTAAACGAAGATTTAGTATGACACCGGAAGCATGCACAGCATTCGACGTGTTGAAATCACGCCTTAGTGAAGCTCCCGTGTTATGCAGCCCTGATTTTACTAAGCCATTCGCAATACATTGCGATGCTAGTAAATCTGGCGTTGGGGCAGTGTTAGTTCAATTGAATGAGAGCGGAGATGAACGTCCAGTGGCTTTCATTTCGAAAAAACTCAACAAAGCTCAACGCAATTACACTGTCACCGAGCAAGAGTGTTTAGCAGCGATTGTAGCACTGAAGAATTTTCGTGCTTACGTGGAAGGACACGAGTTCACCATTGTGACTGATCATGCTTCATTAAAATGGCTGATGTCCAACCATGATTTAAATTCACGTCTAGCTCGTTGGGCATTATCGTTACAAAGGTATCGTTTTAAAATAGAACATCGGAAAGGCTCGATGAATGTGGTACCAGATTCTCTGTCGAGAGTGAATGAAGATGGCGTGGCTGCCATAGACTTACGACAGGGTTTAATTGTGGATTTAGACTCGCCACATTTCAAGTCTCAAGAGTACTTGGAGTTGCTCGATAGCGTAAAAGCTAATAGTACAAATTTTCCGGATTTAAAAGTTGATAGTGGCTACGTGTATCGTAAGGCTGAGCATTTGACAGGAGAGCAGATACACGACGAGTATGCCTGGAAACTCTGGATACCAAAAGAATTGGTCCCTGAAATTCTTTTCCAGTCACATGACAGTCCTTTGTGCTCACATGGGGGTATCCACAAAACCATCGAAAGAGTGAGGAGATATTATTTCTGGCCTGGTCTCGTTTCTGATGTTAAAGCTTACATCAACGCTTGTGAAGTTTGTAAAACTACGAAAGCACCAAATCATGCTCTGAGACCTCCTTTGGGTAAAGCTCCTGAAAGTCAGCGGTTTTTCCAACGCCTTTTTATTGACTTTCTTGGACCGTATCCCCGATCAAGGAGTGGAAATATTGGAATATTTATAGTACTAGATCATTTCTCAAAATATGTTTTCCTTAAGCCAGTAAAAAAAATAAACGCGGCTCTCGTAATTAAATATCTGGAAGGAGAACTATTCATGACTTTCGGCGTTCCAGAAACTATTGTCTCTGACAATGGATCGCAGTTTCGCTCTGAGGCGTTTGAAAAGCTCTTGAAACAGTATGGAGTAAAACAAATGTTCACCGCTGTTCATTCCCCTCAAGCGAATGCATCCGAACGAGTTAATCGCTCGGTAATTTCGGGAATAAGAGCTTACTTGCGTCCAGATCAAAAGGATTGGGACGAAAGCTTAAGCAAAATATGCTGTGCTTTGAGATCGTCCGTGCATTCGAGCATCGGTACTTCTCCATATTACATGGCTTTCGGTCAGCACATGATTACATCTGGGTCGACATATGCATTACTTAGTAAGCTAAACATGTTGGATGATCGATCATTAGTATTTAATCGACAGGACTCTTTTGATTTGATCCGTAAGAATGCATGTAAGCTAATGCAACTGAAGCATGATGTGAACGAGAAGCGTTACAATTTGCGGTCAAGAATAATAACTTTCGCGCCTGGACAAGAAGTGTTCCGTCGAAATTTCAAGCAAAGTTGCTTCCAGACTGGCTATAATGCAAAGTTTGGTCCTGCATTTGTAAAGTCGCGAGTTCGTAGAAAACTCGGCAACTCGAATTACGAGCTCGAGGATTTGCAAGGCCGTTTGCTAGGCAATTATCATGTCAAGGACATTCGACAATGATGTTGCTTCCGGCGGTATCAGTCTAGGGTATCTATTGAAAAGGAATACCCTAGCCTGATTCTAGCGGGGGGGTTTTGTAACGGCGCCTGAAGCAGATATAATTTAAATGCGTCCTAAAAGTATGCAAGAAATTTCAACCAAGGGCGCAGCTTTAAGTGCATCAGCTGCGCTGTAAAGCCGAGCTTTAAGTAGTGCATCAGCTGCGCTGAAAAGCTCATTTGACGTTTAGCGAGTTGCACTGGAAAGCTCAGCTTTGACGTTTGTGTCACCACGCGCATGCGCAGCTAGCTTAAGCTAGGCTGGTTCCGGTCAAAGCACTTTTCTGGTGACCGGCAGCGTGCATAGACGCATATTGGTTGGTATAAAAATTTATACCACAAGACACTAGAGGTTAGAATTCTCTTAGTGCATTTGATACTTGGTAAGAATAAATAGTAATAGATTCTGGTAGGTGTACTTTACTTATTGTTGTCGTTTACACAGGTCGTTTCCGAAATTTTCTGCTTTTGGTTTGGCTCTTTTTGAGCGTGACAGTGCCTAAACTAGCAGCCGGCGGAGCGCTACTAAGCGCCATCTTTGTCGCCGCCCTAGCGGCCAGTAAAGCGCGCCAAAGTGCTCTCATTGCGGCACATAGCAGCTAGCTAAGCGTCCTTAGCGCCACCTTTGCGCGCATAGTGGCCAGCGGAGCACCCTTAGCGCCGCCGTTGCGTGCATAGCGGCCAGCGGAGCGCCCGTTGCGCAACCTTTGCCGCCGCATAACGGCCAGCGGAGCGCCCTTAGCGCCACCTTTGCCGCCGCATAGCGGCCAGCGGAGCGCCCTTAGCGCCACCTTTGCCGCCGCATAGCGGCCAGCGGAGCGCCCTTAGCGCCACCTTTGCCGCCGCATAGCGGCCAGCGGAGCGCCAGTGCGCGTCTTCTTGGCTACCGCGTCAGCGGCCAGCGGAGCGCCACTGAGCGCCATCTTGGCTGCCGCAGTAGCGGCCAGCAAAGCACCAGCGAGCACATCTCTGCTCGAGCCGCCAGCGCAGCACCCCTGCGACTTCTTGGCCTGCATCTGCGTCGTCAACCTCAACTTTAATCATCACCAGTATCTTTTTCATCATCTCATCTCATCTTTATCATCTCATCTCATCTTTACTCCTGATTATCAGCGACTAGATCGCTTACATATATAGTGTGTGTGTGTTAAAGTGAATTTATGAGAATTTAAAACCAAATCTGAAAAGTTTAAAATGATGCGCTACATTGTATAAAACAAAAAAAATAGTGAACAATATGATAGAGTAAAGCTCAACAGTGTAGCGCCGCTCAGCACAAGTTAAAATGAAACATGTTGAGAAAAATTCAGTATAGCAAAATCGCAAAAATTGCACAGAAATATTAAAAATTAAAATAATTTAATTTAATTTAATTTAGTTAAAATTGTTTAAAAAATGAATACGCTAAAAAGTTAAAAGTTGAACAATTAAAAAAAAATTGAAAGTTCATTTGTTCACAAAAAAATAGTTAAAATTCACATTAATTTTAAAAGCGCTACTGCAATCGCAGAATTTCAAAATTGCACAAAAAAAGAAAATAAAAGTTAAAAGTTAAGTTAAAAAGTTAAAAGGAAAAAATGATTTAAAATCAAAAGAAATTAGCGCAGCTGTTTTGTTGATAAAAAAAAAAAAAAATAAAAATGTTAAAATTAGAACATGTATTGTGCCACATTCAATTCGAAATAAAAGCGCTAAAATATTGTAAAACAACAAGTTAAAAAGGTGAAGCGCTACAAGAGTAAAACAAATGTACAAATATAAATGAAATAGTTGAAATTAAATAAGAAATTGTAGAGCCATGAGAATTTAGAATTTAAAACAATTGTTGAATGTGAAGTGCACAAGTTACAAAAAAATTTTAAAATATAAAACAAAACAGTTAAAAGCTTAGAAGGCAAAATGCCTAAACGAAAATTATTATATTAAATTAAATTAAACAAATAAGTTATGAAAATCAGTGCCAAGTTATGAACTATCAAAATTAAAACAAAAATTAAAACGTATGCAAATTATATTGAATAACTAGTACCAGTTTCGCGTAGGTACAATATGAAGTGTTTCGGTGAAAGTTGTATTTTTTTTTTTTTTAATTTAGCACTGTTCCAGCACACCTTCGTCGGAGATCGATCGCCGCCGCAGGAGTTCTGTTGGTGAGTTTTTTTATTGCGAAACACACACTTTATACTTTCACCTCGATTTACAATGTACAAACACGAAATTATAAATTTATAGAAAAGCATACGAAAAAATTCAAACTATTAAATATAAAAAAAAAAAAAGGTTTGAAGATAAATTACAAAATTAAAGCGAAGTTTAAAATTTGATACATGAAATAATACAAAGCACTGAAATTAAAATACATTAGATATTTAAAAGAAACTTTAAAAGAAATATTGCAACTATCCTCTTGTAGTATTATTGATCATTTTGTACTATTTTTATTTATAATGCCATATTGTTTAATATCTATTATTAATTAAATATTGTATACTATGAAATAATTTACTTTTTATTTAGCCGAAACAAGCCAGCGACACCACTGTCGTAGGGTTAAAAGGGATCACCAGAGCCATGCTCTGATGCTGTGATCATAGGTTGGGAGGGGACTTCATCACTTAACAGCTGTGATGGCCTGCCTCAATTCTCGCTCTTTCTTTCTCTCTCTTTCTGTCTCTCTCTCTCTCTCTCTCTTATTCTCTCTTTGTTTGTTTTTCTATTTTTTTGAGACATTTTTGGATCTTTCTTCTCTTTCCGGCTAGTTTTCTAGCAATCCCTTCTTCGTCGCAGCACGCTCAATTTCTGATCTTAAATTAATAATAATGAGCAGCGAAGAAAAGGGCTATTGGCATAAGCAAGACCACCACCCCCAAAGCCGACGAGCTAGAGCCGGACTCTAAAGCGTGCCCCGCAAATGCCAATAGCCCTGTCGCCTTGTGCTTCTTCTCGTTGCACGTTACAAAACTCAATCAAATAATGGCACACGTCTATGCTCAAATAGCAAGCCCATTCAATATGCAATGTTTCGGGCCTTTTTGTGAAGTTAAGAACAACAAAGTCCCAGCATGTTTGTGTGCTGGGCAGACAAACAGCTTAAGGTTTTAATGAACATTGCACAGAGCGAGGCAGAGAGAGAGAGAGAGAGAGAGGGAGACCATCAGTATGGTAATGATCATTATGATTATTATGATAGTTGGAATCGCATTTGAGCAGCATCAGCTGCAGCAGCACATCTCTCCTCATCAAAAGCAAACAAGGCGCCTCGCTTTGAAGGGCCGCACTCTCATTTGGAGATTACCATTGGCTAGGTAGCAATTACTGTTTGTTTATGCATTTGCAAGCAATGCTCTTGATTGTTGTTGTTGTTGCCTCTTGCTGTTGCTGTTGAACTAAAATTGAAATTCATAATTCAATTGGAATTGTGCTTGGCAGCACAAAATCAAACAACAAACGAAAATTTTCCTATGTTTTGTGGTGGAGCAGCAGAGAACTAGAAGTGATGGCTGCTGCTTGTGGTAAATACAGCTGCCGGCTATCGTCTGTCTGTGTGTGTGTGTGTGTGTGCGTATGCGTATGCGTGTGTTAATTGAATGCAATTTTTGTTTTACTTAACGGTACAACAGCAGCCCCCTCATCAAAAAAGAGGAATACGATGCTGCTTGCTTGCGTAGCAAAAATTTCCAATTTGTCTTTCCTTTGATCTCTCGCATTTCATTTTGTTGTTTGCCATTGGCAAGAAGTTTTTTTTGTGAAATAGTAAAATGGCACACAGACATAAAACTTAGCTGAATTCGTCTTTTATGCTCGGCGAGCATTTGTCCAACCATTTGCTGACATTTTTGTTTAAAATGCATAAATCATTGAATTGCTGCATTGCCATAAGCGTAACTAAGTACAAATACAAAAAGGCAGCAGATATGCTCCATCTCTCTCTCTCTCTTGCTCCTTCTCCTGCTGTGTAATGCACATGTGAAAATCAAAGAAAAGGATATTATTATTTTGTGAATACAGCAAAAAGCGACGACAGCAACAGCAAAAAGATTGCAAACGAGACAACGTGCAAATCAATGACAGCAGCAACACACACACAAACTGTTGCCTCACACCCACACACACACACACTTAAAACACATTGACCCCATGATGCTGCCCCCACTACCCCGATGTCCTCACCCCACTCTCTCTGCCCTTTATCCTCTTGCCATGCTGCTAGCACTCAATACTCTGCACGCTCTCTCGCTGTGTGTCTGTATGCAAACTGCAATAAATCTGCTTCGGTAGTCATAAATATTGATTTCAAAATTGTCTGCATGTGTGTGTGGGGGAGTATTGTGGGGGGGATGCATTGCCCATCTCATGGCAGTGCCTTTTGCTCTTGCTACTTGCAATCCAGCCTCGTTTAGATTTGTCGCTTATATTAGCTGCAGAAATGAAAATCGTTTTCCAATCGCATTCTTGCCTTTTACCTTTTGCTATTGCTCTTATTACTTTTGTTCTCCTTGCTCCTTATTGCTGTTGTTGTTGTGCTTTTTGTTAGATCTGTGTGTTCCTGTGAAAAGTAATTTGCAGCCTGTCCCTGTTATTGTTTTTTTGTCTCTGCTGAGATACCCTTCCTTCAGCTGGGTATGTTGTGAAGGTATGTTTATTGTTAAATAAAAATAAAATATTGCATTTTATAGATTTGTTCCTCACATTGGCATCAACTTAAATGTCTTTGAAGTTGCTTCATAATCCAGATAGTTGCAACTATTGAATGTCCCTCAATATTTTCATTTGATGCTTTCGTCAGTGGCTGTTGCTCCGATGCTCCGATGGTTTCATCTCGTGTCGCCCATCTGCAACTTTTCAATTTATGATCCGTCACAGAGTTTAGAATTATGGCCAATAGCTTTTGGTCATGCCAACTCGGGAATTATAGACGGAAGATCGAAAAGAAGAGAGAAAGAGTGAAGGGGGAGCATGTAATACAAATAGTGGTAGCTATCGAGGCTGAAATTGAAATTAAAGTCATAACTCAAAGCAGAGTCGAGTCAAGTCGAGTCGTGTCGAGTGGCAATCGAGAGCGAGAGAGAGAGAGAGAGAGCTATGAGCTCGCTCACATATGCTTAAAGCCATCACTTGGTCAACTGTTGTGGCTTTGGCTTTTGCTTTTGCTGTTGCTGTTGCTTTTGCCACATTCAACTAGCAGAGGGCGACAGTTAAATGGGCTTCTACTTATGTGCCATGACGACGATGAGGATGACGATGACGACGATGGCAATGGCAATGGCTAATCTTGCCCATCGGGACAGCAGCAGCAGACCCATTAATATGCCTTTGTCACATCCTTGGATTTGTTTCATTCCCTCTCTCTCTCTCTCTCTTTGTCTTCTCTTCTCTTCCTGTGCCTTATGCAGGCATGAAATTGAACTAGTTTTCGACTTTGTGTCTCTGTGTGTGTGTGGTTGGCTCTTTCAGTTATAAAAATGTCATCATTCTCATCACTGAACGTTGTCTCGTTTTGCATTCCTCTGGGAGCACTTCGGCTCTTGTCACTGCTGTTGCTGCTGCTGTTGCTGCCGCCTTTGGCATGATAAGTTGTCTTTCATTTAATGGAATTTTATTGCCCAAAAAAAAACTGAATGGAAAGTTGTAGCAAGTTTTATCTATGACTTTGAAATCAGTCTCATCAGCATTATTTTATGATCAAATCTATGACAGTTTGTTCTCGCAGTGAACCAATTTGACAATTTTAATAGTTGTCATTTGATGTGAAATGATAAAAGTTCGTTAAAGAGATATTTGAATTGTGTTATTTATTTTATTTTTTCACAAAAATCACTATTATTTTATAACCGCTTATATCATAATAATACCATGCTAAAATTTTGTTTTGTATTTTCTTTTTTAAATCATAGGATTTCTTTGCAGTTTAATGTGAAAATAGGTAAAGTTCGTCAAAGAATTGTTCTGAATTTATATATAGAATAATATTGATTCATATATTTTGCTATGTTATGCTAAAATTGAAATATATATTTTATTCTAATTCCGAAATGTTTGACATTCGTAAAACAGATTTTGTGTAGAATTTATCTGAAGAATAATATATTATATTATTATGTTTAAGTTTATTTATGTGTATTTATCATACTTTAATTCCATTTTGAATTTTTATATTTCATTATTTTTCAATTTAAATGTTTAATGTGCTCTTTGTGTTCATGTTTCTATACACTTCTTCAACTGCTGCTGAGTGTCATTGAAAAGCGTCAACATTTCTATTTATGTCGCTTACTAAATTCTATGGCTTTGCCAAAAACAAAAAAAAAACCCAGAATATCGTTTTTATTCTCTGTGGAGCCTGTGTGTCGTGTGAACATGCAATTAAAACTGCGCCTTTGTGCGAATAAAATTGTGAAAACATAGACATAGATGATTGGACGGTCTGCCTTTGATCGTAATTTTTGTTATATATATATTTTAACTATGCATATGTGTGTATGTGTTGTGCATTGTTTTCAATATTGGCACAAAATCAAATTATCTGCTATTTGTCAATAAATAACTCTTATACAAAGGCGAACTTTATTAAAATTCACCACAAAACGTTGTAGTTTCCGGTTTCAATTACGCCATAAATTTTCGGTACTACACCCGCACGGACAGGCACACAAAGCGACCGACAGATAGATAGATTGGGAGGATGGCAGCACGATGACATGAACAGCAACAGCAACATATTGAAATTTAAAGCCCCATTGCCAACTTGTCACAACTCACAAACCTGTGTCCTCTGTTTGTTGGTTGAGGGAAGCAAACTAGACAACAACACCAACTGGCTGGCAGCCCCAACAAAATATGAGCCAATATTAAACCAATAAAGCATGGCTAGCAAACACACACATACACGTATGAATATAGAAGGTATCTATGTGTTAGTTCATAACAAAATCAAATCGCTCTGAAACGGAAGTGTGGCTTTGGCGCCAAATTAAAAGTTGCACGTGAACTCGCTTCTCAGCGATAGCTTGAATTATTATAAACGGAAAGTGCAAACTAAATTATGAATTGCATTAGTCAATTGACGGACGTGGACAGAGTCATAAACATTAATAACTTCAATATGCCAGATCGTGGCTTGGGTGGTGGGAGGTGAAGAAGTCAAAAGACAAGCGTGTGAAGCGCATAAACAAAGCCTCAGCGAAGGCTTACGAGTTGTGTGTGTGTGAGTGTGTGTCAGCTATGTGTGTGTGTGTGTGTGTCGACTGTGGGCCTTCGCTCTGAGATTCCATGTAGTTGCCAGTAAAGCCACTTTTGCAATTTATGGCAAACGAGGCAACAGCAAAGTTCTCCTACTCGATTTTTTTCTCTCACTGTTTTTATACCCAATAAGTACCCATAGGGTAGAAGGGTATTATAATACTGTGACCGATCCTATAAAGTGTATATATTTTTGATCAGCATCAACAGATGGTCCATTTTGTGTGGAATATAACGGTTGCTGCTGTTGAATTTTGGTAGTTTCTTGGTATATTTTCAGTTCTATAGTATATTTTGAAACTAATAGTATATTCTTATACCAAAAATAACATACGGTATATTTACTATATTTGTATTATTTGATTATGTATTTCAAAAAATATTCTTATGGTATATTTCAGTATTTCGGTATATTTGTTTGGTATTTTTAAATAAATCCCCTTAGTATATTTAAGTATTTATGGCATTTTTCAAATTTATACCAAAAAGTTCAGCTTTTTTTAAATTTATATCGGGTATCTTACAGTCAATCTCTCTCCACTCTTTTTTCACTTCTTTTTTTTGTATTCTACTTTGGCACTAACTTGGCTAAGGCCGCACTTTGGCTGGCGATGATGCATTGAAGCGGGATTTAAAGTTTAAAAGGTTTCGCGGCTTGCCTGAGGCTTGCTCCCCCCACTCCCCACCGCCTTTGGCGAACTCCTCTTTTGGCCAGGTCTGACAGCCATTTGGCGTTTTGGCGCATAATAAATTCGAGCTGTAGACACATGGCTTAATTTATCATCAAACGGCTGCAATCAGTGTGCGAGTGCGCGTCGTGAAAGGCGTGGAATTTATTGGCCTGAGTTATGGATGGGAATGGGTGAAACAGTTTTGTGGATTTGTGGCTTGCCAGATTCTAGTTGTATATTGTGTTGTGTGTTGCATTGTGTGTGTGTGTTGTTGCTGTTGTTGTTGTTGTTCATATGCCAATTGCATTGCCATTGAAGTTTTAATTACTGTTTGATTGATCGAATGCCATTGAGGTGGTCAGACCGTCAGCCAATGCACAAAATCTTTTAAAAATTCCATTATTCCGTTTATGACTTTTCTCGAATATTTACTTTTAATTGGTTATTCATTGGCAATTACTCGCCAATGCAAACGGGGTCCTGCTGACTGCTGTTGACTGCATTTGGTTTCTTGTTTAAATGCAATTTATAAGAATAGTAATTGAATTACACACGCACATACAGCAAATATTCATGTATGCCAATACTTTTCGATCAATTACACTGTGTACATACATATAGCGTTGACTGTATTTTTTGGAGGGGGTGGAACAGTTGAGGGTGCCTTAAGTTTAATTGAATTTTATGACTGCAGAGGAAACGAGAGGAAATCGCATGAATGATTGGTTTTTATGGCCAAACAAGGCCACAAAACATGCCGAATTATCTGGGCGAAACTTGATGAAATAAAACAAAAGTCGTAAATGCAGCAGCCTCTAATCAACATGGTCGATAACACGGCGTATACGTAACGCGCAGCACAAGAAGTGCTTACAAGTATCCCGTTCGTATTTTTTTTGTTGAAATTGCCAATGACTTGACTGCAAAATCGCACTCAGGCAGTTGCAAAGCTCATTCATAATTTCGAGCATTAGATAAACACATGATGAGCGAGAGAGTGCGAGAGAGTGAGATAGACGTCGAGTAAGCATGACTCTGATAATCATAAAAGGATACGCTTCGATAGGCAACGCCAGCATCGTCGCTTTCAAATCAGGCAGAAAAACGCTGCCGTGTCTGACTAGCTATATTCCAGCATAGCCCTATCGATGATGATAGTGTGGCCTTAGTGTACGTTTGTGTATGTGTGTGTGTGTGTGTGCCACATTTCATTACGTTCAACATGACGTTGCTTCGGCACTTGGAGCACGTAACAAGTTTAAATTGCGCTCGTTGACTGTTGACTGCCGTGCGGAAGATGCCGATGTTGATGTCGATGTCGATGCCCAAGTCATGGCCAACAGTCTCAATTGAAGCAGAAAAGTGTATTTATATGTAACGGAAATGATGCTGCACTTGTGCGCCGCCTTTTAGCAAATGATCAGTAATGCGATAGGGCGCAGATTTCTGGGTTAGAGGCTCGTGTCTGCTCTTCTTTTGGGGTCAAAACGGGTTACTCGCTGCCCCGTTTCGATTTCTTATGGTTATAAATGTGTGCACTGATTTGCCTCTCTTTTGCTAATAAATGCTTATGATAGTCGATAGTCAGAGTCGCTTCAAGCCAATTGCGGCTCTGTGTGGCGATAAGCGCTATTTTATCGCTAATTGTAAGTGAAGCGTAAAGTGCGCGGCATAGCGGCTATAAATGCCAGTCGAAGAGAGTGAGTCTTAGGTAAATAAAGATATGTGTAATGTGCACGAGTGCCAATTGCCAAGCATTAGCATTACTTTTTATGTACTTGAATTGATGTGCGAATCCGAATGCGACTGCGAGTGCGATTGAGAATACTCGTTGTGTGTGTTTGCGTGTGATTCGTTTTGAGTGAGTCTTGAAATTCGGTCGGTCGGTCGTTGGTCTTTGACAAATTAAATTATTATCTAGAGCATTTCAGCTGCTGCGCTGAGAGCTCAGGCGTTATGCCCTAACACACGTCATTTGCATTTATTGTAATAGCGCTGAAGTTTGCTCCATATCAAAGTCATGAATGCTGTCAAGCGTTAAAGGATCGCACACACCTGTAAATACACACAGATAGACATGCATATTAATGCTGCGTATACGTTATATTTTCAGCTGCTGTGCTGTAATGTAAGCGAGTGCGCTCAAGCCAAATATTTGAGCAGCGGGCACACACACACATACACAATGGTGTAACCAACACGCTATTTGCTTGAGGCAATCTACACTCGAAGTGGGCAGGATGAGAGCGAGAGAGAGAGAGAGACACATGCGACGTAGTGCAAATAAAAATCTTGGCAAAAAGGTGAAACGTGTATTAAATAATTCCTTTGTCGAGCACATTTTAATCGTGCCGCAGCAATGGCAAACAGAACAGCAACAGAAGCAACGGCAACGGCAGGCAAAACTGCCCAGCGGGCAAAACAAATAAGCCCAACCTCAACATGCGCTCGACGCTCTGCTTCACGTCAGCGTTGTCAGCGGCTCACTAAAAACACACACACACATACCTCAAAAAAAAAGGAAAACCCAGTAACAAAAACAGTTAAAACTGCAAACCTTGTAAAAATTCACAACTGCGAATCGAGGGGGGGGGGGGGAAAGAAGAAGGCGGATTTTTGTTGTGTCCACGTACGCGAGTCCTTCAAGCGAAGCCACGAGTTTTGGTCTATGGCGGCGCATGACAACTAAGCGCAGCAGATGGACACAGACAGGGAACGGGAATGGGAATGGGATCGAGAGCGGGAGCAGCACCCAAAACTAGGAGCTAGCATCCTGGGACGGGAATGGATGACAGCAGCGGTGCAACGCGTTTGACAAGCGCGTGAAGAAAAATTTCTGCATGTGTGCGCCATCCTTTTTGGCCAGCCAAAAAATAGAGCAGCAAAACACACACACACACATACACACAACATGCAGAAACGGTTGAAATTGTGAAAACAAATAAAAACGAGGCAGATTACTCCTTTGGCTAGCCATCTCTTTCTCTCTCCATGTGTGTGTGTATGTGTGTGTGCTTTATAACTGCTACGTGTGTTGTGTGCTTGTTGCGGCTTTGCAGGCATCAGCCATCTTTTTATTTATTTATTGTTTTTGTCTGTGTTGCTGCATTGGTGTTATTAGTGGACACCGTTTGTTATTGTTGCTACTGCTGCCTCTCTCTCTAGTGTAATAAAGTACAGTACACGCCGAGGACATTTCTATGCCACAGCTGGCATCACTCAAAGTGTTTCCCTTCCTCCCATTTTTTTTTGTTCTTTTTTGTTATACCTGGTAGCCATAGGGTGGAGGGGTATTATATCTTTGTGTCGGCGGGAAATGTATGAAAATGTATGTAAGGAAGAATCTCTTACCCCATTGTGTATATATATGCCCTTATATCAGCGTTAACAGGCTAGACGATATATCCATGACCTTCTGTCCCTTTGTCTGTCTGTCCGTCCGTTTGTATAAACACCTAGATCTCAGAGACTATAGGAGATAGTCGGCAAAAAACAAAAACCAAACGTAATTTTGAAGCTAGAGAAGCGAATTTTGGCACAGATAATAAAAACTGTAATATTTTTGATTCCTGAGATGTTGATTGCAATTGGATAGGTATTTATTAGTCGATTCTTAGCTGTTTTAGTTGATAGTCTGATAGATTTTGCACTCTATGGTATATTTTGAATGTAGTATTAAATAATTATATCAATTCCAAGTTAGGTAAATTCATTTGGTATATTTTAAGAAGGGTTGTTTACTAAAAAAAATACACTTTATTCAAAATATGTAGCGGGTATCTCACAGTCAGGCACACTCCACTACAGCTTTCTTTCTTGTTTTTGGTTTGGTTTGTTGTTTTTGGCCTCTACAGCTTTTATGTGTTGCAGGTGTTTGGAATGCGATCAAAGCGTACAGCATTTCGATTTGTGTTGAATTATTGCTGTAAGTTGAGCTTAAAGACACGCATTCAAAATGTATTCCATTAATTTACTAATTTCCATCAGTTGACTAGACAGGTGGAAACTTTTGCTATTGACACCAACATTCAGCAGATATTGTATTAAATACAAATGGAGTTTATTTGCAATCAGATTGTGTATATCAAAGTCTGAAGCGTTTATGTTATTAATCATAGTTACAATTAACCATTTAGTTATAGAAAATAATATTTTAGATTGAAATGATGCAATTAAATGTAAGTACATTCATGCGTAAAATGCGATAAATACCATCACACACACACACACACACATACGCTTGCGAAATGTTATTGTATAATTTTGATATTTGCCAAATTGTAATAAATTTAATGCAATTGCAGAAACTGCAATTGACAAAAGGAATAATTACAGCAAATGTATACAAATATGTGAATAATGATTACGTTTGTCTGAGTGTGTGTGTGTGTGTGTGAGTGTGGTTTTTGGTCAAAAACATTTCGTAACTCTTCAACACTTGAATAACAAACAAGGACAATCGTTGAGGGAAATCTTTGCATATCAAATTAAATGTAAGTGCCACAAGAGCAAATAAAATAGTTATGTTCTGTATTTTTGCAACAGCGACTTCTCTCGACACCTGCGTCCAGTTGTGCTACTTTAATAAAATCAGCCACAACAATCAGTATAACAGCGACAACGACAACGACAACGACACTGAGTTTGTCTGTTTCTCATTAAAGATTCAGTTTCAGGTTTCATGGGAGAATTAAATCTTGACAGGGCAAGTTTCGCAAATGGACAACACAGAACAACATAATTTTATGGGAATTTATGCACATTTTGCCGCCTGCTCTTGGTCTGGTGTGACCAGCTTAAACACAGTTTTAAATTCAATAGAGTTAGAGGAGGGAGACACAAAGAGCGAGAGAGAGCACTCTGTTAATGTTAAGTGGTTGCCTAATGCATATTTTATGTGACAACCTGTGATTTCTTGCTACTCTCTGTTTTATTTGTTTGTTCAGTTTCAGTTTGGTTTTCTGTGTTCGATTGTGTTTGTTCGGTCTGCAAAAGCAAATGAATTTGGTGTTTTGTCTGTGGTCAATCGACACACACACACCCACCCACACACACACACATACACAATCCGCAATCCACAATCTCATTCTTATTTCTTGTTTTGGGTTAGCCAAAAACTGTTGCATGGTCCATGGCCACAGAAACCGCCATTGAGCCACAAGTCAAAGGCACTTTTTTATTATTAATGTCGCTTCTGTTGCGTTTGGAATTTTAATAAATCATTTTGAATGAAATGTGTGCGTAACACGAGGCGCCTCAAATGTTATCAAATCAAATGAATGAATGCCTGTCGGACTGTCTGTCTGTCTGTCTCCCTGTCTCTCAGCCTGACTGGCTGTGTGAGTGACTCGAATATGCCTCAATTGCAGAGCCGCTGCCTTTGAGCTGGAATTAGGGAGCTCTTAGCCGGTTGGTTGCCTGTAACAAAATATATGTATATACGAAATATTTTTAAAAGAACAGAAATTCGAAGGCTGCGTTGTAAATCAAAAATGCCAGCGCATGGGCCAAAATATGGCATGGAAGGGGGACGCAAAGGGAACAACAGGCTGTTTCAGGGCTATTCAGGGGTGACGTTTAAGACAGCATCAAATATGCAAATTGTAAATTGTAAATTGTTTGCCTTTGCCTTTGTATTTGTGTGTTGTGTGTGCTGTGTGTGCTGTGTGCCTGGCCATAAATATTTTTTCTGCCTTTCGTCATTACATAGAAGTCTGAAGCTGAGACGTTTGCTGCTGATTATCAGATCGTGCAGTTAGAGCACTTATTAGAGCAGCGCATAAATCAGCCAAATCACGATGGAACAAATGTTTTACAGACTCATGCGTCTGATACAATGCGTACTTAGTTTTATTGGAGACACCGTACAAGTCATTTGTCAGATGAGAGCACGAATATTTATTGAAAAAAAAGCATTGCTATGCGCACTTTGATGCTGCTGCGTCAGCAATTACATCGTTGATAAGAGTTGATGAGAGAGAGAGAGAGAGAGAGAGTGGTAGAAAGATGGTGTTAAAGAGTTCATGGCCCAGTTGATTTCAAGTGTAATTTATGTAGAGCATTTTGTATACATATTACGTAGCCGCAGCGTTAACCCCAAAAGTGAAAGAAAATGCGTGGTTACCAGCGAGAGAGAGAGAGAGCTTGCTTGCACATTGTTTAATTTACAATTTGCGCATTAACTTTGTCACATAATTCTAATTAGCGCTTTTAATTTGTTTATGGGGCACTTTGCACCGTTACCTAAAATTATTGCTGGCTAAAATTGCGCTGGGGTACAGGCTTAAATATCACCCAAACGCCGGACACACAGCCAAGTGCCCCATTAGCGACAGGCAGAGGAAGAGAGAGCGAACGAGAGAGGGGGAGAGAGAGAGAGTGCCATCCGAGTCGGCCACTATTTTCACGAGTCAGCTGCCAGGTGAGTCGTCGCCGTGGCCCCGTTTTTGCTGCTGTTGGGGCTGCCATGACAAAGTCATTAAATGCGACGCAAATTAGATTTATTGTACGCCACTGCACCTGCCAGTTGGCTCCACTCTCTCACTGAGGAAATGGAAATGGAGATGGAGATGGAGCTGTTGTCCCCCCCTTTGGACGTAGGTGTGGGACCAACAACTGCTCCAACCTGCTGGCCACTGCGGTTGTCCGCCTGACCTGCGGGGACATCGTTAAGGGTTTTTTTTTTGCTGTGCTTTGCCTTGCCAGCTCCCCCTTTGCTTAACAATAAATTTACATTAGACTGTTACATATTTGCACTGTTTGCCACGCTTTTGAAAAACGCAGCCTGCCCCTGGCATTCCATGAGCAGCACGACAGCTTTTGCAACGTGCCACTAATGTGCAGCGCACACTAACACACACACACACACACACACACACACACACACATATACGCATTCACCGTTAACTTGCAAAATGATATGCAAACAAGGATAAATCCGTCACTCGACAGGCCACCAACCTCAGTGGCATTCATTGCGCTGTAGTTTCCATGTCATCGCTTTCATCTGTTAAATATAAACTAAATGCAGCAAGATAAGAGCACGTATTTAGCTCACTCTTCACATAGCATTTCATTCAAGTGAAGTAAAAGAGTAGTTTATTTTTATATTGCAAAATTCAAATGTGTAATTTGTGTTGTTCTGGCAGCCTTAAAAATTATTTGAAGTGCAGAAACCAATAGCAACATTTTAGCTAATATTCAATACAAATTAAATAAAGAGCTATATTAGCATCAATCATAAATGATAAAGCAGATCATTAGTTGCACAAACATTTTATTAATGTTAACGCATATTCCATTCACACATTTAATTCATTTAAAACATAGTTAGAGCATTTATTAATATTACAATTTGCCTTGAACCTTATTTGTTTTCAAGCCTTATTAATATGTGCTGAATTGTTTGCTGAAAAAATATATTTATTGGAAGAAGAAATAGTCATTTGAAGCATTTAATTCATTTAAAACATAAAGCGACGTCAACCCATTTATTAATATTACAATTTGTAATTCAAGATATTTGATTTCGTGCTTGCCTTAAGCTAAAATCCAAATAATTAAATAAGAAAAAGTAATTAAAATATTTTTAGTTGCGAATTTGTTAAAACTGAAATGTTATGCGCAAATTAAAACGATGCAAATTGAGTTTATTTTCGGCAAGTCCTTGACATGCATTTGCATTGAGTTTCCAATTGCTGTTTTTGATGTTTTTGCTCCGTTTTGGTAGTTTTATTGTTGGTTTGTCCGTAGATGAGCTGAGGAGAGAGAGAAATCTAATTTCATAACTCACGTCATTTAATTTTAGCAAATATCACGACCTGAACAAAAGCCATTGGATGCAACTGCTGTTGCTGCCATTTTCGGTGGCAGACTCAATGGGGTAATGGGGCGGGCCTCAAAGCTTTTTCGGCCTGGCTACGAAATTCGAATGGCGGTCCGTAATGAAACAAGAAACAGCAGCAGTAAGAGAGATTCGCATACATGTGCAGAGAGAGTGTGGAACGTGCAGCGCGAGACAAATGGCTGGAAACGTCTACTCCGACTGCTGCTGTTGCTGCTGCTGCTATTTCGCTGAGTCGCCTTTCCATTTCGGTGGGCAGGTGTCAGGCACAGGAGGTGGCCTCTCCATGAAGCACCAGCAGTAGAAGCAGCAGCAGCAGCGCTGAAGTTTTCGCATAAACAAAAGCAAATATTGCGCACTTGTGCAATTTATATTGCAAAACAATTGTCATTAGAAAATGCCGCACGAACAAAAACCGGTGCAGACAAAAGGAAGCTCGCCTCCATTTACGGCTCCCAAGGACTACAGAAGTCGAGCCCAGGCACAACTGCAACTGTCACATGTGAGCCCAAGCAGCAGCAGCAGCAGTATCTGAAGCAGCATCACCAGCAGCAGCAGCATTTTATGGCACAGCTTAAGTGCTTCAAAAATTCCACGTAATGCACTCAAAGCAACGTCTGTCGAGCCCCCCAACGAGAGCGAGAGAGATGCCCCTGATGCGTTCTCCCTTACTCTCATTATCTATGTTGGCTTCTTCTTCATCTAACAGACGGCAAATAAGAAAACGTGCAAGAGCTCTGTGGTGCAAATTAAAGTTGCTCGCTGGGCAGGAAGCCGGATTCTGTTCATGGTCCTGCACTGACTCCACTCTTAGCTGCTGACAGAGCAATGTGTTTCGCTGCAGTTGCTCCATCTCCATCTGCAGCTCCCTTTTCATTGCCAACTCTTCTTCTACTGCTGCTGGTGCTTCTTTTGCTGTCATTCGTCGCCGCTTTTTCATCTTTGTGCGCTGTGCGCCGTGCGGCATTTTCTTCATTTAGGTTTTGTGTGTGTCTGTGCAATTCACACACTCACACTTTTTGTTCATTAGTGGATAATGAACAATTGCAGCATTATGACAGCAGCAGCAGCAGCAGCAACAGCACCAACAGCAGTGGCAGCAGCCAGTTGGCCAGTTTTTTTTGCTGTTCACCTCTAGCTGCTATCTAGTCACAAGCATTTTTATTAAAATTCCTTGCGAGGACCATAATTTTCCTGCTCTTGCATTTCGGTTTCTTTCACTTTTCCGTTTGCTCTCCACGTTCTTTTCTTGCTGCTGTTCTTGCTGCTGCTGCTGCAGCCTCATTTTGGGTTTTAGAAAATGTTTTGCTCGTTTTACGTTTATTGCAGTTAATTCTTGGCAGTTTTGAACACCATTTGCCTGTGGGTTACCTTTTGCTTAATCAAGTTGAATATTTCTCTGTGCTAGTGATTCATTTGTCTACAATTTGCTTGAATACTTGCTGCACTATCTTTCTCTATATTAAAGTGAGAATTTTGGGAATTCAACAGTGGAGAGGGTAAATTATTATGCCGTGTTTTCACAGGTTTTTCTAGCCATCCGACTATAATCATATATATTATACGAGTGGCTCGCTTTTGCTCTCTTTTGTGCAATCAAAGTTTTGTTGGCACATTAAAACAACCTCTGCCACTGGCAATTAATTTGGCTTAGTTTAGTTTAGTGCACTTCCGTTGCACACGGTGGCCATTTTGTCGCACCACCGGATGAACAACAGACAGACAGACAGACGGATGGACGGACAGACGGACGGACAGGAGAGGCAGCCAGCTGCGAATTCATGAGTGCTCGAAAGCAGCTTTAGTTTTTATTACCATTCAAATCGGATGCAGTTTCCCCTCCCCCACCCGCTTTCCACCCACACCCAACAAAATGTCTCATATAACTCAAATACATAAACACGCACATTGCACGCTATATGCATATAGTAGTAGTTGTATGCTGTGTTGATATTGCTTTCTCTGTGTGTATTTAACAATTTTGGCAATGCTCTTTGCTCTGGCTTCACCTGAAATGAAATCCAACCCTATTGACCCCATTGAGGCAAAAATGGGGTGTGTCAACGACAGCAACAACGCCATTGACAATGACAACGACAACGACAACAAGAACACACACAGAGAGCTGTTTTGAAAGGCAAAACTGAAATCAACTAACAACATTAACAGGGCAACGAAATTTTGCGCGTTCTACGCTAAGTTTGCCAAGCATCAGTTTTGTGCTACGAGATTCGCCTGGAGTTTTTGTGTCGGCTGCGTCGCGAGGGGGAGCCAGACAATGAGAGCGCGTATTGCACATTGCTGGCGGTTATATGGTGGTGGGTTAATGCATGGACATGGACGTGGACACATGGACTGGGGCATCACGCATGCCAACGACAGGGTTAAATAGACAAAGCGCCGCACGCAACGACAGAGAAAGAGGGAATGAGAGTGAGTGAGGGGGATTGCGCTGGATCTGTGGCTTGCATTTAGGTACTCAAGCGGCGTTGTCGTAGTCATTTGCCATGCGATGTGGAAGCGGGTAGGATAGAGGGGAGGGGCAATAGGCACTCGTCCCGAGGACAGTCAAGAGTTTGGGCCTTTGGCGCTTTAACGGGCGTCACATATGCTCCTAACGATAATAGTTTTCTGCGTAATTTGTTCGCAATTTTAGAGAAGCCAACACACTAGATAACGTTACGTAAAACTTTGGGCCACGCATCGTCCTGCAAATGCAACAGAACCAAACCGAACCGAGCTGAACAGCACAGAGCAGAGCATTGTGTATAATTTAGTAGTTGTTGCTGTTGGTTTTAGACAACGCTCAGAGTTAGACTTTGGATGGGCGTCCCTTTTTGCTAGCTGACACTTTTCGCTTTTGACTCGTTAAAATTCATTTTAATTTCTAGTTGTCGTTGTTGTTGTTGTAAAGTCAGAGCTGTTGGCCATAAAGAGCTGCCAAGACAGAGTTGGAGTTAGCTAGCTAGCTAGAGAGAGATAGAGAAAGAGAGAGTTAGAGAGAGAGAGAGCAGACAGGATGCCGCACGTGTCTCTGAAGCCGCATCCTGCGTAGCTTTATAAACAATTTTGAATTTTGCGGTTGCGCGAAAATTAATGGATGCCTCGCTTTTGTGCGGTTTTTGGTTTGCGCGTTGCCAGACTGAGTGGCAGAACGCTGTGGGGCACAACGCTACGCTACGCGCTACGCGCTGCGAGTGGCAAGTGGCAAGTGGCAAGCAAACGCATTGCCCGCCACATCGTTTGCTTTTAGCGCGCTGGCGACGCGACGATGGCGGCTAAATTTTAGCATTTTGTCATTAGTGTTTGCATTCTAGAAACGAGATTGTTGTTTGTCGTTGCGGCGGCGGCAAGAAATTGCAGCAGCTTAATGGCAAGGATAGCGGCAACCAGCAGCTGCCACCGTTCTCCATTCGGCAATCAATTAAAGCAATAGCGAGACCCCAAGCCAAAGCCTAAGCTAAGGCCAACGACAAACCCGTCAAGTGCTAAACAAAAACATACAAAACTCAACTTGAGAGCGACAACGAAAATGAAAGAATGGCATAAAGTTGCCTCAACTTGGCTGCAACTTGCCAATGATTTTCAGTCAGTGAGAGAGAGAGAGAGGGAGAGAGAGAGAGCGAGGGAGTCGCATGTGTGTTTGTGTTATGCATAAGCCAAGAAACTTTTGCCTTGCTTCGGTATCATCATTGCAAAGCAGCGGACTAGACGAGGAGGAGACGGCGGAGGAGGAGGAGACGACATCGCGAGTGAGCGCGGTTAATAAAACAGACAAACACTCAAACTTTAGCTATAAAAATATCAGAATGCTTGTGCATGAAGAGTGGGAGGTAAGAGGAACGAGTTTTTTAAGTTGCCGGCGTTGTTTGCTTGCTAAACAAGTGCTATTAAAAGAGCATAAAGGTGGAAGCTGAAAGCTGCAAGGCGTGGCAGAGCAACTGCTCTTCTCCTTGTACCGTGCAGTCGTAAAGGGCCAAATGCCAAGGCATCTATAGCAGCAGCAACAACAACAGCAAGAGCAGCAGCTCAGCAATAAGCCCGGCCCAATCTATATGCAGTTCACAGTCGCAGCAGCTCGCAATCGTTGGCTGATTTTGAATACCCTCTACGCAATTGCTGATAAGAGTTGTTTACACGAAAATAAAATAAATACGAAATTTTGAATTTGCTATTATTATATTTCCTATTTTACTGAACTCGCATTGCTTGCTGGGTATCTGGCAGTTGAGTCGCTGCTGTTCACTTTTATTATTGCTATTTTGTTGTTTCACATTTTAAAATATATAAAGAAGCTTAGGTGCACTTTTGTAGTTGGCCTTTTGACGTGCTTTTTAATGCTAAAAAAGAGAAGAACAAGTAAAGGAATGGAATGGAATGGAGGTAAAACAAAACAAAGCAAAAGCAGTCAAATTTTATAAGTTTAGTTTTTTTTATTGCTGCAAAGTATAAAATATTATCCACTAAAAATGCTCTGCTCTTGGCAAAAATATAAGCTTATTTGTGAGCATATTAAACTGCAAAAACTGAAAATTGGCTTAATAAGAACTTTTTTTTGCTGCAAGCAGAGCGCAAAGACAGAGATTTTGATTTAATTAAGAATCTTGCTTGCAGTCATTAATGTTGTGAAATTTTGAATAATTTTAGAATACTTTTGCAGATACTAAAACTTTTTTTATTAATTTCTTGCATTTGTAATGCGAATGCACTGCAATTTGAAGCAAATGCCAACTGGTCGTATGAGTAACATATGCATTTTATGTTTATGCATTGTTGGTGTTTGCACATTCAGCTTGGTTTTTGGAGTTTTTAACTGTGTCGTTTCGAGGCGCGCATATTAAACAGGTTTGCAATGACGATGGCGATGGCGATGGCAAAAGTGACAGCAGCGACCCCAAAGTGCAAAATGCAGTAAAATATTGAAATTGTACAGTTTGTGCTGCCGTTGTGCAATGATGCGCAATGTCACTGAAGTTTTTTGTTGCTACAATCGAGTTGAAAGGTGCACTTGAAACACACACACACACACCAAGAGGGGAGAAGAGACGGGGAGAGAGAGCAACAGACGTGACCAGCATGCGACAGTTGTAGTTTTGCCTTCTCTTATTGCAGGCGTTGCAACTGCAGTGCCGGTAAATCGAGTCAAGTGGAAATGCGACATGAGCACACATATAGAAATATAGGCACTTTACTCAAGGCAACTTAAAGTCTGGCTTATCTGTGCTCCGTTTTCCAGCAACAGTTTGCTTACGCTAGAAATCATGCTAAACTGGTGATTATTATTCCTGTAAGTTCACAATAATCACTCCAACAACTCAGAATCAATTCTCGCTGTAATCAAAAACGTACATCAGCTGCAATGGAAAAAAAACGTTGCCTAGTTTTCAGCGCAATGTTCATTACAAACACTTACCCTCCACTTCCCCAATGCAATTGCAAAAAGAAGAAAACTGCATAGTATTTTTTTTTTTTTTGGTTTTATTTTTGATTAACATTTTTCCATTTTATTTGATTATTTCTCTCCTGCTTTTCCGCACTTTTCTATGCATGTATTAACGTGTTTACCTGCACACCTGAGTGCAGTTCTGCGTGTATGTAAGTCTGTGTGTCTGTGTGAGTGTGTTGAGTGGGCGTCGTTTGAACGATTTGATTGGATTTTATAGGCTTTGATAGGCTCTTAACATAATTATGCCATTCTGCTTGCACGATGTTCGTAATCCTTTGTGTCTCTCCGAGTGTCGAGTGTCGAGGGTGTATTGGGTTTACTCTTTCTATTTTTACTGCTGCTAATTCAAATGCAATTACGTAGTTCTATGAGTGTGTGTGTGTGTGTGTTAGCTGGCTTTGCTCTTTTATAATTTGTTTTTTGTTGTTGTTGCTTTTGTTTCACTTTTTTAAACATATTCTGATGTTTTGTCCAGCTTTGTTTAATCTGTGGTATTTTTTTTTTACATTTAAATTTTTATTCATTTGTTGTGGTGTTTGTTCGTGTAATTGTGAATGTATTTTTTGTGTGTGTGTTTACATTCATAGACGCTCTTTAATTATATGCATTTTCTATTTTTATAATATATATTTATATATATATATATATGTACATACACAACATTGAATCATTTATTGTTTTTTTTTTTATATGTATCTGCATTTAGCTTAAACTGTAACTATGTATACATAATTAAACATAGTTATGCTAAATACATAAGTATATTTTCCATATTATATTATTGGTAATCGTATTATAAGTATTTCTCCCTCTCCCTTTCACTCTCTATGCTATCCTTTTTCTAGCGGTTGTTACCACACTCTCTAACGTCGTCTGGCCACAATATTTTTTAACATAGTACATATGTTTCAGCTACAATAAATTGTATTTTTTCTGTATTATTATATTTTATGTATGTATCGTTTTTTGTTGATTTTTTTTTGGTTTGTTTTGTTTTAAAATTATGCATAGCTTTTTGCTCTGATTTTCCTTTTGGGTTAGCAGACAGTTTTGTTCTTGTTTGCTCAAATAACATTTAGTATATATATTTTTATTTTCTGTTTTTGTTTTTTTTTATATTTATGTACTTGTATGTATATAAGTATATATAGATTTGTATATATATGTAAAGTTATGCATACAATGTTGCACACAATTTCGCCGTTGGCTCTCAAAAAAACGCGTTTTGCCAAGTTTTAAAAAATAAATCAGTTTACTTTGTCAATAGCATCGTTTACTCTCATCGCATAAAATCACAACTTATAGAAATTAGACGCACCTTATCGTGGCATCCATTTTGTTTTTTGTTTTTTTTTTTTTGTTTTACCACATCCAATACAAAGTGTTCTAATTTTGGTTACATTTTCTTTTCTATCAATTTAGCTTTTTGTTTTTGTTTGTTTCTGTTTCATTTCTTTGTTGTAAAAAATAGTTTACAATTTTGATGATTCTTTTTTGTTGGTTTTGTTTGTTTTGCTTTTTGGTTTTGCCTCCTTGTAAATACCATAAATAATTGTGTTTTGTTAACATTTAGTATATATAGTTTTTGGTTTTATAGTTACAATTACAATCTTAACTAAACATTGACTAAAGTTTGTAATTTGCTTTTGCTACACGTTGCAGATGACGTCATGGACGCTGCTTATAAGAATTTTCACTTCGTTCACATCTCCTTTCATCTAAATATTTCACTATTTTTATTTTTTGTTTGCCTCATTCAGCTCGTTTTCGTCGTCATCAATTTGTTTACTTATAGATTTGTTCACATTTACATTACACAGATACATTAATAAGTTTCTATATGTGTTTGTTACCCCTCAAATAAATATATATTTATATATATTATGTCCTCCATATTAAAGTGCTGCTTAATTGTAGCTAGTCATGGGTACATCTAAGTACATACATTTAATTAATTATATATATATATATTTTTTTTTTGTTTGTTGTTTTTCGTTTTTGTTTTCTTCATATTTATTTTCAATTTCGTTCTGGTTTTGTTTTGGTTTCTGTTGCTTTATCACTATGTTTACCTATGTGCAAATTTTCTACGTTTATGACTTGTGTTTACATTTAATTATTTATAGGTATTTTACGTGTATTTTTCATTGATTTCATTTCTCTTCTTTTCCATTTTATTTTTTTTAATTTTGTCTCTGACTCAATTTGTTTTTGGTTCCTTTGCTCGATATTTAAAAATCAACAAATATTTTGTTTTAGTTTCTGTTTTATTGGGGATTAACTGATCGAAGCATTTGGCCAAATTGATTTGCCATTTAATAAACTACACCTTAAGTTAGGCACATCCATTGATGAAGCAGCATTTGCAGCTGCGGACTCAGAAAAGTAAAAAAGATTCAAGGAAGTTTCAATTGAAATCAAAGGTTTTAATTTTCAGTCAGTGAATTCTGATCTAATTTTCTTTCCGCATCTTCTTTCTAATCACTAAGGTTAGACAACTATACGAGTAAAATCCGAAGCAAATTGTTAGCACCCAATCTGTTAGGTACACCTTCAATATATGTGCACTACTCTACGATTCTTTCTGATCCCATCTCATATCCTTCTTGGCTGAGGGTCTGCGAAAATAGACACAAATAACACACATACATAAATACTATATTTTATTTAATTATCGTTATCGGTTTGGTTTTTGCTTTAATTGTTTTTTTTTTTTTTGGGTTTTTTTCTTTTGTATTTTTTATGGTTATTAGCTATTGCACATTTGGCTTTATTGTTGCTGCTGCTGCTCTTGTTGTTGTTGTTGTTGTTGCTTGCCATTTAATACTTAGAACTAAGTTAGCCGTCAACAAATGTGGATATTTAGTTAATGGGCATTTATTTAATATCATATTTCATATACCATATTTCATGCTGTTCTATGTCTGCTTCTATATCTGGTCTGCTTACTTATTCTGTCTGCCTTTCACTTGTGATCCTTTGCTTATAAACTAACCGGCTCTCTCTCTCTTCCCCGCTCCATCAATCAGTTGTCACTTCAATCTTTGTACAATTCCGGCATGCCATAGACTTGACTTGGCTGTTGCTGCGCCTGAAGTTGCAGTTGAAGTTGCTGCTCGTTGTTGGCTACCTGCTGATGCATCCAATGTGGCTGCGTATAATGCAGCTGTGGGGCATAATGCGCTTGTTGCTGCTGTTGTTGTTGTTGCTGCAACTCATATGGCTGTTGCTGTTGTTGGTGTTGGTGGTGGTGGAGTTGTTGTTGTTGTTGTTGCTGTTGCAGGTGATGATGCTGTGGTTGCTGCTGTAGCTGGTAACGTGGCTCCTTCACATAATCGCTGCCTACGCCAGGCTGTTGCTCTTGCTGTTGTTGTGGCTGCTGCTGTTGCTGCTGCTGCTGCTGTTGGTGTTGTTGTTGTTGTTGTTGGGTGGGATACATGGCCACCGCTCATGGCAGCTACACCAGCAAACTGGGCGCCAACCATTCGTCCTCCGCCAGCTGTAAAGAGACGCATGAAGAACCATCGTCAGGCATCAAGTATACGCAGTGTAGTCTACGCCTGCTCAACTCACCTGCGGACTAACCTGAAACTGTTGCATAGGATAGGCCACAACGCCAGCTGCCTGAGGCAATGCACCGCCCACGCTCTGTGTGATCTGTGGCGCTGCAGCGGCCGCAGCGCTGGTTAACTGCGGCTGTGGCGGCACACTCTGCCAAGTGCCCGGCAACTGAACGCCCATGCTAAGTGCAAAAGTGGGAGAGATTGTTGTGTATAAGAATTGTGCAGAGATAAGCACAATCGATGCTACTGCTTGAATGCTTACCCCATGTAGCTGGCCTGCTGATAGCCCGCAAATTGACCGTAGGTAAAGCCCTGCATGCCCTGCAGAAACTGGCCCGGCTGTAAGGCGCTAGCCGGTGCCGCTGTGGGATATGTTGGTGCCGGTGGATACCAGTAGCCGGCCACTTGCTGCCCATAGGCAGCGGCTGCAGCGGCCGCAGCTGCGGCTGAGCCAAATGGAAAGCCTTGTGCCAGTGCTTGGCCCGCTATGGCCGACATATGATTTGGATCGCCGCTCTCTTTGCCCCACGCACACTTCACCGGTTGCTGGTTAATTTCCGTATTATTGACCGCCACGATGGCATGTGTGGCAGCCTCTTTAGTGGAGAATCTACAAAAGACAAAGACAAACAGAGAGAGAGAGAGAGAACGTACAAGTTTAGCAGAGTGTTAAGTTAAGGCAAACTAATTCGCTGGGGGAGCGCCTAGACTAACTGCAGATTGCTGAGCGCACATGGCATGCTGCAGATTGCAGATTGACCTGCTTAAATTTCCATTTAACCTGCAGCAACAACCACTCAACAACAAGAACAACAACAACGAGTTGTGTTAGCAGAACAAAGCGTAAAAGTGGTACAAGCGTCTGTGGAATTGTTTGGCTCTTATTGTACTTGTAGCTGTTAGTTGAGAGTTGGGCTTGGGGTTGTTGCTGTTGTTCTTGCTGTTGCTGTTGTTGTTGTGGTTCGGCTTGGATATAAATGCAGCAAAGGCAGCAGCAGCAACTGCCGCCAGCAGAGACTACTTGTAGTCCCCAAGCTCATTATGTTACAAAACGCCAAACAATGCCAATGCGGTTCTTTTGCTCCCTCTCTTCCTCTCCTCCTCTCTCTCTTCCTTTCGCTGTCTCTCAGTTTCACTCTCCCTCGTTTAATACAGAAATGAGTTTTGGGCAGCGGACAAAAGGCGCACATGAACCTGGAACCGGCGACTGCATTGCGTTTTGGGTTGGAGTTTTTAAGCCCTGCATCTCGCCGGGAGGGCAAAACCGCTGCCATTAAAATCCTATCAGCATTCGTGGCGGCAGCTGCGATCTGTTCGCTTGCTCGCTTGCTCCACAACCCTTCACAAGCCTTTCGCTGCTGCATACGAGCACACGTTTGCCGGCCTGTCTCTACACCCTTTTTCACTATCGTTTTTGCCTTGTTTGTTTGCATTTTCCTTTTTTTTTCTCCCCTCTCTCTCTCTTGCTCATTTTTGCCATAGGCAGCGTCGTCGTTCCTGTTATTGCGTTTCATTGTTTTGTTGCCTTAAATTTGCCTATTGTTGTTGTTGCTGCTGCTGTTGTTGAGTGCAAAAGTGTAGTTGATTTATTAACGGTGCGGCATACCCGAAGCTGAATGGAGGCACATTGAAATGGCGTGCACTCAATTGCAGCGACAACAACAACCACAACAACAACGACTACAAGCGGAAAGCTGAAAGCAGAACTGCAGACTGAAGAGGGTCGCACCACCAAAAAGGTGGCAGCCACAGGCCACAATACACAACAGTTTGCTAACAAAATCAAAATGGTGCGGAAACAATGGGTTAATGTGGTACAAGTAGCCGCTTTTCACTTTTAGTACTGCTTGATGCAACTTTTACTTTGATCTTTGTTTGCGTATTTGTTGCTCGGCTAATGTAAAATGCGATCAATGAGACGTGGTTGCCATGTTTTACATTGTTCATATTCAGGTCATTCTAGAAACTACGCAAAATTGCACTGTTCACTAGGTTCACTAGACGTATGCTTAATGAATCTAAGAATTTCATTAAACGTATACGCAATGTGGTCAATGTGTATATATGTTGCGTATACGTAATGTCTGATCAAAGCAAAGTATCCACTTTAAATAAAATGATCATCAACAGCAAACCTTACGTATACGTAATATATCATTAGGACAATTTAAATAAAATGAATACACTTCTCTCTTAAAGTGACGAATTGTAAAATTACTAAGCTGCAATCGTAACTTATTCGGAATGTTTTTGAAAGACAATATGTATACGCAATGTGTTCAGCTAAGATCCACATTAAGTATACGCAACAAAATTTTATAACGCTAAAAAATATACGCTACGTATACGTAATGTCTGATTAACAGACAGTATACACAATAAAAAAACGAAGCGCTCATATATGCGTTACGTATACGTAATAACAGATCTATTTCCCTCAATTTCGACTACATTTTAATATTTGTTTTTTTAATATGCATACTTCTTTGCGATTAACGTGACGAATGCACAATTCTAAATTTAGTGTGCTTCATTCGTAGCGTATACGCAATATTTATATAACACATTACGTATACACAATGTGGCAACTCCGCTTTACTACTTACCGCACAAATGCATAGCCCTTGTCCTTGAACACACGAATCTCCTGTATTGTGCCATAGGGCGAGAATGTCTTCTGCAAGATGTCCTCGTTGAGGAAGCCAGAGAGAGCACCGTTGATGCCGCCGCAGTAGACGGTGCAGTTTGTGGGGCTGCTCTGATTGTACACCTCATCAAAGGTCAACGGCTTGACATTCACTGCGAGTGTCACACAAGTAAATGAAATCAGTTCACGACTCGAAATTTGTTTATTGATTGAGTGCGAAGTGGAATACTTACTGTCTGCCTTGGTGGCCGGCGGTTTTCGTGTGGCCCAGTTTGTGCGTATCGAACGTGAGCCAAGCCATTGTCCGTTCATGGCTGTGATGGCGGTTTCCGCTTCCTGCAAATAGCCCAAAATTAAATGGTGAGGCAATTAGCTAAAAGCTCAGCGCCATTTGAAATGGTTTGTCTAGCCGCTTAAGCCGCTTACCGCTTGCGGCTTACAGAAGATACAACCCAACCGTCGCCCGTTTCTCGTCTCCCGAAAAAAAACAACATCAACAAAGCAACGCGAAAGTCGTGAAAGTGTTGAAGAAAAAACAATTGCTGCTGTCGCGCAAAAGTTGCTCCTTTCGCCTGAGCTTGGGAGAGAGCAACTTGGTCGCTCTTTGATTCTCTTTGCCACAATTGGCGTTGGAAGTTGTGTAGTTTCTGCATTTACAAGGGCAGCCACAAATTATAATTTCAATTTCGCTAAAAAGGTATTTCGTGCGTATCAAACGTGATTCATACTCAACAATGATTGCAACTTGCATGCAGTCAGGTGCACTCACTATGTGTGTGTGGCATGGGCGTTGCACAGCAATTTAGTTGCGGCACACCGAAGACTAAGTCACACAGCCAAGGAGCAGTGCCATAATGCAGTTCCTTGGCACGTTTCGGACGGTTGTAACTAGGTGCAGCCTGCCACAGGTATTGGTGTATTTTTAGCTTTTTTCGCAAAACATTTTTACATGGAGGCCACGTTTGAGGCAATGCGCGAAATCAGCGGCACCGCTGTCCAAACTGCTGCCGACCGGGCGTATACTCTATGTCAGTTGGAGGGAACTTATTCAATCTGCGGTTGAAGTACGAGAACCTCACTCTATGTGTGTGTGTGTATGTGTGTTGAGTAGTTGTAATTTATTCGAGCAGCAAACGTGGCATTTATTTACTTATGCTGAAATATTGTCAAAGGGTATTTCAATGTCCTTACGGGCCACAGCGTTGCGTTGGTTTTCATTTTCGTTTTTGGTTGTTGTTTTCTTTTTCTGCTCCCCCTTTAATTTAAACGCTTGAACAAAAGTCAACAATTGAGTGGCTGCCCCCAGCGATAAACCAAGCAACTGTCGCGTAACTTTGTCCATAATTTAAATTGAGTGTGTGTATGAGTGCATGTATTGTGTGTGTGCATAGCGTATATGTGTGTGCGTGTGTGTGTGTGCTTGCCTTGGTTAAGTCACGCAGTTTGCGTGCGTGCGCATTTTTATGCATTGCCAGTTGCATTTTTCATATTTGCATAAACTATAAATTTTACATTTTTTAACCGATACGCATCGTTGATTGCGACACTGCAACAACTGCCAGATCCTTGCGGGCAGGCAAGCAATGTGCGCAACAACAACTCCGACAACAACGACAACAACAACAGCAGCAAGCTAACTGTCGGCCCTACTCGCCCTCGGGGCATCAGAAAGCTATTTAAATATTTTACATTTATTTATCAGCCGAGCCGAGTCGAGTCGCGTCGAGCCGTGTGGCGCCTGGCAACTTTTAAAGCTGCCACATGCAATATTTAATTTGCTATAAATGTGGCCGCAACTCAAGTGCAGCAAACTCAAATGCGCTTTTCTCTTTTGCCAATTGCAATTGCAATGTGTCAACGCAAAATTGTCTCAACAAACGGTCATGTCAAAGTGAACTTTTGGCCAATGGCTAATGCAACGAACTTTTCAGCCAAAAACTTGTCTTTGCTTTTGGCTGCCCCAAACACTTCTTTCAGGTTTTTGCTGCAAGTCTCTCGCTGGTTGGCCAAAGTTTATCAATCATTTTGGTGGTAAATTGCTTAGAAAACATTTGCAGAACATGAACTGTTAAGCTGCAAAACGAAGTAAGACAGAAGCCGGAGTGGAAATGCTACGAAAGCAAGTGCTTAAAGTTGTATGCGACAATTCTCATGGAATATTTATGACTTAAAAAGAGAGAGAGATCGAGAGATGGAGTGGACAAGTGTCTCTCATTTAAATGCCTCATTGGCTGTCATAACTTCGCACACAGTTCAAGAACCTTCAAGTAATTTGGCAATTCATCTAGCTCAAGTGTCTGTTAAATACCACAACACGACACCCAATCTCATGGCGAACAACTTGCTAAAACTATTTATGAAAGTCCCGCCATCAACAGTCCAACTCCAAGTCCAAGTCTACTTCGACAACAGCAACAGCAACAACAACAACAATATCTAGCAACAGCAGCCATGTTTGTTGTCTCAAAAAATGTCTAAAACTAATTGCAAAGTTTCTGGGATAAACATGAAGCTGAAATAACAACAGAATGGTTTTGGCTTTGTGTAGACAGTTTTTGGGCATGGCCATTTGGCTCACAGGCAATTTTGTTGGTACGGTTAAGATGTCAGTCGATTTGTTGCTGCTGCTGATGCTGTTGTGGCCAGGCGAAATTAATTAATTGTGTATGGCAAATTTGCAGCTAATAGCTGGAAAAGTTTTTCGGAGACGAGAACGTTTGCCTGTTTTGCGGCCTGCTGCGGTTGTGACAACTAATACTTGCCACAAACACAAACGATAACCATAACAATAACCAAGCAAGTTCTTTGGCTTGACAAAAAGCGTTGCCTACTTATGGGCGCCTCCCTCTAAATTAATTAAATTCTATTTAAGTGCGCGTCGAACCTGCTGGTTGTCAGCTTAATCACGATTCGACGACAAGCTTTAATAAAAAAATAACGGAAAATAAATTTCATAAATGCCAAGTTCCAGTTTTGCGACGCATAAGTTAATTTTAATAGACGACAACTTCCGCATTCGGATAAGTTAATTAATTTCCAAGAACATGACGGCCGCCCCGAAAAAAGAAAAGTTTCTGGTTCGCTGGACAAGGCAAAGCGTAAGCATTACAGCATTTAAACTGAAAAATGTTGTCTAAATTCAATTTGATGTTCAACTTGTTGTAAGTCATTGCTTGGTGCAACTTTTGCTTTTGCTTTCGTTGTTGCTGTTGTATGCCGCCTCTTTTGTAAATATTGATTACTTGATAAGCGGTGAATCCTTTAATGCCCCCGCATGGCCAGGGCCAAGGAAATGAAACTGCCAAGCGACTGCACGATGCCACGAAGACAATGGGGGTTGTTGTTGGACGAGATGGGGTCACGGATGAGCATGATGCTGATGCTGATGGGGACGAACGGGAGCGAAGGGAAAGTCACAAAAAGTTTCGCTTCGGAACAGCTCAAGAAACAAAACCAAAAAGGCGAAATACCTTCATTAAGCGAATGAAGAAAAGCAAAGTAAGTTGAAGAATTTTTAAGTGGTTTAAAAGGGTTTTGTCATACTTTTCATCTGGATCTTGCTATCCACCCCAACCAACTCTTCCTCCCCCCACTGCCCGCCCCACTTAGTCGACTGCCACAAATGGGCGGGCCTTGTGCTGGTTGTGGCTGACATTTTGTGTACACAACGTACATAAGTTGGGAGCAAGACATTTTAAATGTTTATTAAAACAATAAGGAAATGGTTTGTGCCAAAAACGAGAGGAATAAAAAAAGGGGCCACAAACACGAAGAAGAACTCGTAACGGCAAAAGGTGAAAAAAGGCAAAGTCAAACACAAAAAGGGGATAATCCCCGCACAAATACACTCCAAGAAAATAAGAATTTGTTGCCTTTTCTTGTGTTGCCTTTTCGTTTCCTCATTTCTTTTTTTGTTTTGTTCATGGCAACCGTTTTGTCTTGAGAAAAAAAGGTAACAGACACATAGCAGAGCATAGTATTTAGTGCTGGCCAACCGTTATTCCTGCCGCTGCTCTCTCACAGTCCCATCTTCTATATCCGCACATCATCAGACTAAAAGGTTTGACCAGTCGGGCTCCTAAGCCGGTTTTGCGTTGTTCTTCGGTCAGATTCATTAACGTGGCTATTTAGATAAGCGTCAGAGCGTCAGCTCGTCAGCTCACAGTTCGTTGAGGGCTTTAAGCTGCCACCATTAACAAAAGTCGAACATTAAAGTCACCAAATACAAGTATAACCACAACAAGTCTCCAGCAGCTCTCTTTGCGCTTTGGCTGGACATTTCTGATGATTTCTTGATATTTATAGAATAACTCAAGTGGCAAATCGTTTACACACTTGAAATGCTGTCCCATTTGTCGCATTCTAAAGCATCAAACAGATATTGATGTATGTGTGTGTGCGTATACAATTTGAAGCCCAATGGCAAAAACAGTTTTCATTCTGTATTTAGACCAGAAGCAAAAGCAAAAAAAAAAAAATACGTTTTTCGATTTTTGACCATTGCCTGCTGGTCACACATCAGAACATTTTCGAACATGGCTGAAGTTGGGCTTCAGCATCGGCGTCGACGTCGGCGTCGGCGTCGACGTTTGCCAGAAATCAGTATTTCACGCAAGAGCGCACTTTTGTCAAGACATAATTCCATGGGATTTATTTGTGTATGCCATTTTTCCCTCACTCCCCTCTCGCTCGTGCTCGCTCCCTCTTCATCTTCTTTATTTTTCATTTCGATTTTTTGGTTCCCCATTCTCCATTTATTTTTTTTTATAGTTGCTACCCCCGAGGGTCAGCTTGTTCCTGCCTGCTGGTCATGTGTGTCCATGTGTCCAGTAGGTCGGTCGGTTGGCTTATGCGTGTGTAGGCAGTTTCAGGCTTCAAATCACTAGTTTCTGAATTATTATGGAAAACATAAAATGAATGTCCTGGCCATTTATATTTATAACGCAAGTTCTGTTCGCTTCAGCAAATTTATTACACACAACTTAAGCGTTTTACTTTTTGTTTGAAATTAGCTTTTTTCACAAAAAAATCGAATAAATAACTTTAACTTTAAAGAGCAACACTTTGACTTGAAAATTGAATAAAATATATTTTAGGAAAAGTGGAGAAGAAAAATTGAGAAGTCGATTTTTTACTGCTATTTAAAATGAAACAAATTATCTTATAAGAAAGACTTGACATTGACTTGACACAAATTAAATAAATGTTTGATAGAAGTATAAATATATTTCTATTATCTGCTGCCATTAAACATAATGAGTATTCTACTCCAAATAGATAACACTCTTTTACTTGTTATTATTTAAACTATTGAATATTCAACTTTAACTGATGAAGAAAAATACAATCAAGTATATTCTTAAGTATTCACTTGATGAACTTCCCTTTAAAGCGACAACTGTTCATTGTCATTTGATAAGCGCTTTAAATAAGTGTGAAATTCTTAACTAAGCTTCGCTGATATTTAGAGTCATAACCTTTTGAATATTGATGGCAACACATGGGGAAAATGCACTTCAATTGCAGTGAACCGCAAGGCAACAGCAGCGAAACATTGGGTTAACCGCAGTCATTGTACGTCGTGACAATGCCAATGACAGAAGCGACAACAACAACAACAGCAACAGCAACACGATAATAATGCAACAATGAACTGCAGAAGCATTTGATGAAAAGAAACTGAACCGAGTTGGATGCCCCCCAGCAGTGCACATCGTGTGACTGGCTGCATTATTAACAGGGGGACGATGGGCGTTAGGTGGCATTATATCTTGTTCGCTGCACACATTGTCGAAATTCGCTTGCAATTTCTTTTTTTAAATAAAATTCAAGCAAAAGCGCATTGTGTGGAGAGGAAGACTGTCTGAGACTGACGTATTTTCTCCCTCTAAGAACGTTGCAGTTGCATTAAATGTGTGCGTAAATACGCGTAGTTGAAGTTGTAAGTCAGCGTCCACTTAAGATGCAGGGAACACACACACACACACACGCGCGCAACAGTCGTTGAGTTGAGCTGTTGCTCATACGCCCCGTTAAGCGCGCGTGTGTTTGCCGCATTTGCCGCATTGGCGTGCAATAATATGTTAATGTTATGTGTGCGACAATAACTGATGCCGCCAGCCTTGTCAGCCATTAGCATTTTCGAGCAGTTCCCACACAGAAGCAGACCTGAAGGCAGCTTCTGTCTCTCCTGCATCGACATGTTTATTGCGCTTAATGTTTGCGGGAATTTGTTGGGCTTCTCTTTGCTGTTGTTTTTTTTTTCGCTACTACTTGTTGTTGTTGTTGTGATTTATGATGCTAATGACACGCAGGCAGCCAGGCAGAGAGTGTCCTGACAGTGCTCACGCCTCGCCGTCTCGACGTCTGCGTTGGTTGCTGCCGCTGATGGTTATTAAATTATGGCAATTTGTGTACATCGTCAGTGTTTGGCAGCACTTGTTGTCGTTGTTGCTGTTGTTGTTGTTGCTCTTGTTGGTGTTTATTTAAAGCATGTTGCCAAACAATTTGCGCTAAATATTTGAAGGCTGCCTCAGCATCAACTACAGCTAAAGCTTCAGCTTGTGCTTCAGTTACGTATTATGCAAAGCTCGGGCGATTGGCAAAATATTCATGCGCAGGCGGAAGTGCTGAATGAAGAAAATGTTTCTTCCTTTTCCGTTTGCAGTTGCAATCGAAATGCACACACAGACAGTACGTGTGTGTGCGTGTGTGAGCAGTAAGCCATTCGAAAAATAACTTTTCAATTTCCGCAAAACCACAGAAAATATATAAACTTTGCACAAAAATTTAATAAAACTTTTCGCATAAATAAAATTTGCATTAAATCAGCTGCAAGCGACAGAGGCGGAGGCAGACGCAAGAGGAGGGCGTGGCAAACGGCTTAGTGTGCCGCATATGAGTCGGTTATACATCTGTATGTGTGTCTGTCTGTGTGTGTGTGTCTGTCTGTGTTTGTGCGCAAAACTCATGTCGAGAAACTTAATTTGAAATATTTGAGTTTGCTATTTGGAGCGCGTTTGTTTTTCTTTCATTTGCCTTTGCAATGCATCGAAACTAATCGAGAAAGTTCGAAAATTTGTCGCTTGCTCCGCCTCGCTCCCTTCTCTTCCCGATGCGAACCTCGAGCATCGGTGCAGCATAAAAAGTTAACTAGTTAGAGCTTGGTGATGCTTTTGACACGCCAGCCGCAAACCAAATTGCGTATACGCCGCATTGCACTCAAATTCGTTGTAATTCAGCATCAGCAGCAACAGCAGCAACAACAACGCTTGGCAAAAGCTAAGAGACTTATGGCTTTAGCTTAACCATTTGAATGACAGCATCTGCCTGACTGTGGACGAGCCATGGCCGTTGCTGGCTGTCAGCCATCTCTATCTGTCTCATTTTGTGTGTGTGTGTGTGTGTGTGAAAATATTGATATTAGCATTAAAATTTAATTAACAATTTTCAACGTTTTCTGCTTAATTGACTTGTATGGCCCTTGGCTTTAATAACAGCTCACAGCTGAATGTCTTGACTTGAGCTTTGATTTCACTTTTGACTTTTCGCTTTGATTTTGCCAAACATATCTCTGTCGCTTTCAGAATCTCCTCTTTCTGCCTCTCTCTCTCTTTCTCTGTATTCTGGCTGTCTCCAGCTAAGCTTGCGCATTTTTTCTGCTTGACTGCCTGACACGCATTGCGTTTGATCCCCGACTATGCGTCAACTCTCGGCTTTCTCGCATTTTCTACCTATTAAGCACATGAAATTCAATCACAACAGACACAAAACAGAACCCACAAACCTTAAAGCCACACACACACATACACACACATGGAGACTCCCACTCAATTTTGAGTGTGAGTTATTTGTACCCTTATCACTTGCGGTTTAAACATATTGAATATGATGTGTAAATGTTTTCGGTTCTCTTCTTAACTTGGCCGTGAGATTTGTTGCATCTGCGCCCAACTGTGCGTGCGTGACTCTCAAATTCAAGGGGAGTTGATGCTGTTTTAAGAGGGTAACGATTTTCTCCCAGGGGCTGCTTTTTGATATGCCAACTGCTTAACAGTCAGTCGAACAGAACACTTTTTGATGAAGTAGGTTGCCGCACCTGTCTTGCTTCCACTCTCTCTCTCTCTCTTTTTCTCTGAATACTCACCGATTTCTTGACAAAGCTCACGAATCCATAACCCTTTGATTTCAGCGTCTGTGGATCGCGCACAACTCGACAGTCTCTGCGAATGACAAATGACAGGCGAAAAGGGAAGCAATTTATTATCGTGTTTACATTATATATATAGACATAATTAAGATAGTGCTTAATTCGAAAAGTGCCACACAAATGGGATACTCGATTTAATTTATTTAAGCCATTTAAAATTATCTTTTAATGTTGACCCAAAAGACCAACAAACACAAAGGCAGTAGAAGTAGCTGAGGAAAATCCCATAAAATGAAGAGTGAACGTTGGTTGGCCCAAGTAAATGTCGAAAGTCGAATGCGGAAAGCTAAAAGTCGAATGGATGTCCTTTGCCAAAACGGAGAAGGGAAAAAAGAAATTGCATGTGCAGAAATATGAAGCGAATGGAATAAAAAAAAAAGAACCAGAAATCGAAAAGAAACGTGTTTGGGAATGGGATTTCTATATAGAAACGTGTAGATGGAAAAGCCAGCTGAATTGTAAAAGCTGCTCCTTAAGAACGACAGCAAGCAGCTTATGCGCTGGGCGTGGCAACTAAAAAGGATTTTCCAGCTGCAAATACCGCACACACAAAGTGTTAGACCACGTGTCGGACGTTTTGGCTTCACTCAGCAGCAGCAGCAGCAGCAGCAACAGCAGCTTGCAGCTTGCTGGCCAAGCTGGCCTGTGGAGTATGGGCTTTAAATATTGTGCCGCCGTCTTGCTTAAGCCACGAAGAAATATTCCAGCCCAGCCCACCACTGATGAGTGTATGTGTGTGTGGGAGTCGCTCGCTTCAACCGCAACACCAACAAAAGCACCAACAACAACAACATTAACGGAGGGCAACCCGCATGTCGACCGCGGCATTTAAAAAAGGCCAACTTGATTGTAAATCACGATAAAAGTCAATTTTTAATATGAGTTTTAGTTTAGCCCAAGCTAAGCCCACACCTCTGCTCAGCTCTGTTTCCCTCTTCAGGCCATGTTTAAAAAAAAATAAATGGAAAGAAGAAAAGTATTTTAATGGCCTTTGGCTTGGGCTTTAGCTTTCAAGCTTCAAGGTTGCAATTTATGGCGCTGACCAACAGCGAAATTGCATTGCTACAGCCAAAGTGAGTGAGGGAAAAAGAGGAGGAGTAAAGCACTGTAATCGATACGCACATAAATATTGGGGAAAAGCATATTTAATTAAACTTTAATATTTATTAGCTACCAAAGGAATTTCGGCTGCAATTGCTTCGGGCCATGAAATTTCGGGGTTTGGGATTGGCATTTGAGTTTGATTTTAGAGTTTGGGTTGTCGGTTTGGTTTGGTTTGGTTCGCTGCTCTCTGCCTGCACTCTGCGCTCTGCCACGTAAACAAAACAAATGAACACGATATGAAAACACACACACCAACACACACACATCAACACACAGACACATGTCTGTTAGCAGCGCTTGCACACAAATATTGCAGCCTCCCTTTTTGGCTGGGCTTTGATTGTGCCAACAAATTAAACGCCATGCAAATGTATGCAAGACCATGTTGCAAGGTATATAAGTGTGTGTGTACAAGTCTGTCTGAGTGTGTGTGTGTGTTGGTTATATTGCATGCAATTCTCCCTCCACACAAGGCAGCAACCCCCAACTTGATCATATTTCACAATCGATAAGCATCAGTTCATATTTTCATAACATTTTTGTTTGAATATTTCAACATGCAGCAGACACAACAACAACAACAATCACGACAACAACAACGACAACGACAACTTGCAACTTTGCAGAGAGAAAGAGAAAGAGAGAGTCAAGCAAATACGAAAATTTGGGTAAGTACACGCTTGAGCATCGTGTTGCAATAATATGTTTGAACATTTAGCATAAAACAAACATAACCTTTGGCAATGCTCGAGAAATAAATCCGAATGTCGTCTATATATACATTCATATATGTATATTTGTTTGTGTGTTTATAAGTGTGAGTCGGTTTGTATGTGTGTGAATGCCACTTCGCTTCAATGGCTCTCAAACTGTTGCCATAGTTGTTATCATGCACGAAAAACTCAAAAATTTGACTACGTCTACGACTCTGCGGCAACAACTGTGGCAATTTATCCGCTGACGTTTACTTATGCAGCAGTCAACTGGAGTGTGTGGCAAGCAGCAAGCAGCAAGCGGAATGGGGTACGTGTCGAGGGCATACACACACACACACAGACACGCACAATACACACACACACACACAGACAGTTGCAGACTGTGTTTGCCCAAAGAATTGAGCAGTGATGTTGGGTGGTGGCAAAAGCAAACGCAGACCAGGAAACCTGCATGTCTTATTGAAAGGATAAATTTATGTGCATAAGCAGTACGTACACATGTGTATGTGTGTGTGTGTGTTGGTTGCTTGCTTCATGCAGCTAAGGCCAATCAATATCTTTTTTACAAATATTGGCAAAAGTTTTTGCGTTTGCTTTTACTTTAGCTTTAGCTTTGGCTTTGGCTCTTGCTTTGCATTGGCTGCAAGCTCGAAAATAAATTTCCAAAAAATATTTTCGTATCTTAAGTGCATAAAACTATAAACGTTAAACAAAATATTTCACACACACATACGCATCGAAAGAGATATGCACACACACACACACATACACAAATGCGGTTATTTAGACTACATATTTTGGCTTTATTCCCAAGCCTTTGGCCCATGCTTCGAGTAGCTTTTGGCCTCGACTCTCAAGGGGGCAACATCTCATGCCACACTTCTTCTCCCTCTCTCTCTCTCTCTGTCTCAGTCTCTTCTTCATCTCTAGCTCTCTCTCTCTCTCTCTCTTCCTCTGTGTATCTTGAGGGCGCGTTGAGCGCATTAGCAGGGGGCGGTTGGGTGTGAGGGTTGTCGCTATTTTGGCTTTAACAATTGATTTATGCTAACAATGCCCCCATGTCTATACCGTTCTCTTTCACTCTCTTTCTCTCTCTCTATGTGTGTGTGTTGGATTATGTACGTATTGTGCGGCATGTGCGGTTGAAATTCTTTTGTGTTTGAATTAAAATTGCATAGATGATTTATAGAGAAATTCGAGATCGTGCTGATGCCGTTGCCGATGCGGTTGCTATTGCAGTTTGGCACGACTTTGGCTTTTCGAGTAAATAAGATGAAAACTTATGCATGAGATTTTCTGTGACGGCAGAGAAATGCAATTGCCAGTGCGAAGTTATCAGCCAGCTCGCTCTTCTCTAGTCTGAATGGACAACAAATAAATTGGCAACGATTGCAAAACTCTTATTGGCCAAGGCTCGTAACTCTTATAGCTTCGAGCTCTTATCGCTTCAGTCAATATTTATTTTTGTAAACTAAACTATCATTAGAAATGGCTTCAAGGCAGAGACAGGCATATAAACATACACATATCGAAAGCAGTGTCTCACTCGTCTCCTAACTAAACCAGCAATTTGCAATTTCCTGGCCACTTAAAGGCACTTTATCGATACTTCATCGCACTCACATAACAGTCTCCTCTCTTTCTCTCTCCTTTGTCCCTTTTGTATAGACACATGCTATAATTTTCAGCTCGTATGCTATATACATAGCATATATATAGCAGCTGCCTGCATGCTAAACACATCAGCAGTAAACACAAATTACTCAGCATTGCAAACAAATGTAAACCGATAATATCGCGTACTCTCAGGGCCAAAGCATGGAGAGGGAGGAGAAGGAGAGGGAGGAGAAGGGCGCCGGAAGTAAACTGCAAAGTCAAAATCCATCACTAAGTCAATGAATTGTGGCTGTACTTCAATTTCCTTTGGCCAATTTTGTTATTGCATTGCCACAGACACACACACACACACACTAGCTCGTTTCCTCGTTTTCTATTCAACAGTCAGCATTCATCTCACAGAGCCCAGCACTTTCATCATCTCCATCATCATCATCATCAGCTTGCTCGCTTCAAATTTTGAAATATATTTTTTGGCCATGTTTGCATACTGGGCCATTGACTGCTGCGGCTCCTCTATGAATTTTTACCAAAAATTTCGCAGCGTATTTTTATGCGATTTGCTCATCTCTCTCTCTCTCTCTGCTCCCTTCACTCTCCTCTTGTCGTTTTATTGGCCTGCTCGATGATTTCCGTTTTGCTGGTTTTATAAGAGGGGGCGTTGGGGCGTGGCCGCATGTTACTTCGATCACTCAAATACAGTTGTAAATTCAAATGAAATGCAAGTGGGCGCATTGTTTGATTGGATCCGATTCCATCCATGGTGACGACGGGTTGAAGAGTTTGATTTCTGCTTAGCCAAATATTTAAAGTGGATTTTCTTTTGCACATTTTATGAACGTTTCGTTACGCAGCGACTGCGTTCTATTATCGCAATTGAATTCGATTTGATTTCGCCGACCAAAAGTAATAAATTCTCGACTCTTTTCTCTGGTGCGAAAAGCTTAAAGTTAAATTAAAAAAATAGAAAAATTTTGTGCAAACTTTGCACTAAACAATAAGGGGAGGGTGTAGAGAGTAGGGAGTAGGGAAGAGGGGCGTGTCACGTGCCAACTTGTCGTCTATGCAACATTTATTTACACTAACATGGTTAACTCGCATTGAGACAATTTCATGCTCATCTGCATAAAATCAATTCCATTTTGGAGACAATTTGAAGATTGGAATACAAATTTCGAATTATCAACGTGGGACAAAACGGAAAGAACTCAAATGGCTAAAGCCAGCGATCGCAATCAGCATTGAACCGGCCAATGGGGCCACAGAGTTAGAGAGTGAGAGAGAGAGAGAGAGGGAATGATGGATAAAAAGACAGAGAGACAGAAAATGCTGCTGCTTCGAGTTCTGTCGCGATGTCTGCTTTGGCTTTTTGGGGATAGTCGCTGGGCGCCACGTTGCCACGTTTTTCATTCCGTTCAAGCATTTACGCCATAGACACTGGTCGGCATCAGCTTCAGCTTCAGCGTCAGCGCCAACGTCATGCATACGTAATGCGGTTGGGGACGACGAGCGACGCAGCAGCAAAAGCAACAGCAACAGCAACAACAGCAGCAGCTGCTTTACTAATTCCATTCTCTCTCTCTCTCTCACTTTCTTTGCTGTTGTATTGGTGTGCGCAGTGCAGCGGCAAATTATGTGGTGTGTGATTTGCCACAGACATTTCACCCCAGTCTCCCCAGACATCGCAGTCACAAAGTCTAGTTGCAACACATTTACTCTGAGACGCATTTCGAAGACACAGACACGGACACGGACACAGACCACGAACTGAGACGATATTTTAGCACCAAAAGCGTCAAAGAGTCGAAGCAAAAAACTCCCTTTTGCGCACACAAAAAAAAAAAAAAAAATGAAGTACTCTGAAAGATGAAACGAAAAAAAAAAACAGACACAGAAATGGAAAGGAATTTGCATGCAACTCGTTACGGCTGGCACTTGTGTGTGTGTTAAGCCAACGTGGTGGCAGCCTCATCCCTTCGAGCTGACACTCGCACACTTATAAAAAAAAAAAGAAAAAACCATATCGATTTTGCAGTAAATAAAACATTCAAAGATTGAAGTTGCCGCTTTTGAGCTTAGCCGAATGGTGTGTGGCCTCTTTCTTTTTTCTCTGTTTTTTTTTATGGAGTGCGCCGACAGTCAACGGTGCCTCATGCCACAAGGCCTGGTGCCTTGTGCCTCATGCTGCATGTTGGTGGCGATGGCGATGGCAATGGCGATGGTGTTCGGTTTGCCTCGATGGCGCTTCCTTTTATGGCTTCCGCTTACGTTTTTTTCTTGCAGCAGCAGCAGTAACAGCAGCAGCTGGTTGTTGGCTGGCTATTGGGATTGTGAATGGACGGGGGTAGAGGGGAAGGGGCACTGCCAAATTGTAAATATTTTTGTCGGCCACGTAGCGGCGCAGCAGAAAATATTGCATTTTTCGTTTGGCATAATAAACGATGTGCCAAAAAACCACCAAAACCTCGAAACAAAATGCAACAAAAAAAAAAACATGAAATGAATACACTAGTTTCCTTTTGAGTTGTCTTAATAGTCAGATACCCTATCACTTTTTACTGCATACGAAACGGGAATGAATATACCTTACTATACTCCAATTGCAGGGTATTAGAATACTGCCAACAGCTGGAGCAACAACTCGTATGCATATGAATGAAAGCATGCCCATGGACAATCTGCGAGTTAACTGAGTGAAAGTTGAGAATTATTGCTGGAAAGTTAACTTTAATTGTGGTTCATTAAGCTGCTAAATTAGCTGCGCACAAATAAGAAATAAGAGAATGGTTTCCCTAAAAATTATTATTATTTAAATATTTCATTGGCAAATTCAACTAAAATCCAAAGCATCTCATTTAAGATCAAACTTTGAATTGCTGCTGACGGTCGCCAATTTTGTTTGTGTAGTTTGTTTCCAAACAATTATGTATTATGGGGCTGTGCTCAGTGAGGCCCAATGAATTTGCAGTATTTATTCAATTTATAACTGTCAACTTTTGTGGACTCTTTTGCAAAAGCCATCAGCTAAAATCGCCAAAAACGGTCAACCAACTGTCACACATGGACAAAATGACGCCGACGTTGGCAAAAGACAAAAAAAAAAAGGCGACCAGAATTTCTCCCAAATAAAAAAAAATTACAAAAACTCTGGTAAAAATCAAATTAAAATGGCGCCGCTGCCATTTTGCAGACACAAACGTCTCGCACACACACACACACACACACACATACACTCGAGAATTACACATACGCAATGCTGTGTGTGTGTGTGTGTGAGTTATGCAAAAGTTGCTCGATAAATTACGCTTTGCCTTTGGCATTGATTTGGCATGAATTATAGAACAATGCCTGATGCGACTTATGTCGCAAATGGATATGAATATCGACATATATGTATGTGTGTGTATGTGCAGACGGTTATCTGGTTATTTAATCAAAGTGTTTGCTGCTTTAATAATACACTCGTTTATATACATACATATATAAATTTCCATTAAATACTGACAGCCGCTGGCAAAAATGTTGAAAATAAGTGCATTTAAGCCGAGGCGAGTGGTCGTCGCTGGGTTTTGCTGGTTGCTGGTTGCTGGCTCCTGGTTTGGGGTGCTTTGGGGCTGCTTTGGGCGGATTGAGCGGGTTTTATTTATAACGCAACAACCGCATCCCCCTCTCTCTCCACTTCGCTCTCTATTGGGGCCAGCCGCAGCTACTGTTGGCTTGCACTGGCCACGCCCGGACACACGTCAATAAAACTGCTTCAAACTGTCCACATTGAGGCAGGAGCTGCAAGCTATTCTCAGAGATGGGCTGTGAAGGGAAGGGGAGGGGAAGCGTGAGGGTGAGGGTGAGGGAAACTAGCCGATGGGTGGATGGATGGTGGCAGCTCTGAAGCTCTGATGCGATGTGTGGCCTGGCGATAAGGCTACTTTAACGCTGTCCCCGTTTTGTGCATGATATAGCCCCGACGACTACGTTTCGAGGCGGATCGGCCCCTTTCGTGTTTTAGCCAATGACTGAATGGTGTAAGGGCGACGAAGAAGCAGAAGCAGAAAGAAGAGTTGAGGGGGGGGGGAGTAGTGGGGAAAGAGGAGACACATCTATGGGAATGGGTTGGCCCTGGCGTTGCATGGCGTTTCAAACATGCAAATTGCTTGCGGTTCGCTTCGGTTTTTCGCTTTCAATGAGTGCCCCGCTTACAGTTTACTCGACTTTTATTTTGCACCACACACACACACACGCTGACATTGTGTGTATGTGTTTGGTTTTTACGAGTATATATGCAAAATGCAACAACAAAAAAATCCATTTAGATTAATTAGTTTTTAAGCGAAACAAGCGCATTGGGTGGCCTGTTATATATATTGGTATGTGTGTGTGAATGGTGTGGTGCATGACTCTATAGCTGTGTGTGGTTTGGCATTACTCTATCTCTTTCTATATCTCTCTCACACTCTCTTTCTATGACTCTCTGAAATACTTCTTGTGGCTACTTTAATGGCCATTGCGCACAAATCTCTGCCTAGATGGCAACCTCTTACTTTCCTCCCCTCCCGAATCAAGACAATCTTCGAGTTGCGTGCTCATAAAAAATTCAACACACACACACACACTAACATAGAGCGAACACAGAACTTGCCCACAAATGATATACATAATAAAAGTGAATTACTCGTTTTGTATCTTTATTGTGGGCGCATCAAGTTGCTCACTCACTTTCTGCTCGACTTCACTTGGGCAACTTTGTCTGGCCAAATCTCAGGCAGCCAGCTAGTTTAAAGTTGCCACTCGTCGTCACACTCGCCAGTCGCCGGCACTCTATCGTTGCCACCTGCGTCGACCCACTACAAAATGGCGCTTAATGATGCCAGAGATGAGCGACCGCAGCAGCAGAAGGAGCAGCAGCAGCAGCTGGATCACTGTGTGTGTCAATGGACTTTGCTTCGCTCCGTTGGCAGTTGTCGACCTGGCCATCTACATAACTAACTAAGCGTGCCATGTTGCAGTCGTCGACTTTGGGTGTTAAACTTGTGTCCTACATGGACTGCACACCACACCACAGCACAGCACAGCGAAGCATAGCAAAAAATATATGTATAAAGAGCCGAAAAAATAGTGAAATAAACTTTGCTCAAAAGTTTGTTTATTACGCGCCGACAGCCGACAAAGAAGTGAGTGGCTTTCACTGCGAAAGAAAAGAGGAAAAGTGTGCGAGACAGAGCAGCTTATGGAGTCGCCGTCGTCTATGTTGAAAATTCATCATCTTTTTAGCAGTTTATGCGGCAGTTTGCTGCCTATGCGAAGTCAAGTTGGAGTCTGGCAACTGCTGCCGGCTGCTGCTGCTTTTTGTTCGACTGCTTCTTTGTTATACCCAATACTTATAAAAGAGGATATTAGCTAAGGATGCAAACAAGTATGGAAAAAACATAACACTATAAATGAAGATGCATTTGGCATAAATTACTATTTTAAAATAATAAAATATGTATCAAATATAACTTAAAAAAATAATTTACAGGGTATTTTTTAGTTTAGCATACCGCATTTTACTCTATCTCGTCGCTTACTGCTTTGCTCTATTAAAAACTTGTAACAACTTGGCTCGTTATCCCGTCTTTTTTTTGGGCGCAATTCCCCGCAAAATAAAGGGAAGCGCTTGACGACATGGCGTATACGTAATTTGATTTGCATGCCATATCGTGTCGCCTATAGTTTTGTATTGATAGATGAGCGTTGGCAGCAATTAAAAGTGAGCCTGTGTGTCTGCGAACTGAAACAAAACTGCTGGCGACAAATCGTTTCATTCTTGTTTTTTTTTAGGCATTTCCTTTGCCGGCAAAAGTTTGATTGCTTCGTGTTGGGACTGAAAATGGGACTCAGATTGCGAGTGGGACAAAGTTTTGCCTTTGGCTGGGGTCTTTAAACTGCAAAACGCAAAGCCGGCGTGTCCAGTGGCCAGTGACAAACATTGTAGAAGCCGACGACGACGAAGAAGAAGGAAAGAAAACGCAAAAAAAAAAAAAAAAACAGAACAGAACGAAAGATACATTTTACTGCATCATTAAGGATAAGCATCAAACTGGCTTTGAATTTGTTTGTAGCCATTCTGCGCTTTGTGCAAAACTTGCCTGAGATAAGTGCAGCTACGACACAAAGGACAATGGCAATAAAAATAAAGCTTTGTCCTTTAAATCGCCGTTGCGAGAGTGTTACGATTATAATGCCTTGAATTTGCGGCAATCGAATGGAGACGCGCAGATGTGGCAACCAGATAACTAACTACTCGTATTCTTCTTAAATGGCCACATTAAACATCATATGGTCTGGCGTTCACATTCGATTGTTGCAGCATTCATTAAACGAAGTCAGTCCCAACTAATTAGGAAATAATTTACAGCATCAAGTGAGTGTTGTAACAGTTGCATGCCACCAAAAAAGAGCAAAAAAAAAGGGGAAATATGTAAGAAAGAATGAGAAGAAAAGTGCAACAAGCAGTTGCCACCTTCAACATCGAGTTGAGTTTCGGTTTCGCATTCGCATTCGCATGCGGAGAATGTGCAAGGACGCGGACTCTGTGAAATCCTAGCGAAATCCTTAGAAATGTTTTATTAGCCCTACCTACGCTTGAATAAGCTAGCTTAGCGGAAGCTATCGGATTTTATGCTTCTGACTTTTGCAACGAGCCAGAGCCAGAGCCAGAGCCAGAGCTGAAGTCAGCGTCAGCATCAGGTCCGAGGCCAAAAGCCAGCAGCTGAGCGCTTCGAGTTGCATTCGTTTTGCTGTCCTCTCTCTCTCTCTTTCTCTCTCGGTCTGTCTGTCTATCCCACTGTTCGACTGTCCAGTTGTCTGTCTGTCTATCTGTTTGTTCGGTTGTCGACGCTTCGGTCAGTCTGTTCAACATTGCTTAAGCTCGGTGTATTGCAGATGCTTTTTCAGCATTCCTCTCATTTTTTTTTGCCAGCTTTTCGTATTGTTTTCGCCCTCACTCCCGTGTCTGTGCACCTTTTTTTGGGCGCTGATTATTTTTGGTTGTGTTGAAAAACGCCATCGCCATGCAGCTGGGGCGCCCCAACTGGGCTTATTGTCTAATGAACGACTGCAGCTGTCTGTCTGACTTGGCTTCAGTTTCATTCATTAACTGCATATACTCTCGCATTAGAGCTGTCGGTTTAGCAGGAATCTCGAATCTCTTTTCATATCGAATGTTCAGCGATTTCAAAAACACACACACACATGGCAAAACTATGCTGTGGCGCATTCTCTTGGTCTATAATTTTGTGGCAAAGCATTTTGTATTGGCAAAATATTTATGTTCTTCTTCCAATCGCATTCCTTACACAGCTTGCAGTCATCCTGAGTGCGTTCAGTTCGTTGTCAGTTGTGGAGTTTCGTAGCAATTTTTGGTATTTTGTATTTATAGGAATTTGCAGTGCTTACGGCTTCCATTCGGGCATCAACTTGAGCTTCTACTACTCTTCTACTACGTAGAGCTTTAACTGTTATTTTAGCCGCAGAGGATATGCTGTAAAATACACACACACACACTCACACATCACATCATTCTTGCTGCTGCTGTTAATCCTGCAACAGCTCCCAGCTCCAACTTTTTTTTTTTGCTTTCACCCCCTTTTGTGCTCAGGTTAGAAATATTGAATGAAAAATTTTATTGAAGCACGATATATGAATGTGCCGACAGGATGAAGCCCTCTACTGTGTCTGTCTGTCCGCCTGTCTGTCTGTTTGCTGTCAGCAGTGGAGTAACCTCAGAGCACAGCAGAGTATGGATTTCATAAATGGAGTGAGTGGGTGAGTGAGTGTTCTTTCGCACGAAAGCAAAACAAACTCTCGAATCACATTCCAAATGCAACAACGATGAATTGTCCTGCCTCATCCTTCTCCTCCGACTCCAACGCAACGGCTTCAAATAGAAATATTTTAGATTCCCAACAGATGTTCGCACTCGTTCATAAGCAGATTTTCTGAAATATTCACATGCGACGACGACGAGCACTCATACCATGAGTATAGATGTTGTACGCTCGACACATTGATTTGCATAAAATGCGTTGCACAAGGCAATCGGAAAGTACTGCGCGAATTTCCGTTTTTGTTATTTTAATAATATTTTAATAATTTATGTTCACTCTGTTATTGTTTCTACTCTCAGATTCTGCCGGCGACGAGCATCAAATATTTATTCAATGTGAAAAACAATCAGTGTGTGTGTTTGTGTGGGTTGCACTTGCTTTTCTACTCTCTCTCTCTCTCTTTCTATTTCTCTCGCTCTATCTCTCTCTAGCACTCTCCGCTCAGCACATTCTCTGAATGCTTGGAAAATCTCGATTGCGTTGTTTGTGCTAGTGCTTGTTTCTTTAAAACAACATGAAGACACAACACATAATACAACAATGCTACTTCCGGTTGGCCATAATTGATGATGCGCCACAACAACAACAACAACAACACAGCAAGTAAACACAGACTATACTTATATGTTATTAGACGCTACATTCTTAGTCGTTGATATTGATAAACATTGCACCGTGGAGTAGGGCCAGCTTTTTGGGGTTTAAATCTATTTTTAAACTGTGTATTAATATGCAATGGAGTCAGCTTTAAATAATGTAAATATATAATATGTTTTGCAAAAATTCTTTTAATATCTAAAAAGTTATTGAAATTTTATTGCCATTGGAATAATCCTAATTTTTTATGGGGTAAAGCCAGCTTTTTGGAGAAATAAATACATCAACTACTAATTAGTTTTTAAAAATGCATTTTCTATGTACACAGAGAGAAAAAAATCTAAATTGAAAAGTAAAATGCAAGTCTTCTTTCATGAACTTTTCGATCATGAAACAAAATTTTTATGCTACGGATAAAAAAAATCGTATTTTAAGATTAAAATCTTGCTTCAAGAATGCTTTGTTCTGTGTAGAGAGAAAAAATGTAGATTGAAATGTGGAATACATTTTATGATTTAAGAACTTTTCGATAGTAAAATCTTGTGTCAATATTTTTTGGTTGAAAAGTCTTAAAAGATGTCGTACTTCAATAAGCATTCTGAGATTAAACAAAAATAAAGGGAATGAAATATGTAATTGAAATTGACATAAATTTAAAATTGTATCTTCTCAAGATCTGAAAAATTATTGAAATTTTATCGTCGCGAGAAATCATAAACTCGTCTTCTTTATTTCTGAATTTTCCACTGTAAGACAAGCACTCTCTCCTCCACTCATATCTCATTTTTTATCCAGTTTCTCATGCCGTGCCGGAAGTAGCTTACAAAGCTTATAAATATTCCAATGGCAATGCATATAGAGCACAAAACGAACACTTCCGCTTGCCAGCTGTAAACTTTTATGTATGTGTATGTGTATTCGATTTTTGTGTTCGAGTTTTCGGATTTTGGTCTTGATTGACGACTGCTTTGCATGTGCTTCGCAAAGGCATCAACTTCATTATGATTATACACGTATTAGACGTCATCGATACGCCAGGAAACTGAGGTAGAAACAAAAGCGGAAGACAAGCGGAGATGTTGTGCGTGTCGCGTGTGTGTTTGCCTGCCAGACCATTAAAAAGGAAGCAAAAACAAAGCATAACAAGTATCTATCATCAGAGAATGTTGCTCCAACTCCCGGGACAAAACAATGCCAATGCGAATGTGAATGTGAATGTGGCTGGAAACGCGACGTGCGTTGGTGTTTTGGGCCATTTGTCAAGCTGACGATTGTTGGCAATCAGCACCAAAGAGAACGAAAGAAATCTATGACAAATATGTTATGTGAGCTGAGACGAGACAATGTCTTCGTATTGAGTGCTGTCGAAGAAATTTGTCATAATTTTGCCATTCATATTGTGTTGTATTAAAGTCTAGTTAATTTGTTTGACGTCGTGCAGAAAATTTAATGCTGACGGGTCAGAAATATTTATATAGCATATAGCACTATATTGAAAAAGTGATTGAAGCGAAGGCAACAAAATGAAATACATGGAAAAAAGCGAAATGTGCCAATTTCGAGTTTTGTCATAAAAAATTGAAAATGTCAAAAACAAGTTGAGCATGTCCGCCAGAGGAAGAAAGGGAGAGGGAGTGAGTGAGAGTGAGAAAGAGAGAGCTAGCGAGCGATGTTGTCGCTGTACAAAACGTAGAAATAAACATTGAGTGTGCTTGTTGTATGTTTGCCTATGCTATGTGTGCTTGTGTGTGTGTGTATGTCCTTGTGTGTGTGAGTGTGCGTGTGTGTGTAAGTTTGGTTTGGCCGTTGTCGGCATGTAGTTGACATCATTGATTGATTTAGCTGTCAATTGCATAATCACTCAAGCGTTATTGTTCAACTGCTCAGCCGGCGCCTGCGTGCCCCACCTATATGCCACGCCCCCCTCGACGCCACGCCACCTCACTATCGCCCCAACTGTGGATGCTGTTGTTGCCAATGCTACTGACTTGGCTGGCTAAATCAGTGGGCGGCAGTTGTGTGTCCACGTGTGTGTGTGTGTGTGTGTGTGTGTGTGTGTGTGTGTGTGTGTGTGTGTGTGGCAAATAAACCAGCTGCCGAGTGCCAGGCAATTGTCAGCAAGCTGTTGTTGCTGCTGCTACTCTTGTTGTTGTTGTCTTTGTTGTTGCTGCTGTTGTAATAGTTGTAGCTGCAGACCGCAACAGCGTCAGCTGTCGGTGAGATTGTTACACAGACAGCCAAAGGTCCTCCTGGCATTGTGATACACAGACGCAGGCCAGGCTCATTGCCAGAGCCATGTGTGTGTTGTATGTGTGTGTGTGAGTGTGTTGCATGTTACGTTTGTGTTTGTGTGTACTATGTGCCTCGCATATTGGTAACAGCAATTGATGTGGCAACAAATTAACATGCCGCAAATGGAAGTAATGGCCAAGTGTTAATTGTTGTGTGAGTGCCGATTCACACACACACACACACTCGCACACACACTCACACACAGTTAAGCACATGCTTATGGACGTGTCTGCCGCTGCAACTTAATAATGACGTCATTGAAAATTGATTCAATTTGTGGGCGGATCGACGTCAGACAGCCGGACAGACGAAACAGCAGCAGCCCCAAAACGAGTTTCGCCAAAAATAAACGGGGAATATAACAAAAGAAAATATAATAATAAATCACCTTTTGCCCGTTGATGTTGATGGTTGTTATAGTAGCCATAAGCAAAAGGGGCTTTCTTATGCTTATTGTTTGTTCGTCGCTGGGCTGGCTAAAAAATGGACATGTCAATGTCCTTTGCTCGCATGTCAACAGGATAACAGCAAAAAAGTGAGTTGAGCAGCGAGACGACAAAATGAGAAAAAACACTGAACAAAAGTTCAAATCAACAAAAGAATTCAAAATGTCAATGCCGTGCAACAATTGTGGCAAGTACAGTGGGAGCTGAGCGATGTTCGGGAGATGTTGCAACATTCAGGAATGTGAATTCTTATGTTCAGTCTGCTAGCATTGTTTATTTTGACAATGCATTGAAATTTAAGTTTTAACGAGAGGTTCTAAATATAGAGCTGACGTGATTCATTAAAATATTATTAGATATTCTGCAAGATATCTAATTTTTCTACCCACTTCCAATGAGGTAGAAGGTTATTATAAATCTATGTAACAGTAATCGGGTCTAAGCTGCGTTGGCTGAAATCCTTCGTGGTTAGTACTTCATTTTAATTAGAAGAATACCGCATTGTTATACTTTTATTCAAATTGAGTAGCGCGTATCTCACAGTCGAGTAAACTGGACTTGCTTTCTTACTTTTTTTGAGTGAGACATAGTATTAATTTTGATTGTTGTATATGCTAAAATTGACATTGTTTATTTTGCCAATGCATTGAAATCATAGCTCATAATGGAGGTTCGAATCTAACAATTCAAACGAGGCATTCGAATTTTTTATTTTGTATAAAATATTTTTCATTAAACTGATAGAAATGTTCTATTTAAAAGTTGTATTACAATTTATTGTGATACAAAATATAACATAAATTTTGCTTCTTACAAAATATTTGTATACAATTTTATGACTTTGGCTTTTCGGAAGACAACTCTTGCAGAAGGCCATTGCAATCGGAGTATTTTGGGCTGTTTGGCGTGTCAACAGCGGATATCCGCTTAACTTGGCCACTTGCTACAGTAAGTGCAATAAATTCTATAGCCAAGTGGAAAATGCAAAGCGCACAAAACAGGCAAAAGGACAACAAACAACTCAAGGCTACTCCAGACACATTCTTAAATGTTTCGCACAACAAAACAACTTCAGCTAAATTGCAGTGTCATAAAAGTTTTAGAATTTTGCTTTGCCTTCGTTTTTTTTTGTGTTGTTGGTGACCAAGAGAACGTCACACTCAAGTCGTTTGATTTCAGTTAGGAGGTATTTCCTTTATATATATTTTGATTGGTGCGACGAGTGAGTAGTTTAAAAAGGGACGGAAGTGAGTACCTAACCAGCTGCTGGCTGGCATTTGTATGCACCATCGTTTAGTGTTAAATTTGTTGCACATTCGCGGCATTCAACAGGGACACTTGACGTTGATTTTTAACTGCCAAACGCATGCAAAACAAATTTGGACTCGCAATAGCTGTAGCTGTTGCTGTGGAAGCTGTGTGAACGCGAGGAAGGCAGATTGCAATTGCAGCCAATGAAGGCTTGTTGCTTGCAACACACACACAAACACGCTGACGTTGCTGCAATTGCACGTCAGCGACATGTTTGCACTTGACAATTCATTTCATTGTTTGTAGATTGCATTTGTCGCCCCAGCCCACCCCATTGCCTCCCTCTCCCCTTTCTCACTTACTCAGCGTTGCCTCAGCAAGACAGCGCTTCCCTGCAGTGCACAGAGGGTGTTGCTGCCATTGTTGTTGTTGCTGCTGTTGTTGCTGTTGTTCGGTTACTCCAAAATTGCATTCACGGCACGCGATGAGCGCATTTCACTTGCCCGACAAGCACAAAACGCTCGAGTTTATTTCTCAGCAGCCTTTTGCTACCTTTTTCATGTTTTTCTTCTCTCTATATATTTCTTTCTTTTTTTTTTTGTGCCATACGAAAATGCAATTTTCTTGGCACTTTTGCCGAAAACTTGCGGCGCCTGCAACTCCTTTTGTGAGCAAGTGTAGAAGTCTGTATGTGTGTGTGTTAGTTTTGTTGGAATTGCAGTATGCACGTGGTCAACAGGTTATCCTGTGTCCGCCTGTTAGTTCTGGCTGCGCCTTGGCTGCCTCTGCCACACTGTCCTTGCCCCGATGCCACCTTTTTGACTGGCTGCCGGCTGCATTTATTTCCGCTTTTGTACCTTTTTGGCATTTTGTTTTCTTTTGGTCTTTGAGTTTGCCTTTGCCTTTTTGTGCATTTTCTCTTCCTCAATTTTCTTCTTGTTTTTTGTTTTTTTTTTTTTTTAGGTTTGTTTGCTGCACTTTGCGGTTTTCTCATTTATTTGGTGCACTTCAGCAGCAACAACAACAACAACAACAATAAAAACAACAAAACCTTCAACATATTGCCATTGGAGTCCTTGTTGGTGCTTGCCGCAGGAAATGACTTCAATTTGCTGTTAACAAGTTTAAAATTTCGAAATTGCTACGGAAATACACAACATGATTTCGACCCGAGCATTGGCGCACATAATTACTCAAGAGGTGTGTCCTGGGCGCACGACTTCGGTTTGACATTGCCCAAAAAGGAAACAGGACTCAACAGTTCGCAGTTCGTAGTGTTTGAAATTCAACTTCACGAAGATGACTTCATTGCTGGAGCATCAAACAAAAGGCGAATAAGGCGACAACTAGTTTAGTTATTCCTTCCCTCTCCCTTTACTCCCTCTTCATCTCTTGGACAAACACAGCTCATCCGCTTTAGCGTCTAACAAAGAGCACTCTGACCCTCTTCCATGCGGATGCCCAACAGCTGTTGCAAGATGCCAATGAACTGCCACAGCCACACTCCTACTTTTGCCACCTTACGCTCTGCTCTATCTCCAATGTTTTGTGCAGCTGTGCTCAAGTTGGAAAATAAATTTAATGCCATTTGGCAAAATCTTCGCTCTCTCTTGACTTGACTGTTTTATTCATACGAGTTTGCGACAACGACGACGACGACGACGAGTATATGCCAGCATGTCTTTCGTTTTGGGTTTATATAAATGTGAGTACGTATACGTGATATGCCTAAGCTACGCTCCGCTTCGTCTGCCTCCGTCTATTCGTCTGTCCGCGATAAATCAACAATTAATCAAACATCATCTGGCCGCCGGCAGTTGGCAGCTGTCTTGACATTGGTGACAACGCAGCAAACCCGAGATATGCTTCACTTCAGACCTTTCGCCTCCGCAACTCTCGTCTCTTTGGCTCGCCACACTGACTATATTTCATTCTGAGAGGTAACTTTTAAGCCCGAAAATATCATTTGAATGTGTGTGACGCAAAAGTTCAAGTGGCAACTTCAGCAGATGTGAAAAACAGCTTTGTTGCATGTTGAAGGCTTTTTTTTCCCCAAAACAATATTTGAGGATGATCTATGGCAACGAAGCTTTAGACATCGTTAAAAACCAGCTTGGATAAGCGACAATAATTAAACTTTGGTTTCGTTCCACCATAAATAAACTAAGTATTTCTTTAAAATCTCAACAATATATAATCTGAGGTAATGATAGCATTCCTAGAATTGCGAATGGTTTAATTTGCCAAACGGAGTTTTTTGTTTTTGTGGAAGTAATTTACTTGTTTGAACTCATGTCAATTATATAATGTTTCGCTTTCGAGAGTCGTTTTTTGTAATGAGCTTTTCGGGGAAGTCATAAGACAGCGGTGCGAAATCAAATTAAATTTGCTAATTACATAGAATGAGCACTGGCAACATTTACATCTACGTGAATGTCACCTTGTTGAGCATTGAGAATGGAAATGAGAATTTGGCAAGCGAATAGGAAATGGAAATGGGTTGGCTTCTATTTCAGTTCTTGTTGAGGCTTTTATTAAATTTGATGTGGCTTTTTGTCTTGTTTTTGTTGTGCTGTGTATTTCTTCTATTTCTATTTCTATTTATTTATTTTTCTTTTTTGTTGTTTTTGTGTTGCGCTTAATTAATTTGAGCACTCAACGAAAAAATACACGCACGCGCACATATTTATTTTGTTATTTTAATCATAAAAAGCGTGTGGCCATGTTATGGAAACAAAGCGACATTATCTTTGGGGTTGGTTTCAAGCAGAGGAGGGGCAGTTATAGAGGTTTACCATGTAGAGAGATGTGTAAGTTGATTATTAACCAGCAAATGTTCTATGGGCGTTACGGGGCTGCGTCCGACTATGACTTCTATTATTGCTTTGCTCTGCTCTACTCGCATGTCTGTAATTACGGTCATGCCCAGAGAGCTGAGGGGCACAGTTCATGCCCAGTTGAATACAGACATTAGGCATGCATAGCTATTTAGCTGAGCAAACACACACACACATTCCCAGCCTCATTTCCATTCTCGAATCCTTAGCGTTAACTCTACACGCCTCTCTCTCTCTCTCTCTCTCTATTTCTCTGACCATCTCGTTGTTATATGATTTCATTAGAGCGCGTGCGCTCGAGGATTTTGCTGCGGCTGCTCAATTATAATTTCATGCCATGTCCTTCGTCCTCGTCGTTGTAGTCGTGTGTGTTTTGCAATAACAAAACGAAGAAATGAAATTAACTCAAAGCACAAATTAAGTGTATGTGTGTGTGTGTGTGTGTGTGTGTGTGCATGTGCGTGTCTCTGGCATTCTATATATGCCTGTGTAATCTAACGCAATTAATCGGTTCGTCACTGTTTTGACAAAGTACAAACATGTCACTCTACTCAGCAGCAACTGTTGTTGTTGTAGCTGCTCATGTCATGCCTTCCAATATGCAAATTAATCTAAAATTACAACACATCGCAAAGCGGAACGCAATGAGCGAGGCTTGGCCTGGTTGGGCGAGGCAATTGATTCAATTAAATTCAATTACTGCAAATTATTTAAAGCCATACTTTAAGAGTTAATCGAATGCACAGCAACAATAACTCAAGTAGTTCCACTCCTCACTCAAGTCTCAGCCTATTTCGGGGCAAACACTCTAAACAATTTTGAAATCAAAAAGCCATTATGCAAATGCCACTGCCAAAAAGACATCAAATTGATATCAATCTATACAAGAAAATAATTTAAATACTCGTCGACTAAATGTACATGAGTTGACCCCTCGCCAGAGAGACTCTGATCGAAATAAAAGAAAACAAGCAGCACCTATTGTTAAGCCATGACCGAAGGGAAAAGGCCGCACACAGAAATTCAATCAATCAAAAACAAGGAGGCAATGCCAATGCCGTTACGTGCCCGTAATGAAGTCCTGTCCAAATTTGCCTTTTCCTAAATTAGCACAAATGTTCTTTTTACGACTTTGACAGCGGTGGCTAGAGCGGTGGCAATGGCAATGTCAATGGCAATGGCAACAACATTGGCTTTCGCTGCTGCCGCTGCTGCTGCTGCCCCAAACGTTGTCTCTAATTTCTCATTAATTTGCAAGTGAAATCAGTGAACATGGCTCCACTCCCCTCTCCCCCGTCGCCATCCTCTTACTCTCATTCACCTTTCTATCTTACAAAATGACAACGAGCAAAGCGTACAGCGTAACGACAAACGAAACGAGGCAACGGGGCGTATGAGTGCTGTATGCAAAGAGATAAAGAGAGTGCCGAGAGGGAGCAGGAGGGGGAAGGGAGAGAGGACGCTGGTCACGGTGCTCTGTTGAATGAATGCTTGCTAGGTGTTTGCGGTGGTTTTTCGAGTATTTTGTGCTGGGATGGCAACCAACGTTGCGCGTTGTCAACGCCACTGCTAAGTCAATACGAGAAGGACACGAAGGACAACGTTGCCACGCTCTGAACGCAGATGGGTCGCGACTGTGGCTGACGCTTGGACTTAATTGAAAGGCGTTTATTTGGCTTTAAAAACGTAAATCAAATTCATTTAAATCTCTCTCTCCCACCGATTCACCTCTCGCTCTCTCTCTTTGCACCTTTGTGCTGCAATTACACGGCACTCGACAGTCGTTCATTTGGGATGGGGGGGAAAGGACATAAAAGGAGACACAGCAGAGCACAGCTCATTTTATAGCTTGTATTTTAAATAAATGTTCTCGGTTGGCATTCCTCTCTCCTCTATCTCTGCTTCTCCCGTGTAGTTACCACGCCGCAGCTGTGCAAATTTCAGCGCTTACGCCACTTTGGGCAAACAAAAGGCTCTTGACATTGGCCGTCATTCGCTTTTGTTGGATTAGCTTTGATTAGATTTTTTCTTGTTTGCTGCCACGACAACGAATGCCAGCTCCATCTCCATCTCTATCTTCAGCTCCATCTCTTTTCAATGCAGCAATTCGCTGGCTCGGAATGTCGTCTGTCTTGGTTCTAGGGGCGCCACAGAGTGTCACTCAATGGCGTCCACTTCATGGACAACACACCTGAACCTCCGAGGCTGGCTCGACTCTATTGGGCCATGATTATATTACATTGTAAGTCTCCTTTTGTGTGCTTGCTAATTTTTTCGTTTTTTTTTTTGTGTTGGCTTCAGTGATTCTTCTCTCTTTTTTGTATGTATATATATATTTATTTTTTTTGTCAACCTTAGCCTGAGTGCTTTAAAATTACATTTCCGTGTCGAAATTGCACCTGCGGCTCAGGCTCAGTTCGCTCAGTTCGCAGCTCGCAGGTCTCATAGGCCTCGGCGGCCCCGTCATAAAGTGGGCCACTCAATCTGTGTGACTCATTGTGTCAAATTATTTTGGGGATTTATGCGTTGGCAGCCATTTTTTATGCCCTTGCCCCCGCTTGCCCCGCTTGGCAACCCCGCTCGACCCAGCGCTTACTTTAATGGCAGTCAATTTATTGCCAATAAATTTGTAGCCAAAAAGTTTAGAGCAAGGCCAGCAAAGCCAAGCTGTGTCGCACACACAGAGCAAGCGAGCGAGGTGAGGAGTGCAAAAATTTCAAACATTTTTATTTGCCCCAGTGATAAACTTGCAACATATGTGCGACACACACATACACACAGTAAGAGGGCATGGGTTCAACAATTTTTGGGCTTTCTTTTCCAACTGAGCCGCTTTTGGCAGCGGCTCAATATTTTTTGGGGGAGCATCGGAGGCGCTGTGGCAAAGCCAAAACTGCACTTAAATTCAATTTGTGCCGCGCTGGCTGCAAATGACAGGCGCAATGCGAGTTGCTAGAGAGAGCGAAAAGTGCCATTTTAAATGGCAGCCAAAAATTGTCGTCTTCATTGCAGCATAATTTCTGATGCTGCTGCTGCTGCTTTGTTGGCGCGATAAAAAAGTTGCTCCAGCCACACAGCGTTCGCTTTGTCCTTTATGCTGTTGATTTAATTTGAAATGGTGACGTCGCCCATCGTCAGGCTCTTCATTGCGCACCGAAGCACTTTTATTTAGATATATATTCTAGTTAAACGTAGCGAAAGGGGGGCGAAAGACAGCGGGGTAGGCGCCTTGCAAATTGTTTGGCTTGCCAACTGAGAGCCGTTTAGTTGGCCCCTGGCGCAGCACAATGCCAGCAATCTCCTTCCCCTGCCCCTCTTCCCCTTTCTCTTTCACCAACCCATTGAGTCGAATAGTCATTCAGTTTGTCATTCACTCAGTCAGTCAGTCAGTCAGCGAGCCGCTTGCGCCGAGTGCACAGAGAAAGAGAGAGAGAGAGACAGAGAGTTGGCACAGTGCTAACCAAAAGGCAGTCAACCATGTTTGGCACTCGTGTTTAGCCTTTTTGTCAATTTTAATGAATTAATGCGCATTTTATGTGAAAAGTTGTTGTCGCCAGGCAGCCAACTTTTGCCTTTGCTGTTGTTGTTGTTGTTGCTGTTGTTGTTTTTGTGTTTTCTGCGGCTGCCACACAAAAACTCTAAAAGTAAATTAAATAAATTTATGTTGCCCAACCAAACAACCAAAAACAACCGACAGAACAGATTCTGTTTCTGCTCTGCTCTGCTCTGTTCTGTCCTGTTCTCTATTATCTAAGCATTAGGCAAACACACAATCACACACACACAAAGTGAGGCGGGGACAGAGAGACGATTGATACAAAATTGTCAACAAATTGAAAATGGAAATCGTTTGGCTTTTAATGATTTCGGCCGCCTGTTAGACCTTAAAAACTTTTCAACGAGCTACCATTAAAATTATATTAAAAAGTTTACACGGCAGCCGCTTTTGTTGGCCTATTTCACAAAAATTTAATGTCTGACAGTTTTCAGTTTTTTAGGGACGAGTTTTGAAAGCATTTTGCATTTCCTTTTAATTTGCATTTAATGAAGTGGCATTATATATATTTATTTTATATATAGTTTATGTTAGATGTTGCCCTCTGCGCTCTGTTCTGTTGGCGGCAACTTTTGACACTTGCCAACAAATATAAATTGTTGCAGGCTGCGTGAAAAAGTGTCTGGCTTTTGCGGTTGCTGCGTTTCGCTGGCTGCTGGCTGCAACAAAAGTCGCAAGACTCATTTCTCACACCCACCGCCACAGCACTAAAGAGATGGCCTAGAGGGAGTTGCAGTCAGTGGAGTCGGGAGTCGGGAGTTGGAAGAGTACAGAGGCACAGTGCTGCCCTGGCTGACTGATTGTGCTTGGTGCTCGAGGGGGCGCAAAAGTTTTTCGCATTAACTTCCGCTGCACGCCGCGTCGCATTTGAATGCGATTTTGATTTGTCATTCGCGGCATTCGTGACAAAAGCCGAACGCCTACTTAAGGCGAAAGCGACGAGCACAAGTTTTTCTTTTACTACTATATTTTTTGCTTTTGCTTGATCTTGATTCTGATTTTCATTTTCCACTTCCACTTCCATTTCCACTTCCGTTTTGCTCAAGTGGATGCAGTGGCTCCATCAGACGACGCTTGGCGCCCACTTGTCGCCGATCATTGGTTTCCGTTTCCATTCAGCAGGCTGCCAAAGTCGAACTTGCTCGACGTGCACAAGCGCATTTTGAAGTTTATGAAACAGCAGTAGTAGCAGCAACGGCAGGAGCAGCGACAAAGCCAACTTTCTGAATAGATTAAGTTGAAAGTTTTGCTCATTTTCAGCATCGCCTCAATTGAGAGCTGTTGCCTAAGCGACGTCGAACTGTGCCACCTATGTAAGTCCGCCAAGAAAAATCAACGTAATGATGTCAACGCCATCGCAGTGGAGTAGAGAAAGCTCAACCAAAATCAAAACTTTCTCAAGTATCATTAAAACTAACCAAAAAAAAAAAAAAAGAAAAGAAGGTTAGTGAGTACTGTGCAGCCTCATTCAACTATTATCTTCTCGATTTGCTTTCTTTGCCGCACTGTCACGTACTTGACTTGTCTACCTCGTGTGTTGCCTGGCGATTCGAATTTGAAATATGTTGCAAAAAGTTTTGCGCTCAAGTCGAGTTAAGCCTTTTGTCGTTGGAAACAAACAGCAGCAGCAGCAGCAGGAGCAGTAACAATAACTACAGTGAACGAACAGCAAATGGCAAACGGCAATGGCTGCCAATTATGAGGCAGTTGCCCACAAAAGTATGCTACAGAAAAATGTAATTCAATTATTATGACTCCCAACTAATGCATAAGTATTCCAAAAGGGGAACAATAACAATGAACAATGCGAGCACGGAAATATGGCTAATAATGTCGACCGACAGCAATGACGGGGGTCACACGTTGATAAGGATCTGTGGCAGTAATCAAGGCTGCCATTGTGTCTCCCCTCCCCCCTTCCACGCTCGAACTGAAAGCTGAGCCCAAGGGCCCCATAAATACATTGCATGTAATTAATCAGCACTACTAAAGCCTGAAGTAGGGAGGCGCAGGCACGTTGTTGCATCAATCTGAATGGGCTCAAAGTTCATACACACACACACACAAACACTCACAAGGTTCTCAGCTCACAATCAGCGGTAATTTGGCAATGGATCGCCAAAGGCGAATAATTGAATTTCAGTTTTATACCCTCAAAGCGATGGACTCGACCATCAGCCATCGATTGATTTTGCCTAATTGCTGACACAAGTCAGCGAATGTCTGGACTTTGTTTCATTTGGCGCATGGCTCAAATTTCATTGAATACCCTCAATTATTTATTAACCATATCAAAAGCAACGACGACGTCGATGACCTCTTTTGTGTGGCCGTAAATGGCAAAAGACGTTTGTGCAAGATACTATCTTGGTTTCATGTCTTTCAATTAGCGCCAACTCAAAGATAATAAAATACAGTTATGTTCTGCGATTATGAATTGCGGCTGATCGCGAAAATACCAAAATTCAACTTAGCTGTGGATAAATCAATTTGTTGTGCATTTCGTAAATTAAATTACAAGTTCTTGGGAAATGTTCTAATGAGTTTCATGCCAAACGGCAAAACCACAGAAAGTTTAAGGCATTATAAATTTACATGAGACACAAGTTCTTTGAACCACACACACACACTTACACACACAAACACACTCTCATATGTCAGCATACACATCTATATTTATTAAGTTTTCCATCTCATGGTTTTGTTGTTGCCAAGGATACAAAGTGTATGCAAAAGAAACTTTCAGTTAATTAAAAAAAAAAAAAAACGAAACGAAACGAAGTATAGAAGGAAAAGGAACAGAGGCAAAAGGGAGCGCAGAGCTAAATTGTTGTATAAATTTTGCTCTTTATGCGCAACTAAATGAAAAATCTACCCATGAGTGTTGTTAACCTGATGAAAAGTAGGTAAAACATTGCGCTCAGCCTCGACTTAGCTGAGCTGCTGCAAAACGGAAACACCGACTGCGACTGCGACGGCGACAGCGACGCTGGCAGAGCCAGCACATTTGCGATTATTTCCCACGCGGGCACTCAAAACATAAAGAGCAATAAATTAAAAGCTAAAGCCAGAGACAACTACGACTAAGTACAACGACGACAACGACGACATAGGGAAAATGAAGATGAAGTTGAGAGGAGAAGGAGGAGGATGACAACTAGGACGAACATCGACGACATCAAGAAGCAGGACGTCACAAGGATAGCGACGTCCTTCAAGACGCTAAAAAGCAAATAACGGTGCACCTTTTCGGTTCCTTTTCCTTTTTTTTTCCTTGCCTCCCTCAGGCAGCCACTTCAGGTGCAAATGAAAAATGTAATTATTTCGTAGATTTGCGTTCACAAAAATAAACACGCGGAAAATTTTACTATTTGCTGGCCTCGGGCCTAGGGGCTCGCTAGCTGCTGCGCTCTTAAAGCAATCGCTGAGCGGAAAAGTGGGCGGAGCAGATCGCCTAATGAGCAGAGCGAAGCAGCTGTGTGAAGCAAGGCAAGGAAGGAAGGAAAACTTAAAAAGGCCTGGCCCATAAAATGTTAAATAAATAAATAGTGGCTGACAGAGAATTGGCCCAAATGAGTTCAACTTTTGTAGCTGCCGTTTGCAAAATCTCAAAGAAATTAGCGCAAACAACTTGCAGGTGCAAATGGGGGCGTGGCAGGTTCGGGAGGCTGCTCCAGCTACTGCTACTGCTGCTGCTCATTAATTAAGAAAGTGGCAAATGAAAAGCCAGCAAAACACGCTTCAAATTAAGAGGGGCTTCCCAGTGCGACGACAACGGCAGCAACGAGCTCAGCACTGACCTGACTTTGTGGGGATGCCAAAAGGGGGAGAGGGAAGAACGGAAACGGAGGCAGCTGAACAGCGAGTGGGTGTAGCAAAAAGCGATGGGCCTGCGCCTGGCGCTCAGCGAATAAATCAGGTTTTATTTGCTTTCACTTGCTCCACTCTGATATTATTTTCTTTTCTTTCCTGCGTTTCGTTCTGGTTTTTTTTTTTTTGGGGCATATTTGGACCGTTTTGTTTGCTGCCGCGTCGCCGTTTGCGGTTTTCATTTCACCAGAGTCCGGCTGCTGTTCCAGTTGCATTTTTGTTGTTGCCATGCTCAAACAAAAAAGTCGAAAATTAAATTATTAATTTATTGCCCCGCCGCTCAAGCTGAGCTTTCTAAGGACCTATCCATTCGGTATGGCTTTCAACAAAAAAATACAAAAATAAGCAGAAAGCACACAAAAAACAAAAAACATAAAAATGACCTGGCCATTTCTGTGGTGCCACATTCAGCGGTTCAGTTTTTCAGCCTCAACGGAGGCCCCCATGGCTTGCTAATTATTCATAAATAAAGCTGCTGCTGCTTCGGCTTCGACTTCTGCTGCTGTTGGGGATAGCTTCGACTTCGACTGGGGCACTTCATTCGCCGTTTGTTTGTTTATTTAATAATTTGCACAAGTGCCGCAAACTGTACTTTGATTGAAGTTAATGCGCCCCATCCGCGAGCTGTGAATCGATGGTCCAGGCTCTGAGCCTGGTCTAGACTCTTGGCCCATTTTTATTATATATTAACCAATAGCTCAACTCAACAGTCGACTCTCGGCAGTCTGCTGTTGCCATCAAATGGCAATTAACCGGACTAAACGACGTTAACTAAGAGAGAATAATGTATCAAAGATACACTTCAGTCTGACCTGGACTCTTGGGGAGAGCTTAATGTCTATTTGAATATTGAATGAGTGGAATGAGTTACTTACGATATTTCTCCAAATGGCGTGAATGCATCCTTAAGCTGTTGTGTTTCAATCTCGGCACTCAAATCGCCCACGAAGATGTGAAACTGTTCTGTAATGACAAAAAGTACGGAAAAGAGTGAGAGAGTGATGGCTATTAAAATGTTTAAGTGTCTTATAAACTTTCAATAAATAAAATGTAAATCTTCGTCAGAGCATTTCCTTTCTCTGCCTCACTTATCAGTTTCGAAAATATTCAGCTGAGCTTTGACAATGTGTTTGGAGCAATCAGTTTGAGTAAGTGCTTGTTTTAAGAGGAACTTTTTAATTAATATAATTTTATGAATATTAAATTCAAACATATATTCATATTTCTCTATGCAATATCAATATGGATACGTACAATAAATTATAACCAGATTTATACTTTAATAAGTTGTTTTGTATTTAACATCTGATGTTGTTTCAACACCTTGAGCTTCAGTTTCGCTCTTTGGCTAATGAAACCTTTGTTAGATTACACAAAACATCTAACAGAAGAAAATAATATAAATAAACTGGAAAATGAAGTAAGTTCTGAATGAATTGAGGGCGGATGTACTCAAATATCAATTACACACTTTTTAAAATTCACAAAAAGATGCAGACGTGAGGAAACATTTTCTCTTATAAAATGTAATCTTATATTTTACAAAGCTGTCTTTTTAACTGTTGATGGTTGCCCTGAATAGTTTTCACTATAATGTGTTGTTTTATATTCATACTATGTTCATAAATATATAAATATAAATAATAAGGTTTCGTGTACCTATAATCTCTACTTTCTCATCTCTCATTAACACACATATTTTTATATATTAATTGAAATAAACGGAAACGATTAATTCACTTGGAAAGATTTACAAAGTGTATAGAAGTTGAAATCTCTCATTTTGGCAGCCGTTAAAAACTAATTAAACTGACTGGCAAAAGCAACTGTTCATCAAGAGCCATGACTCCAACAGCTTCAAGTTCGATTGCAGCTGCAGCTTAAGGCCAAAACCCTTGACGTGTACTTGAAACCCACATGAGATGCCTCGGCAACAGTTGCTAGTTGCCAGTTGTCGGTTGCCAGTTGCCAGTTCCCAGTTGCCATTTGCTGAAATCGCAACGTGCAATTGTGTAGGCAACAGTCCAGATTGTGGAGTTTGCCTGCTGTTGGTGCTGCTGTTGTTGTTGTTGTTGTTGGCTGTTGGTTGTTGCTGATTTTCGTTCTGACATTATCAAATGCCGCTTGTCAGTCTCTCACTCTCTCTCTCTCTCTCTGTGCAGTCTGTGCAGCTCGATGGTTGGCGTTGTCTACACGGCATTTCTAGCTGCCACTTGGCTGGCTACTTTAGAGAAAACTGGCAGTAACAGATACAGAGACTAGTTGCAGGAGATACACTCACTCGTTCATGCGAATATGCGGCTGCTGAGAGATGATACTGTGAGGCACAGCAGGAACTGTCGCTCTGTTGAGCTGAAGCGCAGGTGGACACAAGTGCCGCCCAAGTGTGGCAACGTGTCATGTTTGTATGCAGACGACGACGATATGGCGATGTGGATGGCGATGATGCCAGCTGTAACTTTTCCCTATCTCTCTCTCCCGCTGGCTGTGGAGGATCGCGTCCGTGCCAAAATGACATAGTTTCGCATTACAAGCAAATTGCACTTGAATGTGTCAGTCAGTGTATGTATGTGTGTGTGTGTGTGGCAAGCGACAAGTGCATGGCGCACAGTGGGCGTGGCCAGTCATGTTACAGTGGAAACAACGTTGACAAATATGCCACAAAAAACGAGAGAGAGAGAGAAAAAACCCTCATGAATTCTGGTCAACAGATCCAACTACAATGTAGTGGCTGGCTTCCCTATAGAATTTTTGGCCAAGTCTGCAGCTTGTGCTGGCCACGTTTTCAGAGCTGCGCGTTGTCCCGTGTTGTCCGGGGCACGCCGCCCTCGTTCACAATTTGTCCGTCTGAACGACAGGAAGTTGTGCTAAGCGTCATTTCCGTTGTTTTGAGTGATTGCAATTGAGATACGTTTTTTCTGTGGTTTCCTTTTCTGTTCTTTCTTTTTTTTTTTGGGTGGACATAAGTGGTTTTAGTTTCAGCACGTGTTCTGCAGAATCTCTGATACTTAACTGTTTAGCAGTTTAACTTTTAGTTTGAGTTGACGTTGCCAATTTTTGTGAATTCAAAATTGTTGTTTGTGCATTTGAATTGCAGCAATAAATTGTATTGCAAATCCCAAAATCAATCGCTGCACAATTCATTTCGACTTTCTCTCTCCCGTTTTTTTTGTTGAACATATGTATATATGTGTATCGTTGACTGTCTGTCGCTGCAACTAAATCTGTTTCAGCCAACAAAATTTATTGCCAGCAACACAAAAACAAACTGCATTCGTAGTAGCTGTGTTAACATACCCCAAAACAACAAGCTTCGACCATAAACAACCAGCCATAAACTCTGTAACGTATTCACAGCCACAGATGACAACAACAATTTGAATTTTTACTGAATTTAGTCAATTGGTCAGCCGAAAACAATTTAATCAGCGCATTTTATTTAACTGCAAACCAGAGAGAGATAGAGTGAGAGTGAGAGTGAGAGAGATCCTTTCTGATCTGTTGGTCAATTAAGTTCCAGTAGATAAAATTGCATTAAACTGACCTATGACCCTTGGCCTACAACAACAGTTAATTTCGCCCTGCATTCGCTTCACAATTAAAGAGTCAGTGTGCCATAAAAAATAGAATTGTGTGTGGATGAAACTTGAAAAGTGAGCGAAGCGAAATGAATTTCTCAGCCCGGAAATGAAAATGAGCCAACATCAAGCAACACACATAACACCCAGGCATAAGGAATAGCTTTAGCGGATGTTAGATTGTTGAATTGAGTTGCGGGGAAATTAGCGCTTGAGGGCAAGGCGGAGGTAAAATGTAATTCAACATAAAAATATCGTAAATCTTAAATTAGAAATTTCGCACATTAAAAACTTGGAAATTGCATTTAGGTTGTGTTCTGTTGGCTGCTGCTGTTGGTTGCTGGCTCATTCATGAAAATCCCCGGCAAACGGCGAACAAAATCCAACAAAATTCCCAAAAGCAAAGGCGCCAAATGGGCGTGGCCGGCTCCAGAGCAAACCAGACCAGAGACCAGAGGGGACGGCATGAAAGTCCATTGCCGCACATTTTTAATGAGTTGGACATAAAAAAGTTTTAGCTTTTGAAAAGCTGGCGTTGAAATGAAGCCAATACTGCCATTCAGTGCGAATGCGAGAGAGATAGAGTGAGAAAGAGACAGAGACAGAGAGAAAGAGAGGACTACAGGGTATTGTCTCATGGTCCCAAACCATGTTCAATTTTGCTGCTGTTGTCCTCGACTCTGCTGTTTTATTGCATAATCGTGAGTCAATCAACGACCTGCCAGAGAACAAAGCAGAGCAATAGACGGGGAGAGAGTGAGAGAGAGAAAGAGAGGGAAAAAAGTCAGAGGGAGAAGAGCGAGAGCGATTGCGACCTTCATCAATGCAAGTCAGCTAATAAATACGTGCTGCAGTCTGCTGCTGCTGTCGTTCTTCCCTCTTGGGAGAGCAATGTGGGCGTAAGTGGGCGTGGTGCGTGCCCTCCACCCGGCGTCAATCGTCGCCACCCAATCGAATACAATTAAATTTCAGTTCAGTGATTGCAGTTTCGCTTTAATTTGGTACTGCAATTTGGCGCATTTAATTGAATTGCGAGCACATCAAATTGCACATTGCGCATACGCCCCGTGCAATGTCAAAGTTTCTGAATACCATCGAATTGTTGTTATAATTTGCTCTAATTTAGCCAGCATTATCGCTTTTTCGCCCATGCACCTCAATTAGCCTGCCGCCTTCTCCCATCTCCCTTATTTCGCTTGATCCTTCAAAATGTGAATGTGAATTCAATATGAGTGCGCGCATGTTGTTTCAAACTGATTGCATGACATTGCTTTTGTTTGTGTGGTGCTCGTTTAATGTAAAATACAGCAAAAGAAACCAAACACTTTTCAAACACATACAGAAATAATCCGATTTCGTTTGTTTCACTGGAATTGTATTAAGGGAAACTTGAGAGCATAATGTTTGAAATGAAAGAAGTATGCATAAAATTTGTTGTGTTGCAAAGTGTTTACCTTCATTTAGGCAGAGTATGGAAGAACGCGAATGTGTGTGTGTACTCAAGTGAAGCATGTTGTGGTATTAGAACGTTGTGTGGCTGGAGTGCTGGTTGGTTGGTTGGACTAGGTTTGGGGTCATATTTTGGCATGTGTCCAATGCGCGAACTGAAACCGGACTGACTGCAAAATGTGGTTGAAATGTACGCGAAAAGCGGCAAACCGCAAAAGTAGCTGAACAAACACAAATACTCGACTCGAATGCCAGGCAAAATCGTTGCGAACGTTCATAAAAAAAAGAGCCGAAAAAAAACGTACACACTCATACACTCGAATGGGATGCAAACAGCAAGAGTGATGGACACGTGTGTGTGTGTGTGTGTGTGTTGGCTTCGTGTTGCACACTTGAGCCCCTGCTAATATCTGTGCATTAGTGTGAGTGTGGCAACAAATGCAAACACAAATACAAATATAAACACATATGCTAACTAACCACAGCAATTGTTTGACTGTGTGTGTGTGTGTAGGGGAAAGAGAGTTCTAGCTCGTCTGGCAGACAAACAAACACACACTCACACATGCAGAGCTGGATTACAACGTTGGCGCATTTTGATGTATTTTCAACGGAAATTATGTTACAATGCCACTTCTACCTACAACTACAACAACTACTACTACACTAACAACTACAGCAACAACAACAAACATAATAAAAACAGCGACTATCAGTGAGAGAGAGAGAGTCCATTGTTGGCCCAAGTGCTGTGAGCTCCCCTTTCACATTCGTAGTTCCGTTCTCGTTCTCGCTCTGATGTCCTGGACAGTCCAACAACAATGGCACTGATAAAAAGGATAACAGCATAAGTGGGCAGAAGTCCTGGTTCGAATTGCTGTACATTTTTCATATGAACACTCGACTGTAAAATGCATTGCCTCTTGAATTAAATCAACAACAACTCAAGCTGAAAATATTCGTACTCCTCCCTCTCACAGCTCACAGCTCACAGCTCACATGACCAACAACAATGAGCCGAAAAGTGCTCCAAAAAAGTATTCAACATTGAGCATTACGTGTGCTCCTCTAGATATTACCATTGGCAACCATTGGAATAATACGTATACGTAAAATACGTATACGTATTGACATCCTCCCTCGACGCTGGCATTGTTATTGTCGACTGGGGCTTCAATGCATTTCTCATTTTGCAAAACGGGTTTCTTCTGCTTCTGGTTAGATTTAAGTATTATGTAAGCTGGCTATTATTATACAAGTGCCTGGCTATCAGTGTGAATAAGTGTGCACGGAGTGCACTTTCATTAAATTTTAAATGCTTAATCTGCGAGTGTTTGCTTGAGATAATTATAAATTGCAATAATGAATTTTAGACTTTAATATAAACAAAAGGCATTTAAGAAGCCTACATTAAGTTTTATAAGTTTGTTTTCTTATGACAACTGAATGCTATTTACAGGGTGTCAACTGAGTGCCACGTTTGGTTTTAAGGTGCAACAGTGAAAGAGAATAAACGAGGGGATTGGAAGTACGTGAAGCGCGCGCGACCTCAAAGTGCATTTGTTGTTGCAGTGGTATTACTTTCTAACCACACACAGCTACACTGACATCCATACACACACACACACACACTCAGAGAAACAAAAAAAAGAAAAGTAGAAAAACGAACCTAATAAGCTTTTGTGCAATTGCGAGCATTCGCGCTTTTTTCCGCCAACCAGCTGAAAGCTAATTCAAACACATGGCACAAAAGGTGGCAAAAACTGACGAGAGAAACACACATACACACACACATAGACAGACAGACAGACAGACTCACATGTGTGTGTGTGAGTAATACAATGCAGCAGTAACAGCAACAACAACAGCTACAAACAGCGAGTACAACAATGAAAGCAAAAGGTTTTTCAGCAGCCACAAATGCACACGGCGTATAACATTTAGCCTGCGGCGTGAATAGCTAGCGGGCGATACAAGGCCAAAGCGTGAGGTGGGGCGAAGAGGGGGAAGGTAATGGAAAGCGGTGACAGTGGTGACTGCGGTGGTGCGAGTGTCTCTCTCCCTCTCTCTCATTCACTCTGCTGTGGGTGGCGTGCATTAACACACGGGCCAATAAGTATGCAATGCGCTGTGACATTTTTAACGCCGCCAACAAAGGCTGGAGCAACAACAATGTCAACCATGCTAACCAAAGCAGCAGCTGCTTCTTTCCTACGCTGCTTCCTGCCCCACAGCTCCTCCCTCCTACCGCTCTCTCTCTGCTGGCTGGCATGCTGGCAGCTGGTAGCTGGTAGCTGGTCTGATGCTGACGCCGTCTGTTGCGCAGGAAATCACGATTACAACGAGTCAAAAGCACACCACACACACACATGAGCTGCAGGAAGAGCAGCGAGCAGCGAGCTGCAACAGCAGCAACAGCTAGAGCAGGACGTCATGTGTCTTTGGCGCGTAAACGTGTCGTTATTTGCATGGTGACAAAATTAGATTTAAATATGGCACACCCGCAGGCCATCCGCTGCGAGGCAAAATGTCAGCTCATGTCCTTCTGTGCCGATGCAAATGATGATGATGACGATGAGAATGAACTGTGTTGTACTCCTCAGTGCACTGAGTATCGACTACTTGCGGAAAGGCTGCTGTTTTTAATTGGCATTAAAGGCAAACTCATTCAGATAATGTTGGATCAGAAAATGTTCTTCTAATACACAAAATAGTGACAGCAAAGTGAAGAAACTGTTGCAAGTCGTTGCTAAATGTAATTGGAAAAACTCTATCAATAGTTGCGCGGATTTAGGTGAATTCCATGCAACTTCTAGTTCTCTTTCTATGAATCAAACGCAAAATCAATTTGATTCCATATTTACGCTTATGTGAAAAGTTTTTCAATGAAACTCGAAGCAACTCACCGAAAAAATGCTGAGCTCTCGCTCCCAATAATAATGGCATTATACCAAAAGAAATTCGATCAAATTTCTCTTTTGATTGTGTAAGCGAATAATTTTGTAAAGCAGCCCCAGGGACGTTTACTTAATAAAATTGTGAATGGAATGTTATTTGATCAAAAAAGTAAATATGCACATTTATAAATAAATATGTAGTTTTTCTATTTTGTTATTTAATTTTCTTGTTGTGAATTGATATTTTGTTGATTTTACCCACTGTTGTTGGCATTGAAGCGCTTCTTCTGTCTTCATCATTATGAAACGTAAAACGAAAGCGATTTACAGTAATGCCAACACTTTGCCACCCAAGCATTTGCTCTGCCCCCATCCGCTGTCAAGGCAGCACCTTCTCCGCCCCATCCAATACACTCGAATACATTGTTGTTAAATGAAGAAAGTATTTTTCAAATGCGAATTTCCGTTATGCGCGTCGCGTTGAGCATGAAGACATTTTTGACTATTGTCTGCCGCGTGGCAATACGATGCGAGAGAGCGAGAGAAGAAAGCTCAAAACAGCAACAATGTCGCTGCGAAACTATTGCCAATGACAACGACAACGATGACAACGACGGCGCGATGGCGATGGCGATGACGATGGCAAGGACAACAACTGCGACAGCAACGAGAACGACAACGACGATGAGGAAGACATTGATGATGGCAAGCGCTTCCGCTTTTGTTGTTGCTGCTGCTGCTCTGTGTGCACGACACACAAAACATTGAATGACATTATCCTTTATTGCTTATCCCATGCTTTGCGCTCTACGCTCTGTGCTCGACGCTCATCGCTCGTTGTTCGTTGCTAGTTGTTCGCTGTTCACTGTTCGCTGTTCACTGTTCGTTGCTCCCTCTCCTTGATGCTGTACATCGGATTCGCTGGCAGCTGTGCTCTGTACATTGGCACGCAAATGGCAGCAGCGGGAGAAGATAGAGCTCAGTTTTTACTTTTTGGTCTAGGCGAAAAGTCAAAAGGGCAACGCGGCGTATGCGTAATATTAACTATGACACAGTGTGCTGGGTGGGTTGAGTTGAATCGAATGCAGAGTGCAGAATATAGTGGAAGATTGGGGGGGCTTGGGGACCGGGAAACGCGGCCAGCCGCATTGTGTCCGCCCAGGACAAACTTTTTCATTTCCCCGCGGAAAAATTTTCAAAAATTTCATTTCACAACGTCTAAAGAAAAACTTTGAGCCAAAGACATAGAAACTAGTTAGAAGTGGGAAGCGAGGACGAGGTCAACAAAGCTGAAAGTCGTGTCGTTCTTTGGCTACTTTTTCGCTCTCTTTCTCACCCACGCATCCACACCCAAACACACACAGCTACATACACACACACACACAGTAAGAGTGAGAGGCAGACAAACGCATTTCAGCGAAATAAAGTATTCAAATAAAATATGCTAAAATCTTTGAAGTACTTCAAATAGCAAAAAGTGAAAAAAGGAAACACAAAGAAAGAAAGAAAGAAAAAAAAGAAATAGAAATGAGAAGAAAGGAAAATGGCATACAGTGAGTCGAAAAGTTTTGCGTTCGGTTGAGTACGAGTTCGAGTTCCAGTTCCAGTTCGACTAAAATGGCAAAAGCCAGCAAAACGCACATAAAAACCATAGAGAGGCATAAAGAAATGGCTGACGGGCTCTGAGGAGCGAACTAAAAAGGGCAAAGAGGGAGCAAGAGCAAAAGGAAAAACCAAAACCAAAGCAGAAGTAAAAGAAAAAGACCAAACCAAAAAGTAAATATCGTTTATGTTGTCATAACGCGCTATGCCCAGCAGCAACACTTCTCCCCCCTCTCACTCTCTCTCCATTCTTGCAGTCGCTCTCTTATCATTTGAATTTCTCGACGTGTTTGTCGAGCTGAAGCTGAAGCGATAAAGATGCGATAAAGTGAGAACAAGTTTGCGATATGCCTGACAAACTTTTTGACCGAAATTTTTGCATTTTATTCTGCCTTCCTCCCTCCACCCCTCAATGGCTGACGGACGTTGAACGTTTGAACGCTCAAAACGGCCAAAGCAAAATTGCCAATTTGTGTAAATTATTAGTTCAAGTTGTTACTGCGCTCTTCTCTCCTCCTCTGTTGTCTGCTGCTGCTGCTCAAATCAGACCACAAAAGCGACAACTAAATCGACAGAGCAGATGGACGAGAGCAAGTGTTTTATTGTTGTCACTGGCAATGGCCAATTTAATATAAATAATCTAATTTGATTAGACTGACAAACTGATTGCATATGTGTGTGTGTGTGTGTGTGTTTCTGTGTGTTGGACGCCCACTTTTAGCATAGCTAATTAAGCAGAAATATTGCAGGAAAGTTTCAATGCGCCAAAAGTTGAGGAACAGCGACCAAACACACAACTTTTACAAAATTGTATTAAAAATTCATATTTGCCTAAATTTGTTTTTGCAAGTGTGAAGGGAGAGACAGAGAGAGAGAGAGGGAGAAACAAAGTGTAGTCAGCATGAGCGCACATATGTAAAATTCACAGCTGTTAGATTTAATTTGACTGCAAATAATACATAAGCAATCCCATCTATGCCAGCAGCTTGCATTTCTGCTGTGTGAGCCAGTGTGTATTTGTCTTGCGTGTGTGCTATTGTTAGCTTTTGCTGCTCGGGAAACTGGGGAAAACTGTGAAACTCAAACACGCAACACTTTTGTGTTGGCCCAGAAAATTGTTAACCAAATTTCTGGCTTGCCCGCCAGGCGACAAAATTTATGCATGCTAAATTATAAAGTACGTATGTGAACGTGTGTGTGTGTGTGTTCATATGTATTTTATACTGCAGCGACAGTAAACGACAGCAACAAAATGGAAAAAAAGAAAATAAACCAATGCAGCGCTTGATGTTTTAGGCCAACATAACAGAAAGCGCAGTGGCATGTGCGATTTGTTGCCAACTTTTAGGCGCAAAATGCACGCAGATTATGACATTTATTGCTGTGTCTGTGTGTGTGTGTGTTTTTAGCTCAATTACTGCAAGCGTTGTGTGGCAAATTCATGACTACATTTACATTGTGCCTCCAAGCTGCTTTTGCCAACACTGCGAACGCTTTTTGACAGCAGCTGCGATTTCAATTATTGCTGTTATCATTGTAATTGCTTGCGGTGCTTGCAGTTGCCACTGTTATCGTTGTCGCTGTCGTTGTTACTGCTATTACAATTGCAATTATTCATGTTTTCGCAGTGCTTGTTTTCATTTAATGCTGCCAGTTTCTATGTATTTCGTTGCCAGCTGCTCATTAAGATAATATCAAATAATATTCATTCTCTAGAAGAATCAGAAACAGCAATTTACACCTCTCTGTTTGTATCGTTTGAAAAAGAGCTTTCAAATGAAATGCCAAGCATGCTTTTATTGCCTTGTTGTCATGTCTGGTCGAATCGTCATATCAAATTTGACTGTCTAACAAGCCGCGTTGATTTGCTTTCTCTTCTCAATTGTGTGCAAGGACAATGCACAGAGAACATGACACAATCGTGGCAATAACGTTCAATTTGCGTTGACAAACAACAACATGTGAGGCAGGCAACGAATGAGGAAGAGTGAGAGGTCTCAGTCTAGTCGCCACAGGCGAAAACATAACTGGCAAAAACCTTGTTGGCCAACACAGAGAGCGACCATGATGAGAGACAGGCTGACATTGCCTTTGCATGTATTAGTAGTTGAAGTATTTCGAGTCAATTAGAGAGAAGGAGCCAAGACAGTGCAAGTCAAATGGCAATAACAAACAGACAGACTAGCAGCCTAACACCGGGCGTATACGCAATATGCTCATATTTTGCATAGCTCCAGCTGTATTTCTGCTATGCTTACCCTTTTTTTTACACACACACACACACACACACACATGAAACGTAGCCACATTTATTGATGTCTCAATTTCCTTTGGCAAATCACCTATTAGCAATCGACAGGCAGCTGCTGGTGTTGATGTTGCTGTTGCTGCTGCTCTTTGATGGCTTTGTTGGTTCTTACAACTGCTATTGCAATTCGTACAAATTTGGCTGGCAAATAAAGCGCCTGGCAAAAGCTGCAAAGTAAAAATTACCCTTCAACTGGTAATGGCTGACAATTTGTTTGGCTGCTTCTGCTGCTGCTGCCACAGCCACTTTTTGGCATTGCTGCAGCAACTGCAGAGAAAGTGCGAGTGTGTGTGTGCTCTACGCTCATTGGCAACAATTTTTGAATGGGTTTTTCGGTTGCTGCAGCTGATAAACGTGCCAGCTGAATGCAGAGATAGTTGTGGTACATGGGTGGCTGACTGATTTTATGCTTCATTTCGGTTAGTTGCCTGTGTTCAGCTTTGATCATGGCATTATGACCCTCGTTCGTTCGTTCGCTGCAGCAGCAAAGTGCATTTGCTGCGAGCAATACGCCACAAATTTCAATCAAACGTGCTCACCAAAAGTTGCCGCAACTTTTAAGCCAGGTAGAGAGCAGCAGCTTCCACCCCACCGCCATCACAGCCCCCTCGTTAACAAACTTTTGCATTAAGACATTAGCGCAAAGTTTTTTCCTGTTGCTACTTTTACGCTTTTGCTTTGCTCCGCGCTCTCTCTCTGCTGCTGCTGCAGCTGCAACAATTTCTCAACAACTAATTTCTTATTTGTTTGGCTCTTCTCGACTGCAACACACACACACACACACACACACATAGAGAAAGAGAGACAATAGCATGAGATGTTGGAGTGCTGTTTGGTTGGCCAAGCCAAATGAAGTTTTCCATTTTCATTTGGCTGCGAGCGGTTTTTATTGCGGCCAGCCATGTTGCACATGAAAAGTTTTTGGCATTTTCATTCGTTGATTCGTTCATCCATTCATTCATTCACTGATTCGTTTATTTGTACACGAGAGTTGAAGACTTGATATTTGACGATGCCATGAAATGAGCTCGCTTCTCTTTCTCTCTGTCTCTTTGTATCTTTCTCTTTCTAGTGTTGAAATGAAATGTATGCAAGTATGTGTGGCAGTTAAGTGCACGATAGCATTTGGTTTTCTTTCTTGTTTTCTGCTTTTGCTGCTGATTTCGCCGCTAATAACAATGCACCACATCGTATTTTTGCCATTATGTGTACTTAAACTCTCATACCTAGAGAAAAAGAGACCAAGAATAACCTTGACATTTTCACTCAGGTTATAAAACACTCGTCACCCTCCTTCTCTTCTTAACCCCGCTTGGAGAACGCGTTAATGGCGGCCAGCCAGCGACAGCTGTGTTCTTGCTATGTGTGTGTGTGTGTGTGTGTGTGTGTACTGCAATGCAAGCAAGCTGTGCTTGGTGCTTTGTGTAATGGTTATGGTCACGACGTTCGGTTTGGTTCGCTTTTGCTTTTGCTTTGGCTGGCTGCCGGCCATGCTGAACGCTTCTACGCGCTACGCAATTTCCGTTTCCGGTTGCTGCTTGTCGCAGGGCGCCCAACAGACAACTGCAGGAGTCGCTCCAAAAATAGCACAAGCTGCCTGCTTTCACTCCTCTCCTCACCCTCTTAGCCTAGTTCTTCGACTGCCATTTGGCGCGCAAACAAACCGTTAACACTTTGCTGTAGATTCTGACTCGCTCTCTCTTTTTCTCTCTCCCCTCATTTGCCTCGCACCATTATTCACTCAACTGCAACTGCAACTTTGTGGCACTTGTTATATGCTTGTTGTTGTTGTTGCTGTTGCTGTGTTATTGTTGTTTCTTTTTGTGGCTGCTGCTTGTACTTCTGCTGCTGCTGTTGCTGTTGCTGCCTTTGACGCGACTGCAGGTAGTAAATTTCCATTAAATGTGCATTTTTGTACAAGTTTTTGAATTAAACTTTTTGCTTTGGCCATAGCTCAGCTCAGCTGGGCGTGGCTAGGGCTGTATGGCATCCTGCGGTGCCTTTAGCCGTTCCACATTCACCATTTACCGTTCAGCGTTCACAGTTGCTGCTGCTGTTGCAAGTTGCCTTTTGGCTTTGGTTTGTAATTTTGCAATCTTGTCTAACAGCTCGAGAAGTTTGCCCTCTGCGTCGTCGTCGTCTGTATTTGAAAATGAAACAAGTTCATTTTTGAAAGCATCATTATTTTGTTTGCTGCAGCACCTACTGTTTTTCCATTTCCCTTTTGCTGCTCTCGTAAATTATGTCACTCTTTTTGTTTTTTTGTTTTTCGTTTCTATTTTTTTTTTTTGCTAATCTTTGCAGAAAATTTGTTAAGCTTTCGCTTTCGCTTTCAGTTGCAGTCAAGTGACATTATTTAACCAAATGTTATAATTTCCCATACACACACTCCCCACTTCCCCTCTTCTTTTCTGTAGCCTGTCGCTGGCATAGAAGTCATAAAAATCTCAGTACCGGGTCGACAAAGTGGGTCGCTTGACCAGGCTGTCTTCACAGCTTTTCTCTCTCTCTCTGTGTGTGTGTGTGATGCTATTATTTTTAGAATATGACCAAAACATGCAAAAGATTTCTCGCTTGGCAATGCAGCTAGAGAGAATACAATGGAGCGCCGCACAGTTTGACATTGAAAAATGTGAAAATTATGCAGCAAAACATTAAAGAAAGTATGTAAATTGGATGCTGCAGCAGGCAAAGTGAACAAAGTGAGTGTACAATGCAGCCCACATAGTGGAGTGGGAGAAGGGGGAAGCAGAGGCTGACCAGCTAAGTAGAAGAGGGGAGAGGAACGAACTGAGGCCATCAAATTTTATTCGGCCAACAAGTTTTGGGTCGCGTCTAATGGTTTTAATTAAGCGACTCGTTGCGCGTTTCATGTCATGCATGAAATTCATTAGGTTTTCTGTCGAGTCTCTTTCTACTCTCTCTCTCTTTCTGCCCTGTGACCCCAAATGCCCTCTTGATACTTGGCTATGCTACTTATACACATACATATACTAGTAGTAGCTACAATTTTCTTAAGCAAAACTTTGCTGGCAACTAAAACCAAACTTGACATAGTTCTCGCCAAAAATTGCAGCTACAAACTTAGTTAATTTCTGCCAACTGCACTTACCCAGTGCCAACTGTCGCCAGTCCCTAAGTGGAGGCACCAAATGGGCGTGGCACACAGCAGTAAGAGAGAGAGAGAGGGGAAGAGTGACATACTGGTAGCTGGCTGGCACACATGCCGCTCTCTTATTTGCATAGTTAGTCAGTTTTTCTTTTGGGGTTGGCTGCTTTTCGGGTATGTGAAGAGCCCACTTACTTTGACACTATTTTGCGGCAGAAAAGAAAGGAAAGGAAAGGAAAGGCAAACTACAAGTGAATGCCAAAGAATCCAGGAGAATGACAGAGCGAGGCTGAGTTACAGTTTAGTCTTATTTATCTTTGACACTTGCTAATTTTTGTCGAGTTTTGTTGATGGAAATAGTGTCAACTTCTTAAGTTGTTTGGCAACCAAACAAAGCCGCAACTCTCGAGTACGCCTTAAAACAGCAAATGTTAATTAAATATGTTCCACACGTGTTTTTATCTTTTCTTATCAATAGAGTTTCCCCTCTCGATCTCTTTCGAGTTGTCAGCAATTTGGATAAGCTTAAATGGTGCTGAAATCTGTGCTGGTTTCCTAATGATTGTTCATGTCAACAATTTGCAAAACTAAATGAACACATTTTGCAATCATAAATTATGCAAGCTCGTCGACCAGGACCCAGAGAAGCTCTAGCTATAGGAGCTAGAGATCTGAGTGTGTGTGTCGGTGTGTGTGTGTGTGTTACGTGTGTGTGTGTAACATGCTGGGCGATGGCATGTCAGGTGCCAAGCGGCAACGGCAGCTTGTTAGCCAAACTGCCAACGCAACTATTACAGTGAGCGACTCATAAACCAGAAGGCAACACATAGCGGAAAGGGGAGCAAGACTGAAGGGGAGCAGAAGTGACATGGCATACTGACAACATGTGTTTTGAGGTGAAGCTTATAAATAAATTATTGATAAGCATCTGGCATAGAGAGAACGTCAAAAGTTGTATGCTAAAATAAGCACGAAACAACAAAACTTCTCCGACAGCAGCAGGAGAAGGGGGAGGGAGGAGGGGAAAGGGTGTTAAACTTGCTACTGGCCGCAATGAGCGGTGTAAAAAGTTGCTGTTGTTGATGTTGTTCTTGAGTGGCTTTTGAATATTTTAAATGCATTGAAAATTATAAAAAAAAAATGTGCAGCACGTTCACTAACAATTTGCCAACATTTCTTTTATTTTTTTTCTTTACAAAATTAATTTTCTCGCCCCTTTTTTATGCTCGTTGGTTGTGCAACACCTAACGGTGCATTGACACGTCGATAAGAAATGAAAATGGAAATGTGTTTCGTTCGTTGGCAACGTTGTCGCAATTAAAATGTTAAGACAAATTAAAAATGCTAGCTGCAGATTCACACACACACACACACACACACCACCACACACACACACACTCAAGCACACAGCGCAGACATTTTGCAAATGAAGAACGAAATGCGCAGCAAGTGAAAAGCTTTGCACTTGGCTGCTGATTGCAATGCGTCCCCCAACGTCAACGTCGTCGTTGTAGTCGTCGTCGTTGTCGTCTCGAAGCTTCCCGCATCCTGGCCAACTTGTGTCCTCAATTTGACATTTATGTTTGCTCAGGCAGGCGAGTCGCTCAGCAATCGAAGCATGGCTCTGGCCCTGACAATTGCGTGATTGTGATTGTGCGACTGTGTGTGTGTTTGTCGTTTTTGTTGTTGCTGTTGCTGTTGTTGTTATCGTTGGTATTTGTGTTTTAAGGCGACGGCCTGGCGTCCCAGCTAAACGACAAACGTTGCGCATACGCCTCGTCTTCCCATTGCAGCAAGCCAAAGTTTGATTGCGCCACGCACTCGAACTTTTAATTAATTTATTTTGCTCAACTTCGCTGCACGCGCGCTCGCTTCGCCAATGTTTGTGACCGGGAACCTCAATAAATGTTTTCGCCGTGACCATAAATGATTTATTTGTTATTTATGCGTACAGCGCATCCCCTTTCTCCTGCCTCTGTCCCTTATGATTGGTCGGGCCCAGTCTCTCATGGCCCTTGTCTCTGTTGCAAATTAAAAACACAGCCCCCGACCAAACAACTTTATTTAATGTCAAAGTAAACATGCAGCGCGCAACTTGCACGCTGTTGCAGCTGCAGCGATTTTTCCCCCTCCTTCATCTCCTGTCTCTCTATCTTGTGCCCGCCCTGCCACGCCTTCAATGCACTGCTGCGTTTTTAATTTGCATGCTGCGGTCAACGCTGAGGCGACAGGGGTGCACATTTAAACGATTTTCGGTTAATTATATGCCATTGCATAATGACATTTGCCCAGCACCGCGCCCTTGCCACTTGTCTACAGATTTTCACAATGATTGACTCGGCCGACCGGACACATGCCACTCGTGGCAGTTGCAGCGACAATCTGCAGCCAAAGGTAATTGAAAGAGTGTTCACAATGCCTTGCAAATATTTTCAACTAATATAATTCAAATGGTTACAAAGAACGTGAACATTAAGTGTATACAAATCAATCAAACAGCGTGCGATGTAAAAATATTCAGTTTTGAATAGCAGAAACTTTTCTATTTGTACAAGTCTTGATCATAAGATACGTATACGTAATTTGGCATGTATACATTGCATAACTATTAATAAAATATACATAAATGCAAACTTTTTAAGCAATACTGAGTTTTTCATCTTGAATTGAATATCAAATGTATCAAATTTATAAAAGCTGAGTTCATTCCTTAAAGTATATCCATTTACGATAAATTAATATATTAGAACTTTAAGTGATTGACCAAATAAATATGTTACTACTTGTTTTATATAAAAACTTTAACACAGACTTTCTTAGTTGGATCGCTCTAAAACATAAGTTAAGTATACGTAGTTCGGTTCTTGTGTTTATATAATATATTTCAAAAGTAAAAAACAAATTTAATGAAATCTTAAGAAATCATAATATTCTTTGCTACTTTTAATCTTATTATTGTTTTTTTTACAATTAATTAATATATTATTACAATAAGTGTTTCCCGATCAAACAACATCTGTATGATCAGGTCTATTACTTAAGTTACGTATACGTAATGTGGCTATTATCTTACGCTTAAACATATCATAACTATTATACTATATGCAAATAATATAAGCAGGCTATAATTACAATATTTTAAAATTCAACTTAGCATATTTAAAGTCCCCCAAGTTTCGACAGTCAATTTAAATCTTGAGCGCATAATAAATGAAACTCTATTCTCGATTAATACACAAATCTAAATATAACTTCCGCAATGTTATGGCAATTGATGAGCAACATGTGACCAAAATTACCACAAATACCAGCAAAATAATTCAAGTTAAATATGCACAATGTGGGATAGCAACAACAACAAGAAATTATAAAAAAAAATAGCGAAGCCAGTAAACAAAATATTGTTGTATATTTTTTTGGCCCATAATGGCATTTTAAATATTTAAAAATTTATTTAAAAAAGAGTAAAAAAATGCAAAAAATAAACAGCTATTTCAGCGAAAAGAACAATTTGCAAATTTTTTGCGCAAACCGAAAGGGAATTATGGAAGATTCACAACAAAAACAACAACTATAACAAGAGCAGCATATAAAGAGCAGACACAGGATATATATAAATATATGTATTGGTTTTGTATATTAAAATCCAGCTTTATTTACATTGGTGCGATGCGTAGATGCGTCGTCGTCGTTGTCGTCATGTAGTCGATGGCACAATTTGTGCGGTGTATTTATGTATTTAAATTCAATTAATAATTAAGGTGTAAATGCATTTGTATGCCGGTTAATTAAATTTGTGCGGCTTTATTAAAGGAAATTACGTATTTTTATGCGGCTGCTTCACCACAGCTGCAACAACAATTGCATTAATAACACCCCAACAATAACAAGAACAATGAACAATGCCGAACACTGGGCCCTAGATCATTAAGCCTTCAATGCGAGTATTTATAGATATATGTGCGTATGTGTGTGTGTGAGTATGTGAATTATGAGTGCACTATATAGTAAATGTATATTCAAAAATCACCTTTTAAAGCGAATACCGAAGCGAATGCTTCGGCTCTCTGACTCGGGTTTTTGTATCCATTCACATCTATAAATATTTCATGCGTTGCATTGCAGTCATTATGGCATTCATTAAATATAGAGTGGAGAACAGAGAACAGAGACTCAGAGCAGAGCAGAGCAGACCCAGATCCAAACTCAGACTCAGCACAGCTCAGCTCGGCACAAATGCAGATAAGCGACAACGCTGAGGGAGATGAGCGTCAACTAAAAACCGTTGCCGTTCATAAATCTCTTATATACATACGTATAGTGTGAATGCGTGTGTGGGCGTATAAGTGTCTCGCTTTCGATGTATGTGTGTGTGGCACAACAAAAACGACGCTTTGTGGCATGTGGAGAGCAGAGGGGACATCGGCGGGCATGTGCTCACGGCCATGTTTCCACGCTTGACAGTAGTTATTCATATAACTAAAGAACGAGAGGAACGAGTGGTAGGGAGAGAGATGGGGAACTTGGGGACAGACATCATGGTGTTAGTGTATTTCTGATTTGTGGTCTGACAGTTTAACCAAAATGCATGCATGTAAATTTATTTGTGCTCATTTTTGTAGCCTGTCTCTGTCGCCGTTTCAGTTGCTGCTGCGCTTACATATGTCAAAATATTAAATTTATGCAGCGGCAAAAACAAAATGAGCGCAAAGACGACTACAGAACTATTACACACACACACATACATAGAGAGAGAGAGCAGCGTCAACAGCATGCGGGGATTGAGAAGGATATTTCAAACGAGTGGACAAAGCGTCGGAGGCGGACAGATGAGCACAGAATGTCAGCCACTATGAATGCACTATGCGCTCGACTCGTTTGTGTGGGCTGCTGTTGCTCTGGCTGTGGCTGTGGCTGTTGCCACGCCCATTTTGGCAGACAATGAGCGTACGACACTTCCACACTGCCAACGCCATCGCTTTGTCATCGGGCATCATTAAATTCTTATGCAGTTTGTGCTGCTTATAATGCTGATAAGTTATTTATACATTAATTGAGTATTTATTAAATATTAAAAAATATTTCGCATTAATGCTATATTAAATACATCATCACAAAATGAAAGCAAAAATTGTACAAAAATACATTTGAGGATTTCTCTTGAATATTTGATAAAAAACCTGGCAGAATAATTGGTTAACGTTTTAATGAATTTCTTAAAATTTATTTAAATTGTATATTAACACTTTAATCTTCTCTAAACGAATTTTGATATGTTTTTCTCAACATCTTTTCACAGAAAATAATCCCCTTCGAAATATATTTTGTACTAAACAATTTTTATATTAAAATGTTAGCCATATTTTTAAGAAAATATGTTCCTTTTTCTGAAATTTTCCAAACATTAAACGATTCAATACATTTCATTAAAGTGGTATTTGAACCTTTTTATTTGCATCAAACTAATTTGCCTTTTTTCCCACAACTTTCATTCAGATTCAGTTTTAAAGAAAATACTAATTTTCTATTGTTTTTTAATAAATTTCAAAATATGTGCTCTATTTTCTTTCTTAATAAAATAAATCAATGAATGAAAGCGGCAACTTTAAAAGATATTTTCCAGAAATTCTTTAATCATTTAAAATAAATATTTTAAAATTTGTATTTAAACATTCTCAACTCATTCTCACGTCGATTACCTTTCGTCACATGTTTCATAAATTTGTGTTACAACTTGGTTGACTACTTTTTGGGGTCGACTAATTCTAGTTGCAGTGGCAAGTTGCAAGTTGCAGCTGCATTTCAGCTGTCAGTCTGAGCGCCTCCCCCTCGACATACACACGCACTTTGTAACTCTATGCTCATTTCAATTGTATTTACTTTGCATGTGTGACATTTATTTTTACATGCTGCCCCAATGACAATGGGTCACAGTGACCAGTGACCAGCGAGCAGTGAGCAGTCTACAGTTTCCAGTTGTCACTATTGTTGTTATTGCAGTTGTAGTTGCTATTGTTCGAGTTGGCTGGTTGTCGGTGTCGGCTCGACTGCATTCTTGTTCTTGTTATTGTTGTTGCTGTTGTTGTCGACCACTGACCGTTTTGTGTTGGCGGGTTGACATTTCTGACATTTTGCAACATTTATGGTTCATTGCAATTTTGTAGCCAGCGACCCCAATTCGTGAGCTCTAAAATTGGAGCCAAGTTGCAGCGAACGAACGTCAATGGCGACGCATAACCACGCATAAATGCAATGCAATTTGCAGCTTTTATGGCAATTTGTAAAGCGTTGCATTTGCCATTTTCGATAATTTCTTAAAGCGGATGAGCTCAAGGGCCCCAAAGCAGGGAAAGGGAATGCGAAAGGGAAAGGGAAAGGAAATATGGATACAACCGTTCAGCTGATCCATCATCTGCTTAGCTGTTGCATTCAAATGAGTTGCAAATGCAAACACTGTTGCATACTTTCAGGGCGCAATTTCCGGTTCAGTCTCTCTTTTTGCTAGCTGCCCGGTTTTTTGATGGCCTCGCTGTTGTTGTTCTGTTGTTGTTGCTTTGGCCTTTTTTTACAGCCGGCCACATTTTTATAGTGGTCATATCTTTTTATGGATACTTACTTTATTAAGCCAGCACAACGCAGCAGAAAAACAGCCAACAGCCAACAACAACAACTCTACGTGATATTGTTATGTATTTACTTGGCCTCCGACTAGTTTAGGCCATGCTCAGTTCAAGCTCCATCTCTTCTCCATATCTCCAGCTGCGACTACATTGCTATGTAGATGCAGTTATTATTTGAAATTTCATAATACTTTTACAACTTTATGCAACTGTTTCGCCTTCTGGCGTTGGCTTAACGCGGATTTCATTCTTTACTTATATTTTATTCTTTTTTTTACCCACAACTTCTTAACATCCTTCTCCTCCTATCCGATCTACCTTATTCTTACACAGTAATAGCCCCTTCAGAGCGCTCCTCAGTTATTTACTTTTGCAATTTTCAGCGCTCCAACTGCATGCCATTTGTTCTAGCTGCTCTTTGTTTATTTTCCTCGTTGTTGTTGCTCTCATTGCTCCTTTCCTTCTTCGAACACACACAAAAAAAAAGTTTATGTAAAACATATTTTTCTTAAATAATTTATTTTTCGGTTTTTGTTTTCTTTTCAGCTGCTTTTCTGCTGCTTGAACAACCCAAAATGAAGCTTTTATTGAGTTCAGGTGTGCTGCTGCCTTCTGGCTGTATTGCCTCCCTTCCCTCTTTACCCCCCTCTCCCAGTCTTCAATACATTGCTCTATCCTTTTCCTGGTTTCACTCTTGTTCCCTGCTTTTACTGTTCTTTTTCAATTTGTGGCCACATTAACGTTAGAAAAATATGAAAGCACACGAAAAGTGTAAAGAAATGGCCTGGCGCTGCTTTCCCAACTGCATTTGCTTTGCCCCCCCCCCTCTCCACGTTGAACCAATCCCCCCGACTGAAGAGCATGCAAAACAGCCCGCAATGGGTGCCAGTCAGAGTTTTTGCGATTTTTCGCGTGCACGGAAACGTTTAGCTGCCGCATATTGCTCGAAGCGTGCCTCATGGTCTAAGTTCTCTGCAGCAGGTAACCGAGTTTCGAGTTGCCGTCTGTTTTTATTTTTAGCAAAATATTGGCAGAAGAACTCAGGCCGAGCTGCTCGAGCTTGTGCTTGAGATTTACTGTGCATTATACGCTACTTTAGCTGCGGAGTAACGTTCACAGCTAAAGTGGGGGTTAAATGTGCGACCGAACCGAAAGGAAATGTATATAGTACTCGTATATTCTTACTCATAAATGTAGTTGCTCTCCCTCACCCTCACTTCCCATTGTTGTTGATTGTTTTGTTGTGTTGCGTGCGGTGCTTACCTGAGAGAAGCGAGAAAGGAAATAAAGGATGATTAATTAGTGCGAACATTGCGTATATGTTATCAATATATATTCAATAAACTTATACTATATATTGTATATATTGCGAGTAGTTTAGCAAATGAAAATTCAATAAAAGATGCGATTAATAGCGTCCATTCCTCATGGCCAAAATTTGTGGAGAACAGAGCAGAGTGAGAGAGAGCGAGAGACAAAACTTAATTTATTATTTTCGACTAATGCAAACACATCAATTTGTCGCAAGTAAACACTTCAAGTGCCTTTCGTTATCTCAACCAAAACACTGACAGCAAAGCATAGCAAAAGCAGACAGAGCACAAGAAGCACTGGGGGGATGAAATTCATTAGAAATCCAACAGCAAATAGCAAAATATATATTTCGCCCATTTGGCGTTGCGTACAAATTTGTTTGCTTAGGACAACATTTCTGATACGAAGCACAACTTTGCCATCGAGCTCAAACTCTTGATTTCACTCTTGTGTCTGTCTCTTGTCTGCTGCTGACCTGTGGCGAGTCCTTTTTCCATTTTCTATTCCACACAATTTTTTTTTTTAGTGGTGACTCCTATTAATTTTTCAATAAATTGAAGAACCATTAAACGACACGCTCTCAGAGACATTTATGTCGATAACAGGGCTTCGTATTCAATAATGTGCGCATTACATTTGCCTTTTGACGAGCGTGCAGATGGCAGACTTAACTAGTTTTTTCTTCTCATTTTTTTTTTGGGTCCTCGATCTAGAGGGTTGTGTATGTGTATGTGTGTGTGTGTCTGCCACTTTGGCACTTTTGCTACTTTAGCTGCTTTTCTACTTGGCTGCTGTTTAACCGCAATTGAAATTACGCGCTCGCTTCCGTGTCGGCATCGTGTGGCTGCCTCAAATTTATGTAAATTGCGTCACGTGCCCCAATGATTTCTTTGTCGCTGCACGATGCGAACTCACGCTGACGATGACGATGACGCTGCTGATGGCCATGATGAAGTTCCCGCTACCTTTTTTGTGAGAGGGAAGGATATACTCCTTTGCTGGCAAGTGTATCATTATTTAATTTAATGTAAAATAATTAGCCCTGCTCTGACATTGATGTATCCCAAACGTGCTACAACAGACTTGACTTTGAGGTGCACATCTTTTGCTTCTTTCTTTCACTTAGTCTCCCTCGCTTTCAGCAGTATTTTGCGTTACATTTGCGGTCACTCGATGATATATTACACACGCAGTTGCGATTACAATTGAATTCAAGCTGCTCGCATTTATCTCAACAACAGCAAATAAGAGGCAACACAAAAAAAAAGAAAGAATATAGAAAAGTTTTTTATTTTTGCGTGCTGTTAACATAATTTCTGGAGTTGATTGATTCAGTTCGGTTCGAACAGGGCGCACATGCCAGGCAACAGGCCGGAGTCTTGAGTCTCTCTGGCTGCTTAGACAAATTGTACTTTAATGTAATTTTATTGCAAAAGTTTTCAATTTACATATTACGACGAGTAAGACTTGCGTTATAAGCTGCCGACACGTGTCTGAAATATCGCAAAATTTTTGAACTTGATAAATGCCATAATACAGCAAGTTTTGCGTCGAACTTAAAGAACATGAAAGACAATTTAATTGTGTCGACGCAAAAGACGTTGAACTTTTAATTTAACCACGTATATGTTAAACCCTTTAAACTGTGTTTCGATAAGGGTTTAATCCGCCCTCCGCTTTAGTTACAAAATGGATGTAAGCGAATGAACCTTTGGGCCATCGATGCGATTGCTTAACAAAAGTGACAGTCGAGCTTAACTTTGGCATTAGCTCAAATTGGCAATAGGGCAACGAAGAAAAAGAAGAAGAGGAAGAGGAAGGGTACACTCATTTTTTATTCGTAAACATTCATATTTTGTTGCACAGCATCAGCTGCTGTCCCTTCTTTCAGCTTGGGCTACTTTTATGACCAGACGCTGGCAGACTTTCTCTGTTGATTGATAAGCCATAAGTTTATGACCAGAACTTTGAATGTGTTAGTGTGTGAGTGTGTAGCATCATATATGCTGTGGGGAGGATGTCAACAAAGTTTCCAATCGAAGGACGACATCAAATCGAGGCAGGGCACGGATGGGTTATGCTCTCGCTCTGGAAACTGGCTTTTATGCTTTCGGATTTCACTAATTAAATGCCTACGAGGTCTGCTACCTATTGAGGCTCTTCTAATCGCTATTAATTGTGACCCTCTCAATCTCTCTCTCTCCCTTTGTTGGAGAGTGTGTGCCACGCCCAGCAGCTGCCATTCATTACCAATGTTAGAAGGACAGCTTCAATTTGCACGATTCGTTGCTTTGTCTGCTTTCTATTTGTATCTGCATTTGCGTATGTGTTTGTCCAGTGTTTATGTATAGGTCTTTGTTCATATGTTTGTATTTGATGTTGTGCATGAGAAGAAGAACGCACTTCACTCGACTTTGCTCTCGCTCTCTATGTAATTAGACAGACCCTGCCGACCATTTGTGTACAGTCCCATCGAGGTCATATCTCTATGTTGTTGTAGTTGTTGCTGTTGTTGCTGCAATTATATACACAGTTCGCCAGTTAGAGACATTTTCATAAATTGTTAACAATTATTGCCGTATGGCCACAAAGCGAATAAGCCCCCAAGTCCATGCAGCCTAACCGCACACACACACACACACACCAACACACTCGCAGTCGCAGTTGGAGAGTGAGTTTCAATATTTGCCTGACCAACGTAGCGTATGCGTTATGCCAGCACACATACGTAGACATTCGTACAAGTTCGTCGCGGCTGCACTTAAGTCTGATTAAATTAAATTTACAATTCATACGTCTGCTGAATTCGCTCTCGCTCTGTGTGTGTTATTACAACTACAACAACTCATTGTTTTGTTGTTGTCGCTATCTAATTGCTGGCGTCGAAACGTTGCTCGCATCGCATTTAATTAGAGTTTCACTTCGATGTGTAATTGTGTGTTGGCCGAGGAAAGAAATATGAATGGAAGTGTTGAGGTTGCACTCAGCTTTCAATTTATTGCTCATCAATGAACGAAACACTTCAATTACCGCCTGCTCCGTTTTTGCAACAATAGAGATTGAGAACGAGAATCTAATACAACAAATACTAATGGTCGGACATTAGTAAGAACACGCTTTACATTTTGCATAGCAGCAGCAGCAGCAGCAACAACAAGGACAACAATGTTGGCAACTGTGGCTGCGCATAATTGCATTTGCGTTAAAACGCAAGCAAACAATTCACTTAAAGTGTAAATAAATGCAGCAAGCAGATTCCTCATTCAATCTCTCATTCTCTCTCTCGGTCTTTCTCTCTCTTTCTCTCTCTGTGTCTAGCTGCGGCTCATTGTCCGTCCGGTTGGAGTCAAAACCAAAATGGCCAAACTGACAAACTGACAAACGTAGACAACGGAAGTCAATCAGACAAACGGACAGACTTTGATACGCAAGCGCACCGGAAGTTCTGCTGCAATGAGCCGACGAGGCGATGTCCTGCCAGGACCACTGCTAACGACGAGAGGAGAACCAAGAGGGAAGCCATTGAATTGTGCTGGCGACAGGCGGCGACTGACAAGCGTACAACAGCTGGTGATTAGGTGCTCCATGGAGCAGCTGGGGTCGAGACGATGAACAGCGAAGAGCGAGGAGCGAGGAGTGGAAGGAAGGAGCAGGAGCACAGGACGAAGGATCGACCGGCTGTCGACCACGACAAACGTTGTTTAACTAAATTCAATAATCGTTGGCAATTGCAATTTACGGGCTGGCGACGCCGGCTGACATTTGTGCAAATACAGAAATTATAATAATGACATGCTGTCCCACTCTCTCGCTCTCCGTCTCAGTCTGTCCTCCTCAGTCCACCCGCTTGACCGACATATGCAACGGAACGTAACTGGCGACGTCAATGTCCTTCACTTGTCGCCAGCCGCAATGGGATGCAAATAGCATTAAGTGGCTCAAAGTCATGCAAAGGCGATTTGATGACGCATTTAACAGAGAGCCACGTTTCCCACTCTACACTCTTTACTCTCCACACATCCTCAGGCAAGGCAAGGAGGAAACTCTGTAAGTTTTTGTGGTTTTGTTTGGCAATTACCAAGCACTTCATGACGCTGAAGCTGACGTTTGATTGAAGACGTCGACAGTTGTCGAAGACGATGAGTACGTGACAATTTGGCCAAATAATTTGAGTAACCTGAGTTCCAAATGAGGTTTGACATCTGCATTAACTAACTATTTAAGTCATTTTGCATACGCATTTGCAATTAGTTTGAAAATCGGTTTAAAACCCACACAACATTAATGCCAAAATTGAATGTGCAACCTCAGAGGATTCATTTAACAATCAAGTCAAGTTGCCAGCAACTTGGACAGCAAGTTTACCAACCACACACACACACACACACTCAGAGAATGAGAGCGAAACGAAAGGCAACGCATCTTGGAACGAATTGCGAGTGTGTGTAATTATAATTACATTACACGAGTTTGCTTTTCCAATTCTCAAGTTACGCTACTTCTAATTTTGCCAGCCTGCTTGGTTCGTTCGTATTTCGGTGTTGTTATTCACTTGATGTGCGCGTAATTAAAATAATAGCCATAATGCCTACTTTTAATATTAATTATGCAAGCACACACTCATGCACAACCACATGCACTCACACACACACACATACACACTCACACGCCCATTCATTAATAAAACATAAGCCGAACATGAAGCCACTCAGAAAGGCAGACTATGAAAGGGGAGGGAAAGAGCGAAGAGAGGGACCTGGGTCTCTATAAGTTTGAGGTAAGCGCCACTCGTGGCATATTCAATATTGTGGTTTTGTTTGGATTTCAGCTCACTTTTTTGTGTGTGTTCAGCATCAGTTGTATACAAAAATACCCTGTAAACACGAATATTAAAGTGAGTATGTTAATTTACTTCAAATTATTATATGTAGCGGCAAATATATTGAAAATTCGAATTCGCCAATTTATTCTTTAATTTATATTCCCATTTACAGCATATCTTCAAGTCCATCACACACATTTATTCGCACACTTTTGCTGTTTTGTTATTGTTCGCTTTTAATGCCAATTAATTACATAATATTTAATACACATGTTACGCCCTTTCCTCCTCCATTTGTAACTGTATTTTGTTGTCGTTGTCGTTGTTATTGCTGCAATAATTTGTTGCTAATTTATGCATAAGCTATTTAGTTATTACTTAGCTAAGCTCTCTCTCGCTGTGGCCTCTCAATTAGTTGAGCATCTACTCTAGATATTAAATTAGAATTCAAGTGCGATTCATTTAGTCTTTAATGTTATTTGCCCAAAACAGCAAAATATGTCAATGTGAATGATGTCGATGTGGTCAGCATGTTATTGAACCATGCTCAACAAAAAAAAAAAAAAAAGAGATGAAAAGCATACGCTTAAGGGAGGCATATTTTCTTTTACATTTCACTGGAGTCTTTGGCTACTTTAACAATAAATTTATGAGCCATTTTTAATGATTTAAAAATGAAAATCTCGGCGCGTGCAAAAGACGAAGGCAAAAAAAAAAAAGAAGAAAAGTAGAATCGAAAAGGGAAAAGGGAATCTGGCCGAGGCGCAATAAAACTGCGTCATTTTGGTGGCATAAAAAATCGTTTTGTCCCCTGACAGTGAACATCAGAGCATCAGAGTGCGCGAAGAAAAGAAAGCGAGACATGCCCACAGAGAAATAGAGAGAGAGAGAGAGAGAGAAAATATATAAAAAAAAAATGAAAGAAAGAAAAAAAGAAGAAAATCATGTCATGTCATTGTCGGCATCGTAAAAATGTTATCAGCCATAATAACGAGCCACGATTTTGGGCCAAAAAGCGCAGGGGGTTGTTACGGGTGCTTGTGGCTGCGTGCGGCGAAGGGAGGGAGGAGAGAGAGTGAGAGGTGGTTGGGGGAGGTGTCTTGGTTGACTGTCGCCGGCGCTAATGGTGCGCAGCTAATGACTGGAGAGCAGCCGAGAGCCGATTCTATTTCATGAAGTACGACTACGAGAGTACGGCAAAAAAACCGAAAGCAGACAAGTACAAGTGAAGCTCAGTACAATGAGTCGAAGCTTTAAATTTCAACCGCTCGATAGTCGTAGTTATATATTTATGTGTATGTTTGTGTGTGTGTGTGTTTGCGGCGGGTCTTCACATTAAATTGCTGGCAGTGGCGGCATTTTGTCAACTTATACTTAATGGTAATAAAAAGTATATCAAATCAGTGTCCTTAATCCCAGAATTGATGTTGAGCTTCCTCGCTGGTCCCGAGTCAGCTTCCCCTAGCCGGGTTCATAGTTTATGTTTTTTTATTTGCCCAACGTATTTATGCGACGGCATTTTTCTTCTTTTTTCTTTCCATTCGCCTTACTTACAATTCAATTTCTGAGCCAGCTTTGAATGTGGCCACAACGCTGACTGTCGTTGCCTAGTCCCTACCCCAAGTCACAGTCGCACAGTCATCGCAGCATTAAATTGAATTGCGGACGAAAGTCACGAAAGCCTTTAAAACTTTAAGTATTGCCACAGAGTTGAGCTTGATTGCTCCAGAAGAGAACTAACTCATCGATATTTGCGTGGCACATTAATTAATTTTCTTGTTGTGTCATAATTTCGCAAAGCGTCGCTAAGACCAACTCAATCGATGATGGCATAATTGCGGCATTAGTCAACACTGCGTATGCGCAATATTTACAGCAGCAAACTGTCGCTATCTGCTTAAGTCGCTGTGAGTGCGCCAAAAATGAACTGCCAGCGCGTCCTGCACTCATTAATCAAATGTTAAGGAAGCGCAGACACTGTGCAGAAAGCAAAAAAAGAAAAAAGAAAAGTAGAAACCCTTTTTGGCAAGATTTTTTGTGAGTTGGCCCAAAAGTATGCAACGTTTTTTTTTGTTGGTGTATGTGTACCCGACTGAATGTATGCATGTGTATGCTGCTGCTGCTGCGCTTGTTGAAAATGCATTTAAAATATACAAAAATCCAGCAGCGAGGAGCTAAGTGAAAAAGCGAGGCAGAAGAGCTGTCCTAGCGAAAAAAAGCAACGAGGGGTCGACTGAAGCTTGAGGAGGCCCCTCAGCATTGTATTTTATGCTATTTGCATTTTCTCCTTCCCCATTTACTGGCTACTCTTCGTCGTTTTTATTATTTTTTTTTGGCAACGCTACTCTCCAGTACATAAAAAAGAAGTCGAGAGGGCCAAACATACAGCCGAAACACTTATACATAGACATATAAATAATAAGTCCGAGTGTGTGTGTGTGTATACAGTATGGCGAAAAAAATGGGCGTGCTGCTTGCTGCCGCCCGCTGCAACATAAAAAACGCAGCGCAAAAAAAAAATACAAAATAAGAAAAAAATGCATTTTATATGCAGATGCATGGCGTAAATTGCAGTTACGTACTAAATAAGTAAAATTGCGCTGAGTATTTTTCACTTAAAAACTTACCCCCAATCCCAGCCAGCACAAAAACAAAAAAAAAAGTAGTTCAGAAAGAAAACGTTGCAATGAGAGGCGTGGCAGAGGGCAAATCTCTTAATTGGGTGCATGCAGGCAAAATAACATGCGAGCCGTGCGCAAATTGTGGGCCAAGAAGCGAATGGAATGCACTTGGCTCGATGGATGTGGATGGATGTGAGCTGTGAGCTGTAGCTGTAAGCTGAGCTGAAGTGCAGTCGCAAGTTAACTAGCCGGCAGCTAATTAAACCTGAAAACTTGGTCACTCTCTTGGATCATCGTGCTAGTCTACTACATACAAACAACACACTTGACGCTTTAGTTCTTTGAATGGAATGAAATTTACATTACATTGGGAATTAGACTAAGACAAGAGCTGAGCCAGGACAAGAGCGAGCTTCTGCCAGCTCGTAAGCGCCTAATTGGCTTGCCCTAAGAGCAATTGCCCCCCGGATACACAGCAAAGCACAGATAAAGATAGAGACAGACAGAGACACAGACTGAGAGAAAGACATTTGTTGTTGGCAGATGAGTTAACACATGCTCAATGGAAATGTCGTTTTGGTTTCATTTCCCGCACAGCTTTTGGTTTTCCACATGTCCGCAATGAGACAGACAAGCACAAGCGAAAGCAAAATTAAACACAATCAGAGCAGAAACTCATTTAAGGCGCTAAGAATTCGCAACAATTTCGACGACAAACAAGAACATTGTCTGCTTTTAAGCCTTTTGCTACGCAAAATAATACATAAACTTCTCCGTTTTTACAAAACAAAAGAAATTGCCGCAAACGAGCCTAATGAGCATTGTGTTCCCTTTTTTTTTTGTTTTTTGGTTGTGAAGGGATTATCAAACTGCGACACAGATTCCAATTTGACAGCGTAGTAGAGATGCTAAGCTGAAGGTGAGCTGACTGATTGGCAGTGTGTATGTGTGTGTGTGTGCAGGAAATATGTAAAATGGCAGTGCTTAAAACTGGGCCAGCACCTGGCTTTACTTCAAAAATCTTGCTTGGGGCTTTATTTATTTATTTATTAACATTTTACTCGGCATTTTATTTGATTTTTTTTTGTTTTTGTGAATTTGCAACTAGGCTAGGCAAGTGGCAAGGACAGTTGGCTGGCCAAGTGAAGATGCTTGCCTTGCTCTGCTCATTTTGTCAAGTTAATGGAGAATAATAAAGCGCAAAAGTAAATAAGTAAACAGAGACAATGGCAGAGAGAGAAAGAGGGGGAAAAACTACAACAATAAAAGGCGGCGCAAAAGCTGAGACGGCAAACGGCCGGAAAATAAAAAGAGGCAGGCCCAAGGCTCTGCAAACGAGCAACAGCAGCCCAACATCCCAGCAGGACAAGTCGAATGTCCGCAGTCGGCAGTCGACAGGCGGCAGTTAGCAGAAAGAGCAGCAGCAGCAGCCCTGCGAGGCATCTTTTTGTTTTATGCGAAATGCACTAAAAATATATTTAAATTTATTTCATTTTGCTCAAATGAACTGCGCGGGGGGCAAGCTCACAAGAGAGGAAAGGGACGGAGGTTTGTCCTGCGCCCAGGACATGGCCAAAGTGCAGCCTTGCAAAGGCTTGAGGGGGGGTCCAAAGCCTGGCGCCATCAGGGCGACGACTACGAGTACGTAATAAACTTGATTGCGCATCTCTCTTATGTACACTTATATATATATATTTTATTTTCCTTTTTCTTCTCTCTCTCCTCTCTCTCTCTCTCTCTCTTTCACTTATTTTCCTTTTTATTTTATTTCTATTTGGCTTTGTGCTTTTAGTTGTTGCTTTTTAAATAAAAATTTTATGAAATTTTTGGCAATTGAACTCAAGTTTTAATGGAGCGCCATAAATTAGTTGCGTCCTTCGTTCATTGTCCTTCGTCCAGTGCGTTTGGCCACTTGAGTCCCCTCTCTACTATGAAATTGGATACATGCGCTTAATAAAACACTCGAGAGGCTATTTCCCTCTCAGCAGAGAGTCGTCTGCTTAGTTGTCTGTCCCCAAACCCAATCTCCGACCCAATCCAAATCCAAATCCCAATCTCAATCCCAAAAACCCCAAACCCCATTTTCATCCATTCATTTTCGCTTGGCAACGACATCAATTCATTTTGTGCGCAATTAGATTTTTGTTGTTTCACACTCGCAACACAACACATACAAACACACTCACACATTCACAGATTCATAGTGAAGTTTCACAATTTGTATTTTTTTTTTAACTGTTGTCCAACTTTTTGCCAATTGCACTGGCCAATGACCATTCGTCGTATTCCCCTTTCCATCTAAGTTAATTTCTCTCTCTGTTAGAAATTCAGTTTTTTTTTTTTTTGGGAAAAGCTATTCAATGAATTTCACACACTTTTCATGTCATTCTAAACTTTAGCGAAAGCAGCAACACAAATAGAAATGATTTTAAAATAGAAACCAATTTTAAAGAAATGGTTTATTAAAGAGAAGAAAAAATATAAATTGTTTTGGGTGTTAGATGTCTTGAAATTGACTCTAAAAATAAAATAATAATAAATTAGAAAGCAAAAAATATTTTAGAATTTTTTAAATAAACTAAATATATTGCTTAAATAATTTGTCAGATGAAATATATTTAATATTTTCAGTTTCTTTAAGCTCTATAGTATTTATTCAATTCTCAGTAAAAAATCGACTGTTAATGTTATGCTGCCATATGAAAATGTTGTTTAATTTTAGCTTTTTATTTTCATAATTTTTTCCTTTGTATTTTTTCTTGCTTCAGCAATTAATTTAAGTACTTTTTAAGCTGCTTTTAAAAGTTAAATCCGCAGTGAAGAATTAAGCATATCCGCAGTAGATGGCAAGATGAGCTTCTGGCGCTGGTCTAATAAACATATTATTGCTAACAATTATGCAAACAACAATAAGAAGGAGTGCGAGATACAAAACACAGAAAGAGAGAGCGAGGCGAAAGAGTGAAAACTATTATTATAAGTACTCAGGATAAAGTTTTTAGCCAGCTTCTAAAAAATTTGAAGCAATCAACAGCGATGAAATTTATTATACGACTTCAAAGTTCAGCGAAAAGTTTGTACAATCAACAAACAGCGATGGCAACAAGGCGGGGGGAGGAAGTGAGCTTGAACACATTTTTTGAGGGTATGGAGGCGCCAAAAATTGTTGAGTTATGTATTGATAAAAAGCCGAGGCAATAGAGAAGACAAAGCGAAGAAAGAAGTTTTTTGGTGGTGGGAAGGGGGAGAGATATGACTAAGGCAGAAAATAACGTTGAGGCCACATTACGAAATCCTTCTTGCATTATCCTGTTTGTAGATTAAAATGAACTATTGCATGGCAACAACAATAATAACAACAGCAACAACACACAGCAGCAGCAGCAACAGCAGCAACGACAATGGTGAACAATGGCAACGGCAATCATAATACTACAAGCAAACGATAAGCAACACGAACGTGCACGTTCAACAAAGAAGAAGAAGAAGAAGTAGGTAGAGGTGGAAGAAGAAGAAGAAGTGCTAAAGAACAAGGCGAATGAATAAAAGAAGAAGCACAGAAGCCACAAACAACAACAATAACAACAGGCCAAACCGAACAGATAGAAAGAAAAAAGCAGAAGAAGAGACAAAACAAATAAATAGCAGTGTATAGAGTAGCTGAAAGAAATCTGTGAAAGACGACAACAAGAAAAGCAACAACAGCAACAACAATAATAATAATGCCTGAGATAATAATAAGAATTAAGCAAGAAAACACATCACAGACATGGGTAAGACAGGCCGCTCTATGAATTGGGTTTGGGTTTGGGTTTAGGATTGGGATTTCAACTTGGGGCTTGGGCTTTTTTTTTCCATGCGCCTTGCTGCTGGACTTGGTTGTTGCTTTAGTCGGAAAAACAGCAGCAGCAGAACACACGGCTTCCGTTTCCGCAGCCATTTTCGTGGGGATTTATTAGTTTTTGCTCGTTAGAACTGCGCACAGCTGCCGTGCCAGAAGTGTTTAAGCAAAGGCAGCCAAGTCCAGAGAACAACGACAACGACAGCAGCAACACAAGTAACAGCAATCGTAGGAGGCGGCGAGTCGACTTCATAAACCAACAAAAATTAACACCCTGCGCAAAAGATGAAGCTGATGCTGCTGATGCTGATGCTGATGCTGAATCTGTAACCGAATGACGTTGAGAACGAGCGAACGACTAAAACACATAAGCTGCTTGTTTATAGTTACAGCTTATGCTACCAGGCAGCATCGCTCCCTAACCCTCCTTCCTCCCCTAACCCTCTTCACTCCCTTACACACATTCTGGGAGGGGAAGAAGAAATGATTTTCTTTAGCTAAAACTGCAGCAGCAGCTGAGGGCAGCTTCTGTTGCTGATGTGCATCAAAGTGAGAATGATTGATTCAATTTTAAAGTTGTGTATGTGTGTGCGAGGGTGCGAGTGTGCAAGTGTACATGTGTGTGTGTGTGTGTGTGTGTAGAGTGTGTGGTGTGTGCTTTAACGAATAATCCCAGCCAGCGTCCGTCCATTCATTTCAGTGAATCTTTGAGCAAACTGCCACTGACTTTGGCTCCACCTCAGCTACTAATGCGAGAAATAATTACGAGAGTGAATTTATGTTGCTGCAGCGATAACAAATGCTTTTTAGCACCAACACCAACAGCAGCAACATCTCTCTCTCTCTCTCTCACATCTTCAGCATTTATTTATTTTGTGCAGTTGTTAAATCTCAAATCGCGCGTAACTTTTGCCAATGACGCGAATGAATTTTCAACCAGGGAACACACACAAATACAAGTGTTACTTGTGTGTATGTGTCTGTGTGTGCATTCATCTCTCAACATGTGGCAGACTGAGAAACGAAACTGAACTTTCTTCATCAACTTTTGCCACATCACAGATTAAAATTTGACTTTTTGGCACTGAGACTAGAGACTTTACTCTTGCCTTCAACTTGTGTGTATGTATGTGGACGAGTGGGCGTGGCTGGGCGGATTAAGATGAGTGACTTTCAAATTAGTAGATGCACATTGAAGTTCATTAGCAAAAGGAGCAAAACTTGCTTGATTGATGCACTTCTTTGCATCAACTATGAAACTTCAAACTAAAGTCTCAATATTCGTGACTTGAACTCATCTCAAAAATCCATGATTTGCTGTAATATTATTAAATTCCTTACAATTCAAAAGTAATCTTGTAAGTATCTAACAAAAGAAAAGGTTGAAAAGAACCTAACGCTACAATCAATGCGATTGCAAGTGCGAGTACTCGTTTAATTGCCGTTTATTGATACTTGAACGCCACATAATCGTCTTAATTACTTTGCAAACTAACTTTAATTGGGCAGCAGCTGCAGAGGTAGACAAGATAAAGGCGCCAATTACCAAAGCGCCGGCAAAGATTCAAAGCCACTTGCATGTCTGGCTGCCATTTGTGAGTCGCCCACCAGCCACAGGGATTGCCAAGAAAGAAAAAAAGGCCACGCGACACAAGAAAATAAAACGAAAAAAAAATGGTTGGAGGGAGAAAAGAATATAAAAAATAATGAAAGTCCCTTTCTTATGCTGCTCTAACTCTTCAGATGGGCAGCAGCCGTTGCTGCAGCGTCTCAATAAATAATAAAATAATAATAATCCAATCATTTCGTTACATCCGCGAATGGCGCCCAGTCATCAGCTGCAGCAGCCGGAGCAGCATCTTCGACCTCCTTCAGCTTTTGCCTGGCTGGCTGGTTGGCAGTGAGAGCTTCCACTTCCGCCTCAACGACACCCAAGGAGCTAGGACAGCCGGCTAATATGCGTTTCAACGGAAATTGCATCACAAGCCAACAAGATGGGGGCAGCAGAGGAAGCGGGAGAGTGGAAGAGAGGGGCAAGCTTAAGCTGCTTAAAGCCGCATCATCGACCGCGCCGCGACGTTGCGAGGGATTTATTATTGTGTTGGCTTTGTTTTTGGCCATTCAGTTTGAGGCATATTCTGTTGCTGCTGCTGCTTCAATTTGCTCCTTTGCTGCACTTTGAGATCGCCAGTTTGAAGCTTGGGGGTGGTCAGCCTTTTGTGTATGGCCAAATAATTTAGCCATGAAATTGCCGAGCAACAGGCTCAAATGGGCCTTATGAAATGTCCTTTTGAGCATGACTTGCACTTGATTTAATTGGCAGTGGGTAACCGCAATTGTTTGCACCAATCAGCAGACTTGTGCAATATTAATTTGGCCTATTTGCATGCGAGCACACAAATGGCAAACAGACAGCAGAGAGCAAGACGCAAGCATAAGATGGCTGAAATACTTCTCCCTGTTAGGCTGTAAACCACAACTGGATAGGCGCAATTACTTGGCAGCCTCATTTCAGATAGCGATCGGGGGCGTAATGAGGAAACATCCTTTCTGCTGCGGCTTCCATTAAATATTTATTTATTTATGCTTAGCTGAGGAAATATCAGATTTACGACTGAAGCGAAACTCTTGCCAAATTGCAGTTGCTTTCCCCCACCCCACTTTGGCATCAGCGAAGCATTACGACCCCCAAAATAAAAAAAAATAAAAAAAAAAAACCTAAGGCGATGGCTTTAATGCCATTTGCAAACGGCGCTGCTGATTTGTCAACTCTCAGTGTTCGCACTCATTCCACTTTTGATAATGGCCTCGCATTCGACAATTTCCTTCCGACAACGATTCATTCTCTGTGTGGCAAGGTGAAAATTGCAAATTACATCAAAGCAAATAAACAGGCAACGACATAGACCTATTCCCTCTATTCCTTCTATTCCTGGAAATTGCCAAAGGAAGCGTCGACGGCTAAAACCTAAATTGAATTCGGCGCTCTCTCCTCCTCCTCCTCTCTCCTGTTCGCTCCTTTTCTTTTTGTCACTTCTTCGCTACTTTTCAAAGAAATTGTCATGACAAATTGAAACAATTTCTTTGGCTTTTGTGGCTTGCCAGCATCGAAACCCCAACATTTTATGCAATAAATTAAAAAATTTGCTTACAAACATTGCCTTGCTGGTAGCAGTTTGTGGCGGCGGCTGATTCTGGATGCTAGATGGTGGAATGCAGATTCAGAATTGCGGGATTCGACATTTGTTTGCCGTTTAATGGAGCGTGTGGTTTTGTGCTAAAGCATAGAAAATGCTAAATTGAGTGATTTTTGATACGTGTGTGAAGACGAAACCAACTCGTATGTGTTTAATTGAATTTCTCGATTCAATTTTTGACAAATGTACAACAATTTTTGCCCGTAAATGTGGTCGATGAATTTTACACTTTTAGCACGTCTCGTTTAATCACATTTCGATGTGGAATTTAAAATATATTTTAAATATAAATACAATATAGACAGTCTTGCGTTGAAACTGAAAACTGAAAACACTTGTCAATGCCAATGTCTCAACTTGTATTCACTTTTTTTGTTGCTGTTGTTGTTGCCTTGGCCTCAGCTCATCGTTGTCACAATATCTGTGCTTTCTATTTGGACGGGCAATGCGCACAATTTCAAGAATGTCGCCGTAGACAGGCGAAGACATTGGAAACAGGACAAGCGAGAACAACACAACAACAAGATACCCAAAGACAAAAAAAAAAAAAACAGAGAGACAAAGAAATGGCAAAACATTTAATGTAAACGTTTTGTCGACAAATGTCAAATGACCATTCGTTTGGCCAACCAGAGAGAAAGAGAGCGAGACTGAAACACAGAAAAGGCGCGTCAAGGGTCCGTCTCGATGGAAGTCGTTGTTTCTGGGTCAACTAAGGGGAGATGGCACCTCAAATTAATTCGATTTAATGCTCCTGGAACTCGGGGAACTCGGTAACTGCAGCCCCAGAAAAGGTGCGCACAACTGGCCAAGTTGTCAGATTAAGCAACAAAATCAATGACAATTTACTTGACCCACACACACAATATAAGAAATGGGAATGGAAGGGGAAAAGTATTCTCCTTAGGCTAAACAAATTCATTTCATTAACAAAACGACATCGTCAAGGCGCAAAACGGCAAACGGAAAGCGAAAGTGAAAACGAATACGAAAATGGCCTAATTAAATGTTAATGAGATCCTCAATGTCACCTAAAAAGCCACGTGCCAAAATAATCGGATTCGGATTTTGGAAATCGCATTCAAATTTACCCGCCAATAAAATGTGGCAACTCATGCCAACTCGACCTTCTGGCCTAAGCTCTGCCAACAGCAAATCATAATTTTCTAAATATGAAAACTCATGCGACGGAGGAGAGGGGAGAAGTGATTTACCTGTAAATAAAATGAGCAGAAAAATGTGTATTAAATGTTATTTAGAAATAACTGAGCACAGCGAGAAACACACATACACACACACACAAGCTTTCATTAGCCGCATTCAGAGGGCATTAAAAATGACGACGGGATATCAATTTTTCTTCTTTTTTTCTCTTTTTCTCACACAGCACGCAGAGTGAGGGCAAACAGTTAGGGGCCGGGGGAGGAAGCTTTGGGTAAATAGAAAAATATGAAGAACGAAAATTAAAAAGTCTGCCAGCGTCAGGTCATTAAAGTGAACATTTTTGTTGACGGCATCGAAAGTAAAAGAAAATTCCCAGCGGACGCCTTCGCATTCGTTGGTTGGCTTGCAACATTATGATCACCATCTTGCCACACACTCACATGTGCATTATGTTGTGCATGTGTGTGTGTGTGATGAAATAATTTTTATGATTATTTCTTCCTTCCGCCGCTGGCTCATTCTAGTGTAGTTCGCCAGGCAGCAGCAGCAGCAGCAGCAGCTTTTATGCGCTTGCTGCTAAAAGTATGTGAGCATTTTCGTAACGTTTCGTTTCGTTACGTTACGTTTCGTTTCTGGTGCGCTTTTCTATTTTTCCCGGGCGCAATTTAAGTGCGACGTTGAGTCGAGCTGCTGTCCCAGCTCTCAGACTCTGACTCTGACGCTGACGCTGGCTGAGGCCAGATAAGCACAGTGGAAATAAACATTATGCTGCCTGAGCTGGGGACCATTGCAATGATCATCCAAGCATTAGACACGAGTGCCAAAGCACACTGCTTAAGCTATGAAAGTTATAGAAGTTTGAGATAAGCAAGAATTCGCTTTATCAAATGCAATTCAAATTTGTTAAATCTATATTAAACAACTATTAATAAGTTTCCTTAAAAGCAAATTCAATAGAAAAGAATTAAATTGTAGTGCGACATAAGGAAGAATACTCTTTAATTAAATTAATATAAATAATAATGAATTAAATTGAGAAATAACATAGAATTTTCTTCAACAAAAAATGCCAATATTAAAAAACTTTCAATAAAGTCCAATTTAATGAATTTCAAGTCAAATCTATTTACGTCAAAAATAATTAAAGTTTCTTATAGGAAAGAATTCTCTTTTTCAAATGCAATTCAAATGAATTTAATAAATAAAAAACAACTATTAAAACTTTGGCTAGAACTTATAGTTAGAAATGGCTCAGAAATTTTCTTAATATACAAATGTAAAAACAAAGAAATTAAGCCAATATTACACAACTATTAATAAACTCCAATTTAATGCGTTAAAAGCGAAATCTGTCAACGTCAAGAATAATTAAAGTTACTTATAAGAAATAATTCTCTTTTGTAAATACAATTCAAAAGAATGAAATCAATATTAAACAACTATTAATATTAGTTGTAGATAAGACTTATTTCTCTTCAACATAAATACAAATGAAATTATAAGTTCTTTACTAAATAACTATTAATAAACTCCAACTTAATGCGCTTAAAGTGAAATCTTTTAACGTCAAAAATAATTAAAGTTACTTATAAGAAAGAATTCTCTTTTGCGAATACAATTCAAAAGAATGAAATCGATATTAAACAACTATTAATATTAGTTGTAGATAAGACCTTTTTCTCTCTAATATAGATACAAATTAAATTCATAAGTTCTTCACTAAATAACTATTAATAAACTCGAATTTAATGCGCTTAAAGTCAAATTCTATTTACGTTTGCGCTTTGTGTTAGCTGACACCACTGTGCGCATACTTTTTTCTTGACTGTGCTCGCTTCCCCACTGACTACGATATGGAATTTCTTGGATTAAATGTTATGTTGGCATTATATTTCTTTCTTCTTACGCCCAGGCGAGGCCATGTCCAAGTCCATGTATACATTCCATTCTATGTATGTGTGTATGTGTGTGTGTGTGTAAGTAACGCATGCTGTGTCTTAATGTCTTCTTCATGGCTTCTTCGCTCAGCTAGCTAGCTGAGTGAGTGTGTGAGGCATTGTTGTTGCTACTGTTGCACTAATAGCTGCGGCTGCCGCACAAAAGTAGACTTTGACTTTTTGGAGCGGCAAAAATAGAGCTGAGAGTTAAGTAAATAATGCCAACACATGTAATACATCAAGGCGTGTGTGTTTGTGTGCTGCTTATTTATGATTCTCGTGCGCCTTTAAGCCCTCGCGCTATTGTAGTCAATTTGTATTGGACGCTTTGCATTTGTATCTTATTTTTGGCAGCAGCATTTCGTTTAATTTAATTTCGCGTCAGTGAAAAGATAGAGCTGCAAAATAGCTGAGAAAAGAAAAGCCAAGCCAAGTGTGCTGCAAATGCCAAGTGCATTGAAAAGAAAATATAATAATATTAAAGCGTTTTTTTGCGACATAGAACTAAGCACTTGTAAATCCCCACAGAGGATGTGCCGTCAAGTTAGTCGCATATACAAACACACACACACAGCTGGGACGCGTGTGTCGTGCTCGTTGCACTTATCCGCAAGCAAACATGAGGCGACCTCCGTGTGTGTTTGTATGTGTGTGTGTGTGGGCAAACTCATAGGAACTTATGCATAAGTGACATTAAGAAAAAGCTCTTCAAATGCAAGAAGAGAAACACTTTGGCAGGACGCTGCCTCCGACTCCGACTCCGACTCTGACTCAGCCTCAGCGCCAAGGAAAAATAGGAAAAACCGAGTAAAGTAAAAGTTTTGCCAGCTTGAAAGCTAAAAAGAAAATAACGGGAGAACCAACCAAATGAACGCAAAGTTTCGGTGCAACGACGACGACGACGACGACGATGGAATTAGGGATATGGCAGAGTCCCTCGTTTTCATGCAGCCAAGGATATGCAATCATCATGCGGATTTCCATAAGCATCCAGTCAGCCAGTGAGCCAGGCAGCCAGCGAGCTGTGAGTCGAGTTGGCAAATAGAAAATCAAGCAATGGGGAACACAGTTTGCACACGCAGTGGCACAGCACGGCGTACATCGGGAGAAAATAAAGCATAAAGAAGCCAGCCGGAAGTGCATGTGGTACACAAATACACACAGCAACGAAAAGAGACAGCTAAAGATAGAGAGAGAGAGAGGGAGTTCTAGAGAAAGGGCTGAGTAAGCTGCTGTGCGCAACTGGCTTAGCCCAATATCCTTTTTCGGTGCAATTTTAAACTATTTTCAATGGCATTTCCGGCATCGTTTTGACTTCAACTCTCTCTCTCTCTCTTCGATTCCCATTTGCCACATGCCGTTTTCTGCATTTGCCACTAGCCAAATGTTTGTGCATCCGTCGAATGGTTTGCTACCTTTTGCTCCTCCCTTAGCTCTGCGCTTTGCCTGCTTATTGACACTACTTCGAACCGCATCTTCAATATGAATGCCAACAACATTTTGAACCGCAAAAGTGCGAAGGTTGCTTCGATTGGTTGTCGAGCTCCAATTGGGGACAGTTGCTGTATTTGCCGGGATTACAGTCAGGTTTGCAATTATATTCTGTGGCCAAGGCTCAGCAAATACGACTCAAAGCGAAAGGCAACTGGACTGCAATACTTTTAATTATGCATTCATGGGGAAATCTCAATGTCGAAGCTCTGGTTTGAATATGGAAATGCAAAATTGATAAGATTGTTTAATATAAACACTCGATGGATGTAAAAAAAATAGTAATGAATAACGATAAATCACTATACAATATTGAAAGTGTTTTGCTCTTTCTTTGGAGTTCGATTAATATTGAAACTTTGAGATTCAAAGATTGCTGTTATATAAATATTAAAAGAATTCTTTTAATACCTTGGAAGCTCGGAATATATTCAAAGTTTTGGTATGTTAATACATAATCTTTAAGTTGCTTAAAAGTTAATAAATGATCTCAATTCAGTTTCCTTAATAAAAATGTATAATCAATTTAACGTTTTTCGATATTCTTTTTTCAGTTGCCCAAACTCTTCAATTTTCCCAAAAAAAAAATAAGCTTTTAACGGCAACTGGTGCTGCATTGTGTCAGCTGCTAACAAGCGGTTTTCGTATGCAATCGGGCAGAAAGATCGCCAGAACCAACATACACACTCTCTCACACAAATACACACACATATACAGACCTACATTCTTCACACATGTGACGAAAACGCAATCATTGTGCATTTCGCTGTCTACCATTTTGTGTGTTGCAATTGGCAGCAGTTAGCGACCACACGAATACACACTTACCCACACACACACTCCAACACACACACACTTAAGCACTCACACACACACAGCAGTAGCAGCAGCAGCAACATCGATGCTGTGGCACTTGTCGCCGTTTATTGATTCAATGATTGGATTTGTGTGAACCTTTTTAAAGCACGAAAAATTTGCAGTCAGATGCTTCAAGTTTTTTGTGCCATGTCCTTTCCCCCAAACCCCCCTCCCACCCCCGTACCCAACTGACCCCCAGGAGTCTCGCCCACGCCAGTTCATAGAGCAGCCTATGCCCTCAGCCCTCAGCCTTCAGCCCTCAGTGCCCCAGCTTCCTGCTCTTCTCTCTCTCTCTCTCTTGACTGACCCATGGCTTGTGTTTTTTGGTGAATTGCCTTTTTGCAGTGTTTGTTTTTTGTTTGTTTGTTTGCGTTTTCTCTTTCTTCTTTTTTGTTGTTGTTGTTGTTGTTGCTGCTGTTGTCGAGCTTTTGACTGTTTGCTTTGCGTTGCTTTAACGCTATTTCTGCTTTGTTTTGTTTTGTTACGCTTTACTCTATTTTGTCCTTCTCGTTTTTTTTTCGGTTTTTTATAAACATTTGGCTTTGCTTTTACTGTTGGCTTTGCCAGCTTCAACCTCAACCTCAGTCTGCGTCTCAGGCAGGATGCCGACTCCGCCCGAGTCCTGTTAATGTTTTTTAGTTGCCTGCTATTTTCTTTTTTTTGCATCATTTTTTTTTTGGGGGTCGTAAATTTATGCTAACAGTTCTCCATTGAAAATGCATAAATTTATGTGTTTACACTATGTGCAGGCGCAGGGGGGCGTGGTTAGTCGCACATGTGTTTACTTAGCACTTTTTATGGCCTGTGTCCATGGCAGTCCAATCCCGAGTCCAGAAGACTCGCATAGTGTGTGCGCCTGCTTTATTTACCAACATTCTGTTTTTATTTAGCATTATATTTGTATTTTCGGCTACTGTTTGCATTACTCCAGGGAGGAGGAGTTGCTACCTTTTTAAAAACTATTTGGATTTTCATAAATTATTATTTACATACATATCTCTGCGCATCCCCCTTGCATGTGTCAATGAGAGTGAGAGAGAGTGGAAAATCCCAACAATTAAGAGAAAACAAATGCGAACACGCACAGCGCATAAAATTCGGGACCATTGCTCAGGCGCTGCTCTAAAATTCCATCAGAATAATATATAAAGAAAACTACAAAACAACAACAGAACAACAACAACAACAACAAACAATGCCGGGTTAAGCAAAAGTGCACACGTAGTCAAAACTCCTGCTGCCGCAAATGCATTAAAACGTGCCAAAGTCAGCGACGAAAGCGAGGAGATCGGGATTCAAGTCAAGTCTGGGAGCCAAATAAAAGCCATTTGAATGGCAGGCGACACTCAAAATCGATACAGCGAAAGCGATGCAAAGGGAATGCAGAAGCGAATTGTAAATGGTTCGTGGAACTGTGCTCAAGTTATTGTGTTTTTGTTATATGGACAACCGTAAAACAGATGGGCATTTAAGATGGACCAAAGTCCGAGGCACTGGGCACTGGGCACGTCGTTGTGAGGCCATCAAATGGCCAAAGGCTCTGTGGTGGTCAACCTTTTTATGTTCTACTCTCGTTGGCATTAATGAAAAATGCATGAAATTTAAATTGTGCCAAAAGTGTTGAGCGAGACTGAAGTAGGTGGCTTTTGCTCCCAGCGGTGCTGCGATCTGTAAATCGACACTTTTATTGGGAATGTATAGAGAAAGAGCACAACTGACAAAGGGTGGAGAGGAAGGAAAGGGAGTCCAAAAGTGACAGACAAAAGGGCGACAAATACAACGACGACGTCGCCGCTGTCAAATGTCTGAATTTTGGAAATCGAGTTGATGTTGTTGGCTGCTGCCATTGCCGGCAAAAACAGCCAAAATGCTGGGCAAAAAAGAAAGAAGGCGACTGGACGCGAATTGTGAACCTCATTTTCTATGCGAATGCGACTGCCAAATGTCAACTGAATTGGGCAATGAAATGTTAACTTTTCATTTGACACGAAAGCGCACAAAAAAAAAACTGAAGGAAATGTGTGTATTCCCTTCTCATTTTTTTTCTATTTCAAATTGTCAGTTTGCCGCGGACCAAAAAATTGTAACAAAATCAAGATCGAATGCGGCTACAAAACTGCAAAAAAAAATCCAACTGACAAATTGTTTTTCATTTGTGCTTGCCATGGAAATAAATTGAATAACAATTCAAGCAATTTCAATGGGATCGTTAGCAATAAATGCAACTTGCCACAAATACTTTGAAAGTCTAGACGGCGCTTTGAAGTATTGATAGATTAAAGTTATATTTTGAGATTGAACTTTAAACCCGTTTTATTTTTGTTTCCTTGAAGTAAAGCAGATAGTTTACACTATTCATTGATAGCCTTAACTTTATATATAACTTCTTTAGTCGGATCGTTAGCAATAAATGACTAAATTACTTTTGTCTCTTTTACTGTTGAGCTCCAAGCTCCTTTATTCTTGGCTTAGAGTAATGCAGACTGCATACAACATTAAATTGTAGCCTGGCTTTGATGTGTATATAACTATTTAATTCAGATCGTTTACAATAATGGAAGCTTGCCACAAATTCAATGCAAGTATAGACGGTTCTTTTCAGCATTAGCTAAAGCCCTTTTCGAAACTTTTGTTTTTATTTGCTTAAAGTAATAAAAAATGTTAACAGAATTAATTTGAAGCCATACTTTTATATTTAACTTCCATTCAGAATTGATTTTAAACGTTTATTTTTTATTTAACTATTTAAAAGGTCTAGACGGTATTGATAGAATAAAGTTCTTTTGTATGATTGAACTTCAAACTTCTTTATTGTTTCTTTACTTAAAGTAATGCAGAATTAATTTCTAGTCTAGCTTTTTTATTCAACATCTCTGAGGACGCTGCATCAAGTGCTTAGCTCAAGCAGAATTTATTGTGTATCTTTAAGGCCAGAGCTGTAAAGTCGCTGATAGAGAGAAAGAAAAAGAGAGCCAGAGCCACAACAACTACAGCGAAAGCTACTCAATTGTAATGGGCGGCGGTGTGGCACGCCCACTGGCAGCGTACAAACCATAGCCAGCTTCTCTCTCGCTACGTTTTTTTATGCGTTTTCATTTGGCCAACGTAGGAAATATCTTGCCCACGGGGCGTATTAAAATCAATTCATTTAATTTTGATCAAAGCGAAATAAATCTTTGCGCTTTTTGCTTAATTTCCTTCTCTTTCGTTTTGCTACTTGTGTTACAGTCGCAGTCGCAGTGGCAGTGGCAGTGGCAGTCGTTGTTTTGTTCTTGGTTTTGGCTGAGTAAAGCGAGCGAAATGAGGAAAATCCACAACAACGGCAGTGAGTAATTTGGCCTCAGTGTTTCAAGGCTTACAAAGCGTGGAGGGTTGGATTCGGGGTTCGGGGTTTGGGGTCGGTTCGTTTGGCTGTGAAACAGCAGAGTAAGACAAAAAGCGCAAATAACACAGAAAATACCGTAAGCGAAATGAGAAATCATTAGTAAGTAAAAAGCTCAAACACCCACACACACATTCGTAGAGAGAGAGTGAAGTGAAGATAAAGACACATGAACTGAGTGCGGCGTGTAAAGTTTTCTTTCTTCTACTTATCGACGCCAGCGACGGCAACTGAATTAATTTTTCAATTCGCCAAACGAATTCATTGACTTTTTGTGTTCGCCTGCCAGTCCTTGCCACTCTCACACATACACATGCAGTCTGAAACACACACACACACAGAGACACACATACAAACACTTTGACGGAGGCAGCACGTTCGCAAGAGTATTAAAATCCCTTAAACAGATTTCATTTCGAACGCTTTGCGGTCGATAAATGCATTTCACTTTAGTGGTTTTTACACCCACACTCATGCACACAGATCGCATATGTGTGTGTGTGTGTATTTATGTATCACATTTGCCATTGCATACTTTTCGGCGTTGCTAGCAATTCGCTTTTGCCTCTGACTCTTTCTCACTCTCTGCCAACGCTTTTCCAATGATTTGCTGGCAAATTACGTTGAGGTGCCGCTGTTACGCTGTCTAACGCCCACTTCTCTTTCCCCTCCTCACCTACGAATTGGCTTTGACTTTCTTGCTGCTTTCTCGCCCGCTTTTCGCGCAGTCCACACACACACACAAACATACAGAACGAAAATTTTCCAAATTCATTTCCAAAACAAACATTTTACATGCATCTCTCTGTCATTGTGTGTGTGTGCGAGTCTCTCTCTCTCTGTATGTGTGTGTTAGTGGGTGTTACTATATATGTGAGTGTGTGGCAAGTGTTGCCAACCAATTTAAAAGTTTTGCTGTCGCTGTCGCCATCTCTCTGCACTGTGCAAAGCGAAAGTGAAGCACCGCCAGTGAAGCTTCCTCCACAGTTGTTCACGCCGTTTCGCATGATGCCAAAGAAACACAGAACCAAGTGCAGCATCGCACTATACAGTGAAGGCTGCTTAAAGAGTGCAGCTTAAGTAATTTCAGATTGAGTTGTGAATACGAAAAGGTGGCAAGCTTGTAAACCTTAAAGATTAACAGAGCTTAGAATAGAATGCAAGATGAGCATTACAAGTGCTTAGTTTTGCAAAATATTGCAATTGAGAAATGACACATAGACAGCATGAATATTGAATGAAATTTAAAATAAATATTGCTAATGGAATTTTGTGTTTTTCGGTGAAATATTTTAAAAGAAAGCGCATTAGTCTGAACAGCACTTTAAAGTATTCACTCTATTAAAGTGAAATGTAATATAAATAATATAAATAGAATTTTCATATTTTTCTATATTTGAAAACAAAGTATTAGAGACTGAAATTTGACATAAATATTGTCATTAAAATGTTGTCTTATTTTTCTTAGGATAACTTGAAATTAAATTATTAAAATAGTGAATGAAATTTAAAGTAAATATTGAAAATGAAATGTTATCTTTTTATATAAATGTTCCCAAGTTTTGAGCCGCACTTTGAAGTAGTTAAACCGCTTATTGTTCTTAAGCAATCTCCACTGTAGTTGTGGGCTAAAGTTGTTGCAGTTGTTGTTGTAATTGTTGTCGGTTAGTGTCTCTTGCTTTAGTCACCATCGCTGGCACTTGTTGGCTTTGCCTCGACGGCTCCTGCAGCGGCACTTCAAATCTCGCAGTTTGTTTTTGCTGCTTCGCATAGGTGTAACTGCTTTCTCTATGTGTGTATGTGTGTGGGTGTGTGTGTTGGTGGGTGTGTGTGTTTGCAAGTGCTGCTCAAAAGTTCATGCACCGTATACTGCACTCACTCGCTGCTTGCTTTGCTTGCTGTGTATACATATTTGTCTATGTGTATACATCTTTAGTATACATGTCTATGTATAAATTTAAATGCATGTGTGTCGTATTTGTATTTGTATTTCTGCGTGTGTGTGCACAAGTTGGCCACAGTTTCAGTTGCAGCTGCTTTGGCTGCTTGGCTGCGGTGTCTCGCTGTCTCCATGTCCCTTGCCCTGTGGCATGCTGCATATTTGAATTGGAAATTTGCAGCGTGCTTAATTTTCAATTTGCAATCATTTCAGCAGCTCGCTTTCTCTCTCTCTCTGTGTTCTATCTGGAGTGCTAATCAATGTGCGTCCCGTTGCTACTCAACTGTTTTTCTAGCTCTACTAATTAGCGTCTAAGTGCGCCTCATTGCAAAGTCAATTGTCGTCTTCGTCGTAGTCATTGTTGTTATTGTTATTGTTGGTTTGCAATCAAAACAACAACAAATGCGCTACAACAAAAAAGTAATCACAATGCCCACAATTTGGCTTACTTTTTGCTCATACACACTCTCAGAAATTTTCTTCTTCAATTCTGTTGTCGGAGATGGGCACTTCACTTTCTTGCTGAGCTTTTTGTAGTCGGTTTTCTTATTTATGCCTTGTGTTGTCTAACAATTTCCTCACACTTTTCGCACGCGCTCATCAACGCCTCCGCCCGCCTGTCTGTCTGCCTGTCTCTCCGTCTTGTTGTCTGTCTCGTTCCGTTGTTGAGTTTCCTTTCGCAAAAGGCAAAACTTCGCAGACTCAAGTGTGGAAATTTTCACTTTTTTGCCATAATTAAATTCATTTTCAAGTTGCCTTTGCTGCTGTGAGCGAGACGAGGTCTTAGTTTGCACTATATTTTAACTATACATTTTCCATTTTTCATTTTCATTTTTCATTTTCATTACAGTCTTAAGCTGGCAGAGCGTCCTCGCTTCACACACACACCCACACACAGCACAAGGCTAGCTTTGCCAACGTTTCATTTTCATACAGCTTCCTGAGCCGTTACTTCCGGTTTTCTGCCTGTCAGGCTCAGGAATTGGCCAAGCAATTGTAGCATCTCTCTGGCTCTAGGCCTGCGTTTTGTTACCAAGTTTTGGCTTAAGTTGTTTTTAAGTTGTAAATCTCCTCGTTTGTGCAACTTTCCCTCCCACGTTTCATTTTGCAATGCCACCAAAATCTAGCACACTGGCAAGTATCAAATTGTATATTTGTGGTTGGGAATATGAAAATTGTAACTGATATTTATGCTTGTAATGCCAACGCTTGACATTTAGGCCTCCCTCCCTTTCACCCTGCTTTCCTGCCTGCCTGTCTGTCTGTCTGTATTCCGGTCTGTGGCCTGTCCACAATAATTCATTTGAGAAATGCGTGTGCAATTTTTGTGTTATTTCTCTGGCAATGCGAAATTTTCGGTGTGCGAATTGTAACTTACATTTCAAATGACTTTCGAGAACTGAAACTGAAAATGTCTGTTAAAAATTATGACTTATTGGAATTTTCGTTTTACCCAACCTGCCCCAAAAAAATATTCTAATTGAATGTCATGCATGGTTGCCTCAGCTTACTCGTTTTGCATACACAATTTTTGTGTACTTTCGTATTTCTATTTTTATATGTATGTATTTATTTTAGTATTCCAACAAAATTGTATTTGCAACTGTCTCGTCGCAGTCGTACAACGGCTGTTACTGAGTGAAGTAATTGCTCAAATTTGTCTTTCTCTCTCTGGGAACAATGCTTTGGAGCACAGACAGAAAACTGATTGACTAATCGTGTTCCATCACTTCAATTGCACTGGTCGGCTGAGTTCTTTCACATTCAGATTGAAAAACATATTTGCAAGCACAGAATGTAAATATTTTCAAGCATTTTTATATTGAGAGCAGATTTCAAATTTAATAACATTGTCTAGACAATTTCCGTTGTAAAGCACCACACTTCAGTTTTAATAAATATTTCAAATTTCTGCCAGCAGTATTTTGGATTTTTTTAAAGTTATATTTGACAAAAAAATTAAATAATTGTAAAATTAAAATTAAATACCTATTACTCATTTTACTAAATTCTTAAATTTATTTTCGCTCACCTGGTTTTGAGTTGCTGCCAACAATTTGCTGCTGCTGCTGTGCATTCGATTGCTGCTGTTGCATTTGCTGCTGCTGTTGATGCTGTTGTTGTTGCTGCTGCTGCTGTTGTGGATGTTGCTGTTGGCCATTGTGCTGCAGATGAGCAGCTGTCACGGATTGCTGTTGCTGTTGCTGGGCGGCAGCGGCTGCTGCTGCTGCAGCTGGATGTATGGCAAGCAATTTCGTTTCCGGTGGCTTGTGGGGGCCCATCGTGATCTGCGGGGCCCCCATGGCTATAGTCGGCGCGGGCATCATTAAGGTCGACATGGCCAGCATAATTTGAGAGTGAATTTTGGTGGTTTTTTTTTTTTTGTGTTGCGACTGTGCTTCTACTTGTTGTTGTTGCTAGTGTCCAATTGCTTTCGGGCTGTGCGCTTTGTTTCTATTGATTTGTTGACCTCGCCTCGTTGTGTCCGTGTTCGTGTCCTCTGCTGCACTTGCTGAACCCTGTGCCAAAGGTCGAGCGTTAGCCTTTGTCGCCACCGCCAACGTCTCGTACTCTGTCTCCGTCTCCAGCTGCTGCTTCGCTCTTTCCTTCTCTCACATATATGACTTTGCCTCGACTTTGCTCTAACTGGCTCCGGGCTATGTTATATGACTGTGTCTGTGGCTCTCTGTGTGACTGTGTTTTTTGTGCTTCTGTGTGTGTGTGTGTGTGTGTGTGTAAACTTATGAAATATGCTTGCCGCTCTGTGCAACTTTTCTCCGTGTATTTTCACTTTTCTTACAGTGACTTCGTCGTCTTTCACGCTGAATGGCCCCTTGTGCTATGTACTACTTCGATGCTGTTGCTGTTGCTGTTGCTCCTTCCTCTTTCACTCTCTCCTCTCCTCTCTCACTCGCTCTCTCTCTCTCTCTCTCTCTCGCTTGCTCTTTCTCTGTGTTGTTTTTATTATTTTTATAATTTTTGCTGGCTTTTCTTTTACGTTTTGCTTATGTGTTTGTTCAACCGGAAATTCACGAACACGAGCGCACTTGGCTTGTAATTTTTTTCGTTGTCCTTACAGCCGTCTTCTTGTCCTTCGCAACGTTACATTCGACTGTTGGATATGGGATTTTTTGGGGATATAGGATTTTATGTATGCGACTGCCAGCTTGCCAGCATGCCAGACTGCCAGTAATCGCAAATTATTTTCCCCTACTGCTTATTGTTGCTGTTGTTGTTGTTCTTGTTCTTGCAGCAGCGGAAATTATAAATATTGCTGTCATATGTTGCTGTTGCTATTGCTGTCGCTGTCGCTATATGCATGCCAGACAATCAGTTAGACGTAGACTTCTTCAATTTCAATGTACAATACAACAACTCAAAAAGAACTGCAAAAATTATAAATAAAAGGCGTCATCACACAGTCGGAGAATCCCCGGCTCAATGTCGCTTGTAAACTTTCTTTGGGCATAGGCGAAGGCGAAGAGTTTTGCAAATTATTTTGCTGGCTGCTGACTCTGATGAGTTTTCGCAGTGAACTTTTAAAAGTCACCCAGTGTCAGTGATAACAACAACAAGAACAACAACAACAACGATAACAATAACAAGGACAGCAACAAACAGCGATGCAACTTTAATGAATCTCGCCCCAAAAAGTTTGTGGCTCGCAAAAGGCATTAAATTTATTTACAGTGCAGTCGTCGAAATGAAAACTGTGCCAGGGTTGAAGGAACTTCATGCAGTTTCCTTCCTGATGCTTTAATGTTCCCATAATGAAGTGAAATACGGAAAAAACGCAAATAAAAGTGCAAAATAATAATGATAATGATAACGAAAACAATTTGAATTACTTTTGAATGCTGTTCTTCTTCTGATCTGTTTCGAGAGTAACGCACGAAACAAGAGACGAGCGAGAAACGCACACACAAAAATACGGTTCTAAACGATTTTGTACGGCTCAATACGATTGTACGGCTCTATATACGACTTTACGACTAATTCGTCGCTTGGATGCCCCAAAGAACAGAAAGAACACAAAGCGTACGGTACGAGTTCGTACTAGACCGTTAGGCGACGCTTTTCTTACTGAACGCCAGCAGCACACGCATTGGCCAAAAACTGTGAAAAGCGCTGCCGCTGCCGACGACGACGACGACGATGACGGCGGCGCCGTTCCGTTATCCTTTGGCCAGGACATGGCAGGCGGACAAACGGTTGCCGCTGCCAGCGAGCGATCCGCGTAGGCAGTGGATACAAACGACGACGACGACGACGACGACGACGTCTTCCTCATCGGCGCCGTCGACATCGACGACGACGTCGTCGTTGCCGTTGTCGGGATGCGTTTCCCTACATTTCTCTCCGACGAGGCGAGTTACGACAGCGAGTTATATATGAGCACCGACGATGAACAGGACGAGGACGCCGGCGGCGAAGGCGAGGAGGAGATTTTGTGGCCCGACGCTGCCAATTACCAGAGTCCCGTTATTTGTGTCGCCTAAGCGAGCGAGCGAGCGAGCCCCCTTCGCGATTCTCCACTCTCGATTCTCGATTCTCGACTCTCGAGTAACACGCGCTCGTTCATAAAATATTCACGAATTGCTCGCTCTCATTCACTCACTAGTGCCACCTCGAGCACGCGCTGCTCTTCTCTCCTTCCTTCGTCAGTTGTCATTCTCGTCGTCCTCGTCCTCGTCGTCCACCAAACTTGTTTCGTTTGCTGCCTTTTCTACCATAGCTATGCTCTTCGTCCTTTCTCACGACGACACAGCATCGATTTGAGTTAGTGCGCCGAATCAACATCGAATTGGGCGCAAAACCTGAACTGAAGACCAACAAAATTTGAATTTTTCATAGTTTAACTTAGAAATATTTACTAAAATATTATTTTATAATAATTTCTTAAGCTTTAATTTATTTCGAAATATATATTTTATCATCTTTAATTGTATTTATTATCAATTTATAAATATATTTGCTTTGTTTCTAGCTTTTGCTTTAAAGGCAACTTCGAAAAATATTCTATGCAGCTCATGCAAGGCAATTTTCCCAGTATTTTTGTGCCCTAAGCTGCGAAACTGTTATACGTACTGATGAACATTAAAATGCTGTCTGAACGAGCACAGAACAAATGCAAAGAGCTAGCTGCATCTATTTTGTAACATAGCTCAACAGACACGATTTTGAAGCTGAAAGTAAAGTTGTTTAATGCATTTCAAAAAAATTTGAAACTATGTAAAATCAAATACATTTCCATTCAAATTTTTAAGATAAAAAGTCAAGAATAAAGAAATATTTATATCAAATTAGTATTTGTGTCTTCTGTTTTTGCAAAACAAATTTTAGTGCATTCTCTCTATATTTATTTTACAATTTTAAAATATTCTCTTTACATAAGTATTGATAGTAAACAAAAGAAGAGTAAAAAACAGAGCATAACAAGATCGACATATGTAGTTCGATCAAACTTGATCACTTTCAATATTAAGTATACGCTTATGCAGTACAATTTCAATTGTTCTCTTAATATATGTAAGTATAATTATAATAAAAAATAAAAGAATAAAAACAGCGAATAACGAGATAGACAATAATCGATATTTGATCACTTTTGCGTATTAAGTATACGCTTGAACAAAATATTTCAAATATAACGTATACGCCATGAAGTACAATTGAAATTTAAATAAATTGATAGCTAGGCGACACAGTGATTACGTTTTTTTTTTTTTTTTGTTGTTGTAGTATTTTTGGGTTTGAGTGTTAAGCGCGTGACTAATAGCATCAGTTAGTAGAGTGAATACTTGTTATACCATATTGATTGGATTATTCGTTGATGCAAAGGTGCATATATTAATATAAAATGTCAAAGCAAAGCTCAACGGTTCAGTGCGAGTTAAGCTTTAATTATATACATGCTCTATTTTTGGCGTAATCAAATAAAATGGTAATAAACGCTGCAGTCAAAAGACAACAAAATGTCAGTTGAATGCATCAATGCGGCTGTGTGGGTGCACTTAATTGCATATATAAATACATACATATATGTATATGTGACTATGTGTGTGTGTGTTCGCTAATAATAGCCAAGTTAGTCCGTGGAAACGCAGTGGCATTTTGCAGACTATGCAGTACATACACACCCTTAGTCCAGCCTCTCACTCTACCTCGCTTCGAGGTACACTCACATACGGGAGCCACTGTAAGCTGAGCCCCACTCATTTGCAGCATTTTGAAGTCATAATTACTGAAGAACATGGAACAGGAACGTGGCATACCAAGAGCAAGTGGGAGGGGAGCAGAAAACAAAAACGAACACCGCAATGACAGTTCTCGGATTCTGTTGTTGTTGTTGTTGGTGGTGGTAAAAAACAGAGCGTAGTTGGGGTAATGAGCGTTGAGGTGAAACGAATGAGGAGCGAAGGAGAAACGGGGCGAAAAGTGTCAACAAAAATAAGAAAAATACATAATTGCATGCAATTTAGCATGCGACATTATCATTGTTCTGTTTAGCATAAGAATCAGCGCCATTACACACACACACACATGAATGCAGTTATAGTAGTGTGTGTGTGTGTGTTGGGGGAAAGAAATTGCAGACTGAGGTGCTGTTGTCCAGGAGACAGCTTACTGTAAGCGCATTCTCTGTCTCGCAGTGGCAATCCAATGGCTGCGTGTTGCATGTGTTTAAATGTGACAGCAACAACAAAAACAACAGCCACAATAAAAACAACAACAACAAGTACAACAAGTGTGTATAATAACAAAAGTGACGTAAACAATGGGAGCCAAGCGAGCTCTTCGCGACGCAAGAACCCGAGCCAAGGGCCGCTTTTCTTTCGTAGCCCATGAGAACAGCTTCTTCTAGTAAGTCCTATGCACGTGTATGAGTGATTGTGCATGTGTGTGTGTCTATTTGATGTGTGTGTGTGTGTGTGTGTCTTTGTCAAGACAATTGCCCTTTGAATTTTTAAAATCACTTTAAATGAAAACAAAAACAGGATTCCTTGTGTTCTCGTCGCTCCCTTTCGCATTTCGCATTTTGCCATTTGCCTTTTGTTCTTTGGACGTCGCTTGTTAGGTAAATCAGCGTCAAATTGGACTGTGCAGCGACAGAAACAGCAACCTCAACAACAATAGCAACAGCAACAACAGCAACAATGCAGGGGGAGGGCAGAGTTATAACGTGCTTAAGCGTCTTTAACTAAAATGAGGCTAAAAATATTCCCTTCGTAATGAAGTGCATGACGGGTGTGTCTTCATATCATCATCGCACACACACACACTCACACACACACAACAATAGCGCATTGTTTATTGTTGTTATTATTATTGTTGCTGTTGTTGCTGTTTGTGTTGTTGTTGTTGTTGTTCTTGTGGCAACGCGCAGAAAATTAGGGCATTGTTTAAGCCAATTAGAGGGTTTAGTAAAGTGCCACAGCGTCGTCAGACGAAGTCATACGGGGCGCATGAGTAATATACACGAGACTGGTCGGTCAAGTTGATTTGAGCGCAATGTTGATGGCATTCGAGAAGAGGTCAAGCATGTCTTAAAATTACATTGCCAATGATTGAAGTGTGCATTTTACAAGCTGCTGGAAGCTGCTTTTCCAACGAACCATCTTCAAATGCTCTATACAGCAAAGCGTAGTCTGTGTGAACAGCAAAAGCACAACCAATTGCCAATTAAGAGAATATAAATCTGATCAAAACTAACTGGACAATGAGTCATGTTAAGTCAAGGCGACAGCTTTGAAATACCTTTTGAGTCGAAGACAAAAGCCTAAAATAATATCGACAGTCGCCAGTTTGGCAGCTCGAGTCATAATGTGACGGCCATGGTGCTGCATTAAACAAAAAGCACCTAAGCACCTTTTGGGCGACAGTTTTAGACGCCACCCGAGACAATTTCAACCATCGATGGGATAGCATAACCCACAGAGCACAGTCAACTGGAGTGCGACGGGGGGTCCTTGTTGGGTGGTCTTCGTTTATATCCGGAATGTGCAAATTTTCGGTTGCTTTTGAGCTCGCACTAAATAAATTGATGTCCACATGCTCAAGACGACCCAAGCACCAAAAGCAACAACAACGACAACAACAACAGCGAAAGGAAAACTCATCAGAATGAGCAACAACAACGGGGCAGTAAAAACGAAATAAGTGAAATATTTATGCACATTTTGGGGCGAGTTTGTCCTGGTTAGGTGCCGCCTAATGGGGGTCACACTTGGCGCTTTAAATGTTTAAATAGGTGTGTCAGATAATGGAAATAAGTACCCGACCAGGGACTACAGCTGCTTGATGAGCTTCACCTCGAAGTCGAGTTGGAGTTGAAGTTCGAGTTGATGCTGAGAGTGAGAGAAGTGGCAGGAAATGAAGCTGCAGGTGGGAGCGAGTTCATATAAAAAGTTACAGCTCGACGTGTCCATTGATTATGTCTACATTTCCAGCTCCATCTGCCATATTTCCATCCCTCTCTCCCTCTTTTATTCTCTTGCTCTGCGTTGCGTTTACTTACTTCCCCCGTGTGTTTGTTTGTTCTAAATTGTGTGGAGTAACATTTTTGGGATATTTTTTTTTTTTTGGTCTGTTGTTTGCCTTTCCTTCGGGCTGCAGTGCGACATTTTCATTTGGTATGTTTTGTTGTTGACGTTGCTTGTAGGCTGCCACCATTTTTGGCTTTTAACTTGGCTAACGATAATTTGTTTGGCAACTGCCATAGACGTGGCTGTAGCTGTAGCTGTAGATTTTGCCGCCATCGCCAACGGCCTCGTAATGAATTTTTATGCTCCTTTAATGTATTTTACACAGATACGATGCGATGTCGACTTTGCTTGCCACTCCCACGCTTCGGCTCATTTTTGCACTTTAGCGTTTTAGCTATGCTAATTATTAATATTTTTTAATTAAAATATGCTCCAACCGCACAAAAATTAACTAACTAACTTACCCGTTAAGCAAATAGTCCATAAAACACAAATAAACACAGAAAACAAAAACTGTGAAGCAGTGATAAATATGAAAAGGGTATTTAAATAAACAGAATTTAACATAAAACACATTTAAGCAAATAACTTAACTACGCAAATTTAATTACACTTTAAAAATGCAAAATAAGGACTCTTTTTGTGTCCACTTGACGACATGCATAATTGTGGATTATGATGGACGATCAATGCAAGAAGGTATGGATGGGCAGGCAAATGCCTCAATGAGTTATGACTGCTTGGCAAACTGCGATTTAATGTACCGCGAAATAACTTGAATAACTCAAATAATAATAATGGACTGAAATCTCATTCTGGCAAGCGGCTCATATATCGTGTTCTGACTGTCAGATTCTGTCAGAGTGAAGTAATGGCCATCCATATCCCAAGGAAATAAAGTGAAAATATAAATTGAAAAGAGTTTTATGATATGGGATTAAATATAAGAATAGATTAAAGAATATAAAATATATAATATAAAATGTGGAATATATAAAATAAATATAAAATATAATATAAAGAATATAGAATATATCGATTGTTTTATATATTTGTTTCTTATATTCAAGGACAACAGACTTGCACATTATGGATGACTTCTAATTGTAGTTCCACTTTCTATGCCTCTCTCTCTCTCTGAATCTTTTTACATCTTCAACTCTTTCTCTCTCTGATTTAATTTTGGCAAATTTACGGGCCTGGTAATATTTTGGCTTGTCGGGAAACTAGGGACATTACAAGCTGCAGCTGCAGCAATATCAGACGCAAAGGCAAGGGCAAAACGCATTGCGGAGTCGCAGTAACTGCACATAACTGTATAATTTATATTGCCCATTTCGCTTTTAGTCGCACACACTCACACAGTAACTGATACATATATGTATCAAACAGACACACACACACACTAGCAAAGTGCTTTTGCGACAAAGTAAATTGTAAAATGTCACCCATAAAGCGTAAATTGTAACAAAAAGCACTCGAGGCCACGCAGTGATTTAAATTTTGTACTCTGTAGGCTCTGCTTCTCGACTCTGAATCTGACTCTGACTCTGACTCTGGGTCTCGGTCTATAAAGTTATGTGTCCCTCGTTTTTGGGGTTACCCTACCAAAACGCGCAGCTGGCGCGGCGGTTTGGCCTACACGCCACTTGGCAACTCTGGCGACAAGTAACGACAATCCACACGCACAGCGCGGTTCAATGTATCTCTTTTTCTCTCTCTCTCTCTGTCTGTCTATGTGTGTGTGTGCACAATTTACACAATTCATAATTCATGCAAAAATATTGTAGAATATATATATAGTATATATAGATATATGCACAGACATTGGCGATACGCTACGCATAAATCTGTGCATTTGCAGTTGCCGCGACAGACGCAGTTGCAACTGTGGCAAACTCTAAATGTAATTGTAACGATGTAACTGCAACTCTGTCTCTGTGTGTGTGTGTGTGTGTGTGTTTGCCATTTAATTGAGTTTTGGTATGCAAAACACTGGGCCAAAGTGACAAATTGATTATCAGCCGCTGCATAAAGCATGAGCACTTTAAATTCAATCGAAATTATGCTTCAACTCGTCGATACACAGACTCAACTTGGCTTTAAGCAATGTTCTCGACTCTCTATGTTCTATCGACTCTATCGCATATTAAAAACGGAAACAATTTATTTTACGCACTATTGAACTTTAGACTGAACGATTTTTCTTTGCCGCAATTTGAACAAATATTAATTTTTTTTTCTTCTGTTTTTTCTGTGTGTGTGTTTTTTTTGTATTCCTTTGGTTTCTGTACTAGCTGCTGCCGTCTGTCGTCCTTCGACGAATCGCCTTATTCATGATGCTGCTCGGCAATGTCTCGGATTTTCTTTTATTTTACAACTGTGGCACAGTGTTTCACTCTCTCTCCCCTATTTTGTTTGCTTCCTTTTGCTTACCCCGCAAGACGACGACAATCAATTTTTCTTCATCACAAAATTGCATTCTTCAAACAGAGGCACAGCGATAGAGAAGTGAGAATCGAGCGTGGAAGCGAGAGGCAATGAAAACACAAAAATTCGCACTTTATTCATTTCCGCCAGCTTCCTCTTTGTTTTCCTCTCTTTTACTCAGCTGTCTCGACGGCATTTAAACTGCTGTCTGGTCAACTTGTATTGCCTTGTCGCTGCCGCCGGCTGTCTCGCTTGTTGGATTTCTTCTTATTTTTGTTTGCATTCATTAATCAACTTTCAAATCTTACCACAACAATTGCGCCTCACGTAGAGGCGAGGTACAATTCACAGCACAGATCGTCCTTGCACTTTGGGGGGCACTTAGCACTAATTTGTGGCCGCTGTGTTGGTGCCACCGACGAGCTTTTGTTGCAACCTGGAAATGCCAATCAGCTGGCACATGAGCATTGCCCCATCACTCACATGGCCAGCTGAACGGCAACGGTTAGCGGCAACGTCAGATTTCATTTGTCTTAGTGTCGGCCAATGCGTCAATTGTTACCAGTTTGCTTAAAGTCTAAGCGGACAGCGAGATAGCGAGGGGAAAGGCAAGAAGAGGAAGACGCAGAGAGATCTGCTGGCAGGCAGCTGACAGCTTCGTCGTTTTGGGTGCTTAAGGGTCTTTCCCAGGCACTCAGTGAGTCATTAACAACCGGAGATGAGTTTGGTTTAATGCGGTTGCCGTTTACAAATGGAATTTTTTAGTGGCCTTCCCCCCCTCAGCCCCTTGCCAACCTTCTATACCCACACAGTACACTCCTTGAGGATTTGGGCAACGGAAGTCACTCGATGTGTGTGTGTGTACAGGAAGTATAAGTATGTCAGCTGAATTTGTGCATTTCTCACAATTTAATCCTTCACTCTGCCATTATGAAATCGTTGGCAAAGCCAATGGAATTTCGCCCAGTGTAATCAACATTAGTCACAATTCTCCTCTTTCTTCTCACTCTCTGAACTTTTTGCCATTGCAACTCGCAGTTAAACGAACCTTCACCTGACGCAAATGATGAAAAGTATTAAATCGTAAAGTCTTCTTTTTTCGTGTCTCAAAGCAAAACAAAATTTCCTTTTTGACTTTTGTTATTACGCTGAGCATTTGCAAGTAAGACGATTTTCGCATAATAATTGCTAAGTATATTCATTACAGAGCACTCTCAATGATCTGCTTGCTGCTACGTATTAAAAACTAATTAAAAAGCATTAACTATTGTGAACGAAATATTCTTTAGAATTTGGTCAAATGGTTTTGTTACCTTTTTGGCCCAGGCGAGAGTCGCAAAAGTTTTCATTAGCCACAGTTTTGGGGAAAAGTTTTTGGGCCAAAACGAATCTTTTACAGTTGCATGCCAAGCATCGTCGCCTACTTATGACAAATTTCTGGTCAACTATTTATGCTGTGAAAACTTTATATGCCTCGGTCATGTGATATGGTGGCAAGTGTGTGTGTAGCGAGGGGGCGTTGCAAGTGTTCAAAAATTTATTTTGAGACTGCAAAGCGTAGCCGAAACCAATGAAATTTTCTAAAATACTTACGACAACGTGCAAAGTGCACTTGCCCCCCACTCATAAGTGAAGAAGTGCTGTAACTCACTCTCTCTCTCTCTCTCTACTATATGAGTGGGCGTAGCATTTTGACTTTAGTTAGTTGGCTTTTACCTTAAGTTTTGGCCGATTTCACAGACACAAGGACAGACAGCGAGGCAGGCAGGCGGGTAGGCAGCAAGCCAGCATATTTTTCTTAGCCTGCCTCTTGGCTCTCTCTCAGTGTGTTATGCTGGCTTGTGTATGTGCATATTTTTGCTCGCTAGCTGAGTAAGTGTCTGGGAGTAAAAGTTTTGTGAGAGTCAGAGTCAACGGTCAATTTGCTTGAGATTTGAACAATTTTTGGTTGCCTCGGGACTGTGCCTAATTAAAATGACATTAAAGCCGAAACGAAGAAGCTTTTGTTCCAAGCAAAGCAAAGCTGAGTAGAGCGAAAATAAAAGAAAGGCAAATGGTAGTCGCATTTGGCCTTCGCTCGCTTCGAGCAGCTAGATGGGGCGGGTAACCAAGCGAAACGTCGACTGGGCTCCATACAAATTGCAGTCAACATGCTGCGCAAGTCGAGCGGAACTGGCAAAGACAAAATGAAATACACATGAGCGGGAACAGGACACAGAAGGCAAACGCCTCGCATCAGGCAGCAGGCAGAAGGCGGCGCATTAGACCAGCCAGTGACAAATAAACAGCTGAGCAAGGGGTTGGCGGAGGGAGGTACACAGTTATAGGGTAAAACAGGCACAGGACGAGAACGAGGACAATTCGTCGTCATCAGCAGCTTCATTTTGGATTTAATGTAATACGCAGCGACGAGAGCTGAGTGAGTGAGTCAGTCATGGGATAGCGAAAGCCAAAAGAGACCTAGAAAATCATTGCAGACATATGAAATATTAATAATGTATGGCCACACACACACTCGCACACTCGCTCGCACACATAAACAATCATTTGGCCCCCCTGAATAACTGAGGCAAAGTGTAGTGAAGCAACGCGCAAGGAAATGGCAGGCTGATGATCCCATTTCCGAGCGGTAAGTGATGCCAAAAGTCAGTCAGTCACAACAGCAGCAGCAACAACAACAGCAACAACTGAGTGTAGCTTCAGTCCAGCAACACAAAAAACAGCAACAACAACAACAGCAACAACGACAGCAATGTTGTAGGCAAACTGGCAGCCTTCAATGAGACTGAATCGACTTGTGCATTCACTCTCGTTCTCTCTCTCTCTCTCTCTCTTTCTGTCGTTCTCTTGGCATGGCCTCCTGGGCACCTCCTGGGTAAAATAAGGCTACAGCACAAGAAAAAAACGTTGCCTGTCAGTTGCTCAGTGTGTGTCTGTGTGTGTGTGTGTGTGTGACTTAAAGGCAGCAGGGCGCATCCAGGAGCAGCTAGAGTCCTTTTCATTATAATTTAAGCATGGCAACATGACAACGTGGTTAACTTTTGCTTTTTCCCCCCTCACTCTCTGTCTCTCTCTCTCTCTCTCTCTCCTTTGCTGTGATCAGAGTCTGCGGGGAGTTTTGTGGCTGGTAATATAAAATTGCCTCAAAATGTTTGCCACTTTTATGCTCCTGTGCTTCAGCATCAGCATCAGCTTGAGCTTCAGCTGCTGCTGATTCTACTTCATTTTCTTCACGTCTTTTTTTTCCCATTGCCCTTTGACATGTTTGGCCGTGTCTTTGCGCCAAAGGTTGTGGCAATTAATGAGCTTCAATTTGAAGCGTGTGTCCTTGAACAAGCTGCTGCAATTGCACTGGAAATCTGTTTGAGCGTTCAAATTGTGGCACACAATTTACACAGCATAAGGCTCTTGATTAGATTTAGACTACAAAAAATGATTACAGTAGAGGAATGCAGTTCGCATTATGTTGCCTGTTTGTTGGGCTGTAACTGAAGGTTTTTAATTACAATTTTCTGCTGCAGCAGAAAATAGAAATTCCATTTGTTGTGCGTCTAGAAATTTTGTTTATGTTATGGCTTTACTTTCAAATGCCTTCGATATAATACCATAAAATGGAAAAAGGCTTTAAAATGGAAGAGTTCAATTGGAAAAGTGTTACTGTTATTAAACCTTCAAGTTGTGAAAATAATTGGATTTTTCTTTACAAATAATTGGGTTTTTCTTTGAAAATAACAACACAAAATCCAAAAGAATCTCTGCTATCAGTGTAAATATGAAAATTTCTATTATTTCGCTAGAATCGAAATTATTTGTAAGTTGCATTTATTTGCTTTGTAAGTAGCTAGCTAGGAAATGGAATAATTGAATAATGAAATCAATTCATATACTTATGCTATGCTTAAATATTGATTTTCTAAACAGAAAAATTGAGCACATTTAATTCGTAATCTTTGTTATATTTAGCGGAATAAATTCTTGTTATTGATAGTTGAAAATTAATTAAAAATTTACTTCATAATTATTTTTGAAGAAAACAAAGCCTTTCACTAAAGGAGCTCAAATTATATGTGCTTAAAATTTTAGCTCTTTCTGTGCAAATTTAAAGAATAAATTAAACAAATATAATTAAAAGTTTCCTATTGGAAGAATAATTGTATTAATTGTATCTCATGTTACTCAAGCGCAGGAATGTAAAAAAAAAACAAGCAACAAAATTTGCATAGCATAAAATTTAAGAACTGGAATTTCGCAGAACCTCCGAAGAAAAAATCTCGATATCCCATCACTCAGCAGGCGATGCCACCCAAGGCTGGGATTACCCCCGCACTTCCCCCTCATCCACTCCCAGCACACTCCACACACATCGTATCTGTTGCCAGGACTTTTCAATGAGCGACATGTGCTTACAATTTGTATGCATAAAACAAACGAACATATAAAGCAACAACACATACGAGTATTGGAGTGTGTTCGGTTGAGAAGGAAGGGGAGGGTGAAGGGGAGTCTTTATTATTTATTTTTATGCTTTACGATATTTATGCTTTTTGTCAGCGATTCGCATACGAAGCAGCAGACGAAGAAGGAGCAGCAAGCAGCAAGCAGCAGCCGTTGCGATGGGCAATGCATTTAATTAATGAAGAAACCGCTGGACATGCTTGTAGCTGATGGAAGAGGGGGAGAGCGGGGGCATACTTTTAATAAGGCTGAGCAAATAGGATGCCAGGATACAGCTGAACACAGAGTGTGTATGCCAGAGGGCTGTATTGGATGGGGGAGGGGAGGGGGGTGTATACACGCACATACATATGCCATGCCCAGGCCGCGCATTAAGCCTTTGACATGCGCCAATCGTAAATCTTGACCAACATATCTGACCAGTGTTTGCGCAATGTTCTCCCCCTCCCTCTTAGCCATACCCCCAGGAGCTGAGTGGGCTGTCGAGCTGAGCTGTTTGTTGTGAAAGGGGGGAGTGGTAGAAGGGGTAGAAGGGGGGCGCTTCGCCAGTGAGTTGGCTGGAAAAAAATGGCCGACGGCGTCGCTTTGTCCTTTGACACCAGGCACTGACAAGGCCTATGCAAATATTTAGTAAATGAATCAGCGCTTTGCGACTGTTATCATTTATGCCACGCCCCCCTCCCCGTTCACATACGGACACACAGTGTTCAGTTTGCTGCTCAACGAAGCAAAGGATATGCCCAGCTCTCGTTCTCGTTCTCGCTCTCTGACAGGCGACAGCGAATTTGTCAATTTGTAGCAATGACTGTAAACAGACAGGCGGCCAGACCAGTGAAGGCTTTGGTTTCGAAGTGGGTTGGGTAGAAGGGGGGGAGGGGATATCGGATATCTGCTTGGTTGTAGGTACAGTTGCGGGTCCGAGCGTCAGGGTCGCATATGCGAAACGAGTCTGCTGCTGCTCCATGCTCTCGCTCTCGCTCTCCATCTCGCTCTCCCCTGGCTCGCCATCAACTGCTGAAATTTATGGGCCGCCTCGAAGCGTAGAGCTCGTGACGCACTTGTCCAGCCATTGCCAGAGCTGCCAGCGGCTATGCATACAAAACGCTGCGGCAATTATCTCAAATGCAAATGCTTGGCTATGCCGAAGGGAGGGCGTTGCAAAACGGGGCGTGGCATGGCATTGGCTAAGCACGTAATGAATTGTCTTTTTGGCAATTCGATAAATTTTCGACTCTATGATGCTGCTGATGCTGCTGCTGCTGGTGCATCGTTTGGCTTAAGCTTTGCGCTTGCAATCCAATTCCAAAAAGACAGCTTCTGTCCGCCCCTTCCACCATTTGCCCTTCTTCTTCGACACTCTGCTTTCTCTCTCGCTTGCTTTGGCAGCCTGCAGCAGCATGCGCTGTAAAGTATACTACGTTTTATGGTGCGCGTGAAATACGAATCGCGAGCGTAATTAAAAATCATAAGAAATGAAACACAAACAGAAATAAACATGTCATAGCTGAGAGCATGGAATTGCAGATACACCCCCTCCCCCTCTTCCCACTGCCACTGCAAATCTTTATAGTTGTGTATCTGTGCCTTTGCGAGTGTGTGCCATAAAAATATGCCAAAGGAGAAAAAAGCGAGGCGAAAGAGGAAATAAAAATAAAAGCGCTGAAATAAAATAAATTGCACTCAAAAATCCTTTTCCGTGCCTGCAACTCATTACAAATTTTATTACAGATACTTGCCAACACACACACACACACTGAGACACACACAAACACATGCGAGAAGCAGCCCAGATACAGTTACAAACACTCGCACTCATTGCCAGATAGCTGCATATAAACACAGACTGACATTTAATACAACACTTGATGTCGCTCATTAAGAAGAATTCAGCGCACGAACGCCATTGCAGACACGCCCACTGGCCGAATACCCCAAACGCCCAAATACTGTGCGCTGCTCTGTGCTGTGCTGCACTCAAGCCAAGGAGCCTCGAGGTGGGCAACAAGAGGAGAGCTAAGAAGAGAGGGAAGAAGATGAAGTGCTGGATAAGGCGAGTGCGAAGGGATAAAAAAGAAACAGCGCCAAGCAAAAGTGGAACTTGTTGCCGAATAAACAGCAGCTATTACACACACACAGACACACACACGCACACCCTCGCACATGCAGCTCTAAGAGGCTGGCCATAATGAGCATACATAGCCAGCGAGAAGACAAGGCTATGCATGCAAACCCAAGCCCAAGCCCGAAGCCGAAGGGTGTCTGCCTCAGTTGCTGTCTCTCTCTTTCTGTCTGTTACTCAAACAGCAGCCAAGTGTATGATGTGTTGTTATCGCCGTCGCTGTTGCTGTTGCTGTTGTAGTTGTAGCTGCTGCTGCAGTTGAGTTGCTGCTCTCGGAGTTGTCACCTGCAGCAGGCGACGGAAAGCGGCAAACTGCAAACGGCAACATGACTACAACTTGTCTACATTTCGTCTTCTGTCTGCCGTCTCCACTAACTTGGCTTGTAAGCATGCTCTATCTGTCTCTCAGTCTGTCCTCGTGTGTGTGTGTGCGTTCTCTGTTCACTTTACATACACTTTTTCCACTCACTTAACGCATTAGAGGCTGCTGCTTAAATACGCGTATGTGACCAACATGAGAAACCTATTTAATATGTACTCGAAAAGTTGGCAAATTTCATGATTTCCAACAAGCATTTATTATTATTAGTACTTAGACAAGTTTTGTGGGCATTTTGCGCTAAGTTTCACTTTGCTGCCGCTTTGACAAATCATTTCAATGCGGAACATAAATGGCAATGATTGTGCGCTTTCGATATGGCCATTTATGGGCCTGTCAAACTTATCATTATGATTGTGCTGTGCACTACAAAAACGAAGTTTTTATTCACATTTTATACATTCCTTTTATGCGGCAATCAAGGCCTATGCTATCAAGTCAAGCGGTACACAACAACAACAACAGCAACAACAGCAACAACAATGGCAACAAAAAGAAACCCAAGTATGTCAAATTAACAATGTCATCAAAGAGATTTAACATGTTGGCGCTCTTCATGTCCTGCTCGCTCGGCAAAACCCGTGTCCTTCTTGTGCATGCGATTACAAGGCAAATCTTTTCAAAGCTTTTAACAAACACGCTCAACCGCACACAAAATGGCGCGCACACACACAGCGAAAGAGAGCGAGGGAGAGTGTGTAAGAGGGTGCGAGGGAGATGCCAAAAAACTTTGAATTAAAATGCGTTTATTTGGGCTCTTAACACGCTTCGTGTGTGGGACAAACACACACACACACCGACTCCCACCTCCGACACAACTTACGACGACGACGCCGACGACTTTGTCGCTGAATTGAACCGAAATGGAGGCCCCTTTGCGAAAAAATCTTAACCCAAATAACTTTGAAAACTATTCAAAACATTTGCTTAATATTCGCATGCTGCTGTTGGGCGCTCGGCGCCTGCTACAGAGACACTCAGCGATGACTCGCAGCCGGAGATGGAGATGGAGACAAAGTCGAAGTCGTCGTTGGAGTTGGAGCCAAAGCAAATGGCGCCCACACGCGCCAAATGAAAGCGTTTGGTAATCCCTTGTTATCTTGATCTCTCTACTCGGTCACACACACACACTCGCACACTCTCGTAGTGATGTTTAATATTAAATCATATTAAAATATTCAAAAGGCTGCTGCTCCTGCTGTCTCTGCTGCTTCTGTTCTGCTGCTGGCAGTCTGGGAGTCTAAGCTTGCTAAGCATTTATAAACATTAGCACGCAAACATGGACGCGACCAAAAACGCGTTGGCAAACATAAGCGAGCCCTCGCTTACATTGCCACCACTCCCCACTCCCCTCCTCTGGCCGCTCTTCTGCGGCGAACGTGAGCGCCTAAATGTATGCAATGACAAAACCCAAAAAGCGTCACCCAGCAAGTCAGCAAGTCGGCAAACACAAGCACAAGCCCTTCACAAACACACACACATACACCGCAGTTGCTAACATACTTATACATATGCGATGGCACAGAGAGAGAGAGAGAGAGCGTTTTGCCACGCCCCCTTTACCACAGCCAGCCTCTCTCTCTTTCGCTTTTACTTGGTAAATTGTTTGCAAGCATTTTTGAATAATTTTCTTCATTTTTTTTTTTTGTTGCTACTTTTTGTGTGTGTGTGTGTGTGTGTAGTCTTTTGAGGCATAAACTGCATGAGTTGTGCTTAGAGAGTGTTTAGAGCTTGCTTAAAAATTTATCAACGGCATGACAAGTGTGACCGCAGGGCGTCATCTCTCTCCTTCCTGTGCTCGTGCTCGTTGGCGCCTTTGGGCCTCAAATAATTTTGGCGCCCGCATCGTTTTTCAAGCATTTTTACGATTATCGATTCGTAATGGCAAACTTCGTTGCCGAAAGTCATGCAAAGACAAATAGTTCTGTTTTCTCAAAGCATTTTTGCGGGACTCTCTTTACTTAACATGTGTCTGAGCATGGCACACCCCCGAAAGAGTTATGTATCCGCCATGTAGGCCTCAGCCTAGCAGGTGGGTGACAAGCTAGCTAGGGAGAGCAGTAAACGCAGTGTCAAGTTGTTGTGGCAAATGACTTGGAAAGATTGCAAAAATGCCACAGCAGCAGTTAAGTCGCTAAGGAAATGAAAGTGGGGTGGGATAGGGAAAGGGGGAAAGATTTGAGGACCGCTCAGGGCGATTATGTTTCAAAGATGTCAACAGTCACAATGCCAGTTGCTAAGCAACGCAGCGCAACGCAACATTTCCCTCAGCAGCTGAAACTTTAATGAATTGCAGAAAACGAGAAAGAGAGGCAAAACTTCTTAAAAGTAAATTCATTAACTTTGCATTCGGTTTAAGACATGCACGTAGCACAAGTTACTTGCTCTCTAGCATATACTCTATATAAGTTGTATGCCATTACTGCATTTTTATTGAATGCCAGCGAGAGAAAGAACAAGAACAAGAAAAAGAAAAGCTGCTTTCAGCTGTTGTTGCAAGGCGTAAGGCAAAATAAACTGCTGCAATTAGCTGTGAGTTTCATTCGCTGCAAACGAAGCAACTTTATCTTAGCTCGAGCAAATAATTTCGCACACAAGCTGCACAACAAAAGCAATTGCAAGCAGCAGCAGAGTAGAGAATCTGTAAAATCCAAAGCACATTTAACACTTTCCGAATGAAAACAAGCAACATAAATTTTTTGGGGGCAGCAGCCAATGGAGTTGCTGCTGCTGCTGTTGCTGCTGCTGCTGGTTGTTGGCAAAACTACAGCAAAAGTTGCAATCACATGACGTCTTCTAAGATGCAGCAGCTTTAGTTTCAGTCTCGGCATTAGCAACGACAGCGCAAGGCGCAAGCATCAGGTGCGGCAAAGCGGCAACACACACACACATACTTACGACAGCAAGAGTTGGCGAAAATGGAGGCGAAAGAAAGCAGCGAGCGCGAGTTGCATTTAATTAAACTTAAACATTTTCATTGTCAAGCGAAAAATAATTAGTTGTGTGTGGCGCGGCAGCGGCGGCAGCACATGCGGCGTATACGTAACATGCAGCGGAAGTAATATGACGCAGACACAAATTGAGCCCATATTTACGTGTGTGTCTGTGTGTGTGTACGGGGGAAACTGGCGTACAAGTTTCAAAATTAAAATGAATACACGGCTGTCGAGGCGAGCGCAGCTAAAAAGGATACAAGACTTTTACACCAACAGACATTTACAAGCGCCATTGCACACACACACAGACACACATAGAAAGCAGAGCCATGTAGGATCTGAGATACAGTGAGACACCGGATGGCAGTTATAAACGACAAAGTCACATGCATGAGCTTGTCAAAAAACGTAGTTAGTCCTGGGAGCCAAGGCAGCTAGAAAGAAAAGTGGCAAGCAAACAAGCGAAAAAACCAAGGCGCTCGTTGTACTTGCTGCTGTTGCTGTGTCGAAATAATGTGCAACATTAACTAACTGCGCCTGCAAGCGACAGCACAGGACGCACAGGGACTGAGTCAGCTCACCAGACTCAACAGACAAACTTCACACAATTTTGCCCAGCTTCTGCTCTTACTCGCCTGTAACATTATATATTTAGTTAAGGTATTAACAACAGCAGCAGCAGCAGCAGCTAAAAGAACACTCTGCAACAAAAGTGCTGCAACTTTGCACACTGGATAATCGATGCCTTGATGGAGATCATTATCTACTTCAGACAAAAGAATTGCTGCGAAACTTTTTAATCGAAATTTTCGCCAAATTTCCCTGATCTCAACATAAGTTTCAAGCAGCGTTGTGTACTTTAATACCAAGTGCAGTGCAGTGTAGTGTTACTTTAGTAAAACTGCCTGCATAGATTAATTAAATTAGGAGGCCATCTTTCTACCCCCCGAAAATATTCGCCAGTAAAACTTTTGTGCCCATGCGTTGTGATTTTCTCGCGAAATGAAAATATGGCTAATCCCTGTAGTAAAAGAGAAAGGCTTGGAAGCGGCTAATAAATTCGCGCTAATTATGTTTTCAATTACGCAACAAAGGCCAATTTAATATTTTACAATGCCACTCGACGTGCCATGGCCTCTGATTGATGTGTGCCGCAGTTTTTCGTGCGATTGCCAATTGCAAAAACATGACATGCCGCCTATCAGCGACGAAGAAGAGAAGAGGGGAGAAGAGTGGAGAATATCAGAGAGTGCGGTGGTCATGGCTAGCGGTTGGGCTCATTGTCTGCCTTCTAATGGCAAATGCCTGTAGATACATTCTTTTTTTTTTGATTTTTTTTTTTTTGCTGTTTGCCAGCTGGTTCGGGGTCTCTCCACTTGCCGCGCAAATTTAATGGAAATTCTCGACATAGCAGGGCATCAAATCAATATGTCATGAGACGGCTGCTCATGCTGCTGCTCCCGCTGCTGATGCTGTGGCAACAGTAACAACAACAACACCACAATCACCATCACCATCACCACCAGCGGCAGCAACAGCAACAGCAATAACAACGCTGATGTGTTGACGGTATGCGAGAGGAGCGACAGAGTGAGCGAAAATGACGCGTTATTGCGTATACGCAGTCGTCCATTTTCCAAATTTTCAAAATCAAATTATGCTGTAACGACTGGCGAGTGAGCTGCTCAGCCTGAGGCTAAAGGTCAAAAAGTGTGCTACATTCTAAAAAATTAAAGTCGTGACTAATCATTGAAATATCAGAAATAACATAGGCTTAAAATAGACGAAATTAAAAGAAGGTATTGTTATACTATATTTTATAATAAGATTATTATAATAAAAATAAAATATAAATGGCTTAAAGATATTTATTGCATTTAGTAAAATTCTTCATTACATTTTATTTCATTAAATGATTTATTACATAATGTGTGCTTTTAAGATAATTATATTAAAAGATAAAAAATATAGATGAAGATAATTATTGGGTTTAGTAGAAATTTTGATGTCATTTTACTACATTAAGTGCTCTATTGTATATTGTTTCATAATAGCACAATTGTATTGAATTAATATAAATGGGAGATATAAATAATTTTTTAGTTTTAGAATAAATATTCATGATATTTTAGAGCATTTAATGCTCTTAAAATTATTTGAAAATATTATACATAAATTTTCTATATTATTTGATATTTCCGTACATTAAATCTCAAAGAAAGGTTTGAAAATATTTAATAGTTTTTAATATATTATAAATTCAAAAATATATTAAAAAACAAATCAAGAAAAAAAGTTTTTAGTTTTCTCTTCCTGAAGCTGATCAAGAGCTGAATCGCTGCGTAGGGTATTTAATCGCAGCACAAAGCTTGGTGTTGCTGCAGCAGAAACAGGAAAATGTCAAATGGCAGCAGAATTGAACCAAAAAAAAAGGAAGAGCACAAAAAAAAAAGAGTGAAGGGAAAATGAAGAAGAGAATGAACCAAAAACAAAAAAAAAAAAAAGGAGCAGGCTCGTTCGCTGCTGTATGCGCCTAAATCGTTGATTTACGATTCACGCCACACTGAGGAGTCGCCGAATTCGCACACCAACAGCAACAACAACAGCAAAAGCAAAAGCAACAACGACAGCGACAAGTGCGACGAGTACTCGTATGTGGCAATGCACGCATGACAGACACGCAGGCAGCCGTGCAAACCACTTTGGCGGCAATGCGTCGCACCTACCCCTCACCCTCTCTTCGACCACCTCATGCCGCTCATCACTGAGCCTGCCTTTTAGTCTGCCTATATCATTCTCATTCTCACACTCAATCTCATTCCCTTTTTCACATTTTTGCAGTTCGCTTCGATTTTTTCTTGTTTTTGTCGAGCAGGACATAAAAAATTTTTTAAAATTTATTACGTGTCTCCAGCCAATATTTCACTTTGACATGCAATGTCGCGAAATGAAGCTGTCCAGTTGCGGTGGCAGTGCAAGCCATCCTCCTTCCTCCCCTTCCCCTCGCGTGCAGTTTCTCTTTTGGCTAGCCGCTTCTTTGATTATACTCTCGACGCTGGAGTCCATTTGCTGTGCGGTTGCTGCAGCTGAAATGAAGTGCAGCACATTTTTGCCCAGCTGCTTTGGCTGTCAATTAAAATTACGCATACGCCACATGCCACGGCTGAAGAACGTGCAACGCTGAGACCGATACTGAGACGGCGACTGCGACTGCGACTGAGTCTGAGCCTGAGACTGCGACTGAAAGATCTTCAATCAATATTGCAGTGTGGCGGCCATTTAATTAATTTAAAATACGAAGCACGAAGACTTTTTACTATATGGCACTTTCATGTTTCGACTATGAAAATGAATACGCAAAACGAACAAACGAATATGCAAAAATGCCACGACACAAGGACACTGTGTTAGCCCGTCTGTCTGGCTTGCTTCGACTGCTCGCTGGGCATTTTATGCGTGCGCAAATGAAAAGGAAATGTTTTCATTTAATTTTATTTTTGCCACTGGCGCCCGTCGAGTAATAACAGCATCAATTGGGGGGTTGCTGCTTGGGGCACGCATCTTGGCAGGCTCAGGCTAACGGCAATTCTCCACTCATTCTCTCTCTCTTGCTATGTGTGCACATAAGTAGGTTCTGTGCAGCGCAAAAATGGCAATGCTCCCAAACATAATTAAAGACAAACAATTGTTGTTGCTGCCGTTGTTGCTGCTGCTGCTGTGGCTGCTGCTGTCACTTTGGCCAGCGAGCAACGCACAAGAGCAAATAAAGCAATGGCCACACAGCTCAGATCACCATACACACACACACTCGCACACTCACGTAATTGTCGTAGACTGCAGCCTGGCACATGGACGAGCCTCCTTTGAGCTGGGGACCCGAAAAAGTTATTATTAAATAAGAGGGCCCAAAACGAAAAATGTGAAAGAAATGTAACCGAAAAATGTTGCGGCATATTTTTGTGCAATTAATTTACTGGCAAGCAAGGAAAAGAAGAGGGGGGAGGGAAAAGCAACCACATGCACTGAGAGGGTGCCAATGTTTTCGCAATTATCCGGTTGCTGCTGCTGTGTGGAAACTTGAATAAAATGTACCCAAGTTGAACAAAAAAAAAACAGAAGAAGAGAGGAACACACCTTGTGCTGCCTGCAAAAATTGCATTTATTGAGGCAGCTGTGACGTTGTCGATGTCGTTGTCGTTGTCGTTGTCATTGGCGCTGCTGCAGTTGCTCCACCTGCTGGCATTTTGTTCATCATTTTACTTTCATTATGGTTAACCTTGCCGTTTAATAGCACCACGGCATCTGCAACTGCAACTGCATCCCATCTCTCTGCCTGTGTGTGTGTGTGTGGGAAGAAAAACATTGCGTGGTCTTGGCTAGGCTTTTGTCGAGGGGTGTGCGCTCTGTTCTGCTGCTGGGTTTGAGGTGTGCTCTGCAGCTTCCGCTCGCTCGGGCAGCAAAGCGAGCAGAAGTTGTTGTTCAATTTCCCATTTTTAGTTTGCAGCAAAAAGGTAGAAAGGTAGAAAAAAACGTGAGTAGAGAAAACAGCTCTCACACACGTGTAAGATAATGGCTATGAGAGAGGGAGATAGAGAGATTGAGGCGTGGGTGTGAGTGTGTGTGTAGTGAAAGGTATGCAAAAACTGTAAACAAACAGCATGCAGTTAAACGCAAACACCTTTGAAAGATGCTAATGTGTGTGAGAGATGGCGACTGTATGCATGTGTGGGTGTGTGCGTCGGCGTGTGTATGTGTGTGTGTGTATGTTTATTAAAGTCAGGCACAGGCACACACAAAACACTTTGCGCGCCCTGAATACGGAAACTTGAACAACAGCCAGGCTTGCTTACCTGCGAGTGAGAGAGAAAGAGAGAGCGACAGAGAGATGAAGAGTCGCCTTTTCTAGCCATGTTCAAAGTGAAAATTACAATCCTTACACATACGTTTCCACTCTCTCTCTCTCTCGCTCTCTTTCTATCCTACTCTCAGCCTGCTCGCAGATGGAACTGTGCCAGTTAAACATAATTAATATGCAATTTTTTGTTCCTCTGTTTTTGTATTTCTTTCGCTTTGGCCAACATATTTTTTTTTGCTCTGTCGTTGTTGTTGTTGCTTTTCGCTTTTGCAGCAGGCAAATTCCCCGTTGCTTTGTCGGCCATCTTGTTTGAGTTGAGCATTGTGTGCATGCGTGTGTGCGTGTGTTTGTGCATGGGTATGTGTGTGTATTTATGTTTATGCAACACTGCATTTTGTACAACTCAAACCTGCTTAAAAGTTTAAGTGCTTGGATTGATTTTCAATCAATGGTCTTGCTAGACAGAGTAAGAGTATGAGAGTAAAAGAGATAGAAAGAGAGAGCGTGAAAGAAAGAGAGAGAAAGCATGACATTGTTTGTGTTTGTGCGCTGACAGCAAAATCCGTTAAATCCATAGGTATACAATCAATTCCATTTCGCTTTGCCGTTAATTATGTCAGACAGCGAAGCGAACCAAGAGAGAGCGAGAGAGAGAGAGAGAGAGAGAGAGAGAGAGAGCAAAACGATATTTATATGCAGAGTGAGAGTGGGAACTCAGCTGCCATTTGGAGCGTGCTTAATTAGTGTTTGTGTTTTTACTTGTTAATCAAATCAGACAAAGAGATTTCGCTATTATTAATGCCCACATCGGAATGCAAACATGAGGCATGAGCCTAAGACATTAAAAATCCTCCCATTTTAAATGCACGCTTCTTTGTGTGTGCTTGCAACTAATTGCAAATTGCGTTTGACTCGAATTTAATACGTTTTTTTCTTTTGCTGCAGCCTTATTGTTATGTTGTCCATGCGCATAAATTCACGACGTCGAAAATAGCGTGTAGTCGAGCGTTGATAAGCCAAACATACAGTGCGCGCGGTTGCCGCTGAACATGCCAGCGAACGTTGCCAACGCATTGTGTACATCAAACACAGCGAGAGTAAGCGAGGAAAAAAAGTGTTGCATACGCGAAGGCGCCGAACGCAAATGAAAGACAAACACAATGGCGCGCTGTCCGCTGCCGTCAACTTCGACGTCGTCGTTGTTGCTGCTGCTGCGTAAGCGCTGCAAACATGAAGCAGAGTCAACAAGAGCGTGCGTATGTGTGTGTGTGTGTGTGAAGCACATGCGAAACAAGTGCAAATAAAGTTGTGAGCTCTGCGTTCAGCCGAGTCAGCAGAGTCAGCAGTCAGCAGTCAGCGGCAGCGTTGACCAACACGTCAAAAAAAGAGTCAGCAAGGACAACAACAAGAACAACAGCATCGAGTGTGGAAGCAATTGTTGCAGCTGCTGTTGTTGCAAGCACAACAATTGCAATATCGCTGACTGACCTTTGCACGTTGCGCACGTAAATTGCGCTGTGAAATTTTCAATGCCGGCCACAGACACATACATTCAGATAGAATGACAGAGGAAGAAAGAGGAAGAGAGAGAGACAACGAGTCACAGCTGTTGGAGTTGAGGCAACAATAACAATATTTTAGAATTTTTATTGACCCTTCGCTTCAGCATTGAAACCATAAATAATGCTGCCAAAGCGACACCGACGCAGACATTGGCTACTTAAAATGGCTTACATATGCGTATGTCATACATAATCAAGAGATTAGGCACATGGAGAGAGAGACAGAGAGAGCGACAGAGAGGGTAAAAGAGAGATAGAGAGATAGATGCAAGCAATAAAACAAACAACAACTGCAAACGACTGGCGTCCTGGCCCAAAAAGTAGCTCAAGCAGTGCTCCACTTGGACAGGCATCAAGAAAAATTCAAAAGGAAGCCATCGCCATTGCCATCGCCAGCTCTCTGTTTGCCACAAAGTGATGCAGCAATAAAATTTGAAACAATAAAAGTCGCAGCCAGCAGATGGAACATGAATGCACAGTCCACAAAGATAGAGAGAGAGAGAGAGAGAGAGAGAGAGAGAGAGATAGAGAGTAGAGGGAGACACAGTGATAGAAGGCGCAAAGAAGTGCCAAAGCAGCAAGTGGAAATTGCAAAATGAAGACCCAGAGAGTCTGGCAGAGAGCGCAGCAAGTCTGGCAAGTGTGACAGCAGCAGGGTGCCCCTGGCAAAATCACCAACCGAAAGCAGCTCCTGTGCGTAATCTTAAGCAAGACATTATCACACATACACATATACATATGTGTACTACACACACATACATTCGCAATGAATGTGCACAGCGGCCACTTTTCCGTTTGCCATGAAATGCGCTGCCAAATGTTGCATTTATTTTGTGAGTTTCCGCTTGCTTGACTGTCGGTGCGACTGGCTGCACTCCCAGCCTTGGCTTGCTTTTGGCCTGACGGAAAAAGGCACCACAACAATTTACCAACCACATGCAGCACACTTTGAAAATCGCCAGAGTTTTTCCCTCTCTTGAAGTGGAACTCATACGTCCATAAAAAATTAAGTCAGAGTATTTCTAATGACTTGCTATTGAGTTGCTGTTAAGCACTCTAAAATTATATTTAAACAATAGAATTTTTTGTTATATTTGAAATACTTCTTATATATTTTCCAAAAGTTTACTTGACCTAATGAAATGGAGTAATAATATTGCGAAATGTTTCTTATGTTTCTTGCACTTATTGCGTTGTCTATAAAAATCTAGAATCGTCTAGTTTAAACGGAACTTTGTTTCGCTTTTATCGACTCTCAATTTCCAGTTTCTATAAAGACATTTAAGAAGTGGCCAAAAGCAAGCAAAATAGCAATGAGAATTGCAAACTGCACCAGAAGCCAACAACTTTGAGTGTAGCAAATTGACGGCCAAAAATTTTGGCGCGAGCTGTGCTAAATTTATAGCATTCGACGGAAACGGGCAGTGAAATAAACTTCAAACTAGTTGCCCTCATCCCCCCCGCGAAACCAAAAGAAGTCTCTGAATGCAAGTAGTAATATTCCTTTTGCTTCTTTCGTTGTGTTTGCTGCTGCGTCTGTGTTCTCTGTGTATGACCATTGACACAGTCTGCCAAAATAAATGGCCGCGACTTGACGGCTGGCAACGAGAGCAGAAGCAAAAGAAAAGCAGAAGTAACAGTGGCAAACCAGCTGCAATTGTTTCCTTGAGTGGCAGGCGACACGTGTCCAAATAGATACACTCGAGTTGGCATACAGATAAAGTGCTTTCAATAAAACTGTAAATTTACGGCGCATATTTTTGGGCAAACTAATGCTGATAACCCGTACAAGCAGACGCCTCGTCCTCGTACTTTCACTTAGCTGCCCTTTCGCTTTGCTGTGCTGTCAGTTCATCAAATGCTATGCGCCTTGACCCTGAACGTGGCCAACACAAAGCACTCACTGCCTACTTCTAGTCTAATCGCTTTCTGCACTTAATTTAAGACAACTCGCCCTCGTCTCTCAGACTCATCCCCTCGAGCAGCGGCGACAATTACAGTAAGTGACCAAATGCGACTGCGTCACAAAGAAAATTTACCCAATTGCCAGTCCGCCTCCTTCTCAGCACTTTTATGCGACATTTTGCCTACATTTGGTCACCTTAACCCTTCGCAGACGCCTTAACCACATGTGTTTTTCTATGTGGGTGTTTTCTAAGTGTGTGTATGTGTGTATGTACAAGAGTGTGTCTCTGCTTAGCCAGGTCCATTGACCAGGTCTTTATGCTGCAGTCTCCACAGTCGCCAGTCGCCAGCCGAGCACTAACTTAACTGGCAGCATCTGGACCAAATGACTTTGTTAAGAGTTTTCCAAACGCAATTTTCTTCATTTTGGGCCATGCTTTTGCCCAAAAACTTGACATTGTTTCCATCTCACTCTATCTCTTTTTCCCTCTCGCTGTCGGTGTCTCGCTCTCAGCAAGTAAAATGCCTTAACCAAAGGGACAATGTCGGCAAGGAGAACATATAAAAGTGTCACTTTCTATGGCAATTTCATAATTGCATAAGTGTAAGTGGTCAAGTGCTTTGCAATAGTTGCCTCTCCTCTTCTTCTTCTCACACTCTCTTTGTCTACGCTGGTGTGTGTGTGTGTGTTTTTGTTGCTTCGAGGCATAAATTTTTATTTAGTTGCACACTTGGTAGACTTTTGCTACAAGTTACTTACAAAGTGAAGTTCCTGCTGCTCAATGCTGTGTTGCATGCCTCAAGTTTGCTGGCTGCTCTGCCACATTGTTCCATTAAATTCCACAATTTTGCATTTTCACTTCGTTAAAAGCGAATTGTAATCAATACTTTAAAAGCAAGCGCATTTCAATATTTAAAATTAATGAACAATTTATAATATATAGTATCTATGTTAATTTATGTTTGAAATATAATTAACTAAATTGTATTTTTAGAAATACATTTTCAAATTACCTGGATTCCTAACTAAATAAATTACAATTTTTATTTTAGATAATATAACATAAATAATTTGTTTTCTACATAAATGAGGTACAAAATAACGCGCGTTATTAGTAATCAGAATGCACAATAATAAATTAGTTTTTGTTTTCATTCATCAATGTATTTAGATATATTTCGAACCATTTCTAAGCTTATGTTTACAATACACACATTCGACTTTTGCTTTCTTACTTGTTTCTACAAAGAACTAATGAAATTGCTTCTAAGAAAAATAATTTGTTTCACCTTTGTATTCTACAGAAGCTTACCCACAGTCTTATTGATATATTTGTATAAAGTAAATTGGGTTTTCTTTTTACAGTTAAATTTTAAAATCTCTATAATAACACAAAAAAATTGTTTATTCTGTCAATTTTGCATTCGAAGAAGGCACTTCAATATCTTTTATTTAAGTGAACAATTTGTAGAAAGATAATTCAATATTTCATCTGATAGTTCACTTTCAAACTAAACTGGAAGATTCCATGTCAGCTTTGCTTTCAATTATTGAGCATATGTTGAAGACCACGCTTCAGATGTCGATGGGATTTCACAGCATTTCATAGCGGCTATCGGCTAGTAAATCATAGTTAGGCAGGTGTTCTCATATCCAGGCTGTGACACACACGCAGGTATTCATCAAGCTGTCCCTTCGCTTTCGCTTGTGTCGCTGTGAAATTTGATGCCAAACTGTGCGCCGGTTTTGCCTAATTGCCAATCTAACCTGCAATCAATGACATCGTTGTGACGCATTGACGTCGCGTCGGTTCGCATCAATGGGCCTGATTGGCTATCGCACACACTGGGCGGGGGTGGTGTATATGAATGCTCCTTTTTGACGCAGCTCCCTCAGCCACTTATGAAATATTTTTGCCGCGTTATCATCAGCAGTCAGCCAAAAAGCCATTTGCAAGTGCAAATACAACCTTTGAAAACCCAAATTGCAATTGACATGCGAGTTTATAGTCTTGCTTTTTTTGTTGCTGTTGGTTGTGGTCAAAAGTGTGCACTCATCGTCAAAGGACTGCAAAGGACTTTGACTCCTCGATCACGCCTGGACGCGTGTCAATGCTGAAAGCGATAAGGCAATTAGAAAGCCCATCACGACGCTTTATTCTCGATGTTCTTGTTGTTGCCGTTGTTTTTGGCTGGCGTTGTCAAATATTTAGATTTCTGTTCGTTTCGTAGTTTTTTTTTCTGTTCGCCAATATACCGCAGTCTGGCATGACGAGGCAAAGTTAATGGCCAACTTGCACTGAAGATGACTTGCTGGCACGCCTGCAACGCAAGCTGCAAGCTCCTTGTCACGGTCACTTTGGCCATTAGACTATGCCTTGTCCATCGTTCAGCTTGCCGCGAATTTTCTTTTCAATTCTTTTTGACTCTAGCGCTCTTTTTGCCATTTGTCGCTGCCGAGGAAGTTGGTGTTTTGTTTAGATGAATATGCAAATATTTTGTGGTTGCTGCTGCTGCAAAACAAAAAAAAAAAAACAACGACGAAAATAAATAAATGGAAGTGGAGGGGCAGCAAAAGAATGCAACGGAGTCGCTGTCTGGGGGGCATGACCATTTTGTGGACAGGATGTGCCGCCGCAGGACGCGCATCATTTCCGCTTAAAATGCAGCACAATTCGCCGTGAAAAGGATTTTTACTGGCCTTCTCCTCTCGCTGCTGCTTCTGCTGCTGCTGTTCTTAATGTGAACCGCTGCAAATTGAAAAACTTAGCAGGCGTGCATAATGACTGCAGTTTGGTGCATTTTACCCATTTAATATGCAGCGCATCAGTTAACCGAAAATCAATAAAAGTGCAAAATATTTCAAATCGAATCGAAGTGAAGCACTTTTATGACTCCAAGGAACACACAGGCTGTAAGTGCTTGAGCTGAAGCTTCTGCTGACCAAGCAGCATCGATGTAGCACCTTCGTCGGTATTCCCAGCAAACAAGAAGAAATACGAAACCCAAATGAAGTTCTGGCCTGCCACGAGTTCAGCTTAGCTTGACTTGGCCATGGCCGCCTTAAGCAATTGTTGTTGTTGCCGTTGTTGGCGGGTGAATTAAATGGGCGCTTTGAATTTTTTACGATGCGCACTAAAAATCCAATTTAATGAACATTTAAGAGACACACTCGGCGACCAAGACGACGACGACGTCGTCCTCGTTGGGTGCAAGGCACGTAAGTGAGCATTGCGATTACGTATACGTAATGTGAGCCAGCAAGCAGAGCAAGGCAGACTGCTTGGCAAAAAAGGGCTGCCGCTGCCATATCCTTTTTAATGTAATTGCTTTTTTAAGAAATGGTGCGCTGCCGATGCTGCCGCACACACACTTTCAGACACACACACACACATAAGCGTCAACATGGAATAAAAACAAGCAGAAAAGTAGAAAACTTTTGATGATGATAATGGAAATGAATTGCTAAATGGAATGGCTTGTTGGGTCAGCTACAGCTGCAGATACAGCTGTGAAGCGAACACAGTTAGCAGCTGTTTCGACCGCCCTTCCCCCTTCGCCGAAAAAAAGATTTCGAGAGGGTCGCAAGGAGCATGAAAATCAGCAATTGATGCCTTTTGCTGCAGCATGTGGAATGCCCAACAGCAATGGTAATGGCAATGGCGATTGCGTTTTGCAGACAAAAGCCGCTCTCCCTCGCTGTCCCTCGCTCTCCCTCTTCTTTTGCGTTTGATGGCCAATGATTATAAGGAGCAGCAGCAGCCACGTTATCAGCAGCAGAATCAGAACATTGGCATTAAGTTGGAATAATTGCAAATGTTGGCACTTAACAGTTACACACTTGGCGCAAAACTTAAAGTGCATCAAATTAAGTTTGAGAATGGCAAATTGCAGCCCCGAAATTTGTGTTTGCCCAATAAAGGGAAACCTTTTAGCCCAAAAGTTAAAGGTCTCGGCAATAGGCCAGTCAATTAGCAGCTGCCTTTCTATTTGCATTGCCAACAGCTGTCGAAGCTACCTTGAAAATGTGATAAAATAAAACGCAAATTGCAATTTAGTCAGTGTGTGTGTGTGTGTGTGTTGTACCCTGTATTTACATGTAAATATGCAAAGCCTGTTAGGCAGAGAAAGTCCACTCAAAATGCCAACTCTCTATGCACTTACTTGGCTCAAAAGTGCAGCTGAGAAACTGCAGCTGACTGCTGACCTTTTAAGACAACATCCAGCCAAGGTTGAAGGTCGCAAAGATCAAGAATGAAAGAGATAGAGAGAGATAAAGTCGAGTCTTAGTGCGCATAAATAAATGAATTTATTTCTAAATAACTGGCAATTATAATTTGACTTATTTCAAGTACTTTAAGAATTCACAATCGATATTTAAGTTTCGACTTAATAACACTTTCGTTCGGCGCGACGAAATTAGCATGAGTTACTTTGTGTATCCTTTGTGCAAATTTTGAGGCATGGCAAAGTCTTTTGCCTCGCTGTTGTTGCCATTGATACAGTTAAGGACTACATATTGTGCCCACAAATGCTGCCATCGAGGTTTGCCTTCTCCCTTCCCCTCCTTTCTCAAACAACACTTGGTGCTTCACTCCACTCATTCCATTAAGAGTTTGCTTCGCTGTGAGCAGAATCAACACACGAGGCGACGAGAGACGACGTTGAGGTTGAACGTTCTGCAGCTTGGCTTCTGTCAAATGTATGTACATACGTATGTGTGTGTATGTGTGTGTGTATTTTCGCGTAATTTAAAACCTCGTAATGCACACTTTCGCCTCAGGCATTTCACTGACAATACACTTGCCAACACATACAGCGCCGAGTCCGAGACGGATATCATAGCAGCTAGCAAAAGGGTGGCGAATGGAAGGGAAGGTGAAAAGGCTGCTGAAAGTGGAAAGAACGCGCTCCATGCTCCATGCTGTAATGTACACAAGGTGTCAGGCAACGGTTAAGCTTTACTTACCGCGCCGAATTAAAACCCAGAGACGGCACCGTGCACAATGTAAATTGTTGAGATTTCAGCAGTTTCTTTTTTGTTTGTTGCTCCCTTGCCCTCCGTACACTGCGAGAAATTCTCGAAAGGGTTGAGCCCACGTGTAACTGTATAAATTGCAATTATACGGTGATTAATAATAAACGAGTTATGCAATTGCAAGTGCAAGACCCCCTGACAACTATGCGTTTTTAACTGTGCGTATACTTGATTTTTTTCTTGCAGTGCTGGAGAGTTGAGCATTTTGCTCCATTTCGCTTAGCCAAACACTGGCTGCGACATTGACACCAGGCAGCAACGTAACGTATCCACTTCCATCCCTTCTCTCCCGCTGAGTTGAGCGCTGAAAGCAAAGTGACTGCAAATATTCAAATATGTTTTTGATGTGATTTCCTGCCTTCCCACTCAATTTGTAGCGACACTTTTAGGCGGCTTTGTCAGTCTCTCCCTCTCCCTATTCTCCATTACCTTTCTCTTTGTTGTTGCTGTCGTCAGAGGCAACACTCAAACTGCTGCCATTAGTGGCTGCAACAACAACAAAGTTGTCACAACACTTTGAAATCGAAGACGCGTTTTTTTGCAGCCAGAGTTTCATCGACTTTCCGCTGCTGCTGTTGCTGAGTGTTGCTTTTCACTTTTCCTCTAACCGTAAATTGCCGGCGGTATAATTCGCGGTTTGCTTTTGTTTTTTGCTCCACATAATATCAACACAGCACATTTAAACGTATTTCTGCAGCATCTATCGACTGTGGTCGGGGCTCAGCCTCCTTCAAGCCTCCAGCCTCTGCAGACAGCTGCCAACTGCCGTTGCTGTCACTGTTTACACTATTCTACAGCTTGCTTTTTTCTTTTCGCCTGTTGTTTTCTTTTTTGTTCTGTGCTGTGCTGTGTTTTGTTTTGGTTTCGGTTTATTTTTTGAGCTCAGTTTCAAAAGTGTACGACGCTGCGTTTGTTTTGTTCAACTTTTCCACACGCTTTCTTTTTACTTTGCTTCGCGCTGGCTTTTAATTTGCACGCCACAATTACCATGGCCACCCCGAAATGCAGCGGCCGCAATTAATTACAGCCCTGATATCATGCCACTGTTACATCCACTGCCGCAGTCTCAGTCTCGGTCTCAGTCTCGGTCGCGGCTTCCAGCGCTGACGCCGCAGCTGCGATAAAACTTTGCCAAATGTAATTTTAACAAAACCGCATCGCCGCCTGCTCAAGACAGTCAACTATTCTCTGCAAACGCTCGACCTCAGCCACGACCATAGCAAAAGGTTCCGTCTTCCCTATCCGCCAAAAACAAAAAAAAAGATCTTACCAAAATCAGCGCTGGTTTGTTTTAATTATAGCAATCGGGCACGATGCAATTTCCGACTAACTCAATTCGCTTCCTCAATGTGCCACAAACAGCGCCAGAAATTGAACACAACTATTATGAAATAGCCAAGAAGCTAAAATATTATAAATTATATTTAATAATAAATTGAAGAATGTAGCTTTAGGACTTCTCTTACTTTTAAAGAAAATAAAATGCTTGCAATTTATATTATTTTTTGTTATATTTAGTAATAAATTAAAGTGGTCTAGATATGCTTTTAAAACAAACGCAATTTTCTTCAACTTGTATTGAAAATTATAATTTATTTTATTAAGCATTAAATTGAACACAACTTGCTTCGCTTGGGAACACTTAAATAAATTAAACCGAAGCTTCTTTGGTCTTTTGGGTGCACTTTAATAAGCTAGAACTGCAGTTGAGCTGCACTTTATATAAAGTTTAATAAATATATTTAGAGAGAATGAAAAAGATGCATAGATAATCTTCAAAAGCAATAACAAATGATTTATGAAGATGTTAAACTTTTGAAATAATTTATGTTAACGTGTTATTTTAATTAATATTTATAGAGAACTAAAATTTGCCTCATTCTTAATTAAAAAACTTTTCAACATAAATTGCTGCAATCGTTCCATCCGACTAAGAGACTGAGTAAAAGTCCATTTCATCATCCAAATGCTGCAAATCCTGTCTTGGCATCTCCAACACAAGCCGCTTATAACCTAAAGACCCGGCTGTCATTGTGATAGACTCGTTGGAGCTCCCGTCAATATGCCAAGTAATGGCAGAATTGTGGTCAGCAGTCAGTTAGAGTCGGAGTCGAGTTAACGACGACGTAAGTCAACGACGACAAACAACACCAACCAACCAACACCTTGATGCTGCAGAGAGAAAAACCTTTACAATATTTTATGGTCGAATGACTGAGATATCCTTTAATGCGTGTGGGTCAAGGATCTGTGTCTCGGAACTGTTCTCGTTGCTAATGCGTGAGTCAGTTCAGTGCTTGCAGCTTGTTAAACTTGTGTTTTATTTGCGAATGTTCGTTCGCTCGTATTTATACTTGTGTAGTATATGTTTATTACACTTATTTTAAAGCTTTTTTCCTCACTAAATCCTCGACAGCAACAACAGCAGCAGCAGCAGCAGCAGCAACAACGATAGTTACTCGGAGCAGCCACGTCAGGGGACAATGTGGAATCCGTAATGTTCATAATAATGAAAACACGTTTAGCTTTAAACTTGTTATTAGCTTCATTTTGCTGCGAGAGCTGCTGCTGCTGCTGGAGGAGAAAGCAACGCCCAAGTGTTCAAGGGAAATCTCTCCCCCTCTCTTCCCTTCTCTCTCTCTCTCTCGTTGTGTGACCCATGACCCCGCTCTTCAGGCTCTTGGACAGCAGTTTGTAGTACACCTGATGAAGGTGTGTTTTGTTGTTTGCTGGCTGTGTGTGTGCGTGCCACGCCCACTTTTTACTGCATTTAATTCTCCAGTGAAGTATTTAATTTTATGACACGATATCCCCCTCTCTCTCTCGCACTTTCTGAGCAACTACAACAGCAACAACAATAATAGCTGAGCGCAGCCCGTTGAGTACAACAAATATGAAATGACTGTCATTTCTTGCATTTAGGGGCACTTTGGGGAGTACTTTGCAGCATGTAACACCCAATACTTACACACACATACAAAGAGAGAGACACGCACACCTGGCAACACACACACACACACACCTTTGTCACGCTGTTGTTGTCGGGTTATGGCTACGCTTTTGCCAGGCATCATTAGCGTTAACGTTATGTAGCATTATATTATGATGTTCAGTTATGTTCTCTTACTCTTATAGAGAGAGAGAACGAGAGCGGGTTGCGCCATGGTTATCGCATAATTATGCAGCATATTAATGTTTTCTTTATGCCGACATCCACCCCACATTTTCATATGCAAAGTTTTCCGTTGCTCAACGAACAACTCTTTCATTTTATTTTCGGGGGGCTGACTGTCTTTGCTCATTAGCAGCTTCGCATCTTTATTTCAATAAATGTGAGAAGTGGGAAATAATTAAAGTGAGAGCTATGGCCATATCCATCGAGGCTCATTCAACTGCAAAGGCATCAACAAATCGCGCTTCGCCTGGCATTTAATATGCTAGCTCTCGCTCTATCTCTTCTCTCGCTTTGTTTGAAAATTTACACTTTTTTAATTTGCACTTAATTAAAACTTCAAGCTGAAAGGGAGCAGCAAAAAAAAAGAACGGAGAGAAAAGGCGACGACGCGCCAAATGAAGATTCACTCAAAAACTGAAATGGCCGCATTGCAAATGCTCAAATAGAATTTCATTGCATTTGGCAGTGATCCAAAAAAAAAAAGCGAGTCGGAGTTGGACACAAGGCTTGGCCACGCCTATAGCTCCATTTTGGAGGGCGGCCTCATCATAAATATTTATGCGCGAGTTGAGCCAAAATGCAAGGCAAAAAGAAAGAGCACCAAAACAGAAATGAACAGCAGCAGGAAGCGTAAATGAAACTAAAATCAATTTGAGGCTGAGCTGATAGCAATCAAACAGATTGAGATTAACTGGTGCACATTGTTTTTTGCCGGTCAAAGTGAATGAAATTTCATAAGGTAAATATTTGCCAAAAAAAAGAGAGAAAGACAATGACTCCCTGTCTCCCGAAATTATTTTGTGTATCATCATTTGGCTGCTTCAGAATGGAGCACAAAACCTACAATATCCATTCGCAATTCTCTCGCTTCTTCGCTTTATTTTCATTTTTTTTTTTTTGGGTAGCAGCCCTCGGGTATAATGCATAAAATTATGTAAATATTCAGAAATTATCATTTAATTTCTAAAATTGTTTATGTTTATGCACGGTAATAAGCAACCAGCAGCGGCAACAACAGCAGCAGCAGCAGCAACAGCAGCCGCCCCAAATGATGCCACGCCTCCTTTATTTTTCAAAACCCATCAGCAGCAGCAGTCGAGGCAGCCGAGGCCACTTCAGCGCACTTCAACTTAATTAAAAATTACTTTACAGACGCCAAATACTTTTAATTATTTTGGGTTCGGCGGTCGAATGCAAAGATGCCATTGTATACATTCCATAACAGACACCACCACCACCGCCATCATCATCAACCACCCTGCCACCAACGGTGGCAACAATAACCACCCTCCTATCCCCCTACATACAATATGGGAGGCTAATTGTTGTTGCAGGGCAAAAGCGGGGTAGCAAAATGTTGCAGGTTTTCTAGTTGTTATTTTTGCATTAAGTTGCCGAGAAATATGAATATTTAAAAAACAACAAAAAATCGAGAGAACTGAATTGAATTGAATTTTGTAGGGTTTTATGCAGCAACAACGCTTCACGCTCCACGCTCCACGCTCTGCTCTGCTCTCAGTGCGATAGCATCAACTCTTTTGTATTATTTAGGCAATAAAGCAATTTATACAAAACCGCGGGCAATGCCATCAACACAGTTGATGGTTGGCTCCATTGATTTTCCATTTGATTTTATACATTTGTTTTTATGATTTGCCTGCAAATCGAAACACTCAACGCGAATCGAGCTCGGTAATGGTTGATTGCCCGATTGCCAGAAATCAAGGAGGAGAACAACGAGAACGAGACGCAGAGAGAACTGGCATCATACTGTGCACCTTTCATCAACCCCATCTCTCCGTTTACACATTTCCACATTTCCACACCACACCACAAATATTCCCTCATTTACGTTTTGGCTGTTGGCGGTTTTTTCGCTCTGCTCTCTGCAAAGGGGTCACAGCAACATCTCTAGCTCCAGTTCCAGTTTCAGTTTCAGCTCTGGGATTCAGCTTCAAATACGCCACGTGATTCGCATTATTTGCAATTTTGGCTTTTTACTTGTTTGCCTTTTTACGCGTTTGCTCATAAAATTCTGTTCAGCGGTGTGGGCGATGAACTTCACCCCCCCTCTTGGAAAACTAAGCTCGAAATCCGGCATCAAGTTTGACTATGAAATTGCTTATTATAATACGCCGCATATCAAAAACGAAATCGCATATGTATTTCCTCTGAAAATAATAATGAATCTTCAACGAGATGAGTCAAGTTTATTGCGAGGACAATATCATAGATGTCATCGCAATTTCATAGAGAACAATACAGAAAACTCTTTTTACTGTTAAGAGAAAAAAAATTAATATACTCGCAGATTACTCGTAGTTTTTCACACTCAAACAATTCAATAAATTGAGTTTAAGGTAAAAGTTTGCAACACATAAAAGCTACGAACGTCATTCATTGTAATCCAATAAAGTTGAGTTGGCCATTCATTGATGAGATAAAGCAGACTTCCTTACAATTGTATATCCTATAGTTAGGCTTTAGTGGAGTAAGCTAGATTTGTTATAGAAATTAAAAAGGGTAACAAATTGTTTCAATAATATTTAACAGCCAAATTAAAATAAATTTTAAAGAAGTGCATGAAAAGTAGCTTTACATTTCTACAAAGTTTTCTGTACTTTTTAAATTTATTAAATTTTTGCTATAAGTGTTCCCTTATTATATATAAAGAAATTTGTCTAACAAACCTGACCGTATTTAGTTTTATATATTCTTCACTTTGTTGTATGGTCACACTTTATCCTAACTGTATTTTTGTCTGTACATTCGGTATGAAAAATTTCATTATGTCATTTTAAATATATAAAACTAAATCGACGTTGTGTATTTTATTTGGAAACGCATATTGACAATCAAATTATTTTCATATATAAAATAAGTTTTCAAGAAGTAGTTTCAATTTCTATCATAACAAGCTCTACTTTATATGGTATTCCTAAGTCTATCATTTCTTTCTCTTTTCTAGCTGCACGTGAGGATCATTCAAGATGCCCCTTCACTTCAATTCTTTCACATACTTTCGTTGATTGTTCGCTGTCAAGTATGCAATTGAATTGTATGCGATTTCCGCTGCTGCCATTAGATTTAATACAACTGATAAACGAGTGCGATTATCTGTGCCTGTGTGTGTATGTGTTTGTAATGTTCTACGAACTGTGTGAGTGTGTCGCTTTATGACTTGGCAGCCAAGCTAAGTGCGAGTTTAAGCCTTTTGAGAGGCAGCAAACAATTCACACTCACCTGCCAAAAAAAAATTGGAGAAAGAGAGTGAGGAAAATGGCACTCTGCTAGCTGGCCAAATGTCGAGCACTTTTAATTAAAAGTAATGTCATACAATTCCATTTACACTCGGCCCAAAAATGTGTGTGCGAAACGAATTTACATATCAAAAACCCGGCCAGGCAAAAGTCTCTTCTCCTGTCTATCTTCTAACTCTATCTCTGCTCAGACGTTGTCTCTGTCTTTTCTTCTGGTCTTTAATTTTTATCTCTGTCTCTCCACTGTCATTGCCTAGTGCTTTGTCATTTGTATTTGTTTTATTTCCCTGCCCGGCAGCGCACTTCAAATGTGGCCCACTGGCAAAAGTGACAAAAAAAGTAAATTAATGTGCGTGCATATACATGTGTCCAGAAGCCATTGCTTCCCCTTCCCCTTTCCCCAACCTCCCATTCGATGGCAACCCCTGTGTGTGAGTGTGTGTGGTTTTTGTCGTTGCCTTTTACAGGTAATTTATTGCATTCTAACATAATGGAAAACATTTCTGCTAGCCTTCTATTAGACGTGTGCCGTGTGTGACGAGAGACAGCAGAAGGCAACTGTAGATGGTAACGAAGAAGCACGAGAGTGTGGCACGGCATTAACATTAAGTTTATATCCAGCACATCAGCTGTCGTCAGGTTGATCACCTGACCCACTTTCCCCCCCACACTCCACTTTCGGTGGTATATTAAGCTGCGTTCCAAATATAAACGAATCGTCTGCTCATATGTTTTCATTTCATTTGATGCGTTTTATCATCTGCAACCCCAAAACGTAGAGGAGATAGAGGGCAATCTTCCTCATCAGTTCTCTCAGTGCCATCGATAGCTTACTTAAAAACGAATTGACATTAATTGAAGGCATGCCAATGGCAAATACAACTAAATAAATACGCCTAATGACAACTGACCAGGGGAATGTGCTTCCCAGCTTCTCTGGTCATGGCCAACAGATGCTGACCGAGTATCTGCTTTGGCAAGCAAAGCAAGCAACAAGGCTTTTGTTCAAGTCCAAGTTTTCAACATGGCAAATTCAATTGTCGTTTGATGCGGCCAACTCGAACGAAGCCGCAGTCAAGCCTCACATCACATCAAGGAGGCTTTTTGCCAGGACCGGGGGCGTGTCGCATATTTGCGCAATGCTTTGGCATTCACCTGATGAATTTATCGCAATGTGTGTGTGCGCTGCACAAGGCGAAGAGTCCTTTCCACATCGACTCGCAACACAGTTGCCTGTTGTCGTTGTCGTTGTCTGCTAAATTGGTTTTCTTTTTGTCAATTGGGGATTTCGATTGTAGCCAGAGACCACAGCGTCGACAACGACGACAACGGCGATGGCCTTCAAGGTGGCCGGAAACAAGAACAAGAGAGTAGAAAGAAAAAAAAAAAGCGATGCCAACATAAGTATTAAGTTAAATAAAATAAGAAGAATAACGGCAAGAGTCGAGCAAGCATTTGCTCCTTATCGTTTGGTCGGCCCGTGGGCGAAACCCGTCGAGACAAACTGCCGTCGCAAAGTTAAGCGCACAAACATCAATGGGGTCAGCTAATGCTGCGCCAAGATGGAGCGATGAAGAGAGGGAAAGCTGCTTCTCAATTGAGTATTGATAAAGTTGCAGAAAGCAGCGAAGAAACATTTTTTTTTTTTTTTTTGCTTCGTTCCTTTTCGTTTTCCCCCACCGTTCCCCCAAGGGCAATGAGTAAACAATGACATAATGACAAGTGGCGGAGAGTTTAAGTGATAAATAATTAATTGATTTTTGTTGCAACAATAGCAAGACGAGCGACAGCAACAGCAAAGTAAGGTGGAGTGTAGAGGGAAGCAACGAGTGCTTCGAGAATCAAGTGGAGACGAAGGCAACGAAACAAGTTCAGATCCAAACAACGAGATAAGTTAAAAGGTAGATTAAGATAAATGGCGACTCGTTCTCTCAATTCTCTCGCTCTTTCTTGTGTCTCCAATTCTAGTTGTTGGTATTTTTGAGCACAAATTTCTGGCCTGGCCTGGGCTGCCTGTTCGCTTGTTTCGCATAATAAAGCAGCAGCAGTCTGAGGCTTCACATCCCTGGGGGACGTTTGGCCAGTTGTGTCCTTTTTTTATTATTATTTTGTATTTTTATTGGCCCAGGCCGGAAGTTGTGCTATTTATTTCCGCTAGCATTTGATTTTTTTTTCGTTTTTTTGGTTATTGTTATTTTTATGAGGCTCTGACACACAAAGGATTTGACCAAATAGATAAAACATAAATGAGTTGTGCTTAATTCCACACAAGCGAGACTCTCGATACGAATCGAATATGGTATACCACTTTTCAACTGCCTAATTTAGCTCTTTAATTTCGTAATTGTGTTTGCTTTCTATGCATACATTTATGGGATCGATGCATCGATTTAGTAGCTTACTATACTTATTATATATTTTTGGGTTCACTGTCCACTTAACCTTTGTACAAAACAAGCAGCAAACGCCGCCGACGACTATGCGTATGCGTAATATTCGTTGTAATGCTCGCCTAAACTGGCGCTGATTGTAATCGCAATATAATAAAGGCACGCCCCGCACTTCCCCTCACCTCTTCTCACTGCCACTCTCAGTGCAGGTGACACGGCAAATAGGCAAAAGTCTGTGCTGTGTCCGTGTTACATTGGCGTCGGCGACTTTTCATTAATTTTGGACACGCAGCGTCGCCTCCCTAGAGGCCCCTAGGCGGCTGAGTCTACAACTCACACGCCCACATGGAAAATGCGTCTAATGTTTTCATGTAACACACACACGTGCCCCATGTGTGTGTGGGTGTTTTTCGGGTATTGGCTGAAGTCTGCTCCCAAGTGAATAATTTGTTATCAGCGCATAATCAACGAGACAACAAACCCAACTCAGTACCAACGGCACCTGGCAGCCACAGGCCACCGCTAGAGAGCACAAAAAGGTAAACAGAGACACCGAAAGACACACGCACACACACACACACACGCACACATGCTAATACTTACATATATGTGCACACACTTTTAGACTTATAAGCTCACACTGTGTTATACTTATAGCAGAAAAGCAACAAAAAACAAGTAAGAAAGCTACAGTCGAGTGTGCTCGACTGTGAGATACCCGCTACCCATTTTTAATAAAAGCAAAATATTGCGGTATCATGTTCAAAATATACCGAATATACTGCAAAAATACTAAAAATATACCAAATGGTATATAGTACACCATTCAAAATATACCATAGACGGCACAATGTACCAGATTGTCGGCCAAAGCAACTCAGACCCTAGTAAGTAGGCGCTTTTGTCCATACAAAAGAATTTCTTTAATAACTTCCACAATTTTTATCTGATCGTAACAAAATTTTCAGGAATCATAACTAATATAGTAATTATTGTACATACCAAAACTCTAGCTTTAAAATTAGGCTTGTTATTCGATTTTTTTGATTTGCGGGGGCGGAAGTGGGCGTGGCAAAAATTTGAAACAAACTTGATCTGCGTGCAAACATAACAAATGCTGTCGAAAAAAAATTATAGCTCTATCTCTTATAGTCTCTGAGATCTAGGTGTTCATACGGACGGACGGACAGACGGACAGACGGACAGACACACAGACGGACAGACGGACATGGCTGGATCGTCTCGGCTGTTGACGCTGATCAAGAATATATATACTTTATAGGGTCGGAGATGCCTCATTCTACCTGTTACATACATTTCCTGCCGGCACAAAGTTATAATACCCTTCTACCCTATGGGTAGCGGGTATAAAAAGAAAAAAAGGTGAGGTTCGAGCTCTTTTACTTAACGCATTTTGGGCAGCAAACACATGAAAGTGTGTGTGTGTGTGTGTGTGAGTGTTGGAAAAAGGCTGCTGCCATCAAAATAATTACGATACAAGTCGACATGCATGTACATGTATTTGTAATGCTGTTGCCACTCTGAGTGCGTTTGTGTGTAGCAATGCGTGTGCACAACAACAAAAAGTCATTTAGTTAAAAACCTGACTTTTTATTTGCGCTGCGGGTAGCCCCCAAAGTTCAGGCAACTCCTCCTCCCTTGCCTCTCGCTCCCCCTCTCCTGTGGACGGGTTGTGAGTTGGTAAAGAGGGGGTGGAGCAAGGGGGGTTGGTGGCGGCGGGTTGTCGGGGCCAACCAGGCGTTGAACACTTCATCAACTCATCAGAGCGCGCCCTTTTTTGCATGTCCTTAACCGTTTAACCGTCGCCCGCCACGCTCATGAGCTGCCATTTGTTGTTGCCACTCTGTGGCTGTGGCTTTTTTTTATATATTCCTCTTTTTATATGTATGTATGTATGTATGTATGTGGTGTATTTGTGCTCCTAGCGACTCAGACAGCGGCGCAAGCCAAACATAAAATACACAAAATTACTCTTATGAAAATTAATAAGTTAACTTTTTTCTCTCGCTCACTGCGCTCGGGTTTTTCTCTAGAGCGTCGCGGTTAATATATAAGTCTCTAAGTAAGTCTCTATATCGCTGTGTGTGTGTGTGTGTGTGACCTTTTTTTTTTTTGCTTCATTTGAACGCTTTTGCTTGGTGTAATAAAAGTAATTGAAATTAAAAGTAAAGAAACGTGTTGCGTTTGTGTGTATGTAAATGGCCCCAGCGTGTGTGTGTGTGTGTGTGTGCGAGTGTGTGTGTGTGTGCACTTCGTTTGCTTCTTCAAATTAATCCCTAAAGTAATTAGAAAAAAAGAGAGCGAGAGCGAAAAAACGCAGACAGAAGCAAAGAAATTCCAAATGAGTTCGACTAGCAACCGAAGGGGGACGAAGGGCATCGAGAGGTCAGGGCAAAGCGAAAAATGTACTGGAAGGGGGTAATAAACGGGGTTTGGGGAAGGGGGCGTGGCAAAAGGTTCGTGCTAAATGCATATTTTGTACGCGGTTTCAAAAACTTAAGCACCCTGGCAACGATGGCATAAAGCGATGGAAGAACCTTCCTCTTCTTCTTCTTCTGTGGCGCCTTGAGTTGCGCCATATTAAATGTGATTTTAAGCAAAATGTGTCAAGACACAAAAAGAAGACGGACTAAGATATCGCAATAAGAAACCTGACACGCTTTCAAAGTTGACAGAAATAATTAAAATAGAAATACAAGCATAGATTAAACACGCTTCGCCTTTTGACTTATTTTCGTCACACTTTTGCAATTAGTAAATGCAAAAAAAAAAAACACTTTTGAGGATGGTTAACGTTACGTGTTGGGTCAATACTAAAGCATGTGTGTATGTGTGTATGTGTGTGCCAAACAGCGATTCTTGTTTCCGGCTTATTTACCTTGGCCACAAAAGTCCGCTGTGTGAAAGTTGCAGCCTCACAATTTTCCCTTTCTGCTCATAACTTTGCTGCAGCCACAAAAAAAAAAAAAAAACAACGAAAATTACAAAAGCGAGAAAATAAAACAAGAACACAAAAAAAATTATACATACTCTGTGTGTGTGTGTGTGTGTGTGTGTGTGTATGCACGACGGCAGAAAGTTATGACTGCCAGCGGAAGCGGAAACGTTTTGGCAGCGTGTGAAATGCGAAATGTGAAATGCCGAGCAGCCGAAAACTGCAAAACTGAAAATGTCGCGTTTGAAAAGTTATGACTGCCGTTAATTTTGCGCCCCTCTCTCTCTTCCTCTCTCTCTCTCTCTATCTACTCTTTGAAAGTTGAGATTGCAAGTTCTTGTTTTATTTGGTTCGTTTGCAATTTGCATGTCGCGCTTCGACGTTTTAATTCAATTTCCTTTTGGCCAGCATTACGTATACGCAATACTCAAGTCCTTAAGCCTGTCTGCACATACACACACACACACTCTGTTTGCTGTCCAGTTCGGTTCAGTTCAGTCCAGCTGCTGTCTAGTGTGACAAATAACCAAAGGTTTTCATGGCATTTGGCCGTGTTTATCTGCTGCATTAGAGACAACCAACCGACACAAGGGTCGCGCCACATAATGAAGGCATAGTTGCGCCCCCTTCCTCCTCCCTCTGCCACCTCCCGCATAGTCTGGCAGACAATGCAACTGGTCGAGATACGGAATGCCTCTACGGCTACTCTAATGCCAATGCTTATGTCTATGGGAATTTCGATGGGGCGCATATTCGCAAATTGACGGCCTCTTGTGCACCTTTGTTTTCTGCTGCGGGGAGCTTCGAGGTGGACTTTAGGGAGGGGAGTGGAGTAGCGGTCTGTGTCAGTCGCCAACTTCCGCACAACATTTATCATATTTTGGTTCGGGGGCCGTCGAGTCGCGCGTTCAGTTCAAAGTCCAACATTAAGTTCCAGGTATTTGCAACTTTTCGACAAAGGATTTTTGGCTGCAATCGCGACCATAAATTATCCGCTCACCACTGTGTCCCGTTGCGTTCGCAGTTAAGTAGCTGCTACAGTTGTTGTTGTTGTTTTTATTGTTGCTCTTTCTGTATTTACCGTGTCTACTTAGCGCATAATTAGCTGCATGAAGTTTGATAACGAATCCAGCGCAGAGGCGTCGCCCAAAAACCAAGGTAAAGTGTCCAAAGTGGCGCTTAAGCGAAAAATCCTCAAATGATGAATGTGGATATAATGAACCAGCCCCCCAAAAATGCAAAACGAATTATCTATTAGATGGCGAGGCTAACGCACAGTGCAAATAAATCTATTTTAAATCAATATTGAGTTTATCTTGTCTTGACTCCTGTGAACTTATGTTAAGCAATTGAATTAGGATCGAACACATTTATCTATCAAGTTCTGTTTCCTGTATTCATTCTTAAATAACGACACACTCGTAATAAATAAACACATTCGCATTTCGGGTCATTAGTTTGAAGTACGCAAAATTCATATCAGTTCCCGAAATTCAAACGATTTCCGAGTATCAGCGATGTCGCCGCCATTAAATGAAGGCAAACTTTTTAACAGTCTCTCTCTCTCATATCCATAACAAGCAAAATAAATCGAAAAGCATTGAGCAAATAAATAAAAGATCATTTAAGCAAATATAAGTCTAGATACAACGAAATCGAAAGCAAAGTGAGAAGGGAGGAGGGAGAAGGGAAGACAAGAAAGAAAGACATCGAAATGTGAAAAGGCAACCGACATCGTCAGCAATGAATGGCAAGGAATTTTTCTCTACGAGACTGAATGTAACTGCCCCCTGAGTGTGCGTGTGTGCTTTGTTTGCACTTGAAGGCATTAAAAAGTTTTTCTTCTTGCTTTGAATAAACGTGAATGAAGTCGTGTGAAATCATTTGTAAACAAAGTATCAATACAATTGCAAATACACACATAGATGGAGAAAGACACGTAAGTAGATGTCGCATTAAATGGAGATAATCATAATCTGCCAGCCGAATAAACGCGCAATGAAATAGCAGCAGAAGCAGCAGCAGCACCTGCGATGAGGCATAAGGCACAACACGAAAAGGAATGCAATTGGAAAATGGTGAGGCAAATAAATAAAATGCATGTGACATTAATTTAAAACCCAAAGACCACACAGAATGCCAGCATATATGAGCGAGAGAGTCGGAGAGAGATGGGGGAAAGAGTGAAAGATGTGCAGTGCGACACAAATATTGTAATCATAAATTTTCATAAACAATTTTCCTTGCTTTTGCAAGCAGAAAACATTTTGCTCGCCTTTTGTCTCCACCAGCGGACTAGATCCATGTCCGTTGTCGTTGCCGTTGCCGTTACCGTATCCGTATCCGGGTCCGGGTCCATGTCCGGGTGGTGACCACGACATTTATAATAATTAATTGTGCGCAAATATATGCCGCAAGTGGCCAAAAGGCAGAGAGAGAGAGAGAGAGAGAGAGAAAGAGAAAGAGAGAGAGCTCGCATGTTCCTCCTAATAAAAGCCTGCAGACTCTGAGTTATTTGTGTCGCCTCGCTCGCAACATGCTCTGCAATAGAATTTACAACACACAACCTAACTCACACACACACACACACACACACATACGGGGAAAACCCATATAGTAACGAGAAGGTGCGCGCCGGCGCTATAAAGTGAAACGGTCAGAAATTGTAGCATACTTTTGTGCGCAACGGAAGCTGCACAGCACTATCTTGGACGCCATCTTTTGTTGAGGCCTCGCGGGCGCGAGAGGAACGCAGAAGCCAACAAATTGCAACATTTATTCTGCAAGACGAATGGCCGCTTGACAATTTATATGTGTGGCCATAATTTTGGTCAGCCTGCCAACGGCGTACAGAATTTCGTTTCTCTTTTTTTTTTGGATGGAGTAGAGAGTGGGGAGAGGAAGTGATGGCGTTGGTCGCACAGCGCATCTCATAATAGCCTAAAATTAAAAACAGTCATCGCCGCAAAAGATACAGAGAAGAGAAGTTTGGTGAAAAAAAAAACAAACCCAAAAGCAAGCCAAGCACGTAGTAGGCATTGCCTACACGGTGAAACGTGTGAAATAAATTGCTAAATAAAACAAACGACCAGACAGACGATACACAGACACACACACACACACACACACACGGCGACAAATGAGTCAGCCACCGACAAAACGACAACAAAACGCATGTCGCAGACAGACAGAGAGAGAAAGAGAGCGAAAAAAACGCAATTAAAAACGATAAAAATAAACGGAAGTGACTTTAATGGCAGGCAGCATTTAATGGTCGTTAAGCAAAGAGTGCGCCTTGCCTCAAAAGAAAATACAACTATAAATAGACAAAATGCTAAAACTCAATCTGATCTGACCCTTAGAGCGCATTTAGACAAGGCTAATATAAATATAAGTATCTATGGAGAGTTCTTGTAACTGTTGTTGTCTGTTTCAGCTGCGTGACAATATCTCACTTCCCATGCTTGTTTTCCGTTTAACTTTCCGTTCCATCAACGCTCTCTTTCTCTCTCTGTCTCTAATCGAATATTTGCATGCCAGTTGATTGATGCAATTTACAGGGTATGCGCACAGTTGATCACCGCTGTAATTGGGCAGCACGCTTACTTTGCTGGCAATTGTTTATGTGCCGCAACTCTCCATTTTATTATGCGTCTCTCTCTCTCTCTCTCATTTCTCTCTGTATGGCCAATTTGGCAGTTCATTTTGAATTGTCAGCGAGCACGTTAGGCATCGTGGCTAAAAGGCTAAGTCGAAGTCCAAGTCGAAGTCGAAGTCGCAGTCGAAGGCTAAGCAGTTAAGCGGCTAAGCAGCCCAGCTGGATCCATTGGCTGTCCAATATTATCGCCATGGCGAGCACATTCCTCGACAATTAACACGCGAGCCACTTAAACAAACTGCGACAACAACGACGACGACGATGGCGACGCTGTGTAAATGGTGACCACTTCGATATAACTGTTCGATAAGTGTGTCACTGTGTGTATGTGTGTGTGAGTGTGTGTGGGTGCGCGTGTATTTTGTTATTCTTGTTGTGCCGTTTGTCTGCCAACAATTTGATTTATTTAGTTTTTTTTTTTTTTGTGTTGTTGGGTTTTTTTGTTACCTTTCTTTTGCCTGTTAAGTCAACCCTGTAAACCTGAACACCTGTTGTCGTCCTTGCAGAGTCCTGCTTCCTGCAAACGACTTGCGTGTGCCGTTGACTTTACTTTCATATTTTTTTTTTGGTGTGTTTTTGGCCAGCCAATTTAATTGCCCTTTGTTTTCGTCAGCTCCTTCACGTCGTTTGTACGCAACATTTATTTACATTTTGTTAACATAAACAATGCGTTAAAGTTCGATGGTTTTGACCAAAACTGAAGGCAAGGCGTGGCATTAATGTGCGGAGGCGTATGGAGGGGGTGGATAATTTTGATTGCCAGCACTTGTTTCGGTTCTTAGTTTGCGTGCGCGACTGTTAATAAGCTGTGCTCAGGCGCCGACTATTTCAACATTTCGCCCATGGAACTGGACAGGAAATTGGCCATTGTTGTACCTAATGCGTGTGCTTAAATGTGTATGTGCATATCTCTGTGTGTATGTGTGTGTGTGTGTGTGTATAATTAATGTGTAGCATGTAAATATTGACAAGTGGCAGGGCAGCCACGTCGATTCGCCGTAAGCAACACGGCGGCTCGTTTACTTCAGCTTCGGCGAAAAGTCAATTAAAATGAAAATTAATTTCCATTGGCCCAGAGGATATAACTTTAAAGGTGCGAATTCCAAGCAAAAAGGACTTTTGGTCCACTCGACCGTGCATCCGGCGCTCCGAAACAAAAGCGAAACCAAAAATAAAGACTGAGAGATAAAAAAAAAAACAAAAACAAAAAGCACAAAGCACAAATCGAGCACACGAAAAATACAAAAGAAAATTTGAAATTCGAGTCAACTTTTTGCGGTGTGAAAGCATCTAGAAAATTGAGCAATTTCCTGCGCCTGCCAGATAGTCGCAACAACTGAATAATGCACATTGCTCGCCGCATTATCATTAAATATAATCTTCGACTGCTGTCCGAAAATATGCATTTTCTTTTCTGCACACCTTTTACCTTTCACCAACTAGAAATTTAAGCCTTAAATGGAAGTTCAAGAGTCAACTCGATTTCAATTGCTTTCTGATCTCTCTCTAACATTTTGAAAATACTAATCTAAATATTTGTGCATGTCAAAGCATTTGCGGTTTTGTTTGAGTTTGATTAGATATATTTTTGGTTTCTGTTTTCTAGTTGCATTTTTAATGAAGCAAATATCCATTTGATTGAGAGCGAGAAAGTATCTTAAGAAATCGAACAGAAGCTACTGCAAATTGAATATATAACATTTTTATCATAGCTTAGAATACTCTTAATAGAACTACAATTTTGTATATGTCAAGCTCTAATCTAACATTAAGATTTGCTGAATTTTGTGAGTTGAAAATATTCGTATATGAAAAGTGCAAGCATAAAATCAATTTGAAAATTTGTTCAATACAACCAAATTGTTGTGTATTTTCAGCTTAATATATAACTTTCAATTGAAAATATTCGTAAATTTAAAGCCCAAGCAAGAGCAAGTATCCTAAGAAATCCAACGATACCCAAAGAAAAATGTAATATACACCATTCTTATCCTACTTTTGAAATCTAATTTTAATGAAACTACAATTTTGTGTATGTCCAGCTAAAATCTATAATTAAGTATTCGTATATGACAAAGCAAGTAAGAGTCAAAAATATCCTAAGAAATCAAAACAAAGCAAAAGGAAATTTAATATACAGAATTTGTATCATAGTTCAGAATATTCTTAATACAACTTAAATTTTTGTGTATTTTCAGCTCTAATTGCAATTGGGAAATGTGCGTATATGAAAAGCGCAAACGTCACTCTGTCGCCAGGCAGAGAGAACCGCAATAGCAACAGCAGCAAAGGACAACGTCAAGCGACTCGAACTGTACTCGACAGAGTCCTTCTCGTTGTCCTGGTTGTCGTCAATAAGTCAAAAGTTGGAATTTCATTATGCCAGCCTAAAAGTAGGCAACGCATTTGGCACACAAACAGCCACGAAGACTGAGGCAAAGCGCGTCACGCAGCAGGACGAGAACTGAAACTACAAACCAAACGCTCTGTCATTGGCTGTTGTTATTCGAGCATCCAACCTCCCGCGTCCAGCCCCGCCCATTGCCCACTTTTTGAGCGACAGCAGCTCGACGAAAATTTGTCATTTTGCCAAATGTAACGCGGTGTGAGACAGACTGTGCGCCTTCCTTAACGGGGCAACGGGGCGACAATAACAACAGAAGCAAATAAAAAATTTAAATACTCGCTGTGAAGTAAATGAACTTGAATATGCAATGGAAATATTTGCGAGGAATGTCACAGATATTAGAAATATTTCATTAATAAATTGGAAAGCAAAAAAAAGGCATAAAAACTGTCTTAGATCAACATCGTGTATTTTTTTCAAACATCGTTAAAATTTTGTGAGATTTTTTTGTGCAGTGTAGCGTCTGCTAACAGAAAGTGGATTTCATGCTGTGAACACGAGAAGAAAATTAAATTCTTGTTTCGCACGTCATTTAAATTCGACATTGTCAGTCTTGTGTGTATGTGGAGTGTGTGCAATAATATCAGCAACTGAGGCAAAGACAAAACAATTAATTAGATTTGCAGTCAGCAAACCAGCTATTGACTTGACTCAATACAATTCGCGGTTATTGCATTGCGCTTTCCATTTCCTATTGAGACAGCGACAAGGCCACGCTGAGAGCTAGAGATAAACAACATTTAAACTCCATAGAGAATTGCTAATAGCCTACTTGAAACTATTCTCTCTCTGTCTCATTCCCTTTCTGGTGACACGAACAAGGGCAATCGCTTGGCAGCGGAACTGTCAAGTATGCAACGCGTTTTACGCTAAATCGAAGTATTATTGTCGCAGTTGGCGACAGTCAAAGCAACAACAACAACGAGAACAACAAATGGAATGAAAATGAAAATTATATGCGCTGCTTGTTGTTGTTGGTTGTTGGTTGTTGGTTGTGTCTCTCTTGGAATTGGGTTTGGTCACTGGCAATGGAGTCGTAAAGTCGTAAAAATTATTTTGTGACAAATCGTCCGCGTACGTGAGCCTCATTTAAATGCGTATATCCCCAAAATGATATTAACAATTCAACGAGCAAATGCGTTGGCCAAAACGGGAGGGGGAGGGTGGTGAAGGAGGGGAAGGTTAACCCCCGGTATGCAGTGCGAGTTCAAAGGCCAAGCCCAAGTCGTTGTAGTCGCTGAAAAGTGCGCATCAAACTATTTCAACTATTTGCCCACGCACATGTCCTGCTTTCCCCTCTCTCCCCTATGCTCTACTCCTGCTTCTACTGCTGTTGCTCTTCTCTTCCTTCTCCTTCACTGTAGTTAAAGAATGCTAACAACAACGTGACATGGCTGGAAAGAGAGCAAGCGAACTCCACCACGACTCGGTGATGTAATATGCGACCAAGTATGACGAGCAGAAGCAGCAGCAGCACGGACACCCGTTCTCCTCCTCCCTCCTTTCTCAGACTTTGGACTTGCTTAGCATTAGCTAAGCTGTCGCCTGCATGCCGTTCTGCATGTGATATGAGCTCCAGCTCGAGTTGGAGCTCCTCGATATGGGGTGGCTTTAAACTGGAAATGCTGATACACTAAGCGCTAGATTGCGTGCCAGGGAAAATTGTGCGTGAAATGTAAAATTCACGAGTGTGTTCTGTGTGTTGATGCAAATGGGTGTGAGTCGATTCACTTTGCATTTGCATTGCGTGTCTGTGCATGTCTGTGGGCTCAGTTCAATTGCCATTCTAGCGCCTACTCATAACAGTTTCGCTGGCGCTCCTCACTCTCACTCTCTCTGTGTGCTGTGTGCAATGCAGTCCAGGACAATGCACCCTTTTAAGCAAATTAAGCATAAGGACACAAAGTGGACGCCATTATGTCGCAGTGCGTCGCTCGTCGTTCGTCGCTGTCGCCGAGCCTCAATGAGAGACTGAGAATTCAAACATTTGCGACAGCGTTTTTCGCGTTTGCGACTTTCTAATTTATTTATCGTCCACTCAAAAATGCGCACACACACGCGCTAATAAACACGCATACACTCGCACACATGCAGCTCTAGTGAGTGGTTTATTTGTATTTGAAGTGCGTGTAAAAGTACTTTTGGTTTTTATTGTTATTGCCACTTTTGTTGTGGACCCTGCTGGGCGTTATTTGCTGTTGTTGTTGCTGCTTTGGTTCTAGCACTCTCTTAGCCGCGTTGTAGTTTTAAGCGCAATGGTATATGGTTTCCGTTTATTTATGCTAAGTACATGCCCTAAATGCGAGTCGAGTTTCGCTTTAATTCATAATACAGTGAGAGAGAGAGAGAGAGAGTGAAAGGAAGACAAATATGATTGAGGCTTCAATATTAATAATACAACTGGAGACGCCCTTAAATCTATTGATTATTTGTGTATTATAATTGATTAAACATTATCGCTACTTAGCAATCAATCATTGTTATCGCAAATTATTACCTTTTTCACCCACTAAAGCGTTGCGCTGTCTTCTATCATATAAAAATAAAATGTATACAACATTCTTTCGCTTTCCCACTTTGCTGCGAGCAATTGTCTCAATGCTCATTTAATTTCAGCAACACGAATCGTGTTTCTATGTCGTGGCAAGTGACTATTAGGTTTATGTTACTGCCAAACGATGCGTAACGGAAGTTTGTCATTTACTACAGTGTCTACCAACTGTCGACACACACACACATATACAAGGGAAGAAATATGAGCAGAACGCATTGATTAGCACATGCCATTTGCCTATGAAAAGTGGAAAAATGGGAAAAGAAAAGCTGTCATAAATTGAATGTCATCAAAGCGAAAAGTTGGGCGAATCAACAAAAGCATTTTACAGTCACTAAAAATGTATGTGCATGGTATTGAAAACGATGTCGCGACGTCATAAGCGAATTGCTCAATAAAAAGGGTTAAATAAATCGATGAGAAGTAGGCGTGGCCGGCATGTCGTATACGCAATTTAATAGCCACAAATAATCGTTGGGGGATGGCAGAAGAAGAAGTCGCAAGGAAGGAGATGGGCATAAAAATATAATAAAAGTACAATAATAATCGACACCTTCGCATAGGTGACAACATTTCAAATTGTCACCGAAACTGTCACGCTAATTGTTTTCCATGTAGGCATTTTGTTGATTGATTTTGAGGGGGGGAATGCAAAATGTGTTCGTGCTTACATCGTAACTGGCAAAAAGGTGTCAGGCAAAAGTTTGTTGACGAGCTCTGACTTTCTACGTAATTGATTAACTTTGATTTTGTTGCACTTTTAACATCTGCTACTTGTAATCGCCTTTACTCCGAGACATGTGTAAGCATCTGGTAAGCGCTTCAGTTCAACATTTTTGCAATTAATTTCTCAGCCACTAAGATGGAGGCCAATTGCAAAGGGTATTTTGTCGAGTGGGCCACCCGAAAAGCATTTAACAATAAATAATTTATGTTTTTTATGCTACTACATGCATGTTAAAAAATTTTAAGGCTGCCTTTTGAGTTTGAGATATGAAAAGTGGAATGGAAATGCGAATGGGCAAAGGCAAAACTTCTTAGCCAAAAGCATTTTATTAATGAATGTATTACTGAGTGCTTGTGTGATTCTGCATGTGTGTGTGTGTGCGTGTGTGTGTGTTTCTGTATTCAAGTTTGCCACTTGACTGCTCACACAGCCAAGAGCTTGGTCTTGAATGTGCTTACATATTCATAAATGCATAAATTGAAGGTAAATTCGCAAAGAAAACATTTCACATCACTTTACATTAAAACTTTGCGCTCTGCTCTCTCCTCTTCAGTTCTCTCTCTGTCTAAGCATGCTCGTTCTCTTTCACCTTTTGCAGGCTTGCCTGAGTATTTTCTTATGGCCGCACTCGTCTCCTCGAACCCATATTGCTCGCTTTCTTTCTCTCTCTCTCTCAATGTGCTCTATGTTGTTTGCTTTTAATTTTCGAATTTTTGAAATAATGCCTGCAGTTATTTGCTTAAGTGTGCGTATAAAAATCAAGTATACGTACTGATAACGTACCATTTTAGTCCATTGTATACCTTCTGCTTACACTTCAGATGTGTGTGTGTGTGTGTGTTGGCAAAAAGCTATCTCTATATATGAATTTCTAGCTATGCCAGTTTGTCAGTGGCGTAGTCAAAGTTCAATGTGTGGGCTGTTAATCACAAGTTTTGTTTTGCGTTAACCAAGCTGACGTTTAGTCTAAGCCCTTTTTTGTGCACTGATTTAAATGCTTAACTGACTGTGCATAGTCAGTGCATAGCTCTTGGGTAATTGATCCCAGTATTTGCACACAACAGCTGCCGTTGTTCCCAATTAAATCAAGGAATAATGCACTGAAATAACTCAAATTGCATCAGCCCAAAAAACGCAGTTAAAACAATTGAGCTGAAATTGAGCTGCTGCTGTTGCTGTTGTTGCATGCCTGATAAAGTTTATTAAGTAAATTGCGGGATTTGCAACAAACTCTTAAATAGAAGAGAAACTTCACAATAAATAGTATTTTAAATAAAAGAAAAGCTAAATTCAAATTTCTCAATTATTAAAAAGTCATTCAATTGATTTCAATTTATATAGAGCGCAGAGAAAGCAACTTCTTGCTCCCTTTTCAGCATGACAAACAAAATATCCATACATGCTCAGTAAGAATGGGAGAGAGTATGAGAGCTCGGCTAACTAATCTAATTAGGCAAACAGTAAGATATACTATGATAAAGAGCGTGGAAGAAAGCGATGTGCGTGTGTGCTTGTGGCTGCCATCGTAAAATTAGTTTTATAACAATGCATAAAAATGTTGCATGAAATTAATGAGCAAAAATTAGATGCGAGCGTCTCCGAGAGCGTCGTCCACAACGACAACTCCAAACAATAACAACAATCACATTGGGGATAATAACAACAGCAAGTCTCGAGCTCAAATATTCAATGACCACAATTGACATTTATGGCGAGGCGGAGAGTCGATGGCGTGCTTCTCTCCTATGGATAATCGAAATAAAATGCAATTAATTGAATTTATTGTTGCATTTGTTGCTGTTGTCACATTAAACGCGGCCGCGTCATTAATGTCACAAGGCAAATGGCACAACGAGCGACGCAACAGAGCCACTCAAATGTGATGCAGAGCAGTCTCGGTTTCTTTCTTTTTTTTTTGGAGGGGTAAATATGAGAACGTCTTTCGGCCAGAAGAGTTGCTGAGAATTGGCAGAGTGTCAGTTTGTCGACAGCAACTCTTTGGAGTAGTGCCTGCCGGACAACGTTGCAATGACAAATTTATGAGCTTTAAAATACACATGTCCTATCATCATAAATCATCTGACAGCCAGAGAGCAACGTCGAGGCAAAAGGCAGCCGAGAGCGATCGGGAATGAGAATGAGATGAATGGTATTTTTGCCACGCAATTGCAGTTTTCAAATGTATTTCAAATATTGCAACTGGCAACTGTTTGGCATTGCTTACAGCTGCCTTTTGGCTAATACACACACATACATGAATACAGACTGTCTGTATGTCTTAACAGCAGTGGCCGATTGGGATGCTCGGCGTGGACACAGCAGGAATATTTTGCATCGGCTTTTGCATTTTTATATTCGAGCTTTGCACTCATCCGGCTTGTCCACTTCCAAGTCTTCATTTCTCTCTGTCAGCATGGCACATTGTCACCGGAAGTATCACACAAACACACATACACACACAGATGTAGAGACAAACACACGCTCACGCAACTCTCTGTATGTTGTCTTGGCAACCAAACTGCAGCAGCGGCTTTTGGTTTTGACCAACTGCTGCTGTTTTCTAACTGCGGTGTACTGTGGAAAAAATTTCACCCTTTTTTTGGGTATAAAGTCACTTTTTAAACTGCAGAAACTTTGTGCATTTTTTTGCCTAGTAAAATGTGTATTAAATACTCTTTAAATTTAATGATAGTTTTAGAAAATGTCTTTATTATTATTATTGAGAATATGTCATTCAAAATAATAGAAAACTGTGTAAAAAATACTCTTTAAATTTGAAGATGTACTTGCGATATTTTCCTTTTCTAATTTGTACTAACAAATGAGTCTATATCAATGAGTACAAACAATTAAAAATGATTGAATAATGTGTAAAAAAAATGCTCTTTAAATATAAAAATACATTTCCAATAATTTTTGTTCTTCTTTGCATTATACAAACCCTAATTTAAACAGAATATAATGAAAACAAATATACAAAATATAGTAAGAACTATTAAGCTGCATCACATTGATTCTCGACAAGAGCTTTTACCAACTGATGCAATGCCATCAACTTATTTCATGGTATGTACTAAGCATTTTTTGTTATTTGTTAATATAGCAAGACTTGCTTCTATTGAAATTCCAGCAGACTTAACTCAGGTTGCCTTGGCTGCTATTTGTTGCTTCTTCCTTGTTGATGTTGTTTATCTGAATGCTGAAAGAGCGTGGTGGAACACAAAGATATACATTAATTGAAGCACAGATGATAACTTGAAGTCTATGCTGATTTCTACAATTTGACATCGTCAGCTGACAGCTGTCTTCCTCTCTTTTATTCTCACTCTCTGTTTATATTTCTCTGTATCTCTTTGTAACTTTTTCTCTCTCTCTCTCTCTCTCTCTGTCTTGCTGCTAGCTGTCTTGCAAAGTGTTAAACTTGAATTTGCGCTTATTTAGTGCTTCTTTGCGCTCAAAGTCATAAATTGTGTGGTCTTTGCTCGTTGACTTGTCTCGTTATTTTATTTTCTATCTTGTGCTGCCATTTGACGCTCATCCCTCGCTCGCTAGAAGTCCAAGTGCAATGCCCAAGGCTCCAGCCATGTGTGCCATCGGTTAAATCCAACAAATGACACAAAACTGCCAAACGAAATCACAATGAATGTCACTTGGGTTTCATCATTCGACCAAAAGTTGCCGCCTGTCTTTCAACCCGCCTCCGCCACTTTCATCCTTCCCCCTCCCACCCCGGTTCCCGTTCTCCTTCAAGCTTTGCCCTCTCGACCCGCTTGCCGCACACCTGCGGGCTAACGAATTTTGACATGTGCCATTATTAGTTCAGCACTCTGACATTTTTTTTTGTCTATCTATACATGTGTGTGTGTGTGTGTGTGTGTGTGCTGTATCCAGAAACCTATTGGGGTTTTTTGGCATTGTTTTTGCAGCTGGCAATGCGTTCTAGAGTTTTATGACCATAAGAGTTTTACTTCTCAGATGGATGACAGCAATAAAAGCAGACACACACACACCCGAACACAACCTTGACGTTGCGTGGCCATTTTATCACACGAACACACATTGCTCATACGCAACGTTGGCCACAGGCTTGCTTTGCTTCCTTGCTTTGGCCTCGTTGGCTGCACTAATTAAACTTGTGCTCTGCCTGTTATTATGGCTGCATTGCATGGCATCGGTTAATGTGTGTTACACGGCATTGCCAGAGACAGGTCGCCCTGTCCATCGCCTCGCCCGCTTCTCATGTCCACCTGTTTTTATGTGCGCCTGTCGCATTGTCTTCCTTCGAGTCTGTCTGTATACTATACGCTATACTATATAAAAAGAGCAGCGCAACACCAGCAACAACAACAACACAAAAAAGGTCTGCGGCGAACGCGTTAAGCATTTATGTGTGCGCATCTAATTAAAATAAGTTCGCATGGCAATGGCACTTCAAAGTCTAAATTGTCCTTATGGCTTATTTCGTTTCAACTGCGCTCAAGCACACGGTAAATGCCCCAAGGCGCTGCGCAACGGCCACCAGGTGGACTCTCTGTCACACTCCCCACCCCTCTTACTTTTCTCCTCATACTGCAAAGCAAACAACATCAAGGGACAACATTAAAAGCGCGTGTAACGCAACGCAACGCAAAGCAAACGCAGCGCAGTCAACGTCAACGTCAGCTTCAACTATCTGCGCACAATGGCCGTGTCCTGTGAGCATGTCCTGTGCCTGCAACGCCCTTGCGTCTCGACCGACAGATATGTAATTATAATATTTTTTATTAGCTTATCTGATACGCCAACAACAAGGAAATAACATAAATTCACTTGCCGCTGCCGTTGTCGCTGTTGTTGTCGTTGCTTTTGCTGTTGTTGTTGTTGGTGCCTTTTGCCAGGTCCAGGCTCGGGTCCCTTTGATTCGCCTGGGTTCGGTCTATAAAAAAACAGTGAGAGAGGCACCGAGCAGTGGTTGAACTTTTCTCAAATAATCACAGCGATAGATATAATGCTCTAAAATGAAATGATAAACAACAAAGGTACACATAAATAGAAGTAATAAATAATAAATTATTAAAGTGATTTTCATTGTGAAAATAACATTCATTCACATTTCACTTAATTAATTAAAATAACTTTCATAATGGATAGTAATTCCAATAGGAATTTAGAATATTTAATTTAATATTTGTAACTCTAAGATTATATCAAGTAATTATTATATTTGCTTTTTTATAAGGCAATTAATTTATATATTGACAGCTTGTAATTCTCTCTAAATGAAATAGAAATAAATTTTTATTTATAACATATAAATTTATTCAGAATGCATAATTGATTTATTTTGCAAATGCCCTATTTTCTTAATTCAGTGTACATAATTTGGTTCATTGCTAGTAAATAATATTCCTAATAAACTCCGCAAAATTATTGAGCATATTATTTTACCTTAATTCAATTGCTCATAAATTGTGCAGCCCATATTAATTTCAAAGGTCAAGTCGAGTCAGTTGCCAAAGTCAATGTACTCTTTTATATCTAGAGCCCAAAACATTGTTCACTTTAATGCACACACACCCCACACACACACCGAGTGATGTTGTTGATTGTGTTGTTGCTGTTGCTGCTGCGGCGCATTGTTTATTATAAATTTTAATATATGTAGGTGCGTTGCAGGCGGCCAGGTAAAAGATACCATAACAACCACTATGCTCCGAAGAACAACAACAACAGAAACTGAAGCAGCAACTTTTTTGCTCAAAAAGCTGGCCCAAGGTAAAGAGACTTCCCCTCTTCCCGTCTCTTTTGGCCTGGCTAACAGCTCCAGCCACAGTTTGATAATATAAATGGAAAAACGAAAGGTCGACATTTATTATGAGGCTTTATCAGCAGAGGACATTTGTTCTGTTTCGTGTTATGAACTGGGGATATTTGGCAAACGAGGAGAGGACCAACGACAGCCTGGACAGCTCCTGAGCGCTGAGAGCAAGTCATCCTCTGTGTTCTGTGTTCTGTGTTTTGTGAAAATGGCTTGTTTCATTATGTCCCGTTGCGGTTGTGCTTGGACTTGAAGCACGGGCCGAAAGAGGGCGTGTTGTCCTTGGGGTGGCATCTGTATCAGTTAGTGGACATAAGCGTCCGGTAATATGCCATTTGGTAATACGGCTCCACGTGGCCGCGATTTGCCAACAACAAGAACAACAACAAAAAGCAAATGCTTATAAAAAAACAAGCAAGAAAGCTACAGTCGAGAGTGCTCGACTGTGAGATACCCGCTACCCATTTTGAATAAAAGCAATATATTTTGCGGTATTATTCTCAAAACATACCAATTATACTACAAACATACTAAAAATATATTTTGGGGTATTATTATAAAAAATATAGCAAATATACTAAAAATACTAAAAAATATACCACATGGTATATTTGGTATATCGATATAGTACCGCATTCAAAATATACCATAGACGGCACAATATACCAGATTGTCGGCCAAAGCAAATTAGACCCCTAGTAAGTAGGCGTTTTTGCCCATACAAAAGTATTTCTTTAATAACTTCGACAATTTTTATCTGATCGCAACCAAATTTTCAGGGATCATAAATACTATAGTTATTATTGTTTATACCAAAATCCGCAACTCTAGCTTTTAAATTACGCTTGTTATTCGATTTTTTTGATTTACGGGGGCGGAAGAGGGCGTGGCAAATATTTGAAACAAACTTGATCTGCGTGCAAACATAACAAATGCTGTCGAAAAAAAATTATAGCTCTATCTCTTATAGTCTCTGAGATCTAGGTGTTCATACGGACGGACGGACAGACGGACAGACACACAGACACACAGACGGACAGACGGACATGGCTAGATCGTCTCGGCTGTTGACGCTGATCATGAATATATATACTTTATAGGGTCGGAGATGCCTCGTTCTACCTGTTACATACATTTCCTGCCGGCACAAAGTTATAATACCCTTCTACCCTATGGGTAGCGGGTATAAAAAGGAAAACCAACATGATTGGCCTTAGGCCGACCACGCACTTCTTTTATGATTGATGGCAACTATTTTCGGTCAATTGACTTAAATGCGACTAACTAATTAGTTGCTTTACGTATTTGCACAGCTCAAATGCTCGAATGTTTGACAAAGTCTACAATGTTCAATGGCATTTCCATTGTTGCCGCTGTCATGAGCAATTTCCTTTTAGCCAATTCCCTATACCGAACCGAAACGCAACCTAATGCCAGCGTCTGGTCTTATCTGCAGCACAGCGTGTGGTCCTTAGACAGGACTCCACTCGACTCGACTCGACGAGGCGTGCTGCTGTGTGCGAAGAAAAAAGAATCTTCAGTGCTTTGCTATTTGCGCATTTCCGGTTTCCGTTGCAGTTGCACGTACTGCATGCAACTCCCAAACGTTCTTTATATGCAGCAAATATCCTGTTATGCGCCCCATGCTCCTTTCCTCCATCGTTCGTTCGAACGCTGTTGTTGTTGTTGTTGGTTCTAGGCGATGGCTCTATGCATGGGAATTATTAACTAAACAGGCAGCGGCAGCAAGCAGCAAGGACACTGCACCGCTAAGGTAATGCACGTTATGGCGTCTGCATGTCACTATGCAGGATCCAAAACTGAGAACGACACCGACATCGAAATGGATATAACAGACAGAGACAGAGACAGAGAGAGAGAGAGAGACAGACACGCTGTCTGTTGATGGCGTCCATAAACTCTGACAATATATTATGATGTGTGCATTGCTTAAAGCCGAGCTGAGTAGCTGAAGAGCTGAAGCTTGCGCCCCAAGGATTCCATACAATGACGAGGAAAAAGACGTTGGCGACCTTTGCCAGCGGCAGCAGCATAAGCCCATCATAATATTTTATGTGCTTGCATACATTTGTGTTCCGCCTGAGTAGAAAGAAGTTTTTTCTTTATTTAGAATCGATGCGCATAATTATAGAAAAAGAACAAACGTATAACTGCAAAATGTAAAGAAAATGTTTGCAAGGATTTTCGCTTAAAGTTTGCATCACGCAAATAAAACAAAGCCAATGGAAATGCTGTAGACGCTCACGCCAACAAGACAACGAGAAGACAAGAATAAGAGAGTTTGGTGAAATCAAAGTCAAATGTAAGTAAATAAAACATATTGTTTCTTATATAGGAAGACATTTTGCAAAATTGCCACGATTTGCAATGCAAATCAAACATAGCGCCATTATTTCACCCACACACACACACACCAACACACACACGCACATGAAAATGTGGAAATGAAAGTGAAACCTCGACGCATATGTTGTTTCAAAAAGCTCACGACCATCTGTCTGCTTGTTGTACGCGCTCTGTGCTCTGCTTGAAATCATTGCGATAATAACACACACACACACACATACATACACAAGAAACACAGGAGTGTATGCGTGTGTGTGTGTGTTCTTAACCTGCGGGAAAAATGAAAAACAACTACAGTAAAACGACAGCAGTCGCGGCGCAAAAACAAGACTAAAATAAAATCACAAAAAAAAAAACGAGAAACGCGAAAAAAAAAATTGGCAAAAAATATGTTTAAAACATTTTCCTCCACTTTGCATTTTTGCGTTCTCCCGTGTTTTGCCGGCAGTCATCCGTCGTCTCTCTCCCTCTCTCTCTCTTGCCTCCGGCGAACCATTTTTGCCTTAACTGTGCGTGTTTTCATTTTGTCGTCGTCTTCCTTTTCGGTTTCTTTTTTTTTGTAAATTTTTGATTTGTTATTGTTGCACGTGTTGTCTTTTGCCTTTGTTATGACAATTTATGCTTGGCGGGCAACTGAGCCGCCGAACGGGCTCAACGGTCAGGAGGGTGGCGCGATATAGCATATGATACAGTTACATATCTGTGTGTGTGTGTATTGGTGTATATGATGTGGAAGTATGCGTGTGTTATGTTCAATTGTTGTTGCTTATTCAGCTGCTGCGGCGAAATGGTTGCAAGGAGTTCAGCGAAAGTACAGCCGAGTGTTTGTAGGGAAACAGCTGTATAATAAAGAGCCAATATATCTGAAATGGCTAGCGAACTGCGATGAAATAAAGAGCAGTGGATAAAAGTAGAAAAACTAGCTGGTTAAATTTGAAAAGTATTCAAATCTAAGCTATGCTTGCTGGTGTTGATTAGCATATCAAAACTTACCTTTGTTTTAGTATTATCATATCACAACTTTCTGATATTTTTTTTTTAATTTCATTGTCAGTTTATAACTCTCTAAAAACATTTCAAAGCAATTCTATTATAATCCAATGATAATACATTTAATAATTCAGAATTCTCTACAAATATTACCCACCTAAATACATTTACTATTATCATTTTAGAATTCGCTGAAAATATTTTCAAGCAATTCTATCTTTTTCCAACTAAAATGCAATTAGTATGGTTATTACATAATTCTCTGAAAATGTTTCAAATTTGTACCTTATCTTTTTGGCTAAAAATTCTTGGCAATTATTTGCATGCAATATAACCCTATTCTAAATAAAATGTGTTTAGAATATTCCCTTCAAAATTCTCTGAAAATATTTCAAACCCTATTCAATACAAAATGCATTTTAAATTTGTCAGTTTATAACTCTCAGATAACATATTCATGCAATCCCAGCCTCTTTTAAATCAAATGCATTTAGTGAAGTTATTTCATATTTCTTTATAAATAATTCACAGCTATCCAATCCCTTACCCAAATAAAATTCAATTCCAAGTTATTTATTTTTACAAAATTTTTTTGCTTGTTTTATTTGTTTTCCTTCAATATATTTATGTATACATAATATAAGTTTTTGTTTTTTGTTTTTTTTTTTTTTTGGTTTTCGTTTTTTTATCCGTTAATTTTTACCTTTATGTTTCCTTTTTTGTTTATTTGTATTTATATATTTATTATATTTACGTTTTACTTATGTTCATCATTTATATGTTGCAATTGTTGTTCATTTGTTCTCGTTTCATTTTGCTTTGTTTTATTTAGCTTTGTATAAGTATTTTCATAATTCATCGCGCTGGAAACTTTTTTTTTTTATTTTTGGGGTTTTTTTTTCGATTATCTCTAGATTCTGTGCTGGCCTTGTTCATAACTATATATTCGAACCTCTCATATTTAGTAGCCTGCACAAATATTTTATAATTTTTGTATTTTTTATACGTTTTTTGTCATCTTTTGGTTTTTTGTATATAATTTTGTATAATATTTTTGCTTGCTTTTTGCTTTGTTTTGGGTTTCTGTTTTTTGTTGTTGTTGTTTTTTTTTTTTTTGGCGCGTTTGGTATACAAAACACGCGACCAAATTCTGTGTGTTTTTTTTTGTCATTTTTTTGTATTTCGTTTTTTAACTATAAATATTTTCATTTTGTTTCCTTTTGCTGGGTTTTTGCCATGCTTAATTTGATTAACCTTTTAATATTCGTTATGTTGTTTCACATGTGATTTCATTTGTGATCGTGTATATGTGTGTGTAGTTGTGTGAGTATGCCATATCGTATATATATAATGTATATATATATATTTTTTCTTTTTTAAAACATCGCTTATGCCTGTGATTTCTGTTTTTATGTTTCTATATTTGCCTCATATTTCGACTCTGTTTTTTCGTGTATCTTTGTGTGTCTTTGTTGTTGTTTATGTGTGGGTGTGAGTGTGCATGTGTGTGTGTGCGTTCTCTAGTCCTTCTTTTTGCTAAACACACACTTAAACATTCTTAAATTTCTACAAAATATTTGCAATACTGCAGTCGATATCTATACTTTGTTTATTTTATTTGCTATTCACTTAACATATTTTATGTGTTTATACAGATACGCATATAGTATATATATATATATATTTATATATTCTACACATATTCATACGCTTTTTAGTCGATATCTATATACTAACTCATGTATGTGTATCTGTCTGTGTGTGTATTTGTGTATGTGTGCACAGTTCATAGCTGCGTCTTCAGTTTGATGCCATTCAAACTTTTGTTTGTTTGTTGTTTTTTGCTGTGTAACTGTCTTTTGTTTGTTTTGTTGTGTGTTTAGTTTTATTAGCAGCTTTTGGTTGTTTGCTCATCGTTTTGATTTCTTCTACAATCTTATTATGATTTTTTAAATGCATAAAATGCTTATGCCCATCCGGATTATTGCACAAAAAAATATTCTGGATCGCACGAATACGAGTACTTCGAGTGCCATTTTGGATTTTTGATTTACTTCTTTACGTTTTTACCATATTTTATATATATAGGGGGACCTCTAGCTTTACTTACTTACGTTGCTATTACATTTAGTTTGCTAGTTTTAACTTTAAATATTTTGCTTGCTTGTTTTATATAAATAATGTATCCCATATGTTTTTTTGTTTTGTTTTGTTTTCTTTTGTTTGTATATCTAAGCACACAAGACACGACAACTAATGATGAATTCTCTTCTGACTGTCAAGTGGCTCCATTTCTGTTGTTGTTGTTGTTGTTGTTGTTTGGTTGGTAAACAATGAAATCAGAATTATAGAATTTTTTGTATGTCGATTGTTAATTACGTAACATTCATTCACTTGTATTGTTAGATAACAAATAAACGGCCTGACTTTTCTTTTTTGTTATTTTCCTTTTTGGTATTGTTTTGTTGGTTTATGTAAATATATGTTGTGTGTATATTTATGTACGTTGTTATTTATATATATTTATTATTTATACTCGTATTGTATTGTTGCTTAAATAATACTTTTATTTGATTGATTTGAAGTTTTGTTTCGCTTTTGTTGTTTGTATGTTAATTTCATTTGATTTTCAATTTCATTTAATTTATGCTACATGCCCTAATTACGTTTTACAATCTTTCTCCTTCATCTCGTGCTGTTTGTTTGTGTGTGTGAGTGTGTATGTATGTTTGTATGTATGTGTGATGAGTGTAGTTTTTTCTCATAAAATTTTGCTAACTGCTCCAGTTTCAGCGAATCTCAATAATTACACCCCAAATTGACTAATTTGTAATTGCAGCTTCTAATTATCAACTACAATTGTGTTTTTCTTCCTTGTTTTATAATTCATTTCAAATTCCTCGTCAACACACGATCCAATTCAAATGAGTTCAAATTATATATCGAATATAGGATAGTTTAGTTAGTTTTAGTTTATTTTAGTTATAGATAGTATCAACAAATGATGAGCTTATAAAACATTTCAATTGAGCTATGATTCTATTTTCTTTTCTGCACTGTTCTGTACTTTTCTTAACTTGTTCTTTACTGTTTTGTTCTGCGAGAATGTAACATAATAATGATGAGCCTACGAAATCATAATGATGGATTACTGGAGTACTTCGTAATACAATAAACCCCTTTTTACCTGTTCTGACTTCAGTTATCTTCTGTATAGACGCCTATAAATATGTTCTATGCTCTTCAGTTACTCGTACTGTATATATATAAATATCTTGTATATATGTATGTAGACGTATATAAATGTCTTAGCACATTCATTAGTTGCACAACATTAATACTTTTTTTTCGTTTTTTTTTCTCTTTTTTTCTTTATATATATATATGTGTATATATATATTTATTACTTTTACTATATCTTAATATTTTAGAGTATTTTTTGTTTTGGTTTTTGTTTACTCGATTAAGTTTCCAACTTGTTTGGTTAGCTTCATCTATATGGAAACTATTTCGTTTAACTCTTTACTGATATGTTGCGCAAACATTAACAAACAAACCAATAATATTTTGTGTATAATTTATAATTTTTCTGAGTATTAATCATGTTGTTTTTTTTTTCCTCTTGTTCCTTATCTTTTGTTTTATTTAATATATAAAGTTTGCTTTTGTTTTATAAATGTGCTGTATTTTTCTTATAGCCAAATTTCATTAACTCTTTTTCTCATGGGTTGGTCAACAATGTTTTAAATTTTTATCTGCCTAAGTATTTTTTTTTTGTTTTTTGTTTATGTAACAAAAAATTATTTAGTTTTTTTTGGTTTTGCTTGTGCATTTTCATTTTTGACTAGTTTTCCTTAATTTTCGTTTTTTTATAAACAAAATAACAAACAGAAAAACTGCAATAATCGCATCAGCTTCAATCTCTCTAAATCGATCCAAGGTTTTGCTCTGTTTTCTTTTTTTTCTTTAAAATCACATCTACATCTAAGTCGTTTGCTGTCTCTTCTCTTATCTTTTTTTTTTTGGTTTTTGGTTTAAACATGCAATGCCTCTCATATAGTCCAACTACGTGTTAGTTTCTAGTGCTAAAAACATCTTAAGTTTACATTACAACTCGCTAGTTACTTACAGCTACACATCTATGTCATATGTATGCCTGTCTGTCTGTCTGTTTTGTTCTGTTCTGTTCTATCTTTGTGTCTTCCATGGGGACAACTTGGTGCACAACTTTAGTTAGTTATGCATTCCCCCAATGGAAATTGCATTGCACATCCCGCCCATATTCATATATAAAAATTCAACTATTCTCTGTGTCCATAAAAATGTTGTTAACAATATAAAAATCACAAAATAAAATGGTCAAAAGTAAAATCATAAAAATACAGATAAAACGCGCCATATGCAAATCATGAAACTTTCCTCTCTTCTCCTCTTCTCTTCTGCTGTTGTCCCATCAAACACAAATGTCCAAAGTGAAATGATATCAAGTTTAATTGCTCGATACGTACATCATCTACATAAACCATACAACATGCGAGCTATTACATGTTATTTGCCTGTTTTTTATCATTTTAATTGGTTTTCATTTTGAACATTTTTTGTTGCTGTTGTTCTTGTTGTAATTTGTCAACCAAGACATACTCCTACATATTCATGAATATATATATATGTATGTATGCCATATATATTGCATGTATAAACACATATCTATATAAATATTATATACTATGTGCCGCAGCTATATTTGATTGCTCGATTTTGTGTGTGTGTATGTGTGTCTGTATATATTTATATGTTTTGCTGATATATACACACACACACACATATGTATGCTATGTTTATGTATGTATATGTATGTCTGTCTAGTTCTAAAATATGTATAGCTATATGTATTGATGTATGTATGTTATATAAGCATGTTCTTTCTGTTTTGAATACCAACTACATAAACCATTAAACATATATATGTTAGGTATTTCTAATTCACTTTCTAGTTCTGTTTTGTATGCTTGTGTGTGTATGTGTGTGTGTCTCTCTATTCCTTTCAGCTAGTGAAGCCTATTTAAGCACTCTATAACTCTTTTATTCTCTATATTCACATTTATATATACTCTATATGCATATGATTGAGTGTGTTGGGTATTTTTCTGGCATGTTTATGGTATTTTGTGGTATATTTCACGGTATTTTCCGAATCAGTGTTTATGGAGTGCTTTCTGTTCTTGTTAAAATTATATATCTTTGGATTTGTATTTCGATTACACGATTAAATTGGTATTTATGTGTGTGTGTGTGTGTGTTTATGATTATGGCTAATATCATATAATATCATTCGATGGCATATTTTGATTGTTATATTTATAAGTATATATATAATATCTATACACACGAGTATATATCGGTATGTACGTACGTTATGTGTGTGTAATTGGGCATTTATTCTCACTAGTGTTAGCTAAACTCTGTTCCACAAACCTTTTACAATTTAGCAATTTGTGTAGAGTCTACAATTGACAACGAGGTAGACTGAAACTAAAAGACTCTGCAAGGACAATAGGTGCTATTTTTTGTATTTTGAAGTTTTAGCAAATCGTCAGATCGAAAAGACTTGTGGAACACACATATTTCCTTGCATTAAATCGGCATTGTTTTTGTCTGTTTTTTATATTTGTTTTCTAACACAATAAATTTGCAGCTAACCATTCATCTTCTGGCAACTGAAATAAAAACATATACAAAATACGTTTTAAACGTTTTAGACAGGTAGAAAAATATTCAAAAATGAGAATTTTTTTTTTTTAATATTTATGTGGAAATTTTTTTGTAATGTTGCTTTGTACAGAGGATTTAATTGAATTTCATTGGAAATTGAATTTGTAAAAGAATGAAATCATAAGCATAATCGAAAATAATTGCAAAACTAAGAAGAATAACAAATATTATATATCAAGTGTGTCAAGTTTGGATCTTGCTGCTATTATTATTACAAAGCCTGTGAGACAGATTAAAAACTAAAGCTTGATGCCATTCGAGTATCGAGTATCGGTTTCGATTAACGGTTATCGGTTATCGAATATATAGGAGTTTGAGTTAAGCTTTTTTTTTGTGGCTGGATTGCATTGGACTTTTAAATTTTTGCTTGTTTCTTATTTCAGTTGTAAACATTTTTTTATACTTTGTTTTTGTTTTTTTTCTTCTCAGATACTATTAGCTGCGAGTGCTATTGTTGCTATTTGTGTGTGTGTGTGTCTATGTGTGGTGTGTGTGAGTGTGTGTGTAGACGTTTGTAGGAACATGTCTTTCAATTACTGAGCAATCACAAAATAAAGTACTTTGAGTATTTGTAACATTTAGTTGCGTTTTAGTTATAGGAAAATGATAGCAGGAAATGTCGAGTACACCATATGGCTTGGCAGTTGTATGTGTGAGTGTGTCGGTGTGTGTGTGTGTGTGTGTGTGAGTGGGGGTCTTCAGACGTGGCGGCGTCGTCGTCAACTAGATCTACGATAGTAATAGGCACTAGTGCTAGGTGTATATTATCATTGTGATGTACTTGCTCTAAGCGTTTATCAAAAGCTGCGCATAAAAGTAGGCAATGCTAAATTATATGCTACAAAAGTGTGTGTGTGTGTGTGTGTATGGGTGTGTGTCTGACTTTATGTGTGTTTGCGTTTTTGTCAAGGGGACTCCTGGGAACGTCTGCGTTTTGCGTCAATGCCTGCGTCTGTCATACACACACATACACACACACACAAATTTATAGCATATGTGTGTGCGTGTGTGTATAAATAAGTGCGAATGTGTGCGTGTCTTTAACTGTGAGTGTGCACGCGCGTAATTAATTTTAACGCATTTTTAATTATGTTTATTTTAATTTAATTCCACGTTAAAACATACACATGTACACCGAGGTTACTGTCTGCATCTGTGTCTGTGTGTGTTGATATATAAATGAATGTGTGTGTGTGTGTGAGTATTCTATAGCCTCTGTTCTGCACAATATACGCACAGAATACAGCATACTTAATTTATGGCTTTCACTTTTTTTTCTTTTTTTTGTATACCAAATTACTTTTTATTTAAGTACGCAATTCTTGTTTGTCATTTTTTGTGTTTTTCTTTGTTTTCATTTTAATTTTTTTTTTTCTCATTCAATTCTTCAATTAATTATAATTCTATTTATACGCAGCATGCTTAACACATTTATATAAAGCATAAATTTACACGAATTTATGCATATGTTTGCGAGTCTGATTGTGAATGTGGGGACGTGTTTGTGTGTGTGTGTGTGTGACTTTTGTGTGTGATATAAGCAACTAGGATACCAAATGTATTTAATATTTTATTTATATTCTTTGTTCTTTTTTTTCTTTTGTATTTAACTTTTTGTTTTGTCATATTTTTTTCACATTTGCGGCTTATTCAAAAGGGGCCGCTTACAACTGTTTATGCACTAATTAATCATAAACAATTGCAACAATATGTGTTTTTGTGTGTGGTGTGTGCTGTGGTTATTCTACGTTTTTTTGGCATTTGTTTTTTTTTTTTTTTTTTTTTTTTTTTGCATTTTGGTGCAGCACTCAACATTCTCGTCGAAACTTCGCATCGAACTTCTCGTCAATTTGCAAATGTTTGTTTTTTTTTTATCGGCGCTTCGCATTTATTTACAGCTGACTTTTGGGTTTTGTTTCTGTTTCAGAACTTCTGCTGTACTTAAAAATTTCGATTGATTTCTTTGTATATTTATAGGTATTTGTTTTTGCTTGTTTACTGTGCCTGCAAAAGTAAAGGATAAACCTTAAAAAATAATATGGGTGTTAGTAAAAATTGGAAAAAAATAGTAGTCGGAATAAAATGATTTCAAATGCAGAGAAAATTCTTAAGCAGCAGCATTTAATTGTGAACGATACCAAGAACGGAAAATAAAATATTCAGCTAAATCTACACTTATATTGTAGTAAAAAAAGAAAGGAATTGTAATCGAAAGCGAGTAATAAATAAAATAGCATATTTATAGTGCGTATCAAGGACACATGCCTAAAGTAAAGTAATCAAAAATAGTTGAATACGAAATGAGAAGAAACTGTACTAAGTTGGTGTCCTGTAAGCTCAAGATGATGAGTATTTGCTATTAATATCCCTGTTCAGTCTCAGCCTGCACCTACTTGCAACGGTTTGTGTTACTTTTTAATAATATTTTTGCAGTAGCATTTCAAAATAAACTCCAACACATGCGCTTGAAAGCAACTCACAGGCAAAAGTAAATAAACAAAATTTGCATAAAACAAAGAGAGAGAGAGCGACACACAAACATACGACATAGCGCATGAAAAGTGCAATAAAAGACTCTTGAAAATATTCTGGAAAAATAAGACAAATAAATGGAAATATAAACTGAACGCAACTAATCGATAGATAAATAAATAAGCGAAACGTATCGAATTGAGAATGCATTCAAAACATTCAAGGCACATTCTAACAATGTGCGACATTTTTATTATTATTATATATACAACAACTGTGTGTGTGTGTAGGGAGTGTGTGTGGGTTTGTTTTGTTTTGTACATACCTGTGGGCTCACTTGGAACTGCTGTATCGGATAGGCAACAACGCCGGCAGCCTGTGGTATGGCTGTGCCTGCCACGCCCGTTGCCAATTGCTGGGCTGGCGAGATCTGAGCTTGGGTAACGCCTTGCCAGGTGGCTGGTATCTGCACGCCCATTCTGGAATAAGCCAGAACATGCACAGAAGCATTAGGAAAGCGATTCTTTTTTATAGTGCAACACACACAGAGATCTGTGCTGCAACTGCAAATCTCCCCCAGAGACTACGACAAATTACCAACGAATGTGTACGTATAACGTATAACGTATACGCCGGGTATACGCCACAGCTCGGGAATGAAAACTTTAGCAATTAGCAAATGAATTCACTCATCCGTCATGCTGTCGCTGCCCATCCCCCTGGTGGCGGTTCAATCATTCCACACACACATACACAAAACGGGGCTAGCTAAGTACACCTAAGCTGTGAACAGGTGTGAGTGAGAGCAACGCACTCAACTCAATTTAACTCCCCCTCCCCCTCCCCATACACGCTCTCTTCACATACATCAGACTAATGAAATAATTATGCATAAATCGATGAACAAGATTACTACGTACCCCATATATCCTTGCTGGTAGCCGCCATACTGTCCAAAGTGATAGCCCTGGATGCCCTGCAGGAATTGATTTTGCACGGCCGCAGCGCTGGCCGCCGCCGCTGCCGGTGTGACAGCGGCCGCGGTGGCCGACGAAGCCGGATAAGTTGGCGTCGGTGAATACCAGCAACCGGTGGCAGCCAACTGCTGGCCATAGGCAGCGGCAGCAGCTGCCGCAGCACTCACGCCATACGGAAAACCGGCAGCGGCAGCGGCGGCGCTGTTCAATGCCTGGCTGGCCATGGTCTGCGAATTGTTTGGATCGCCGCTCTCCTTGCCCCACGAGCACTTCACGGGCTGTGCATTGATTTCGGTGTTGTGCACACCAACAATGGCATGAGTAGCTGCCTCTTTAGTGGAGAAGCTGTCGCATGTAAAGAGAGGAAGTTGGAAGTTTAAGTTAGTGAATTGTCATGTATTCACCTAGAAATATATGACTTTTTAATTTGATAAATAAAAAAATAAGAAAAGCTTTAAGGAACTTTTTAGTTTAATCTTTTAGGATTTTATTAAACTAAGATGATTTAGAAAATATTGAAATTAATATAATATAAAATTCAATATAATGTTAATAATTTATTTTAATGCTTTGTGAATCCTAAAATGCAAAAAAAGATCAATTAACTCAACTAAGGAAAAAGAAAATCAAAAGATATTGAACAATATTGTTCTCTTCTACTGTTGCCTTTTGGTTCTAAAACTGTAAAAGAAAATAAAGTAAAAAGATCTTTTGAAATTAAAATTCAAAAGATATTGAACAATATAGTTATTTTCTACTGTTGCCTTTTGGTTCTGAAACTGTAAATGAAAATAAAGTTAAAAGATCTTTTGAAATAAAAATTTGATAATGAAAACATAAAAATTCGAGTAGTTAAAAATATTAAATGAAAGTTTGTAAATCTTTAAAGAAATATAAGTAAAAACCGCTTTTTTGGGGCTTAAACTTACCGCACAAATGCGTATCCTTTGTCCTTGAAGACGCGTATTTCCTGTATCGCGCCATAGGGAGCAAATGTCTTCTGCAGCACCTCCTCGCTGAGTGCGGTGAGGGCGCTGTTGACGCCGCCCACATAAACGGTGCAATTGGAGGGACTGCTCTGGTTGTAGACCTCATCGAAAGTCAACGGCTTGATGTTCTCTGTGAAGTGAAACAAAAAAAAAATTTGAAATGAAATGATATCGCCAACGATTGTCAACAATTTGCAGAAAGGGGTAAAAATTCATTTCACATTTTGATATCAAGCCACAATTAATGACTGCAGTTTTTCTACCTCTGCTGTGGCGAGCATATACACTCGCGATTTCGCGTCGTCTTGTTGTTTCTGTTATTTCAACCAACTGCATGATTAATATGCAAATTAATTAAGGGTTTTGCCCGCAGCAGGAATAAAACGGCAACAGCAACGAGAACAGCAACAGCAACGAGAACGACAACGACAACGGCATTGCCTACGTTTTGGTAATTAAAATAACCGCATACACTTAGTCAATGTGTTCGAGGTTGTGCCCATGTATACGTGTATGTGTGTGTGTGTGTGCGACACCATTTACCGCTTGGCTCAATTGTTGTTGCTGCATTTTTAAAATTGTTGCTCTTGTTATTGCATTTTTTATTATATTTTTCGTATATGTTTCAGTGTTTTTTTTTTGTGTTTTTCTCTGATATAGTTTGCAGGCAACCCACATTGTTGGTCATATTGTGGTTGTTTCTGCTGGTTGTTATTATTGTTGTTATTGCCGTTGTACATCGTCGTTGTTGGTTGCTGTTGCTGTTGTTGGGTGCACACGTATTTGTATGCAAAAGTTACACTAATTACTTCCTTTGAGGTTAAAGCAAAATTTGCACTTTTAAAAATAATGTCAGCCTTGCGTGTTTATGTCTTTGTTTAGTTTTCAACAATTTACGAAGCATTCAAGCTGCCCTTCAGCAACGACAACGACAACGGCAACGACAACAATAACAATCGATAGCCAAAGCGTTAAACTGTAGCATGATTAGTTGCAGTTTGTTTGCCAAACATTTTCAATTGGAATTTTTCGGTCCGAATTGCCCTCAGAAATTATTGCACAAAGATGCCAGGCGAAATACTAACGAAGAAAGAAAGAAAGAATGTGTAGCGTATTGGATTCTATCGCATAAGCCTAACCAATCCAAATGCTATGTAATGGTACAATTCCAACCCTCCCATTAAAATGCCTTTGCATACTTTCAGGCGTTCTCTTTCTTACCTCTTGCTTTCGACGTGTAACGAGCGAGCGAGGCAAAGAAAACACGAAAATATGGCTCAATAGCATGCAACAGGACAATACTTGCACAGAAGCAAAGGCCCAGTCGAGGGTGCACCGTAGAAACTAACAAGCTTGCAAATATTTTTGAAAGCTTTTTCGTTACAAATGTATGCGACTAACACACACACACACATACAAACTGTTGTGGGGCGTTGCATACTTTTGAGCGCAATGTTTCACTAATTTGCACTTTGCTTTCCTTTGCTTTCGTTTGTCGTTTCTCGCTTCGCGTTTCATTTCGTTTCGTTTCGTTTCTTTACGCTTTTAAATAGGTGTAATTAAATTCGGAAATATACATACATAACATATATACAAACGTATTTCTCTCTATGCAGAGCTTTATCCTTGAGCACACGTTTCATTTCATGTCTGCATCAAATTAATGCTGCTCAACTATATGGTTTCCCCTGGCCCCGGTGTGTATAAGTGTGGATAGCATTATCACGAAGCGACTAAATAATTAATAACCAAGGTGATTGTCTGTCCATTTGCCACTCTTTTTGCTTCTTCCAAAAAAGCAAGCTGCAATTTTAATGACCTATTACCCGGACATTATTCAAAGACCACAAACTTAATTGAAGCGACGACGAATTGAAGCAAGTAATTGTTAAACTAATCAATAAACATGAGCGGGGCGTTAACGGGGGCGTGGCAAATGTAAGTTTTAAAGCACACTTTGTGTCACCAGCCCCCAAAAGGCATTCAACAATCTGCAGCTTGTTTTTGGCCTGACAAATTATTTACTGCCGGGCTAAAATATTGTAGTTGTGTCAGACTGTGTATGTACTTATGTCTGAGCATATATATACTATAATTTACCTTTAGCTGCGAACTTTCTTTGGCATTGAGCGCATTGAGGCATTTCAACTTTTACTTAATTGTGCGCAACTCGGCATAAAATGTTGATTTATTGCGACAACTACGACTGGCAGCCTGGCTGCCTTGGCTGCCTAGCCTAGACTCTCTAGTTTGCCCACGCATACTGTTAAATAATTTGCTCAAAGTTTTGCACCCAAGCATTGCAGGTACGCCCCACTTGAAGGCAGTCTGTTTTGGAGTGCGGGGTTTCTCCAGTCAAAAGTCAAATAGTTTTGGGCACTGAAATTTGTCATACAACGTCGTCGTAGTCGTCGTTGTCGACGTCGGCGTCTGGCATATTGTTTCAGGTTAATTAAGTTATTACCATAATGAGCTTGTAAGTATTTTGGCCTTTATTTATGGCATGCATTGAAACCGACTCAAGCCTGCGAATCGGTTAACAAAAGGAAAAACTTTTGCCCAAAAAACTTTTGTCACGAGCTTCACTTTCGGTCATAAAAAATGCCAAACGCGTTTGTTATAAACCCGAAAGCTCTAAATAGCTAAAGACGCAAAAAAAAAAAATACGGAAAAACACATAAAACAAGTATGTGCAATTGAAGGAGAGTGAGTTGAACTAGCAGATACTCTGCAGTCAATCTTCAATTTATGTCAGAAATGTTTGCAAATTTCTAGATACATTTTAATGCATTTTTAATGAGTAATTTAAACTTGTGTCGCAAAACTTTGCTGTGTATATTTTCGCTATTTTGCGCTGATTAATAATGTATTAGCGCTTCGGCTAAAAACTTAGAATACCCCTTTGAAAGAGAACATCAAAAAAAGGGGAGAAAATTGCAAAGCGACGCCAAAATTGTCACAACTGTAAAATGCGCAATTGCGTCGGCTCGTAAATCTTGGCTACAAATGGAGGCAGCACACACACACACAAACACATGCAGTGAGTGAGTGGCTCACTAAACGCTACTACTACTGTCGACTGATTGCCAGAGCCATAAAATGTGCAGCCTGCTTAAAACATAAAAATGCCAGAACAAGCCTGTCCAAAGCAGCCTCTGAAGTGGGAGGCTGAAGCGGTAGTTGAAGCTGATGCTGAAGCTGAAGCTAGCAAAGTGGCAGCGTAAAACATCAAGTAATGCCCAAATTCCAAATGGCGAAATGTGAAATGCGAAATGAGTTGAGTGCTACAAATCGTAAAGGCTGCCAGCAGGCGCCCCCAAACAACTAGACAGGCCATAAAATCGGCAATATATACGTACTATATATACTATATGTTGTACTACACACGCATCACATGGAATATAACCCTTTCTCGAGAGAGAGAGTCAACTAAATGGCAGCCTCGTAATTGTGTAAAATCTTTTGCGAGTTGAGTTTTTTTTTGTCGCGTTTAAGTCGTCGTCGTCGTCGATTTTAGTGCCAAGTCAGCTACTAGTTTGGGGCGCTGTCAACCATCAAAATATCCAAATTATTTTGCTGACAAATTGCTAATAATAACTTGTATTACAACCGAAAGGCAAAAGAACCCCACGCACACACACAGACACAAAGCCAACCAACTACCACTCACAATAGACACAAACGAGAGACGAAGCCGTGACAAAGGCAAATAAACAATGAGACCAATAAAAATCCGCTTAAGCTTTCATAGGCGTTTTTTATGACAACAATATAAATGCAAAAAAAAAAACCAAAAACAAAAAGAATTCATGCTCATAGTTTATTCCTCTTTGCTTTTTTTTTTTTTTTTTTGGTCGGTAGAACCCTTCAACATGTCAGACCTTCCTTCGCACGATAAATTCCACCTTGACTCTTTGTGTGTGTGTCTATTTGAGTGGCTGTCTATATGTGTGTGTGTGTGTCTATCCCGAGGAATGTTTGTTCTATAACCATGAAATTTTCCTATCCTTTGTGTGTGTGTGTCTTTTATGATAATAGTTTCGTGTTGGCAAAATTTATTTATCTGATTTGCACCCTCTCATTTTACTTTCCCCCATTTTTCTCAGGGCACAAATAAAAATTATGTTAAAACATGCAAATATGCGTTAACTTTTGATTTATGAATGACAAACGATACGCCCCCATCGCGCATGTTTGCCAACTGTTAATAATGATTACGCTAGTTACAGTTAGTTTTGTGGTTAACAATGCTCCGAAAGCCTCGACATCCCTCAAACTTCTGTCTGTCTGTCTGTTTGTCTGTCGCTTTCGGCCTAAATGAAAATTGATTTGCTCGTCGAGCTCCCCACCAAAATAGAATATGTCGCATTTCGTCCTTATTTTTGGGGTCTTTGTCCTACGTCGACTAATTGAAAAAGTTTAAACCGAATTTGGTCCAGGCCATTAAGGAAATTAAGCGCGTGCGGTTTTTCATTCCATGCGTACAACAAAAACAACGACAACAACAACAGCAAATATTAAGAAAACATAATCTGGCAGAAAATTTGCTGCGACACGTTTATAAATAGCAGGTGGGTTTTCCTCTCCGTCTTTCTTTCATTCTACCACCCCACTTGCCCCCTCGTTTACCTTTGACCCGTGTCATGCTACTGCTACCTTTGGCATTCATTGTCATAATTTCCTGTAATAAGAACGACGCGTCGACTATAACAACGAACGTTGGCTGACCTGCTTCGGTCGTACGCACTAGCGGCCGGAAGTGTCGGGCCAGGCCGAGGTGACAGTCATGATTTCCTTACCTTTACTCGCCGGCGGTTTCCGTGTAGCCCAATTCGTGCGAATTGAGCGCGAGCCAAGCCATTGCCCGTTCATGGCCGTAATGGCGCTCTCAGCTTCCTGCGTTGGTCGGTATCAGAAGCACAAGAGAAGGAGAAGAAGAATTGTAAAATAGCTTAAAAAACGAATTTTATATAAAAATGCATTTCAATGCTTACCGATTTCTTGATGAAGGACACAAATCCATAACCCTTCGACTTCAAGGTTTGTGGATCGCGCACAACGCGACAATCGCTGCAAAGAATGAAAACGAGAAAATCAAAAGTTGTTTCAAACCAAAGTCAACTTTAAGCAACGTGCAACTTTAAAATATTATGCAAATTTATGAGGCAAAACAGAAACAGCTGTCGAGAGTTTTGTTGAAAGGTTTCCGCCGTTTCGCTCTCGCTCGGCTCTTGGTATTATTTATTTTTGGTTGTCGTCGCTGTACGGCGGAAATTAGAAATCTGACCTCATGTTCAGAACTTTTCTATTTATCTCTGCAGTTAAATTTTAGCAGGCAGCAGGCACAAACTTAAAGTCGAAATCGACTTGCTAGAATATATTTGATATGGAAGACTTATGTGAGCAGCACACACACAGACAATTTCTAATCGCAGTCCAAGGGCTTCGTTTATGCTTTTGGTTTTTTATTAATAAAAATTCTTTAATCTCGTCACTTTTAGAGCAATTTAGTTGATTGCCAAGCTTCCGGCTTTCAAATTGATTTCCCACAGCAATTGCAAGAGTCGAACAACATTTTTTTCTCTTGTTTTTTTTGGTATTCTTGGCTGATACCAAGGCAACAACTAAGCTAAGCTGCCAGCAAAACTTTGGCAATTACCCCCGCCGATCCTGGCAGTTTACTTAACGCTGGCCGCGGCAACTTTTTTTATGATTATGATAAGTAAAACGCCGTCAGAGTTGAGAGAGAAAGACGCAGAGAGCCCGTCAGGCTGGCAGACGACTTATTAAATATTCACACGCGCCGCGCATTTAACAAAACGGAACTGAAATGCGCCAAGTTCGTCCCAGCAACAGCAACAACAACAGGCAGTTAAACCTCAGACAGGACAAGAAACACACTCACACTCACACACACATACACGCACCCAAAGCAAAAAAAAGGGCAAACAACGACGCACGCATAAAACTTTTGACAAAGAAATCGTTTGTCCCCCACCGCCCGCATACCCCAGTCATACCCCAGTCCAGCAGACGCGTCGCTGATCCCAGCAAGAGCCGCACGACCGAATCCGTATCGGATGCCAAGAATCTGTAACCAAGTTCGCCTCGGCTCGGTGTTTGCATTAAGCGTTTTGACATCTTGGCTAACAGAACTCACGGACTAATACCAGCAGCCAAAAAGAAAGTTATTTCAAGTCCGGAACGCGTTGCCAGCAGCTGCCGTCAAACAATTCAAGCCGTAGACAGAGACAGACGAAGACAGACTCGAGAGTGAGATAATCAGGACGGAACGTGGGCTTTGCCATTTCCGGTTGCCTGCACCGCTGCGGCATGTTGTCGTTGTCGTCGTCGGCATCGTACGAGCATTCCGTATCAATGATAATGATGTCAGCGATATGTATCATAAAGGTGCCAATCGATTGCTCAATAAGGCGTCAAGGCAGGCGATGGCATCGATACACCAGCTACCAACTGATTGAGGGCACTTTAACTGGCTGACTGCGTGGCCAACGTTTCCCTTTTAGTAATTCTTTAAGGGCTAGCAACGAATGGATGGAGGAGGGCGTAAGGAGGCCAATCAAAGGACATGCGCCACTCATTAGCACATCGCTGAATGCGAAATGGCTAAAAGGCTCTCGGCCAAATCAAAGCCATAATCATTTTAATGAGTTTTGAATTATTAACATTCGAAATTGCCCCCGATAATGAGAGGCAATCCGAAACATTAAATTGGGAGGGAGCAGCAAGGAGCATCAAGCAGCGCGTAATCCAAAAATCAAATAATTTTTGGGCAACATTTTTGACAAGCCGCCGCCGGGCAGAACATGCCACAGAAAGAGCCAGAGAGAGGAGTGGAGAGTGAAGAAGCCTTCTGTCAGACATTTTCAGTTTAAAAGTTTTCGCTTCAACAGCAGTTAATTAAGTCAAGTTTGGTTGTTGCTTTCGTTACTGCTGCTGATTCTGTTGCTGCTGCTGCTGTTGACCATCAGCTCAAGCTGAAAAAGAGCAACTTAAATATTTAAATGCCTCGCTTTTTGGCTGCGCTCTGTTTACAGTTGTTGTGCACAGAAATAACTGATGCGACACTTTTGTGTTTACTTTAAGAAGCAGCGAACGACGACGACAATCATGCCGAAGTATACACTGCCAAAAGAGTTTCGCTTAAGTGAAATTTACATAAATGTACTTTTCGCGCCGTTATGAATTTTTTATGTGAGCCACCAAGCGGCTTACTGCGTAACCTCCTTCTCTCTCTGCTCTCCTCTCTTTCCTCTTCTTTTCAACCACAGGTGGAGCACAAGCACTACACATGCACCTGCCAATAATCAACGTTGAACGTCGACTGCGAGCCCCCCTTTATCTGAAGAACGAAAGAAAAGCGGCGGAAACGTAGACCAAAAAAATGGAAAATGGTGCGTGGAGCTCGAGGAACTTTGGTGTATGAAAAGTTAACTGGCAAATGAGAAATTTGCATTTAAAATACTTACGAGATTTCGCCGAATGGTGTGAATGCCTCGCGCAATTGCTGAGTTTCAATTTCTGAACTTAAGTCGCCGACAAAGATGTGGAATTGTTCTGCAATCAGAAAGAATGGAAAGACGCAATGAGTATATTGGATTAAGTTCGCGCATAATGCTTAATAGTAAAAGTAATGGTAAAGTGCTTAACTCTATTATAAAGATTAAATAACTTTTATCTTATTCCTACTTTTGCACTAATTGCATTTGTCTGCAAGTTATTTTCATTTATAGTTGATGTTAGCTTAATCTTTTAAATAACAATTGTAGTTTTAAATTATTAGCCACCAAACTTTATTATGTCTTTATTTTTGATTGATCACAGGAAAATATGAAAATGTATTTAATCCTAATAAGTAATATCTGTCATATTGCATTGTGATGGACTTTAGATCAAAGCGATAGCCTAGTAATATATAATACTAATATAAACTAATAATTGATAAATGGAGTACCGATATCTTCTTGCATAGTGATGGACTTTAGAAAGGTCCATCCTAGAACTAATATATCGATAAATGTTCCATTAGAATCGATAGCTATTTAATTGTTTTCTCAATAAGTTCTTTTACAGCTTCAACAAGAAAGATTTATTATTTATTTTTCGCAAATTTATAGAATGATATGTTATATGATATGTTATACAAATGAAACAAAATAATATATTTCTCTTTATGACTTTTCTCTCAAGAAATTGAGTTTTGCTTTCTTAATGTATTAAAGTGGAAATTATATTACTCAATATAATATTTTGCAAATTGTTATTATATGTTTCGCTCCCTAATTAATAGATGTGTCTCAATTTAAAAATTACTCTATATAAAAAAGTACTTCAGCTGTGTCATTTGAGTGCTGTCATATGATTGCGCTGCTGCTTTGATACTTAATTAATTCGCTTAATTAATTAACTGTGCTGTGCTGCGTCTAATTGCAGCGAAATGTGTATATAATTACTAATTAACTTAATCTAATTGCAAGTAAGCTTGCAGCAGTCGCCCGAGTTTCAAATCGTGTTGTATTAGGCCAAATGTCAGCCTCGCATTATGTACACAGTTGTCAGGGGTGAGTAGAGCAGAAGGGGGCGGGGGTAGGGGGCATGAGAGAGGGGAATATGTGTACAGTATGTACTCTCGGTATGCTTGTATACCAAATTCAGCGAGTGCACAAATTCAAAGGCTTTCGCTGTCATGCAGGCTGCACAAACACAAATGCATAGTGCAAGATGCACACACACACACACATGCACAAACACACACACTCGCACACAAACATGGTAAGCATACAAGACACACAAACACACACATAGTCAAACACATACACTCAAAACGCAATCATTTATTATTATTTTTGTGTGCTTTGTCTCTTTGGCACAGAAAAAGTCGCAACGTTTCTGCCGCCGTCGTGAGTGCTGCTGCCTGACAAGAAAGCGGGGTGACAGAGGGGTGCAAGCGGGGAGAGGGGGTTGCCGTTGTCCTTCGTATGCTTTTGTGTCAGCTCAGCTCGAAGCTCTAAAGCTGAGTAAAACCAAAGCAGCAGCAGCGAGCAGCGAGGAGCAACAACAACGCAGCGCTTGGGGTGGCAATGGGTTAAGGGCCAACGCAGTGGGTTTTTGGGGGTCGTCAGACACACAAATACAAACACACCACACACACACACACACATGTGCACACACAGTGAGAGGCAGAAGTCTTACCCTAAATAATTAGCACTATTCAACTGGGGCATGACGACGACGACGATGGCAACGACAACGACAACGACGACGACGAGGACGATGTTGGCGACGTTGATGGGCGCGGCTTTGACTGCCAGCCTGACTGCTGCATGTCCTGCGTCCTGTGTCCTTGTCATCGTCGTCGTCGCTGTCGCTGTCGTCGTCTGCTGCACGTGCAGAAATTAACATTTCCGGTAATTTTGCGAAAATGAAAAGCAAAGCGAAAAATTAACGGCAGCAGAAACGTAATGCGGAAAGCTTTTGTGTTAAATAAATATTAAAAGCAATTCGCCAAGTCGAGCCACAACCACATGACGATGATGAGCGCAAGAGAGAGAGAGAGAGAGATAGAAAGAGAGCACGGCAGATTGAGTGAGTTATAAAGGCTATGTGATGTTGGCTTTTTAAAACAAACCAAAAAAAAAACGGGGGGAAAATCACTGCGTATACTTTTTATTTAATTGAAAATTGCGTATACGCCACCATTAACGAGCCCATTGTAAAGGTATTCTGCGGCCGGGTTTAGTACTCAGCTCAAGTTGGCCAGAACTCTCGTCGAGTAGTTGTCATTATTGTGAGTCAATTGTTGGCAGTCAAAGGCGGCAGACACAAGACACAAAGACAATTGAGGCATGCACGCAACTTGCGAATGAATTCACATTCAATGGCTGCCAGACCGACAGACAGCAACTTGGCTTATTGGAGCCACCGAATGTAATATTCATGAAGCGAAACGAAATGCAAAAGTTCTTATTGCTCCCACAGAGAGAGAGAGAGAGAGAGAGAGGGAGATAGCGAGCAACTGAGACAGACAAAACGTGTACGCTAATTGCAGTCAAAAGGGAGCTTTAAATTTACGATTACGACTCGAGTCGAGTCGAGTCCTGTATCGGTAGCTCGTTTGTGGCATCAACCACATTGTTGCCTCGGGTGTCAGCGTGTCAAGGGAGCCTGGCAGTCATTTCTTTCTTCTCTCGCCTCGCTGCCTCGTCAACTCGTTTGCCTGATTAAAACTGTGCGTATGTAATGAGTTAATTAAGTTTTTGGCAGAGCTCTCTCACACTCTCAACGCTGCGATAGCGATAGCAAATGTAAGGACATACAGCACAGCACACAGCACACGTGCACATAAATTAATCATAAATCCTTGCCAGTCGCTTGGCAAAGACACGGAACGTGGTTGGTCGTGGGCTTTGGGCTTTTGGCTGTAACAAGTGTTTTGTATATTTGCAGAGGACGCGTCTGGGTTGCGACTCGACTTGACTTGACTTGAAAGAGAGCCCCGGCTAAACAACAAAGCTGAGGCACAGGATATGTGGACTAAGTGTGTTAGTAGTGCGCTACACACACACACACAGACACACACATGTGCCACGCCCACTTGTACCTTTTGATTAAGGGCGCTGTGTGTTTTACAGCTTTTAGTTGGCGTTACTAGAGTTGTTGTAAATTTTATGTGTTATCCGTTTCCATTGTTTGTATGCCTTTATTTATGTGTCGAGTCGTTACCTCGCCTCATATGTAAGTGTGTGTGTGTGTGTGTTATTGTTATTTATGCATTTGTGCTAAACCTTATTTCCTGTTTGTCTTACATAAAGCTGCAACGCTTAATTACACGCAATCACAGGAGGGGCAACTGAGACGAAGGGGCAACAGCCTTTGCAATGATGGCAATTGTTACAGTTAGATAACATTTATCGATTGCCACTTAAGCACTTTAGCAAAAATAAAAGAAATGCCATCAACGAGCAGTAATTTAAGTTTGTTTCATACACATATATTACAAAATCCTAAATAAATTACATTGGCATATAAATTTGTTCAGATATTTAAAAAGTGCTATCAACTTGCAGAAGTTTACAGTTTGTTTTTATATTAGATATATAATATTATAGATTTTTAAAAAAATATTTGATAGATATAGGATAAATAACTTATATATTCTTATATAGAATATTTAAGATTATATTAATTATTATTAATGGTCGACTTAAAACTAAAACTTTCCAAGTTGGCTATATTCAGAAATAAAGAATTTCTTTAGCAAATCTATTTTTTCAGACATTCAAAACTTAATTTATTTTCTAGTCTAACTGCACATTTAAGCAATATAAATGTTATTATAATTGTAACTTTTTATTTATTGAAATAAATATTCAGATATACAAATTGCCATACACAATAATTATTACTAAATTTCCTACGCTCTCCATTTATATTTTTGCGCATTGTTCAACAACTTTTCATTTGGCTTATCGATTACTTTGCATCGATTAGCACAAAAATTGTGCATACTTTCATATTCATTATTGATTGCTTTGCTCCAGTTTTGCGAATATATTTTTCGGTATAGTATATAGTATATAGTAAAAATTAATTTTTAGCGAATGCCATCCGGCCATTGACCACAGAGCGTATGCGTAATCGTAATGGCAATTATGTACTCTTTTAGGGGTCTAAATGAGAGTGCATTAAAGCTAAAAGCGTTTAGCGGCTAGTCGAAAAAAACCACCAGCTGACCGAACTGCTGGGACTGCCTGCTGTCATATAAAAGCCCAAAATAAGCAAACAATTTGACGCCAGCAACCACAAAACGTGCAGGCAAAAGCCAGAGAAGGACCAACTGAAATTGGTTGGGGGAGGGATGAGGAACTCCCACAGTTTAACCCAAAAAATTGATGAATATGTAAGCAAATACACAGGACTAACACGCTGTGGGGTGCCATACATACTAATGTGTGCGTATATGTGTGTGTGTGTGAAGGAAAAAGGATCAAAGTCCTGAGGAGCGTTAATTTTGCCAAACGTCAGCAGAAAAAGCAAATCGCAAGCCCAGTTTTTGGGGACTAAACAAAATATGAATGCGGCAAAACAGAGTCGAGAGCAAAGAGAAGAGAGAAAGCGAAAGAGTCGGAGATGTGTAGCTGAATTGAGCTGGGCCACAAATTATATTGAAATGTTAATAATCCAGTTGCTTAGACGTGCTGTGCACGAGCAACAAAAAAAGGACAACTTGACTTGCAAAAGGGATATTTATATGGAGATTTGTTGTATGCCACGGCCAACAGCTCGCTGACTTATGACTTTGATCAATGCCGGGGCATCCAATCAATTTGGTCCATTCCCACATTTATGTGTGTGTGTGCCTTCGAGAGTCACTTATGCCCGCAATTTGGCACTGCGGTTATCTCTGGCAATAGCAGAGATAGAAATGGAGTCCCTTCATCTCCCACTCCCTCTCTCTCTCTCTCTTTTCAGGCAGTTTACTTTGATATATGACACACAATTTGACTTCATTTTTGTGTGGAGGGCAGTGGGACACAGAGGCAACTGGCTGATAAGCGTCTTGGCTCAGCGAAATCTTTAAATTAAATTTGCCTGGCTCAAATCAGCGCGCATTATAAAGTATAATGTGCTTTTAATTTCATTCATTTGCATGCAGCATGCGATGGCCAGCGCAAAGAGGCAGCAAAAATAGAAGCTCCCTCGCTTCATTCTAAAATGAAACTAAAAGATCTAATTAGCGTTTAGCGAACGGAGCGAAACGATGGCGCCGTCGCGCGTTAACTTAAAGCAAACTTTGCACTTTAATTTCAACTTAATTACGAGCGCCTCGCAACTAAGTAAATGCCTTCTGCTGTTGCTGCTGTTGTTGCTGCTGTCTCCAGCGCCAGCTGCATGCAAAACTGAAAGCCAATCAACTTATTTAGCTGCAACTTCAACTGCAACAACTACAACTCCTCCTGACTGCCTAACTGACTGACTAACTGGCTTGGCTTGGTGTCTGCTTGCTCTTGTCTATTTAATTGAACTGCAGTCACTTTAAGCACTCTCAACTCAACTCGACTCGACTCGACTCAACTCTTTGGCCCCCATCCACTCAGCTGTCGTTATTGTCTTCATTGTCACCATTAGACGTTGCCTTCGTGCTGTTAATGTTTGTTGTCTAATGCTGATTACCGCCACCTGACAACTGCCAACTGCCAATTGTCTCTGCTGCAATATGGCTTAGCTTAAGTGCATTTGATAGAGCTCTCTGTTTGAGCTTTTAATAGTTAGATTTCTGTATTTATATATACTTAATTTATGTTCAATTTACATAAATTAACTAATGCAATTAGAGTATTACGATTTAGGTAGGATGAATTTAGCTATAACTATATTAGTTAAAGAAAATCAGCAATGTTAAACTGTCATTCAATAAATTAAAGTAATCAGGCTTTCTATATATTTGTGTCTTAAAAGAGTCTTAAAGATTTTTCTCTTTGTATTTTATGAATATATCGTTAATAATTACTCATTTTCCAACATTTTAAAATATACTTAGACTATTATTTTACTTATTCAAATAAGATAATGCACATCTTCTAGCTCTAAATCAATTTGATGATATACTTTGTTGAAGATTTCTGAATATATAGATTGCATAGTATCTTCATTTGAAGAATATTTTCTTTACATGTTTGAATAGATAATATATCCGCATCTATTTATAATTGTGAATTTAATAAATATTATTTGTATAGTTTTGAATATTTCAAAATGATGAAAATATCGTTTGAATAGTTTTACGTATTTCCAATTATATCTCCATCTTTCAATCTACCTTAATACCAGCAGCAAATCTGCCAGCTTTAAGGGCAATTAAATATATTAAAGTAATCAACGGTAGTCTAGCAACAATTTCCTGTACGTTTTATTCGCCGTCTCTGTTATTAAAGTTCTTTTGTGGGCACATGGGAGACTTTTCTGAGGAAGAAGCATCCTCATCAAGTTGTCGCGTTGTTCGCAGATCAAATGAAAGTTTCATTGTGTTCTGTGCGTCGTTTCGCTATGCTTTGAATGACTTTCATATACATATATATATATATAGAGTCGTGGCTTGTTTATATCTCTGACTATAAGAGTACGTGTATGTGTGTGTAGTTGAGTATAAGTGTGTTTGTGTTGCTGCTGCTGCGAGGGTTGCTGACATCGAGGCATGCTACCTTTTCGTGCCGTTGCCGCAGAAACTTTTTGGGTTGCACTATTCTTAGCGTCTTCATCGTAGTCATAGTTGTTGTTGAAGTTGTTGTTGTTGCTGTTGTTTCTGTTATTATTATTGTTGTTGTTGTCGCTGTTGCGTCGTCGTCCTCATCGCGACCGTCTAACGTGTAAAACAATGACTCATTAAGACTCATCTAAATTCTAATGAGATTCAGTAACTATTAAAAACAAAACATGGCAGAGGCAAAAGTAAAAGCAACAACAACAACAACGGCAATAAGGGCAACTGTGGCAAAGGGTTGCTGCCCCCAAAATGCTGAACGTCTCCGCCGCTGCCTCCTTATCAGTTAACTGTGTGTGTGTGCCCTTTTTGCCTTTTGCCTACGGCTCTTGTGTCCATTTTTGTGCTGATTTTGCAGCTACACACCCACACACACACACACACACACACACACACACACACACACACACACACACACACACACACACTCACACAATTTAAAAGCGAAACGTGGCGCAAAAATTTAAGTCATTTGTATGCAAGTCGCCTGCGTTGACTTTAAACAAATGTCAATAATTTGATTTAAATTTGCCACACACAGAGAAAGAGAAAGAAAACGAAGCGAAGAGAGAAACAGAGCGTAGTAATGATGGAAGCAAGAAAAAAACATCCAATGTATTGTTGGTTCTGCTTATAAAGCAATCAGGACAGGCAGCAGCAGAAAGAGAGAAGAAGAGTGGGGAAGAGAGAGAGTGGAGGAGTGTGAGCTAGTCTTGGGGCAAGTTCTATTCCGGTTGCCACTCGCGTGCAAATTTCGCATTTAAATGCTAGTCATAGGCGTCATTGTTTGTCTATTCAAGGCAGCGGAGGAGGAGACGAGAGGATAGAGAGGATCAAAGGGTCGCCAGAGTGCTGCCATTTGCATTTGCTTCTGCGAGTGTGTGTGTGTGTGTTGACAATTGTGTAAAAAGCGTCGCAGGACAAGACAATGCAGCCTATGGCAACAGCAGTCGGCAGTCAGAGTCAGAGACGGTGACAAAGACACACACAGAGAGAGAAATGGCAAATTTGCGTATCAGAAATCGAAAAGAGGCAGGCCAGGAGGCCAACAACGTTGCTTGGTGGCCTCAACCGAATGCATTAAAGTGCTCCCAAGGCGAGCAAACGAACATGTTGCCTTATAAATTAGAAAGTACACACTCACACACACACTCACACTTGAGTGTCGAGTACATAGAGAACGAAATAGAAATTGCGTGTGTTTGCTTTTTAAGGGCAGAGCAACAACACCTAAACAGCAGCCGCAACAACAACAACAACAATGAACAAGCGAAAGCGCTCAACTAAACAACAAACAGATACACAGAGAGAGTGAAAGAGAGGGACAGAGAGAGAGAGAGAGAGCCAAAAAAAAGGGGGGCACAAAGATTGTATATGGCCTGGCCGTGTTTTCTGGCTGTCTATGTGCTCATGTGTTTGCATTGGATTTTGGGTAGTTATACCCAACAGACATACCCCAACCCCCGCTCCTGTACCCCTCCCCTTCCTCCTCTCACTCACCACCACTACTACGTACATTAAACGGCGTTTGTTCTAGCATTTACCGAAGCGGGGGAAAAGCGTTCGCAGACAAACACCCCTGCGGAGTATGTTGCCGCCGACGCTGCTGCTGCTGGTAGCACATGTTAAAAGTAAACGCGACGCAGGTGACCCAACTCCCACTGCTCTCTCTCTCTCCCTCTCCCTCGCACACACTCTCCTGCTCCACTCCCCGCACTCGATTCATGCAATCTGCATATTTGTCGGGCGCAAAAGCAAGTAAAAACCTGGGTCAAATTGCGGTTACCGCTTTCAGACTTTTTCTTACTTATTTTCCATTTTTTTTTTTTTTTTGTTTTTTCGTTCTCTTCTAACTATTTTTCCCTTTCCCTTTATGTTTGCTGTCGTGTCACTAGTTTTTAGTGTGTGTAAGCGTAGGTGTTGATATAACCAAATACACACACTCGCACACACACAGACACACACACATTGAGTAACTAGTCCGAGTGGCATTTCTGGCTCGGTCACACGTTAGATGTGTTAGCCTAAAAGGCGGCTACTAACTATGCTTCTCCTATTTTTTCTCTGCTGTTTTTTTTTTTTTTTTTTTGATGTTTGTTTCAGTCTGTTCCAGGTCGTGACATGACTGTTACATATGCGTCTCTCTATATACGTTTGTATATATGTATGCATATCTGGTTTGAGTATATCCGGCATTGGGCAACAACAACAAATTGGGTCGCTTCGCGTTGGATTGTTAATTGTAGAGAGTTTTGCTCCTCGCATGTGTGTGTGTGTCTGCGTGCGGTTTTGGCCCCCGAGAAAGTGGCTTTATTTAGTTTCGCACATTTACAGTTAATTAATTTTGTTGCCTAGGCCAAAAGCATACACTGTAAAAAGGTTAACATACGCGCCAACACCTCGCATGCTAAAAATCAACACAAAAAATGCGCTCACTCAATTTGGCCAATGAAAATAGTTAAAGTTGCTGACGTAAATGGAATAAATTATTGTTTCGAAAGCTTTATATATTATTTAATAACATATTCTAGTACTTAGAATATAATAGAAATATAAAATGATAAATATTATCCAAGTATTACTAAAAATTTATCAAATTTTGTCAAATAAAGAAATTTGTAAAACATTCATTCAGTATGTAAAACATTCATTCATATAATTTGTGTGCGAAATGTATATATAAATTCTATTTCCTAACTATGATTATATTCTATATTCTAAATAATATAATAATAATATTAATATAATTAAGTGCTTTAAATAATAGTGTTACTAACAACTCTTTTTTCATAGTCTAACTTTATTTAAAGTAATTTTAAAGTGCTTGCGATTAAATGAAATAAAAGTCAGTTGAATGTCGCGCTCCAAAAAATATGTTGCATACCCAAAAGGCGCACCTGACTAAATGGCCACTTCATGTAAGCGTTTGTATGTATACAAGTGTGTGTGTGTGTGTGTATTTGAGGACACTACGCAGAACAAATGCCAACAATAACCCAAAGAGAAGTCTAACTAGAAACAAAAACCAAGCGAACCAAACCAAAAAAAAAAGGAGAATATCAAATTGGAAACTCGCATCGCAGCCGCTGAATGAAATGTTGAAATCGCTGGACAAGCATCGCGACGCGAAGCCATCCGCATTTGTCAGACTCTGCAGGCCTTTCCCCTCCCCTTCTCCTTACTCCCCTCTCACAGCAGAAGCCAACAGCTGCCCTTTATCCGGATCCCGTCCGTTGCTCCCTTTGGGGGCTGCGCAGCTGCTGCATTTTATTTCAGTCAGACGCTTCGTTCTCTGCACTGTTTTTCCCTCTACGTTTCTTTTTTTTTTTTGTGAGTGGCTTGTTTTTGCCATGTTCCACTGTATGTATGTGTGTGTGTGTGTGTGTGTTTGAATCGCGCTTTTGTGTGCAAGTGCGGTCATTTAATTTCGATTTGTGTTTTAGATTGTTTTGCGTTGCATTTGTTGATTTTTGCCATTTAAATAGAAATTTTTATTTTCTACACGTTTTCTGGACACGGTCAGGCTGCTGTCGAGGTCTGCTTCGGTTTGCTTTTCTCTTTTTTTTTGGGAGGGGGTTTTATGTGTAGTCGCACAGCCGTCGCCAGTTTTTAGTTTTAGCATTTGTGTATGCCGTGCAGTTGTACTTTTTGTTCATTTTCTCGCCACTTTTTTATGCACGCATGTCCTCGAGGGAAAAAACGCGCGCGTTCGCTCGCGTCTGGCAAATTGGATTTCTTTTTTTCGGACATTTGCAACTGACGAACGCTGGCCAGGGAACTGGCTGCTCGATGCTCGATGTTGGTCTCAGCATTTGGGGACCTCGAACATTCTATGTAGAGTAGAGTAGACAGCAGAGCAATTCACAACGCATTCGCTGCCATCGCTTTGCGATAGACAGAGCAGCGTTTCTATTAGCTACACGCATTCATGAGAGCGCAAATTTAATCTATGCCACAATTTCGTTCCCTTTCCAATTTTTGTTTTTTTTTTTTTTGTAAGTCAATTTAAAGCTGCCCCCGTCAAATGTTATCAACTCCAACAGCGAAAAAGAAATGAAAAAAAGTAGAGATATACTCGTTAAATATTTAAATTGATGCAAAGCTTATGAAATGAAAACCAATGTGGGGAATGGCACGCAAAACTCTCGGCAACCCTCGCGAGATTTGATTCGCGTTCATTTGTGCCGTTCGCTTGGCTGGTTCGTTGGCTTGGAAATTCAAGTAAGCTAAAGCACGGAAGGCATCTCGAGCTGTTCTTGTTGTTGTTGTTTTTGTTGCCACATCACTCAAGCGTCGAGACAGTGGAAAATGCGGCGAATTCTTTAATTCGTTTATTACATTCAAGTTGAGGCAAAGTACGCGCACACAGTTGATGTAATGGCATGCTGATCAAATTGTATTTAAATATATAATTTCCTTTTTCTCTTCTGTTTTTGCGGTGGCCCAAAAGATTGATATGCGTCACACGTAGCGTCTTGCTTTAAATGTTTAAATAGCAGCGAATACGGCAAAAATCAACAACACAAATCTAAGGCAAAGTCAAGCCAACACACACACACATAGCAAAATTGGCATAAATAAGTAAGAGCAACGGCGGCCTCAGTGTTCAGCATATTGTCAGCATAGCTTTTAGTATCTCTATCTCACTTCGACTCTAACGCTCTTTGTGTGCGTGTGTGTGCGTGTGTATATTTACTCAACTACTTGCTATACCCAAAGCGCACTTGAGTGTGTATCATCATCAACATCAGCTGCTCTTCAGCCAGAGGACAAGTCACAGTCCCAGTCCACAGCCAGACGTTGCTACCGTTCTAGCTTGCCCTCAGTTCCGTCAGTGTCCCATGTCCCATGTCCCCTATTCCTGTCTTGTCCCTTTTGCCTCAGTGCGTGTGTGTGTGTGTTGTCGATGATGCCGAGTGCTTGGGCTTGGCCAAAGATACAAAGCTACAAAAACACACACAGATATACTTGTATATATATTTGTATATTGCATAGTATACTCTTGTTGTGTCGTTCTCTTGGCTCGTAAGCAGCAGCAGCAGCAGCAGTGTGGGGACCACTACAGTGACAGTATCTTTGCCCGCTTAACAGCATTACAAGCAGACTTATGAAAGAGCTTCAAGCCTCTCCCTCTCTCTCTCTGTTCAGTCTTCATGTTCTGGGTTCTCTGTTCTCTGTTGTCGGTTCCGTCTGCAATTTGACTTGACTTTTACGTATCGTCAAGTACTTTTCTGGTTTTACCCACTCGGGGGACATTTGTCAGTCAAGAGACAAATTTAATTTTTTTCTCTCTTTCCGTGCAGAGGCGGAGCGGGGAAATGGACTGCGATTAGATATGAATGGCAATGAAAGTCATAGCACACAGGCAAAGTCAGCTAGCTAGCTGGCTAGTCGAGGCAACAACTATTCCAACTGTCTGTTATTGTGTTACGGACCACTCGTTAGTGTGTGATCCTCTCCCTTTGTTCCCGCCCCGCACTTTGCATTCACGAACAAACTCGTTTTTCATATGCAGCCCGGCAGTCCGTGCACGCTGCGTATACGTAATTTTATTACAACTACCCCAGACTGACTGTCCGCTTTTTGGTCAATGGACCGACGACGACCACGACGAACGTTGCAACCCAAAATGAATTGCCTCTGCCCCAAATTCTTTTTTTTTTCGGTGTGTATGTGTGTGTGGGAATGGACGCAGAATGCACAGAATTCATTTCGCATTGAAATGACTGTACAGAGAGCAATTAGCTGAAATTATTGTTGCTACGTGTGCGTCGTCACTTGACTGGCGGCACCCCATACGAGTGTACGGGGCGTATGCTTAATGTGTGCGAGCTTGGTCATTATTCAGAGCCGCCTAGACTAGGCAAGACACCACTGAAACGAAAACAAAAAAAAAACTGCTGATTTGCGGTTTGCCAATGCCAACCACACACACTTACACACAAACAGTGCGAGACTTGTGCAAACATTCATGAAAAACCCGGAATTTCAGTGCACAATAATTTAGCGAGCAGCATCCCCGAAAGTCGATACGAAATTATGCCAAAACAAATCAAGCAAATGAAAATATCACAGCCTCAAAATCAAGGCAAAACACACGCAGCCCCCTCAAGCAGAAAAGAGGCCAGACCAAAAGAGGGGGAGGCTGAGGTTTAAGATTGGTTGGTGGGTGCCACAAATGCTGTGCTTAATAGGCATCAGCTGGGTATTAAGTTGTTGTTTTTTTTTTTTTTTTTGCTCTGCTGTTGTCGTTGGCTCGTCTTGGCAGCATGACAACCTTTTTTTTGCTTGGACCCGGCCAGAAGTCGGGCATTTTAACAAGCATTTTACGAAAAAGAAAAAAAGAATGAAAGGAAAGGAAAGAACTCTAGGCCTCTATTCACTTGGCTTTCTTGCCTCACTTTTATTCAACAAACAATTTGCGGAATGCCATTAGGTGACGCCTACTGCTCAAATTATCTCTCCCACTTTTTTTTTCTGCTGTTGTTGGCTTTCGCCACAGATCGAGCTGCGGGTGAAGTAAATTCAATCACATCATCTTTTGTTAAACTCATCGTCTGCTGCTGCTGCTGCTCCGCAAATAAAAGATAATAACAACTTCTTCTTGGGGAGAATTGCTAAATAAAAACGCTGAAAATTCTATCGAATTAAGTTTTGGAAATAATTGTGCCGCATTTTCCTATTGAAGTAAAAGTGTTTGAGGTAAATGGGAGTTGGCTTTTGTGCTGTCGCGCAAAATAGATTAAGTTATTATTAAAGGCAAAAGGTGTTCAACTGAAATGCTTTATCTATCATAAACTGTCTCTATATATTTAGAATTCAATTAAATTGTAATACCAAAACAGCTTCCCAGTCTTTATATTACCACTTTATACACACTGAACAATATTAAATCCCAGACACTTTAATCGATTTATTCAACTGGCCAGCAGCTGCTGAATGGCAAACACTTTACGCCTTAACCACATCAACAGCAAACACTTAAGCGATCTGCCAAATTACATTAAAAACTTTAAATTTCGAACCTTTGAAAACAGCAGCCACAAAATGCTTCACACGACAGCAGCCAAAAACAACAACAGCAACATCAACAACAAAGAGAAAGAAAAAAATTAAAAATTAATAGTTGCAACTAGCGAGTGTCAATGGAAACCACAACAACAACTGCTGCTGTTGCTGCTGGAGTAGCAAACAAAAACTAACCAACTAACAAAGTATATAACAAAAAACAACAACAAAGAAGCAGAAGGAGCAAAAAAAAAAAAACTATTGAGTGCCAGGCAGTAGCTGCTCATTGCCCTCCTCTTCGTTTTCCCCCTTTCCACACACACACACACACACACTCTTCAGTTGCCACTAACAAAAATTTCTAATTTAAAAGTTTTGCGCCCAAACGACGATGACGACGACGACGATGAGTAGGGCAGCCGAAACAGCAGCAGCAGCAAATAGAAAGCTGCAAATAAAAACGCAACAACGTCACACACACACACACACACACATACGCACACAATTGTAGATAATGCAACCCCCACCCACTTGTGGCAACAACAAAAAACAACGGCTAAAAAAAAAGGCGAGCAAAAGCTGACTGAAGGTGGAGAAAGCAACTTTGGACAACTGCAGCTGGCATTATAGTTGTTGTTGCTGTGGATGTTGCTGTTGTTGCTGCTGCAACATCGTAGGCGTTGCGTTGTTTTTGCCCACATCGTTAGCAAAGCGCATCGGCAACATTTCGTCAGCTTCCGCCTGTGCCTCTCAGTTTGCCTGCCTGCCTGCCTTTCTGCCTGTCTGCCCGCCAGCCAGTGAGCCAGTGAGGCAGTGAGGCAGTCCAGCCAGTCCAACGACTGGAGCAGTCGCGTCATGCGCGTTGCCAGCTGCCCTGCTTTTGCCTTTGCTTTGGCTTTTTGCAATTGCAATCGCAACGACTGCGACTACGACTACGAGTATTCCCTGTGGCTGTGGAGGCGTTCGTCTTTAGTCGCTGCGCTCGTCGTCATCGTCGTTGTCGGCAATCGTTGGCATCAACTATTTTTATACGCTGCTGCTGCTGCTGTGTGCTGTGTGTGTGTATATTTCTGTCTATCTTTCGTATATGAGAGAAAGGGGTTGCTTTCGCTGGTTGGAGGCAACGTTTTGTCATTGTGTATTATACGTTTAGCATGCATCGTGTGGCATCGTTGCAACATTGTTTGTAATTTACTTGTTTGTTGTTCTTGCTGCGCTTTGCTTTTGGTTCGTTGGCTTTGCCGGTTTTTTTTTCGACTTTCAATAGTACAAAAAAATAGAAGCTTTTTGTGCTCCAAACGATTTTCATACTCGTATTCGAAGCGTGTGTATACCGAACGTATACATGCATGTTTGCCTTTTGCTGGCAGCAAATCGAATTATATTTGTTGCCCATGCCATGCACCACAAAGTAGACAACAGACAAGGCCGCACAACAACAAGCACCATATGCACTTTGACCCATACGACAGCCATACGAAATATTGAAGCTTGAGTCGACGAAGTGATATGAGCTTATTTTTAGCTTTGCACACTTTCGCTTTAAATTGGCCGCCAGAAAGTATGCAACACTTTTTTTATTGCTCGTTTGCCAGCTATTGTTGTGTGCTGTCTGTATATCGCTCACTCTCTGCGTGTGTGTGTATGTGTGTGTGTGCCAAGTTTACTTAATGTCACGCTTCATATTTCATATTTTCTTTAATATGTATTTTGTCATGCATAATGTTGACATTTTGACGCGCTAATAAACATAATTTGCTCATAAAATATTTTTTATTGCCTCTGCCTTTATCAGGCTCGTATCTTTGCTCATTTATGAGCCCAGGTACACTCGTGTGTGTGAGTGTGTGTGTGTGTGTACATATATTTCATGTACTTATTTTTGTTTGTGCAACGATACCTCGTATCAGGTTAATGCTTAGGTGCGGCATTAAATAAATGTCTCGAAACTTGAGAACGAGAGAGCGAGAGAGAGAGAGAGAAATACAGAGAGAAGGAGCACAAGTGAGATGAGCCGGCTTCATTTTACAGATAGCCAAGTGAAACATAAATTTCAAATTAAACTGATAAGTTGTGCAGCACTTTCTAATTGCCACCCCACAAAATGGCAAACACGCTCGAGACTTCAATTAGATTAATCAGTTTGCAAGAAATCTACAGTAATTTAGAATGATTTACACTGACAATTGCGAATGATATTTGTTGTCTCAACAAACAGAACGAGTATTATAACAAATCAGAGGGGGATAATACATTAAATGTAAACATTAAATTGTATTTACGTATTAAAGCATTACATTTAAAAATAAAACTTAATAATGTGCATTATGAATAAGTCATTATAAAATTATAAATATATTCTTAAAACTTCTATTAACGCATTAAATTAAAAATATATTTTTTAATGTATATTATTTAAGTATGAACAGTCAATGAAATTACTTATTTTGAAGATTTATTAGTCAGTTAGATAATACAAACTGACTCTCAAAGCATTAAATTTAAAAATAAAAATAATAACTTAAAAAAAAATATTGTTTTGTGTCTTTAACAATCCATTAAATTCCTAAGTTTAAGTGCAGTATATAGTCAATATCCTTGCTCTCTATTTCCTTTACCCGAAGAGTGTCCCTTCTTCGATTACATAATTAACTATCTGTTCACACTTGAGACAGCCACTTCAGGTTGTTGTACTTTGATTTTTGGCAAGCGCCAAGCGCTGCCAACAAATCACATTTTCTCATTTTCCACCCACACATATATATATGCGAATTGTTGTTGCTTCATGTGAAGCGAGCGAAGAGCAAAACATTTTTAAATATTTATTAGCAACAGCTTACAAGCATCATCTTATGATGTAGCCGCTGTTGCTGTTGTTGTGATTGTTGTTGCTGCTTTTTGGTCTCGCCTTGTGCGATAAGTAATTTCGTTATTTGCCAAACATGAGACCAACGCCCTCGAAAGCAACAGCAGCAGCAACAACAACATCAACAACAACAACAACATTCCCTTCCCAGAGAAAGCGAAAGGAAAGTCTACGCCTTTTTGGTGCTCGCGCCATTTGTCTGCTCATCCTGCCAGCTGGCTGCTTGTTGATGCCATTATCTTATTCAGCATCCTTGTCATCTCATAAAGGATGCCTATTATAAATTAATTTTTACCATCCACGGCTGCTGGTTGCTTCCCGCTTCCCGCTCCTTGCCACGAAAGTTGCCTGCTCCCTTTTGCTATCACTTTTATCACTTGTAGAACCCCAAATACCCCAAACTTGGGGGTGTACAGCAAACATGTTGCTCCTGTTATGGCTCCTAGTCAGCCAATCTGACAGTCTTCTTCTTGCCCCGCATGTGTAGAGTGGTGGTTGAGGGAAGGGGAGGGGAGGTAGGGAGAACTGCCTATACTCGTATGACAATATAATTTTTTGATTTAAGGCTGCTGCTGCTGCTGTCGCAATTTTTCAAAAGGAAAGGCAACCCCTCATATTTACAGGTTGCCACAAGGAAAAAAGAAAGTTGCTGGTTGCCAACAGCACACACACACACACACACACACTTTCTCTTCGAGGCTCTTGTGACATTGATGCCCTGTGCTTGGCGCTCTGTTTTATTGTTATCATTAAACTGGCAACACCTCCCAAACGTCGCGCCCTTCGCTCAGCCTCGACATGTTGTCCTCTTGTTTGCGTTGTCTTGTTCGTGCTTTTGATGCGGGTTTCTCCTTCAGCCTCGAGCAGGACGACGGCCTCAACAAGTTTGACATGGCATGAAGGAAGGGAAAAACCGAACTGATCCATGATATGATTAAAAATTGTTCGCTTGGCTTAGCTTTTTGCGGCCGACAAGACATAATGGCATCCAATCTTGTATTTCAGTCGACGCTGGCCCAATAATTTGAGCCACGTTACGCTGCTGGCCATGATTAATTGGTACGCAACACAAGCTGCTGCTGCTGCTGCTGCTGTGGCTTCTACTGCTGTTGCAAGTGGGCGACAAATCAAAAGCAAAGCCAAAGCCAAAGCGCGGCAACACTTTTTGGGGAGTGTTAACTGCACTTCATTCATCAACGCTTCCTAACCGCAACGAGCTGGCCAACAATAACAATACGAGCAGGAGGCGACGAGAGGAGCTGCAGATGGAATTGCTGCATTGGAAATTCAAATAAAATTTACCACAGTTTCGTAACTTTGTCAACGATGCGCAACGTGCGACAGTGAGGCATCTTGCAGCAGGCGCTGTGGTTGTGTGCCAGCTGAAAGAGTGAAGAGCAGGTGAAGGAACGGAGGCGGGAAAAAGAGTGGATGGCAGTGTCAGACCAACGAGTCATGGCGACGAATTGCAATTTGCAATTTTATGGCAGCGCAGCTAAAAACAGAAGGAGCACCAACTAAACGAGCAGCAGAGCAGCCAGAGGAGTTGAAGCTCAAAACAGAAGCAGAAGCTGCTTTCGAGGTGCCACAGAAGCAGCCGCAATACAAAACAAACCAATTTAAATTTTTAGCGCTGCTGGGGACAGCTCAGCATCATAGACTAGGGAGGAGCAGGAGGAAGAGGAGGAGGAGATGGATGAAAAACATAGTTAACAGCAGAGGCAAAAGAGCTGGTGAAAAGCGCAACAAAGCGAAGCTGACAAAATCAAACCAAATGCAGAGCTGGCTGCCATTGGGAAATGGCAAGCAAACATAAAAAACAAAACGAGAGAAGAGAAGAGAGGAGCGGAGACGAGGGGGAAGAAGCATAAGGACGACAGCAGCAAAACCGCGCGCTGAAAAATATTCGCAGTGACAATAGAAAGGGGAGAGGAACAGAAAAATATTGGTTCGAGCGGAAGAGCGGGAAAACGGGAAAAGCGGTAGACTGACCAAACACTCAATCAATAAATTATGCTGCCACGAAATATACAAATCAACGAACTGAGGAGACAAAGGAGCAATGGACCAAAAGGAGAATTCGAGGAGAGTGGTTGGTTGGTTGGCTTGGTTGGCTGCTGGTCTGCTGTTTGGTCTGTGGGGTCCGCTTGTTTGGCTGGTCACGCGGCAAACAAACGAGATGCGACGACGGCCAAACGGCACCGCATCGCACACAGCACACAACAGAGCAGAGCAGCTGCGAAACAAAGGCCAAGCTGTGTGGAGCACAGACGGATGTGGCTTTGTGGGTTTATGCTCCCTCTCATTCTCTCTTTCTGTCGCTATATGTGTGTGTGTGTGTGTGTGACCGCTGGCAGCTACCGCAGCTGCCGTTAGTCATTTTAAAAAGTGCTACGCTCTCAGTAAGCAGGCAGACTGGCCAACAAAACCCCGCCAGGCAGTCGGGCCAGCCAGCGAGGAATGACAATGTCATATGCGCGGCAGCATTGTGCAAATGTGGCCAGAGCAGCAGCAGCAGCAGCAGCAGCAGCAGCAACAGCAGCGGCAGCAGATAGCAAACCACTGTGGCAATGGGTGGTGAATGGTGTCGGTTTGTTGCTATGTCAACGCCAAAGACAAAGGCGCACTGCGACCAAATGTCAAAATGGCTTCAAGGCATCGCTCTCTCTCTCTCGCTCTGTCAGTTGCTGCTGCTCTTCCCGTTGTTTTTGTTGTTGTTGTTGTCTGCATGACCCCAAGATGACCTCGAGCGTATCGTGGCGGCTTTAAAGCGGTGCTGCTGCTAGACCGTGGCCAGCATCGATTTTATTTTTGCGCCACGGCAAACAGACGAAACAACATGAATATTTGCTGACATTTAAAATTTGCATATAAAATATTGATCAGCCGTGACGAGGTGGTCGCCAAAGAGCTGGAGCAAAATATTGCCACGTATATTAATGTGTATGTGTGTGGGTGGGTGTGTCTGTGTGTGTGTACTCAGCGCTTTTTGTTGTCAATTTTCAGCCAGCACTTTTACCGCAGCACTTAAAAGTATGCAATGCTTTTTGTGTTGATCCTGAAATGTAGCATGCTGAAAAGTATGCAACGTTTTTGCGTTGATCCTGAACAGCAGCATGCTGAAAAGTATGCAATGCTTTTTGCTGAGCAGATCGAATTTCATTAATAAACTGGCAGCTTGATCGATTTTTGCAAGCTCTCCTTACATTTGCACCTGTCACACACACACACACACATCCTCATATACACACGCACCTGGCATACGCATGCAGACAACGTTCTGTGCTTGTGCTCCATTGTCTCTACAATGTTGTCCAACTAAGCGGAAGCTGTTGGAATTTACCAACGTTTAAACTTTAATGCTGTGTACAAGCGTACAGTTTTTTTTTTTATTGTTGTTTTGTTTTGTTCCAAAGTCTTTCACATGCTTCGCCCACTCTTGCTCTCTCTCTCTTATGTTTTTCTCTATGTCTCTTTTTCGCTTGCTGCTTTAGTGGGATTTAGATTTTTGTTGTTGTCGTTACTGCTGTATGTCCTGCCTTGCTGCCCGCTCCAATTGAACCTAATCCGGCTGCTAAAGTATTAGCTACGTCGTTGTATGCTCATCCCGGCTGTCCAAACTGCCTTATGCTGCTTTTGCTGTTGCTTTTCCTTCCCTCTTGTTGTTTGCAGGCATTTAAAAAATAAAAAGAAATCGAGAGAACACTGTCGGAAGGTCTGTAAAAACTTTTACCTCACTGTCTGGTCGCAAAAACTGCCCGTCTCGCTTAATAACAAGGCGTCAGCCGTTTGTGTATGGAACATCCTGTCCGTTGCAGAAAATGAACGGCCATCAGTTGTCTCTGGCCACGAGAAGCATACTAATCTGTTTCTACTCCAGCTCCTGCACTCTTGTTTCTACTCCCACTACTCCTTCTCGTTGTCGTTGTCTTTGCCCTTAAATGAAGTAGACTTTAGAGCGCTGATCATGGCTGCCTGTTTGACAATCAGCCGCTCATGGCTGGGACTTCGTTAGTGACTCCCTGCAGGCAAACTGAAACCCTATCTTTGACCCGTCACGTGGATATCAATGAATGTCAGGGCATGTTATTAACAGAAATTAACATTGCAGCGACAGATTCGACATTGCGATGATGTGATGAGGTGAGCAAAGGTTTGCTATGTCGCGTCAACATGGCGTATGATTGATTTTCTAGTCATAAACCATAAAAATGAAAAGCAGCGCAGCAGAGAAAAGAGAGCGCTTCAGCTTCAGCTGCTGCCGGGCTGCTGAAACGTGCCCAGATAAATGCGGCAAATATTAAACGGAGAGTAAGCTTCAATAATAATAAAAGTTATAAATCTTAGCATTGCCTGTCGACGGCGTTGAGGATGCGGATGAGCTGTAGGATGTGGACATTCAGAAAGGGCAACAACGACAACGACAACGGCGACGACGCCAACGACGACGACGACGACATGCTGCATCGTGGCGATAATAACAATTTATTGCACGCACACAAAGAGCCGCACAAAACACACACACACAGCGAAAGGGAGAAAGAGAAAGAGAGAGACACATGTGCATAGTGTGCCAAGTGCCGGAAAATGCCGCGAGACACAACTGCAACAGCAGCAGGAGCTGGGCACTCGGCAGGCAGACGAGCATAAAAACCACACAATAATAAAAATGAACAATGACAGGTTAATAGCAAATAAATGAAAGCCCATAAGAAAAGCGCAACAACGGCAGAGTGCAGGAAAAAAGAGCGGCAAGAAGTTGCAGCCCAGACAACAACGACAACTGAAAGCGACAATGGCTGACACAGAAAGGAAGAGAGAGAAAGAGAATGGGAGGGAGAGGAGACTGCCAGCAAAGTATGCTCTTAGTCTAGGCAATTGATATATGGTTTTCAATTTTCAAAACCATTGACCACTTGCAACACCAAGAACAACAACAACTATCAGCTATAGACAGACTGAAAAAATGCTGGGCATATTTAAAGCATAACTACGAGCGAGAGCAAAAGGAAAAAGTCCTGGAACAGGGACTACGACAATGATAATGGCTTGAAACGTACTTAACGGCTGCAATAATGACGATAATGGCCAACAACTTGCGTCGTGGCAGCGCCCACGCGACTCGGCAAAACGCAGTCAGCAAACTGTGCTGCCTGCCAATAATTGTCATCAACATTATCGCAGTGGCTGCGTGTGACACACTCAATGGGTGTGGGTTAGTTTCCTGGGAATAACACGAAGGGAAACTAACTCGAAAGGGTGTGCAATTGAGCAAACGGATCTGATGGCATTTGCTATTATTCAACTATGGCGAGTGAGGTGCATTTAATTAATTGCAGCTGCAAAAGGGGAATTGCAATTATTGTCTAAGCTATGTTATCAAATTCTGTTTTATTTACAATTAAACTTTGACAACAAATAATTTAAAATATATAAAATGTGAAAAGCTGAATGAATAAATAAATAAATAATATAAAAATGAAAATTATTCAAAAATAAGACTTTCCTTTCTTTTTTCTGCCTTTGAAGTGCATAAACTTGAGACAAGAAAGATTATTAAAGATTATTTACTTATTTATTATTATTATAAATATACATATTAAGATACCAATAAAGCAACATAATTATAGAATATATATAATGAATATAGTATTCATTTTTAAATGATTTTTCATACTTGAAATTCGTTATTATAGCACAGCAATTAAAAGACTATTATGCAAACTATTTAACTAATCGATGGCCAATTTTAATTTAAATAGCTGCCAAAATTAATGAGATGCTTTAATAGCAAACAAAATTATAAAAATCAAAATCATTTGCATACCAAAAATATTTTCAAAAAAATAAAAATATATTTGGCAATGATTCGATTTGAAAATCCAAATAAATTGAATTATTTAGGTGTCGCTTTGGACCCGCAGGCGTTGGATTAAATTTGATTCAATTTGCGTTGGCGTAAGTTTAAAGCAAAATATCGATCACCTGCTTAAAGTTGAGTGAGAGAGAGACGCCCACGAGACGAGGCAGAGACAGAAAGAAAGCGACTGAGAGACAGGTGGCGAGAGTTGGCCAACAATGGCGGCTACTTGGCAGCTGTGCCAATGCCTGGCGAACGCATCAGTCAATGTCCTTAGAGTTTAACAAAGAAGGACAATGCAAGCATACATATACTACGCAAGTTGGGCAGAGGTAGAGGCAAAGGCAGAGGCAGACACCGGGCCACTTTATAAAGCCAAATTCAACGCTTGCCTTGCCTTGCCTCGTTGTTGCCATCTCCGCTTGTTGCCCCCCTTTTTTTGCTTGCTGTTGTCGCTTGCAATGCGCGTTAGTCTGTTTGCTTTTCTTTTTCATTTTTTGGGAAGGACATGAAGCGACGACAACTGATGTTGCTGTTGCTCTCCTTTCGCTTCACTCTTTTCATTTTCTCTACTTTTTTTTTGCAATTTGTTTCTGCATCTTACAACGAATTCAATTGAAAATTTCTACAGACACTCGACGTCGCAAATTTAAAAACAAATTTGCCGCAACGCAACAACACGAAGAACCCCAAAAGAAAGTAGAAAAGTTTTTCTACTTCGAACTTCAAACTTCGCATTGAATTCGTTTGCTTTTAGCCCCAGCTTACAGCTGGTCAAACGTGTGGACGTGCGTTTAAATGTTACGTATACGACACTTTGCACGCTGCCCATCAACTTTGGCACAATTGGCAGCGTCGTCTGATTGTCTGCTAGTCTGGCTGGCTGTCCCTTGTCTGTCTACCAGCTGTTTGCTTAGTGCAGTTTTCACTTTGTGGGCGTTGCATATAGCAAAAAATAGCAAAGCACACGCACGACACCTTTCTTGGCTTTGGCTTTGCCTTTGGCTTGTGGCATGTATTTGCTTTTGGCCGTGCCTCGACATTAGTTTGTTTACCTTTCGTTTGTTTGCCATTCGTTTAGTAGTCGCAGCAATGACAATATCAAAATCGAAATCGAAATCAGTATCACACAAATCGTTGAACCAATGCCAAAAGTGGAAATTGTCAATAATTTCAAATTGATTTCTATTTGATTTAACACAACAGCAAAGAACAACAACAACAGAAACTACGATGACTACGAGTAGCTGTAAGTAAACACCTAAACACTATAATTGTGCCATCACGGATAGCTGTATACAGCGATACCTACCTTTACCTGGCTAGTTTCGACTTCAAGATGTTGCCTGGGGGGCGTAAGTGAAAAAGTAAACTTGCCTTTCCCACCGACAACGTCTTGAGTCGAGGCCAAATAACATTAGACAGCCATTATGGGCTTGGCTGGCTTTTACGAGGCATCATAAAAAGCATTACTTGAACTCTTACTGCCTGCGCCTCTCTCGTAAAACAACTCGTGAAATTCCGACTATAGCTCAATAAAAACAAATCGATAACTGTGCGCTTAAAGTGTGTTCAAATTGTTCCCCCTAAAGAAAAAAAAATAATACAACAACTAATAGCCGCACAAAAGCAAAAAGTATCTCAATATGCTGCTCTAAAAATCTATTTTGTATTTACGGGCAGCGATCGTAAAACTTATGCGTTATGCTCTCTAATTATATTTATGATGATGGAACATGAATCGTAAAATCGTTTGCCATTTTTTTGTTGTTGAGGAGTTAATACGTTTCTTAAGAAGTTGCTGGCCATAATATGCTAATAATATGTAATTTTCAAGATGTATATGAACCACTAAACATATTAAAATTATAGTGAAGCTTTTCTTTGAATTGTATTCTAGCTTAATTATATTTCTAAGATATTTTTTCTTACTTTTTTTATATAAACATATTAAAATTGTAGTGAATTGTAAAATTGTAACTTAATTGTATTTCTAAGATATTTTTTCTTACTTTTTTTTATATCACTTTAAGCTATTTACAAACTATTTCTTTGGTTTTTATTTTCCTTTATTAAGCTTTCCCTTTCTTAAATAGCTTTTAAACTGTTTAATGCTTCTGGAATTCGTTTATATTTATTATCCTTGAAGAACTTTGTTAATATTTTCTTCATGTTTGTATCCTTTTAAACTTTTTAAAACAAATTTATTCAGTAAGTATTCCTAGTAAGTATTTCTTTAGATAGATTATTCTTATATATGTTTTTAAACCACTAAGGAAGACTTTATTTTTCTTTAGTTTATTATTATTTCGTCTTTTTTGTTTGCCTTTGAACTGCTTAAAAATAGTTTCTTCAGTTTGTATTCCTATGTGTGTATTATCCTTTAGATACGTTATTATTATTTAATTTGTTTTGTACTACCAAAAATATAAGTTCTTAAGTTTTTATTCTCAGTTATTATCATTAAAAAAAGTTTAGTATTTTTATACCCGCTACCCATAGGGTAGAAGGGTATTATAACTTTGTGCCGACAGGAAATGTATGTAACAGGTAAAAGGAGGCATCTCCGACCCTATAAAGTATATATATTCTTGATCAGCGTCAACAGCCGAGACGATCTAGCCATGTCCGTCTGTCCGTCTGTGTGTCTGTGTGTCTGTCCGTCTGTGTGTCCGTCCGTCTGTCCGTATGAACACCTAGATCTCAGAGACTACGAGAGATAGAGCTATAATTTTTTTCGACAGCATTTGTTATGTTTGCACGCAGATCAAGTTTGTTTCAAATTTTTGCCACGCCCACTTCCGCCCCCGCAAATCAAAAAAATCGAATAACAAGCGTAATTTTAAAGCTAGAGTTGCGAATTTTGGTATATATAATAATAACTATCGTAGTTATGATTCCTGAAAATTACGATCAGATAAAAATTGTAGAAGTTATTAAAGAAATACTTTTTTATGGGCAAAAACGCCTACTTACTAGGGGTCTTAGTTGCTTTGGCCGACAATCTGGTATATTGAGCCGTCTATGGTATATTTTGAATGCGGTACTTTATCGATATACCACATATACCATTCGGTATATTTTTAGTATTTTTGCAGTATATTTGGTATATTTTGAGAATAATACCGCAAAATATATTGCTTTTATTCAAAATGGGTAGCGGGTATCTCACAGTCGAGTACACTCGACTGTAGCTTTCTTACTTGTTTTCATAATTTTTGTTTCCCTTTGGACTACTTAAAAATAGTATTTTATTCGCTTATCCATTTTAAATATTTTGAATAACTTTTGCTTACCCTGCTTAGGCGAAACGCTGAGCACTTGCTGCGGCGACTGTTGCTGCGAATGGATTTGATATTGTTGCTGCTGCTGTTGCTGTTGCACAGCAACCGCCTGCTGTTGGGCGGCACAAACGGCGGCTGCCACAGCGGCCTGTTGCTGCTGCTGATGATGGGCAGCGGCTGCGGCAGCTGCTGCAGCGGCAGCGACAGCCTGCTGCTGCGATTGCTGCTGCTGATGCGGCGACTGAGACTGCGGATGCTGCTGTTGCTGCGTGGTTATAATCGACATTTGCTGCGACGATTGCTGCGATTGCTGCTTAACGCTCGCCTGGTGTTGTTGCTGCTGCTGTTGCTGCTGCGGTGCTGGCGCCTGTTGCTGCTGCTGCTGCTGTTGTTGCTGCTGCGGTTGCTGCAAATGCGTCTGATGGATGGCCAACAATTTGGTCTCATACGGCTTGCCACTGAGCGTCATCTGTGCTGTTGCTGGCATCATTAGCGTGGGCATTGCCAACATTTTTTCACTTTGCACTTTGCAATGTGCTCTGCGTTGCTCTTTGCTGATATTTGCTGTTGTTGTTGCTGCTGCTGCTGCTGCTCGATTGCTGCTGCTCGGTTGGTGTTTCACGTTTTGCGGTTAAACGCAATTCGCTTTGATGTTTAATGAAGTGCTGCCTCACAGTTGATGTCTATCATCAAATCGTGCTATAATTTTACTAAATAATTTTTGTTTTTCTTTTTTGTGTGAAACCGCACTTTTAATTGCTGTTGTTGTAGTTTTGTTTGTTTTCCTTTTTTACTTGTTTTATTTGCTTTTGCTGTTTGTTTGCGCTTTGTTCAATGTTACGTGGAAATCATTTGATGCGTTAAATGATTTCTACAAATTTTTATTAATTTCAAAAGTTTCTCTTTGCGGTTGCTGCACGCATTTATTTTTACGGTTTTTTGTTCTAACTTTTTTTTTATTTATTTGCTTTTGTTTGTTGTTGTTTTTTTTTTATTGAATTTTGCTTTACCTTCACTTATCACAGACCAATAAGATTTATTTATTTTTGGTTTTGGAAAAAAAGTTCATGTGGTTTTCGTGTTGTTTGCTAAAACACACAAAAGATTCTTTAAATTAGCCTTAATTTATATGTTTGTGTTTAACAAATAAAAAGTGAAATTTTCAGAATAAAACTTTTATCTAATGCAACAAAATAATTTCTATAGAAATAAATAATAAGCTAACATCGTCTATAATAAAAGTTCAACGAATTAAGTATATTGTTTTGATTTAAAAATTTATGAAAAATACTTTAAAATAATAAATATATAATTCCTCAATTTATTTACTAGAATTTAAGCACAATCTTGCATTTTTATTTGCTAACATTTTCAGCTTATTTGTGTGTGTTTGAATTATAAACACAAATAAGAAATAATCATATCTCTCATCTTCCCTTCCTCAATTCATAATTATATTTGATCATGCAAACACTAAGAATAACCCTTTCTTAATGTGATGAAAAAAAGGAGTAAAGCAACTCGACATCAAGCAAGCATCTTTTGGGTAATTGCACATTTTATGCACGAGGTTTTTATGATGTTGCTCGAGCACAAACATTACATTCTGGGCACAACCATTATCGTATATCAAGCCTAAGCCATTCACACATCATTTGAAAAATTAAATTTAATATTTTACGATTTGTGTGTGCTTGCTGTGCATTGAGCGAGTGTGTGCTTGCGTGTGTGTATTGTGTATTCCCCACGCAGACAAAGGCAAAAGCAAAAGCGTGAGCTAACAAAAAATAAAAAATTATGCGAGAGACGCGAAAAGTGCGCGTAACGCAATATGAAAGTGCCGAAAACAGAAACGCGAGAGAACAAAATATTATAACAATAATAATAAAAGCAGCTGAATACAGGCGCTGCTTTTTTTACGAGTGACGCGCCCCAGAGACAACAACAGAAGCCAAAGAACGGAGAGAGCACACAACAAAAAAAAAACAACAGACAACTGACAAAACTCGGGGAAAAACTCCAAAAATTGCACGCCCCAAGTGTTGGCAAGTGTCAGGATCAGGCGCTGCCACAGCCACAGCCGCAGTCGGCGTCAACGTCGACGTCAGTCTAACGCTTCCGGTTTTTATAGCGCCAACGGATGAGCAGACAGACAGACAAACGGACAGACAGACAAACGGACAGACAGACACACAGACACGGATGGACAGACGGACGAACAAATGTTATGTATAAATATAAACTTATATTTTTATTTTTGAAAGCCAAGACACACACACAGACGCAGTAAAAAGCAACGAAAAATGTACAACACACAGCATTCGCTGTCATCTAACTGTTGTATGTGTGTTGGTGTGTGTGTGCGTGTGTATGATTCATACACACAAATGCAGTGGCCTTTTTTTTATATGGCCGCACTGTGTCGGGCGGCAGTCGACGATGGCTGGCTGAAAGCATTTATTGGCTGCTCGTTGTCGGTTTATGTGCCACATAAGCCGAAGTGCCACTGCCGTTGTATTTGTGTGTGTGTGTGTGTGCCGCTGTTGTTGCTGCTCCTGCTGTACATAATGTGGCCAAAAAAAAAAGGAAACAGCACCAAAAAATACATGCGAACAAAATGTCACTTTTTGTCGCCTTTATGTAAATTCAACCAGCAACTAAAATCGATGCTCAGCTGAAATGTTTAAGTTTCTGGAGAAATGTATAAATATTGTTGAATATTGAATGCCTATTGTTATTTTTGCCAGCACTTGAAAACACTCAGAAAACAACTCTCACAACTGAACTGCACTTGCTCCAAAAAGTATGCTATAAATAATTTCAAACACAATTTTCACGATTCTCGACACAAGTTTCTGTTTTTTTTTTTTTCATTTTTTACCGACTATTTGCAAAGATAGTTCACAAAAATTAAAGCAAGTTGCAAACGAAATCAACAAACAACATTTCAACTAAAAGAAAACTGTGTAATAGTCAACGAAAAGAATAATGTACTACTCTTGAAAAACTTGTTTCTTTTCAAGTTGATTTTACTTTATTTTCGCAGACGCCTTTGCTGCGGATTTTTGTACGCGTCGTCAGTTTGAAATACTTTTGTTTTATTTATTTATTTTCGCTTTTGTATTTTTGAATTTTCCGCCTTCAAGTTGTTTTTATTTCGTGGTGTTTTATTTTGTTTTTTGTTTTTGCTTTTTTGCTTTGTGAGTGTGTTTTTTCTTTTTTTTTTTTTTGGTTGTGTTGATTTTGCTTTGGTTTGTTAGTTTGTTGGTTTTTTGTTTGGAAATTATAATAACAACTTAACAACAATGTAACGAATATCCTTTCTTTACGAGGACACAATTCAAACTGAATGCGAAGCCCGCTCGTCGGTCTCACAAATAGTCGAAACGCGTCGTCCGCATAGGCCAAACCGTTATTCTGCCGGCGCCGCTGTCGTGCTGCCAACACTCCGAGTCCTGTGGCATCCACCGAGCGAACAGCTCGTCATTCCAGCCAGCTTCGTGTCACATTTCGCTCAGGCATGCGCATTCCATTCAGTTCGAAATGGTTGCTGTCCCAACTACACTCGAATTATGGCCGAGTTGAGTTTGAATTTCCCGCTATTCATGCGCTTTTATGGCAAGTGTAGCTGATGGCAAGTGTTATACATCTTGTGTCTGTTAATCAGCTGCAGCTTCAATGTTAGCCAAGTGACGCGCCGTGTGACATAAATGAGTTGTGTTGCATTGTTCGACATGCTTCAACAATTGCGGCAAATGCTTTGAGCCGCTTTTCAAGCCAACCACAACAATAGCAACAAGAATAACAACATTCTCTTATGATAATAGACTGTCAAACAAGCACAACTACAAATGTAAACATTCCACTCACACACTCACACACACATATGCACATTGCTATTGTTTATGCGCTCAAGAGCCAATAATCCACTTTTGTTTTGTTATCATTCGCGCGCGCCATGTAAAGCAACCCAACACCCTCTTCTCCTTCCTCTCCCACCACCCACGCACCCTTCTCGCAAAGGCAGCGAGTGTTAAGCACGTCGTTGCTGCCTTGCGCCCGTCTCCACTTAATTTCTACTTGATTTGTCGCTTAAGAAAACTAATTGTCTGCCTTTTGTTGAGCGTGAAAACAATAGAAAACATTTTAGCAACTGTTACTTTAGCCCAAAAGCGTATTAGAAACATGCGGGAGCTGGGAGCAGGGCACCCAGAGCACAAAGCCATGAAGGAAAGCTCGAAGAAATGTTGTGGCTAAGGCCAAAAGTGGCCAAAAAGAAGTGGCAGACTGGCGGCTTAATGGTTTTTCGGCTCACTTTGGTCATGCGAAAGCAACAATGATGATGATGAGACGATGATGATGGCCACAGGCAGCACTTCAAGGTCATTTTGCAAGAAGACGGGAAATGCAAATGTAATTTTAGTGGCAAAATAGTTGAAAGAGACTCAAGAGTAGCTGTCACTTAAAAGTTGCGCGCTGTCGCGGTCTGCTAGAATCTTCGACAGGTTCTTAAAAACAGAAACTTTCCATATTTCCAAAATTTCAAAACACTTAAATAATATTTAGATTACTTACAATTCCGTAGAGCACACAAAACACGCTTTATTTTTGACAATCTAACTTATTTCATCATTTATCGATAGTATCAATTCGATACATTCATTTAAAGTGTTGTATAACTCATTTTAAGTGCTGACTCAACACTGAGTACTGAAAAGCACTGAAAAATGATAACTTAATTTAAGTGTTGAATAGTGCGTAGCAAGAGCTTCATTTAAGTGTTGTGTAGTGTGTAGAAACTAACGTCTGAAATATAAAGCAATTCTTCAATTACAAATATATAATATTAGCAGATATAATATTTACTTAAATCCGAGCAAAGTTATTTGTTTATTCTCATATTTAATTTATGAAAAAACCGCATGCTCTCTGTAGTGTTGTAAAACACCGCAATGTAGATCATGATGCATGAGCAGCTAGTACAGTATTTAAGTCGCCAGCATATTATTGATCGTGTCAGCTGGTCACACAATGCGCCAAAATTAACGAAATTAAGCAAAGCTCGCTCGTGTTGCGCATCGACAAAAAAAGGGTAATAAATTAAAGTGAATTTGAGCAATTTGATCAAACAATTGAACCGCGCGCAGTCTGCAAACTGAGCCTCGAGATAAGCGAGTTATCAAGTTGCAATTTTCGTCGACAAACGCGACGCGCAATGTTTTCGTGTGAAGCCTGTTTGCTTGTCCAGCGTGTTCACTCCTGCCCCGCCCCTTTCCAACTGTATAGCGCCATCTACAGGTCGCATTTAAATGCAAAAAAATGTAGTCGAAGTTTTGTGCAGCCGCGTTGACGGCCACAACAATAACGATAGCAACATGGCGACACATTATCCGCTTTTCTACTAAATACGTACGCACACATATGCAAAAGACGTGCACACGCACACACACACACTAGAGAGAGAGAGAGAGAGAGGGCGAGAGCCGCCCCTTGTCACATGCAAAGAACTCACGTGAGCGATTAAAATCTGAAGGAAAGTATTTCTGTTTTACGATACACTTTTTTTTTTGCTGTTGCTGTTGCTGTTGCGTTGTCGCTGCAACATTGAGGGTTGTTGCCGTGACGCCAAGTGACGCCAGCTGAGGTGTAAATGAGTAGAGTTGAGCGAAAGGGTTGCGAGCAACTGAGGCAGCAAGAGCGACTGCGACTGTGACTGCGACAGAGGCAGCGACTGCGGCAGCAGCGTGTAATTGGAGGCGAGTGTCGTGTAAAATGTAAAACTTGCGCCGTAAATAAATCAAAACTTTCTGACTGAACAAACATTCAGGTGAGCGAAAAAATGCAGCGTGTGACGGCAACAGCCGCGAGCTCTGAGGCAGCAACAGCAGCAACTAAATGCGGGCCTCAAGGGTGGGGTGTGTGGCAAAGAGGCAGCACAGTTTCATATTGACAAGTGCGAAGGATGAAGAAAGAAAGGGGTTGGGAAAAAGCAGCACAAGCACGAGGCCGGTGGATTATTTATGCTAAAAATTGGAACAGCTGCTGCTGCTAAGGATGACGATGATGATGATGTTGTTCTCTCTTTCACTCGCTGCTGGCGTCGCAGTTGACTGCACTGCATTTTTATGTGGCAGAGAGAATGTCTCGGCTAAGTTGACACACTGCTATAACTCAACAAAGTAGCGCTCAATGAGCAATATAGTAGCAAATTCAATATCATCTTAGCTATCAGGGGGATCTCATATAATTTTATTGATTTATTGCATAATACGCTCAGAGTATGCTAAACAGTTTGACCCTCACTTGGGGGCTCGCCGCAAAACTTTTACTGATTTATATATCCAGAATTTCTTCTCTTGGCTTTTCTTTTCGTTTTTTTTTTTTCGAAGCACAAAATGAAATGTAAATGGCGCATTAATACGGTTACAGCACAACTACAAACCTCGACTTCTGCCATCTCACACACACGCACTCAGTATATTTTATATACTATAAATAATGTTGGCCAAGGCGCATTAAAGTCGAGGGCAAAAGTTTTGCGCGGAAATCTTGGCAAAATGTGTACGGGCGAAGGCAAGACAAAAGCGACATTTGTAAAAAGTAGTTTGTTGTAGGAGTAATAATAAAATCATAAAATTATTATTATAAATAAACAGGGGAATAAAAGAGATCTTAAAACCATTTGCAGGCTTCCGTGTGCTGCTGGCTTCCAACTAAACTTTTTGATATCTTAAGCAAACATTTCCAAGTCAGCAGCAGCAGCAGCAGCACAGTTGAGTCCTGAATAAGTTGACAAGTTTTTTTGTTGTCTTGCTTTTTTTTCTCCCTCCCAAATACCCATTGTATGCTGGGTATATCGTTTGTAATTGAGCTTAGGCTGCAGTCAAATATATGTTCGAGTATTTGTGAAGTTCGTCTAGGATATCTGAATGCTGAGCTGCAGCACTTGTTTTTTGTTTTTCTTCTGCTGCCATAAATATATTAAGCCGTGACAAACTTTGCGCCTCAGCTGGCTGGGGAACTGAGAATATGCGTGGAATGCCGCGCTACGCTTAGTGGCAACCGCAGCTAGCCACACAATTGATGACCAGGAGTTTAACTTAATTGTATGTGGAATCTGTAGCTGAATCTGAGTTTGAGTTTGCGTTTGAGTTTGGGTTGGAGTTTGAGTCAGATGCAGATACAGATTCGGAGGTCTGCTGCCATTTGTGGCATGCTGATTGTGTCAAGATTTCGTTTCAATTTGCGCCGCGATAAGGCGAAACGAGACATAAAAGTAAATTGAAATGCCTGTCGCTGGCATCAACATCAACTGGCCAGGCCAGCAGCTGACAATCACAGGACAGGACAGCACCTGTAACTGTAGCTGTAACTGAGCCACTGCCCCACTACTTGCCCCCACTCCAGCTCAGCTGAGCGTCGTCGTTGCACGTGCAGATGGCAGGAGTTTCAAAAATTTTTAATTGAATTTGCCACTGGCCAGTTGAGTGGGTCGACCTGGCTATATAGCTCTCTATAGTACTCACTGTGCAACGGTATCATGTACTCCATTTCCGAGTCGCTGTCGTCAGCCTCATCCATGGCCAGTTGTTGCCCATCTCTCGATGTTGTTGCTGCTGTTGTTGCTGTGGCAAAGGTGTTCGTACGCAGTGCCATTTCCATGGCACGCAATGCGGGCAGATTGCGGGGCAAGCGGCCAGTCTGCAATGGGAAAATGTTGGCGAAGGAGAGAGTCAAGCGATAGCATATTAAAATTAGACATAAATGGATAAAAACACGTTCGAGTCGGTTTCATTTGGAGACGGCAATTATTAATTGGGACACTGCGAACTCTCCAAAGGCGGGGAGAAAAAAAAAATAGGAAAAAGCAAGACAAATGTCCTTGTGCAGTGCTAAACAAATCATGAAAAAGGATAACACGTACTAAACTGAGCAATGGATATAAATGCGTTTCGCCTGTCTCACCTTTTTGGCAGAGCGACTTTGCTACTTCTACTTTTACTTCACTCTCTTTTTTTCTCATTTTTGTTGTTGTTGTTGTTGTGTGTTGTTGCTTTGTTTTGTTTGCCGCACGAAACTAAACAACACTAACAGCGATAACAACAACTGCAGGGGCAACTAGAAGCTGCCAGAAATCCAATTTCAGCAAGTAGCACGACATAAATTTGTTTGTGCCCCACACACACACACACACATACAGACACGGAAAACGAGGGGGAGATAGATACTCGCATTAAAGCCTTGCTACCGGGTGACCGTCCCAGGGAATTGGTGAATTGGGAACAGGGGGCAATGCTCTGTCCATGTCCAGCAAATGAATTCTGTTAATGCAGACATTACTCGAGCATATTAAAAGTCCAAATGGTCATTTCGTACAGAATTTTATAGCGACTAGCCACACACACACACAGCTAGAGAGACAATGGCATTGGGGCTACAAATAGGCACATTTGTTCCGCCTCCCGCTGACAACAAAACAACAGCAGCACACAACAAAAAAAAAACCAAAAACCCCTTGGACAACCCTCTGGGCTGCAGCCAATGGCCAATGTAGTTAGCAGCCCGGTCATATACGCAGTTTTGTTTACCTTTGCCACGACAATTGCGGTTGACAACAACAACTAGAACAACATTACAAACACACACACAAATACACACATGACTCGCTGGTAGTCTCTTTTTTTTTGCTTCCACATATTTCCCTTGACCGCCCCCATCAGAGGACATTTAGTTTATTTGATGTTGCGAAATGAAAATTGTGACATAAAAGGGACTAACAACATAATTAAGTAGTGTCCAAATGTGCAAATCCAAAAGCATAAAAAACATTTGAAAAATAAAACAGCAGCAACAACAACAACACCAAACAAAATCTAACCAACGAATGCGTTTATGTTCGGCTGCTGCTCGCCGAATGGCACTTAAAGGATTTGAGCCCAGAGCTCAGCTTGAAGTAGGCATTAAGTTATGTTCAAAATGGGGTAGCGAGATCAACTCGGCCACAGTCCACCAGACAGACATTCTACTCTCTCTCGTAGGCCATTTTCAGTTTGTGGTTGTAATTTTTAGTTTTTCCTCGCCACGTGTCGACCGCAAAGGGTCATGATTAGTAGTTGGCTTAGCAAAGGGATATGAGACACACACAGTTGAAATAGAATTGTTAACGACATTAAGCACATTCACATAACTCCAACACAGTCTTAATCGTTGAAAGGGGCGCGTTGTTGTTCATACGCTTTGGATTATCTGAGATCTAACGACGCGGCACTCATTTCATATTTATTAATATTTCGATTTTTGGTACCAACCTGTCAACCTTTAACCATTTTATATAAGTACTATTTATTATGTACTTTTAAAGCTGCCTGTAAACAGGAAGTATATAAAAGATGCGGTTGGCATTTCTTACCATAAGATCATCGCTCTTTCTTTGTTTTTTATAGACCATCTTATTATATAAATGTAGACCAAAGTCTTAAATTTGAAGTAATGGTATATTTTAATAACAATTGTAGTACTGTAGTTCTAACTCGCTTTATTACTGTTATTTACATAAATATATCTCAAACTCGGCTGAAAGTTACTCACGTGCTTATGGATTTTTTTATAATCAGCGATTTTTCAACTCTCTGTAGATTCTCTTGCTCAAAAAGTTTATTCATTGAAGACGTCACTTTCTTTCAAAAGCTGATAACGCTTAAATGTTTAAATGACCTCAATTTAAAATTTCGTGACGCAGTACTAAATTAACAAAATGTCAGACTACTTGATACTTAATTTTTTGTGACGCCACAATTCGCTTTATTAAAAGTAAACAGAATGAATAATATGAGTAATTGAATTGAATATTAAAAATTTCTTATCGATTAAATTAATATGCTAATCAGTATTTTATAATTTCTATAGTCATGTGATTCCAATTCCGTTTTTTTTTTGTCAAAAGAAAAAAATTGGCAAATAGATTGCGTTGATCTTTGCTGGCATTATTATTTATTTTTAGACATCATACTCTGACGACCAATTTCGCTACTCTTAGATTCAGATTAGTTTCTTTTTGATTGTCGTCGGAAACGGTTGTCTATTTCTTGATTAAAAGAACAATTCAAATACTCGCGTGCCATGCAACTGTTCCGGTTGGAGCTGTCGCTCCAGTTGCTGCTAATGTTGCCGATCTTCATTCAGAGCAGTCAGACTATACCATCTGAAACAAAGCCGCTGACTCTTGGATTTATCACCGATGCACAAGAGATGGTCGATTTTGTGCAATCAGATGTTGGCAAATTAATTGAGGAAACGAATAACACAACTAATGTAAACGAAAATCAGAGCAAAGTACTGGAACATCTTAAGAACATTAGCTTACGAGTTGATCAACTCGAAGAACGCTATGCAAACATTTCGAGGAAAATCAACAGCTCTGTTGTTGATTATAGTAAAGAGGGAACTTATAGACATCCAATTGAAAGTATTGTCTACGAAATGGCTCGAATGTCCAAGTTCTTACCACCAGTGGAAAACTTGCAAAGCTACGATATCTCCACACTCAAATCATTTACTGAGGCCCGGCCTGATTACACTATTCCTGGAAAAAAATTAAATAAAAAATTTTATTCCGGAGTGGTTATATCTCAGCCAAATTACAAACAATTCGGAAAATCGGTTAAGTATATGTTTACTACCGAACAGATGTACCAACTACAATTCTTTCCACAACATTATGTCTACGGATTGTATATAGACCGTGCGATATACGAATTGAAGGCATATATTCTGATAGAGTACTCGTTGGTAGCTCATCGAATTGCTGGCGAAAATGTTAATTACGAAAGGATGGCATTTCGATTCAACTACAGGAGGAGAACGGAAAATAATTACTATTTATTTCAAAATGCGCTTGAATACATGGATGCTCGACTTTGGCGCAATGATCCCCCGAAGCACATTGCCAAAGTGACTTACGACGAGATAACAAATCTCATTATAGGCTACGTTGAGAACGTTGTGAATCTAAACAAAGATGGAAGCTGCGAAGAAAGTTGCTCTCACCACAAGCACGCAATCTATGAGGATTGCTACGACAAAGATGAATTTTGTTCAAAACAACCTCAATGCTTGGGTGGCATACACGACTGTCAGTTTGTCGACGAAGACATGAATGTGTGTCAATCGCAGGGAAACAGCACTCGTCGCTATGAGTACATTGAATATGACAATGGACGGGTTTTCGGAGAACGAAAGGATTGTCAGCATAGAATTCATAAAGTGGAAAGCTGGAAGAGATGGCTTATCTATAATTGCGACTATTGTTTCTGTCTATGTGATCAAAAGTTCAACTCTGATCGCTACTTTAATCTTCGCAAAACTAAGTCGGACATCACAGACAACAAGGTGGTGACGGGTGTGAGGTTCGTGAAGAAGAATCGCATATTCCATTTGCAGATTCAACAGGGACTGTTGTTGCCCCGTGGCGGTATCGATGAATCAACACTGGAGTGGAAACCCGTTGATGATTACGAACTCACGGATCCCAATGTTGAAGCGGGAACAGATTATCATGTGCTTAGCTACGAGAATCGCGCCTTAAATCTGGATCAAATTTCCCACCAAAGAGACCCAACCGTTATAGTAACTGGCGTAGCTTTCGGAACGTTGGTTGATCATCTGAATCTTCAAGTGCATTTCACTCAATTCGATTACGAAAAGGGAGAATTAATTGCCGACGAGGAGTATTGGCAATGGAAAATAAATACTAACCGAACAAAGGTGAATCTGAACAATTTGGATGTGCCGACACGATCTGAAGTGAGCTCAGAACCATTGACGGAATTTGGCGAGTTTGTAGAATTTACCAACACAGGAATAGACAAGGATGCAGCACAGACGACAATTCCGTTTATTGATATACAGGATGTAGTGTCGCTTGTTCCGATGCCTTTGTCTGGCATTGGCCTCTTCTATAAAGGCACTCCCGGATATGGTGGCTATGTGGCACCCAGAATCCTCAATTTCGATTATTCGAAATATATTCCCTTACCATACCATCCTACGGATTGGACGTTTGACAAACATGGTTAAATAAGTGTCATCTTAGCTATGTTTCATGCTAATATATATTTTTAAAAAATTTACTCTGCATATTGACAACACTATAATTAGTTGTATTTCAAATTTAGTTCATGTAGTTTATTTGGTTTTCAAGATTACCTCGACATGCTGATAAGAATATTCTACTCGTGTGTTGTTGTTAATATTTTGGCTTGATTTGCCATATTTTCTATGTACATCATTTGTTTTACTCAAAATCATTCTGTGTCAAATAATAAAATCTTTACAACAAAAAAAAACATGAATTGTTTAAATAATTGGATTTTATCCATATAGGTGATATACGAAAAAGGAAGTCGTTGATAATAAAGACTGTACAATTAATAAATCTCTTTACTTGTGAGCTCTCATCATCTACAATTTGATTGAGGTATTAGTCATGCGATTGAAAAAAAACATGAGTTGATCTTTGCCCACTTAACTTTTTCTTTGCATTATTTATACAATTTATACAATTTGTTGTCGTCTTTGTGTGAATTAGTGAACAATATTAGTAATAAGCAGCTCACATTTGCGGTTTTACTGCACTTGCTGCTGGCGTTACAGTTCTTTAGTCTGTCTAGTCAATCAATATCGTCTTTGTGAACACAGGAATTAACGAAGATTCAGCAGAAACAACAATTCCATATATTCATGAGCAGGATGTCGTGTCGATTCATACGATGCCTTTTAGGTAGCGTTGGCCTCTTCTATAAAAGCAGTTTTGGCTGTGGTACCTACGTGACACCTCACATTGACAATCATGAACTTACGAATCGTATTCCCACAATTTTTGTTAATTTAGCAAATTTCTGGCTGTTGTTTTGCGGCAAATATAGTTTTATTAAGATTGTACAATTGAAGCAATATTTTTTATAAAAATCATAATTCAAATAATTATAATTTAATTTTTTCATCACCGATTGACAAGTTGATAACTTCTTCATAGACGACCTAGTCATCATCTTCCGTGAACACAGCCGTGCTGGGTGAATACGCCTGATTTATGGATGCCCGTCTTGAGGAATTGTACTGCACTGGAGTCATCGGCGAATACATTGGTGAAGTCAACGAGTAGCTCGGAGTACTTGGACTGTAACTCGGTGATACAGGTGTGTAGTTTGGTTTAGTTGGCGAATAACGAGTCGATTTTTTCGACTTTTTGGCTTGCGATTTTTGTGTATTGGGCGTGTAGGATGGTGTTGTTAGCGAATAACTTGGTGATGTTGGTGAGTAACGTGGTGATGTTGGTGAGTAACTTGGCGATGTTGACGAGTAACTTGGCGATGTTGACGAGTAATTCGGTGATATTGGCGAGTAATTCGGTGATATTGGCGAGTAATTCGGCGATATTGGCGAATAAATTGGCGATGATGGCGAGTAACTTGGCGATGTTGGCGTATATTTGAGCTTTTTCGGTTTGTAATTGGGCGCATTCGGCGTGTAATTTGGTGAAGATGGCGAGTAGGTAGGCGAGGTAAGCGAATATTCTGGTGATCCTGACGAACTTGGCGATTTATAAATCGGTGAATAAATGGGCGATGTCAAGTAACTGGGTGACGATGGCGAATATGATTTTGAAGCGCGTGTATAACTTGGCGACGAGGGCGAGTACGACGGCGATGTTGGCGAATATTGCGGCGACACTGGCGTAAAGTTCGGAGACGATACTGAATACGTTGGCGATATGGGTGAATAAACTTGTGGAGCGGGCGAGTAAGACGGCGACACTGGCGAGTACGATGGACTCGTCGGCGAGTACGATGGTGATATTGGTGAATACACACCGGTGCCCGCACTTGTTGGCGAGTACAGCGGCGAAGTGGGCGAGTACAAGGGCGAAGTGGGCGAGTACAAGGGCGAGGTGGGCGAATAACCATATGGCGAAGGTGAATAGCTCGTCGACAGTGGATTATAACTCGGCGTCACACAGCTCGGACTCGTTGCTGCAAACTGTGGCGATGTGGGTGAATAGTGTGACGGTGCATAGCTCGGTGAGGTGATTGCATAGCTGGGCGATGTTATCGCATGCAAGGGCGACATAGCGAGCGAGTTGGCGTGATATGAAGACATCGCTGGCGAATCAACATGATACGGTGACATTGATGGCGAACTCGGCGATAGGCTACCATAAGCTGGAGACCAGCATGGCGAAAAAGCCGCTGCCTCCGAGGCAGCTGAGGGGGAAAAACACAGACCTCCCGGTGTTAAGGTACCCATCTGGCGAGGCGTGGCCAAGTAAATTGCCGACATGCACTGCATCAAAGGTGTCGTGGCCGGCGACATGCCGGGCGAGAAAGCGCCGCAAGGAAAGTGAGAGTTAACGGCACCACCAAGGCCGTCGATGAGATTCGGAACGACAATGCCATACACACACTTCTCGGCATCCAGCAGCAGATCAAAGCAACCGGTGCCCATTTTAGGCATCTGTCCCATAATAATGTTCTCGGAAACGCCTCGCATCGGATCGCTTTCGGCATGGGCCGCAGCATCCAAGAGCACATCGACGGTTTCCTCAAAGGAGCAGCGCATCAAAGCGCCGGTGTCCTGTCGATTGATGCCGTGCCGGGTGATAGCCATCAAGTGTCCCTTGGCAGTCATCACATCGCAAAGCAACGCCAGGTGGCGATAGTTAACATAGAGGCCATAGAACTGCAGCACAGCGTTCATCTCCTTTTCGACAGACTTGCGCACCGCCTCAATGCCCAACACTTGGAATATTTCGCAAATATCATTGGAGTATGTACGAACTGGGTCCACATCGCGCTCGGACAGCACTTTCATCAATGCTGTGCCATCAGTTTCCAGCAGCCATTCACCAATGGCTCTGAACTCACCCGATTCCGTGATAATAATGCGCTTTTTGCTATCGGTTTGCGGCAGATGCATGTACACCTTGCTAATGGCCTCGATGCCCTGCAGCGTCATGTCCGCCAGCATGTTGCCCTCGATGCAACGCAAGAACATGTCGTCTTCCATTTTATCAATAGCATCCTCATCGTCCACAAATTTGCCATCCTCATTGTTCATGATACGTATGCGCAGCACCAGAGTGTCGGCATTGTCATCGTTGAAAATGCAATTGAGATCATCGCCAAATCCCATTGTGATCTTCTCTGCAATCAATTCCATCGTCAGCTTCTTGTCCGTCATGCGCTTGCGATCGAGCTCGAGACGCAGCAGCCAAGGCGAAATACGATTTGGATTAAAGTCGGGCATTTCGTAGTAGATATTGACAAACTCCTGATCCTCGGGAATCACCGTATTCTTCGGATCTGGATCATAGTAAATGGCTGTGTTGGCCGTCATCTTGCGCAACGATGTATGTTCTAGACGACACAACACATTCTTCGCCTTCTCGGCTTCACGAGCTGCACCGCCTCTGAGGAAAACTGTGAGCGAAGGTGCTTTCGGTTTCTTCGAGATGTTGATGATCTCCTTTAGTCTGGGCACCCCCAGCGTTACGTTCTTCGAAGAGACACCGGCAAAATGAAAGGTGTTCAGAGTCATTTGTGTGGCCGGTTCGCCTAAACTTTGCGCAGCCAAGGCGCCAACCATTTCACCAGGATTGGCCTGAGCCTGCTGAAAGCGTGTCTCAATCTCACCTATGAGCCACTCAAAGGCTTCCTGCGACAGGCGAAACTCCTCGGTGACAAACTTGGAACAGAGCGTCGAACGAACGAGGCATTGAAACAATAGTGTGGCATTTTCATTCGCCTGCTTTGAGATGCGATCCTTGCCGGACACAATCACACAACGTTCAAGCAGCTCCCGAACTCCCTTGATCACACGCAGTGGCGACAAATCTGTTGGCAATCGCTTGTTGACGTGAAAGATCTTCTGTACATTCCAGATCATGCGCTGCAGATTGCAGGGTAACACCACCTTCGAGTCGCCATTAGGAAAAATGCTGCGCAGATCTTCGCGATCCGACATTAGTTTCTCCCACTCCGCTTCCAGTTCCTGTATGGCATCAGTGCTGTCGCTCATCTCCTTGATGACTTCATCCGTAAACACCTTGCGCATGTAAGGCTCTTTGGACGAGTCGAATTTGTAGCGCTTCTCAAACACCTTGTTCGACAGCTTCACCGTGGGCAAGTTCTGGAATTCCACCAGCTCGCCACAGAGTCCATCTTCGCCATAGCGCAACTGAATGAGCTGTCCAACAGAGTTGCGCACTGTGCCATCATAGCTGACCATCACCGATTCCATCGCTTTAATCAAACGTCGCTGAATATAACCAGTTTCTGCCGTCTTCACAGCCGTATCGATGAGACCTTCACGACCGCCCATGGCATGAAAATAGAATTCCGATGGCGTCAATCCACCAAGATACGAGTTCTCCACGAAACCGCGCGCCTCCGGACCGCTATCGTTTTTTATGAAATGCGGCAGCGTGCGCTTCTTGAATCCATAAGGTATTCTCTGGCCCTCCACATTCTGCTGACCCACACACGCAATGACCTGCGAGATATTAATGTTGGATCCCTTGGAGCCCGACAGCACCATGGCCTTCAGATTATTGTGTTCGGTCAAGGATTTCTTCGCAGAACCGCCGGTCTTGTCACGCGCATCGTTTAGAATGCGATTTACCATGTTCTCAAACGTTTGAAGCAATGTGTTGCCAGGCGTCGGCTCTAGGTACATGTTGTGTGCCTTCTCGATGACACGAACCACATCATCCTTTGCCTTTCGAATGGTGTGCAGAATCTCCGCGTAGGTCTGCGGATCGGCAATGGTGTCGCCAATGCCAATACTATGCCCTTCGTACAACAGCCAATTGTTGATGACCGTCTGAATGTTGCCATAGAAACGACCCGCAATTTCATGGCCCAGCTCCAGGAAACAAACATGCAGTAGGGACCCCGCCGAAGCACCCAGTGTTCGCTTGCAAAGTATGCCCATGATGAGCTCACCATGCTCCACCATGACCTTAGTGTCGCCAGGCGATATCCACTTGTAGGGACCGTCGTCTTCGTCATCGGGATGCGTGGAATGTGTACGTATCATGTTTACATTACCGGGAATAATCAGCGTGAAGAGCTGTTTGCCCGTCCACAAGGGAGTCGGCTTTAGGATGCTGGGGATCGGTACTTTGCCATTCCAGGTTGGCAGAAACATGAGCAAATTCATCATCTGCTCATGGGTGAGGAACACATCCCGCTTGGTCATCTTACGCACCGCTGTCAATGTGTCCTGCACAATGCCCATGACGGGTTTGTTCGCCTGCGGTGTAATAATCTGTCGCGGCGTAATGTGTATGTTCTCCACTTCGGCACGCGTCTCCATCGATTGTGGGACATGTAGATTCATCTCGTCGCCATCAAAGTCAGCATTGTAGGGCGAGGTGCAGGAGAGATTCATGCGAAATGTGGACCAGGGCAGTACCTTGACACGATGCCCCATCATGCTCATCTTGTGCAGCGTCGGCTGGCGATTAAAGATGACCAGATCGTCGTCGCGCAAATGTCGCTCCACCTTGTAGCCGATCTGCAGATGCAGATCCGATTTCTTGGGATGGAAACGTAAATCGATTCGATCGCCGTTGTCGCGTATAATGTACTTGGCACCAGGATATTGGGAATGACCACGTTGCACCATCTCCTGCAGTCGATCTACGTTGAAAGGCGTCACCAGCTCGGGGAAGGTGAGATTCTGGGCAATAGAACGCGGTACGCCCACTTGATCGATGCGCAAATTGGGATCCGGAGTGATGACAGTTCGTGCCGAGAAGTCCACACGTTTGCCCATCAGATTTCCACGTATGCGACCCTCCTTACCCTTAAGACGAGCCTTCAGAGCTTTGAGCGGTTTGCCGGACTTTTGCATAGCACGGGGCATCCCGGGCATTTCGTTGTCCACCAGTGTAGCCACATGGAACTGCAACATCTTGATGCTATCGAGTATGACATGCGGAGCAGCTCCCGTTGACTCGTTCTTCTTCAGCTGATTGTTCGCCTTGATGATGTCCGCCAGGTTGTGCGTTAAATCGTCTTTATTCCTGGCCGAACCGAACATAACGACTGTGGGACGCACGGCCAACGGTGGCACAGGCAACACACTGACAATCATCCAGTCGGGACGCGCGTACTTAGGATCCATGCCTAGCACGAAACACTCCTCGTCGGTGATATGCCTAAGTATCTCCCAAACACGCTCGGCCGACAATTGCATCTTTTTCTCCTGTGTGTCCTCGTTGACATGCTTCCACTCGGCAGTGAGATCCAGTCCTGAGCGGCGTATTATGGGTTGATAGTGTCCACAGCCATCGTGTCCAGTCTGGTTGTTCGGCATCGCCGTATTATCGCGATTCACTTCCATTTCGCCGCCACCCTCGCAAATACTTTTACCCTTGCACAATTCGTAGATGTGGGCAAAACGCTTGCGCGGTTGTCCCTTCGACTTAATGACAATTTCCTTGATCTTGGGATTGTGTGGCGACACAAGCAACTTGGAGCAGTAAAAGCACACGCAGCGCAGTATCTTGATCGTCTTCGCAATAAAGCCAATGTGAAACACAGGCTTGGTCAGCTCAATGTGCCCGAAATGTCCGGGACACTCGGTCATGTTGCCGGAACAAGTCTGACAACGTGTATTGCGATCAAGGACGCCCTGACGCGGATCCATGAGGCCACCAAGCTTGGGACGGCCACCGGACATTGTCTCGGCAAACATCAGACCACCTTCGGTCACCGACATGCGACGTATTTCATCGGGTGACAAAATACCAAACTGCACACGCCGCACTTGACGCACTGGCGCCTTGGAGTCCGAGGTGTTGCTCATTATTAATACGAATCACACACTTAGAATTGAGATAGAAGTTGCAAATTTCTTTAACAGTTTGTCACGTCAAAAATTAATTTCCTCGCGTGTTCTTCAAAAATTAAAATAAAATAATTTGTAACCTCAATTATTTCAGATATTAATACAGCACGACACACGGTTTAATTGAGAGTCATTCCGTTTTTTTCGGAATGTAGGCAACGAAACGATGAAACTGGCTTACTTTGATTAGAAATAGAAAATTGTTGTTCTTTTTCGCGTAAAAGCTTGAGTCAAAAGATTTCAGCTAATGACTCTGCAATTTTAGGACATTTCTAATTGTCAAAACAGAATTGATTTTCTATTAATCGATTACTCCAAATTAGGGTTACAACAAACATGAAAAAAAGGTGCAACCACTTGATTCTTAGTATTGCCATTTTTGATTTTTTTTTTGTTTTTACTTAACTTACAAAGAGTTGTAATATATCATAAAGCGATTTTTTCTGTTAAATCATAAAAATTTAAAAATTATTTTAAATTGTATTTCAAGAGAGAGATATCTTGCTGGATTAGATACTAATCAAAGGCACCGAAAATTGCCTTTGGATTGCTTTGAATGCTTCAGAATATTTATATATTTTTTAAATATTTGTTTTTGTATAGAGAATATTTATAAATCTGTATGTCTGTATGTACATACATAAAATTGTTCTTTTTCGCGTAAGTATCGTAAAATATCTCTCAAAAGCTTCAGTCAAAGGATTTCAGCTAATGACTATGCAATTTTTTGACATTTCTAATTGTCAAAACAGAATTGATTTTCTATTAATCGATTACTCCAAATTAGGGTTACAACAAGCAAGAAAAAAGGTGCAACCACTTGATTCTTAGTATTGCCATTTTTGATTTTTTTTTGTTTTTACTCAACTTACAAAGAGTTGGCAAGGCTTTTTTCAATAGCGACTTTTTCTGTTATACCATAAAAAAAAACTTAAAAATTATTTTAAATTGTATTTCAAGAGAGAAATAGCTTGCTGGATTAGATACTAATCAAAGGCACCGAAAATTGCCTTTGGATTGCTTTGAATGCTTCAGAATATTTATATATTTTTTAAATATTTGTTTTTGTATAGAGAATATTTATAAATCTGTATGTCTGTATGTACATACATAAATCTTTTAGAGCCGTTGGCATATCGTTCTGTGGCTTTCTTTGGTTCAATTTAGTTGCTCGTTTTTTGAGTATTTGATTTCATTTTCTGCGTCCGCCTCTGTTTGCTGTGAGCTGTGTATGTGTATGTGTATGTGTATGGTACGAGTATAAGCCTGTACTGAGAGTGTGTGCACTGTATACTGTGTACAGTTTTTTAATAAAAACAAATTCAGCGGACAGCCTGCGGCGAACATGGCAAGCAAAATTAAATTATTTCGTTGTTTTGTGCCACGCTCCTTACACTGAGATCTGGACGGCGAACGCTTTATCATTTCTTGTTGCTGTTGACAGGAATATGTGGAGCGGTGGCAACGAAGACGATAACGGAGCGGGGCATGGTGGGGTTTAGAGGGGAGACGACGACGACGACGACTATACAGGCATTTGACAGGCCTGTCAGCCAAAACTGTGCAGAGAGTGAGAAAGAGAAGGGATGGAGGGGAAACACGCGTCGTGCGAATCCGCTGACTTGTTTGTAATTTTGTAATTTAATGACCAACAGACATATCAAATATGCATGTCGTTGTCGGGGCTGAGACTCTGACTGTGTGGAAGTGAGGAGGAAGTGGGATTGTGGATTTATCTTTGTGTCATAACTCGGATTGTTGAATATTTTTTGATGAAAATTCTTTGACGAGTCGAGGTTTCACTTTACAGTCGCACGACCCAATTTCAACTTTCAACTTAACACATTTTTATTTTTTTGTACAGCAGAATTCATTTCCGAAATGCGAATTGCGAATGGGAATCTGTTGCTGCTGCTGCTGCATACATTTTAGGCATACACAGAGTCATCATTAAGTCATCTCATTGTATGCAAATTGCTCATTACAATGGACGCACTTTAATGATGGCGCTTTTACGACGCCCCGAATCGACTCCCCATCGACCTTCACAAATGCGATGCGCAAATATTGCAAATTGCCTGTCAATAATATGGAAATTGCAGAAATTGCAACCATCAAAGGATTAAAGTTTTAATAAAAAAAATGTGCGTACGTTGCAGTTTACATATACACGTTATTGTTTGTGTGTGTGTGTGTGTGTGTGTGTGTGTGTGTGTGTGTGTGTGTGTGTGTGTGTGTGCGTGCGTGAGAGACAGAGAGTGTATTTATATTTATATATGCAAGTTTGTCCAACTGTCAAGGCGTCTGTGGCCTGTTGTTCCCCTTCATGGGGCTATGACATGTGACGTGATTTCCACGCTGCGTGTCGATGTTGTTGCAGTTGTTGTTATTGCATATTGCGCCGCACTTCCGTTTCCTGGCGGCGGCACTGCGTTTCTTTTGCATAATAGACGTTGATTAATGACGCACCAAAGGACAGGTAAAAGTGAATGCAATACATTATTTATGAGCAAGGTTGCATAATTAGCGACGCGCCAAAATAGCCAGCGAAAATTATTAACGTTCATGCAAAATGAACAATGGATGGGGCCCCTAAGGCGTAATCGACAATGCGATGCAATGATATTTGTTGTTGCTGTTGCTGTTGCTGTTGCTGTTGTTGTTGTTGCTGTTGTTACTCGGCTCGGTTTGCTTTGACAGTTGCCATTTGCCAATTGGTATGCAGAGCGAACGCGCAATGGCCCAGCCCCATAAATTAGCCAGCGCCTCTCTCTCTCAGTTCAAACCCCTCTTTCAGCTGCAGCTCACACATCACTCAGAGCTGCTGAAGCCAGCCAGATTGCTATGCAGGCCCAAAAGCAGAAAGACACGCCAACGGCATCAATCGGCAAAAGTGCAGAGCAATGAAGGACACAGCACGCAGCACAAGGAGCACAGAGAACGGGGAACGGAGAACGGAGCTCGGAAGTGGCATAGCAGCCGGGCCGGAAAGACACGCAACATTGCATATTGGGAGCACACGGAGCGTATGAGCAATGCCAAATGTTGCCAGGCAAGTGCGGTCTAAGCCTCAGCCTAAAGCAATGACCCCGCATTCCCCACTTTCCCTCCACCTTCCTCCTCTGTCACCCCACTCACTCTTTGGTTTATCGCAGTCTTCTAGTTGCCTACTTTCGACTGGCGACTGGCAACGATATCGCTCATAATTTCCAATTCGCATATTGCGGCTTGCAGGCGGCCGGACAAACAAACACACACACACACACACACACACACACACACACACACACACACACACACACTTATGTACACGCTCACACACACACACTGAGAGAGTGAACCGTACTCATCTGCATTGTCTCTGCTAAATTCTGCATATCCTGTCATTGCATGCTATCCCGATTGTGTTTTATTCGTAGACAATATACAACTTTTCTTCCAGTCCCGTCATGTGTAGACACAAGATGCGAAAAGACTTTCTCACTTCGTTTTGCCGTATATGCGGAACTGATTATCTACAAGACTCGTCGAGTATAAATTCTTGCCAAAGGGAAATTTAAATTTCCCTCGGCTGCGCTGGCGGAATTTGTACTCGACGTTTCTTGTAGAAAATATGCGGTGCAGCTCTTGCCGAAAATCTGTGCTTAGATTCTAGTGCGTAGTTCGGAATATGCAAAATAAAAATACGCTCAAAAATATATGCAGTAAATAAAATGTTTATTGTACTTCAAATTAAATGTATTTAAACTAAAACAATGAGTACTTAAAATTATATATTATCTAAACAGTTTTACTTATAACTAAATAAACTAATAGCTAAAAGAAAAAACTAATTTATTTCGCCGTTTTCTATATTCTTCGCCATGGACAATGCATTGTAGTTTCTATTTTTGTCATCCAACATAGCTCTTTCGTGGTCCTTAAAACTGTAAATATAAATACAAATATATTTCTTAATTTAAATCAGATTAGAATAGAAGTTTAAAAGTATTAACAACTTACCTCTTATTGTTTTATAAAAGACGCGCAGGAAAAAATCAACTTTCTTGTTCAGCACTCACAAAACAAATGACGCATGATACACAAAATTGCACATGTTCGAGAAAAGTAGGCGTTAGGGAAATTACGCGTTGCGCTAAGAGGGCGCGTACACCAGACTCAATGCAAGAAGCATTCTACAAGACGATTCATCTAACGATCTGCATAAAATTCTTGCAGTCTCGGTCTTGGCATGACACGAAACACAATTGGGATGTCCCAGCCTGCTTGCTCTCTGTTCCAGTTAAGTATGCGTTGCATGCCAATACACCAAGTTTCACCCCGTTTTAGGGTTCTCTGTGTTCTTTCAACTCCGACAACAAGCGACTGCTGTTTTATAGGCTCATAAAAACTTCACAGACAATTTTCCTATATCAATCCAATGGAATTTATTAGTCACAGGTACGCAAAGACCGCAAATTTACTTCGTTTCGTTTTCGTTTTTTGCTTTTCGCATTCAACAAGAATGTTTTCTTTTACATTGCTTGACAATTGAAGATGTCAGGCAAAGTATAAGTTGGCTAATATTTAATGATTTTATATTATCGCTACACTCAATAGATTTATGTTATAACAAAAGAATATAATATTTTTTAAAATGCTTAAACAGTTTATAGAATGATTCAGTATATTAAGCTTTAATAGGTTACTCAAATGAAGTGCTTCATAAAACCAAACTTTAACCATTGAAATTCCCAGAATTTCACAGACGGCGAGCAAATGCAATGCCAGACTGTTTGCAACTATTAATCGCATCCAACTAATTGGCTAATAATTGACAGTTTGACGGTTTTGCTAATTTGTTTATGCATGTTATGCTGTCAAAAACTTTTACCATACTTTTTTCTTTTACTTCACCAGCTACGCGACGGTCACTAAAAAGCAGCAGCTCAACAATCAACACAACAACAAAAAAAAGTACTCATATTACTGACAGTAGCAGCAGAAGTGAGAACTAGATAAAAGTTGCTCTACAAACCGCAAGCATCCATTGAAAACTAGCACTAAAATGGGTAAGTCTATTAAAATTGTGATAATATGCTTGATAATATAAATCGAAAATACGTAATTTGATTATATTTATGCTTTATTTTCGGAATTAATTGTCTCTCTATTATGAGATGTAGAAGTTGGCTTTGTCTCTATACAATGTTCGAATTCTCTACCAAAAATACCACTTGTTATATTAATTAGTTAAAATACTCACAACAAGAACTACCAAACAGATCTCTCAACCTCCAAAAGAACACGCCATGTAACCGAATATTAGAAGGCAGCGTCTAATTTATGTAAAAGGCAAATAAATCAATTAATGTCAAACAACCTGTAGACAACAACACGGCGGACACACAACAAAGATACGCATACTCTATGGCTAAGAGGTTTTTTGTCAGGAAGGGGGCGAGGGGTTTAGTTTTTGTGTAGAGCAGTGTAAGGGAGTGATGTGGGGGCGTGGAAGGCGTTTCTGCTTCGTTAGACTAATAATAATTAGAAGCCCACTGACATTTTGAGTCGAAGGCAAATACAATTAATTACCACAAAATACAAGTAAACACAATACAAATTTATAAAGGCACACACACTCTGAATGCGAAGAGGGAGGAATACGGGAAATTCGAGCAAAATATCAAAAGCTTGGTGGGCCCAGGCGCCAAATCAATAGACGAGCAAAAGCAAAACTTGGACGGTTGGACAACGTTTTCAAATGTTGTTACAAACACATACAAAATAATGAGTTAGTGGCCAGAAGGAGAGAGAGAGAGAGAGAGAGAGAGCCAAATGAAATGCTGAAGAAATAGCAACACACACAAACCAGCAACAAAAACAACAACAAGAACAACAACTGGAAGTACAACAAATACGCCAATCAATTATACGGCCAATTAAATACTGAAAAAGCAGCGAAAATGCCGAAAAATATAATAGAGAGGCGAATCGAGTCGATTTCGACTGTCCTCATTGAGAGTAGCTTTTGAGCCTGTAAAACAACAACAACAACAAGAAGGCAACCAAGTTACTTCAGTTGAGTAGTGAAAACATTTGTGTTTGTTATTGAAAATGAAGACGTGCACGTTGTCCAAGATAAACAAAAACTCTGCCTCGCCAATTCCAGTGAACAGCACGTGCAGAAAGCGTATCTCAAAAAATTTGATAAATCAACAAATCAGCTGATCAACAGATCCCTTAAAATTGACCAAGAACGAAAATGTTGCTCACCTTTAGTTTAGGAATTCAGTTTTATTTATGGTTTGTTTAAAGTGACAAGCACTGAGCGTTAAACAGTCTGAGATGAAGTGAACTCGCCCGGTGGAAATAAGTTAAGTTATTTAAGCTATTTGCTATTGAATACATTTTCAAATAAGCCTCAAAAGAATGTTGCAGAAATATTTCAATGCAGACAGACAGTTGGAAGGAACTTTTGGTGCAAAGAGCAAAAGTTATTCCGTGTATCGAATGCCATTCAAAATGTTGCTCAACTGAACTTTGAATGAATGGATAGCTTACGGCTGAGCATTTGACCTGTTTAGCAGCACAAAATGCAATAAATGTTGTGTCGAAAACATTTACAACACTGAGACAGTTGCACACACAACGAACACATTAGTTGCATATTGTTTTTTGAACACTTTGCAAGTAAATTACAATGCAGAGAACTAAATGTAGTACTAGTTTAAGTTCGCTTTGCTTACTTACAATTTATCTAATTCTAAGGGAATTTCAATTACGCATACGACGTGTGTGTGCACACACGAACAGGTATTGTCATGCATTTATCATTGTGATTATGCAGCAGCAATATGAACAACACCTAACTATAGAGAGATAGATATATCTGTTTCTCAATACGAATGGTTTATTTAATTAGCTATGTCGAAGTTTGGGGCGAGGTGGCAAGTAGCCATTGAACTATTTAATTGGATTCGAGACTGTTGTAATGTTTGGAATTTATGCTCAGTTTGTGATTTGAGGCGTAGTGCGCAACCCAATATGCTACAATGTACAATTATTCAATTGAGATGCTTAGTACTGAAATTAATAAATGTGTAATATGTTGCATAATTGGATAAGCGATCGTCCTCCTCCCTTAAATTCCACAACAATGTTGCACACTGTTGGGTTGCCTGTTTGCTCGACTGCCTGCCTCTGATTTGACAGCCGTGGCTTGGCATTGTCGTTTCGTTTACGTGTTGTCTATCTTTTTTTTTTTTGTTGTTTTGTTACCAGCGACACGCCCCAACGCTACACTGCCGCCCCCTCGACACCCTTCGCCTCGGCGCACGAACGATTTCTTGTTCCACATTAGGAAACATTTTCTTTGTCAGTTGAGGTTGCATTTTATTGTGTTGCAAACAGAGTTTGGCTAAGCTTCTTCACTTCTTGTTTGCTGCCTTTATTCTTGCTACTGTAGTTGTTGCCATTGTTGCAATTGCTGTTTCTGGTTTGTTGTGTGTTTCCTTAGTTTTTTACCCTTCAACTGTTTCCCATGGCCCTTGGCACGTTGAACGGCAGTTTGGGATTTAGCCTGACAGCTCGCTTGAAATTGCGACTGTCAATTGCATTTAATTCGCGTTTGCTGCCGTTGCCGTTGTCGTTGCTTCTGTTGCTGCCACTTTGACCTTTTGCCGCAAAACAGAAAAATAAGAAGAAGAGAAAAGAAGAAAACCTAAATCTAATATCGACAGCTGCATATAAAAGTTTTGCTCTAAATTGTATTAAGAGACAGCCAAAGAAGTTACATATTGACAGTGGATGCTTAATAAATAGATTGTTTTGGGCACGCGTCGTATACTCAATATGCTTTAGCAGCACATTAAGCATACGCCATGTTGAAAGTGAAGCTGCTGCCAACGTTTACGGTTACAAAGGCTGGCTGAATGCTGCTCGTCGAGTGTCATGCAAAATAAACCGTTAAAACAAAAAGCTTTTGCGCGACGCTTTTGAAATTTGGCGCCATGGCACACACACACACACACTCACATACAGAAACACATAGCGAGCATCCGTGGGCGCAATGAAAGCAATCGAGCAGCTTCAACAAAGAAGCACTTGACGGGCTCACACACACACACACACAGACACACGCACACACAGGCATTGTGGTAAAAGCTTTCAAGTGGCAGCAACAAAAATAACGAAAGCGAAGCAGCCTCGGCAGCAGTTGCTGCTGCTATCGTCCTTTTCATCTCGGCATCGCGACGCGTCGTGGCGTTAAAGGGACTTTTGGTAACCCAATGCGTGTGCTGATGCTGCTCTTACACACACACACACACAATCGCACAGTTGTATTTGTGAGATGCGGTGAAATTCAGGCTATTCAACACCATCGACTTTCACTAACGCCACCTCGCGGCCGCTGCACAGATTAAATTAACAGCGCACTGTGAACAGAAGATGTCCATGGTGGGATCAGGACGTAGAGCAGAGCTGAACACAAGCCAACTTGCTGCTGAGCTCTTGAACGCACTGAAGCGTTCGTTATTGCGAGACTCTTGTCTGTGTGTGTGTGTGTGCAAGTGTAAGGCGAGAAAGTCACCACAGCCACAGTTCGCTGTTCTGTTAATGTGGCTGGCAGTCAGCTAGATAGCCAGCTACTTGCTGCCGTTTGCTGTTTGCTGACTGACTAAGTATGCCACACACAGACACACACACACACACACAATCATACATTGAGTTTTGTGTTCTGCTTTTGCTGTGAGCCCAAGGCGAGATTTTGATTTGCGCTGTTTCGGTTGTTTGGCTGTTGGCATCGCCTTTTTTGTCGCCTGTCCAATTTGTCCATTTTAGCTGTCAACATTTCGAATGGCTTTCACTGCTGCTGTCGCCGGCCACAAAGCATCCTTTGATATTGCATCCTTTGGCGCAAGTATCGGATTTCTTTTCAGCTAAAATATCAACATCAGTTGCTTGCATTACTGACTGCGTGAGTCCTCGACAAGGACATGCCTTTCACTTCATTTGGCTGCCTCTGTTCTTCATTTTTCACTGCGCCAAAGTAATGACAACATCAGTTAACGATTCGTGTTTTTTTCCTTACTCTCTCTCTCACCCAACAATGTTCTTTTCGCCGTTCGTTGCATATGTTGCGAGTTTGTCTTTTTGTTTGTTGCTTGGCAAGTTAACGGTTTATAAAATATGAATTCACTTACGTACATGCATCACGCATCAGCCCAAAGCCATTAAGCCAACTTCAGCTCCAGCACCAATTCGAAGCAAAAACCAAAAAAATATAAAAAAGATGACAGTACTCCTGCTGGCAACGTTGTTGCAGTGTCCTTTGCACTTTGCTGGCGCGACCTCTGCATTGTTTTTACCCCATTTCTCTTGCCATCATTGTCTCTTTGCGCTGTTGATGTTGTTATTGTCAGAATTTCTGCTTTTTGGCATTGCTCTGATGACGACGATCGGCACAAGTAAAAAGCATTGCGAAGTAGCAAAGTGTGAAGTGCTGTTTGCTCTCTGCCCTCTGTTCTTTTGTGAGTTTTTAAATGGATTTCTGCTTGGCATCTGGCAAAATGAACTTGCCTTTTAAGTGCGACTGAGCGGCTTCTTAGAACACTCCAGAGTTCGATGCTTAAATTTAACATAAATACGATACACTATAAGGTTGAACGACCCGAAAGGTAGTTTACAGTAAATACATATCTAGTTGATTTAAAATTCAAGCTTAGGCTATTTAAAATGAGAAGCTTTTAATGATCTAGTAGTAATTATGAGCAGTCTTGTCAGTAGTACATTGTATGTTATGCCACAAGCAACACACAGATAAACAGATGCTCAGATATGCAAATGCTGAGACTAAAATATTTTTCTCACACGCCGAGAACCGAGAAAACCTGAAAGCAAAAATACTAACACCGAAATCCGCTTTAAAAAGCTTCGCAATTATTATTTTGCAACCGAGTGCTATTTCTGGAATAACATTTGTGGGTGGTTGAGTCAATTGAGAAGGCGGCACAACAGGTTAACAACTGGCATATGGGCGGAGGGCGGTGCCCGCAAATGATAGAAAAACACTGAGAAGCTTCATGTGATTTCAAATGCAGAATTCAGAAGCAGCAACTAAACCAGCCAGAGCAGAGTTGTGAGGAGTCGACTTGAATACTTGAGCTTACCCAAAACACGCACACATCAACACTAACACACACGCATACAGACATGAAAATACAGATATGAAATTGAGAGAGAGTACATTATAACAATGACCAAGTGCAAACATTAAAGCGAGTACATAAAATGGTTTCTTTGTGCATGATAGTTGTAGTCCGCCTCGGTTTTTTTGAGTAAAATACAAAAAACAACTATGCTATAAATGGAGGGAGAATGTCGGGTAGGAAAAACAAACGAATTAAGGGAGAGTGCATGCAAGATGAAGGAAAGGCATTGTTAAGTTGTGCTAGACCGCAAAGCACATACACACAACACAGACAGTAACACACCTAAAGATGTCTTCTAACGGACAGTTATGGATAAGTTACAAAGGAAAACACATACGGACAGACAGTCAGACAGAAGGACAGACAGAAAGAAGTAACATTTCATGAAAGATTTAACATTCAAATGTGCAGAAGCAACAACAACAAAAAATAGGAAAAAGGGAAAACTGCTGAGGGAAAAGCGTTTTGAAATGTTTCTGCTTAGGATCATATGTGTGTTTGTGTTTTATGTAGCATACATTTGAGGGCTAAATAAAACTACTTAGACGAGTGAATGAACCGGAGAAGCAAAGAAAACGAGTTGCGCAACAAGCACCAAGATGTTTCTAATATGCATTTTGCTTATGATTATTTAAAATTGTGAAATAAATGCGTTGCGAGAGCAAGCACAAAGGAAACTGCGATAGAATGAAAATCTGACAACGCAGCAGCAACAGAAAGTTGTCAACATGGAAGAAGCTGAAAACTCAAAATTGCTTATGAATTTTTATACTTAAATAACTCCGACTTTATGCATACCCTCGACAGGTGTAAAAAGAGGTGTATAAATATAAATATACTTATATAAGTTTTTTGTGTTTGTTATATTTGTGTGTTTGTGCGTGAAACTTTTGTAGGTGTTGTCTGATTCTTAATCAGAACAAGCTGATCTGTTATGCACAGGCAAAAGGAAACACCGCTGGACACGACAACAAAAAAAGCAACGAGAAAAAAAAGAAAGAATACAGATAGTAGTCCAACTACTGCTATCTCTGCAGTCGTATCGCCTTCTCCACCTCCTCCTTCTCCTGATACAGCGCCTTCTGACAGCAACAACGTAATTTACAAGGCGCGTTTGCATGTCGCTGGACAGGACTCAACCTAAGCTCTTCAAACGTGGCCCAACCCTAGCCCCGAAAAAGCAGAATTTACTTTTTGTGTTGCTGTTGCCGTTTTTTAGTTGCTTTTTCCTGTTGTTTTACTCGCTGCTCGACTCGTTCCCTTACTCATATTAAATGCAAAAGTCATTGAGCGGAGGACAGCAGCAGCAGCAGCAGTAAACACTGAAAATGGAGGCAGAGAGGAAATAGCTGAGGACTTTGCTGCAAAACAACAAGTTTATTTCCATATCCTTGGACATGAGTTTGCTGTAAAATTTCGTGTTGATGATCTTACTAGGTTATGCATTAGTTTTTCCCTCGCTCTCGCTCTCACTCTCTCTATCTTTCCCTATCTCTCTTGTTGCTCTCTCTGGCTGTGTCGTACTCTTTCTATATCGCTGCTGTTACCTGCAGCGTTTTGTATTTCCTGTTCATGTAACTTTGATTTTTTGTGTGCTGTCTCTGCGTGAAATCTCACCATGCATCCAAAAAATTCTGTGAGTCTCTATATCTTTCTCTCTCTCTCTCTCTCTCTCTCTCTCGACTGAGCTGCTGCAGTTTGTTTGCCGTTCGTCTTTTATGTTTATGCAAATTGAAGTTTTCTGCTTGTTTGCCGCTGCTGCTGCTGCTGCTGCTGTTAACTAATAAATATTAAGTATACGCGCCTGGGTCCTTGTTTTGTTCTCTGTACACAAATTGGTACATTTTACTAGCCTTACAGGATTTGCAGCCATTGAACCAGTGTTTCAACGCTAAGTTGCAGCTCAGATTTACTGCAGCTGGATAGACAGACACTCACCTGCTGATGCGCTTTAATGGCTGCTGCAGCGACTGCTTTCAATGACAGCACATTGCGGGGCGTAGTTCCGGAAATTGGTTGGGCGGACACTGCTGCTGAGGGAGCTGCTGTTGCTGTTGTTGTTGCTGGGGCTGCTGTACAGGGAGTTGATAGGGAAGTTGCTGGCAACTGCTGATAGTGGCACTGCAAGGCGAAGGGCAGCAGCAGAGGCGGTGGCGGTGGCAACGGGGGCGGTGGAACTGTTGGCTTCGATTTAGTTGCAGGTGCTTGTGGTGGTTGCTGTGGCTGCGGCACAGCCATGTTCAAAGGCACAAATAACATGTTGCTGCTGTTTGATATAGCAGGCGGCGGATTAAAATTAGAAGGTGTGTTGTTGTTGCAGCTGAAGCCATTGCTATGATTGTTGTTGCATCTTAAAGCATTGTTGTTACTGCAGCTAAAGGCATTGTTGCTGCTGTTGATGTGATTATTGTTGCAACTAGCATGGCAAGCATGTTTGGCAGCAAGCTGCGCATCACTCTGAAAGTTAGATGTTGATATTGCCGTCGTAGGCAAAGCGAAGCGTTGCGCAGGCGTAGTGGCAGCCATTTGGCAAGGCAGTTGTTGCAACTGCTGTGTTGTTGTCGTTTGTTGAAGCGTTGTAATGCAGCTGACGTGCTGCTGCTGTTGTTGCTGCGGCTGATATTGGTGTTGCTGGCAGAGTTGTTGCTGCTGCACCTGATACTGTTGTTGTTGCTGCTGCTGATATTGTTGTTGATATTGTTGCTGTTGCTGCTGCTGGCATAGTTGTTGCTGCTGTTGTTGCTGATACTGCAGCTGCAACTGCTGTCGTTGCTGCCGCATTGCTGCCGCCACCTGTGGCGGTTGCTGCAGCCGTGGCTTGGGCAAATGCTCGTAACTCTGCTGGCAGCATTGGCAATCCTCACAGCAACCAATCTCAGCATTGCCACAGCAAGTGCTGCTGCTCGCTGGCAATGCATATGGATTGCTCTTCGCACGGGCTGCGTAGCTCATCTTGGGCGCCTTGCCGCCAGCTGTGGCAGGCTGCAGCTGCGACTGCGACTGTGGCCACTGCACCGCACACGGCACGATGCCCAGAAAGCGCAGTCCCAGGGCGGGACTGGCTGATTGTCCAGGTGCCGGATTCGTTATGTTGACGGCGTTACGTTGGCAATTCAACTGCAAGACAAAAACATATAGAGAAAAGAATGAATTGAAGCTTCAATTTTCATAACAAGTTCATTAATTTTCAATGAGGCCAATGAATGAATGTGAACGAGTCTAACCTTCGCCTCGTCTTCCACCTTCTTCCACCCCCCTTTGAACTTCCTGTAATTTATGAATTATTTTGTGTGCGCGGAAGCAAACCTTCGGCACGCTTGATTACAATTTTTGGCTTCTTAAAACAATTTTGCCGAAAAACAATGCGTCCTCGTCGTCGTCGCATATTTTTTCCCTCAATTCAGTCTCTCTCAAAAATTTTTGGCCTGGCATAAAGAAAACATTTGTTGTTTTTTGTTCAGCCCCTGCCTGCCTGGCTGCTTGTTGCTTACTTTCTCAGCATCCTTTTCAGTTTGCACCCCTCCCGTTGCCCCTCAAGCAGTTGGAACGGCACTCGTTAGAGGCTTTCAGAAATCACTCAAAGTTTGTCAAGAACGAGAAAACCAATTTTTCAGCTGAGTGCATTTTAATTTCGTATACGCCCCGTGTGCGCCTGTTGAGTTTTTCAGTCTTTCAGCCAGAGGAGTGTTCCAGCAAATACGAGTGCGAGCAAGAGAGCAGTGTGAAAAGCAAAGCACACAGGTACGAGAATAGTGTGTGTGTGTGCGTGTGTGTGTTAAAAAGGTTTGCTTTTCATTGCAACACGCCTGAAATGGCAACTTTGACAAACAGCCACAACAAGAACAACAATAGAAACAGAAAAATGCTACTTTTGCCTCTTGCATTTCCACTTCTTGCCAATGCACGCAAAATTGGCAGCAGCCCCTTCTCTTCCCCTCTCTTCCCTACTCTTCATTCCCTCATTTTTGCATGCCTCTTTCTGCTCGTTCTCTTGTTGACTTCTCTATGCTTCCTTTTCACGCACCCAGCATCACCACAAACAATGGAATTTTAAATGTGACAAACAGGTACATGTGTCCAGCATGAGTAGCTGCTCATCCAACAGCAGCAGCATCTTCTTTTCCGTTCGTGCCTCTGCTTGTGGCACGCATCAAGCAGGCAGCTTCATTGTCTTTGCTTTTTGCTGTCCGCAGTCAACTGATGGTCGGAGCCTTATTGAGAATTCTTTTTTTGATTAAGCACTATGAATTTCTGGCATTTTGACAATCGACTTTAGTTGCTAAAGTAGTTGCAATTTGGTTGATATCACAATCAGAGTTTGAGCACATTTTGTGTTAATCACAAATATGCAATCTTTTCTCTTCGATTGTGCATTTGCATGGCCTTAAAATACTTAACATTTCGTAAACTGAAACTGTCCAAAAGTATGTGGAAGATTATGAAGAATTTTGTTTGAACTATAGCTTGATTTATGGAGAATGTCTTTTAAGCAATATGCATAAATTTCCCCAAAAAAGAGTCACTAGAAAAACTGTAGCGAAAAGACGCTTTTCTTCTCACTCAGGCGCAACAAAATTGTTTAGAGGCGTAGATATAAAATATTTTCTAAATAAATTATCATAATTCCACAAATACTTGAATGAGAAATATTTAAAAAAGAAGCTAAGAAGTAGAGGCAAAAACTTGCAGCCTGAGATCAAAAGTTTTGCAAGAGCTGCAAAGCTGCGCACATATCAAATACATAGTTTAAGATATAGCACAGCAGCAGCAACAGCAACAACAACAACAACACCAATCAAGAGAGCAGCAAAATATATGCAAAAAGTACAATAACTTTTAGCGATTAAGTTGTGGCAAAGTTTTGTTTGCACAACAATTTGCGTGTTCAATTTTCGTTTTATCTGCAAACAAAAAAACATCTGAAACTGAAAGAAAATTGCAAAACGATGTGAGAGCGAAAACGATACTGTTGGGAATCGTAATTACAATTCGAATAGTGTAGCATAATCAGTGTATGCTCGTAATGCAGTAAACAATTGAAGCCTTTGTGAAAATACAATTGCAAGTTGTTGTTGCAGATGTACAATAAAATATATACTTGTATAAGGCTGGAAAGTCGCCAGCCAAAAAGCCAAATATACAGAGGAGAAACTTTGAAAAAGAATTTGGTAACATCAAAGCAAAAATTTTTAATGAATTTCTTGGCCAATGCTGAAAGCCTCCAAAAACGCACCACACGCAAATGCTGAGGCCAAAAACAAAAACACAAAAAAGGGACCAAAAGAAGCGCCAAAGAAGGGAAGGAACAGGGGCGGGTTCATAGGTCCAGTTCAGCCGGCAGATGCCGATCCGCCCCCGCCCCCGCCCGCCACACTCTTTGACCATGGCACGGAAATCGTGTTGCTCGTTGGTGGCCTTAATTAAATTTAAATATTTTATCACCGAAAAATTGCCAGGCGGCAGCAACTGCACAGCGACAACAGCAACAACAACAACAACAAGATACTCTCTCTTTCTCTATGGGCATGAAAAGGGTGCGGAAATGTTGGCACTCTGTGAGCTTGTTGATGTGTGTGCGTATGTGTGTGTGTGGGTGTGTGTGCGAGTGCAGACAGCCAAAAAATACTGATGTGGGTGTATTTTTCATTATTTGCGAAGCGTTGCAACTTTTTTTTGTGTTGTTTTTTGAGGGTTGCCTCATGCCCCTATCCCTGCATCGTTGTCGTTGCCTTGTGCCTTGTGCCTTTGCCACACACTTCATATTCAATTGTGTTGAATAATTGCCATACGGTTTTTTGACCAACGGTTTTTGACACTTGCCTAAAAGGACACACACGCGCTCAAGTGCCGCAGTCGAGGCAACGCCCCCATCTCTATAGTTTCGTCTCGTGTCTCGTGTCTCGTATCTCGCTCAAATGCTGCCCTCATGCCGCATTTGAAGTTGAACTTGCCTTTTTTGCTGTTGCGGGGCCAAAAAATGAGCAAAACATTTGGCAAAAAACTGGATGACTGCAAAACAGTGAAGCGCCCCGAACACGGGACGGCAGCAGCAGCAACAACAACAACGACTACAAAACATGCCAGGAGCGTTTTTTGAAATATCTTTGTAAATATTTAAAATGTTCCGCACATGCGGGTACTTCAATCATGCGCCAAACTGAATCGCCAACATGGCAATAAGGTCCGGGAATGGGAAGAAAACTGGACAAGGGTGAGATGAGGGGAGTCGGAATAAACTGGACTCTGTTCATTTCTGTTTTCTGGCTTATGGACAAAGCTCTATGGTTCTGTGTGTTAGGGGCTTAACCCCCGTAAGAGGCGTAAGTTTTAAATAGTTTTTGTTGACCAATGTCAGCATACAATTTGGTATTCATAAATTAATGAAGCATCGGACAAAAAATCCCCCTCTTTTTTGGGTTAGAAAGTTTTTCCATAAATTACTTCTACACTGACTAGTGAAAGTAACAGATTTTAAATAAGGTATTAAAACATGTAATCTGGATGTGATTATAAAATACAATAGATTGAAATGTGTTTAGCTGGGTCAGCGGATTATGCTATGCAATGTTTTTTAGCTTTGGCATTAAATATGCATTAGAATTTTGTTCAAGTAAACTGCAAAATCATTTCGTAATTGATATTTTAGTAGCTCAGGAAAACAATATGGCTCTCAACTTGTTTTCAGCTCATGAATTTTGCAAATAAAATTAATTAAAAAGCAAAAGCAATTTGCAAACATTTCGTTTTTCATAAGTTTCAAGTTAATAAATGTATGAGTTTTTTAATGAATGTTGTGAATAAATATAACTTTTTTTATTGAATGTTTACTTATGGCCATCAAATTTTTACTAATGAGGTTTTTTATCCGCTTTACACATCGAAAAAATAATAAAAATTTACAGACTGAAAACGATAGTTTTCCGTATTAAAATTTATAAATAGAATGTTAAAAAGTGCTGAAAAAATACTAAAATCGTATTATGATGATTTCGACTTTATACCTTGAAGCATTAGATAAATAAAATAATAATTTGAATTCACTATTTTTTATAAAATTAATTCAATTATTTTTTCTGATTATGCATTCAAATTCCAGCTGTATTGAACAAGTAAGAAAACTATGAGATTCAATAAAATTATATTTTTCATGCCGCAAAAATACTAAAATATACAAAAGCCTATATTTGGTATATCGATTTTGTACTACATTCAAAATATATACAAAATATAACAGATTGTCAGCCAATACAACTAAGACCCGATAGAAATATTTCTTAAATAACTTCTTCAATTGTTATCAGTTTTAATATGTTAGTGAAGGCGATAGTTTGTTATCCCCTGACCAAATACAATATATTCAGATACCTCGATGATTTGCCTTTATAACAAAAAAGTGCTTAAGCTATTTACAAGTTTTTTCAATTGCAAAATGTTCTTAAATATAACTATACCACGTTATATTCAATAATTCAAAATTTCTGGCAATTTGGCAGAACAAACAAAATCATTAGTTTAAGATAAGCTTAGTATATTTTCTCACTCATTAAAATTCCTTTTTTCTATTTCATAAAAATATTATTGATTCTAATTTACTTTATCTTTTTATTCAGCTCAGAGATATTGAATCCACTTAAGTGGAAGAAATACAAGTAGAACAATACTATGAGAAACTAGATGAGCTTTAACTAAGCTTCAGAAAATAAATTTGTTTTTCCCAGCAGCTTAATTAACAATAAACATTTACTTCAACTTATTAGTACAATTTTGAAAACCGCCGTGATATTAATTACTTAAAACATAAACATATGGTATATAGTCAATTTAAATTATTGCTCAATTGAAAATTTGATTTTATAAATACGAGTTTATTCCAAGCTGAATATGATTGTAGAATTTGTTTGTTGTAAATTTGTGATAAAAAATATCCAAAAATGGTAACATTAAATGATCACTCTTAAGCTGAACTGAGCAACTGGCAACCAGGCTGAGCGACGGCAAATGAGCGAATGCAGAGCACACTACAGAGTGCACAACAGGAAGAGGCCAATGTGTGTAGTTGTAGCTTACTCACACTTGGTTGCTGCGATGGCAGCGTAGCCGTAAAAAGAGCCGAAGCGCCTCTCAGTAGGCTACACCAACACAATGACACTAAAACACGCACACACACACACACATACACGAACACGTAAAGCAAACCGGCTGCGAAGTGGCACACTTTGAGTTGTATCGAACTTTTTGTTGTTGTTGTTGCGATGCACAACAAAACTCGCGACGTTGAAAGGGGGCAACAAACAACAACAGCGGCAGCAAGAAGCGACAGCTGTGTGGCAGATATACGCAATGAAAATTGCACGATCTGGCGACTTTTGCTCGGCTCAATACAATTACTGTTGTAGACGTTGACGTTGACTTGTTAGCGAAACGCAGCGTCTCGTGTCGACGAATTAACACTGAAGAGCCAAGTCGGCGGCGGTCGGCGCTAGGTAGCGTTTCAGTCCGTGTCCGTGTCCGTGGCAGAGCCGCAGCTGCAGCTACCACCACCAGAGGACTCGAAAAAAGAGACACACACACACACACGCACATACAAAGACCGGCAAGTTGGCCAACCCAAGTAGCACACAAAAAATGTTCAACCAGGCAGCCAGCTATAAAAGGCGTACTGTGGTTGACATTATCGTGTGCAACTAAATCACATGGACACACACACACACACATAGACACACACTGCATGCCCTTGCAGCTTTCTATGTGTGTTGTAGAAAAAGGAAAGCCAAGTTGATGCCTTCGTTCTCACACTGGGCGCACTTTCGTGTACCGCCCCTTCGTGCGCTCATTCGCTCGTACAATGCGGCGTATGAGTAACAATAACACGCATACACTTGCACACTCGTTAAGCGCCCACAATGTCACGCCACCCTCTTGGCTCGAGTGCTGCATTTATGGCATTTGATATGCTAATTTGCACGATTTCACTGAAGAAGTATCCTTGCCAGAGAGACGCGCCAAAAAATAACAGAGGACCAAAGTCACCACCAGCTACTTCTAGTTCAAGTGTCGAACGAGAGCAGCTCGTTGACTGAGTTATGTGCGCTGTAGAAAGATAGATTCATAGTTTCATAATATATATTAGTTATGGAAAATACTTAAATTTCCATATGTGTGATCTATTTGTGAATGATCTTGAAATTTATTTGAATATTTGCTCGCTTTGCTTCTGACTACGTGAGCGACAACCAACTGTAGCGCATTCCATGTGTCCAGCAAGTCATTTCGCGCAATCAACCACCTTTTGCGCACAAAAGTATGCTCTGCTTTTTCTCGTCTGCTGCGCTCTCAGCTCTCGGAGAGCGAGAGCAAGCGACACCAATACAAATGCAGCGCCAGTAAAACGTCAGCAGCAGTCGCATTGAGAACTGCATGTATAGAAGCACAGAGGCGGAGTCTGCTTCGGCTGGCCATGTAAATGCTTATATACCAAAAAGGCGGTGGCTTGTGATAGTCGATGAATATATAAACGGCATGCAGACAGCTTTTTACGTTTGTCCAGCAAAGATGGCGGCAATCAGAAATTCGCGCAAAATTTGATGGCTAATCAGTTGAAATGATTGATCCCTGGTGTGACGACGCCACTGCGCTTTGTTTACCACTTGTTTAGGGATACAACGACAGCGACGATGACGACGACGATACAACAACAGGCCGTAAACATAAACACGAAACACGAGGTGCGAAGAGCGTAAAAGAGCGCAATTTGTTGTTGGCTTGTATCGCAATATTTTGCCGAGAGAACGCTCGCTCTCCCGCTCTCTGTGCAACGACAATAATAACAGCAACAAATGATGATAACACTGCCGGCATATTCTTTTCATCCTGTTGAACGCTCGCCCAAACACCAAAAAAAAAGAAAAAAACAGCTGACACCTGCTCCACACACACACACAACCGGCGTCCAGTTTGACAGCTCGTTGGACACTATCGCTTAGACGTCGTCGGCAAAGCAGTCACATGTGACATTACCTATCGCCCAACAATGGCTAGCGAAAGTTTTTTTGGGGTAGCCCAAAAAAGCCATGAATAATATTTGAGGACTTATCTGCGACAGCGGCAATGGCTTGGCCAAATTATGCAAATTTCTGATTCACAATGTAAACATTTACTTTACTTTTCAGCGCAGACGTTGCCCACTTTCCATTTGACATTCGCTTGAATTTCTTATCGCGCGGCGCTTTCATTAACGAGCGTCTGCTGCTGTTGGCCAAGAGACCTTCTAATTGTCTTGCAAATTAGTCGCCAGTCGACAGCGACAACGACTAAAAAATGCGACCCAAAGCTTTTGCTTGGGGTTGAGTTACTTTTTATACCCGCTACCCATAGGGTAGAAGGGTATTATAACTTTGTGCCGGCAGGAAATGTATGTAACAGGTAGAAGGAGGCATCTCCGACCCTATAAAGTATATATATTCTTGATCAGCGTCAACAGCCGAGACGATATAGCCATGTCCGTCTGTCCGTCTGTCCGTCCGTCCGTCCGTCCGTATGAACACCTAGATCTCAGAGACTATAAGAGATAGAGCTATAATTTTTTTTCGACAGCATTTGTTATGTTTGCACGCAGATCAAGTTTGTTTCAAATTTTTGCCACGCCCACTTCCGCCCCCGCAAATCAAAAAAATTGAATAACAAGTGTAATTTTAAAGCTAGAGCTACAAATTTTGGTACATACAATAATTACTGTAGTAGTTATGATTCCTGAAAATTTGGTTGCGATCAAATAAAAATTGTGGAAGTTATTAAAGAAATACTTTTGTATGGGCAAAAACGCCTACTTACTAGGGGTCTGAGTTGCTTTGGCCGACAATCTGGTACATTGTGCCGTCTATGGTATATTTTGAATGGTGAACTATATCGATATACCAAATATACCATTTGGTATATTTTTAGTATTTTTTAAGTATTTTCGGTATATTTTGAAAATGATACCGCAATATTTTGCCTTTAATAAAAATGGGTAGCGGGTATCTCACAGTCGAGCACACTCGACTGTAACTTTCTTACTTGTTTTTTTTTTGTTTATTTATCCTGTGATGCCGGCGGCTGCTTTCGCTGATCTCCAGCTGGCAGCATTGATATACAGAGAGGACAACGACCGATGATGCTGCTGGCAGCTGTTGAAGGAAATGAAAAACAAACAGCATCGCTTGCCGTGTGAGTTCGCAATCTTTAATTTTTTAAGCGTCGCTTTCCGCCCTCCCACACATACTGCGAAGCGAACGTGCCTGTCGAGGATTAGCTCCAGACACAAGGCAGACGCCGCCAGAGACGCAGAGAGTGGGAGAGAGTGTAGGAATCGAATGTTAGGCCGCTTTGCCGGGCAGCTGTTGAACATCAACTGTGTGTCGCCGGAAACGCACACACACACACTCACAAACTCAAGCGACTGGCCCTATGCGTGTTTTTATAGACTTTTCCACTTAATCCCAGGGGTGCAGAGCTGAGCTGAGCTGAGTGAGTAGCAAGCGCAACGAACGCCAATCGATTAGCCACGACACGGACTAAAGTGAAAGTCTTTAATGTGGCCCTCAAACTATATATAATATACTTCTTGGCAATGATGATGGACGGCAACAGGCCACGAGTTGACTGGCCATAAACTCAGTTAGCCCATCGTTTCCTCTTCATAAGCAATTCAAGCTGCCTCATCGTCTATGGTCATAATAAAGTCAATGTGCTGTCATTAACATAATTTACAAATACTTGCAGTCATTTTCTCTTTCTTCTCCCTTCTCCTTCTCCTTGTTGCCTGTGTCGTCAGTTAATTTAGAGCCAAGGCAAGACTGCTCTTCGGGCAATTGCAACATTTCATTTATTACTGCGATGAAAGACAAAATGGTTGTTGCTCTAATTGAAAAATTATTGTGCCATAAAAAATGTAAGGCGCATAAAAAATATGTTTGCTTTTCGCCACGCAACAGCGGCAGCAAACTTTGGCAACTCGAGCGAGTTAAACGCGAGTTTAATTAACTGCCGAGTTTTAAGTACTTTGAACGCGCCGCGTTCAAAATGTAATTCAAATTTTAAATAGTTGTGTGTGAATAAGTCAGTGAAGAGATGCTCATAAAATATGTGGCATTAAAGGACACACATTTTTGCCCAGCCTTTTGGCAAAGCAACACACACACAAAGCAAATCCAAGGCAACTTTATAGGGAGAGAGTCGCTTGCAATTTTCTGTGCAAATCTTTTGTGTCTTTTGCGTTAAAAATAGGAGAAAACTTTTTTGTATACTTATTTTATAATGAAATTCCCCAAAGTCTGCTAAAAACGAAACAAAACGCAGAAGCGAACGAGGGGAGTATTTTATGTATGGCAAAGAGTGAGGTGGGGAGTGCAGCAGCGGAAAAAGCATTTTGCAAAATTACCCTTAAAACAAAAATGCATTATTGTCATCTAAAATGCAAGCATGCATTATCCTGTCACAGGTCCTTTGAGAGTTTGCTTTTTGTGCAGCCATCGTCGCTCCTTCTACTTCTCTCTTTCTCTTTCTCTACTCACTTTCTTTTCTTCTCTATTCTTTTCTTTTTTTTGTTTTTTTGCTGAACTGCTGCAACGTTTATTATCTGGCGCATCGCACCAAAAACCCAAACACTGGCAAAACTGCAACTGAGCAACGTCTCACAGTGCATGTCCACCCACAAAGAACGTTCGTGTCCTTCATAAGCCGGGGACTTGGGATCAATTTGCCTGCAGCAAGAAACCTTTTTACTTGCGCATGCAAATATGACAAACACACTACGCACTGTCCTTCCCTCTCTGTTCTGTATTCTCCTCGCTGAGCACTCAACTCGACGGCTGGCCATCGGCCAACTGCGACTCGTGTTAATGCTGCATTCTTGTGGGAAATTATCGCAGCTCAAGCAGCAACAGCAGCAGAGCTCAGTTCCACACTCGTACTCCAAGCTCATTCAATACAATTGTCAGACAGTCACACACAGCTTGGCACAAAACTGGAATTTGCCCAAATTACATATTGAAATATTATTGCAGTGCGCCCAAAATTGTATTATATGCTCCCAACATTCAGTGTCAAAGTGCGAATTTGACAATTTTGCCATGGCACTTGGTGAGCAGGGGACGAAATTTCGGCGTTTGAAATTGCTTTCAAATTATTTTGTCAGCTGCTGGCGTGGCGACTGACTGTGGAAATTTTCTGGTGACTTGGCTTCCGGAGAGCAGCAGGCAGGACCAGAAGGACTTGCGTGCAATTTGCGGCCAAGGCAAGAATGGAAATTGAAAAGAAATTATTGGTTATTTTTGCATGCGTTGCGGGTTTCTCAACGGGTCTAGCCGCATCGGGGATTACAGTCATAACACACAACACACAGTTGGACGTGGCAAATTGCAGACTGCTAATGAAAGCTTGCCTCACAATCAACTCTGGCCAACTTACAGCACCGCGATGACTAGGTAAACCGCAAATAAATGCAGCTGGAGAACCACGAGGTCGACTTCACTTATACCCTATGAAATTGTTTAAAATCCACTTAATAAACTATGCAGAGAAATGAACTACCCGCAATTGTAATGTTATATAAAAGCAGAAAGAGTGGGAATGAGTTAGAGGGAGAGAAAGAGAGAGAGAGAGCAGGCATTGCCGCAAATTGAAAGACAATAAATGTGCGCAGTCATATGGAAAATTGTGATATTCACACAATTTAATTAACATGAATAAATATTGTTACAAGCGGGCGGGCCAGACAACACTAACAACGACAGGCGAAAACCGGCTAACCAGCTAACGAGCGGGCAACATGGCGTATGAGCATTGACAAACAAAGCGCAAACAAATCGAAAGCAACGCCGAGTTTTGAGCGATGACAATAGAAAAGGCCTCCACATAGAAACAGAGAGAGAGAGAGAGAGAGAGATGTAAGGCAACCCACAACTTCCCCCTTTTCACTTTTGCCAACAACGACATCATAAATCCCTAAAATCTCGTTTGTTATTGTTTGAAACTCGACCTCATCAGTCGCAAGAGAAGAACGAGAGGCAGCTGCAGCAGTTCGACACACTCTGTGTCTAACTGACAACCACTTCAAATGGGGAAAACAGAAAACAGTCGGGCTAATCAGAGCATTTGCCAGGAGTTAAGCGCGAATGTCGCGACTCTTTGCCTCCTCCTGCTTCTTTTTCTTCTCTTACAATTGTGCCCGAGATTTGACAGGACGACAGACGACAGCACACAACAGAATGTGGGCGCTGTGTAACATGGCTTGATTAGAGTCTCGGTTTCATTTTCCACGAAATTGTTTTTGCTGTGCGAAGTACCTGCGCGTGTCTTGGATTCAATTTGTGGCAGTTTACAGTTCATAGAGCAAGTATTTTTAGGCAAAGTTGTAAAGAGAAGTTTCCTTCGCTTATGTTTTAACTTTTTTAGAGCTCATCAAGTATTTATTTGCAAAACTCTGCTACTCAATTTTTAATTATTTAATATTAAATTTATTTGCTACTTCTTTTTAATGTCTGTTAGATTTGTATGCGAATTAATTCTAATTTTCTCAACAATTTCATTAGCAAATTTTCAATTAGTTGCACGATTGAATCGACAAGATATTTACAACTTTTCGCCACTTTTACAATTTTACAAATATTCTTCTATTTGCCTTTCATTGCTTCTCCTCTTTCTATGACTTTGTGTGTGTGTGTGTGTGTGTGTGTATTAAAATCAATTGTAAAATCAGTTGAAATAAACTCGAAGCAGCAGCGTAAACTTTCACGATTCACGATTGAAATCTTTTACAGCCAAATTATGAGCATTTTCAATTTTCCTTTCTCGACGGCGACGACGAGGACAAAGTCGCCTGGTGGAAAAGCAACAGAGCGTGACAGCAGCAAAAGTAAAGCAAACTTTGCGCTTACAGTTTCATGAGCATGAGGCCACCAATCGTCGTTGTTGGTGTTGAAGACGTCGATTTGCTACAGCAACAATAGCAACAACAACAACAACAGCAGCAGCAACAGCCATAAGGCCCATAACAATAACAATAACTTGACTGCAAACATTTCAATACGAAGAAACGCAACCACGTTTCAATTGTACTTAGATAGATGTACGAGTATAGATGAGGCAGCAACCGGTTGGCTTTCGCCTTAGCTTTGGCTTTGGCTTTCGCTTTGGCCGGTCGCAAGTCAAGTGTCCTTGTCCCTGCGCGTGGGTTGGGCTATGACAACAGCAGCAGCAGCAGCAGCAACAGAAACAACAACAGGAGAAGGAAAGGAAAAAAGTCAATTGTTCAAGTTAAAGTGAAACTTTTTGAAGAACTTTTACCAGACGTTTCGGGTTGCTTTCCCCCCTTTGCCCCCCGTCAAACGATTTGCTTTCTTTTCATGCCTTTATCGCCGTCGACTTTACACTCGACTCCTTTTCCTGGCAGGAGAAAGAACTGCTTGTCGTGCTTTCCCCCGACCGCGCATCAAATTGCCATTGACACGTTAAGTTTGCAATTGTAGACCTGTTTCCCCTTTTTGGTTCCTTTTGCATGTCTGCCTCCCGCTAAACGTAGTTTTTACGCTCATCTCTTGTCCAGCTGTGCGTCCTGTGCAGACAGCGGCTGTCGTCGTTTCGTGTCTTATCTACAAATTCGTGCGTCTTACAGCAGACAGAGAGAATGGCTTTAAACGAATTTAAAAACCAGACCAGACTTTAGACAGTCTGTTGATCTATCTATGTGCTGTGCTCTCACCTCATGAAATAAAATGCCACAGTCATATTTCAAATGTAAAGTTCATGTTTATATTTTGGCTAATGTTTTTTCTAGTTGCAACACAAAAAAATAGAAAGCAAACCACTTTTGAGCTTGACACCAGCTGGTGCTGCCTGCGGTCAGCTCGAGTGTGTGTGTGAGTGTGTTTGGATGTATGTGTGTGTGCCACGCCTCAGCTACTGTGCCTGAAGTGACCGTAAAAGCTTTCAGCATTAATAGCTTGAGTGAGTTTCAATACATATTGACAATATGGCCATTGGCCAAACGACACTCACACACACACACACACACTCACATACATAGAGAACACTCGCCAAATTGATGACAGTTTGCCAGTTGCAAAAGCCGCATGGGGTCCAAAAGGAGGTCCGTGGGGTGCTGTGTTGGATATGCATATGTGGACCGAGCATGGGATAAATACATTGAAATAGCTTTGGCTATTTGTTTTTGGTATTGTCTGGAGAGGGGGAAGGGAGTGAGGAGAACGGTGAAGGGTGAAGGGTAACAGAAATCGTCGCTGTTATGGCTTGTGCCATTTTGGCACTTTGTAATTGCCTTGTTTGCCCCGTTGTTTTTTGGCCTATTGTTGCCATAGAAGCTATACAGCTTTGTGTTGTTATTGCAATGTTGGCAAACGCATTTGGCTTCAGTTTTTTTTTTTTTTTTTTTGCGTCGTTTGAGTTTAGGTTTGGCTTTTTGCTAAATCTCTGTGCCCATGAGCCATGTTTTCTCTACACATAAATATATTGTCCATTTGTATATATGCATTTCAATATTTGTACAATGGCAATGGCAAACGGCAAATAAAGGAATTATAGGGACATGTTGTTGTTAAAATCGGAGATTATAAAACAGATAGGAATGGGTTTAGCATTGCTTACACATTCAGATTAAATAATGATGGCTATTGATCAACAACAAAATATGCAAATATTAAAGGCAAATATATTTGCAAACTTAAAATGCAAGTTATTAAAAACTGAAAATAAATCTCAGATTCACATGAATAAATGAAGTACTCAAAATATGACTTTGTAAACTATTTAAATTGTAGTTTATGCTTTCAACATTTATAAATTTAAAGTATAAATTCAGAATTCAACATCTTTATGATCGAGAATAGAAATGTGTTAAATATATTTTATATGCTTTACTTAAGTCTAATAACTTTAATTAATTTGCATGCCTCATTCCTCTCACAGCGTGTGTCAAGATTTAAATTTAAATAATTTGAATGCTATTTTATGCTATTACATTTTATAAATTCGTAGAATATATACAAAAGTTTATATTTCACTTTAAAGATCGATATTATAAGTGTGATAAATATTCGTGTTTTCTTCAGTCTAATAACTTTAATTAATTTCCTTGCCTCTGGCTCTCATTTGGTCTGACACGTTTTAATCCTTGGCAGACGTTTAATTTATTTTGCTTGTTGGAATTTTTAATAACAACTCTATTGATTTATCTTATGCAAACCGCAAATTATTTATTTGAATTCCGGGCTCCCAAAAGCAAAAAACAAAAAAAAAAACCAAGAGGAAAACAATTCCGAAATTGTTCTACGACAACATTTTTTGCAATTGAAATCCCGCAAAGCTTCATTCATGGTTAGTGGGGCGATATGCCAAATGCGATAGAGTCACATATGTGTGAGTGTGTGTGTGTGTCTAGTATATTCTTGTGTGTGTGTGTTGAGCCGAAGCAAGTGCCGCCTTCTGCTTCTAGCTGCTACTGTGACTGTGACTGTGGCAAATGCATTTAGAATTTATGTGGCACTTGTCGTCGAAAAACGCCGCGAATTTATTTCTTGTATGCGGCGACCGTTGACCACTAGCCATGGCCACCGGAGGCCAATGGTTGTCCGGTCAGCCATTGTTATTGTTGCTCTTGCTGTTGCTGTTGCTGTTAGTGAGTTGAAAACGGGGCTCAAGGAATATTTTGTGCGGCGTGCTGCGCGCTTCTCGTCGAGTTGCTTGTTTTATTGTTATTGTGCAGTCATGACTTCAAAATTTGTCGCTCGCAATTCAGAGGCGCAGTCCACTGTAGCGACTACAACTGCAACTACAATTTTGTGCTTTTATTTGATTATTTGCACAGTTTCTCAGCCTTCTGCTGTCAGCATTACTATCGCAGCTGCCGCTTGATGCATGCGGATTTGTCTATGGCAACAGCAAACGCTACGCGACGCGACGCGACGCTCTTCACAAATTTATCGTTTTTAATTTGCCGCAAAAAAAGGAAGCTTATGAAGCAAGAAAGAAAACAAACAAACGAGCAGAGAAATGAAAACTATGCGACTGCAGGAGGCAGGAGGCGTGGCATGCAACTTGCGACTTGCGACGAGAAAAATGGCAGCCGTGTAATGCCTTTAATGGGTTTTGCGTGCCTCAATCTGTGGCCGCTTTTGCGCGCCGACTTATTGAAAGCGATAAATAAAGATTGCGCGGCATTCGCAAACATATGAGATACGCAATCGTTTCACATGGCGTATGAGCAATAATCCAAAGGGAGTCAGGTGCCGCAATGATTATGTGGTTAACATAAATTTGTTTGCGTCATTTGATTAACTGTTGTTTGCAGCACAGCTAATAGGCAAATGCATCTCCATCTTCCACTCTCTCCCTCTCTCTTTCGGTCTCTCTCTCCGACAATTGCCCATTACTCGTGATGCAAGAGCCTCTTAAACTTTTACCGCGAAAATCTATGTAGCAGCCGTGGCAATCAAGTGGCCCTGAATGACTGCAGTTGTTGTGCTGTTGCAGTTTAGTTTAACAGCTGCAGACACTGTTTCAACTACGCAGCGCTGCATGGTAAATGCCATTTATACACACACACACAGCAAGCGGAAGCTAAATAAATTTAGCTCACCGAAAAAGGTGTGAAGCAGCCAAGTGTAACAAGTCGAGACACTTAATATGCTACAATATGCCTTATAATAAACACTCATTTACTTAAGCGGAAGCTGCAAAGCATTTTTATACACGCTACCCATACGGTAGAAGGGTATTCTACCATTGTGCCTATAAGAAATGTATGTTACAGGCAGAAGGAAGCATATCCAACCCCATAATGAATATATGGGTAATTCTCTGGTAAATGTAGCGTGCGAACAGCTTTACAGTGTCAAAAAATAATAAACAAAAACAATTTGAAAAATAAGTGAAGGCTATTCTTAAAGCTTTGGATTAGCACTATTTTTAGAGCTAAGATTGATCTTGTTCTGTTTTACGATAAAATATATAAATTCGTTCATTTTTTGGTTTTGCGTACGAATTTATTAATTTTTGCAATTATCAGAACAGAAAACAAAACAGAAAATAAGTTCCAAAACCATTCTTAGCTCTAATTAAAGTACTAATCTAGAGCTATAAAAATAACGTTTTCTTATTTTTAAAATTGTTTCAGAATATGTTTTTTTTGTCCCTGTAAAGCTGGTCGCACGCGACATCCCTCAGAGAATTACCCATATGTTATATTCTTGACCATCGTCAACCACCGAGTCGATATAGCCATGGCCGTTTGTTTGTCCGTCCTTCCGATTGAGTACCTCGATCTCAGAGACTTTAAGTCACTACTTGTTATTCTTGCAGGCAGATCAAGTTTGTTTCAAATAATTGCTATGTCCCGCAAATCGATAAGAAGCTCGAGTCGCGACTTCAGATAGATATTATAATCTAACTCTAGCTTTTATGACTCCTGAAACGTGTTGCGATCAGATAAAAATTGTTGAAGATATTAAAGGAATACTTTTGTGTGCCTACTTACTACGAATCCTTGGCTAACAACCTGGTATATTTTGTACTCTGTGGTATATTTCGAATGTACAACGATATATCAAATATAACCTTTGGTAAATTTCACTATTTTTTGTATATTTTAAAAATAATAACGCAGTGCTTCGCTTTTATTTAAAATACTTACGGGGGTATCTCACAGTCCAACACACTCGATAGTAGCTTTATTTGTTTTAACTGTATTAGATATACCAATTATAACTTTCGGTATATTTTTGCATTTATTCAGGATATTTAGATATATATAATACGTAGCAAGTACTTCACAGTCGATTACACTCCACTGCAGCTTTGTTATTTGTGGCTTTACAAGCATCTGACCTAAGCAGTGTTTACATGACAAAGCAGCTGCTAAAATCAGCGAAACCCGCTGGCAACAAAAGAGTATTTCGCAGAGAATCACTGAAGCGGCAAACCGTGCGCACAACAATTTGAATTTATGTTATAGCCAAAACTTTATAAAACTCAATTAATTAACTTTTGTTCAAAAACAACAACAACAATACCAACAGCAATTGCAGTACACAAATAAAGCGCGCAACAACAAAATAAGAGAACTAAAGCTACATCAGCAGCAACAATAACAATACGTAATATAAATATTTGGTTTGCAACAAATACGAGAAAACAAAAATAAGCAATGCAAGTCAAATATGAAAGCGACTAACAGCAACAGCAACATATGCAGATGCCAAGGGGAAGGGAGGGAAGAGGAAGGAAGGGAGAGAGTCTGCCTCGGTCAACTAAAAACAATTCCCAAAACTAAACTATTTCAGTCAAATGACCGCAGGAAATCAGCGCCAAATGTACTTCGTTTTTTTTTGTGCTAGTTTTGTTCTATTTTTTACGCTGTTTTTTTCGCAATTCAAAATTGTGCATACGCCCCGTGGACGCGCGTTAATGCCCGACCATTGCTCATACGCCCCATGCGCGAGCCGCCGTTCATCATTTGTTTCGCCCCTTTGGCGCAGTTAAACGCATGTTTCGTTGTTGTTGTTGTTGTTGTTGTGGTTCTTGTTGTGTAAGTTGAATGTTTTTTAAAATTATTGCTGTTACTGTTGCACTTTGACTGACCATCCCCCGGCTGTTGGCTGTTGGCTGGCTGGTTGTTGCATGTAATTGCAGTGTATTAAAACATCAAAAGTTAACAACATGCAACAAACAGCAAAACAGAAGCCAAGCTGGAAACAACAACAACAAAAAGAAGAGTCTTGCATTTTTTGAGTGGCAAAAAATAATTAAAAGTTTTGATTGCCAGCGCATGGCAACTAGGCAAAAGTTGAAGATTAATGGAGATAAATGCGGCGTTGTATGCAAAACAATAGCAAACAGCAAAAATATGCATAAACCGCAAAACGAATTTATTAAAATGCATCAAAAACTGTTCGATAACTGTTTCTAATTTGTGCAAATGCCTGGCATTCATTCAATTTGCGTACTTTTAATTGACCATCTTCTCAGTCAATAGAAGAGGCAAAAATCAAATTTACTCTCCTCGTTTCGTTTCGTTGTTTTTTTTTTCTGTGTTGCTTGTGCTTCATGGCTTCAAAATGGCCAACAGCAGCTTTCAAAACTTCAAATTTCTGTTGCTGCAGCAATGCTTCAATCTTTCACTTGGTTGCAGGCATCGAAAGAGTTGGGATGCGGGGAACTGGGGGCGTGGCATTCAACAAAAGTGCCTTGCAAAGTTTCACACGCACACGCAGGCAAATGTTTGTATTTGCCTCGCTTCGAAGGTGAGTTTGTGTGTGTGTGTGAGAGAGAGAGAAAGCGTTAATTTTCACAATATGTTGTATCCTGAAGCCAAAAGTTAATTAAAAACCAACAAAACTCGACACACACTCGCACATGGCCACAACCTGGGCATCCACTTGGCAAAAATTTGTTGCCAGCAACAACAACAGCAACAACGAGAAAACAGCGTCAGTCATTTTTCTATCCACAGTGCGGATTTCTTGGCAACCCAAAAATGTGCCAGTCAATAATTTGTATACAGCTTCTAAAAGTGAACTTTTGATATGCATTTGCTTCAACCAAAACAAAAAAAAAACAAAACCCACATATAAGAAATGCAAAAAAAAAACCCTTTACGTGCTTTCTTCTCTTTTTTTATATTTTTCCCTTCTTTTTTTTTTGCATAGGGAAAACGCAATTTTCACCATTTTGATTAGCCGCATAGCCAATTTTTCGGAGCTCGATATTTGATTTGGTTGGTTGGCTGCTGTGGCATGGAGCAGCGTGGAGTGTGGCGTGTGGATGCCACACGTTGGCGTTTTGGCCCGGCACGTAGACGCTCGGTTATTTCATTCCGATGGCGCTTCAGGGCCTGGCAATGAGCGGCCAATTTGCGCAAACATTTTGACGCATATGGCACAAACAAACATGCAGTCAAATTTGCTTTTGTAAGAAAATGGAAAATGGAATTTTTAATCCAATTTAATTGGCAACCAGCAGCAGCAACAGCAGTAGCGGCTGCATGCAAAAGGCAAAAGTGGCGAAAAAGAAAACCAAAAACGAGCTGCTTCATTGTGGCGCCACCAAACCAGAAGTCGTAGCAAAATATCGCAACGAGTTTTGCTGCAAAAATATTAATAAATAAATTGGCCAACAGCAGATATGCACAATATGCTTAGACAGAGACAGAGAAAGAAAGAGTGAACTGTAGTTCTTGCTACTGCTTGCTTGCTTGCCACATTTCTAAGTATACTGCATTAAAGCGAAGCACGCGGGCGACACATATTTTAAGGTTGCTGCCGCTGCTGCTGGTGCTGCTTGCCACAACAAACAACAACAACAACAACAGGGCAGCGACATTGCAAACAAAAGTGAAGAGCTCACAAAAAGCGCTGCACTTTGTTGATTAAATTTCATGCTCGACTCCACCTTGCTGCCTCGCTGCAACAGCGGCGGAAGCAGCGGCAGAGAGGCAAGGGCAATAGCACGACAAAGACAAAATTGCTTTTAAATCTAAATTTTAATTCATGTGCCAACGCGACGACAACAGCGAGAGTAGCATAATACACAAAAGTCCAACTCAAGCATTCACAAAGCTTTGCTTCTTACCCAGACGTAATTATTTTATTATTCTATTAAATTCACAATATATACATATATATATTTGCCTTTTGTCTACAAATTACAGCATTTTTAATTAATATTTGAGCTGTCAAAACTGAATTGTAATTCATCAAATTCCTAAGCCTTGCAGCTGCCTTTGCATTATCATCTCAATGCTAAACACTTTGGACATATTTTTGAAGTAATTAATGATAAATCTTACAAAGCGCTTTTCTTATTAAATGAATCATGAAATGTGCTTTGTACAAAGAGAGAGAGAGAAAGTTTTAAACTGATTTGTCGACATCTTTATTTTCGCATTGTTACTGCTTCATTTTTAATGGAATTTTCATCGAATTTTCAACATTTTTTTGTAAGTTCATTGAACGATCTGCGAAGGGATCCCTTGCGAGATTACCATATGCAAAAGCGAATCTCGTAAATCAGTGCAAACATATCCCAGCTCAGGCTTATTGCGGCAGCTTATCTGCTTATGACAGCTTTCCGCCTGGCCCCCCCCAAAAAAAAGAAAGGATAGAAACAAGAGCAAGCAACTAAAAGCGAGAACTTCTCTAGCACATAGACAGACAACATAAAGCATAAAACACGCGTTTAAAAGTGGGAGCGTTTTGTGTGTGTGTGTGTGTGCCGCGACAAAGCCAAAAGGACAAAACCAAAAGAACCGCAAACACAGCAACCATAAAAAATACAAAAAAAATGTGTGCGCGTTGGGTTGAACACCAAAAAAAAAAAAAAAAAAGAAAAAGAGAAGCGAAAAGTTTGAACATTCTGGCCACAGCCTTCATCACGTTAAGCAACAGACAACAAGTTGAGGCGGCAGCCAGCATAAAGATTTCATTGTCAACTCGACCAAACCGCAGCCAGCATCTCTCTCTCTCTGTCTGATCCTTACCTTTTCATGGGTTAACTGTCAACGACATATTATTATGAATTAGTGTTAAATGCCGCGCTGATAGCGTTGATGGCACTTGCCACACACATTAAATTCCTTTGACTTCATAAATATTTGACTTTGCCTTAAATTTAGTTCGGCCAGTAGATTTATTTTTATGACGCAGCCAACAGACAGCCGAAATCAAAGCCAGTGCACAAACTTGTTAATAATGTGAAGGGAGAGTGAGTGAGCTTCCTCTTGGTTCGCGTGCCGCATTTTCGACACTTTCCAAAACAGTCACGTAACCACGTTAGTAATAATCACTAAAGTTTCTGTCGCTCTCCCCCCCTCGACCTGGTCGACCTGCGCCCAACTGTTGTTGTGTCTGCCCTGGGCATAAATATTTGAGAGGCAGACAAACTCTAAACAGCCGCCTCCTGAAGGTGCGCTGCAGTTGCTCTAAATTATTGAGCGCTGCTCATCATCGCCCGAAAGCATCATGATCATCATCCTGTTAGCTAGAGTTCCCATCTTCATCTCTCTCCGTTTTCAGAGTTACTTTTTGGCTTATTTACATTTCGTGCGCATCGCATGCTGTGATTTACTTTTGCGGCTTAATTTCATCTCCAGACATTATTTGTGCCCCGTGCGCCGTTTATCTTGCCCGTTAAGCACTCGACATGCTTCTACGATTTTTTTTGTCCCCCTACTGTTGATAAACTTATGCAACTGCACGTGCCAGCTAACCAGTCCGTGAGGTGGACTCTTTATGGCCCTGATCTCTCTCGCTCGCTCACTCCTGCTCTCGACTTCAGACGGTAAATTAACATGAATTTATAGTTAATGTGTCTGCGGGCGCGCTCAATGTTTATGCTCGGGTCAAAGGCCACACAACGCGCAGTTGAAGTGTTTGTTGTCACCTCCACCGACTGCTGGCATTTTACTAATTGATTATGTACTACGCCCCCGCCCCCCACACGGGCTTTAGCCCTCTCACCTCCATTGGAGCGTCATCAACTGCCGCATAAATCAAGCAAAAAAACGTCATCTCTCTTTCTCCCACTCTCTACTCACTTGTCTGGGACTTGTTCCTGCGGCTGCTCACTTACTTTTTGCTTCATTGGCCGCCATGGAAAGCTATGTATAAATTTACATTTTTAAACAACAAAAGAAGCGAATGTAATAAAAGCAAAACGCAAAAGTAACCAACCATCATAATATAGAGAGTAAAAAAAAATTGGTTAGAAAAAAAATGGGAATCGGTCTTTGCTTTTATGATTGCTGCATGGTAATAAAATTGATTAAATGCGACAGCTCGTTGAGCATTTCTTAATGCATAAATTTAAAGATACAACTGCAAAAATCAACGACTACTTAAATGATCACTTGACTCTTTAATTCCTAACCCAACTTCAAAGTGTTTTTCAAACAAAAATATCTGTGAATACTTAATTTCATTACTCAACAATTGCAAAATGCAAACTCAACCTCGCAATTCATATATTTAAAGAATAAATATCAATGACTATTTAATCGATCGCTTGACTATATAATTCCTAACTCAACTTATATGTAAACTAAAAATATCTGTGAATACTTAATTTCTTTGCTCAATAATTGCAAAATGCAAACGCAATTCGCAATTCATATATTTAAAGAATAAATATCAATGACTACTTAAATGATTGCTTGACTATTTGATTCCTAACTCAACTATTTAAATCAAAAATATCTATGACTACTTAAACGATCGCTTGACTCTTAAAGTTGTTGCTCGACAATTGCCAACTAAACTTCAAAGCTCAAAGTCTAAACTTGTATCAACAAAACACAACAATAAAGCGAGAACAACAATAAAACAAAAACGAAAACGAAAAAAGTGGCTACTTTTGGCTTTGGCGCAAGATGAAAAGAAATCCTGTCCATGCCCGCTGGTCAACTGTGCTTAATTGTAACACTGATGGACAGTGCTGCACTTCCAGTTGGCAAAACAAAGGCCAAACCAGACGGCACACTCACAAATGGAAGGAAAAAACGCTTCAAATGCTCTTATTGTCAGTGGACGGCGGCGACTTTCTGGTTGTATCCCAAGCACTACGTCATTCCCTTCTAGCAAAACACACAGTTGGCCGCTTCAGTTGCAGCTTCCAACTCCACAGCTTCATAGTTTCACATGTCCATTATGAGCTGCTGCTGCTGTTGCTGTTGCTGCTACTGTTGTTGCCTTGCACAATGAGAAAGCAAAACTCGGATGCCAATGTGCAAAAGTTTGAAAAATCTGAAAGGCCGTCAACTGCACACACACACACACACACACAACAAGTGCAGCAACAATAACAACGTAGGTAAAAAAAAAAAAAGAAAGAAGCACCAAAAACGGATATGCGCACAGTTGTTGCAGAAAACAAAGATTCGCGGCGCTAAGCAGTCGTGCGTGAAGTGCGTGAGTATGTCAGTGTGTGTGTGTCTGTGGCATGTGCGTGTGTGTGTGTGTGTGAGTGAGCATGGAGTGTGTGCCGGAAGCCATTAGACAAAAACGTGCAGCTGCAATGGCAGCGAAGCGCAGGATATGCGCATTGTTGCCACTGCCCCAAAAGTGGACACAAAATGTGGGCTGACATGATTTCGCATTTTGATTTTAATACACTCACCTAGCAGCAAACTGCATCAGCTAAGTGAATCCCTAAATAATATTTGGACAACTAAATACAATATAGAGAAAGAGTTAAATTTGAAATGCAATCATTTCGTTTCTCTTTAAAATACCAGCGAATAAAAAAGTTGTTCTCATCCAAGCAGATTTGGAGTGGAAGAGTTTAGTTTATGTTTATCTCAACTATGGTATTTCTTGATGAGGTTACAGATAAAGTTAAAAAGATATATTTTGCTTTCTCAATAGCTTATCATTTGAATAAGTAATAAAGAAGGTTTTATTTTCAAATCATTTGTTAAGTAATAAACACTTAACTCTCAGTATAATAAAATAAGTGTGTGTATTTCCTGATCAGCTTACAGAGAGCTTATATATATTGCTTCCTTTTTCTTAGTGTATCTTAAGCATTTCTAAATCTGTGTAGCATTCATTCCTCAGAAAACCTTTTGGAGATAAAGCATAAATAAATCCTTTTGTAATAGTCTAAGCTGCACATTAGTTTCCTGGAAACACTCCAGATAACTGCGCAGTTTTGATCCGCAGTTTAGCCAGTAGATTTTAAATCTTTTATCTTTTGTAATATTTTGAGTGCATATCAGATTAAAGCTTTCCTTTTCTAAGTAATTGTTGAGTAGACAAATGCTTAACACTGCAAAGACATATTTAAGCTAACAGTTTTTATAAATGTATAGTTTTCTTTTCTTAGAGAGTTTAACAAAAGGCAAATTTATTTTATTCTGAAACCATTTTGAATTTATTCATGTGAAAACCTTTCAAATAGCAGAGCAACAATCGTTTTGTAAAAGTCTCGGCTTCAAAACAGCTAAGACCTAAAAATGCACAAAAGATTTGCTCAGTTTTATGATTAGTCTTTCTTATAAATCTTTTCTTATTTGTAATGCAGTTAATGTATCTTATATTCGTTATTACTGCACCCACCTCAAAATATGTATTTAGTTGAGCATTTAACATTTTTGCGCTTCCGCCCTTGGCAACAGCTGCTTCTGTTGCACATCAAGTTGGTGTTGGTTTAATGCAGGTTAAACAACGATGTCAGTCAGCAACTGTTTCATCCGATGCACCTGTAATGAAATTAACCGAATGAGAGAACAGCCTTCAGTTACTTTTGCTGTTGCTTGCTCCACTTTTTGCGCTGTCCTTTAATGAAAATCGAAGCCAATTACTGTCATTAGCTTTTTCTCAGTGTGTCTCGAGCTCACAGCAAATTAATGGCTACAACGATGAGATCAAATTTGTTCGTGTTCGTCTCGATTTTATGGCGCTTATTTGCATGAATAATGCCCCAGACTTCTTTTATGGCCTGTCAATTAAAACCGCGTGTTTTTTGGTAATTAAAAACATTGAGTATTTTAGTTTTTTGTGTATTTTTATTGTTGCGCTGATAGGCTTTTTTAATTGTTACATTTTTAATCAAGAACTAATGAGCTAATCAATGTACCGAAAATTGTAATTTCCGTAGAAAAAATAAAGCATTTTAATTAAAATTGTTGTTCGCTTTGCTGATAATTGAACAACAAATGTTTCATTAATAATCTAATTGCCCATAATGCGCACAAAATTAGCACTAAATTAGTCACAGCTATTGCATTGTTCTATGGCTGATCAAAAATTAAATTTGCAAACAACAAACACACACACACACACATGTGTGTGTATTCTATGCTATGGTATGCTGTACCTTTGGCACGCCTTCTGCCTCTCTCGAACAAGCATTGTGCATAATTCAGCAAAGTTAAATTAACCAAAATACATGTTCAACAACAAGCCAGGCCAGCCGGAAATACACACACACACTCACACACTGGTAGACTCATGCTCCTGCTCTTTGGCACAACAAAATGCAATTACATGCACTGCATACTTTTGGGTAAAACGTTGTTGTTATTGTTGTTGGCAGTTGTTGGCTCGGCAAGTTGCTCGGCAACCACAAAAAGCTCAAAGGTTTATTAGATTTGCGCTTTTATTAAGCGTTAAATTATTTCGCAAATTGTTTGCAACCGAAATAAACACAACAGCAGCAGAGTTTCCCTTTAGTTTCTCTCTCTCTCTCTCTATCTCTTCCCTTTATTAGTTTGGCTTGTGAAATTACTTCATCTCTCTGTTATCATTTGCATTTGCCAAGAGCGAGACAAAAAAGCAGACGGGCACCCAGCGGCGCTTTAATTAATCATTGCAGTGGCTTCCACTTTTTTGGGGGGTGGGGGGTCGCATCTCTCTTGCCTTTGGCTCATTGTAAAACTACTTACGACAACGAGAGCACAACAAAAACAATGGCCCAAAACATGGCCAACGGCAAATGCAAAACGCACTCTGGCAAAAAGCCGATTAGCTGAATCAAACAGCCACGCCCATCTCAGCCCGTTTTTGTCCTTTGTTGGCGAGCGTCCTTTTGTTCCCAAATACAACCTTTGTGCGGCATGTTTTGGAGTGTTTTAGAGTAAGCATTTAGTTATTTCTAAATGAATATATAATAAACGCACTCTCTTTAGTTGTTTGTCAAAAGTTGTTTGTACTTTGTTACCTGCGCTGCACTCAATAGATTTAAATTTTCTTTAGCTTCTTAAACAATACATTAATAGATCCGAAAACAATAGCAATAACAAAAAAAAAAAAGAAAAAAGAAACGAACAAAAATTGTATGCTGCCAATTCTTGGCAGTTGGCAAGTAAAAAATTATTTCCTGTCCAAATAGAAATCACTGGGGAGAGAGACAACAAACTACATCATGAAACAACCGGATGTTCATCCATCGCTCGGCTGTGCTCTCTGCTCTCTGCTCACTGCTCTCAGTGCTCTGCACTGTCTGCTGCGTCTATTTTATAAGCTTTGCCAAATCTTTTCGAGTTGATTAAAAACAATAAAAACAGCATGTTTCTTATGGCCAAAAGCTGAGCCATAAATAAGCAATTTATTGTGCGCTTCCGCCGTGTGCTCCCATTGTAAGCTCACAGCACAGCAAAGCACAGCATCAACAACAGCAATAGCAACCCAGTGGAGTCACACCATGCGGGCATGTGGTGCTCCATGGACTGCGATTCACACACTGGACCTGGGACAAGGAACCCTGGACACATTCATAGAGGACCAACCTGGCTCTGGTCAGTTTGGCATTCGGACGGCTTTCGATGTTTATTGCAGCATTTGGAGTGAAAGGCACGAAGCAATTTCCGCTACCGTGAGAGCTTAGCAATATTAGCGAAACATACAACAACATACAAACATACACGCAAAGAAAGAAAAAATAAGTATACGCCCCCTCCAACCGCAAAGGTCACACATATTTGTGGCATTTTGCTGCTTCCTTTGCGATAAGCCTGAGCCATTAGTTATTTAAAAGGTGTGAGAGGCATGTTTGTAACTTGGCGTGATTTAAGCTTGATTTAGAACTCAACTGCAATAGGAAATCCTGTGACTCCTAACACTCCTCCACTTGCGACCAGGAAGACTCAAATTATTATAGCTGATTGCTTAGTTTTTACTCATAATTTATATACTCGCCATATGCGTAAAACAACTTCTGCTTTTACTTGAAATTAACAGACTAATTAGTGATTTTTGAAAGCCCCAATTTCGAGGAAACCACTTCAGCAACTAGTTTATGTGGCGCATAAATATAGTTTAGATGGTGTTGTTTTTAATGAGAGAATAAAAGAAACACTTGGAAAGAAATGTATTAATTAAATGTGGTGCTATAAAACACTTGGAAAGAAATGTATTAATTAAATGTGGGGCTATAAAAACGGAGTTTAAAGTCAACTCACCTTCGATTGCGGTCTTAAAAGCTGCACATATAATAATCTTTCTGACTCTGCACTTAATCAGCATCAGCGTTGCAGCCAAGCTGCACTTATTGGCTACGAACAGTTGTCGAAATCCGCTTTTTGCCGTTGCCAACCCGTAAATATGTAGCTCAGTGGCAAAAAGGCGGGCAACTCGGTAACTGTGTGTGAAATTGTAAATTCAGAAACGTAATTCGCGCAACGCTACTTATGATTACTTTTCGCTAATCGCTGAGCATTATTTCCTTTCAATTTGTGGTCTTTTATTTACGTGTATTTGAGCGAAACGCTGACCACACACAGCACAGCACACTATAACCCAACATCAGCTCAGATCACGTATGAAACAACCAGATAGCCTCAGCATGAGCACGTAGCTAAATTGTAGTCAGTGTAGCCAGCAGCTTAGAGTGTAGAGAGCGAGAGAGGGGGAAACATTTCACATATGGAATGAAAATCTTTTGGTTGTTCCTCCTGAAACGCACGTGACAACCCAAATAGTTGCTCAATAGTTTTTGACCATTTTTCGTTGGGGTAAAAGGGGAGATTATATGCTATGTATTTTTGCTGGCAACAACCGGAAACTTTCATGCCATTGCCATTGCCATTTTTCCGACATTTTCCTCGGGCCACTAAATCCATTAAAATTATATTTTCGGCGTATGCTTTTGATGCAATTCTCTAATTTGATTTTCTATTTCGCATGTTCGAAATATTCCAGAGTGTGTGTGTGTGTGTGTTTGTTTTTCGTATTTATTCAATTTTATTTTATTTTAGTGCATACATATGTATATTTATATGCATATTTCGAAAATACACTGCACATGCCTCGGTTAGTCGTATATTTTTCTTGTCAAATGATGTCAAAATAAATTGAAGTTATTTTTCATTCCATATGAGCGCAAATTGGAATTGTGGCCAACACTCCAATACTCAACCAATTGTGCAATAGCAATGGCAATGCCAATGCCAAATACAGCTTGGATACGTGCATATGAATCTGTCTCTCTCTTTCTAGATTCTGGCCTTGCCGCAGCAATTTTCTAATTAAATTCGATTATTGCCATGCATGCGGCATAAATTGTTTTGTCATTTTAGAGATACTCAACTGAGAAGAGGGGGAAAAAGAAAGAAACAGGCAAGTTATACCTTAGCTCTCTCTCTCTCTCTCTCTCTCTGAGCCTCATATCTAACAATGGCATTGGCAGCTTTTGGTTTTCCCTTGCCTCAAGCAACGAACTTGTATACTCGTTTGATATTAGCAGAAATTGAAAATCTTTTGCCTCAGGCTACAAAATTTGCGACATGCTCCTGTTGTTTGTCTCCCAGTGCCTGTTGTAGAAGTGTGAGTGTGTGTGAATGTGTGTGCACATGTACACGAAATATAACAAGCCGTATAATTGGTATACATGTCCAACATTCAATCTGATAAGCGGGTTCCAATGCCAAGCTTAGCTCACTTAGCACACTCGCTCCTCTGCATCCCCCAATACAGAAATACAACTTACATGCTCTTATTTTGCGGTTTATCCATAAAATCATAATTCTTTCATCCATAAGTTTTCAGATATCTCGAGAAACATTATCAAATTCATTTGGAAAAAAATTAAGGAATCATTTAATTTCATCATAGTACGAGTAAGTTTCTAATCTTAAATATATCTATAATGCTTTAATTAATATGGAAATTTTTATTTAATTTCATGCCAATTTAAAAAAGTTTCAAATATTAAATTTTTCTATGAAACATTTTTATTTTATTGAACAATTTTATTCGCAAGATCACTACACAGTTTTACAGTTTTATTTATCAATGCATTATTTTAGTTTTTATTTTAACATTTTATTTATTTTCCGTCAAATAATATATTTATAATATATTATATTTTATTACCATGCAACTAACATATAAATTTCCCTTAATTTTTTGTTTCAAAGTCTATCATATTATTATTTTATTTATTTAATTTATATATTTTACTATAATACAGCTATTTATATTTTTCAATTTATTTTAGTGGGTGTATTTAACATCCAATACATTGTTTTTATAATTATTTCTATTTCTTTGGTATCATTTGGTTGGAATTGTTTTAATTTTAAAAATTTGCTGTAAAATAATCCTTTATATTTTATATTTTATTATAATACAACAACGTATTTTTTTTTATTTAAAATTTTGTTTTAAATATATTTTCAACTTCAACTTCTTAATTGATTCAATGCAGCAGCGTGTTTACTTTTCGACCTGTTGACATTTATTTATTTACCCGCTTTGTGGTTACCATTTTTTCCTTTTCGACTTGATAAAAATACATACTACAAATTTTTCATGTTTTGGCTCACATGTCATTGGCATGTTTTATTTATAAACAGAGAGCATTTTCAAAGGTAAACAGCCATCGACTGCTGCAACAGTTGTGGCATCAACACCACCACCTCAACAACCACTGTTGCATGGTCAGATTAGAATTACCCATTTGATTTGCTTGGAGCCTTGTTGTGCTCTCACATTTATTATTTAATTTTCTGCCTTCTACTTGTGGCCTTTGTCCTTTAAAGTCCTTTAGTATATCGGAATATGTCAGATGGTTTTATTTTTTCATCAATTTTCCTTTAGTATATCGGAATATGTCAGAAGATTTTATTTTTTCTACAATACTAAATAATCTTCACAATAAACTTTCAATAAACGAAGTGGTTCTGCAATATACTATTTTATTAGTGCCGAGTGTGTTAAGAATTTGCTGATACTATGCATACCTTTTAAATCTCAATTTTGATTTCATCAAAGCTGTTTTTTCTGCTGCTGGTATCCTGCAGCTTATTTAGTCTCACTCACAGTCTGAGCTGCATTCAATTTAATATCCCTCAGATATGTACAGAATATATGTATATAAAAGAAAAGTTTGTGCAGAGCATTGCCACCTGCTGCGCAGCCACGTTGCACATAGACAAAATTAAATTGAATATTGTAAAAATATGTTGGCCATAATGATGTTGTCCCTTACCCCTCTGTTTGCGCCCTTCAAGAGAAGACAGCAAGCAAAGCAGGGAGAAAGTGAGCAGACTGCATCCTGGCAACCTTTACGAGTGCTATTAAATATTTGTCCTTGCGACAACGACGACAACGATGCGTTTCCCAGGGTCTTCTAAATTTCCGTCTCATCGACGACGACGAGCAGAAACAACGAGCAACGGCAACAGCGACAACATTTCACTCAATTCAATTACCTTAAGAGTGTCACCGTCAAGTGTCTGGCAGGCAGCTTGAAGCTTGGAGGAGCATCGACAACAACGACGACGACGACTACGACGATGAGCAGCTTGCAACAACCAATTCGCATTGTTGTTGTCGAGAGTTTGGCATTTAAAATCCCACATTTGATGTGCTTAGAGCTGCCTCTCCGCTGCTGCTGCTGCTCCTGTTGCTGTCTGGTCGAGGCGACTGACAATTTTCGTTGGGTTTACCTGTAAACTCGACCTGATTTATTGCCATACCGTGTGGCATGGCGGCGTGGCGTGGCAAGCTGTGGCATGGCGTGGCATGGCATGGCTCGCAGCCGACATGGCGTGTAATAAAATTTTAATCGATGTCGTACATTTGCATGCCAATTGCTAGCAGTTTGTTCCCTCCTCATCGCTGCCCCGCTTCAAGCCAATTACCGTGGCAAGGCAAAGTAAATGCGTCACATGTAATAGAACGCATGAGAGGCCAAAAGCCTTCAGAGCTAACGTTGGCTAATTTGATGCACATTTGCATAAACAACGCAGCGAGTTGCACACACACTGCAAGAAAACAACAACACAACAGGTAACCCAGGCAACATCATAATTATTATATGGCCATCATCTTTTTATACCCGATATCCATTGGTGAGAAGGGTATTAAAATTTAATAACAGAAGAAGACATCTCCGATATCACATATCTATATGAACGCCTATATCTTAGTTACTATAAGAGATAGAGTATAAGTAAGGACATAGTATTCTATGGCAGTATTTGTCATATAAATATACCAAATATACTTTTCGGTATATTACAGTTTTTTCAGTATTAATTTAGTATATCATTTAAGTATATGATAGTACAGCATTAACATTTAAATATACTGGATTAATACTAAAATACTGAAATATACCAAAAACAATATTTAATGGTCATCTTTATTCTAAATTAATACTGAAATACCAAAAATAATATTTGGTTTCCATTTGCATCTTTATTATCTCTTAAATATTCTAAATTAATACTGAAAATACTGCAATATACCAAAAAGTATATTTGGTATAATTGTTTCTAGTATATTATGTTTGGGTATTTAACGGGTGTCTCACAGTCGATAACACACGACCGTAGTTTTCATACTTGTTTTGTCTCTTTTTTTTGGAATGAAGCACAAAACAAATGAAAAATACTTTGCAAGGGCGCGTTGTATAAATTTGTTTCAGGTTATTCAACGGAAATGAAAAACGCAAATTGAAAATTCTTTGGCATTACTTTCTGCTGCTGTGGGGACTTGACTTCATCCTTAGGCTGGGCGTAATGAAAAAACTTTAATGCAAAGCTCTTTATGCATATTATGAATGAAAAAGTTTATTGCACGTCGAGGGCAATTGTCGCTGCATTTATCCTTATGACATGTGGATGTGTGTGTGTGTGTGTTGGAGATCCTTTTTAAGCTGCAGCTCTAATTACAATACGGCAGACGGCAAAAGCCGTGCGCCCAAAATAAGCCATTAATTTCATACTTACTGACCATTAAGTCCATTTACTCGGACTCTAGAACGCTTTCACGCTTTGCTGTCACAGCAATTACGCCTAAGCTCCGTCAAGTGTCAAACATAATGCGGCAAAACAGTTGTCACTGTTTTGGTATTTGTGACCATTAAGTCGCTGACCAAATTGCTGACTCAACTGCGCCTTCTGCGTAAAAGGGACAAATCTTTTTAATAACTTGCAACATGTGTACGAAATAGTTGACACACACACACAGCGAGAGTGAACTCTCACTCCCTGCTGGACAGTTGATAAAGACATAATGGTATAGATTTACTTTTTATGTGCCAACATTTGCGGCTGATATTATTATCAGGCCTACGCTCAGCGTCCACATGGGGGGTCCTTGGCCATTTATGCCATAATTTGCCAAACAATACAGCTTTCTTTTCGGCTGGCATTGGCAACGTCTGTGGCATGTCCTGGTGGCAGGAGGTGGAGACGGAGGCAAACAGCTTATTTGGCAAATCACCTGCGCTTCCTTAGCAGCTTCCTGCTTAGGCAAACTTAATACTTCCTCGGCCAGAGAGAACATAAGACAAGAGGCAGCCACAACAGCTACAGCTACACATAGAAGGCAGCATGTTTTCTTTAAGACGCAAATGTCTGTAAACAAAATAAAGTACACACACACACACACCACACACCGAGTCCAATCCATATAATACCCAAATACCCAGGCAATTTGGTACGAGGCCTCATCCTGTTGCACAGTCCGCACTGGCTTTTCATTTGATAAACAAGCGCAAGGCCCAACTGCATAGCTATATGTTAGATGCTTACCTGTCTGCCTCCTCATATTGTGCCTAATGTGCTGGCCTCGCCTTGCTTTTTGTGCCTCTTTTTTGGCTGTCGGCACTGAAGTGCCTTTTTCAATTTCCCCTGAGGCGCTTCCGATCAAACAGGAAGTGCTTAAGTTCAAACTGTGCAACGGGCGAGGAACTCTAACCTCGGCCAGCCATGTTATTCTTTCATTTTTTTCTACAGTTTTTTTCTTCTGTCTGCTGTCATAATTCTCTGAGGCTCTACGTTCGCTTTGATACGCTTTAGCAACGTGTAGCTCATCTCGCAAGTAATATGCCCTCGCATCAATTTGCACACTACACACAGCTGCCCCCATTAACTGGCACAAAATAACTCCATTCAACGGCATAATCTTCATATGCAGACGCACACCTGTAACTTCATTACAATTGCCCTCGAGTCTCTGTTCCCTGCGCCTCAAGGTATGCAATATAAATATGAACTCTGAAAATATGCCGCCCTTCTTTTTAGGGGTGTCTCAGCTCATACAAGAGCATCATATTTCACATGGCTAATAAACCAGACGACGCAGAGCGTATGAGATGGCAGCATATGAATTTATTAATGAGCGGCAAATGAAGTTTTACAGCGGCATGGCAAGCCACAATGCTGACATCTAAGCTGCCGCACACAAGGCGTCTATCGAAACAAAGCAAATAATCTAAGGCTGGCATAGGCTGATTTACGTAGATTTTGCACACAAAACAAAAAAAGGAAAAAACAATAAGGAACAAGGCAGAGAACCAGGCAAGCAAGGATCAAGCGCTCAGCCATGAATGCAAATTGAAAGCACACATTGCAATTTTTGGGCTCCCCAAAAAAAAGCAGCAAGTTGAGTTCTGGCGACCGGAAATGAGGCGCGCAGAGTCAATGGCTATGAATGCGTGTGTATGTGTGTAAAAGTGGGTGTAGTTTGGGTTTTTTTTTTTTTTTTTTTTTAAAAGCTAACAAACTTCTGTGATTGATAAATATTTAAAGCGCCGCAACAAAGCGAAATAATTGAAATAAGTGAAGCAACGTTCAGTTGAGGGTTGCTTCCTCTCCTCCTCTCCCGCTCTCTCTCTCTCGCTCTTCTCTCCCCCTTGACCGCCTTTCGAGGCCACAGGGACTGCTCTCGAATCTTTTGGTTCACCCCTGCTGCGTAGACGACGCTCATGTGACAACAACAAGCCAAAAATGCTTGTTAGTCGCCCTGCTGAGGCACCCTCAGCTCAATGGATGCTGGTTACAGCTTCCTCTCCATCTTCAATTTTCATCTCCAGCTACAGCTACAGCTGCTGCTGCACCTTGCTTCAATCTAATTTCAGTGCTTATCACTGGAGCTGAAGCTTAGCTGCTTTAAAATGCGAATGACATGCCAAAGTACTCCAGATTCAAAAGATTGGAACAAGGGCAGCGAAAGCAATAGCGACACAGCCACAGCAGAGACGCTCTCTCTCTCTGTCTCATTTGCTTGTCTCTTTCTAGTTTGCTCTGTTCTCGCCCCCGTCTATGATTACGCTTCAGTGCAGGCTTTGTTTGTCGCTTGAACAGCAGCGCGTCGTTGTGCTGTCTTAATGTCCTGTTCGACTTGCTTGTTGATGTCACCTTTCCCCTTATTAACATACACTTCTCGCTCCCCTGGGAATATTGCCTAGACGAAACGCAGCTCTCTCAACGTCTGCAACACTTTACAATTATTCATAATTGCGTATCAGTGTATGTAAATATAGAACTTTCAATGTTTTATCGATAATTTATGCAGTTGCTGTCGTAATGAATAATATTTTTACCGGCTTTCAAGTGAATTTTATTACTAACTTCGCAGTATAAAAAACAAACCGAATACTTTAGTGGCTCTTCTTGTGGATTGTTATATATTACAATTCATTTTTAAGCTGTGTATAATAAATAAATAATAGTTCTTGACATATAATTGCAATATAAAATTAAAATTTTAAAAACTTATTATTTAATAAAACTATACCAGCTGTTTTGTAACTAAATTCTTTTCATTCTTAATCATTTTTAATCCAAATTTAAGTGAATTTTTTGCCTTTCTTGCAACTGCTTTAAGAGCATCCCAGCTTCGTCTTCATTTTCAGCTGCTGCTTTGCTATTCTCCCCTTTAGATTCCATTTTGACTTTCCTCGTTTTTGCGTGGCGCATTTGCTGCTCTGTTATTCAGCTTGGCTGTGTCTGATGCCCACATAATGTCGCCATTTCGGCAGACATTGTTTGATTTGAATTCATTGTCGCGTAATTTGCACTGCACGCCTTTCGGTTAATGCGACGTGCCCTTCACTCCTCTCCTCCTCCTCCTTCTCCTGCTGATTTCCCTGCAGCCACGCCTTAGTGTTGAACCATGCCACGCTTCGCCCACATCTCAGGTGCTCGCCCATTTCGTGTCGCTAATTACACAGTAATTAAAATTGCTGTATTTACACACTCATACACTCACACACACACACATGTGCCATATAAGTGCGTGCAAAAATGTTTAAAAAAATAAAAGAGAAAATGCTACAAAAATGCTGGAGTAAGAAAAAAATGAACAATGTACATTGTGCATACATATATTTCACATTTGTGCTCTCTTCTTCGCTGTTTTTAGCCCAGCATATTGCGCATACGTCGCGTAGGCTGCACGCTTTGCATGCGCTTTGCAAATTAACCAAATGCCACACAAACAACAAAAAAAACGCAAGTGGAAAATAAAAAATATAAAAGTTGTATAAACTAGAACCTAAAACAGGCGGCAAATGTAATGACGTTTCGTACTTTGCTTCATTTTCGTTGATTTCCTTCTTTTTTTTTCGTTGTGGGCGTGGCCGACATTTAACACATTTCGCCCGTCGAAAACAAGCTGTAAATGTTGGGCACCTGTTTGCTAGAGGGGAGGAGGGGCAGAGGGGTCTAAAGGGGGTGTGGCACACGAGTGTTCAGCGCTCAGTTCAGTGCTTTTAACATATTTCGTATGGGCTGCGCCATTTTAATTGCATTTTTGCCCAGGCATTCTTTGGCCTGTCATGCAGGCAATAGTTGCGCGCCTAAAAATAGGCTGCACTCTGGCTTTCGCTTCTGGCTTCTGGTTAAGAGTGCTTTTGCGTGTTTTCTATTTTCAACTTAATTAATAGCAAACACACCGCAACCAACAACAGCAACAGAGCTACAACAGCAACGACAACAACGAATGGAAATATTTATTCTTGGCAAGATTTTTTGGTTCGCCTCACACTTGATTTATATGGCGCACATATTTTATGCATAATGTTACTCGTAATTAGTGCTACATACGATTAAGGCTAAACAACAACTACAACAACAAATGCTGACCAGAAGTTACTTGTCGTTGTAGTTGTCGTTGCTTTTGCTGTAGTTTGTTGCCTGATTTAGCCATTACCTTGCCATTTAATATTTATTATCAGTAAATTACAATTGTCTCTCACATGCAATTGCCTCACAGCTCCTTCTGCTTCTGCTTCTGCTTCTATTGCTTCTGCTGCTGGTCATAAATATTTATTCACAACAAAACTCTCTACCAAAAACCTGTCACTGCCAAAGGCAAATGTTTATTTAACTTTCGGCTTCCCTTTTGTGTGTCTTTGCCATTTTATTCTCGCAATTGACCAAAGGCCATAGATTTTTCGGTAAGTCCAAAATGCTTGAGCATTTTTCAATGACAACTGCAGCTTTAATTAAACAAACGCACAGCTGGGCATATAAATTCCTAATGTCATAATCTAATCGTATCTTTACTGAAAATATGAAATTATTATTGAGCTGGAGGTTAGCACATAAAACACAATGGCTGACAGCAAGCAAACGATTAGCTGAATTATGGCATCGAAAGCACAGGAAACCTATAATTGAACTCGTTATTGTTGGGAATTGTGTGTGTGTGTGTGTGTGTGTGTGTGTGTGAAAAGAGTGAAACGGATTAAGTTCGGGTAGTTCACATTATGTGTAGTAAATCAAGGCACGGAAAATAAATAATTTGAAAAGTAAATAAAATTAGCTAGACCAACGACTGCAATCAAAAGTGCAGCTAAATATAATTTATGTAAAATGTTTTGCATAAATGTCGCAAGAAATTCTGATTATTCTCTAAAAAGATAATCTCGTTACCTACTTTTTATTATACAAAACAAACAATAAACTACTTACTTTTGTTATTAAATTTTAATAATTAATACAATAACTTTAATAACAGAATATTGTTTGGAAAATATGTTGAGATAGTTTACATTCTAATAAATCAAGACATGAACTGCAAGTAATTTCTAAAGTCAATAAAGGCTTCTAGAAATTAAACGGAAATTAACAAAGCTATGGTCGAGTGTGCTCAACTGTGAGATACCCCCTATCAATTTTCAATAAGAGTAAAACATTGTGGTATTATACATATAATATACCAAGTTAATATACTTTAAAAATTCTGAAATATAACAAAAGCTATAGGTGGTATATGATATCGTACCACATTCAAAATAGACCATACAGTACAAAATATACCAGATTGTCTTCCAAAGCATTTAAAATCCGTAGTAAGTAGGCACTATTCACATACAAAAGTATTTCTTAAATAACTTTTAGAATTTTGATATGATTTCACCAATACTAAATACTATAAATATTATTGTAAGTATAAAAAATCATGGCTCCGAAATCTAGATGTTCATACGGACGGACGGACAGACAGACGGACTTAGCTATGTAATAATACCCTTTTACTCTATGGGTAGCGGGTATAAAAATTCAGCTTAAGAAGAGGTTTAATTTGTATAAGTATCGTTGCACTGCAGCATTCTTAAAATCTGCCAATTGTTTTAAGAGTTAATTGTATTAAGTTAATTATGAAGATAAACTCTTACACAATTGCTGACTTAAACTACTTACGCTTGTAAATAAGTTCATTAATATTAAGCTCTTATAAATTATCGAATAATTGCAACAAAAGAATTTTCCGTTTTTCACAAATAAAGCTGCCTTGGGCAGAAGCTGAAGCAATAAATGAAAGAACAGCAAAAACAATCAGCAAATTAACTTTATCGCTTTTGGCAGTCAGCAGCTGCATTATTACATGAGTAAGTGAGATTGTGTGTATGTATATTATATCTATATAAAGTACATGTTTGTGTGGTGCGCTAATGAAGCAAAAATTATCTGCTTAGCAGTGGCAACTGCCTGCAACTGTTGCCTTTGTTTTCGGGCAAGTCACAGTTCCACTTTCAGAACAACAAAAAGCAGGTGTGTGCGCGGCGATAATGATTGTAATTAATTTAATTCCGTTATATTTTCATCTAGACGACGGAGGTAACGATCCTCCGCAATGCGCTAAATGTTTCCGCTGCTTTATATATTTTTGTTTTTCGTTTTCGGGTTTTATTTGTGACTCTTGTTTTCTGGGGTCCGCCTCATTACGTTACATGTCATTGTTGCAGTTGTTATTGTTGCCGTTGCTGTTGCTCGTTTTTGGCCACAGCTAAAGGCATTTTTCACTGTACTCTGTGTGGCAACGTAGTTAATGTTCTGCTGGCCTTCTGTGAAATCAGTTAACTCCTTTTGCTAATTACCAAAGTTTTATTTCCAGTTGCTATCCCATTTTATATGTGGCCAAGCCCCGAAAGCATTTACAGCCACCATTTGCAATCTTGATGTTCGTGTCAGGGCCACACTTCTTTATGTGGAGACCCACATACGAATGAGTCAGTGTGTGTGTGTTTCTTTCGTATGTATAAACGTAGACAAAGGGTTAATTAAAAGCCGTAAAAACTTGACGTCGGTATATTGGTAAGTATTGCCAACATGCGTTCAGTTTACAACGTTGAAGCGTTGAAGTTACTTTGACAGCTGCAGTTCAAATGTCAAGTGCACGCACACACCACTCAAGAGGGGGGTGGGGAGTAAGGTGAAAACGCCCACATGATATGGCCTTTGTAATTGACGAAAACAATAACAAGTTGTGAAACGAAACGAAACTTCAGCCGCAACAAGCTGCAAGGCGAGAGGCAACCGCCGATGTTGCTGCTGCCTTTTGCTGTGTTGCCTGCACTTGAAACTTCCTGTTGTTGTGTGTTGCCTGCCTGCCTGCCTGACTGCCTGATGAGATCCTAGACAAAGTGCTGTCAGTGAAAGTGCATCACACTCTCAAGTTCTCAAAAGGTAAATATTTTTGCCTTAGTTATGAAATTTCCAAGCAAGTGCACTTGACTTGCTTGCAAATGCTGCTGTTGTTGCTGCCGCTTCCTTGCAATATCAGAATCAATCAAGTGCTCAAATTTTAATCAGTTGTTGCGTTCGACAACGAGTTTCATGAACTCTTCTCACTTTGATGGCAAAACCGCAGCCCGCAAACTACTTGCAACTGGGCTAAATTAAGCTCTGGCCAACTGATGTAGTTGGCATAGAAGCCAGAAGGATGCTGCAACGTTGCATCAATGTTTCATGGCCACAGTTTCAACCTCAAATTACACGTTATTCGTTTGGAGTGTTGCTTTCGCCAAGCACGCCTTGAAGTGCTGCTTTAAATGATGCTGAATTTTGATGTCTTTAGCGGATTGATGAACATTCCTGGAACAACAAGCAACCAACAACGAACAACCAACAACCACCGAAGGCAACCTCTGTCCTTCTGCTGTACTTCCCCAAGCACTCCGAGTGTGTCTTCCCTTCTGTTGCAAAACAAATAACAATAATTATCTTGACAACAATTTCCGGTATTTGTGCTTCAGTCGAGCGCAACGAAAACCAAAATGAAACTCGGGCTCAACTCAACTTGACTCGACTCGACTCGTCTCGATTCCTTCGCTTGCTTCCCAAGCACCAGACACGAGGAGCCGTTGATAACCTGCGGAGGCAGGTGCGGGGGAGGAGGAGGTGGATGGTTGGGCCACAGGTTTGAATATTTTGTAATTCATGTTGCTTTTGTTGCCTGCGCTGTTCTGTGTGTATTTTGTGTGTTGTGTTTCATTGTGCTGTGCTGTGTGGTTGTTTGGCTCCTTTCGTCATTCCCAGTGGGTTAGTTTTTGCTCTTACTTCTCCCTTCTGGCAGACACAAAATATCATGTCAGACGTTGTTAAACTTTTGTCTTATGATTTCTTCAAATTTGATAAGGCAAACACACAACTGAAGCTGAAACTGAAGCTGAAGCTCGTCTATAGACGCAGTGGCGACCATTAATTTATATCCTGAAATCATCTTCACATTAAACAAATTACTTCAGCTCCAACATTTCTCCAGCTCTTGCATTAATAAATGTTAATTTAAGCATGAAATTAAAACAATAATTTAAGCAGTTTACAGCTGATATTCTGAGACGTTAATGAAGTACATTTCGTATAGTTATGTTAGACGTAGAATGAAGTATTACAAATTTTTAATGAAGATTATGGTTGATATTCATTTGACAACTCTATTAGTGTTCATCTGTCGCACTTTCGATAAGTGTCAATAATTCGATACAATCCTTTTTTAATGATTAATAATTAATTTAATATATATACAACTATTTTAATTCATTTGCCTTCAGTACAAAATAATTTAATATACAAATAAAACTACATATCAAATATTTTTTATTTGTTGTTCGGTCTATAGTTTTATTGATACAATATTTTAAACGAATTATATTTACTACAAAATATTTTAATATTTAAGTCAACTAAAATACTGTCATGAAACTCTCATGAAAACTTTTGTTTGTTTCTCAATTTGAACTTTTTATAGTACTTTAAATTTAAAAATATTTTAAAGGAATTATATTTACTACAAAATATTTATAATTCATATTACAATTCAAGAATGAAATTCAACTTCCGCTTTAAAACCTGCCTAAAATAAAACTCGCAAGCAAAACTTTCTTCTGCTGCTTGGTCTTTACTTTTTATGGCACTTTCGATGTGGTCAATTTGATCGTAATTTTGTGGATAAACACCTGGCTACCTGTGTATGTCCTTTTTATGTTCTCTCAACAAATTTATAAGTTTTAATTGTGTCTGCGACAAGACGAAATTCCAGCCAGCGCCTGCCAACACCAAAAAGCATTTCCAAGCAATTAAACCCAAAACAATTTTGACTAGAAATTTGCTTAATCCACCCAAACCACACAAATACATACACTGGAACACTCGCACATTCACATGTGAGCAAATATTTTAATTTGTATTTATTTTAATGCTCGAACGCCTTCAACAATTTGCCAGGCGTAAAACCCACATCGCAACCGGATCCCAGCTCAATTCCTTTTTCTTCCCCTTCCCATAGGCAAACAGTAGCCTTTAGGGCCACAAAATGCAAGGAAATTCCTTTTGAGCGCATGGTCAAATGATTTCCAGCTATTCTTTTAATGTTCTACTGCTGCTTTGGCTTCACTCTTTCCCCCACCTCAGGCTCAGCGCCTCAAGTTATGCACCAAGTTTTTGGTGGTTAGCCAACGACAAACAAAAATGCCAGCCTACAATTTTTTTCCTGGCTTTGCTTTGCACTGCAAACGCCTCACACTTGGCCATCAAATAAACTTTAATGGCCGTGTTAATAATCATAAAATTTCATTAAATTACCCAGCTAAATAGACAAACAACAAAAAAATCAAGGGTGCAAGAGGCAGTCAAATGAGGCATTATCAAAATATTCGCTTTAAAGAAAATAAAGACAAGTTTGTTCTCTTGAGTGTGGGGGAAGGGGAATGCGAAGCCTGTGAAACAATTCAATTACGTTGTAAAATGTCTAACTACACAGTCTGAGTGCGAGGCTGTGTGTGACGTCTAATAAAGTTTCATTTTATAGACCTGCCAGCACTTCTTGCAGAAGGCAACAATTGGCGAAGCTCGAACCACAGCCGTAGCAGTCTTTTGAGGCATAACTTGTGCTCATCACAGTGACCTCAGGCTACCATAGCTAGTGTTATTGTTGTTGTTGTTGTTGTTGCATTCTGCAGCCATTTTCACAAGTTTAGTTGGAAATTGAAAGCATTGCTGTGGTCAGTGTCTTTGTCGTTTTTCTTGCCCCGGCAAATTCTTCAGAATTACTTTTACAGTTTCTCTGGCATGTTGTAGTTGTTGTTGCTGTTGTCGTTGTTGTTGTTACAGCTGTCCGAAAAGGCGCACTAAACACTAAATAAAATTTTAGTTTTCAACTGCACACACATACGCAGAGAGGACAATGCGGCAATGTCCTTGGGCATATGTGTGTGTGTGTGTGCGAGCTTACTTCACTCTTGTGACTCTCTGCCATATTGAACGAAGATTTATTGCAGTGCCAGTGTGTCCAAGTGGAAATAAATCAAATAATTTTCCATGTGGAAAAATTTCGAGCTCACAGCTGAAAGGAAAAAACTACAAAAAAAATGAAACAAAAAAAAACGAACTGCAAATTAAAAACAACAAAAAGAAGACAGAGAGGAAGCGAGAGAGAGAGAGAGAGAGAGGAAAACACAACCAAAAGTCAAGTGAGCCACAAATTCTCGGGCAAAACGAGTGCAAGCAGCTGCTAGTAAGGCTCATTGTGTAATTTACTCATTATGCAAGCACACAGCATGTGTTTGTGTGTGTGTGTGAAAGAGTCTTAGTGCCTGCGCTTGAAAGTGCGCTACGAAAAGTGCAGACTCGCCGCCGCCTGCCCTGCTGACATGCCTGGCAGGCCCAATGTTTGCTCATTTTACATACAAACAAAACAACAGCAGCAACAACAGCAACAACAACAACAACTACATCATGGGAGTCATTTAGCCTGCATATGCATGAGCAGCCCTCTGGCCAGTTTTTGGCTCGGTCGCTCCACTCTGAACACTGAACACTGAACTCTGCTCTCTGCTGTCCTCTGCACTGCGCCGCTGTATTTTTATATTAGCGCACACACATTGCGCATACGCCCCGTGCGCCCTTGCACACATTACCTAACTGTCATTGTCCAGAAATTAACGAAAATATATGTACGAGAATATACGTAAGTATCTGAAGAGTGTACACAAACATATTCACGCTGAAGGCTAAAGGCGCCGCGCTGCAAGTTTTCAACTCTGACCGAAAATGGGCAAACACAGCACAGAGTAAAAGCTACACAAAAATAAAAAAAAATAGAAGAAAACTTTTGCATTTCCTCGTACTAATGTATGTTAATTACAGGGGGATTTTCCATGCAGAGGATTTGCATTTTAATTTATGCACCGAAAAATTTGCGTTTTGTTTCTGTTTTCTTCTTTTCATTTTTGCATTCTCAACAAACAAAACAAAATAACTCGAGAGAGAGAGCAGCGAAAACGACAACAACAAAATAAAAACATATACATATGTATGTAATACCTCAAATGAGAAGTTACAGTGCAATCAACTGTTAGAGTGTGTGTGTATTGGGGCACTTCATTATATTGCCGGTAAAAGTGGACGACGCGACGGTGTGGCAAAAAAAAGAAGGAAAAATTATATTTATACTTGAAGGACTGCAAATAAGTCTGAGCTGTAAATAAGTAAGTCAAGTGCTTGACCGTTAATATATATAAAAACATTATTTTTTAATTGCTTCAAATTCGTGTGCAATTGCGAAAGTTTTATGGTGCTGAGGTGCACTTTTTCACACGTACAAGAAATAAAAATATACTTCTTTCTTTTTTCATTCATGCCAAGAAAAACGTTAAAAAGCCTTTCGCTTGAAAATTTACTATGGCTTTATTAAGTTATATAAAAGAACTCATAAAAAAATATCAAAGACTTCCCTGATGTTCACAAAATTAAGTACTTTTTTATGTCCGACAAATTATTTTAAATAAAAAAGTAGTCGGAATATCATCGAAAGACCATTTTAATATAAACTAATATTAAATTAAATATGCCAGCCTTCAACTTTGTCATCTTTGATGATCAGAGAACTGAGCGCGCAAATCTGCAAAATTAGCAGAGAGGAGAACAGTCTTGGAGATTAGATGGCGCCCTTGTTCAATTAAATTAATACAAAGCCAAAGTACACGCATTAATGCTAAGTAGCTACACCCACACACACACACACCACACCACAGTACACGTTGAGGCGGGGCAAGCTGTAAAGGAGAGAGGTTAATTGGAAGGAGTGGCAATCTGAGCAAAGCCTATGAAGAGCAGCCAACTTAAGCAATGGAATTTGAGCACAGGCAACTGCTAACCAGCTAAGTTGGAGGAGATACTACACAAGCAGGTGCAAAGTGGAGAGGAGGAGGAGGAGGTGAAGGTGGCAATGAATGTGCCTCCCAGTGTGTGTGTGTTGGTTAAGCGTCTTACTCAGGTATTTATGTATTTACATTGTGAATATTTAATGGAGATATGCGACGGATTACAACAACTAGTTGGCTGGTTGCCATTGCGTATTGGGGTTTGTTTGCCAGTGTGTGTGTTTGTTGGTGTAGGTGTGTGTGAGCGTGTGTAGAAAAATGACACACTCCAAATCCAACTAAAAGAGAATATTTAAGCAATCAACAACAACTAACGAAACGAAAGAACAACATACGAGAGAGAAAACTGAAAGCTCACTCTTTATTTCACTTTAATGAATATTGCATAGCCAAAAGGCGCGCTTGCTGCAATGTGCCCGAAATGAAAAAGCGGAAAATGCTAAAAGCGAATGGCAAATATAATATTCCTCCAGCCTCCGGCTGTCAACCTTCCAGCCTGCCAGCTTGCCAGGGCAGAGAGAGTGGCCTACGGCTTTAAATCATTCAAGCGTTATTTTTATGGCTCGAACCAGACACAAAATTCAGTTTCAGTCTCCAGACTCAGTTTGCAGTGAGTGCTTCTAACTATTTAAAAACGAACTCAAAAAAATAAAAGAGAAGCAATTTTTTAGTTAATTAAACGACAAAGCAAATGCCGGCGACTCGAATGCCCTTTGGCGTCTTGGCTGCAGAATACAGCTGTTTATAAAGTTGGGTCACAGTTAACTGCAGAGCAGGTCAAGCTTAATTTTAGTTAGTCCTTACAATTTCCAACAAATTTCGATTAAAAACTGTGTTGCCATGATCGATTTGTAAGTTGCACATTACTTTTTCAGCAGCAACTTTTTCCGTTCAAAATTCTAAAAAAAAGTTGAACTTTTATTTATTTTAGTATCCATTAAAAACTAAGTTGCTATGATCGATTTATAAAGTGCACAATCATTTTTTTGTCGCAATTTTTCTTATTCAAAATTTCTTACCCTGACTGCATAGCTCTTTATTGAGTTGAGTTATAATCAATTGCCAGCTGCAGGAGCAAGTCAAGCTGTAGCTTAGCTTTTAGTCTTTCAAATGCTTAGCAAGAATATTAAACTTTAATTCATTGTTTTTAATAAAAACGATGTTGTAATGATCGATGCATAAAGCACACATTACTTTTTCAGTGGCAACTTTTTCCAATGAACATTTTGCACCCTGGCTGCAGTTCGCTTTATGGAGCTCAAGCTTTCGGTTAGATAGTCCTTAAAATGTACAGCTAAAGAACTGGTTTTTTATTTATTTTTTATGGATTAAAAACCGTATTGCAATTATCGATTTACACTTTTCTAGAGCAACTTTTTCAATTCAAAAATCCAACTTCATTTTCCTTGAACCCATTCGAAGTTAGCAAGATATCCTGCTGCGATCGTTGCGTGCCGTCAAGTTTATGTGTCTGAAATGCGCCATATAATCAATGTTAATGAATTTTAATGGCTGCCAGCTTTATCTGTTTGTGTGGCCACACTTAAAGCTAATGAGGCCATAGAGCTGGCGAGAAAATGCAAATGGGAAAATTGCACAACATTGTTAACAATTTGTGCTGTTGCTGCTTTTGCTTTTGCTTTTGCTGCTGCTCGTTTTTGCACATTTGTCGCAATTCGTTTATCCTCTTATTTATATTTGCACTAATTTACAGTAAGCAGTTTTAGCTTTCGCCCCATGTTTGTTATTAACAATGGCGTAATCATCGTTTTGTTGTTTTCTTCCTTTTTTTTTTTTGTTGGGCAGGGTCTTGCCCCAAACGCTTTTCATGCTCTAATTAAGTGCAGTTACTCTAATGAGCAAAAATTGCAAACAGCAAACAAAAAAAAAGATGACAACAAAAAACTGTCCCAAAAGCTGTAACAGTTGCAGCCACAGTTCCGTGAAAGACGCGACCGTGCGTGAAAACTTTATTCCTTGGCAGAGAAAAAAAACCAGATAAAGATAGTGCTTGTGGTTTGGCCTCATTGAAGTTTTGTTTTTTTTTGCTAAGCTTCATATAAATCTGCAGTATACTTATACTATATATACAGATATAGTTGCTGCGCCCTCTAACTGTGTTTGGTCATCCATTTGTCTATGCAAAATTTGTGTCGCTCATTAGTGCAATTTGCATGCATGACAGCAAATTGAGGCCCAGTTTCGAAGCCAGCAGCCGTGTCCATCTATCTGTCCAGCTATCCAGATATCCTGGCAGCCGTTCACAATAAATGCATACTCAGTTTACCAGCAGCAGACACACACATACAGTTATAGATACAGATAGAGAAACAAATGCTATTGCATTTAGCTGCTGCTACGTTCATCAAATGCAGCACACGAGACTCACTCCTGTCTCATTCCTTGTCGCTTGTCCAATTCAAATACGATGTGTGTTTTATTTCGTATTTCGAAGCTATGCAATTGTTAGTGTTGCTGTTGTTGTTTCGCATCTCCATTGCAGGCTGGGCCCTCTGGCTTGACCGATCCTATTCGAATGCTGTCCAGATTCGGCGACACTAAGTAAACAATGGCGCAGCTGTGGTGCAGCATAACACACACAAACACACACACGACGACGACGACGACGACGTTTGCCCATTGGCCTGTCTGCGCTGCAGGCTTTGCAAATATGCAAATGTATCTGCTGCATTCGTCTCGTCTCCCCTTCGTCTATATTCGATAACATTTCGAGCTCAGCGTCACATGCAGATAAAACACAAAACATTCCGAATTAGTAGTCGAAAAAAGCAGCAGGAACAGCAGCAACCATTTTTCCAAAAACCAAATTCATTTTCAATTAAGGACATTTCTGCATATCGACAGAGTGTCGCTTTCTCTCTCTCTCTCTTTCCCTACGCCTAATGCATTCTGTGTTGTGTAGTTGTTGGTGCTAAATATATTACGTATACGTATTGGATATGTACTATGTATATAGTTTTTGGCAATTTACAGTCGCCGCTGTTGACACTCGCCAGCCAGCCAGCCAGCCATATTGCCAGGGTGTCAGAATGTGGTCAAAATGCCAATTGCAAAACAATTGCATTTTGGTTACTTTGCTCTTAAATCCGGAATTTCGATGGCAGCCAACTAACCAACATTGCGACGGCTTCCGATGACACTCTGAAACGGGCGTTTGCTGCTAACTGCTTGGCTGCTCAAACAAAAAAGACCGAATGGACTTTCTCGCTCTCTCTCTCTCGCTCTCTCTCTATTTATCTCTCTATGCTGCAAAGACAATAAAACGTTAGCAGCCTGAGCTTAAAAGCAAAATATTGTAGAGCAATGTTGTGTGTGTGTGTGTATAAATCTCCTGCTGCATTGCGTGAATTTCATTTCGCACTCGATTTTCCTTTATTTTTTTGTTTAGTTTCTGCTATGTTACAGTTGCTGTTATTCTACATAGTTGTTGTTGTTGTTTTTGTGGCTATGCAATGGTCAAATTTTTAGACGACAAGCATTTTTGACATATTCCGCAATGAAATACTCACTCGCCTAGCTGCAAAACAAAAACCGAAAAAGCAATTAAATTGCACACTCTCAAATGCAACAGAAAACAACACCAATCAAACACACACACACACACTCACACACACAAATAAAAGCACTAAGCAACAATATTAAATAGTTTCAAAACAAGTAGAAAGAAAACGACACAAAACAAAAAAAGAATCCTTCAAACACACACATACACAAACAAACGCACACATTGAAATGCAAATGTGGCGTTGCTAAATTGCATATGACATGCAAATACGTTTAATTTCAAAAACTAAACTAATAAAAGCAACTGCCACACACTCGTCCACACTCATTTCAAATTCTGCCGTTGAGATTCTTTTTTTCGTTCTTTATTCTCGTTTCGTTTTTTTCTTTTTTGCACTTTTTTTGTGTGTTTGGTGCACAAAATAAGCAATCGAAATGCATTTTGCGCAAATTTGAAAAGTTAAATAAAAATAGAGAAATTTTTGTTTGCATTGCAGTGCAATTAAAGCACTGTGTAAATACAAAATAGATATCAGATTAGAGTTGTCGTAGCCAAGCACAAAGTAAAGCCATCTCTGCATTAAATATGCATTAAGTAACAGGAGAGTCAAAGGAATATTTTAATGAAATGCTTATTGAAAAACTACATGCAAAACTGTTTGCTTGAGTGAAATGAAATTAAATAAATACAACATCAAAACAAATTATTTTCTCTGGTCTTGTCATTTATTTAGTATAATATTTGTACGCGTCAGTGTTTTAAATAGAATATGCAATCTGGGAATTACATTTAATTAATAAATGTGTTTCTCATAGACCATTTAAAGTTAATATTTCGCATTTACTTACCGAAACATTTTATCTTTAAATAAAGTAAATTCATGAAAGTAAGTTCTTAAGTTTTATTTTAATAATTTATTCATTCATTTTGTAAACTAATTTTACTCCTGATTATGTATAACATACATAAAAGTAATTTTAAAGATAAAGTCGATTAAACGATTAATGGCACATATGATAATAACAACAGTATCAATAGTATTACTCCTCAACATTTGCTTGTTCAGTTCAAAATTGTAGAAGTTATTATTATTATTAGCTATTTAATTATATTTACATATTGGCTGACAATCTAGTATATTTCAATACTCCATCGTATTATTTGTAGTACTATATAAATATTCCAAATATACCATTAGGTATATGTTATTTTAGTATTTTTATAGTAACCAAATTTCATTTTCGTTCATTAAAAATGTGTAACTGACAATCTAGTATATTTCACTACTCCATGGTATGAAGTACTATATAACTATACCAAATATAGTCTTAAGTATATTTTAGTATTTTTATAGGAACTTAATTTCTTTTTCGTTCATTAAAAATGTGTAACTGACAATCTAGTATATTTCAGTACTCCATGGTATTAATTAAGTACTATATAAATATACCAAATATAGCGTTAAATATATTTTAGTATTTTTATAGTAACTTAATTTCTTTTTCGTTCATTAAAAATGTGTGTCGAGCACACTCGATTGTAGATTTCTTACTTGTTAATATTAATTTAATACCTCAAGTTGTTTATGTTAAACATATTCATGTATTTTAAAGATATATTTTTCTAAATTCAATTCAATTTATAAGTATGTGTTCTATTCATTGTATACACTATTCTTTAAGTAATTCTTTTGAAATCTATACCTTTAGCATAGTAATGACGACTATGAGTTGGCAAATAAATTGAGTGGGAATGCAAGGCGTACTATTGATAGCAGATTGCATCTGTTGGCAATACAAAACTAAGGCAACATGTAGAAAATTACAAGGAAATGATGCGCAAAATATTTCAATACGAAATGATAAATACATATTGTAGCTGAGTAGAGAAGCGGGTATCTAACATTTCCTTGCGCTCAATATGGACGTGCTGCTCTCACAAGCAACTGTCCTGAGCAACAATACACGCGGGTATCATATAAGCACACACACACTTACACTCGCACACAGACACATAGAGATACGGTTACATGCTTGGCAGTTAAAAGCGGCAACAAAAGAAATCGCACATTTCAACGTTTTGAATTTGAAAAAAGGATATTTTTCACATTATAATAAGAAATGAGGCTGAGGACGCGCGGCGCATGTTATGACCTCGTCCCTAGCTCCTTGCCACAGTGCTTCTATTTCACTCTTTACGTTTCTATCTCTCTCTATCGCTAGCTGCCTTTGGTAGCCACTTTAAAATGCAGAACAGCTGAAAAATCATATAAACACAAATAATAAAATCGACAATTTGGCAAGAGGCGCACGCACATCTACATCTTATCCTTGTATCCATTCGACCGGGGTGTGTGTGCGTGTCTGTGTATATCCGTGAGTGTGTATGTGTGTGTGTGCAATGAGCACATAACTGCAAATGTACTAGCAACAAAACGTGCGGCGATTTTGTAAAAAGTCCAAATAAGCAAAAGGGGTTAATTTTCCATCTCATCCTCTGCACAACAAAAAAATGTTATTTCGAGTTTATTTTCTTTCACAACTTGGCGACTTGACGACGCCCCAAATATGACCATAGCCAAAGCCAAGCCTTAGAGTATATTGTGGCCGTAACTTGAGAGAATAATCCAACGATTTAATAGTGCAACTAATCCGTTTAGTGGAACCAATAAACTGCAGAAAGCAGAGTGAGAATTTTAGCTCAGCAGTTGCAAAAAGAATTCAGCTTGAAAAACATGTATTTTAATGGCGTTATTTTATTGATGCTGATGCCAGCAATCTTTGCCGATGAGGAGCTACCCGAACGAGATCTTATACAACCACGAATCTTTCATGGCAAACCCATAAGTCTAAGAACTCTAGGAGGCTATGCTGTGCAAATCTATCGTGGTTCAACACTGGTGTGCACTGGCACTTTGTTGAGCAAAAATCACATTCTGACGGCAGCACATTGCTTTGAGAGGGCAAATTTCACGGACTTTTATGTGGTTGCTGGCGAAAATGATCAGGTAGACTTTTACTTTGAGGAGGATCGAAACTATGTGATAAAGGGAAAGCGACATCCAGACTACAATAAATTACAATTCATTGGCGACATTGCCGTTGTCAAAGTGCGGTATCCCATAAGAGGACGCGGCACTGGCTACATGAATCTCTGCAGTCGTTTGATGTCCGCTGGCAACATGGTCACAGTCTCTGGCTGGGGAGCTAGTGAAAACCAAAGGAACCACAACGAGCTGCGCACAATGCGTATTCCAATTGTTGCAAAGCCCGAGTGTAACGAGAAGATGGCCATAAAGTTACCGGTGAATGTGATCTGTGCCTCCAACTATAAGAAGAGCACTCTGTGCAACGGTGACTCAGGTGGACCGATGATCTTCAATGGTGAAGTTTGTGGCGTTAGCACGTGGACCTTTGAATGTGGTAATACAATCAAACCTGACATTTTCATGAGTGTCTACGTGTATCGGGATTTTATAAACAAAGCAATGGATGAGATGGGAGATTGATTGAGAGTGTAGAGGATTATGAAATTTACATGAATATACAAAAGTGAATATCTTACCATTGACAAGATTTTAAATTGTGAATAAAGAAATATTTTATATTGCAGAAAACTCATCAAAAATAAAGCAAAGTACCAATCACTTTGAATAAACCTTACTGATAATGTGACTTTGAATTTTTGGTAAAATAAAAATTAATACATTTCCTATAATTTCTGTTTTGATTACAAATGAAGCTCAGTATTTAGAATTCTCTAAAACTGCGATCTTTAAGAAATTTGATTTGAAGTTTTAAGAAAACTAATACAAACGTTTAAAGCTTTGTAAAAATATAGATTACATTATTATACTATATTGATCATTTAAATTTATTTAATCATAATGACTATTGATTGCAAAAAAAAAAAAATATTTTAATTTTTGTTATATTATTTATATTATTATGAATTGTTATTTATTTATTATTATTATTATTTTATCATATTATTATGAATTTTTATTTGTCCAGAAACAAAACATTTTACTGATATTAGAATTGCCTTAAAAAGAAATGAAACGAAACAAAATTATAATAAGATTCTCATTATAAGTTTCTGTTCTAGTTAATGAAAGAAAGTGATTTGCGTTCCAACTTGTTTTTGGTATTATAGAAAATACTATTATTTACGGTTCATTTACAAGTCTTTCAATTCTATTACCTTTCTTAAGTGATCTCACTGAACCTTGTGAAATTAAAGTTTCCGTTTGTTGAAATTTTACATCGCGTGTAGAATTGAAAGCTAATTCTCTACACTTAAATCAGTAACACGCTAAACCAGCTGCGCTCTTTCTCGGCTCTCTTACGCTCTCGCTCACGCGCTCTCTTTCGCTTTGGCGCTCGCTCTCCACTCTCTCTGTGCTTTGGGTCTTCCAATGCGCTGCCAAGCATGAAGAACATGAGAGAAACACGTATGCGGCGGCTGCAGCGAACGAAGAAAGAATGAATGAAAGCAAAGGGGGAAAACAAGCAATAACAAAACCGCAAAAGCAATGAAAAATTTCTTTAAAAACCTGCCGGCCGCAGCGATTTCCAACTATTCCAGGCGGGTTTCCATATCACGTTCTCGTTCTAGCTGTTGTTGTTGTTGTTTGTGTCTTGCTGTGATTGTGTTGTTGCCGATAATAAATGCTGTTGCTGCCTTTTGCAGCTTGTCACACTTTTGCAAGCGTTTTTATCAGTCAACTATTTGGTTCTCCGCTCTCCACTCTTTTCTTCTCTCTGCTGCTGGCGCTGCCATTTGCTGTCTCGCTCGCCCGCATAGAAAAATGCGCAAAGCGCAACTAATGCTGACACGGCCCCGCTTTCACCCGTCCCCTTCCCCTCGCATCACTCAATCTCTCTCTCTCTGTCTCGCACTTCCACAAACCCCACTCAGTGGGTCGCTCACTATTTGTGGCTGTGGCCGATTTCAGTGCACGTTGGATTCTCGACGCGAGCGCGCGCCGATCACTCAAAGCATAACCCGTACCCGTACCTGATTATTTATTTTGAGTGTTATTCGTATACCCTCTGTTTACGTGTACGTGTGTGTGTGTGTGTTAGTGTGTGCATACATATTTGACTTGTGATTAAAAGTCAGTTGACCATCGACAAGATCATCAACTCTTGATCATCGTGACCTTTAGCAAAGTCTACGACAAGCGCCAATCGATATGAGGGAAATTGTGCATCTACAGGCTGGCCAATGCGGCAATCAAATCGGTTCAAAGGTGCGTATAATTAATATTCAATTAGTGTACCACATTTTGACGCCCCCTTTGGGCCCAAAGTACATGTGTTCTTTTTGTTTCTTTTTTCTATTTTTTCACCATATTCCTAACCTCACATGTTTAATTATAAAACAGAATGAACTAAATGCGCTCACGCTCACAGCGTGTCGCTATCTCACCGTCTCCCTCGCGCCGGGAGAGAAGAGTGCTCTCTGTTTGGACTGCTCTCTGGTTTAGATTGTTGTGTGTTGTTGTCGGCAGTGGATATTAAAAGAGGTGGCGCTTTGGGGGAAACTATAAAACTGCAAACAATACATCAACTGACGCAACTAAGCGAACAGAAAGTTGAAATTTTTTGTTCAGTTTTCATATCTTATCATGCTAATGATATCAGCTGCCAGAACTTAATACATTTTAAAGCATTAAACTGTCATAGCCAAATAGGAAACTAAGCCCAGTGTCCACTTCTAGTGCTTAAATAGAAATTTGTTTTTTTTTTGTGGTAACTTTGAAGTGGAACTTGTAGCAAGATGTGAATCAGTTAATCTGAAGGCTTGTTGTTGATCTTGAATCTGCTTAGCATAGCTAATTTACAATTGTAATGGATACACACACAAGGCTTTTTGGCCAACAGTTTAACGGCGTTTATGTATTTCAACACTTTTACGAAGGTTTTATTGCCAACAGTTAAAGTTTTTTATTTTTATAGAGCACAGCTAAGATCTCTGATTCCAGCTTTCAGCCATTTGCCCTTTACACTTGACTAAATTTACAGCAAACTCGTTGTTTTATGTTTTCTCTACGCTCATTTCTGAACAACATCAGTTAATTGAGTAAATTCGTTTAGTGAAGAATTCTCTATACAACACATAATTAAGAGCTGCACGAATTTGTTTTGTATCTTTCGGTTCATCAATTGTAACTTTGATTGTTCAGTGTACAATGTTTTCGATGACGCATTCAACATAGTTTTCTTGCTCTTTCTCTCTCTCTCTCTATCTGTGCCTTGAGTACAGGTTCTTATCAAGCTCACTTTGTAGTTAGCCAAGTGCCGGTCTCCCTCCCTCCGCTCCTCTAACACCTTTCCACTGTGTACAGCTGACTGTAATCAGCATGTTTACAATTTACGGGTACATAAGATGAAGTCATAAATATTTAAGTGTTCATATCGCGCATAGACAAAAATAGGCATTACATACGATGTTGAGTTATGTCGCATCGACCCACTTTACGCTGACAAAAGCTGCCCACTTTTGCACTCCAAAATGACGCATGCTTGCAGCCAATTAAAGGCATTGAAATGAAAACATTACGTTACTTTATTCTAGGCCTCGCCCATCCCAAAACATAGAAATAACAAAAAAAAATGAAATCTCCCCAACTCGGTGCCCCATTCTAAGCTAATTTAGCGCATTAATGTTAACTCGCACAATTTACCCCACCATGGAAAATCCAGAGAAAAGCACCAACAACGCAGTCGTTGACGTTTGACACAGTTTTTTTTTATATATTTTTCTCTTCTTTTTTTTTTTGTTTTTGTTTCTTCTTTTCCCAGCGCCGTTTTCTCCACACATTACCCCATCTGCATATTTGGTTTCATTTTGCTGTTGTTGTTGCTTTTGCTTTTTCCCTGACTCGACTTTTTACACGCTTTTCCACTTCAATTTTATGTAAACATATTTTAAAGCTCTTTTTTGCGTGTTACCAAGTTAATTAGGCCGCACTTTACAATGACAAAGCCATGGCCTATCCCATCACATTTTTTTATGTTCCCATTTCACTTACATTACATTAGTGTCTTGTTGTGCTTTATTCCACGAAGGATCAGCTCATATTTTTCAAGTTTATGCACAGTTGTTGTATGACACATCTGATTAACAAAAAAAACCTCCTCCTAGCCTTTGGTTGTTAGCATTAAATTTTACTGTAATAATATCATCGAGCATATTTCGCTTGAAGCATTATTTATTTATTTACATATAAATTTTGCTCATGTTCAGTCGATATTATTTTGTAATTTAATTGAATGTCCATTTCTGATTAATTGGCTGTCAGTGTGAATTATTGTTTGTACGCTAAAATAAATAAATAATAAATATGCAAAAGTGCATGCGTCGCACAAAAATAAGCTCGCTAAATAGACAAATTTATGCACAGCAGCAAAAGCATAGTTTTTACCCATAAAATTCACTCTTTTTTTTGTTATATACGAATACGTATTTATATTTTAAATCAATTGCTCTGGTGATAAAGAAACAACGGATAAATTGGAGCAGAAAAAAAATTGAAATCAGCTTTCAATGCTGATTTTCCCAAAATATATGTGAAAAAAACGTTGTCAAATGGTTTTAAATCATAAATTAATAGAATGAGATTGTTGAATAAATAAGGCCAACGAGTTTATGAACCAAAGTGGACTATTTTTGTTCGATTTAGCGAATATTATCATAAATAAAATATTGCATGTTAACACTTTAAGAAGCTTTTGCATACGTGTTTAATCTCATTTGCATGAATGTTAAGTTTTTCACTCGATGCCAATTGAATTCCAGATTAAAGTCACTTTAAAGATATTTAAGAAGCATTTCTTATATAAGCTTTAATCCTATTTACATCCCTTCGACTCTTTCATCATATTTGACAATTTTATTCACTTTAAGGGAGCATCCTTCATGCATTTCTAATTCCATATATCAACCCTCTTGAGGTCGTTTATTTGCAGACACATTTTGCGCTTTAATTTTGCAATATGGCCGTAAGTCTTCCTGCACAGAAATTGATCACCCACACACACACACACACACAGACGAACACATTTAGGCGTGCATAAAACTCATGCTTGGATATTTCGCAACGGCCTGCAGCGAACGCTTTTTTCATTATTTACATAAACCTAATTTTCCCTAAATCATTTTGTGAACAATAACAGGGAAAATCTATTTACGGCATGCCGTCTTCGCCCTTAATTCAAACACTGTCCTCCAACCCCGCCACCAAAAATGCGAAACGATGGCAGCATGCAAGCAAAGAACCAAGGAAATGGATATGGGAAAAGAGTATGGAAAAAAGTGTGGAGCAAAATTTATAGACGAGTGCAACGATGTCATGCTTTGAGCGATATACCAACAGACAAAAGTAAAAGACTTGGAGATACTCTTCTTAAAGAATCTTAACTGTTGGCTTCACTTTCTTCTATATACTGATACTAAGAGAATCTTTAGAGAATCTTAGAGAATCTTTACTGCTAGCTTCACTTCCTTCTATATACTCTACTCCCTCAATAAACAGGGTATCACAATGCCAAAACGCAAGCAACGGACAATAAAATTAAAGAGTTTGAAAAGCCAGCGAAAGCAAAGGAGCCAACATGGCGTATACGCTATGCAAATGTGGGCGTGTGTTTGTGTTTGTGAGCTATGTGCACCGCCTTAGGATACATTTATTTAGCTTTAGCTTTATCTTACAAGTATAATAGCAAGGCATCATCGCAACGCCAAAAATAATGCACAAAATTGAATTATCGATAACGTTGGCAACTATCGCAGCTATAATTTCTTTATGGTTACACGTTGCACACGAACAACGATACAAAAAAAAAAAAAAAAAAAAAATGGAGAAGGCAATGCCATGGTTGGCATGTGGTTCATGTTGTAGGTCTGACAGGTTAGTGGCGTCGTTGTCGTGGTTGTTAATGCAGTTGATGGTATGCAAATGCAATACACAAGAGTTTTGTCGGTGTGCCTTTGACGATAACGATGATGATGATGTAAACAACAAGCGACCTTTGATAACTTTATTGGCATATATGCACAAATCTATGACCAAAGGACTTATGTAAAAGGAATTGAATATGAATTGAAATCTACATTCAACTTGGTTTTTTTACGCTACTAAAGAGCTCTTTTAATATTTAAGCTATATAATATTGAATACCTAATTACTTCTTGACATTTGAATTCAATGGTCTTTTCTTTACCAACTCTTTACCTATACTATCCAATATTACATATCTAATCATCTCTTCACACTAAGTTTAAAACCTAAACTATTATATATTTAATGCCTAATCATATCTTTTCATTTGACTTTGCTTTGTCAACTCAAGAGATATTTTACGCTAACTTTAATAGCTAAACTATCATTTATTGTATTACATGCACTTCTTGTATTACATGCATATTCTTTTTTTTAAGAAACTTTTGCACCTGTAAAAGTATGCAAATAAATATATATTGTAATAGTAAAACACACAACAACCAAAGCGTTAAAATATACAATTTTGGAAAATCATTTTCAATTTACATAAAAATACGTTTATGCATACAAAATGAAGTTTACACAAAATGGCACACCCACTGCGTGCCCTAGCTCTAAAAAATAGTAAAGGGCGGACGCACATCCCGCGGCTGCATCGCTTCGTTGCACAAACTGATTATGAATAAACAACACGCGCATTTTTTAAATAAATATTACATATTATCCCCCCCTCACCCGTCTTTCTCTCGCTCTCTTTTTGAGCTTCGATACACCCGAATGCTGCCACATGCAAATTTGCTGCCACATGCATGAGTTCAAGATGCTTTAGTTTCACATTAGCAGCAGAGAGAAGTGAAGAGAATGTGTGTGTGTGTGTGTGTTGCACATGATTTGGCGTACACAGCTGTCTTGTTGCTGCAAAAACAAACAAACACAACCACAACCCCATAAGTGCAACACTTGTGGCCATAGATAAGCCGCTTGCAACACCACTGTGCCACAACCTGGCTAACGGCAGACACCGTCGACGTCGATGCCGATGGTCGACAGTCGACAAATGGCTGGGAGGCTTTTTGTTACTTATTTATTTAACACTTTTAAAAAGCATTCCACTCTTTTGCTCATTAATTTCTCATGTTGCCTCTTAATGCATCGGCCGCGCTGCAACCTTTGCAACCTCTGTTGAAAGCTGCCCAGCGATGCCACCTCTTGACATTCGAGCCGAACCGAGCCGAGCCCTGGCATATGTTTCATTATCATTATCATTGTTATTTCCGTTTTTTTCAGCATTCGTTTGTTTTTTGTGCATTTTCAATTACTTTGGTAATTTTATATTATTGAAATTGCATGCCACAAATTGTAATTATGCTTTGCCCCATTCCGACAATACGCACTCAGAGAAAGAGAGAGTTCTACCTGAAATATGTTGCGCTTTTGTAATCTGGTATTTACGAAATAAATAAAGCAATAATATGTTCGAATGCTTTGACAAAATGCGAAACGACGAGACTAATATCCTTGAATACATTTTATGTTGTATATTAGGTAGAAAATAGTAAATAAAAATACTGAATAAGTGCTGAATACCAATAAACATACACAAATTGGAGAAGTAACTAATCATTTTTATTATATTTGTTGTCGTTAGGAATGAATAACGTAGCCCAATTGTTTAAGTAGAAAATACATTTAAAAAAATATTACAAAAATACTAAATAAATACTAATACAAATTGGAAAATTAATGTATAATTTGTGATACTTTTGAAAATGAATATACTAAAAAACAAATTATAACTACTACTAATAAATATATATATATTTGAATAGTACTAAATAATTTGAGGTACTTTTTGTTGTCGTTACCAATGAACAACAAATATATTTTGTTTTAGGTAGAAAATACTAAAATACTACTAACTACTACTACAAATTATAACTACTAAATAATTTGAGGTACTTTTTGTTGTCGTTACCAATGAACAACAAATATATTTTGTTTTAGGTAGAAAATACTAAATATTAATAAATATATAAATTGGAAATGAAATGAATAATGTGTAGTACTTTTGTTGTCTATACACATGAAGAACAAAAATACTAAATAAATACTAAATACTTATACATACATAACATATATACAAATTGGAGCATTAATGAATAATATTACTTTTGAACAATAAATATACTACAAAATTGCTAAACAAATACTAAATAACTACTAAATACTAATGAATATATATGTGATTGAAAATACTAAATAATTTGTGGTACTTTTTGATGTGGTTACCAATATCTTTTTTTGGGTTGAAAATACTAAAAAAAAAATACGAAAAAATATTAAATGAATACCAAATATTAAAAAATATTAAAATAGGAAAATAAATTAATAATTTGTAGTACTTTTGTTGTCTAAACGCATGAAGAATAAAAATACTTAATCAATAAGTAATGAATAATTTATAGAAGTTTTGTTGTCGTTACCAATGAACAACGTTGCAACGGAGTTCAATTTGTTTCCATATGCAACTCCTTTTCAAGCAATTTGTTATATCGAGGGTATGCAAAACGTGTCGCGCAAAAAAAATATAAAAGTATAAAGCTGAAAATACATTTAAAGCTTTCAGGTTTAATTCGGTCTGCATTCTGGTAATTGCACACAAATACCCGTAGTGAGTGGCCAACGTGCAACGTGCAACGCCTGGAGCCTGGGAGAGCGTGTAAATTATGCATGCAATTGTATTGGCAATTACACATTTCCATTTTAGTCTTGCGCCGGTTTTGCGAAAGCGGCGATAAGCAGGCAACAGAAAATAACTTTGAGCCGGGCTCGCAGAGGCGAGATAATGCTGACAGATATTAACCACATGCTGTGTGCGATAGTATACTGAATTTATTGCATAGCGAAACATAATTAACAAAAACAAATCATGGTAAATGCAAATGGGCAAAATACAAAAACAAAAACAATACAACAACAACAACAAGAGAAAAGAATGTAGAGAAAAATAATAATCAAGATTTGTTTTCGGTTTTCCGTTTTTCACATTTTGGTTACGGCTTTTGTTTTGTTTTATTTGCGTAAAATGCGTTGACAAATTGTGCAACCAAACAAGCCAAATGGAATTCCAAAATAAACAAGGTGCGAGAGCGTCATCAAGCAATAAAACAGAGAAAGAGACAAGAGCCAGAGAGAGACAGAGAGAGAGCGAGGGAAGGAAACCTCATTAAAAACCAAATGCGGTCAAAATATTTATCATTTATATATAATCACAAACACACGCTCACACAAATCGCATATGCGACTGTGTGTATCCTTGAAAAATTGGCATCGGTTTTATAATTTATCGCAGGTGAGCAACACACACAATTTTGGCACTAAAGATAGAACCAACCAACCGCCAACTAAACCACAAATAACCAAATGTCCAAAGCGAAATAATTGATCAGCCATAACATTAACAGTTGTTTAGAGCAGCAAATCTATTTGCATTTCTATCGAATTTCATGCGGCCAATTATTTATATTTATCACCTGTGATGGAAAACCATAATTCTTAAATGGTCACATAAAAAACAAAAAAAAAAAGAATAAACATATTTGTTATACAAATTAAGTATTATGGAAATGTTGACTAACAAATCATCTACCAAAATGCAAATAAAATTTTCAATTAGTCAATAAATTTACAATTTTTTGCATAAAAGTTTCTAATTAAAATAAAAAAGAATTCGACAATAAATCCGTTATAATATGGCAATTAATATTAATAAAAATATGGAAAAAGTGAAACAATAAATTGTTAAAGTTTCGTATAAAAGATTCTAATTAAAACAATATTTTACTGATAAGTTGAAACCACTTTTAGAATCACCAAAGATTTGACAAATATATATTCTATAGTACGGGAAATAAAGAAATTCAAAAAAAAAATAATATTTCATTGTTAAACTGAAACCACTTTTAGAATCAACATAGATTTGGCAAATGAATTTTTTAAATTAAGAGAATCTATAAAATAAATCAATCAGACAAAAGTTCTTATAAAAGATTGTTATTAAAATAAAAGTATATAACAATCACCAAGTCCTTAACGAATACCCTTAGCATATTAAAAAAATAAAACAATGAACAATAAGAGCCATAAAAAATGATTACAAATTATATTCCAAACAGCAATTTAACAGTGTTATCGTCGACATTGCAGAATGAAAGTATCTGAGAAATTGACCTTAAATAATGCCTGCTGATATTTGATATTCATGTCGCTTATCTGATGCACTCTCCGTTGATTTAATGACATTTTCAGTCATTAAACTGTACAAAAATAAATTTTATACACAACAAAAACACAAAACAAAAAAAAAACAACAAAATAAACGCATTTTGCAAGCTTATTTGCGTTAATAGCCAGCAGTTATTTATTTCATTTCGCAACCGCGAGGGAAGAGAGATTGAAAAAGCTGACTGAAATATCAATTGTATGGAGAAAAACTCTTTACATGGACCACAACAACATACTTATTTACATGACACATACAAAACCACGTTGATATCATGACAATGGAATTAGGCAAAAAAAAAACACGGAGACAACAAAGCAAAATATGTAAACAGCTGCTGATTTTTTGTTGTGGAAATTTATTGGAAAATCATGAGCTCTCAAAACAAAAGCAATTTAAGAACTAACAATTAATATGTGCAACATCTTTAAACAGTTAATGAAATTTATATCACTATGAATATTTAAGTCTAAACTATATGAAATAATTCGTTTAGATGGAGAGAGGTCAATTTGAATGTACAAATACGCATCAAACTATTTACATATTTGCTTTACAATTTGTTTAGCTCACCTTTTGTCAATAAAGTTCAAATGAGGCCAAAGCCATTCCGATTCCAGACTCCAGACTATGCTGGTTGCTAGTTGCTGGTTGCTGGTTGCTGCCACACTTGCTGCATGTGCCACTTGGAGTGGTTGGGGCCAGCACTTGATGTTTAACGCCACATGAGCCAACATCAGGCTCCGAGTGTGTGTGTGTACACTTCCTGCCCTTGCGCTGTTTATTTATTTAGCTATTGCCGAAACATACTTCAATGTGTATGAAGTTCATATCACTTGCCACATAAATATTATTATTATTACTCTCTCTCTCTCTCTCTCTCACTCTCACTCACCATCGCCTTGGGGGCGAAGCATATGAATAAGTACTCCACGGCAAATGATAAAGTGCAAGTCGGAGTCATTTCTAAGGCTCTAAAAACATATTTTGCGACATGCAAAATGATAGCAAAGACTTTGGCCATTAGTAAATATTATTGTTTGCCACTCGCTCCACCACTTCATCGAGATCTTCCACCCTACAGAATACCTGCTGCAAAAATACTCTATCAACGCTTTCCCTCGAAAGTCAACACAAATCTATGCAAATGTGTCTTGTGATCTGGCCAGCTGTGCTCCAGCTTCAAGCACGCATAATCAAATGGCGGCAATAGCTGCTGGGGATTGGAAGAAATGGAAGGGGAATGACAATGTGCTGGTTACCCGTAATATTAATATTTACCTCGATATACGCAGCACAGCAACAGCAACAACAATAACAACAACAACGACAACAATATAATCGTGGCTGTCACAACACAAGCTGCACATTAGTTAAATCAATAGCAGGCCGACCGACCAAATAAGTATACTATAAATATTTACATATCTAAATCGACAATTATTGAAATCTCAATTGAAATTGTTTGTCAGCCGCGTTCATACCTGCCCATCAACATTTATGTATGTGCCTGTGTGTGTGTGTGTACACAATTGCGTTTGGAATGTTACAAAAAAAAAAACAATTCAACAAAAGCAAATTTCTGCTGCCTGTTTGTTTTTATTTGGTTAAAGCCAAAAAGCAAATTGCTTTAATATTTAAAAACACAATCGCAATGAAAGAAAACGTTTTAAATTATTCAAGAATTTGCAATCAATTTAGTTTCTATTATTATGCGAATTAAGCAGTTGATCTTTAAATCAAATTGTTGTGGCATCAAAAGGAAAAATAATTAAAATATTGTCAATCAAATTAAAAAAAAAGAATTTCAATTCCATTTCCATGAATAGTTGAATATTATTTCCGCAAGTTACGACAATTAAAACATATGCAATCAATTTTGAAAAGAATGCCAAAAATAAATATTAAGATGATTACAGTCTTATGAATAGTTCATCTCTTTACGATTGCAATTAGTAGTTGAACAATGAAATGAATTCTTTTGCCAACAAACAGTTTGACGATGAAATGAATCTTTATTCAATTATTTCCAAAAAGGGGTAGAAATGCATTTCGAATGTCAGCTGCATGAAAAACCAATGCGCATTTATGTTTAATAAAAAAAACAATATAACAGCAGTAGCATCAGCAGCACTAGCAACAACAACAACGATGATAATAATAACAACAATTGTGCAAGCAATGCGCTGATAATGACAATTAGTGGCCACATTTAAATTGATGCACTTGATGAGAAATGCAATTGCAAATGCAGCTGCTGCACACACACAGAAATACACTCATACACATTTGCGCACTCACACATAGACAAAGGGTAATTTACGGTATATGCATTCGGGTAAAAATTACATTTTTTTGCTGGTGAACCGAGCTCGCCTCGAAATTCACACGTTCCGTCAAATTGAGCGCATTCCTCTATCCATGTGTGTGTTTGTGAGTGTGTATGTGTGAGACCCATTCACACACACACACACAGTCATGACTATAAATTGCGAGAGCTGTAGCAATTGATTCATAGCGACGAATTGCATAATTATACCTGGGCTACGCGACGAGGTCAGCCCCAAAAAGTATGCTATGAAATTTGATTGCACTAAACTGTCGCCCCACGACATAAAGCATAAAGCATACAAGCATAAAGGGTTACTCCACATATAGAGAACATTTCCGGGGCCAGATCCTTTTAGTGTTATTACAAAATATACTTATACGTAACGAAACGAAACGAAACGAAGAGGGGGCGTGGCGTGACACGCGCCCAGTTGGCCGTTAGTGTAGTTTGGGGTACAATTCGTTATTTGCGACGCGCGCATATAAATTGCATTTTTGAGCAGCTCAGCCTGCGGCTGCAGATGGTCAGGTTTGTGTGTGCCTTGTTTATAAAAGGTTTCAAATGCTTGGGGTTTTTCTCTTTATCTCTTTCGTTTCTTTTTTTTCTTTTTTTTTTGTCGCATCAAAATGGTTTATGGCCAGCGGCTGCAAAATGTCATCTATCGATGGCGGCCGTTAAGCATTGAGTGTGTTTTGCCATTTTTATTTTATTGCGGCTTATGACTGCGTTTTGACTGGCCAAAGAGACACACACTCTCTCTCTCTCTCCCTCACTCTCTAACTGAGCAAAGCTCATTACGTTAATGGATGTCACACATACAAAAATATATTTGTATTTGTATTTGTTGCTCGACTGCTGAAATTAAAATAAATTGACTTAGTTCACAGCGCGTGCTTTGCATTTAAACACATGCCACGCGCACGCAAATCGCACGGCTTTTCAGGGCATTTGTAAATTGCCAAAGCGTTACAATCCTGTTTATTATTTTATAATTAGTTTCCCCAATAACTTTCAATTAGAATTCAACTCGCCAAACACTCGACTGACATCTAAATCAAAATGTTGCGCATCAACGCCATGCTTGACTTCATCCTATGAAATATGTTTATGCCAAAAAGTGCCTCTGGATTTGTTTTGAGATGCTTTTGCCAAGGGGCACAAGCGCATTAATGATATGCAGCGTATGGAATGTTAATTAGAAATATATTTTTTCCCTTTTATTTTGTGTTTGTAATTTATTCAAGTAATTGCGTATTTGATTATTGTGCAGCTCTTGATTATTATTTTTATTTTTTGTATATTACACATGGTTAAATGCCACTTATTTATTTAATTATGGATTTTAATTGCATTTTTTGTGCTACAGCATTCCGTTTCCAACTGCGCGTGTGTTCTGAATTCAATTAATCTATCATATTACAACTTTAATCAACTAAAGGATCTGTTCAACATTTGTGCTGGGCAAAATATCTTTCGCAATCTTTTTGCCATGATTTATTATTGTTGCAATTGCAATTGCAATTGCACATTTATGCGCTCTGTGTGCGCACGCCGTGAGCACTAAAACGTCAAATTCAATATTCCAATTCAGTTGGCTGGCAATTTGGTGTTCATAGTCGCAGTCGCAGTCGCAATCGCAGTCACAGGATACCCTCCAGTTAAATCTCCAGGGTGCGCTCTTTCGTTCGCTCTCTCTCTCTCAGTCCGTCATCCGGTGCGACATGCACTTCCGTTGCTTTGCGTAGCTCGCATCCTTTGCATCCTCAGCTAACACAAACTAAAATGTCCTTTTGTCTCAACTGAACAAAGCTGCATTCATTTGCCTTCTTTCGTTGCGTTGCGTTGCGTTTCGTTTCGTTTCTGGCCGCAATTAATTTATGCTCGTTTTTTTCTTTGCTTTTTTTGGTGTGTGGTCTCGACTTTGGCGACTTTGCCACTTGACTTTTGCTTGGCTGCTCACCGCCATCGTATTTCGGTTCTTCGTTTTTTGTTTGAACGCTTTGAGAATTTTAATTTTGAATTTCTTTTAAGTGCGAGCCAATGTGCCGCTCTCGGCTCTTCACATTAAAACACAAAAAAAAAAAAAGAAAAAAACCGAAACGATGGCGCCACAAAATGGCAATGGCTGGTAAAATGGCGCCGCTTTGGTCAACGCACATTGCCTTTTGTTTACTTTTAATTTGATCATTTTCTTCCTTGCCTCGTTTTTTTTTTTTCTTCTTTTTTTGCTGGTGAAACTTCTCTAGTTTTCAACTTGTGCGCAATTTTGTAATTAAGCAATTTGACCGCAGCAAAAGTTTCACGCAAATGAAGGCAGCATAATTATTTTTTCCCTTCACTTTTTTTCTGTGTGTTATTGTTTTTTGATGGGTGCGAGTAAAAGTCAAAGAAAGGGCTGGGCTGGGCTCTAGCACCCAGCTACTTTATCGTACCCACCTCAAACTGCTGACACAACGATGTCAGAAGCATGAGCTGATACCCTCAAAAACGTTAAACGGGCAGTCGGACAACTAGACAGCTAAACTCGACCCCTTCAACGCAACTTTGCCATCATTTATAACAACGGCGCTAAAAGTTTTCGTAATATACATATATAATATGCTCTCTATGTTTATGAAAGGAGCAAAAAAAGCATTTCTAAAAATACATCACCTGAAAGGCGAATACTCTATATGATGGAGGCTGTAAGAATTTAGTATTTTGATAAGCTATACAACATTTTTAAACTATTAAAAATAAAAAATATTCCATTTAATGCATTTTGGGAAATAATAATACTTAAATACTAAAAATGATACTTAAATACTAAAAATAATACAAAATACTAATCATAATACTAAATACTAACAATAATATTAAATACTAAAAAATACTAAATACTAAAAATACTAACAAAAATAACCTTTCAAATATTTACATATTTTTAAAGTACTTACATTAAATTGCCAATTATTATTTTATATACTTAAATATGTATATATTTTTATATATTAAAAATTTTTCAAATTTTACACTTTGCTACATAATAATATTTATTTTTGCAGCTCTTACAAATTTGTAAAATTTAAAATTATTTGTATTTCCACATAAAAGCGGCACACACTTTTTTTTAACAAAAGCAGTCTTCCGCTTTGTTACCAAAGTGAAATGTCCTGTGGCAGAGTATGCAGAAAAGCATAGCAAAAATGAAAAAAGAAAGAAAAGTGTAGCACCCTTTTGGGAGCTGAGCTGGCACTCGATGCCAGGAGCAAGCAAACAGACCGAAAGTAGTCAAAAGAAAAACGCTTATCTGCAATTGGCTTGACTAAAATATACGAACGAAACATATTTAAATTTCCCCACAGGCAACAAGTGCCAGGACAACAACCAGGACGAAAGTCAGTCAACATGCGGGTGTCTCATACACACACACACACAAACGCACAGCAAGACTAACAAGCAAACAAACAAATACGAATACAAGTTGAAGCGTATGCAAATCAAAGTTATTGTCAGGCCAAAAGTGTCTACCGATGCGTACAATTGAGTGTCATATTTCCAGTTTGTTATGTATGCAAAAGGGAGCAGCAGCAGCAACTCGGCTAAAGCAGGGTTAATACACACACACACACACACATTTCGGGAGAAAGGGAACTTTCATGCGAGGGACAACTTTTAGCAAGGCCAAACTCGAGTCAAAACTTTTGTCGGCCAGCTTCTAGCAGTAGTATTTTTGGCTTCGCTTTCTCCATGTGTCCATGTGCACAACTTGTTATCATTGTTGCGTGTCTAAAAGCCAATAGAGAAATAAAACTTTTCGCCAAACGGCAGCAGCAACAAAAGCAAACGTTTATGCTACGCCACGATTAACATAACAACAACTTATAAACGACAATCGCAACAAAAAAAGAAGAACTGTATGCATACGATAGTGTGTGTAGTGGAGTGTGTGTGATGGTGTGCGAGGGTGTGTGTATGTCTCAGTGCAATCAACGATTATCCAATTTGAAGTACACACTCCAACTTTTTACCTTTGACATTTATTATGTTATTTATACAGCATTTATAAAGCGAGTATGTTTAACAATTGCTTAAGTTATTTGTAAAAACATTGGCAAAGACAACATAGATTTATTAAATTACTTTTTTTAAATATTTGAAAGAGAAAATAATATCTTGAAAAAAAATTTATTTAAATATCTGCAACGTGACTTTTATTATGGTATTTATACAGTATTCTTAATACACATACAATTTACAATTGCTTGACATGTTAGCTGAAAAGCACAAAAAGTTTAGATTAATAAAATGACTTTTTTCATCAGAAATAATCTCCTAAAAATCGAAATTAATATCTCTTATAAAGGCATTTTTATATGCATATTTGCAATATGAAAAAAGCTTTTTCAGGAATTGCAAAAAATTCATTTTACTTCCTACTACAACATTTTTGAATACTTTGCCACTTTCAGCAAATGTATTTGAAGTGGTTGCTGTCGACCCATCGTCTCCTTTTTTCTTGAGCATTGTCATTTCACATCCATCGACAATTGAACATTTTGTGTATTTATGATATGAGGGGCGTACGGAGCTTGTGTGTGGGCGTGACCAGAGGCATAAAAGTGTCCGATGCCAGGTAATACAAGTCGACTTGTGGTTCATGAATAATTGAAAGGTATTTATGAGCTCTCCCTCTCTCTCTCCCTCTGACTGGCACTTAAAAGAGGTCCTGCCACTGACAAGCTCATCAAAAAGGTGACAGGACAATCATGTAATGACAGGCGACAAGTGATGGATATTGTGTAAGCTGACAAAGAGTTACAAAGCCATAAAACTAATACTACAACTAATCTTTAGCATTATAAATTAAAGAGATAACTTTCAAAGGATTTCCAAAGGCTGAAAGCATAAATTAAGAAAAGAAGCCAATCTCGGACGAAAAATAATACAATATTTAGACACATACATATGTATATTAAAAATGCTGAAGAAAATAAATTAATTCATGTCCGTTGGCGCTTAAGTCCATTAAAAATCATTCCGATCAACGTGAGTGGCAGACGAGGGCAGCGCACATTGCGTTTTTCTCACAATTAGCATTTTGGCATCCCATCTCCACTCCCACTCCCACTCTCCTCCCCATCTTCACTTCAATATCGTTGCCAGCCTCCGGGCCAGAGAGAGAGAGAGAGAGAGAGCAAGAGGCAGACATGGGTGAGCGTATAGCACACACCTGCACAACAAAAGCGAACGAAACGATTGAAACATTTTTAAAAATTTGAAATTCATATGCGCAACAAACGTGAAATGTTTTACGAAGCGTATTGGGCAATAAAACCAAACCAAACCGAACCGAGCTGCAGAAAACCAAAGCAAAGCAACACAACACAACACAAAAAAAAAAAAGGCAACACAAAAAAATAAATAAAAGCGAACCACACGCAAGAAAAATATTCGTGCAAATAAATATGAGAGAGGGTTGTGAGGATGCCAAAGGAGGATGGATGGAGAAGAGCGTAGCGAAATCGCTGAAACGCTCGACCCATAGAAAGCGACAAAAATAAATAAATATATGAAAACACCTAAAAGGATTCAATTATTCCCCCTCGTTACACAACAAAAAAAGAATACATACACACACACACACGTATATATAGAACAACAACAGGAACAAGCGCAAGAGCAACAACAACACGGGCAGCAAAAAGTGCGCGCCCATAAAAGTATGCAACAGAAATTGCTCACGGCATGTAAAGTGCTCCAGCAAAGGGGTGACAGAGACAGGGGGAGAGAGAGAGAGCGAGGGGGATGGAGTAATAGCATATGCACGCGCATAAATCGCACAACCAGATAGGAACACAAGAACGATGACGACGATGGCGGCAGCGTTGTCGTTGGCATTGGCCATAAAAGCAAGCGGCATGTAAAAAGGACACTCATATTTATATGCACTGATTGCCAAAGCAGTGCAACACACACACACCCACACGCTGCTAGCAATGCAATACATATATTGATTGAAAAATAATATTTTAGCGCTGCATGGTAAAACTATCGCATACAAAATACACGCTGCGAATCCGCAATGGCAAAGCATAAATTCTCATTTTTTTTCGAGATTTAGGTTGTATTTTAAACTATTGTTGGCAAGAATATGTGAATTACAAAAAAAAATTAGTTAATGGAAGATGCATAGATAAGAATTAAAGGTTAAACGTTTATATGAATGCTGTATAGTATTATATTCTAAAGGGTTTCTAATTAAATATTACGCATACGTTAAGTATACAAAAATATAGTCATACAACAGTTGATAGCAATTAACATACATTACAATTATGAAAGTAACTTAATGGAAAAATTAACAATTGACATTAAGAGTTAAGCGTTTTAACGTTGAATGTCAATGGGTTTACTTTTCAAATATTACGCATACGACATGTAAAAATATTGGAAATGTGAAAAAGTCAATTGAGAAGCCATCACTTGGCGTAAAAGTTCTTAATGAATTTTAGATAAATAATAGAATAAATGTTTTCTTAAAGATGTCTAATCAAATATTACGCATACGACAAGTATAGTAAAACACACACAAACTAGAACAACAAAAAACTAGAATTACAGAATAAAAAATATAAATTATATATGTTATAAGTCAAACGGATATTCTCCTAAAGTTTTCTCATAAAATATTACGTATACGGCAAGTATACTTAAACAATGCAATCAAACTATAGACAAGAATATTGAATTTAAGAAAAAACGATTTAACAATTTTAATGAATTCTAATACATTAAATTCCTGGGAATGTTTTCTAGATATTTCTTATCAAATATTACGCATACGTCAAGCATACGCACCATAGACCAATTATAAACGAAATTTCCTAATTCTCTTATATTTTCTTATTCATTTTCAGTTCTGGGAAGTCATCTCTGATGAGCATGGCATCGATCCCAATGGCTATTATCATGGCGAATCGGACTTGCAGCATGAACGCATCGATGTCTACTACAATGAGGCAAGCAGCGGCAAGTATGTGCCACGCGCTGTGCTCATCGATCTGGAGCCCGGCACCATGGACTCTGTGCGTCAGTCACCCATGGGTCAGCTCTTCAGACCCGACAACTTTGTCTACGGACAGTCTGGAGCGGGTAAGACGAGAATATATTCTTTAATCCCTTAAAGTCTTCGCTGCACTTTGCAGCTAATCATTTCGCCATGCAGCACACACAAAGCTCGTTTCCTGTTCAGCGTGCTTTTGTTTATCTTAGACAAAATGCGCCCGGCAGCTGATCGTCATTGCGCTTGCTACGTGCAACTACTACTTGCAACCACAGTTGTTGCAGCTGCTGCGGCACGAGAACGGGCTGTTGTCATTGCTTTGATAAGTACAAACAAGATGTCGTTGATGGAATTGCGGCTGGTTGCGGACCTTGATAAGCTCCAGCCTTGGTCATATGGCTATGCAATGGGGCGTGGCCCTTCACAGCCCCTCCATCTCGTTAATGGCATCGTTGTTGTTGCAACATGCAGCATTGCAGTTGTGTGGCGCAAATTTCCGCTGCTGCTGCTGCTGCTGTTGAAGACACGACTGTCCGGACTGCTGATGTTAATTGCAATTATAAAATGGCCTGCGGCTGACGATGAAAATTAATTTTGTACATGTCAGTAATCACGACGCGTTGTTATTATTCTCTCCCACTCTGACACTGTCACTGTCTGCGTGTGTTCATGTATGTGTATGTGCTTGTGTGTGTGTTGATTAGATAAATATGTTATTGAATATGCAACATCTGTTGAAACTTTACACTCTTAACTCTTTACTCTTTGTGGCAGGCAACAACTGGGCAAAGGGTCACTACACAGAGGGCGCCGAACTGATTGATTCAGTGCTCGAAGTGCTGCGCAAGGAATCCGAAGGATGTGACTGTCTGCAGGGCTTTCAGCTGGCCCATTCGCTGGGCGGCGGCACTGGCTCCGGCTTGGGCACGCTGCTGATATCGAAGATACGCGAGGAATATCCGGATCGCATCATGAACTCCTTCTCCGTGGTGCCCTCACCCAAGGTAAGTGCGCGTATTTTGTGGGGCGGGGCAATGGACAATGGGCGCGCTTGCTGCCTGCCCATGATCCTGACCAGGACAATCCGCTTAGCCAAATCAGCTTAGCTCACACATTCGACACTGGCATCGGCTGTAAGCCGACCAGTAACCCCAAAGCGCTTTACACCTGCACGCGTTTTAGCCAAATTAGCAACATGCCCCGCACCATGGCAACAAATGTGGCTAGAACCCCACACGAAATCCCACACACTACGTGCGTGCCAGCCACACTCATTTGTATGGCCAAAAATACGCTCTCCCAATTGAAATCGTGCACATACTTTAACAATTTATTTGCGCCTCGATTAAATTACGCAATTACTAATTATGTTTTGTACGCAAAGCTGTTCAAATTTTCCTAATTTAGATAGCAAAAATTTCAGCATTTATTAGTATTTTTCTGTTACACATTTTTAGTATTTTTCAATTTTAATTTCCACATTAATTTCACAGAAATAAGGAATATATTTATATATAATTTAGATTGGCAAAAATTCAGCATTTATTTGTATTATTTTGTTATAAATTTGTACTCTTTTTCAATTTTATTTTCAACATTAATTTCACAGAAATAAGGAATATATTTATGTATAATTTAGATTGGTTAAACATCAGCATTTATTTGTATTATTTTGCTATAAATTTGTACTCTTTTTCAACTTTATTTTCAACTTTAATTTCAAAGAAATGCAAGCTGTTCAAATTTTCCAGGCCTTCTGAATTTATTAGTGTTATTTTATTATACATAATTACTATTTTTCAACTTTATTTTCAACATTAATTTCACAGAAATATATATCTTAGCATATTCAGCATAAAGTAGAAAAAGATTTTGTTATTTAAATCAACAATTTTAATGATTTATTGAACTTTTTAAGCCTCTCAAAACTAAGAAGAAAGTTTCTTATCAAATTTAATTTCAATTTTTTTTTTGTTAGAGCAACCAGAGTTCGTTCACTTTTGTTGCCATTTGTATTTAATATTTGTAGGCCGCTTTTATGCCAATTTTAATTGACGGCCTTACGCAGATCTGCCAAATAATTTAAATTAATTTGCGTAACGAATTTAGAGCCGCCAAAATGACCTGCGGATAATTGACAATGCAATAGTTTAAATGCATTTACGTGGATAGCTTATAGAACAACACAAACACACACACACACAAGCAGTAATAGTTGTGTGAGTTTTTAGCAAAACGGCTTTTGCAAATAGCTCGCAGTCGGGACGACACGCCTCAATTATAGCTTAATTAACCTAGTTGCATATTTTACACGCATTCGCAGACCATTCCTGCCTCCTTCCCCTGCTCCCCACTTTTAACAAGGGGGAATGCCTCAGCCCTGAAGGCACGTGAGACGCCTTCATTTGCATTATAAGCATGATGAGCATTTAATTACATTTCGCCATTTAATTAAATTAATTTAGTGCCAAATTGATTGTCAATAACAGGCGGTGCACAATGTCCATCAACCAGGTGCCACAAAGGAATTGAATATTTATGCAGCATTACGTTTATTTTTTTGTTTGCCGCAATATTACAAACAACACGAGCTGAAAGATAAAAAAAAAACATACACACACACACACTAGCAATAAAGATAATTTAATGGGTATTTAAAATAATTTAAATAAATGGAAAATTATAAAAAGGCTGCGCATAATAGCATAGAATATTCTGCATTCTGTATTCAGCATTTGCATATTGAGCATTTATGCAAAAAAAAAACGTTCCAGTTTTTGCAAACGCCACAAGAATGCCAGAGCATAAATTGCAGTAAATATTCCACATTTTGTCAAAAGGCAGCTTTAATTTTCAGCTTTATATTGCCCCCGAAAATTCCATTCCATTCCATTCCTCCGAGCCCGAGGTCAGAGGTTGCATAGGGACAGACAATTTGAGCAATTTTCGGGGTTAACCACAATGGCAATCGCTGGAAAGGCATCAATGGACCAAACGGAACTTGCTGTGTGTTTGTGTAATTGGATGGATATCTGCAAGAGTCTATAATACAATTACACTACACACACACACACACATACATAGATATACACAGGAATATATTTTGCTGTAAATATGCGCCCCTAAAGGGTTCACTTGGCACTCAATTTAAAGAAGAGCTACAAAAAGTTTATTGAGGCGTGAAATTAGCATTTGACAAACTGCTTATGCCAATATATAACACTTCTCTTTCCCATCCATTTTTGTAGTTTAACTTCCACACACACACATATGCAACTCGAAGGAACGAAGAATGAGAAACTTATGTTTGGCTGTGTTAAATTTATTACCGATACGCTTCACTTGCATTTGCCTAGCAAACTATGCTTTGTGCGTACTTCAAACTCCAAAAATGTGCCCCTTAAATTTCTACCCTCGATTTACCGCAATGTTTTGGCCAACAGCGGCCATTTTGTTGTGGCCAGAAACTGACACTCGCCTGTCACTCGAACAGCAAATTCCAAAATTTATGTGCATTGTTCGTTTTTTTTTCAACTTTAATATGAGACGTAATTTCTGGCAAATTATTTAAACACTGATTAATGTAGAGAGAGACAGCTTGCAATCAGATACTTTAACATATCCCTTTTTGATGCACATTTAGTTTAGAGTTATTTGCACTGAACAAAGGCAAGTCATGTCGAGGCATAACTCATTATAATTAGATTCAGGTAACTCGACTGTACTCGAGTTGCACGTTCGTTATCGCATTGGGCCCTGCTCCATTAAATAATTGCAAGGATTTATGTGCAAACATTTTGGTATTTCGAGCAACACAGAATACTATTGTTGTTGCTCGCTTTTGGGCCAGACAATGCATCTTGCCTGAACAAATAGAGGGCTAACCAAAGTATTACTACACATAATTTTCAGTTGCCGCACACAAACAAACACAAACACACAAAACACATTCAGAGGCATTCATACGATACGATGTGCAATATGCAAGTGCATTTATAGTACAACAATTGTTACTCTAAGTGCAGCTAGAGGCTGCAACATGCAGCTCCAATTGCAACTGCTGCTGCATTGCAAGTGCAACTCCAACTTGTCCATTTGTTTATGCTTTTACTGCTCCTGTTGCTGTAGTGCAAAATGCAATTTCCATGTACTTTGCAAACAATGCAAACTTATCCACAAAATACATTTTAGGAATCAAAAATGGTTTCTTTTTTTCCTACTCTGGAATTTAACTATTGTAGCTGTAGATTTTGGCCCCCAAACATCATCTTCATTAATCCAAATCTCTCTCTCTCTCTCTCTCTCTTGGTTCAGTTTTCCAATTTTCGTAGTTGAGTAAAGTTTCTTGCATCTCTGCCGGAAATAACCTCAAGGCACCTTCTCGTCTGCATTAGAACAATTTGTAATGTGAATGCAATTGCAATATTTTCAACCTGGCAACGCATTCATGGAGATGAATTGCCAATGATATCCATCTGAAGACTGCAATCAACTGCAACTGACTGAGAATGTGAACATCAGACACAATTAAAAACAACTTTAAATTAAGCAGACTTTGCTCTCTCAGGCGCACACTAAATTAAAGCTCTAAATTCATGGGGCTGTGACCAAATGTAATTATTTTGTAAGGAATGCAATTTAGAGCAGGTTTTGAAAAACAGTTCAAAATGCAGTGATGCAGTATTTAGATGAACTAAAAATAGTTAAGCATTCCTATAAAAGATATTGTCCTAATAACCACATTTTCTTCATTTTATTTTTATTTAAAATCAATTACTTATAGAAATTATACTGAACTTAAGAATCTTCCCTCCATTGAAATCGAAAATTCAATAAAAAAAAAAGTTGAAAAGATTAATAATTATGAGCTTTTGTTTTTAATTAAAAATTCAACAAATTTCTCAAATATTCTCAAATGAAAAATATTATTTTTTTCATTTACACTAAGAAAGCAAAAGAAAGGCAGCATAAGCATAATTCTAATTCAATTCTAATATTACAAATAAAAAAGTTTTTAATATCACCTACGAATTCTACAAAATTAAGAAAATTTACAAATTAAATAGAATACAAAGTCTTTAATTCATTGAATTATTTTCTTGTGGAATCAAAAGGAAACAGAATACTAACAAAACTTAAGATTCGTTCAATTAAAAACAAGAATAATAAGTGGCTTGAGCTTGCGCGTAAAAATTGTCAAATTAAAGAAATATTTTCATCTAGGAAGTAAATATCGCTAGCAAAAAGCTGAATTCACTAAGTTCTAATTCTAAAAATAAATTTAATCTCTACGCAGCTATCTCTTGCTAATCTTAGTCACACATCAGACGCTAATTAGAAACTCAAATCGCACATATTTTTCACACACTTAGTAATTTTATTCATCAATGACTATTATTCTTGTGCTCACATTTTATTGATAGCAATTAACAAATTGTGTCTGCTTCTTTTTCTTGCATGCCTGTCGCATCGTCATCGCTATTTGTTGCCATCAATAGGTGTCCGATACCGTTGTGGAGCCGTACAATGCAACGCTCTCCATCCATCAGCTGGTGGAGAACACCGACGAGACGTTCTGCATTGACAATGAGGCGCTTTATGACATTTGCTTCCGCACGCTGAAGCTATCGTCGCCCACCTATGGCGATCTAAATCATCTGGTTTCCGTAAGTGAATCTTAATCAAAATTAAACTAATGTGTGTCTCGGTTTTGTGTGTTTCCCCCTCCGACCCTTGTGTTCCATCCTCTTCAACCACAACCACATGCAACAACATGCGATGCAATTCAGGTGTCCGAGGTGGTCGTTGAGCCATATAATGCAACGTTGTCGGTGCACGAATTGCTCGTGAACACAGACTTAACCTTCTGCATTGACAATGAGGCCCTGTATGACATATGCTATCAAACGTTGCGTCTCGGCTCCCCCACCTATCAGGATCTCAATCACTTGGTGTCCGTAAGTAGCATTGGCCAAAAGGAATACAAACAACCAGCCACGAAGCACAAAGACGATGATGACCACAAGACTAATCTAATTGCTGTCGGAAATTTGTCTAACACTCGCTTCTCTCTCTCTCTCTCTCTCTCTCTCTCTGGTCTTAGGTCACAATGTCTGGTGTGACGACGTGCCTGCGTTTCCCTGGCCAGCTGAATGCTGATCTGCGTAAGTTGGCTGTCAACATGGTGCCCTTCCCACGTCTGCACTTCTTTATGCCCGGCTTTGCCCCACTCACGGCCAAGGGATCGCAGCAGTATCGCGCCTTGACTGTCGCCGAGTTGACCCAACAAATGTTCGATGCCAAGAACATGATGACCGCCTGCGATCCTCGACATGGTCGCTATCTGACTGTGGCCTGCATCTTCAGAGGTAAGCACAAACAACCAAAAAAAAACAGGGGACTGACGAATTGTGGCTTCCAACTTTGAAGGGCTGTTGACATGACTCGACATGTGACACACCACGTGCTCCTTGACTTTTCAACCGCACCCACATTCCACACACAAAAAAAAAATAAGAAAAATAGTTTTTTAACAACAAGTTTTGGGGGGAACACCTTGTTGTCCCATCACTCAGTTGTTTGCTTAGTCGAAGCAGCTCAGCAACCGCAGCTAACGCGGCTTAGACGGGACAAAACTTAGTCGCTTTGTCATGGAGCTGGCAGGTGTGCCAGGTGGCCACGTTTGTCCATCGTCGTCCACGTAGCAACCTCCAGCCCCCTCTTCACTTCTGCTCGCCACTTGCCACTTGCGACAGCGACAATTTTATTAGCAAACGCAAAGCCTACTTATGGGCGCCACTAAAAATGATTAATGCACGTTGACTGGCGGCTAAAAAGGCTGCAATCCGTCAGCGCGCACGTAGCGCAAATTTGTTTGTGAACACTCGCTTCCCCCTCTCACTTCTCCCTCCTCTCTGCGCACTGCCTGCTGTCACCGTCTCGCCATGTGGCTAAGGTGGAGGCGAGTAGGTCGCATTTTTTCGCGCTAATTTTTAAATTAATAAACTGCTGCGCTGCGGCGCCCAAAAGTATGCCGCATAATATTTCATTTGTTATTCCTTCTGTGCCCAACCGCCAACAACAACAACGACGACGACGACGAGCTCTCTCGGCCTCTCGCTCCCCGCTCCATTTTGCACTGCCTTTGACTGATGACTCGCAAAACGCGCGTAATTAGAAATTTACTTTCAAGATCCATTGGGGAATTGCCGAGTTCCCATTGCCGAGTTGCTAACGTTGTAGTCCCAGTCCCGCGACCGCTGCCTGACACGGCTTTTGGGCCTTAACTAATCATGCTGAACGTGACTTAAGGCTGCAGTGTGGCCTCCCCTCTCACTTCTTCGCCTGCTGCTCATCCGTTTCTTTGCCGCTTGCAAAATAATTAATCACAAAAATGAGCGTAAAGAAACAAAATACAAAACGCACCAAAAAAAAAAGCCAAAAACAAAAAACACAACAACAACAACCAACAAGAATTTAAACAGCTTTTTTAGTTGCCTCCTGGGACTGTTTTCTGTTAGTGTCCTCCCTCTGCTTCTGCTCCTGCGCCTTCCTTTAAGCAGGAGCAGCCCAGGTGGCCAAGTGTGTGTTGCCAGGAAGCAGCTTTAGGAAGCCGTTTAGTATTTCATATTCAGGGATTTGGGGATTTGCTTGACGCATCAAAGCCAACGTTGGCTTTTGATGTAAATGCGTCAAGTTGGCCACCAACTGCTGCTCCTGTTGCTTCCGTCTCTTAGTTTAGTTTGAATTCCAAGTATTTTTATGCTGACGCTGTTAATAATTAACAGGACCCATGTCCATGAAGGAGGTGGACACACAGATGCTCAACGTGCAGAGCAAGAACAGCAGCTACTTTGTCGAATGGATCCCCAACAATGTGAAGGTCGCCGTCTGTGACATTCCGCCACGCGGCCTCAAAATGTCCGCCACATTCATTGGCAACTCGACGGCCATCCAGGAGATCTTCAAGCGCATCTCTGAACAGTTCACTGCGATGTTCCGTCGCAAGGCTTTCCTGCATTGGTACACCGGCGAGGGCATGGACGAGATGGAGTTCACTGAGGCCGAGAGCAACATGAACGATCTGATATCCGAATATCAACAGTACCAGGTGCGTCTCCGCTTACTAAACTCAGCTTTACTCATTTAATATTATATTATTGTTTATCATCTTGCAGGAAGCCACCGCCGACGACGATGTCGAGTTCGATGAAGAGCAGGCCGAGCACGAGGCTTACGAGGCGGAGACGCTGCAGAATGGCGACTCCTAGTCCAGCACTTGCAACTAACGCCTTCCGCTTGTACTATTCTGCATGACTAACTTTAAACATAAGCTATTTAACATGTAGAGAGACAAGTTGTGTCAGCTAATAAAACATAAATCTAGTATTTCATTTTTATGTTTTTAAGTGTTTCTTTTCTTTTATTGGCTCGCTTTACAGCAGTCTTAATTTTAAAGTGGATAGTTGAGCAAGACATCTTGTCGCGCCAGCTCCAACAACATAGGATCGTCGAAGAACTTGTTGATAGACACATCCTCAGAGAGACCCTTGCGTCTTCGTGTCTTGATCATAAACTCACGAGCTAAATGCGACGCCTGCTGCGGCTCCAGTGGCCGGATGACAATGCTCTTGTCCAGCGGATCGCCGGGCACGATTTGCCAGTGATGGAACACGGACAGACAGAAGGCCTGACCCTGAGTGTGTGTGCGCAGATCTGTCTCGAAACCGAACGAATCAATGGCGGGTATAAATGCTTTGATTGTGTAAATCGGTGAGCCTGAAACGGGAGCATCTTGCGTCACATGTCCTCTGCAAAAATGAGATTTATTAGTAAAGTTTACATTTGATATCTCAAGATTAATCTCACCTGCGTCGCGCCAGCACCGTGTAGACAGCGGACACACAATCAGCGGGTGCCTGCACCTCAACAAACAAATACGGTTCCATGAGACGCGGCGTGGCCATCAGGAAAGCCGAATAAGCCACACGACGTGCCGTGGGAATGATTTGGCCGCCACCACGATGCAGCGCCTCATTGGCAATGACTGCGTCTAGAATTTTAAACTTCACATTACGTATGGGCTCCTCGCAAAGCGGCCCCTCTCGTGTGCCCCACTGGAAACCTTGCACAATCGAGTCCTTGACAGCAGTCAATAGATTCTTGTCCACCTCCGAAGGCAACGTATCATCCACTAGAATATTGGGTCCTGTTGTGTCTGGACCAAAAGCCCAAATAGAACGCGCTGCCAGCAAATCCCAATCGTAGTTAACTTGGAAGAATTCGCCAATGCGTTTCTTATTCCAATTGATGCAGACCGTCTCATTCTCAATGTCCTCGGCCAATCCCTTCTCCAGTGGCTCCGATATCATGGTAATCTTATTCTTCTTGTTTGGCGTCTCTGCGAAACACTTCAGTGAACTAGTTTCCACAACAGTTTCACAGAAAGCCACCACGGGATCGGCGACCTTGATGTCAATCTCCGAATACATTTTGCGCAGATCGTGCATCACGCAGTCCAAGTACAGTTCGCCAGTTCCGAGAATAACGTGTTCGCCCGACTCCTCGACGCGAGTGGACAACAAAGGATACGATTTGTTAACTTTACGCAGACCATCCAACATTTTGGGCAACTCCGAGGGATTCACGGGCTCCACAGCAATCTTGATAATGCTCTGTGTGTTGAACTTTAGTGGTCGGAATATGTAGAGATCTTCTGGCACATTGATATCAACAATGCTGGAAGTCTTCACAATACACTGATCAATGCCCTCGATGAGAACCCAATTACCCGAAGGAACACGATTCAACTCCACTTTGTAGCGGGCTTCGTAGACCCAAAGTCTGCCCACTTGAAGGATACGTGAATCTTCTTCGTCCTGCAGCGTATAGTTCTCGCCGAGCACACGCACCTCCTGTCCAGCATGCAAGGTGCCGGAGACAATGCGTGCCAACACCTGGAAGAAGGTGCAGTCATCGTTGGGATACATCTTGGAGCTGTGCACCATCAGCGTTCCATACTGATTACATGAAATCATGTCGCGATAAATGTCGCCTTCCTTGGGTCCCGTGTAGATGTGATCTACTTTGCGTTTGGCATTCTCCAGTGGCGATTTGATGTGCTCCACACACATGTCCACAAATCCGCTGCAATCGCCCATAAATCTGTTGCACACCACACGCAACAATGGACGTATGTTGGACTTCATTTCCTCCTTGGAAACGCGCACACTCAACTCCGACAAAGTTTCCGACAGCGTGGTGTCTACATCACCCACAACTTGAGCAATCAGCTTGTACATGGGCTCCAAAATGAACTCCACAAAGCTGCGCTGTGCCGAGCTGTGCGGCGGCTTCTTCGTGAATTTGCGCCTAAAAAGAATAATATGAAAGTTGTAAAACTTTTCTTTAGCTGCTTTGAGATCTGCACTTACGATTTGCTGTGGAAATACATGTCGCCCCACAGACGCTTGGCAAATTCATTGTAATTGACTCCCTCGTAGGTATCAGCGTAGAGTTTGGCAAAGGATTTTAGAGTAAAGCAGAAGCCGTATAGCGAACTGGCAAAGCAAACATTGCCAAGCACGGGAGAGACCATCAAATTGTCCTCCGCACTGCCATAAGTGCTGTAATAAGAGTGATCGATTAGCATAAGCAAAAAGTTCAACGTATAAAGCAAACCAACCTAAGCAAGCCATTTATCTCCTCCACGATGTGCTTAAGCTTGAAGTACGCATCCTGCGGCGGCAGCTTCAGCTCCAGAATGAGACGATCAATCTACAATATCCAATATTAAAAATTATGGTTATTCTTCTGTTTCTTCGTTTAGTCAAACTTTATGCCAGTGCTTATCGACGACATATTTTCAACAAAAACTCTTTAATTACTCGTAGCGCAATCTTACCTTATTGATGCACACGGTGATAGCCAATCGCTCCTGCACCGCATGCTTCAGCAGACGCTCTGTGTTCAGCATGACGCCCTCGGATGCATCAATAAAGAGCACAACGCCATCACTCATGCGCATGGCAGCTGTTGCCTCATCGGAAAAGTTCACATGACCAGGCGTATCGAATATGTTGAGCAAGTAGCTCTTCTGCTTGACATCCTGCAACACAAGCGTCACTGGCGTAGCCTTAATGCTGCAGCCACGCTCCTGCTCAGTGAACAAGGTATCCGTGTATCTCAAGGAACGCTCTTCCATGTTCTCGAACTGCGGATGCGTCTGACGTATCAGGCAGTCGACGAAAGTGGTTTTGCCATGATGCAAGTGGCCAACCAAAGCAACATTGCGTATCAACGGCGGCGTATCCATCAGATCAGCCATGAATTCCATATCGTAAGTTGTTTCAGGCAAATCCTGTTCCTTGATCTGAAACTTGAGCTTCTTCACGGGCTCAATGAGCGGCTTATCCAGCGGTTGTGCATCCTCCTCTTGCACTATTGTCTCCACATCTGGGCCGTAGACTTCTACGGCCGACGGATAATATCGTTTATCCTCGTGTAGCACAACTGCAGTCACCTCCTTATCCTCATCGTCTTGGGGCTCAGCTTCGTCCTCATCCATGCCATCCTCCTAAAAGATGTTTAATTAATGATGTGAACACTTTGGATAGAATCTCATCTTACATCTTGATCATCTGGCACATCGGGTTGGCCATAAATGCTCTGATCATCATCCTCATCGCTGTCCAAGTCGGGTCCTATGTAGTTGCCAAACTCATCGTACAAATCGGAATCCATAGTACAGCTTTGCTGAAATAAATATTTATTATCGCGTTTATCCTTCAATTTAAGGTCCACTCTAATGCACACACACACACTTTCACACAAACACTGGCGCCCCTTCAGCAAACGTTTACATGCTTTTTGCCGGCACAGCCAAAACATCATTTCTACGCACAGCATTCACTTCATTGAGTCATAAGCTATTTACCTCGTATATGTATCAATTAATAACACTAGTTTTTCACTTTTTCTTGTTTAAATATCAATTTATTAATATTTTGCACAATAAAAACGCGGAACACGAAGCACGCCGTTCTTCTTCTTCACATCAAAGACACAGCTGGCCGGCAGTAGGGTGACCAAATTTGCTCACAGCCCGTTTTTGCATGCAGTGCAGCCCTGGCAATTGAAACATGAGCGGTATTTTTAAAATTTAGTATGGAAAAGAACACAGTATGACCGTTACTATGTTCAATATCCTACACATTGTTTTTTTAACGCCATTTGCAAAAAAAGTAAGGTTCCGCTGTGAACAAAGGACCGTCATTAGCGGCGCAGGTAGAAAAAACGTTGCGACAAGTCAGGTAGGAGGTAGTGATTTAAATTGCACAGTCTTCTATTTAAAACAGTAAGTCATCTGTGGCCTTTCCAGCAACACGTTTCGAAATGAATCTGTGGCTATTTTTCGGGCTTGTGCTATTATACACAAAAACTACTATCTGCAAAGAATCAATTGATGAAAATCCAACGAGTTTATTAAATAATAATTTACTTAGTCGAGAAGATTGGATAAAGCTGGCCAAATACTATGTGAGCAATCACAAACCGTATAACGTGAAGAAGTATGTGCCGTATAAACCATCAAACAAGTCAATTACTACAAGGAAACCAACTTTACCTGTAATTTCGATCACTACCGAGCTCCCTGACATCACAACAAGTCCTTTGGAGTCTTCCACAGGGAGCAATTTAGATGTGGACGATACAACTAAATCGTATCAAGCAGCAGAGACAACAACTGAAGTGGCAATCGATTCCACAACGGAGTTGATAACTAGTACGACGGAAATAACTAATGAAGATTCCACAACGGATTCCACAACAAGTTCCACAACAACAGAGTTCATAACGAGTACAACTGAACTGCCATCTTCAATGCTGCTTCCAATTCTTGGAATTGAAACTACAACGAGCACTTCATGGAACGACGCTGCCGAGGAAACCACCAAACAGGACAATTTCAGCTATACGACGACTGGAATTGTCAACATAGATAGCACAACCGAGACAAACGAATTAAGCTCAACAACTATTGATTCAGTCACCTCGATAGATGTGACCACAGAAGCTGAAATCTCAACATCACAAGGAACTCCTGAAAGCACATCAGAGAACATGGAGTCGACTACCCAAAAATTCTTAAAATTCAATGAGACAACAGACAGCAAGGAATCAACTACTCAACTTCCTATATCCACAACCGAATTGCCTGGGACTACTTCGTCATCTGAAAATGATGCCACCACAACTGAAGCAACTACTCCTGAAAATACAACGCAAGGATTGGAGACGACGACCCAAAACGAAGATTTCTCCTCGGAGTCACCTGAGTTAGAGACTACAACAGAAACTAAAGAATCAACAACACAATTTCCTACGACAACAAATAAAATATCACTAATAGAACCTGTAACTGAAGTAAATTCTAATGAAACTAGCACCACTCCAAACATCATCGAAAATACTACAGCAGCTAATTCTATTATAGAAATAAGCACAACTGAAAAGGTTTCCTCACTTCCACAAAGCCTTAACTTTAATGATGACATAATACAAAATAAGCTTGTAAATATAACTTATTCAACAGATGTAATGCCTGAAATTTATTATAATTAATAATATTGTATTTGAAAATAAAGCCATGTTGTTTTTAATATGAAGGGGGTTTGTGACGTCACGTGCTTGCCTAAAAGAAGCAACCAACACAAGCGTGAATGATGGCGGCGTTGCCGGAGACTAACTGCAAGCGTTGCCACCCTGCTTGTCGGAAAATAGCCCACCAGCTGAACGTAACATAATAAAGTTGAATGAAAATATAATTAAAATGCTTAAAATAACACAACTTATTGCTCGCAATGGTGAGTTGCACACGAAATGTGAGAATTAAGTCTAATTAAATAATTTGTTATGCAGCTACTGTTGCCAATCTAGCAGGCAGTCGCAGTTTGCAACCACGTTTGTATTCCAATGCTGTTGCTGTCAATGAGGAAGCAACAACAACAACGCCAAATGCAGCAACAAATGCCGATGAACCAATTGAGATGGCGAATCCCTTTGAAAAGGAGCCGCAACAGTGCATTCTGTGCAAGCACAACATCACACCCAACTTTAAGAACGTGAAGCTGCTATCCCAATTCCAATCGCCTTACACGGGCCGCATTTACGGCCGCCACATTACCGGGTTATGCAAGCAGAAGCAGCAGGACGTGGAGCAGGCGATCTCTCGTGCCCAACACAGTCTGCTGATGCCCGGCTACCACAAGGACGTCGATTTTCTGCACGATCCTAAGCTGTTTGATCCCGAGAAGCCTGTGCGTCCGCACAAATATTGAGAATGTTTGTTTAATTGTTTTGAACGTAGTGAAAAATACATTTTACTGCTAGTTATATGTCTAATTCTCTCTTCAGTCTTCCTCTAAGTACTGCAGCAGTTCCAGCGGCAGCTTTAACTCCGTCAATAGCTTCTCCATTGTTACAGGATTTGGAACTAAAGCCTGTAAGTCATTAATGGCTGCATTGAAGCCATTTTTCCATGTCTCAATGTCCGCCTCGAGTTCCAATATTTTGCGCTGTCGCCATTCCAGTTTTTGTGGACTTGTCTGCTCCTCGACAACAGCAGCACTGTCTTGGGTAACTATAAATTCCAGTCGCTTCTTGCTTAAATCAGGGCGACGTCGTGTTAAACCTAGACGCCGGCAATTTGTAGAATTGGCTTTGAGTTTTGCTGGCTGACTTGCACGCGGGGTTTCCGAATTATTGGTGTTGTCCGCACTGAGCGGCGTTGTAGCCACCTGTGGTGCATGAAAACGATTTCCAGGTGTCGTTCTAGCTCCTTTGTGCAACCTCAAACCCAAACGGCGCCTGGGCAGCGGCGTTGAATCTTTTGTGCTGTCCGCCATCAAGGCGCAATTCTACTTTTGACTCTCGATTTCTTTGTTCAGCGTTGCCAGACTGACAACTAATTACGTCTTTACAAATACATGCTTGCTTGCGATAGTGTGTGATTGTATGGGTGTATCAATAATGCAAAATGAGATGCCAATGTCTCTGTTTATGTTTTTATTAACAACAGCTGTTCCAGCTGTCTGCGATCACTTCACTTGATTGCTGAGGTCATAGATAAGTTATGACCACATTTGAGAGTTTATATTTCCGACTCACTCACACACGTACGCTTATGAATATGATCTCACTTCCGCAAATGGAGTGTTTTTATCCAGGGTCAAATTGATGCCTTAGCAACAGCAAATTCAACATAGCGAAACTAATTATTGTTCTTTTTTAAAAAGAAAAGAATTAAAAAATACAATTTAAAGATTTGTTAATATGCGATTTTCTTAAAAAAGAACAATCTTAAGTTATTTTTACTTGAACTTTGTTTTCAGAAAAAAATAAAATCAACATTTTATTGTTTTGCTAAAAAAATATAATGCTCTTGTGGTTCTCCCAAAATATACGCTGTAAATACTTTTTGTTGTAACTTTATTTCAATAAAGAATATATATATAAACTTCGCGCTTGATACTCTCGGTCCTCTCAAATTGTTTGGGGGATTGTATAAAGTCTACAAAAATTATGCGCGCTTTATCTTCTGGCTCTATCTGCATTATTATCTGCATACATATTTGTAGTAGTATTTATGCCTATATATTAAGTTTAATCGCTTTGCCGACTAAATGTGACCTGATACTGATAATTAATGTAACAATGGATGATCAAACATCATCCATTATCCATCATCCAAGTGTTGTATTTTGGCTTTGAATAAAACTCTCAGCACTTGCTAAAATCGACGCTGATATGATTAGAAATTATTCTACGATTTACGAGCTTACGAACTGAATAATCAAAATACATGTATAGATTGTAAAGACAAATTTAAAAAAATAATCGAATCATATTTGAATTGATTGGCAACGAAAAGAATGCTTACAAATAAAACCTAAGTCTGTACTATATATGCGTATATATAGAAGCACTAGAATACGAGACTATATTTATATAGAGAGTGAAGTCGGAGGTGGAGCAGGCACAACAACTACGGCAGCTTGTGATAACGCTCCACATCACCACCACAAAAAGCCACCTTGCAAACACATTGCTGAGCTGTCGACAACATCACGAGGCATTCGCGACAAACCAAATGGCGACATGTGCGAATCTCATAAGCGAACTGTCCGCTGCGACAATTAATGCAACTGGGCGGTTGCTGTTGTTGCAGGGGCAACACTTGGGTGAAGCGGGTGATTTTCTGCAGTGCCTGTTGTATGGCCTGATCAATGGAAGACGTGTTGTTGCCTGCTGCTGTAGTTGTGGCAGATGTTGATGATGAGGTAGGCGTCTGATCCGCACTGCTGTTGTTGCTGTTGCTGCTGATGGTTGCTGTAACTGTGGCACTTGCCGCATATGTGGAGTGACTGTGCCTCGCCCGCTTTGCCGCTGGCGGCGATGTTGGCGATACTGATCCTGAGAATGCCGATGTGGCGGTGGCAGTGACTGTTGACTTGGTCTTGCGTTGCTGTAGCTGATGCTTGTAAGCGAGGCTGCTCAATGAGGAATATGTGCCGGCAGCCGATGTCTGCTGATGACACATGTGGCTAGCGAACTGTGAGGCGTGACGGCGACGCATACGCGAGCTGCCTAGTGAACGTGGCACGGACTTGAAGTGCTCTGAGTGCTCCATTAGAAACTTTTCGATGCGCGCCTTAAGCGCCAGGTTTAAAATTGCTTTACGTTGTGAGGTATATTCAAGGCCCGTAAACGGATCCGAAGGCAATCGGCCCCATTTCGCTTCCTCCTCCGAATGCTTATCGATGGTGGACTGATCGACCACTTTGCCCGAGGGCAGCACAGTGGGAAATATCTACAAAGACATGCTTAATAAATTGCTATAGTCCATAAATTGTATTACTTACCATTAGATCCCATGTGATAGAGTCGAGGAACTCTTCCGGTATCTCCAGCGTTGACTGTTCGCGCAGCTCGGGTATATGACGCGACGGAGAACGTTGGCCAGCCTGCTGTTGCTGTTGTTGCAGCGCCTGATCCCTTAAGCCATACGGATCGCTTATCTCACTCCAAATCGTTTTCATCAGCTCTCGATCCGCCTTCTCCAGACAACGTGCCGGCAATCCCCACATCTGTATCTTGCGCAGCACAGGTGGACAACGTTCCGTAGCACGTATCACGATCTTAACACTATTTGTGGTCGCCAGTATCTTGTGTGCTGTCTTAAAGAAAAATACCTTTTCGCTCTGTTGCTGCGCAGCTGCCGTGTTACTCCGCGAATTGTAATCGCTTTGATAACAAAACGTCACCGAATCCATGCCCTTGGGCAAATCACGCACATACGCGACACGCTCCCAAATTCCATCGTGCTTGCCGTGCACCTCGAAGGCCGTGGAACGTAGAGCCCCCGAGCTGTGCCACAACTTGATGACCTTCATATCGATGGCTTTGGGAAAGTCAAAGATAATCTCGATGGGAGGCTTGCAGACGGCGAAGCACATGAAGCCTCGCTCCAGCTGCTCCGCATCATCGGCTATTAGATTGGCTGCTGTGTAACCATCCTCACAGACGGCATCGCATTCCACCGAGGGTTTTAGTTTTGGATTTAGAAAGTTGATTAGGCTGCTCATTGAAAGTATACGTTTCTGGTGTGGAGTATGTGTGTTGTTATCTCCTCTTTGCTCTCTACGCTTCACTTCTTGGTGTTTGGTCACGCGGCGTTGCCGTTGCGTCTGTTTTTTGTTGCCCCACCTGCTTTGATTTTTTTCCGTTTGCTAATTCGCACACAGAAAATGGCGTCACTGGGCTCCTGTGTTTTCTGGCTTCGCTCTCTTCACACAATTAGTCACTCGCCTCGCTTTGCACACACTCACTTGCAAGCACTCACACACGCACTAGTGTGCCCACAATTTCTTTTTTTATTAGTTCGATGTAGTTTTCTTGCATTAATTCGTTTGTAATTGCCGTAATTTTCCAATGATCCTTGGCCTTCTCAAGCATTTATTGCTCGCTTTTTTCTCGTGTTTGTCTGGCTACAAAGCTGTTGTTGCTGCCCTGGAATATACAATATAAACACGCAACAGCTGATTGGCTGTTGCGGCAGCCCTCGATAAATATACTTATTGTCGACTATTTCTAATTGAATATTAAGAAAACAAAGTTAATGTGGCAGAAAAGACAAATTATACATATTCACCCAATTTATTGACCTTATTATTTATGAACATATATCATGTAAATAAATAATAATAATATAAACAAACAGACAGCCATATTAAATTATCGATATTTTCCAGCAGCGAACTGATACTCTGATAAACAGCAAAGTATTGATAGACCGATGAAACATCTGACACAGTGTGACCATTCGCTATTTATGATTTGGTGTCAATGTATTTTAAAATTCAAATTGTCCGCGCAGCGTTCAACCCTTTGAATCAAATACTGCGTGGTTGACAAAATTTGCAATTATGTAGTTAAATAATAATCAATATATCAATCAAACGTGTAAGAAAAGTTAAACAAAGTTTAAGGAACGTAAAGCTAATGTCATCGATTATGTGGGCATAAAATATGCTGACAAAAACATTGAATATTTATTATTTATAATAATTACCTTCAAAAATTTAGTTCTTAATCACAGATAGTCAATGCTTTTTGACCTATAGTAATATAACCTTGCAATATAATTCCCATACACTAGCACAATCCAATAAACATTAATAATGCTAATCACAATTGATAGGAAATGCTTTATGTTGTTAAGGCAGTAGTATATTTTTGTACCATAATGAAAGTGCTTTTAGATACCACATTCAGCTTAAGCAAATCCCCCAATCCCCCAATTATTACCGTTCATTGCTAATATAAGTGAATCTATCCTTATCGGCCACTTCACAGCTCGAATATTTCGCTGAATGGGCGAATAACGCTGATAAGCTGTCGTTATTGGGGCCGTGAGAAACCTATAAATTGGCCTCCAGGTGGGGTAAGTGTTTCAGTGGTTCAGCAAATGCAATGAGGTGTTTGCTTTTTATTTTCTCCTGCGGCCTTGTGCTCGCTTCCGCGCTTAATCTGCCAGGAATTCCAGTCGATTTCGACTTGGACGATAAAATTCTTTCCGCAATTTCCGACGATGTTGCTCAGCGTCTTGAGCAGGAGTACATAACGTTCTTCAAGACAGGAGTCGAAACACCTGCATTCAAGCAACTGACCACCCAGTTGGCCAAGGCTCACAGCAAAAAGGATATATTCACCAAAAATTTGCCTGATCTCGAGACGCGTGATTCGTTCGTGGTCTGCACTTTGTGCCGCTCCATTGTCAATGTTTTCATAAGCACCGTGCGTGACGAGGATGGCGAATTGAATGGCGAGAACAGCGCTGTGCTGATGAAGACAATCGCCATGGATGTGTGCCGTCGCCTGGAACTGCAAACCGAGGAGGTCTGCGAGGGTATCATCACATCTGAGCTGCCTACAGTGGATTTCATATTGCGCAACTCGGTAATGGATTCGCACAGCTTCTGCTCACTGTTCTTGGGCATCACTTTCTGCGACACAGCCAAGGCTCCCAACTACAACTGGACCATGACGGTGGACAACAATGGGGAAGCCATGACCGGCTCCAAGTCGGACACGCCCAAACACAGCGACAGTGATTTTAAGATCTGTCAATTCACCGACATTCACCACGATCCACTCTATGAACCCGGATCTCTTGCCACCTGTGATGAACCCATGTGTTGCCAGAAGGTGCAGAGTGGTGTGGAGGGCACTAGTGATGCAGCTGGCTACTGGGGCGACTATCGTGATTGTGATTTACCCTGGAGATCTTTTGAATCCGCACTCGATCACGCAGTAAAGACTGAAGAGTGCACTTACATCTACCAAACGGGTGACGTTGTTGACCACATGGTCTGGGGCACATCGGTGGCCAAGAATCGTGAAGTGCTGAGCAAGGTGTCGGATCAATTCGCCAAGGTATTCCCTAATGTCAACGTGTATCCCTGCATTGGCAATCACGAACCACATCCACTCAATAAGTAAGTTGCCTCTTGAGCTTTTGAGACTGCAGCTCGAATTAATCAATCATTTTGTACCTTAGCTTCAGTCCCGAAGATGTGCCGGATGAGGTGAATACTAGGTGGCTGTATGAGCACTTGTACGAAGACTGGTCCAGGTGGCTGCCTGTTGAGACCAAGGAGACTATTCTCAAGGGTGGCTACTACACCGTGTCGCCCCAGACAGGTTTCCGCATCATTGCCCTCAACAGCAATGGCTGCTACACGGACAACTTTTGGCTGTATCACAATGGCACCGATAAAATACCCCAACTGGAATGGTTCCACGACGTTTTGCTGGCCGCCGAAGCTGCCGGCGAGAAGGTCCATGTCCTCACCCACATTCCCTCGGGAGATGGCACCTGCTGGGCTGTCTGGGCCAGGGCATACAACCGTATCATCACACGCTTCCACAAGACCATCAGTGGCATTTTCAATGGTCACTCGCACAAGGATGAGCTAGCTGTGCACTATTCGGAGGAGGGACATGCCACTGCTGTGGCCTGGAATGGTGGTGCCTTGACCTCATACAGCTACAAGAATCCCAACTACCGTGTGTACGATGTGGAGCCAGCCACGTTCCAAGTGACCAATCATCGCACCTACATCTTTGATTTGAATCAAGCAAACAAGCAGCCCGAGCAGGAGCCCACTTGGTTCTTGGAGTACGAGTTCATCAAAGAGTTCACTGATGACTTGAGTCCTGCGGGCATCGACAAGTTGTTGGACGACTTTGCCGACAATCCCGAACTGATGCGCAAGGTAAACATATCAATTATATTATTGTCAAATTTAGGATCAAAGCTAATTTATTCTTGTTGTTTCTTTATAGTACTGGCGCTTCAGGGTCACCTCTGCGGAGCCACAAGTCTCCGGTGGCTGTGATCGCAATTGTCTGGCGGGTTCCTTGTGTCGTGCTGCCACCACAGTCAATGATCAGACGTCGCGTTGCCAGGAGTTACGTGAACGACTATTTGCAGCTGTAAGTTTTTCACAGTTTCTTTTTTTTTATTCAGTAAGTTAAACCTATTCAATCTCTACAGCTGGACACTGACCCCGAGCCTGAGCCAGAACCGGAGCCTGAACCAGAGCCTGAACCTGAACCCGAGCCAGAGAATCCTGATGGTGATGGAGCCGCTGCTCTGAGTGTCCTGAGCATTACTTCCCTCATCGCTCTGGTGGTCTCTGTGAGAATTGGATTCTAGACACTCTTAACTGTATATACTTACTTTAATGTTAACTTATATAATCGCAAATTCCATTTCATTTGTCAACAGCACGATTAAGTGCCAAAAAAGAAATTCAAAATACATTTATCTGTAAGTACCTAATACAATTGTTTCGCTTAATCTTATATTATCGCGCCAAAATAGACTTTGACAGGTGTACGTGTGGGGCCTGCTTCCTGATCGTGCCACAAAAACCGTGGCTTATCATCCCCGCCTATAGCGGCAAATCATCTTATTAGCTGAAAACTCAACAATAAAGCCATAAAATGCAGCTAATATTCACACATTATATAATCCCCGTTGCTATGAATACATGTGATGTACTCTAATGAATATGTGCGAGTATGCGAATAGTTTATGGCCCATTCAGTTTTACGGCTAGACTTTTGATCAAATCGCTCAAGTTTAGCACGTGAATATTAATCTATATCTATAATCTATATAGAGCCTACAGGTGTTTTAACTTATCTTGAATGGGTATTTTCGCCGGTGCTAATCCATTCAGCTGTTAATATTTAAAAGTAGAAGTCGAAATGTATAGTATAATAGATTCGATTAGTTTTAGATTGCCTTTGAGTAGAAGATTTATGTTATGAGGTAAAAATATTTCAGGACTTTCCTAAATAAGATTAGTTTGAGAGATTGTTGAAGATTGTTAGGTAAAGTTTTGTTTACTTTTTATAAATACCAAATTTAAAAATATGTAGTTTGGTGAAGTTATAAAAAATATCTTATTATTAGTCTAGTCTATTTTTAAAGGAGAAGTGGAAAGTCAATATTACTTATAAAAAAATGTTAAAAGACGCCTGACCAATTTTTCAATGGAAATATTTGGCTTATAAATACATGAGTTAGCTTTTTAATTTTAATTAAAGTATAAATATAAATTTTAATTTAAAAATAACAAATAAATCTTTTTTCATATTTAATTTTTTCAGTAGCAATAATAACAATAACTATTGTTTACGTGTAATAGAAGAATAACTCAAGTTAAGTTTAAGCTGATTTATAGCTTTATGGCAAGCATATTAAATAATCAACAAATCTTCTTTTCGATTAGTTTACAACTTATAGCGAACGATATTGTTGTTTTTATGTTAAAGCAATCGCCAAGTTTTCGATACTGCGATAATCTGACCGTAATGCTATAAAGATGACTGATTTGGGCTACAAACCATTTAGTTGCAGTTGGATCAGCCGAGTGCGATGAGGTCTCAGTGGAGTGTTGTGCTATTTGTTGTGGCAGCCACGCTGACCATCAGCGAGGCACATAACTTGCCTGGAGTGCCAGAAAGCTTTACCAGCGATAATCGTCTCACGGCTGCCATTTCAGGTGTGTTGATTAATTGACAAGCTCAAGTATTTTCACTGGAATTCACACAAATCAAGATACAACTCAAGTGTGGCTAAATTTTGTTATAATTTGATTTCGGGATTTTGCAGCTAGCATAGCGGAAGAGATTAGCCAAGAGTTTGTCAAGTACATGGCCACGGGCATCGAGTCGGAGCGTCTTCGACAGCTGGGCAACGAGTTGCGCCACAGTCACAGCAAAAAGGATATTTTCACCGAGTCCCTATTCGAAGTGAGCGCCGCGGATCAGTATTTCGCTTGTACTTTGTGTCGAGCGACTGTCAAAGTGTTGGCCGACAGCTTTACGGGTCCAGATGGGGAATTAACTGGTCCAAATCGTGATGAAAATGCTAAGAAAACAATGCTCACCATTTGCGATTACTTTGACATTCAGACGCAGGAAGTGTGCAGCGGACTCTTTGACATCAATTGGCCCATACTCGATTACATACTGAACGAGACGATTGCCGAGGCGAGCTCCATTTGTGGCATGTTGCCCATTAGCATTTGCCAGCTGTCGCAGGAGGAGTACTCTCTCAATGTGACCATTGTGGGTGATACATCACTAGAGTCTAACTCCGAGCTGCCTGAACGCAGTGACAACGATTTGTTGGTGCTGCATTTGACTGACATTCACTATGATCCCGAGTACGCTGTGGGCAGCTTGGCGGAGTGCGATGAACCCATGTGCTGTCGGGGTGAAGTGGTTACCACATCCGTTGGAGCTGGCTATTGGAGTGACTATCGCAACTGCGATACTCCTAAGCATTTGATTCTAAATGCCTTCCAACACATGTCGCAGCACAAGATTGATTGGATCTATCATACGGGTGATGTGCCGCCTCATAATGTCTGGTCCACCACGAAGCAGGGCAACAAGGATATGCTGACTGAAATCGATGAACTGTTCGAGCAGTATTTCCCCAACATTCCTGTCTATCCCTGTCTGGGCAACCATGAACCACATCCCACCAATGTGTAGGTCAATCATCACATTTCTACTGTGTTTTCCCTTGCCTAATCCCACTCTTCTTTTGCAGTTTCAACAGCGACAGCGCACTGCCCGCTGAGCTGCGCATTGATTGGCTTTACGAGCACGTCTGGAGCTTGTGGAAAAAGTGGCTGCCCGCTGAAGCTGAGGTCACTGTGCGTCGCGGTGGCTACTACACTCACTCGCCCAGTGCTGGTCATCGCATTGTGGCGCTGAACAGCATGGATTGCTATCTCTACAATTGGTGGCTCTATTACAATGGTTCGCTTGTGCTCGACCAGCTGCAGTGGTTCCATGACACTCTCTTGGCCGCCGAACTGGCTGGCGAGCGTGTTCATGTGCTGACCCACATACCATCGGGCGATGGCGACTGCTGGTCGGACTGGGCGAGGGAATACAATCGCCTGCTGGCACGTTTCAGCAAGACCATTACGGGCATCTTTAGCGGACACACGCACAAGGATGAGATGAATCTGCATTATGCGGACAACGGAGCTGCGGTTGCTGTTGCCTGGAATGGCGGCAGTTTGACAAGTTACTCTTACAAGAATCCCAACTATCGTTTGTATGAACTGCACCCCGAGAGTTGGCAAGTGTTGGAGCATCAGACCTGGACCTTTAATCTAACCGAGGCGAATCTTAAGCCCGATGAATCGCCTAATTGGTACAAGGAATATGAATTTACGGCGGACTTCACCAGCGACACAAGTCCCGCTGGCATTGACAAGTTGCTGGTGGAAATGGCCGAACAACCAAATCTGTTGCGCAAATTCTGGCGCTACAAGATGACGCAATCGGATGCCAGGACGAGTGGAGGCTGCGACAACGATTGCTTGGCCAGCACGCTGTGTCGCATCGCCACCTCCAACTACAAGAACAGAACGCGTTGTCGTGAACTCGAAGCCATACTCCAGCAGAGCGTAAGTACTACTAACATACATACATACATATATAATATATGGTAGCTTAATCCTTTCGTTTAATCCTTTCGAACTGCAGCTGGACAACGAGCCAGAGAATGAGCCAGAGAATGAGCCAGAGGGTGATGGAGCTGGCACTTTGATTGCCATCGGTTTGCCCTCGCTGCTGATTGGCATCGTTGGTTTGCTGCTGTTGCTCTAATTGATACCATCAGCTAATCCTCGAGCGCTTATCTTTATCGCTTTTGGCATTTATTTATAGCGTATCGTTATTAATTAGTTCGATTAGCTTGCAGCGCATTCATAAAATGCGTCATAAAAGTGGCAATAAGTTTTTCCCCCATCCTTCTTTGTCTGCTGCGAGTGTAATTAAACGCTTTTTGTAGTTTTAACATTCAGAATTTTTGATATACACATATAATTACATAAAATTGCATTTTTCTTTTTGTTTTTTTTTCTTTGCTGTTTTGCTATGGTGAATACTTGTTGCTTGGATTGGATTAAGGATTAAGCGCTACGAATAGAATCCAAGTTGAATGGCTTTGTTTTGTTTTGGTTTTTTTGCGGTTGGTTTGCTCGCTCTCGCTCTCCTTATCTCTCTCTCTTTCCATATCTCATTATCGCTATCTTCCAACCACATACATATTTACAAATGTGAAATTGTAATCATTGTGCCGGCCTCATCCAACAGTTTATCAACATCAACATCAATTAATCCAGTTAAGCCGCTTAGAGCGCACACATCAGCGTGGCAATGTCCAGATCATGTTCATCCGACTTGCGTACGATGACCGCTGCCTGATTCTGATAGCGTCCCGTCGACACCAATCGCACACTGGTCACGCCACAGTAGATGGCCTGCTCGGGACCCAGTTCAGCGCTGGCGCCACAAACCGAGCTGGCCAACTCCATGCTGCTGGTGTCCAGGCCAGCCGAGCCGCCAATCTCCAAGCGATCCTCAAGCAGATGGCACTAGGGAAAACCTTCATTGTAATACTCTTCTTGAGAAATACTTCAGCTTACTCACATCATAGTTAACCTTATCCTGAGCACGCACACTCTTGCTCCCAATGCGCAGATTGCCCAGCGAGATGGCAGCCGGAAAGAGTGCCGAGAGCGTGCAGTTGCGAGCGTGTCCAAAGTTGGACATCTTATAGACAGCAGCGGTATCCTGAACCAGCACATTGCAGGCTGTGAAACAAGAGAATGAATCTCTCATAAGATGAGGTAAGTATTCAGGTACTTACGTTGGGTTATCTTGTGGAAACGCACGTTGGCCACAAAGGATCCACGTCCTGGTATGCGATATTGAAGCAAGGCAGCATTCTGACTTGAGCGGAAGAACTTCTTGTTGCTGTAGCGTGGCCTGTAAATAGAAATAATTATGATGAATATGCTTCAGTTGGCTCAAAAGCTAGACTTTTTATCTCTGATAAATCGTAAAGGCTTTTAGAATATTGCCCGCTATTTTAGTGGCCTTAACTCTTCTAGTCTTGGATCTCCGTGTATACTTAAATAATCGGAGCGGAACTCTTTTGTTTTAGTCACTGATTTATAGCTCTTGATTTTAAAATATCATACAATCCTCAGCTTTTCTAATACCAAATTAGATAACTGTAGTTACTTTGGTGTTGAACACTTTGAGCTTATGCTATGTGCAGAATAATGACGTATACTTAATATCATATAATTAGAGGCAACTTCTTCTTGGCGCTCGTTGAAGGTTTGTATAATAAATTTTGTTAAGCATAACTTTGAAATATCATACAAACTAACTTTAGTTTATATAATCTCCCTCTAATTTATAATTTAATTCAATATTTATAACACTGGCCAAATTGATAGCTTTCCCTCTTTTCGTTTAGGAAAGCAGCACATAAATTTATGGTGTACAGAATAATAATTGCTTTTCAATTAGATTAAGTAGGGTACTCAATGTAATCGATAAGCAACTTCTACTTGTTAGTATTTTAATACTGAACAATTTAATGCAGAACTTATTATTGATAGTTACCCACCATTGTTTGTTGTTGTTGCAAAACTCATAGACGCGATCTTCGAGAACTCGATGATGATCCTTGACAGCCGGAAAGTATTCGCCATTCAGCTCCCAACCATCCACAAACTATAAAGCAAAGCAATTAATATGATATTGTTATACTTAACAAAAATGCCAATCAACGCTACATTTTGGTTGTAAAGGTAGAGCGAAGCTAAAACAAAATTTAGGAGAAGCAATTAAAGTTCTCACTTACCGCCATTAGTCCGCCCGTCTCGCAGTTGACATCGTAGTGCTTCATGGTGATTTCGACAATCGTGTCGGGTTCGCCAATCACATAGAGGCCACACACGGTCTCCGCTGTTACCGCTGTGGCAGCAGCAGCTGCGGCTGCGGCAGCAACGGCAGCTGCCTCCAACTCCTCGTTGCCCAACTCGAGCAGGTCGGCGTTTGGACTGAAATTGAGTCCGGCCAAGGGAGACGCTGCTGGCGATGGCGCTGATTTCTTGAAAATGAAATCACCTGGTTCGGAGGTCACATGCATGCAATCTGTAAGCGATATTCACGATGTGAAAGTGAGACAGAGACGCAGACAGAGAAAGAGAAAGGAGTCGGAGGCAAAGTTGAACTAAACTACAATTGGCTGCTGGGCATTTTGAAACCAATTTGAAGCAAACTAAGCAAATTGCAACATCTCCAATGATTGCTCTGCTAGTTGCTCATATTGTACATGTGTGTGTGTGCGAGTGAGTGTGAGTATATATGTGTAATAATTGAAATCCACTTACAAAGAGCATTGGGAGCACATGCAAATTGTAACCACGTTTCGACTTCTGACCCGAACAATTAATTTATCATACAAAGTCCTGTAGGCTGCTCACTTAATGCCTGGCTTTGGCTACTGTTGCCTGATTTATGGCTCGCATTATTAGTTAACCCACACAAGCAAACAAAAAACACACACTCACACACAGACGTATTCACATATTTGACGCTGGCATTTTATGACTGTTTCGTCCATGACCAAAAAACAATTAAACCACCGTCTGACTTTGACTATTTCACATGCTTGTCACACACGCAACTTTCATGGCTGTGTGTGTGTGACTGTGTGTGCGAGTGTGGGTTTGTATGTGTGTGTATGGGAGAGAGTGTGTGGTTGTATATGTGTGTGCATTTGTCAGTCATCCAACAAAATGACCATAAACCCGCTAACTACGCTCTCAACACTCTCATACTCGATTAGTATACTCTTGCTTTGGGTATTTTACATATTGTAGAAAAGGAAGTGAAACAGGAAACTGAATGGTTTGAGTGTATCCTTAATGTTAGATTATAGTGTACTTGCGGATACAAATAATTTGCAGGTTGTCATTGTTTGATTATCTCTAATGTTATCTAAAAATATATTCTAATGTCTTACTAATAAAATATTTGTGTAATTTATTATTATTTAAAGATTTTTATTGAAATAAATGGGAGATTCCAAACTGAATGGTATTTTTTCTATGTTTTTAAAATTTTAGAATATAATTTTCACTATGAAATTATTTAAGTGTTTTACAAACAACTTATTGAATTTTAGGTAATTTAAATTACTGCCATTATTTAATTATTCCTAATGTAATTTAAAAATAGATTTCAATGCCTTAATACATTTGAAATTTGAAATACTAAATAGGTCTTTGTGGAACTTTATTATTTAATGAAGTCTAATTTTTTAAAGAAAATGTATTGACATTTCTTAAAGTTGTTTAATAAACTTGATATATTTTGTATATAATATCAATAGTTGAATTTCATTTATGTTAGAAAAAAATGTATATGGGATTCTCATTCAAATAAATTGTATATTCTAAGCTGAACAGTAATTTTTTATATTTTAAACATTTTGGATATATATAATATATTGGCACTATCAAATTATTTAAGCAATCCAATGTTTTTATTTAAAAAAAGAATGAATAGTTGGAAGCTGTTTATTGAAATAAATACATGTTATATAGTGCCCAACTAGAGTTGATTTTCATTCAAACAAATAATATATCATATACTAAATGGTATTTATTACTATATTTTAAATATTTCAGAATATATTTCCAAATTATTTAAATATATTACAAACTTCTTAAGCACACTGAAAGATCATACAACATGTTGGCAAAGTGTCACCAAAATTTTCCAAACTCATTTTGTCGTTACTCGCAATGTGTATGGGTCAAATGTTTAAGTGTTAATATTAAATGTGTGTGTTTTCTGTGTATATTTAGGTGTGAGAGTATGTACATATATATGTAGGTATACATATATATGATTATGTGTGCTCGTTACAGTTTGTGATTTCGGGGAACTTGGCGCCTAATTGTTTATGATGTGTCCTAATTGCATGAGACGTTCACAGCAACAATTTTCGGTCTTTTAATATTACCGTTTAACAATTAATTTTCTATTGTGCATAATTGATAATTAACCACTAATTAGGTACTTATTATATAAATAAATATTTCGTACCTACTAATTTATATTAACATATTAAATTCATTGGCAATTTTCCAATAAAATTGTTGCTCATAATTTAAATCAAGATGACGACGGCTGACCTCATGAATGATGACGCAATGATTTTAGAGTTGACAGTTGCCTAGCACTTGTGAATAAAAGCAATTATAAATAAACACAACCACAACAAAGTCAAAGACGATGATGGCACATGATGATTGCGCAAGGAAAATCTCTCCAGCAAGGACAACGCTGCGGTTGCCTTGCCAATTTACCAATTGGCCAATTGGCTAGCTGTCCTTAGTTATGATTATATTTATAAGCTACTCTATTAGTTACACATTATGCATTGGAATTTTCAATATCGGCTAATCGAATTTTGCGCTGAGTTAACTCAACTGAAATTTCCACTGAAATTTCCCAAATTTTTCAGCGAATGGTCAATAAATTTGAATCGTCCCCTTCGTCGAAATAATGCGCATAATAAATGTAAATGTAAATTGTGCATGCGCTGAAGTATTATGTGTTTGTGTGTGTTGTGCTGATGTCAGGAAGTCACTTGACAAGAAGAAGTTGTGTATGTGTGTGTGGAGAAAAAGCAATTTAAAATACAATTTGAGCTGAGCGGCAAAAGATTTTGTAAACGCTATAAACTTGTCACGGCCGCCAAAGTGCATCTCAGCCAAAGGCACTTGGCTCGAAAAACTTTCAGTCAGCAATTTGTTAGCGCATTTTCCCCTTTTCCACAATATGCAAAAGTATGTGTGTGTGGATGTGTTCTTCAATGTAGTGTGTGTGGGTTGGACAGTGTAATCTTACCTGAGATTCTGTGCTCGTTGTAGGGCATTGCCGCGCCTGGATACAGCTCAAAAGAACGCTTCACTGTTGGCCAGGCCTGCAGATAAAGATAAAAAAGTGTAAAACAAATATGGCGAGGGCAATTTATATATATTTTTTTCGCTCAATTTTGATTTTGAATAGCCGCTTTGACGGGCATCAGTCATTCAGCATTTGACAAAAGCGAGAGCCAAATGCGATAAAATCAGCGGGTTGCCCAGGCAAATAACAACATTCCATCGCTCTCCATTGGCCAACAACAAAAAAACGAGAAGAAAAATATGTAAGTTGCGCTTTGTAGTTGCCTCAAATGAGAACAGTGAACAGCGGGCTTCTTGTTATTATTGACTTAAGCTAAAATGCCTCACACGTGCAACGAGGGGGGGAGGAGGAGAATGAGTCTAGGGCTGCGTCTAGGCCAGCTAATGTTGTTATTTTAAGCGCAATGCAGCTGCCAGGACAATTGCCAATTTTAATTAAACTCTCAGAGAAAGCATTCAATAGCCGCACGTAGAATCCACAGGACTCAAACACCAACTAGTTGCAGCTGTTGAACATGCAACACTTGAGTGCTTATGCCGCTTGAATTTTAAGCAATCCGAAAAGCCCAACAGCAAAAGCCAAGACTACGGATCTAAAACTTTCTAAATAGCCAGTGGGTCAATTTCAGTTTCAGTTTCGGTTTCAATTTTGATTTCAGCTTGTGGGTCAAACAGTTTTTTACAAAGTTTAGCTTTTGCTTTTCCTTTTCCCTCTTTTTTTTTGGTGGTGATTGATTAGAGGTTGGCTTTGAGCTGGTGAGAGCGTTAATTGAAATTTTGTTGGCCTGCCAAGAGGGCATAATATGGTATTGATAAATTGGGCAGCCACAAAATAATGGCGTCTAAGTTGGCTTCATTTTTTGTTTGCGCAACACTCCAGAAAAGCCGCCGCCGCTTCTCCATTTTTTTTTTTTTTTTTTTTTTTTATTTCGTCGTCGTCCATAACGAGGCCAAAGCGCCTTATGCTGTATGCTTATGAAACTGTCAATTAGTGGCGGCTTTGCACGACTAACTTTAAGCTGCGACAACGCAAAAAAAAAAAAAAAACAGTTGAATATATGGTATATATATAGATTTATAGAATAGCAAGGAAGAGCGCTGGGTGCATGCGTAAATTGGGCGTAAATTGTATGCCCAAGTGACGTCATCAATCTTTGACGAGACCCACGCAAATGAAAAGTCAATCGTCAGGCAATACGTAAAAGTATTTCTCAAAAAGCTGATGACAGCGCCAGTAAATAAATTATAAACATGATCCCCTTTTGAACACACTTGAGGCAAACAGTTCATTTGCATAATGGCATTGTCCTGGCCGGGATTCGGCAAATGCCGTAAGGATGCTATTGTTCAACTTGTTGTTTTTGTTGTCATTGTTGTCCTCTGTCTCACCAGCTGCTTCAGTTGAGTTGACTTGAGATATATGTATAGCATATATATTTATTATTGCCTTTTTTTATATGTACATACAACACACATTCATCTACTCAGAAGATGAGTTCACACAAAAGTTATCCCGCAAGCTTTAAAAATAATCACAATGTATTGATTAAACTAGTCGAGCATGGAAATCCACTTGCATATTTTAATTGTGTTTCTCATGCATACGAAATTCATTTAAAAATAATTCATATTCAGCTTTAAAAAGTCAACTCTTCAAAATGGGAAAATCTGCAACCAACTTGGCAATCGTTAATTAGACATGAATATGCGTGTCAGGTTGCCAAAAGGTTGGCTGCATTTGTATAGGTGAGTTGCTCCAACAAATTTTATGACATAATTAAAATGCCATAAGGGCAACAGGAGGGAACACCAACAACAACTTGACACCTACTGAGCTGAAATTGGCTGCAGGGGCAGGAAATGCTTACACAAAAGGTATTCGGGCATCCCTTCTAAATATTTACTCTTTGCCGGTACAGTGCAGGATTTTCGCGTTAATCCGTGAGTTTTTCCAAATATTTACTTTCAGCGCCATAAATAGCATTAGTGCATAGGAACGAGACGAAGAGGAGAGAGCGGGGCAAACATATCATGACTTAATCATGAGACAGCTACAATAATATTACGAACATTGCTCGCTCACTTTAAAAAGGTTTTCTTTTTTTTCTTCTCTCTTCTTTTTTTTGTTGCTGGCCAACCGGCAACAGGCGGCCAATAAACAAATGCTTCTTTTTACTTTGGCATTTTGCCAAAAGCTCATCAAATATTAAAGTGAAATATGTTTGTGCGTTTTTTGAGCGATCTGTTTTCGAAATTTGCAATATTAATTCGCAATGGCTTTCCGTAAAGGATTGCGTAGCTAATGCTTCAAGGAAATTGATTGGCTTAAATATGCGCATAAAACCGGATCTAAGTGCTTCGAAAAACGCAAAACTTTTAAGATCTCGCATTTGCATACTGATGCTATGTTTCTGAATGTCGGCCTCATTATAATAAATGTAGCAAAACAATGTTGAATTAAAGCACTTTCATGAATAAATATTTAACGAATGTTGCACTAATTTATTTATATATAAATTTCTTTGATTCATTTATTCAATCATTGATGATTATTTAACTTATTGATTATAGTAAATATGGCAAAGTAAAATAAATATTAAACGATTATTTCATACATTTATTTCAACATTAAGTTCTTTAGCTCATTAGGGAATTTTTTCCAATCATTCATATTTATTTGACCTATTACAATAAATGTAGCAAAATCACGTTAATCTAAAGCACTTTCAGAATAAATATTTTACGATTGTTGCACAAATTTATTTCTACATTAACTTCTTTGGTTCATTTAGCAATTCTTTTCCATCATTCATATTTATTTGTCAAATTATAATAAGTACGGAAAATATCGTTGAATTAAATATATATTTAATGATTGTTGCACAAATTTATTTTTACATTAATTTGGCTTAGCTGATTGAAGAATTTTGTCATTTATATATATATATGAATTAGCAAAGGAAAGTTGTTAAAGTACTTTTTGAAATAAATATTTAACAATTATTGCACAAATGTTTTACAACATTAATTTCTTTGGTTCACTTAGAATTCTTTCCATCATTGATATTTATCTAAGTTATTTATTATAATAAATGTAGCAAAGCAGAATAAATATTTAACGATTGTTTCATAAATGTATTTCTACATTAATCTAGCTTGGTCCTATGAGGATTCATCATTCATATTCATTTGACTTATCTTAATAAATGTAGCAAATCAACGTTAAGCTAAAGCATTTTAAACATAAATATTTAACGATTGTTTCATAAATTTATTTGTGCATCAATTTAGCTTGGCTTCTTTATCTGTTTGTTCATTATTTTATTCATTATTCATATATTCGATTATTATTTGTTTGTATTTCTCATTGACTTATCACAGCATTTAAATAAAATAAATGATATCAACAATCATACGTTGACTTTTCTTAAAATAGCCGTGCATTAAATTGTATTATTGAGCACAATTGAATTCGCGAAACATCGCATTAACACCATTACTGGGCTGCAATTGTCAGTTTCAATTTAAATACATAATGAAAAGTTTTATTTGCAAAGCAGATGACGCCTTAATTCGATTACGTATACGCCCCATTGGCAATGTGTGTTATTGGCTTAGTTTGAGCCCAGCTGCGCTTGACACGCAAATAAAATATTTAATTAATTAACACACGGAGGAAAAAAAAACTCTAAATCAACTGCGAAAACTTTTCACTGTGTTCGCCCACCCAAAAACAAATAACTTGTAGTCTAATTTGGCAGCGAGAAACGAAAAAGTGCAATTGCACTTTCAACTGCAGCTGCTAGGAAAATGTCACTTTGCTGTGAGAGTGTGGCTGAGTTCTTGGTAGGGCACTAATTACCGCAGAGGGCACTTCTGGAATTACTCAGCCCAGTTTCATTTTGAAATAGCTTCATTAACTTTATGTCATGTCACTGCGATGACACACAGTCAAATGGCTTCTCGTGTTGTGGTTCGCCCCACGCATCGTGGAAAAGTCAGCAAGCAAGCAAGCAAGCAACAAGAGCAGAAACGAATTTCCCCGCAGTGAGCTTAGTACGCAGAAATCTATTTCTCTGCCGGAAATTAGTTGCACACATTCGAGTATAACATAAGTACACATACGGAGAGTAAACTCTTCTATTCTGCGCATTTGTGCTGTGAGCTTGTCATTTATTGAATATATATTATGCTCGCATATTGCAGCGGAATTTTATGCAAAGTGCGCATCATATTTCATGCGAGGGAAGCCGTCGTTTTTCCTTTTTTTTGGCATAAATTTACATGGAACATAAGTCCGTAACAGTCTGCTTCAACACACACACTCACACACACTCACACATCGGATTGTAATATTGAATTTATTGGGTGTGTAAGGACAGCGAAGTTGCGTTTTGCTTTCGCCCACGGGGTCACAGCTGACAAATTGGAGCTGATTAAAAGTTTTCGGTGCCCCCCAGGCAAAAGACTTTAATACACTTTGCGAGCGAGTCTCTGATATATGTGCGGTAATTAACAAAGTTTTTCTGGCAATCCAATGCGGGCATATTCAGGTGTCAGCTACAAATATGTTGTTTACCAAATTAGAGAGTTCTCTCTTTCTCTCTGTCTCCTTAAACTTGTAGCAACATTCTATTTGAATTGTCGACACTCAAATATCATTCCACTTTTGAGTTTTAAATGCTCGTAAAATGTCCAAGTGCAGATGTTGCTTGCTGATGCTTGTTGGTCGGTGTTAACATGCGGCATTAAGCGAGCATCAAGTGACAACATCAGGATGCAGCTCAGCTCAGTTGACAATGCGATAGAATGAGGTGCAATTGCATTGACATTGGCCAAGGATGGTCACAGCTACAATGAATGTCCATCAGTCGTGTGTTGTGTGTGTTGGCCTCTCCTTCTTTCCTGCCTTGCTGCCTGCTGATTGTTGATTTTTCACACACACATACTGAGGCAACAGCATCCTCAGTAGCCTCGCGTGGCATGTTTGACATGCCCCTTAACACGACGACTGAAAGCCAGCTGAAAAATTTACATTTCTTCCCAAGCCATTCACACTCAATCCGACTGGGATTGCGATTGAGATCCTTTCAAAGAGGATAGATACATTGTCCACACAGCAGCAGGTGAGGCAACAATAAAAGGAAGACAAGTCGCAACTAAGTCAACACATCATACAATAGTTGACATTATTGATGGCATAACAGTCAAAGGTGCAACTCATTGGCAATGCGTTTGAGCGGGTTGAGTTTATAGTTGAGACATCTGTGACATCTGCTTTCATTTTTTTCAACTATTGAAAAACTTGAATGCAAAGTATTAAAAGCATTCATTTTTATTTTAACAAAGCACGTTCTAAGGAAGCACGTTTCAGTCGTATTAATAATATTTTGATAACAAGATGGTGCAGATATAAATCAAAATGTTTTTATGGCATTATTAAATATTATATATTATATTTCTTTAAAATTCAATATCAACTCATCTTTTCGTTTATCTAATGATTTCAAATCGGACTTTCACCAAAAGTATAAAACTTCCAATCTGTCTCTCATAATGAAGAATTTATATAAATAACTTTTGTATATAGAAGATTTCAAATAAATAAACTTTACTTCCAATCTATCTCCGAAAAAGAAGTATTGACATAAATAACATTATTACATTTTACAACTTTACATAAAATGTTCATCATATTTTGATTTCAATAACTTAGCACTTTAGTGACAATCACATTGAAATGGTAAAAATACTATTTTAGTAACAGATTATTGTAGAAAATGGTCTTCAACTAATGTCTGAAAATGTTGAATATATTTGTTTATTTATTCACTAATCAATATCTTTTCAGCTCTTCGTTTATCAATTCATTTTCATTCGCATATTATTCAACACACAAAAACTTATGTTAAAAGTTAATGTTATGACTTTTTAGTAAATGTATTACTTTCCCAATAAATCAAATATTACACAAAATTTACATTTGAAGTGCAAAACAAACTAATGCACAAAATAACTTTTTGTCACTTCAAATGATGATTCCATTTTGCCATTAATTATTGAAAACTCATTGAAGCAATTACAAAATTCAAAAGTAATTCAAATTCCCAACCGCCCAACTCGAAAGGACTTTCTGCTGAAATTCTAAGGCGTGATAAATCTCGCATTGAAACCAAAACAACTTAATTATTGTGAGAAATTTGTAATTTGATAAGATTAAAGGGAGTTCGAAGAAGAGAAATCGTTTTATCGCATCTGCCACCACAGCTAAAAATAGCCAAAATATGTAATAACGATGACAGGAGGGCAGGACTCCCAACAACAAGTGTAATAAAACATAAAATTGATTTCGAAAACAACCCAAACAAAAAAAATTATACTGATGTTATTCGAGTCAGTGTCAGAGGCCTCTAATCTTGCACACACGCTCAACTTATTCATATAATTTGAGCCTAATGAAAGCAATCTGTCCGCCTCCTGCCACTTGACAGAAAGAAACCAAGTGAAAGTCAAAGGTTTCAAAAACTTTGCTCATAAAATGCGACAAGGCCTATGCTCATCAATCGTCCTCAAAGTCAGGAAAGCACAGGGGCAAAAAAAAAAAAAACAACATGAATGACTAACAGAGTAACAACGGGGCCAAATTCATTTAAGCCCGAAAAGGAAACAGCGAGCAGCGGGCCAAGTCGAAACAAAAGTTGACTTAACTTGTTGATCGAAATTGAATTAGCCCGAAAGTCACTTTCACTCACCTGTACGCCCAGCACAATCATGGACAAGTAGAGATAAACCACGAGCTTCATTCCGTACCCCGAAAAAGAAAACCTTTTGGTTCTCCTGTTGTTGGCTGTTAGAAAATAAAATGCGAAACTGCGGGCGTTAAATAGCCAATTGCCGCCGTTTGCGGTCGTTGGCTCGTTGGCTCGTTGACTGGGGTTTCAATTAACCGACGGCCTAAAGCAATTTCGCAGCACCAAGAGCGTGAGCGCCAAATTTCAAAAGCGTCAAGCGTCGTGTTGTGGTCCACGTCGTTGTCGTCGTTGTCCTGTGTCCAGTACTTTTTTTTGTTAGGTGCTGCTAATCTGATTAAAGGGATTAGCGCGCGGAAGGAATCACGCAACGAATAAGTTGATTAGAGAATTGACGAGCGTGCCACACACACACACACACAGAGACACACACGGACAGCGAGTACAGTAAATCGCACTTGCGGCTTAAACGCGTTTTGAATTGGCACAAGGAACCGTTACACGTTACACGCCAAAGGATAAAAGGGATACGAACTGAACTCAACTGAAACCGAAGTGAAGCGAAACGATTTCAATGCGAACTGCGGTAAAGGCGCGATTTCCGTATTATTTTTTGTATTGTGTGTGTTTTGGCGACGAAACGTCAACGCTGCCGCACAACGACAGAATGTTGGTCCTTATCAGCGGCGCATTTCCTTTTATAGTCCTGCCTCGTGTAGCATCCACACACCCACACTACGAAGCTGCCACAATACCCCACACACACACACGGACAGCCTCGGTCTCTGTCTTTGTCGTCATCGTTGCTGTTGAAAATTTCTTTTGCATTAAAGTACAAAAATGTTTCTATTTTTATTAGAGTTTCAAAAATTTATTAACTTATATTTTTCATACATAAAATTCGCATAATTTAATATATTTTTATATTATTTTTGTTAGTAATTTCGTCATACATTTTTCGTGAAATACTTTTGCTTGACTTTTTCATTTGCAAACTTTACCGCGCAGCAGAAATTCACCACACCGCAAGCTGTGAAAGCTTTTGTTTCGCAACAAAGCTGCCAACTTGGCCTAAAATGTTAGCCATTTATTGGCTGTTAATTTGAAAGGAAAGTATTTGTCTCTAATTCAAACTACAGCTATTGACTTTAGTTCTACTTGACACTCATGTCGAAGGTGGGAGCCACAGCCACAGGAATGGGAACATTGCGTGGATGATTGAGATCACCACGATCGTAGTAGCCACCCAAATGCTCGCCAGGCACATGATATAGACCATAATGCAGTCCCGTGTTGGCCACCTAAATGTGGTAAAATATATTGAATTTATATTGTAATATTTCATACTCTGCAACTCACTCTCTTCAGCCCATTGATCGAGGCCAGCAGCAGCGCCATTTTGGCCAACAGCAAAGCCTTGCCACTGACTATGGATAGCATCTGAAAGCCCATTGGCACCAGGACAGCGCCCAGAGCTGTGACGCCAAACATCATGGTGATGATCATGTTAAAGCGATGGCGTCTAAGACGAGCGCTGCCCGTTGAATCCGCTTGAGTTGCAGGTGCATCTGCAAGATACATTTATATCTTAAGATTGCAGCAGGAGAGTTTGAACTACTTTTAATATTACCTCTGCTCAGATAGCGCTCTGTGAGCTTCACCAGATTCACTTGCAGCGTGTGCGTGGTCAAACTCTTGGCCAAGCTGCTGGCCAGCTGATCGAACCAAGTGAGATGCTTCAGATCCTTGCGATCATCGCCTGCCTGTCGCGCCTGTCCATTTGTGGTATTCGACGCAGCAACTAGACGAACACCCTCGAAAAGTGGAATCACATCAGAGCTCATGACATCCTCAAAGATGCGCAGACTGCGTGAACGGAAGCAGGACCACAATCCCAAGCTGCCACCGGATTGTAAGCAATTATGCAGCTGATGATGGAGTTGTTTTAGTTGAGCTATCCATGAGATACGCGTATCCGTTTGCGTTGGCGTCGCCGCAGTGCTTGCCACAAGTGGCAGCAGCAAGCAAACTGCATACATAAATTTCACTTGCATTTCGTGGTGATCGCGTCAAGGTCTGAAATGAAACTGAGGTTGCTACAACGATCGACGCTGACTTTTTATGGCCGCTGGAATGGAAATGTCTTTTGGGGCATGCAACCGGTGATTACGCATTGCGTGCAGAATTATAGCAAATGTCTAACGGTCAGCCGATGCGTTTGTCATGGTCAACCAGACAGTCATGGGTGGTGGGTGGTGCCCAAGATCCAGTAAGTCACAATGTCGCAAAAACTGTTGAATTCGAAATTGAATTTGCTCTGTCTGTCTCTCTGACTGTCCGTCTCTGGGTGACCTGGAAACCTTGCTGCGTAGACATGAAATTAACTTGTCATCGCCAAGAGTATTCTAATCGAATGTGCCACAAAGCTGTTGGCTGCACATGTGGCAGTTGCATTTGGGCCTGAAATCAAGCGCTCCATTGACCTGGCAATCACAATGGGCATAACATTCAATTTGCGGAACTTTCCAACTTGCGACAAATGCGAGAAAAGTTGTGAAAAACGTTGTAGAGTTTGCTTTCTAGATATGTTAAATATATAATTTGCAACAAGAAATGGGAGTGAAATTAAGACTCAGCTCTTTCATTCAGTTTATAATAAATCACAATGTAAATTTAAAGTTCTCTCGAATCTCTTCAAATATTCATTCATTGCCAAAAAAAAATGAAGCTTTTCTTTCATCTCTTTAAATATATTTCATTTAAACCCACAAAAGAAAAGAGCACAGTATAAAGCACATAAACAATTTTTCAATTTTGTACATATTTTTGTTTTTTAGATTGTATTTATTTAAATTTATTAGCTAAGAGGTAATTCATTGCATTTTCCTTTTGTTTTTCTTTAATATAACTTTTGAACAAATTCGTACTAAGATTAGAAGGTTGTTTTTTGTTGTTTCTTGTTTATGTTTTTAGGCTTAAATAGTTCATTGAGTGCAAAAGTTGACGATCAGTGATTTGTTTTAAACTTTAGACTATGCATCTAGTTAAAAAATGTTTACAAAAAACATCAACGAGTTTTCATTTCACATTTCTCATGCTCGATGCTATAGTGTAGGTAAAAACAGTTGCCATTCAATTGTGTGCCATAAATATCTGCTATAAACATATATACACTCTACTATATATTTCACATATGTTGGGGAATCTGATTTGATTACTCTGAACTACTCGCTCTTTTCGTTTCTTGTTTTTTTTTTGGGCCAATGTAAATGTGTGTTCTAGCAAAAGATATATGTATTTACATGTGGAACAGATTGCGCATCTTCTAGATGCATCTTCTCTCTCTATACATATCTATGGCTAACAACTGTACAACTTTAGACCTAACTGGCGCACTGCAGGCGATGGCGCCAATACAATCATGAACTAGTCCCCGATCCAATCGTTGTGCCAGTGGCAGCAGCTCCACGTCCAAATCGTGGCAGATACAGTCCAAACTTCGACTCGATGCCTGCGAGTAGAGGAACAGCTGCGTTATAGCCACCAATGTGATCGACACGCGGTTGCGCTGTGCCCAGCGTATTGTCCAGTGGCACAGCCAATTTGGCGCTCTGCGATCCCTTGGGTTGATTGCCGCCAAAGTCGACGTAGAAAAGACGCTGCAGCAGTTCGTAGGTGAACAAAGTGACACCAAACTGTGGCGATGAGCGGCAAACGCGAGCTACAGAAGGCAAAATCAATTAGATCACAATAAGAGAATTGAAGTAGTCATCACTACTCACCAGCTGTGCCCTTCCAGAATGCACGCGGACCCTCCTCGGCCATAATCTTCTTGGTGGCATCCCACAGACCCGTGTACGTCGTCTGTCCCTGACGTGCCGCAACCTGCAGACGTGTTTTGATCACATCAGCTGGCGTCACTAAAGCAGCAGCTGGTATGCCAGCAATGGCACCAGCAGCCAACAAAGACACTGGACTATTATAGCCATCCTTGTCGGCAAAAGCGCCTTTGATGTGCGCATATGTGGGAAAGTAAATGGCCGAGAAGTTGACATCGCGCAGCAGACACGCCTTGGCTCCCTTGTAGAGACCAAAGAAGCCCAGCTCACGCACCACGGATAAGGCACTTATCTTCGAGCCACCAGCAATTTCACCCGCCACCTGCAGACGAATCTTGACTATCTCCAGCGGATTGGTAAAGATCACCTGCGCAGCGCCACCACAACCACCGGCAATAACCTCACCCCAGACGGGAATGTTGCTGCGCTTATCCGTGAACTTGTCGCGCACAAAATCATTCACTGTCAGCTTGATGGCCTTCTCGGGTGCCACGCCCATGAGCTGGGGCAACAGACCACGATAGAGACCGAGCACGCCTTCATGACGAATGACCTAGAGAGGAAATGGAATAAGTTAATGCTTATACTTGAAAGTGTATTAGTTAAACGCACCTTCTTAAAGCAATCCCAGGAGTTTCTGTAGGCAACTTCGCCAATCATGGAGCCTGTGCGTTGATTCTGCATGCGTGTCTTGACCAGATCAATGGGATAGACCACAGTGGCGCCAGTAGCTAAGGGAAATAGGAAAGACATTAGTTAAGAGATCAGTTTAGAGATTTACTCTACTTACCGCCCGCAAAGGAGGCCAAGGTAAAGCGATAGGTGGCTTCGAGCACCTGAATCAAGGCCGAACGATCGCTTGGACTGTCGACAGCCTTGATCTCGGCCAGTCGGTGAGTGATATGTTTCGTATAATGCTCGGGTGCAATGTTGCTCAGGTCGCTGTAGTCGATGCGGCTGCAGGGCAAGTGAATAAAATTCATTAACTAAGTGATCAAACAACTTCATAAAAGACTAATAACAAAGTAGCTAATAAAAACTAAAACACACCGAAGGCTTTGAAATGCAAAATGTGGAAGGTGACTTAACTATTTTTGTATGCAGGGCTGTGTGGGGAGAGAGGAGAGAGAGAGCGAGAAAGAGAGAACGATAACGATAACGAGAGAGGAGTACCATGCGGTAAACGTAACGTTTTTCTATTCAAAAAAAGGACAACAACACTTGCCTACTTGGAGAAATCTTTTTGCGTTTCCACCAGCTTCTAATTTATCAAACGAGACACAAATACACAATTGATGCAACAACATTTTTGTATTAATTTTTTGGTATGCAATTTCATTAAATGAGTGCAATAGAAAGGGAGATAGGTAAAGAAACAGAAATAGAGAGAGAAAGAGAGCAAAACAGTTAATAACAAGACACGGAGAGAGAGACGTACACACACGACAAAATGATGTGGAACTTCGATTAACTGAGACCAAGTGAACTGCTTCTACTGCTGCTCGTTTAAAGCTTTCTGATTAGTCTTGGATATTCTTGCAAAGATCAACGAGTGTGTTTGGGAAAATTGGATATATTCGAGGAGCAACTCACCCTGGTTGATTGACGGCGCCCGTCAACTGAAAGAGAATATCGATCTCTAGTGGAGTAATCTGACTCATGGTCTGTGCCGCATAGAGCAGCTCGTTCTTGGTGACCGTCTCAGTGCGACTGCCTTTGGTGGCATACAGATAGATCTGCTTGATCAGCTCCATGTTGTTCAGCAGCGAGGTAAATGCTATGAAATACGGGAAGCTCACTCGATGACCCTCCGTGACCTACGAATATATTTCATATTAATAGGTAATCAAGAGTAATACTCGATCAACTTACCGCCACCAAGTTATCCTTGACATCGGCGGTGAGTAAATGCCGCTTAACCTTAACGATTATGTCCTGAAAGTCTAAGGGGGAAATGAATCCAGTGCCAGCTGGATCCTTGCTGCGGAATGCCTCCATTGCGTGCTCCTCATGAAAATCATGCAGCAATTGCGTAAATTCAGCATAGTTGATAAGGCGTTGCTTTTTCTACAAATGTAAAGAATTGGATTTAAAAAACAAATTATAAATAACAAATTAATGTTGACTCACCTCACCAAAGTATCGCTTAATAAATGTACCATCTAAGCTAAAAGGTATCTTTGAGTGCAGTTCGGTTTTTTGTACAACATCAGCAAAGTCAGCTAAGCGTCGTAGTAAACAAAATTAGTCAGAATTAATGAAATTAGCATCATAATATTTACCATATGAGACATTGCCATTGCCTTGGCGATCGAACAGTTGAAAGGCAGTTCTATAGAGAGCATCGGGGGCGCAGAGCAAACCCTCAAATGCCTGAAACTCCGAGAATGATATGAGACCATCTTTGCTCGTATCTGCAATGCCGGCCAACAAGCGAACAGATTCCTAAAAAAAAGTAAAATATAGATCAAATAATGTTCATAATTGATGATGCCTTTGCATAATGCAATAAAAAGAAACCAAATTGTATTGGATTTATTTATTTGCTTCAAAAATTATGCAATAATATAAAATATGCACTTATGTGCAATGCGTTTATCTTAAATAATTAACGACAAATAAGCTTTTATGCAATTATCTTGGATGTGCAATTAAATGTAGTTGCAATAATCTAAAACATTCAATTGCATAATGAAATAAAAACAAATTAAATTTATTCAATTATTTAAAAAATTATGCAATAATCCAAATAATGCATTTATATGCAATCCATTTAACTCAACCAAATAAATTTTAATGCAATTATCTGGAATGTGCAATTAAATGTGGCTGCAATAATCCAAAATATGCCATTATATGCTACCTTTATGTAATTATTTTAGATCACCAATTAAATCTAGTTGCATCTTTCGATATTTTACTGTAGTTCAGTGTTTAACCGGACATTGGAACAATCGGACCTGGTTAATAATTATTGGCTATAACTTTATCACAAATCCAAAAATTAAATAAAGTACAATCCGACGACTTTGCCCCGGTCACGAAAACTGCAAATCAGTTACGGCTACGATTCCCCGGCCAGGCAAACAAATTGATAACACGCTGGAGGCAAAAGTTTGAATGTTGTGACGTTAACACGAGGTGGCCAAGTGATCGAGTTCACATTGAGTCCAGATATGATGCATAGAAATGATTTAGTTAGTTAGTATGTGTGTGTGTGTGAGTGGGGTTGAATACATCTTATGCTGCGACTTTCACACAGGTAATTATCTATCTCTTTACTGCCTGATAAGAGCAAGCAGGCAACCCGAGTTCGCCGTCGTCGTCGTTGTCGTCATTTTTATTGTTGTTGGCGATTGCTTATCAGACTGCGACTGCGACTGGCTGGGTATGTGTGTGTTTGTGTGGGTTTCGCGTATAACCTTGCAATGACCCAGCGTTTGGATGCTACTATGTATGTATGTTGTGTATGTACTTACATCATTGAAAGCCGCCTCTGTGAACAGACCCAGGAACTTGCGCACGAAATCCTCACTGGTCATGTACTGTTCGCCATCCTTTTGAATTGACGCGTACTTCTGGAAGACTTCACGCAGTTTATCGGTGCTGGCGCGCTTCAATAGTGATGGAGTCTGCAAGAAAATGTAAAGAGAAAACCGATCAAGAGATTAAGATCAAATTATTTACATACGCACACACGCACACACTCGCATTGCCATATGACAATCGCTCTCACTAGTCTTCGTGTTGTCTCTCTCGCACGCACGCTCTCTCTCGTAATGCGGCGGCCAAACAAAAGCAACACGTGTCATAAATCAAAGCAATTTGCTCTCTGTAAATGCTTTTCTCGATTACTAGAACTCACAGTTGCGGAAATTGGCATTTTGTTGATATGAAATTTACAACTTGTGCGGCCAGTTTAAACAATGCTGGCATTTAATTAGCTCATCAACTTGAGCCCAACCAAACTAAACTGAACTGAAGCAAGCGACAACAGCGCCTGACGCAACTGACTGCCCAAATTCTGCTTTAGTGTTCTATCTACTTCTGCCGAAGTGACAAAGAGAGCAAAATAGAGAGCGCAAATTTTATGCAAACACTCGAAGAAGAGAGCATGTTTTTTTTTTATCTTGCTTGCTTCAAGGGGGTTTCGTCAAAATTGATCGATCGCTTATTCTCTCTTTTGCTTTTTGCGCTCTTTGCGGGAGGCATTCTCTCTTTCTTTGCAATTAGCTGCTCAATTGTTGACATCATAAATAAAGCACTTTTTTTATGGTTTGTTTGCAAACAATATTCAATGCGAGTGGAGAGCGAAGAGTAAAAATAGGCAACATAAATTAGCAATGTTATTAATAGGCAAACTCTTCATATTGCCGCTCGCTCTTGCTCTTCATATTTCCTATCTACGCATAGACTCAGGGCCATTGGGTCAACAACGCTGCTGTTGTAATTCCGTCAACAAGTTCGATTCTCTTCTCTCACGTTTATCAATTAATCCATTGACGTAATGCGATTATCATGTCAGTCCATGGGAATTGTCATTCGCTCTCCCTCTCTCTCTCTCTCTCTCTCTCTCTTGATTTCTGTGTCAGTTGCTGGGGTCCCCCATTTGCATTTGTTGATGTGTTTGTTTTTCTTTTATGCAAAAATAAACAAAAACGTGTAATGCATTTTACCAGTGGAGAGAAAAACATTTAATTGTGTCCTGTACTAAAATCCAATCTTATCAGCGTGTTGTTTACTGTTATTGTTTGTGCAGGGGACTGAATAAATATTACTATAAATCACAAAAGTGAATTCGCTGTCCAACTAATGGAATATCGATGCGAATTATATTTATAAAGTGAATGCAATTTCTATTAATTTATATGTAAATTAGAACTGATTACAAAAAAGAAAGTATTTTTGGAAATCAAGTACGAATAACAAGATTTTTAGAATATATTAAATTATATTTTGATGTAAACTTTTGATAATAAAGCGAATTCATGAAAACAGCTTTTACTAAATATTTTTAATCGAATTAAAAAAGAAATAAAATTACTTTTAACATATCTTTGTTTAGTAATTCCGATAAAAATTTTAAAATTTCAAGTAAAAAACTTAGTTAAAATATTTGGTAATAAAATTACTTTTATTTTCGTTTCACAATTCCGATAAAATTTCCGAGCATTAAATTATTTGGTAAAAAATGACTATTATCTTTGTTTAAAAATTCCAAGTAAGAATTATCAATCAATAGTTTTCAAGATATTATAGATTAATATCAAAAATTTCTAAGCTCAGTTGACATTAAATATATTAAAAATCAAAGAAATGAATATGATTCTAATATAGCAACCGGATTATGTTCCCATAACAATCAATCAATAGTTTTGAAAATGTTATAGATTAACATTAAAAGTTACTAAGTTAGTATAAAATATATTTAAAATCTACGAAATGAATGTGATTCTAATATAGGATCCGGATTATGTTCCCATAACAATCCCTTTAATTCAATTTAAAGCCGCACAACAATGCGTGAAATCACAAAGCAAGGACTAAACAAATCCCGACCATAAGGACGCGAAACGTAATCAAAAGTCAGAGATGAAAGCTTAGAGTGCTTGAATAATCAAAAGCTAAAGCAAAAATTGTTTGCATTTATTATGCCAAGCACTGAATCCCCCACAATTGTGCACACATTGAACTTGAAAAGCCGCAAACATTCACACTCACACACATAAAGAGACTTGTTTCTGTGTGTGTTGCATGTGCAGCGTGTAACGTTGCACATACGCCGTGTATGACGGCGGCAGGTAATATTATTTGCACGAAGCCAAGTTTTTTTTTTTTCGTCGTTGTTGTTGTCTCCGTTTTTTGTTAGTTGTCAGCTGAAAATTATAATGAGGTCATTTGTCTGCTGACTGTTGCTGTTGTTGCTGTTGTCAAAGGTCGCAGAGGCTGAGCCTGCAGCGTGTGGCACGTGCTACAGAGTGTTGCCTCTCCATTCGTATCACTTTATGCAAATTCTGGGCACAGTTTCTGTCCAAGGTCATTCAGGCTGTTCATTATCGCCATTGCCACATGCAACAATAGTTATGCGGCAGACAGCGGCATATTTAACAAATCGAATAAATTATCACAGCTAAGCTTAAGGACGCATTAAAGTCAAAAGTAATGTTAGTTCTGACAACTTTTTCGCTACTGTTCGTTATATGCACACATTATATACATATTTTATTTACGCTCAAAGCAGTTAAAAGCCAATTTCTGTGGGCCCAGATAATTGAACAGTCTACACATTATGTACAGTTAGCTAATTGATGAGCGCAAAGTGTTTAATACAGAGAGAGGGGAAACTGAGCGAGAAATACGAATTGTTTTCGCAAAAAGTTCAGCTGCACTGTGTAACTAGTTGGTTGACAATTGTTCAAGCCCCCTTTTGATACTAAATGCAATTGTCGCCAACTGCGACAGACAGACAAACAGAGAGACAGAGAGAAGAAGAAGAAGCTGAAACAATAAAAACAATATCAAGAGTCTAGTGAAAACTGAGATAGCGTTGAGATAATTCAGCTTTTGAATGAAGGTGATTCCGTTAGCTGTTCTCATTGTTGTTGTTGTTGTTGCTTGACATTAGAATGGAAACTGAGGGACGGCCGCCAAAAAACATATGATGCGTGTTTTCTCGAGCTTTTTTCTCTATAGATCATTTAAGCAATACGCACACACATTCTTAAGATATTTCTATTTGTCAGTTTATATAATAATAATGATGCTTATAGGAATTGAAACAATGACAGGCACTGAAAAGAAAACACAAATACTTTTACTACAGCCAATCTCATCACAAATGGGATTCATGTTTGTCTTTTATCTAATCAAATGAAATAACAATTCTTGCTTTGAAAGTTTACAAAATATGGAAATTTAGTTGATTAGCATAATGAATAGGAAACGGAAAATTTAGCGATTTATAACAGGTGATTATTTTTTTTATTTTTTTGGGAATATTAATTTCAACAGTTTATATAAACTTTGCTTATTCATCGAAATTATAAACCAATTTAAATAATTGTTATCACTTTTTGAGGAAATTACGTTCAGTGTAGGAAGTAAAAAAAAAGCTGATCATATCATTTGCCGATAACGTTTTAGATATTCGTGCCCAACTATACGGCTGTTGTGTGAAATAATGTTTAGAGAGCACACATATCGTAAAGTTGAATAACTATTTACCTCTTCCATTTTTGAACACAATTAGAAAAGTCTTATGGGAACGTGAAACACTTGAAAAGCGATTTGAGATTTTTATTGTACTATTGCGATTGATCGATGTTGATCGCAATCTTTTTGCATTCAAATCTCTCGTATGTAAGCTAATTATTCAGCTTTTGTTTACGTCGCGACGATACAAAAACTATTCCAACTGTTGCTATTAATGATAATAATATCGAGTATTCCAATTTGCCAATGAACTTCCAGACCCAACACGATTTCAATTTTCCGTCGCTCTCTCTCTTCCACTCTCTCGTTCTCACTCTCTCACTTTCTATGTGGTGTATATATTTAATTTTTCTTTATATATTTCAAATGGTTTTTTGGATTTTCTTGTTGAAACGCGCGATTCGCGATTCATTCGTGCGTTTGCGTCGCGTCACTTTTCCGTTCTGAATCAAAATCTGAGGCACTGGCAAAAAAAGCTTTTCCCAGTAATAATGCTCGCTGCTGTCGCTGCTGCTGTCGCTGCTGCTGTCGCTGCTGCTGTCGACGTCGACGCTGACGTTGACTGCGACGCCAGCAGCAACTGACGACTGACGACTGGGCTTACAGTTTTTAATAATGCACTTGTGTGTTTGTTGTTTAATAATCTTTTTGATGTGTGCGTCATTTGACAACTGCTGTTGTAATCTGCAACTGTATTTGCTATTTGTTTGTGTTGGTGTAGGAATGCAACAACAATAACAACAACAACAACAAAAGTAATCAACAACCACTGTGCGATATTTCATGTGGGTGAAGAGCGTGCGAACATTCTCAACACAAACAAACTAATCGTGTGTGTGTGTGTAACAGGTGGTTGTTGTTGCACACACACACACTCACACACACACAGTCGGGCATAAACAGGAAATTACTGTGTACAGCTTTCCTGGGTGCATTTTGCATGGCGATAATTCAAAGCAAAAGCTTTGAACGCTCGACTTGGCAAAACTTCTATTTATTGCCCACTAGAGAGCGAGAGAAAGAACGCTTAGCTGCTGCTGCTGCTTCTGCTGACAGAAATACAATTGTAATGAGCTTTAAAGTTCAACTAGCATTTCAAATTGCAGCACGTGCAGCAGCAGCGACAGCAGCAAAAGGGCAACAAAAATCATGTTAATCGCTGCGTTGCGCATACGCCGCATTGTCCGGCCGGGGAGAAACGCACGCACGTGAATAGCGCATGGTTTGTGTTATAAAAATAGCCACAGGCATAAAAAGCATTGAATGAGCAAAGAACAAGTAAGAAAACTACAGTCGAGTGTGCTCGACTGTGAAATACCCGAAACTAGTTTTGAATAAAAGCAAAATATTGTGATATTATTCTCAAAATATACCACAAAATATTAAATAAATGTCAAATGGTATAATTGGTATATTTATATGGTACTTATAGACAGCAAAATATATCAGATTGTCAGCCAAAACACATAGGAGTATTTCTTTATAAATTTCGACAATTTTTGTCTGATCGCAACCAAATTTTCAGGAATCATAAAGACTATAGTTATTATTATATACAAGAAAATTAGCGACTCTAGCTTTACAAATACGCTTGTTATTCGATTTTCGTTGATTTTCGGGGGCGGAAGTGGGCGTGGCAAACATTTGAATCAAACTTAATATGCGTGCAAACATAACAAATGCTGTTGAAGAAAAATTTTAGCTCTATCTCTTATAGTCTCTGAGATCTAGGTGTTCATACGGACGGACGGACAGACAGACAGACGGACAGATAGACTATATGGCTATATCGTCTCGGCTGTTGACTTTAATGAAGAATATTTATACTTTATGGGGTCGGAGATGCCTCCTTCCACCTGTTACATACATTTACATTGTACATTTCCTGTCGGCACAAAGTTATAATACCCTTTTACAATATGGGTAACGGGTATACAAATAAAATAGAGCCGCACTAACAAAGAATAGCATAGCATACTATAATAATATATATGTGTATGGTGTATAAGAGATGATGGGTCAGCCGAGTGGAAGTCAGACGATGATGATGGTGGCACTTGAGGGCGCCACTAACAACGCTGTAAATTGTGAGTTATGAGCTTGCAGAGCGAACCCGCTGCATGCAATTCATTAAACTAAACGAACAGCAATTACGTCTGAAGGTGCACGAAACGGCAATAGCAACAGCAACAGAAATAGAGACAGCAAGAACTCTCTTCAGTTGAGGCATTGTTATCAAGGTTAGCGAAATGTCACTGCCTGAGACCCCAAGCAGCTGATTGTGTGTGGTGCCAGTTCAGTTCAGCTCAGCTGACGTCGTGTCCTTTGAGCGCCAGGCACCGCGAGCAAAAGGCAAACAGACAGACGGACGGACAGACAGACAGACGGACGGAAGTCTCAAGGGAAACATTTCCGTTTTGCTGCTTAAGATAATCAAAAAAAAAAGCAAGCACGTAAAAGCAATTGCTTTTAAGGGTTGTCTACCTTTTAGCCGTTTAGCATTTGCCGCTCTTATCAGTCTTTAGCTGCTTATCATTAGCACACTTTTGCTATATGGTACATATGTGTATGTTTTATGCTTGTAATCCTCTTACTTACTTCTTGACATTGAGCCCTTGTTACAGCTGGTATCCAATTAATTGGACACCGTTCGAGTATTGGCATTATTATATCAGCAGCTGGAGCTTAAGTTCGATTTGGCCGGGCAACCTTTATATATAGTATATGCGGGGGGAGGAGAGGGGAGCAATTGTCTATAACAATAATATTGCAATTAATATTTTGATTGTGTGTGCAAATTGCTTGTATAGTTTTATTTGATTTGCTGCCGTTTTCCGTGTGAAACTTTAATCAAGGGCAAAGGCCACAGAACACACTTACGACACACACACACACAGCGTCCCCTTCCCTGCCCCCTTCTGCTACTGCTGCTTCTTCTTCGTCAGGCTGGTTTGTTGCTGGGTGGAACTGATGTGTCCTCTCGCTCGCTCGCTCTTTCTCTTGCTCTGCTCGGTACTGCTCTTTTTGCTTTATCGATTATTTATCACACGCGTTTTATTTATTTTAACTCTTAGCTCTGCAATTAAACTATATTCAGCGTTTTATATTTGCGGTCGTTGAATTACGCGTTTTTTTGCTGTTTCGTTTTTTTCGGAAGCAGACCGCACGAGACGAGAAAACACACAGAACTGCGGGCGGGAAATGTAAGCGCGCAAAGGGCCATAACTGTAATGAGGGAAATTTTAGCATAGACGTTGAATTTCCCTTTTGGTCATTATTTTAGGCTTTTTCGCCATCGAAACTCTAATAATAAAACTACATGAATGAAAGTTAACGCAAAGCGAGTGGAATTTTTTGACAGCTGCGTAAAAATAGACGACGAATTTGATATGTAAAGAGGTCAAGTGGAAAAGTTTAACCTTCGCCATTAACAGCTGTGTGGAAGGTTAACAGCGCCCAATGACCGTTAACATTTGAATGTTAATGACCGTAAAAAAGAAATTGTTTGTTTTGTTTAAAATAAATTACATTTTCTTTTCTCTTTATTTTTATTAAATTTAGCAATTTAGTAAGCATACATAACATGTTTTTATTTTTGCCTGGGCTTGTCATTAAATAACATTTCATCGCATAGATTTTTGTTTTTTTAGTTTTTTTGATAGCAATAGTATAATATTCAAAGTTTGTTTTCTTTAGCTTTAGCTGAGTAATTATAGCTGTATATTGAGTTCCTTGACAGATACAATAATAAATATAAGAATACCAAAGAGTGTTAAGTTTTAACAAACAAAATAAAAAATGATAAAAAAAATTTAAGCCACAATTGTAAATCACATAGAAGAATTTCGTATAGCCGAGCTCTTAACAGAAATGCAAATTGTTATTGCGAGCAAAAATCTAAAATTTCTGCTAAAATCACTTTTTGTGTTCACTCTAATAATAATAATATCTCTGATCATCTTTTTGCTTTTGTTTTTTTTTTTTTGCTTTTTAAGATTGATTTTTCTAGAAAACTTTATATCTAACATCTGTTATGGTTGCGTGTGCTATTTTGAACGAGAAAACTCAATGCAGCGCACGCTCGCAAACTAGAATTATTATTTTAGTTGCAGAATTCGAAATTCCGAAAGTGAGTGTTCATCATAAATAAATTAAACTTAAGCTAATTTTAAAAGGGACTTGTAAACGAAATTTTGAATAGTAATGAAGCCAATTTTCAAGCAAACTAAAAATATTTAAATTTTGATTCATCAAAAGCGACTTAGCTATTGCATTATCTGGTTGGTTAAATTCGCTGCTTTGTTTTTGCATCCATTTTGTGTTTGGTGGTTGGATTCACTCTATCAAGATGTGTGCCTGCTGTTTACGTTTAGTTAGATTAGTTTAGTATTGTTTTTTTTTTGGCTGAGGTTTCAGACTAAGAGTTCAGCATACTATCTGCGCAAATCGATCACCTTGATCTTGGCATGCGAATCCATTTTGATGTGCGCTGCATCCATAAATAGAGGCGGATCATTTGGATGCGGATGAAACCCGGTTTGCCGACACTGTGCAATATAATCTAGTCCATAGTGCGGCGTAAGTATGAAGAAACCATTGCTGCAAATATTATATAATTAGATTAGAATATGAATCACTCTCTTTTTGGGAATTATTCAATGAATGACTCACGCATTGTACTTGGGTGCACAGACGATGGCAATTGCTTCGGGCATCATCATCTGATAGGAGCAATGTGTGTGCAAGTCAACGGAGGACAAGAAAGCGGTCTGAGTGGGATGAGTCTGCAATGGAAGAGTAATAGGAAATTAGTAATAATCTACCTTTGTAATACACTAAATTACTTAATACAAATAAAATCAATTTCTAATTTAATCTGAAAAAAATAACAAACAAAATTTATATTAAATATTTGTGGCAACTTAAATTAGAGCTTAAGTTAACGTGAGTTATCCAATTAACTTTTTATAAAGTAGTATAAAATAAAATACTAAAATTGTATTCAATTAGATTACAGAAATAAAATAAAGGCATGTAAATTATGTTCTCAATTTCAATTAAAGATTTGAATAGCCTAATTTTAAATAAGTAAATAAATACAATTTAATACAAATTTATATGAACCTTTAAAAATAAAATAAATGTATAATTTGTATATATTTGTTCCGAAATTATAATATCAAGGTTACCGAAATAAAGAAATAACATGAGCTATGCACGTAAATTTAAAATATAAAAAATAAAATAAAATGTATATTTATATCTAACATAAACCCAATTTTATGTTGGGATAAGATGGGTAAATACTAGAATAAATTAATATTGTGATAGGAATTAAATATATAAATAGAGTTGGGATTAGGATTAAGAAAAAAAAACGCAATATTTCAAGGGAAATTAAAAAACAATTATAATTAAAAGAAAGTAAATAAGGTAGGAAATATTTAAACTAGAATTTAATAATAATTATGAAAATAAATCAATATTGTAATAGGAATTAAATAGAAATAAAGATTGGAATTAAGAGAAAAAACGGAATATTAAAATGAAAAGAAAATAAGTTTAGCACAGCACTCACATGAATCCAGCCGAGCGTGATGAGCTGCATCTGGTCCTGCACATCGAAGATCTGCTCCTCATGCATGGTGTTGCAGCTGTCGGGTGTCCCTTGCTGCTGGGGCGTGATGATGTGTGTGATGGAGAGCTCGTTACGGGCCAAATGGCCGGCGAGGACGCCGCAAGTCTCAATGTTCTTGGAGGTGTTGGCATGTGCCAGCTGTAGGAACACATCCATGGTGTCGGCAGGTACGTTGACTGTGCGCAACGATCCCGCCAGCAGCGAGTCGGTGCGATTATATTGCGGCTTCTGTCCACGATCAAAGGCGGGCTTCGACGATGTGCTAGAAGAGAGAGAGATAAAAACTTAAGTTAAACTCTAATGGGATTAAAGATGAGACTTACTTGGGTGATCTGTCAGCGCCTGTGTCGACGCCGGGCAGCAACAAACCCGAACTGGGCAAGTGACTGCGATTGGTGCCAGTGGGAAAATCATTGGGATACACCACCTGATCGAGCAGTCCCAACTCTGGCGCCGTCGGCTGATTATTCGCATCCATCTGCACATGCAGATTGGCGGGTATCAACGATGGCACAACTCCTGCTGCCGCTGCCCGTTGTTTCGCCTCCCGTTCCCGTTGCTCCCGGACACGTTCCGCCTCCTTGCTGGCCAGAAACTGTTCGTATTCGCGTTGATACTGCGTGAGGAGCTTGTTGCGCAGCTTCTCTGTGGTGGGCATAATCTCCTCCTTGATGGTCTTGTTGATGGCCTTCACCTCGGCCTTGACGCTATTGTAGTCGGGATGCTGGCGAATCTTCTCGATGAACAGCGTCATGTAGCGCATGTAGAGTATGAAGGCGTTCTCATGGTTTCCCTCATTCAGATAGACGTTCGCCATGCGCAGCATTTCGGTGCCGGAGCGATAATAGCTGTAAAATAGCAAAAAAAAAAAAAAGCCCAAAACGAAAATTATTCAAAGCAAAGTAGCAGGCAGCTGCCAAAGGACACACAAGCAAAACAACAACACACACACACAGACACACATTCGCTCGTAAACAGAGGCCAGCCAATGCCAATAAGAATATCCTTCAAAAGGCAAATACGCGTGCAAGGCCTTTTTCGCAATGACATTGGGAGCACAGCGCTCACATTCCAATTGGCGCCACATCTTAAGGAAATTGGGGAAATTGCAACTTACCGCGTCACCGCCATATTTTTGTCCACCTCGATGACTGTGCCACAATGCGAGAGATATTTCATACGCTCCGCTGGCTCCACAATGGCCATATTCATATTATTCACCGATTTGGACATTTTTGCAAATACGTTTTGTTGCCTCTTCTGATCAGATTTCTTGTCCCTCGCTTGCCTGGTTGGAGTTCAATTCGTATTGTTGTTGTTGGGCTGCCTCTGATTTTCATCTGTTCTCGCCTTGTTTTTTGCGTCTACTTTTGCTTTGGGTTTACCGCTAGTTGGCGTTATTTTGTAACAATTGTAAACCAATTACTCATTACGCAGGTGGTGGTATTGGCGTCGCTGGAAAAACTGCGAAAACAGCTGCTTGCTAATCAGCAAAAAAAACAGCAACGTATAACAGCTGCGTTAACAGCTGCCAATTAACAGCACTGGTATAGTTATCGATTAATCGATAACAAGCATTTACACAGCTATTGACGCAATTTGGAGCACTTGCAAATGGCGGTTAAATTCAAATTTAAATGTTGGTCTAAACAAGTGTTTTGACAATATTTTTGAATTATTTAAGCAAAAGCTGTTAATCAATATGTACTTGGGACTGATAAAGCGTATATAGTTTGGCCTTTGCAAAATACCTTTAATCCTTATCGCAAAAACGCAAATACTTATGACTTGGCTAATCTGCGTAAAACACGAGCACTTATTGGTAATATTAGTTATCAGCCATTATTATTTAAAGACCCCCACTTGAGCGAAAACTTTGTCCAATTTACTGCATGTCCATTCAGTCTTAGGGACTGGAAGCTAGCTGAAGTGTTGAACTGCTCGAAATTTAGCCATTTTTCCAAGTAAGTAGAATGTGATTTATAATGTAAAAGTGAAATTTAATTTACCTGATGGCATGGTAATTAAAATGTAAACAGCAAGTGCAATAATTAATATGGATTATCTGCTGCGTTTCCCATCGATATGATAAGCTATGTTATCTGTGGGTAATTCAAAGCAAGAAAAAAATGCTGCGCCAATAAAACTAGTGCCAAAGTCAAACTTCTTCGAAATGAAAGAGAAGAGAGTGGGAGAGTAGGAGAGAGAGAGAGAGAGAGCGTGGTCAAGTGATTGCGGCGACAAAGCCGCTCAGTTCATGCGCCCGCACTTTACAGATACAAATGTATCTACGCGTAATGTACATAGATACTCGTACTTGTTGCTGTGATAATGCACAGCAATTGAACAAATGACCGCATGACAAGTTGACGAATGACTAAGTGAACGCTGGCTATGGCAAAGCGCTGCAAAGCAAAGCCCGAAAATCAAATAGAAAAAAATCAAAATCCCATTCAAAACAAACAAGAGACGAGAGTTGAGCTGAGCTGAGCGCAAAGCTGAGAGAGAGAGAGAGAGAGGTTTAGTCGCTTCCATCTTGTGGTCAGTTGTCGGCGGCAAATTGGCCCAGTCGTGGAGCAGTCGAGTGCCAACTTGGGCGCATAGCGGGCGTCGAAATTTCAAAAGAGATCTCCACAAAATACAAATTTGTGAATTTCGGTTTCGGTTTTAGTTACAGTCTCGTTTCAATTTGTTTTTGGGTTTTTCTTTTTGGACATTTCATTTATTATTGTTATTCGTCTCTCTGTGTTGTGGTTTTAATTTTTTGCCATGACAAGATGAGTATCGATTGTGAAATCAAATCCGTTGAAAATCGAACAAGTGTTTTACGTGTTGCACTGACAATTAAGGGGCGTGCGTGAGATAAACGAAGAACAACAAAAATCGCATAACATTTTAGATCGCTTCGGAGTTTAATTGCAGCAAGTGAAATTAGCGGGCTGCTCGACAATCGACAATTGAACGGGTTAATATAGCTCGTAGTATTCGCTTATCGCAGTAACGTGGTCAACGAACAACAAAAAGGAGGCTCATTGCATAAGCGCAGAAAACGAGATACGCGAACAGCGAACTGCGAGATACTTTGTGTTTAACCTCGAAAAAACGGAAACTGAAAGGAGCGCATCAAGTTGAAATCAAGTTGTGTATGAAAAGGCTCATCAGCCGAAAATTTTCTGTAATTTGCTCAATTGGATGCCAGGCATTGCGTTGTGTATCCAAGAGATACATTTGAATCTTTTGTAAGTGGTGAGCACACACACAAAGTGATAAGCACAATACTTTATATAGTTTGTATACAATACAATAGTAAATAAGAAATTGCGGGCTACGAATCAAAAGCAGATAAAACCCAATTACAATTCGGATGAGGCGAGCGGATAACGGTTTCAAATGAATCACGAACATTGCATGAACAGCAGATAGATTTGCATAAAAAGCGCGAAATCCATGAAGACATCTTCAGGCGACGTAATGTCGCATAATATTTTGATCATCATCATGATGTTGATGATGATGCGAAGAGCAACAAAAATTTATTAAATTACAAGTTTGAACTTGTGTGTATCTTTTTTGTTGGTTTGTAGCCCTGCAGCTGTTATCGTTGCCATTGTTGTTGTTGTTGTTGTGTATCTATGTTTGTCAGCTTTCGTGTGTATGTGTGTGTGTGTATTTATTTAATTTTCGTTTTCAATGTCAGGCTGTGCCGACAACTGTCGACTGAATTATGCAAAGCGCAAAGCGCGTCAATCTCCGCACTTGGCACTTTTTTCTTTTTTTTTGTTTTTTTGTGTGACTGGTTGCATTACATGGCAAACATACAAAGCAATTACTCACTCGATTTCCTATTTAACGCCTCCTGAATTAAAGTTCTATTGTCTAGAACGTGGTCCGCATACACAAGAAGAATATCTCTTTAGAACTTCAACAAAGAGCCAAGGAAATTGCCAACTACTTTTGATTTCCATATCGATCATTATGTTAACATTCACCATAACAGTCCACTGTTAACATTAACAGAAGCCCATTGCACAAACAAACTGTTGATAACCGGTTCGAGTAACAAGTCTCAGTTGTTCCATTTCATTGATAAGACTTCCAGTTGTTGTTGTTGTTGTTATTGTTGTTGTTGCTGTCCTTCGGTCCGTTGATATTTCTTTGTCCATTGATGCAACGACTGGAGGCCACAGCACAGCGATTATTACACAGCGACACCTTAATAAATTAGCATTTTGTTATTGTTGACAGTCCATAAACCCAAAAGTATCTATATTCATTTCGAAATTGTATCTATATGTTGCAGTCTGTATATATTTTATTTCGTATCTATTTATCGCTAGTAGGCTGGCATTTGAATGATTTGTTGAGGCATTCGCAATAATTGGCCATCAACAGAGTTTGCAAAATACTTAAGCGCTACTAATTGATTGACAACAAATTGCCCAACTTCTGAAGGCAGCGCGATAATGTCTCTCTGTTGAATAGATAGCTGAACATTATAATATCAATAACTTGATAGATAATATATACTAATGTGGTCATTACTTCAACACATTTCTTCGAGGAATGTCTTAGAAAAGTGAGAATTTTTTAAATATAATATTTATTTTAAAATATTTATAATTTTTATTAAAATTTTAAATTTTTGAACAATCATTTTCTGAAGAAAGTAAAAATTTTATAAAGCAAAACATTTATTCAACAACAATTGAGCAAAGACTCAAATCTTGAGCATAAATGAGTTGCTAAAAAATCTACGAATTGAGATCAATTGTTAAACTAACAAAAGTAAGTGACAGTTCAGTTAATAGTTCACTTTAGCCAAGTGTTAAGAAAGCATGTTAAAAGTATCTTAAAACGAATGCTGTTAATACAAAGTACTAAAAGTAAAAGTGTTAAAGTGATGCTAAAAATAAATTGTTAATTTAATTAGCAGCAAAAATTCCAAATTATTATTGATTATTGAATGAAGAGTGTATAGTATGTACTTCATATGCTTCCTGCTGTTGTTTTTAATAACAGTGGGAATGTTAACAGTGTTGTGTTAAATTGAATGTTAAGTAACATAAGCATACTAAATGTTAAATGTGGAATGTTATTAAGCAGAATAAGTATTGTGTTCTACTAAATCTGTTTTAATAACAAAATAAAAAAAAAAAAAAATAAGATCTGAAAAACATTTCATTAAGATGATAAATAATATAATACAATAACAACATCTAAAATAATAGTTCAGATGCGCATTAAAAAGTAATTTAAGATGATAAGAGTGCTGTGTTAAATTCAGTATTAACTAATATAAGCATGATAAATGTTAATTTTAATAGGCAGAAAAGAAGTGTTGTGATCATTAGATGTGTTTTAATAGCATAATAAAAGTCTAAAGTATATAAAAAAAAGAGTGAAAAAAGATTATTAATAACATAATAGCTACATATATAAAAATAGTTTAGATGCGCTTAAAAAAAGTTATTTAAATTTTTAAGAAATCAAAGATTAATTTTGTTTTTAATCAGACAAAAACACCAAGCGACTAAGAACAAAATATGAAAATTTGATAACCTGATTTTGCAACTTTAGAGCTTAAGCGAGGTTGTTAAACTCTTTCAAGTCTAAACTAATTCAAATGTGACTTTTTTGCTACCTCTAGACTATATTAATGCGCCTTTGAAAGCTTGCTATTTACTATGCAAAATGTGGTTAAATTTGTCCATTACTTTATTTACAATCTGTAAGAAATGTAATTAAAAATTACTGCGAAAAATGCACATTAAAGTTTAAAAACTAATCTTAAACTTCAGCTGACAATTGTTAATGTTTAATGTGAATACTTTAATACAATTGTTATTGAAAGCATAAGATTTAAAATTTTCTTACATTTCTGCCGACAATTGTTAACGTTAAAATTGAATAACTAAAATAAATGTTATTGAAAACCTAAAAATTGTGAACATTTCAAGTAAATAACTCAATATAATTGTCAATAATAATAAAACTTTAATAATTTCTCATTATTAACACGCTATTAAGCTTAATCTAACCGCTCATCCATTCCATTTGCTCATTACAGTTAATTACGATTTAATTTCGTGCTATTGGCAACGATGATGGCTAATTGCAAACTTGGCTTCTATGCGCTGTTGGCGCTTTGCTTCCTCTTCAGCTTGAGCAGCGCCTACAAAGTGGGCGTGGGTAGGGCGGACATCACTGGACCGCCAGTGGAAATCAATTTCGTAAGTGGAAAGATGTTTTTCACAGAATTATTAACTTAATAGGAACCATTTGGCAGATGGGCTATGCGAACATTAAGCAGATTGGACGCGGACTTCACACTCGCGTCTTTGCCAGAGCCTTTGTGGTGGAGGATGAGCAAGGACATCGGGTGGCCTTCATTAGCGCCGATTGCGGCATGATGGGCTATGGACTCAAGAGGGAGGTGGTGAAGCGTCTGCAGGCGCGTTACGGCAACTTGTATACGACGGAGAATGTGGCCATCAGTGGCACGCATACACACGGAGCTCCTGGTGGATTCCTGATGCACTTGCTCTACGACATTTCCATTCTCGGCTTTGTGCCCCAGACCTTTGAGGTGATGGCACAGGGATTGTATTTGGTAAGTCGCCTTAAGCTATTCAACTATTCTCCTCTTTAATTTCTTTAACTCCCTCAGAGTATCAAACGTGCCACGGATAATCTGGTCGATGGTCGCATCTTCTTTTCCAAGACGACAGTTCTGAATGCGAACATCAATCGCTCTCCCACTTCGTATCTGCGCAATCCTGTCGAGGAACGCGCTCAATACGAACACGATGTGGACAAAACTTTAACGCAACTCCGCTTTGTGGACAAGGAGAACAATCTGCTGGGCGCCTTCAACTGGTATGCGGTGCATGCCACCTCGATGAACAACACCAACAAACTGGTGACCAGTGACAACATGGGCTACGCTGCTTTGCTGCTCGAGAAGGAATACAATCCCAACAAGATGCCAGGCAAGGGAAAATTCGTCGGCGCCTTTTGCTCCTCGAACTTGGGCGATGTTTCACCCAACATCATGGGACCCAAGTGCTCCATTTCGGGCAACGAATGCGATTTGCTTTCCTCGCATTGTCCTGCCGGCGAAGGTGATTGCTTTGCCTCTGGCCCTGGTCGGGATATGGTTGAGAGTACTCAAATCATTGGACAGCGTTTGGCTGAAGGAGCTCTAAGTCTGCTCAACGAGCAGAGCCAGGAATCCACGGCTCGCGAAGTCACCGGCGATGTGCGCTTCATTCATCAGTTTGTCGACATGCCCAAGTACAATGGCAGCACCTACAATCCGCTCTCCCGCAAGCTGGACAAGATCAGAGGCTGCCAACCGGCCATGGGTTACAGTTTTGCTGCAGGCACCACCGATGGTCCTGGCGCCTTCAGTTTTGAGCAGGGCACGACTACCGATAATCCCATGTGGAACTTTGTCCGCGACTTTATTGTGCCGCCCACGCAGGAGGATGTCAAGTGCCACGAACCGAAGCCCATTTTGTTGGCCACTGGAAGGGTAAGTGAAATAACTTATTTCTTATATTGAAGTTAAAGTAACTGTTAGTTGACTGGCGAATAAGTTTATGGTAAATTTTAAAGCAAAGTTTTTTCAACATTAACTGACACTTAATCTCAAATGAATGCTGTATTTAAAGTAACTATTAGATATCTGTTAAAAGTTTGTAGTATAGTTTAAAGAAAAAATTTTTTTAAGTTCACTGACACTTTATCTCAAATTTGTATGCTTTAGTTAAGGTAACTGTTAGTTATCTGGCATATAAGTTTATGGCACAGTTAAAAGCAAAGTTTTGTTTTAAGTAAACTGACACTTAGAATCAAATTTGTATGGTTTAGTTAAAGTAACTATTAGTTATCTGGCGAATAAGTTTATAGTACAGTTGAAAGCCAAGTTATTTTTGAAATAAGAATTAAAAATGTATGCTTTAGTTAAAGTATCGGATAAGTTTATGGTACAGTTAAAAGAAAAGTTTTTTCTAACATAAATTGACACTTAGAATCAAATTTGTATTTTCTAGTTAAAGTAACTATTGGTTGGTTAAGTTTGTTTTCTAGTTAAAGGCAGAAATGGTTTCTCAAAAAGTTTAACGTAAGTCAAATTTGTAAATTGATATTGTCCGAAGTTTCGAATTAATACAGAGATGCTTAAATTAAATCAAAGGTAAAGTTATATATGGTTTCCTACTTTGACCAGGCCAATACTTATCAGTAATTTACACTTAACTGGAAGTTAATTTATACTTAACTGGAAGTTAATAACTTACCCACGTTCAATTTAAAGTGATAGATAGTTTCTTCCCTAATAAGTTTATATACAAGTTGAAAAAATGCGGCTTCTGAAGACCTTTAACTAAATAGTTTAATAATCAGCTGAGAAAAGTCTTTCCATGCGATAAATTTTTAACTTGAGCGTAACCGATAGTTAAAAATTAACAAACAGATGCGACCTTAGAAAACCAATTTGATTTTTCATGAGTTTTTAATCGAGCGAAAGGTGTTAATTTGAAAATGAGAAAACAATGCGGTTGGTCTCCCAGATTTATGTTAAAGTAGTAATATTTAGTAACGCTCGAAAAAATTTAAGGCCCACTTAAAGAAAATTCCAATTTTTGAAAGTCTTAAAAGAGCGATAAATATTTTGAATCTTAGCTAATCTTAAAGTTAAGGTGAATGTATTTGGTTCTTCTCACACAATTTTTCTGAGCGTTAAGTATGAACTTGTGATTGAGAAACCTTCCTAAACTTCCTCACTTTTAGGCCACCTTCCCTTATGAGTGGCAGCCCAAGATTGTGTCCAATCAGATCCTCAAGATTGGCGATGTCATCCTGGCCGCTGTGCCCTGTGAATTCACCACGATGGCTGGACGTCGTCTGCGCAATCAAATCCGTGCTGCAGCCTCCGCTGCTGGTGGCATCGACACCGAAGTCATCATTGCTGGACTGACCAACATCTACTCCAGTTACACGGTAACTCCTGAGGAGTATCAGGCACAGCGTTACGAGGCTGCTTCGACCATCTTTGGACCACACACGCACACCATCTATATGGATGTGTTTGAGCACCTGACCAAGGCGATGATGCGTAACGAAACTGTGGACGCGGGACCAAGTCCGCCGTACATGAACGATGTGATGTTGTCGCTGAATACCGGAGTGCTCTTCGATGGTCATCCCATTGGCACGGACTTTGGCTATGTGAAGACGCAGCCGGAGAAGGAATATGGCATTAATGACACCGTCAAGGCCACCTACATCTCGGGCAATCCGCGCAACAATCTGTTCACCGAGAAGACGTACTTTACCATCGAGCGCAAGATCAACGAGGATCGCTGGAAGGTCACCTACACCGATGCCAGCTGGGAGACAAAGTGAGTAGACTTGAAGTTTTATATTTAATTTTGTAATACATAAAAATAAAATGGACTCTCCTTCTTTCTAGAATGATCTGGCATCGTACCAACACCATTTTGGGATTCAGTGAGTTGGAAATCTATTGGACCATCAGTCCGCAGACGTTGCCTGGCGAATATCGCATTCGGCACTCGGGCGAGTACAAATATATACTGGGTGGCAAGTATCCCTATGAGGGACTGACGCATTCGTTCACCGTCAAGGAGGATTAGAGTGTGTGCCGTATTTATTTACAGAGAAAGCTTTATTTAACAAACAAACAAAAAAAAAACACAGAAAATACAACACAACATGAATGCCAAATTTGTTAGAACTTAAATAAACTATTGGAAACTGATTAATATGTTTGAATTTTATTATTATTTACAATTTGAATTCCTTAAAAGTAGATATATTTTTCAAACTGCGCGCCACACGTAACGGAATCCACAAAAGCAGCTGAGCACTCTGGTTGCTGTCTACGCTAAGCATTGGCTCGCATTATGTGGAACACTGCGAAGTAAAACTCAAAACAAAACCAAGTAAATATTTTGGAAACTAATTAATATGTTTGCAGTTTATTATTAATTACAACTTGAGTTCCTTAAAAGAAGATATGTTTTCAAATTACGCGCCCAACGCAACGCATTCCACAAAAGCAGCTGAGCGCTCTGGTTGCTGTCTAAGCTAAGCATTGGCTCGCTTTGTGTGGAACACTGCGAAGTAAAACTCAAAACAAAACCAAGCAAATATTTTCGTGCGCTCTCTTGTTCGCTCGCACTCTCTCTGTCGCTCTTCAGCGCACCGACTGCGGCCAGCGACAACAACGCGAGTTTCAGTTCCATTCTGTGCTGCTGAGCGCGCGGTCGCACTGTGGACACGTTCCAACCGAAAATAAAAAAAAACGGCAGCGTAATTTATTAACAAAGCGCAAACGGCAAACAAAAATTTCAGGACTGACCGTAAATAACGCACGTGTGTGAATAAATGTACTTGCACTTATTATATTTTAGTGCTCAATATATATATTAACATATTTATAGCACAAAAAAGAAACGCGTCGCGACTCTTGTGGCAAGTGCAGGGCGTGCAACAGTGAGCCACAAGACACCTAAACTCGACTCGCTGTGGCAGTGTGTGCGTGTGTGTGTGTGAGTGCAAGAACTCTGATAAAACTGTAAACAAAAGGTGAACACGACAATAACAAGAAGAAGGCGAGAATATAAAGTGCCGCCAACGCTTGAAGAGATCATCAAGGGGCAACAAGTTGGGTAAGTGAGGGAGATGGACTGAGGAGGTGGGGGCAGCAAGAAGCTGACGTGTTCCATGTGTAGATTGATCTCGTATAGTTTTTTTGTTACTTAGCGTGCAGCTTCCGTCCTGCACTGATAAGCGTTGTCTCTCTCTCTCTTTCGCCCTCTCGCTCTGCCCTGATAAAATGTGGGTCAATAAAATTGAATTCCAGCATTTATTTGTGATTAGAAAGAAATTTCCAGAGTGAGATGACGACGAACAACTACGTCATGATAATTTCCTTTCCTTTAAGTTCATGCATGCGCCATATGTATTTATAAAGAGCACAAGTATATTTATGCAGTTAAATTCTGTCGCCGCTGTCGTCGCTGTGGTTGTTGCTCTTGCTATTACTGTCCACACATGTGTATGTATGAATGTGCATGTGTGTGGATTCAATTGATGCCGCTGCTGGCAGCGCTGTCGTTGTCGCTGACCGCCACACATTGCGCTGAGGCGGCGGCGGCGGTGTCGGCGATAAGTAAACTATCTCGCATCAAAAAAATGATGTTTGTTGGAGCTGTCAAGGAACGAGCAAGGGGGGAGCAAAGGGAGCGCAGTGGACAACGGGAATCAAATTCAGTCTGGCCGCAGTCACGTAGTCATTTCCTAGCGTTTGTTTTGGTTCGTTTTCATTTTCTTGCTTTTGCGCCGACATTCGTTTATGTTTATGTTCCGTGTTCACTGGAAAACACACCCCTAAACCGAGTGCCTGGAAATGAACTGGAACTGGAATCAGTAACGGCAGCAACACGAATTGCCAACCACACGAAATTCAAATAAGAAACGCAAATTGAGCGCAGCGCATTTCTAATTGGAGGCTGCTTGTCTGGCATTCTGCTAATTATATATTTATACAATTTATTTTTTTTTCGATAACTAAACGAAGCCTGTTCAATGACAGCAGTTAAACGGTGATTAGTTAAAATTTATTAATTTTTAATAACTGCTTTACCCAGTTTTTGGTTTTTTGTTGACGTCTATTCTATTTTATGACAAATTCATTTGATTGTTTTTTCAATTCGCAACTGTGAAGTAGCAAGGCAACTTTAAGAAAACCGGTCACGAAGCGTCAACAGCTTTTGCAATTGCAAATCAATTGTAAGAAATCGTTTAACTCAATTCATTAGAGTTTATTTAGTGAAGCTCGAGCGAAGCACTTGGCTAATATTAGGAAAGCGAAGTAAAAAGGCCAAATGAAAGTGTTGCTCTAATTGCCCAGTGCCCCAATGCCAACATAACCTCACTTCCCCCCACTAGCAAACACTTCCTTACAAGTCGCTAACATCTCCAATGCCACAATTCCACTTCCACTTCCAATTCCACTTACAGTTTCAATTGCCATTTCATCTGCAGTTTTGTTGTATAATTGACAGCAGTCTTAGCCAAAGTCGCATCTTTATTTAGCTGTTTTTTTTTTTTAACGACTTTTATCTCAGCTATTTGAAGCCGGTTTCAACTACAGCTTTTTATGCTACTCTTGGCTCTTCAAGGTGAATGTAAAATTTATGCACATTGTAATTTTGACATTCATAATTAGCAAACTTGTTTGCTTGCACTTGAAGCACTTGCTCATCTCTCATCTCAGATCTCCTTTAATAAATATTTGATGTCATTTCCGTCACATTGAGTTGGGTTCAAGTTCAACTCGAAAAGTTGGTGACAGTTTTCTTCTTTCTTTTTTGGGGTCACTCCAACAGCATCAACATAAAAGTTATGCCAATTATGTGCCAAAATCAAAGTATTCAAAAAGTATTACGACAGTTGAATGAAATGCTTGTTAAGCGCTAAAGGCGCATCTAACAAGCGAATTAAATTGAAAGACTGCGCATGGAAATTACAGCGAAAAAACCGAAACACAAAATACAGTGCTGTCAATTTAGTTTTACAGGCGAGCCAAATGCCTCAAGAGAAGGTCACACAAACAAAGCAGCGAAGAGTCAAGTGTCTGTGTTGTGGCATTTTACGAATCCGTGCTGCATTCTCAGCACAAATGTCAACACAAGAGTTTCGCATCGTGTCCCAAATGAAACGTCGCATAAATGTCAGCGAAGCTTCTGTTTTGGCGGAGTTATGACTTTTTTGTTGCCCACAGAACTAACTAATGAACAGCTCTAGGTTTGTCCTCTGACATTTGCACCTGAATGATGATGCTGCAAGTGTCCCGCTTGAAATTGTCTCCCATATATTGCAGCTTGTTGACAGTTTCATTTGAATTGGTTGCCTCATCTAAAAGGAGGCGGAGACGTAGTCGGAAGCTAGCCTTGTGTGTTGTTTGCTTATTGCTGCCTGTGGCATGTGGCAAGACAGCAGGCGTGTCAGTATGTGTGTGTATGCATTGCATACTATGCAATACATTGTGCTTTTGTGGTGTCGTGCAACCTGCCACAACAACCTTCTATGTGCTTCCCTTTAGCAAGGAAATTAAAGCTGACTTTAATATTGGAATAAAACAAGTAAGAAAGTTACAGTCGAGTGTGCTCGACTGTGAGATACCCGCTACCCATTTTTAATAAAATCAAAATATTGCGGTATTATTTTAAAAATATTACGAAAATACTAAAAATATACCAAATGGTATGTTTGGTATATCGATATAGTACACCATTCAAAATATACCATTGACGGCACAATATACCAGATTGTGAGCCAAAGCAATAACTTCCACAATTTTTATCTGATCGCAACCAAATCATAACTACTATAGTAATTATTGTATATACCAAAATTCGCAACTATAGCTTTGAAATTACGCTAGTTATTCGACTTGATCTGCGTGCAAACATAAGAAATGCTGTCGAAAAAAATTAGAGCTCTATCTCTTATAGTCTCTGAGATCCAGTGTTTCATACGGACGGACGGACAGACACACAGACGGACAGATGGACATGGCTAGATCGTCTCGGCTGTTGACGCTGATCAAGAATATATGTACTTTATAGGGTCGGAGATGCCTCGTTCTACCTGTTACATACATTTCCTGTCGGCACAAAGTTATAATACCCTTCTACCCTATGGGTAGCGGGTATAAACAGGCAAGCAAGTGCAGTCATTCAATCAGTCAGTCATTCAGTCATTCATTCCTTCTTTCAAACTCTCAGTCAGTGTGCCAGTCGCTTCATTTAGCTAATGAGCTTAGTCAGCGCTTTGTGCACAACATTTCATAACTTAATTGCAACCGAAGCGCAAGTGAAAAATGCAAAAAAACACAGCGAGGAGGAAAAAAAAAACAATTAAATGATGTGTTGCTGCTGTTGCCATGGCGTGGCAAACAACGTAAAGAAGGAAGATGCCTCCAAAGCAAAAAGTAACAAACAGAAAAACACAATTTTTTTTGGCTGTTGCATAAACCAAACGCATGTGGCACACAGACAATAACTGCAACACGCCACGCGAATTTTGACTGTGGCAACAACTTTAATATTGAATGCTCATGAATGTGGCATGTTTTGGGGCACCAAGCAAAAAAAAATTGCACACCCATGTTGCACACTAATTTAATTATGCTTATGCTGACCAAAGTTTCGTGTGTGTGTGTGTGTGTGAGTTTTGTGTGTTCGATTATTTACAATTTTGTTGTTGATCAGACAGCAAATCAAATTAATTATGCAACTGCAAATGCTCAAATTTCATTGCATAATTAATCAGATTGTGTTGCATTTAATTTGATTTCATTTCATTTAATTCCAATTGCTACAAAAAAATCTATAATACCTTTATAATGTGAAGCTGGTCGAAATTGCATTAAAATTATTCGTTTGACTGTCAACGTAAAGTGAGATTCAATTAATTTAATGTTTTCGTTTATACGAAATTTACATTTATAAACAAAGCAAAGCTGCCTAAATGAGAGCTAATATGAGATCAGATTAATAAACTGAGCGATAACTTGTTTTTTTTTTCGAATTTACAGCTTAGCTAAGACATTTTCCAGCTTATATTTAAATGCGGAATCCAAATCTAACAAGATTATATTAAAATTTGATTACTTGGTTAGACATAACATAACGTATATACAAGTTTTTCTAGATTTCAAGCGTCATAGATATATAATGTTAAAATTTACTGAACAGCCTATAACACAAAAAAAAAACTAAATAAGGAACCAAGTTTAAAATATAAAACTAGAGAAAAAAGACAAACATTTAACAAAATCAAGAATACTTACCAAAATTTTATGATTGTAAATTGATGAATTTATAAAACAAACTTACTTTTTATTTATTAATCTAAGTTTCAATGAGTTTTTGATTGAACATTTAGTGTAAAAAGAAAAAATAATTTAAGAAACATAATATAGAAAAATAGAATATAATTTCTTGAGGAAAAGAGGGTTCGATTAGGAGATACTTCTTACCCATTTTCAATAAGACCATATTATAAAAAAATACCACAATAATATACCGAAAAAAGTACTTAAATTAATCGAAATCTTTATAAAGTTTATCGATGAAGTGCTAAAATATTTCTAATACTACAAAATATATCAGATTGTTCTCCAAAGCAGTAAAGATACGATTGCTTTTGGCGTTTTTTGCAATACAAACGTATTTCTAAAATAATTTCTACAATTTTTAGGAACATTATAGGAAACATTATATAAAAACAATATACCATTTTCAAGGAATAAAGATTCTCAAAACTCTCATATATCTAATCTAATTTTGTTTCCTTAAAACAAACTTAATTATTGTTGTAATTTCTAAGTTAAAGCATACTTCATTATTTAAGTTTTAACATTGATGAAGATAATGATTTATTGAACACTTTATTAGAAAATGAGATAATTACAAGTGTTAAAAGAACAAATATTCATAAGCCTAGAAAAAACAATATAAGAAACAGTATAAAAAAAATTCACGTAAACCTCATAAATCTAATCTGATTTTATTTATATAAAAGACACACTTAGTTAGTGCTGTAATTGCTGTGCTAAAGCATACTTCATAATGTAAATTTTAAAATAAATGACAATAATAATTGATTGAACACTTTTTTAGAAAATGAGATATTTACAAATGTTTAAAGAACAAATATTCATAAACCTATCAAAAAAGAAAATATAAGGGAATTATATAAAAAAAATATATTTACGAAACCTCAAATGTAATCTGATTTTATTTCGATAAAACAAACTCTTAGCTAACGATGTAATTTCTGTGTTGAAGCATATTTCATAATAAAAGTTTCAATAAATTCAAAAAGTGCAGACTCATAAACTTAACTAAGTAATCATTAACATAACGGAATGACTATCATAAAACAGGATGTTAATGCTACCAAAAGTTTGTTAAATATTTCACAGCACGAAACTGCGTTGAAAATGTTAATTCTGCAACAGAGTTTTAGCATTGAATTCGAATAAATTATTAAGCCAAAATAGTTATGATAGTTATGAATGGTTTGTGTTTGAAATATGTTTTCGCCAGTTCAAGTTGAGTTTGCAGTTGTATTTATTAAAAGTGTTTTTTAATTAACATAAATTCATTTTTTTCGAAATTCGAATCAAAACAGTTGCTAAATTATTCTTGTTTATCCAGTATCTATGGTAATTTGTTGGCTGACATTTGTATTTAATACAAATATAAAAAATAATAATATATATGGTTAAATAATGTGTTTGCTTTCGCTTTCGCAAATGTTTGCTGAATTTGCGTAATAAGTATCTCAGTTGCAACTCTTGTGTTGTGTTGTTTTTTCAGTTGTCGGGTTCAAAGGTAAAACTGCAACTTTGTTTTGTGCAAAAAGAATTCTTGCCGCTTCAAGCAGAAATTCTGGTTGCCCCACATTCGCTTTTCGCATTTTCGTTGCGCAAGTATTTTTCGCCCAATTCCATTAAAGTTACCTTTGTGTGGCTGCTGCTCTTTTTTTCTTTTTCGTATGCGAATATTTTCTGAGATAAATATTGTACAAAAAGCGAAAAGAAAAGCTGAATGATCAGCTGGTGGTGCGGTTCACTGAACTCATTAAAAGAAAACATTCCTTCAATGCTTTTCGCAGCAACAACAGCTGCAAAAGTTGGCGATGAACTGAAGTTGGAGGAGGAGGAGAAGATGGAGCTGAAGCGTGAGCTTCTCATATAGATACAAATAATATTTGCATTTCAATAAGTTTGATTGTGTAACGCGTGTACCGTTAATGATTTTTAAATGTTTTGTTTTTGTTTGTTGGATGGCAACAACAATGCGACGCTTGTTGCTTGTTGCAAGGCAAGCACAGCTTCAGCCACGCGTATCCGTCAGATACATTTGCATATCTATGCGGTAAAGCGATTTCCTCGTAACCCAAAAGTTCTTTGAACTCCAATTAATCGTTGCAATCGACACGAATTTAGTAGAAGACATAAAAAAAACTCTGTCATTGTCTTCTCTTCGATATAAAACCGTTGCTGCATCCATTAGTCTTGCCACTTTCTGTGTCTCCTCCGCTTTTGGGGCGCCTCTTTCTAATCAAACAGCTCAAATCGACCGCTGAGAACTGGAATTTTATGCAAAACCGGTTCGACCAAAAAACGATCAAAACTCTGACCACTTTTTTTTTATTTGGGCAGGGAAGAAATTCTATTGTACTTTGTGAAGACAGTCGGACAGACTTGTTCAGAGTATTTAGAACATTTATTAGATTGAATATAGAACAAAAGCTGATGTCTTGTTATATTTTTGGCAAACTCGATTAGTATTTGGAATTTGTTGATAACGAGCGGTTTTTAGACTACGAATTTATTGTGGAATTAAATGTTGAATAAATCACTGCAGAGTGTTGGATTTTAGCTCGTAAATTATTTAGAGTTAAGGTGGAATAACTGTAAAGTACTTTCAAGTAATCTATAACCATAAACCCTTTCTTTACTTTCCCAAATTAAATGGGTTAAACTCCAATTGAATAATTGACAAACATGTTTGATGAAGAGATTGCGAATAATGTTTGTAATTTAACAATTTTAAAAATTGAATTTAAAATAGGATTGTATCTACTTGAATAACTGGACAATCTGTCTGATGAAGAGATTATAAATAATGCTTATAATTTGACTTAATCAATTTAAATTTAACTTGACTTTAATCTGCTTTAATGAAGCTTACTTAAACTAGACTTTAATGTGAAGTGCTAAAAAATTAAAAACGAAGTGAGGACTTTTATATTGTATCTCATAAATTTTGTAGTGTTGGGAGAGAAAAACTATAAAATACTTTGAGTAATTCAATAACCATGAAATCTTTCTTTATTTACTAATTAAAAGAAGCTGTTAGATTAATGTGTGTATTGTATCTAATAAATGTTATATTGTATCTTATAAATTGTGGAGTATTAAGAAAGAATAACTCTAAAGTAACTTGAACTATTCTTAAACCACAAATTCTTTGTTTTCTTTCCTAAATAAAGTTAATTTTCAACTAAGTGAATTAGTGATTAAGAGATTGCGATTAATCTTCACACTTGAACATAATCAATTTAGATTTTATTTGACATCAATCTTATATAATCTGCTTAAATTAAGCCTTCGTAAGCTAAACTTTAATTCGAAGAGGTGTAAAATTAAAAATGAACTTTAAACTAAAATTGAACAGGCTTTAAATCAGTTAAAAGTTAAAGGTAGACAACTTGATAATTTGTTTTGATTGATTTCGCTTTTATTCCCAAACTAATTTCCAATTTGCTGAAATGTTAACTGAAGTTCAAACTTTGTCTCAATTTCAGCGCCAATAAAAATGAAATATATTATCTTATCTTGTACCTTATAGCTTGTATCTGCGATTGCAATTGAATGGAGCAATAAATATTGAATGATGCAGCATGTTGTACACACATTGTATCTGAATTTGCATATTAACTATAGATCGATGAGATATGGATAACAATGTTGTTATTGTATTTTCTGTGCCGTTTCTCGAACTTGTTAAAGTAGCCGGTTTTTTAAGTAGTGGCATCTTTATTTTTCGATTTCAATTTTGAGTGTTTGTTTAATGTGTGCAATTATTTGTCAGCTTGCACAGTGTGTTTGTGTGTGTGAGTTCTCTGTGTGTGGGCAGTTGAAATAATTAATGCTGATTTATTAAATGACATTTGTATAACGTGTGCCACACAACAGAAGCTGTTGCACATGCCGAGTGTGTCCTGCTGCTGCTGTTGCAACAGCTCCTCGAATCGAAATTAATCAATCGAGCACGTTTAAATGCAAATTAAATTTGATTTGGGCAACCATAAAACATGCTCAAGTATGCGAATAAGCAAATGCACAACGAATCGCTAATTAATAGCCTCAATAATTCATTCATTTTCACATTTGGTAAAAATATAACTACGAGCTTATTATTAATGCTTTAATAAATTGCTCAAGACAAGCAAAGTTATATAATTCCCACCTCTATTTGAGTTTGCTGTAGAGTAATGACTAGCCGAATTTATGTTGCTTGCAATCTTTACTGCTATAAACGGATTTGGCCGCAAAAGTAAGCCAAAAGTCGTAAAACAAATATGTACTTTGAATGGCAGGCTAAATTAAATTCAAGAACAGAGGTTTATAGAGAGAAGAAAAGACTTGAGAATACTCTGTAATTGAAAATAAATTTCAAATTATCTAATTAAAATTATTATGCATTTGTGGAAAGTCGATAAAATTGTATATAAATGAAAGAAATCTATCTAGTCTTATAGTGATATTAAAAAGGACTTGAAAAAGGAAATATATCTTTCCTTAAAATATTATTAGAAAGTCTTAGGAAGGAAGGAATGTGATAAAATAAATGTATCTATACCTCAGATTGTATATAAAATATAAGAAAAATTTACAATATTATTACCAAGTTCCAGACAGGCAAATGAATGTAATGAGAGAAATGTAGCTATGCCTAAGATTTTATTCAAAATATTCATTAAATCTCTAAAATTATTATAAAGTCGTAGAAAGGCTTAAGAATGCAATGAATGAAATGTACTATAGATATCCGTATACATTTTAAAAAACTGTGAGAAGTGCTAAAGAATGGGATTAAATAAATTATATGTATTATGTTATTACAAATGGTTTGAAGAGGTTAAAGAAATGTATCTATCCCTAATATTTTATTAAGAATATTATAGAGTATTATAGATACCAAGTTTTAGAAAGGTTAACGAATGTGTTGTTAGAAATATATTTATCCCTACGATGTCATTACAAATTAATAGAAGTGCTAAAGAATGCGATTATAGAAATGGATTTATCCCTTAGAAGTGCTAAAGAAAGCGATAATAGCAATGGATTTATCCTCTTTGATTTTCTTTAAATTATTAAAAGAATCTAAAACCCGCATTTAAAGTAACCCGCATCTTCTACACTTTCTTAAGATTGTTTATTCTTCACAAACGAAAAAAGAAAAGTAGGCAAAAGGCAATGCGAAATTTAACCCACATGACCAATTTAACGTCTTAAGCATTATTAGATTTTTCGTAAATGTCGTAATAATATAAAACGAATAAATGAAAGGAAAATAACCAAGTCGATGCCTTTGCCTTTGCTTTACGACTGCAGGGTATCGCAATGGCTCATTAAAATAAATGACGAGCTCAAGTTCGCCGTGTGGTCAAATTCCTGTCAGCACTCAAGTCAAAAGCCAGCTTGCTGCAGACTTTAAGACGGACAAGTTTTGTTTACCCAAACAGCAAATGAATCGATACGAAGCTCAATGAATTTCACAGCCACAACTCTTACGTTTGATTAGACTGCTGTTTCACACATGAGCAAAAAGCGTTTAATGCAAAATCGATGGTCACTTTGAGGGGGAAGAGTAATTAGTTAGCCAGGCTTTTAAGTAAGGGAGAAGTGATGATGGCAAACATTGTCGCCACATTTGATGATGGTGCACTTAATGCAATTGCAAATGTCTTAACTATCTTTTTATTTGCTTACAGTTAACACACACGAACGATGATGAGATGCTGCTGGCAATTGACGCTCGGCGTCCTTCTGCTGCTTGGCCTGCTGTCGTGGAATGGAGTTCGAGGCGAGGTCTACACGGCGTTGGCGGAGATGGAGGAACTACTTGAGACTGAATCCGTATTAATAAGCAATCTAGAGGGTTACATACGAGTGCAGGAGGACAAGCTCAGCTATCTCAAGAAGTGAGTATCTTTAAGATACTTGAAGCTTATCATTTTGCAGGTGACATTGCACAATTTGATAAATGCATCGTGTTTGTCCCTTACCACATCATTTTTGCCACGTGCGTGTGGCAGCTGTTGCATCTGCCATTCTGTCATTGTCCTTGTTGTCTATGCGGCGCCCAGCTCAAAAGTATCTTATTTACGGTGTATATCTTAAGCTACCCTTGTCTCTGTGTGTATATATAGCATCGTGTTTATGCATGTTTATGTAGTAAATAGATTGAGGTTGTGGCCCCTTTCTCTCTCTTTCGGTATCTCCTTCTCTCGCTTTTTGTTTGCTGCTTGCAGCAAGCGGAAGGATGTGAGATGCAGGATAATGCGACGCAGCGGATGCGGTAAGGCAACTCCCCTAATCAAATGGCGAGTTGCGGAGGAACCAAGTCTGTTCTTGTCTCCTCTGCTCTGCTCAGGTCTGGTTTGGATCTCTTGGCTGCCTTTTGTCTGTCTGTCGAGAGATCCTCACAACAGCTGACAGATGTTTTGTCCTTGTCGCAAAGGTTGTCGACGTTGCATCTTCTACTTTTGCTTCATCATCATCATCATCGTTGCTGCCGCATGCGGCGTGTGGCTCGTGCCGCTGTCGCTCCTGCTGCCTGCCTTCTGCCGCCTGTTTTCAAATTAAAATTTAATGCCAACTTCAAATTTTCCATTTGGGCAGCTCGCTGCTCAAAAGGGATTCGGCAAATGCTCAGCTATTTGTCACAGCTGCAGATCCTTTGGCGCTTTGCACTATGCTCCAAATATTGATTTGCTACGACTTTGTTGCTGCCCTTTGGTTTTATGTGTGTGTGTGTGCGGAAGGGGGAAGTGGGACTCGGGGATAAAATCCAATTAAGTTGGCCAACATAGACTAGCCACAGACAAAGGCCAGAACACGATTCATAAATGCAAACTGCGGGTGTTATTCCATTTCTAGAGACTCTGTGTTTGTGGGGGAGATAGAGCTAGGGAAGTTTGGAAATTGTGTAGGTGCCTGCCCACGACGCTTAGTATTGACTCTTGATAAGCCACACACACATACACACATATATTCACACTCGTGTATATTCACAGCGCAAATGTAACGGCAGCTTCATGTGCCTAGCTGAGCTTAGGGTGTATAAAATACACTGAGAAAAAAGAAAGCATTCAAAATAAATATAGAAAAAATTATATGCTTATATCTTTTAACTTTATGAGGCGAAAATCTCTGGTATATTTTCGTTAAAGAAGTATATTGATATACGAATTATTACTTTTATCATTTTTCGTAAACCATAATAATTTCGTATTGCAAAGAACTTTTAGTACATTTTTAGAAAATTAGTTTATTGATATACCAAATATAACTTTTAGTATATTTCGTATTTAATATAAGGCATATTCGGTATATTTTAACAGTACTATATTTTTAATGAGTTTAAATACTCAGTATATATTCAATAAAGAAGTATATCGATATACAAAATATTGATTTTCGTATTTTTCGTATCAATTCGCCTTATTTTAACAATAATACCACAATAATTGTATATTGCAAAAACTTTCGGTATATTTTCAATAAAGTAGTATATTTATATACCAAATGCAATTTGTAGTATTTTGCCAATATTGATTTGGTATATTTTAATAATAACACCACAATGTTTTGCTTTAAATGAAAATATTTTTATTGAATTTGAGATATTCAGTAAATAAGTTCACGTCAATTCCAATGAAATAAAGAATATAAATTCAATTTAATTGAATTAGCTAAACAATTTTATTCTATTCTTCGTCTAAAATCTTGAAAATCGCGTCATTTAATAGTATTATGTTTTCCTATTGATTATAATTATAGTTTAAATGAAGAATATCAAATGAAATTAAATAATAACTCAGTGATATAGTGAAGTATCTTATTACTTTAAAGAACTTATAAGAACACTTGATGCATGTCATGAATTCCTAGAAATTATAATTATAATTTAACGAAAGAATATAAAATAAAATTAAATAATAATTCAAAGGAAGTATTAATTGAAATGAAGTATCCTATTACTTCTTTAAATAACTAATAAGATCACTCCACACTCTTGTGTCATGTTTTCCTTTTAATATGACAGCATTTAAGAGCGTGTTTTGTAGTTAGAGGGTTTTTCTTTTGCGCTGTGTATGGAGTCGCTTATATGTATGCGTTGTGTTTGCTGTGCTGTGCTGCTGGTGTGAGGGCATTGGCGTCGCCTATTTCGTTATGAGCTGAGTAAATATAAATTTAAGACTGCTGATAAAAGCATTGAATGCAACAGCAACAGCAACATCAACAGCAATAGCAGCGGCAGCCGGCTGCGCTCAACGTATATTTTGTGGCCGAAATACGTTTTCAACCCTCGAATGTGGCATTGAGCAGCAGTCGCAGTCGCAGTTGAAGTTGTATGTGGCAGCAACCACAGGCGAGGCAGGAGCAGATGTTTCCAGCACAAACGGAACGGAACGCGCCAAACGTCGCCTGCCGAATGTCGAATGCTGAATGTTGTTGTTGTTGTTGTTGCTGTTCTTATTGTTGTTCTACGGGTGTCTTGAGCGCAATTATTATGTGTGGAAATACATATGCATGTGTGTGTGTGTGTGTTAAGTAAATGCTTATGTTTATTAAGGGGGGAAAAAGCAGCGCTGCCAGCGTCGCTGTCGATCCAGTCGACTGCGCGCCTGCGCAGGAAATTGCAAAGTCGAGAAGCGACTGGCAGCCAACTTGGCTAGTTCAGTCGAGACGCAGTTGTCGCTTGAAGCGGATCACCAAACTCAGCACACAGTGAATAGTGAACAGTGAACAGTGCACAGTGACCGTGATCGTGACCGTGACAGTGAAGCATACTGAATAGTGAACAGTTGAAGTTGAAAGTACAGTGCGGCAATGTCCAAGCACAATTATACAAATCCGGCATTCTGCCAGAACAGCGAATTCTATCCGGTGCCATCGAGCACCGCTCGCGTTGAATCGATCTACAATCGCAGCCTGCAGCTGAACTTTAATGCGGTGTCCCGCAATGCAGCAAGTGCCACAGCCACCGCCACCGCTTCGAAGTATCGCGATCCCCGCGAGGGGCCGCTGCGCATGCAGCGTAGCATGTCGACGCGCTCGGTGACGCGTAAACAGCAGCTGCAGCTGCAACATCATCATCAGCAGCAGCAGCAACTACCACAGCAGCAATCACCGCAATCGAGCTGCGGACGCTATGCGCTTGTGCCGCTCGAGGAGCTGGGCGGTGCTGCCTCAAGTCGCTATGCCATTGTGCCCGGCCAGGCAGCTCAGCGTTTGGCTCGCTCCCAAGACAATCTCGATCGCTACAGCTCGCGGCATGGTCTGCAGTCGGATGAGGAGCCGCACTCCTTCCACGAGGAGCCACAGCAGCAGCAGCAGGAGACACAGTTTGCCAGCTTGCCACCGAACATAAATGCGCTGCCTGCAAAGCCAACGCAGCAGCCAAAGATTAAACATGCCTTCTCCAGCGATTTTGGCAGCAAAACGTTTCTCATTGTGGACAAGAACAGCAATCAGCGCTATCAAATGGTGCCCACAGCCGAGGATGAAGAGTTGGTCGATGAGAATCAGGAGATTATACAAATGCACAATGGACGCGCACATCGTTATGCTGTGATTCCAACCGAGGCGGACGATGACGATGAGCTGGAGGAGCAGTTGCAGCTGGAGCAGGAGACCTGCTTGAGCAACACGGAGCTGAGTCAAACCTACAATGTGCGCACCTCAACACCGCAGCAGCAAAAACAGCAGCAGCAACATCAGCAGCAACGCAATGCGGCAGCTGCGACACGCGCGTTGCACGAACTGCTGACGACGCCGCGCAAGATGCAACCACCACCACGATTGGCACACTCCACGCCCCGCAATGCGGCACACTACGAGCAGCTGCAACGCGAACGGCAACTGCAGCTCTACCAAAGCCAGCAGCACATTAACTTGCATCAGCAGCAACAGCAGCAGATACAACAAACCACCAGCTCCGTGGTTTCGGTGGCACCATCGCCAGCGTTGCCACTGCGGCAGCAACGTTTGTCGCCGCAGCGTCTGCACTACGAGACGGTGAAGTTGCCACCAGCTGTGGTGCCACCGCAGGCAGTGATTAGTCCACGTGTGCAGCAGCAACCAGAGCAAGATCTGAGCATGCTGCAAGGCAAGAACAACAGCTCGTCGTATCCACAGAAGGTGGCAAATGCCACCATCACGCTGGCAATTGTCTCGCTGATGCTTGTTGTTGGCAGCACCATGAATGCAGGACTCATCATCTACATGATAGCACACGTAAGTTGAGATACTTTTCAGCTTGAGATACATTCCGTAAACTAACGCAATTTCTCTATCTATTTCTCTAGTTTGGCAAAGCGTTCTACCTGCAGTTCGGTCTGGTTGCCTCATTTTGTGGCGTCGGACTTGGCTTCCTTGGCTTTCGGTCGCGACAATGCGATTGGCTGCCCAATCGTAGCTACACCTCAGGATACATTCTGGTCACCATCTTCTGTCTGTTCAAGTGTTGTGGCCTCTTGCTGATACTCGTCTTGGATCCATTTCCCGGTCTGCCGCTGCACGATGTCACCACGGGCGTCATCCTGGGGCTGTCAACGTTCACCATGTTCTTCATTGGCCTTGGCGTCATTGGCAGCTTGTGGTGTTATCGTCCGCCACCTGATAACCGCGTCAATGTGGTCTGAGCAGCAACTACTTTTAGTTTCTTACTATAGTTTTGTTAGTTTAGTTTAGTTTAGTTTTATTTATTCTTTCGCCTGCGAAACGACACCCCCGGAACGGCTAAGAGACCAAAAAACAAGTATTAATAATTCAATTTGATGCGAAATTCCAGCTGCGAATTTTGTGCACAAAGACTGTAAATAAACAACAACAAAACTTAAAATAGTGTGTGGAACTCACAAAGAGTGAGCTCCATTTAAATTAAAACTAAATATCACCTGTATTGTTAAATCAATTTTAAATTATTGTTCAACACTTAAGTTAAGACACATTGCACACAAATAAATAAACAATATATATGCAAAACACACACACAAAAGAAGCACAAACAGATTCCATTCATTTTCTTTTTGTGTTTTTCAATGATGGCATGACAAATCACATAGCATTGCAAAGTATTTGTATTTTTGCAATATTTTTGTTGATAAATGCTTTGCTTCAACTCACAGAAGCAAACATTTCGAAGCGTGATAAATTTATGCAAGTTGTTTGCATTTATTTATCATTTTGTCGCTCTCACTTTTCTACTACTTTTCTATGTGAGTAAGCTGTTAGTCTAATACTAGTTGAAGGCTAGTTATTAAGACTTATTGATGCTTAGTTGATACTTAAACTGAGCTCTTTATTTATGCTGAGAACACTTCAGAAATTTCTGTGAAATTTGGGCTTAGTTATTAAGACTTATTGATGCTTAAAATACATTAAAACTCCGCTCTTTGTTTATTACTCAGAATATTTCTCTTAAAGCTTAACCAAGTTATTGAAACTGAGTATCTTTTACAAGAGATTAAAACTTTCGTTCATATTTATTCCAAGAACATTTCAAATATTTTAGTGAAATTTTAAAGTTTAATGCAATTTCTGTTGTTTCTGTTCTTATTTTCAAACTTAGTTCAACTTTCTACTGCGCATTTTTATTTGCAAACACATTTATATAATTTAAAAGCCATAAGTATTTAATTTAATGTAGCCATAATTTGAAAAGCACATTTATTTATAATGCATAAAATGATTTAGCAACTTTGCCACTCAGCAATTAATCAGCAGCAGCAGCAATGATTTTATAATTTGAGCGTAACTTTAATCCATTTAAACTTTTTCCCTAAGCTACCACGAAGCCGCAAACGCGGTTAGAATTTTAGTTTAGTTTTTTTCCCTCCTCGTCCGTACATTTTGGTAGTTTGTAACAAAATTACTTAGTAATCTGTTTTGTAAAACTTTCCGCAGCAAAATGGACGAATACCAAAGAGAGCATGCGGATGCATCCAGTGATATTACCGCCTACGTTTCGAATCCCATCAATGCGTATCTGTTGACCAAACGACTGACCACCGACTGGCGTCAAGTGGAGAATCTGATGGAGCATGATGTGGGCACTGGTAAGTCGAACTAATCGAATGGACTAATCTCTGAAAACTGAAACTGATGCTGTTTACCAACAACGACACTCTAAAGATTTTGTGCAAAATCTCACACAATATCGCAATGTGCTGAAATTCCCATCGGACGAGGATCTCAATGGGGCAGCTGTGGCTTTGCTGCGACTTCAGGACACTTATCAACTGGACACATCGAGTGTGGCACGTGGCAAACTCAATGGCATACAGTACAGGTGAGTTGCAAATGCAAAATATGCAGACTTGAAATCATGGGATTTATTATGTGGATGCTTTTCGAAACAGCACCGCAATGTCATCGGATGATTGCTTTGAGCTGGGACGACAGTCTTACGTTAATCGAGACTATTACCATACGGTCTTGTGGATGAACGAAGCAATGGCCCGAATGCTGGAGGAACCACACAATCAGACGCAAAGCTTTACGCGTGCCGATTTACTCGAATACCTCGCCTTCTCCACCTACAAGCAGGGTAAGTGTACAGTACACACACACAGCTAAAAAAAAATACGAGTTTACCTTACCGAGTTTGCTACGTGTTTGAGTTTGGGCTTCTCCATCGCCCTGCAGCCATTTGTGCGACTGTTTACTGTTATTCTTGTGTGCTCACTCCCTACACCTGCCTCTCTCGCTCTCTCTCTCTCTCTGGCTCACGTTTCGTCTCGTTTGCATGACACTTTTGAGGGCTGCCGCTGAGGCTGTGCGGGGCTGCCCACTCGTTGTTTCTATGGCTCTCTCTCTTGTTGTCACTGGCCATTTGGCTGCAGGAAATTGCACTTTGCTGTAGCCCTTCTACAGCCCAGGTGGGCGACTGCGAGCTGAGCTGCACTTCGGTGTGCTCTCCAGCGATTAAGCTCCGGTCGTTAAGTGCGAAAAATTGTTGCTACGACAATATTGTGACTGACTTAACGTCCTCCGCCTTCTGGGGGTCTATCAGCTCAGCACATCACGTACTTTCTGCCAGCTGAACTGCACGTACTTGAGGTACGGTTTATTAATGCCTTATTACCCCGATTGTTGCCCCAGGCCAAGGAACCTGCTTAACGCATATACTCGTAGTCCTTACTCATTGTGACAGTTTGCTACACATAACTTTATCTCTCTGTATTTCAATCTGTAGCTGTATCTTTGTATCTGTAACTTTTTCCGTAAGCGTATCTGTCTCAATGACTACGTTTCTCTGCCGTTGTTTTTTTTGTTGCGCGACTCGACTGTATTTATGGGCATGCCATGGCAGCACGGAACTGCCGTCATATTGTGGAAATTGTGCAAAAAACATGCACATCCTCTGACTTCTTTTGCTTTCCCTGTGGCGTCTGTTTCCAGGCACTTTGACACAAGCGGTGTTGCCTTGTCTAGCGCACATGTGTCACAATTGCTGCCAACGGCATGCAATATGTAGATTCAACTTCTGAAGCTTTAAACTACCGAAAAATACTCAATGCTTTAAGAGTCTATCTCTCTTTAAGCAAACTAATTAAGGCCAAAAAGCCAAATGGCATTGGAAAACTAATTTAAATATGCTGGTCGGTGGCCATAAATAAACACAAATACATATTTGCAAATGTCCAAACGGAAAATGGAAAGTTTTGCGCCAAAGAAAAACAACAAGAAAAGGACAAGTTTGCAAGGAGCACAAAAAGTTTGTCTTTGCGGCCGCAAATAAAAGTTGTTTTTATTTCGCTTGCTCCTTTTAACATACATACGTTTTCTTCTTCGTGTCGTGGCATTAAAAGTGAATGTATGTGTGTACATCAAAGTGAAATGGAGGAGGAGAACACTTGGGAGCGTATAAATAATTTATTATGCATTTAACGTAGGGGCTATCGTTTAATGTATTAATCATTTCAGTGAGAGAGCAATTCCATGGAAATGGAAATCTTAAGAGTATTGCATACTTTTGTCCGGCTCGTTTAAAATATGACCAGCAAGTTCACAAAGAATTTACAATTAAGTGTAGTCAGCTTTGGCGAGGGTCTACTGTACCTACAACTTGCACGAATTTTAACTTTTAGTTTGGGTTTTTGGGGTCGCAGCAGTGGCAATTTTAAGTGGAGGCCAAGTAAAATAAAGAAAGCAAGCAAAAAAAACTGTAGCATGCTTTTAGGCAGCAATTAATTTTGTCTTCTCTCTCACCGTTCGTTCGCTGCTTGCTGCTCCTGCGATGAATTTGTTGCGCTGGCCAGGCAACGTGGAGAGCGCACTGACCATGACAAATGAGTTGCTGCAACTGCTGCCGAACCATGAGCGTGCGAATGGCAACAAGAAGTTCTACGAAAAGGAAATTGCCCACCTGAAGGAACTGCGCAAAATGAAGGGCGACGACGGCAGCGATGAAATGCCCGTTTCCGACTTGGTAAGGTGTCAATTGGATTCCATCTACAACATTAATTCTAAATGCATTTCTTAAACTATTTATTCAGCCTGTGGCTAAGAGTGATCCTGGTGTCTTCGATATGACCGAACGTAAAGCCTACGAAATGCTTTGCCGTGGAGAATTGAAACCTTCGCCAGCTGAGCTGCGTCCACTGCGCTGTCGTTATGTGACCAACAATGTGCCCTTCTTGCGCATTGCACCACTTAAGCTGGAAGAGGCCCACAAGGATCCCTACATTGTGATCTATCACGATGCGATGTACGACAGCGAAATTGAGATTATTAAGCGCATGGCGCGTCCTCGCTTCCGTCGTGCCACCGTGCAAAACTCTGTGACTGGAGCGCTGGAAACAGCGAACTATCGTATCAGCAAATCCGCTTGGTTAAAGACTGCCGAGCATCGTGTCATTAGCACAGTTGTGCAGCGTACCGCCGATATGACGGGCCTCGATATGGACTCCGCGGAGGAACTGCAAGTTGTCAATTACGGTATTGGCGGTCACTACGAGCCACACTTTGACTTTGCGCGGGTAAGTTTGAGGTCTGACCTCGGGCAGAACAAATTGTTAAAGTTTGGTTTGACTTGCAGCGAGAGGAGAAACGTGCCTTCGAGGGTCTCAATCTAGGCAATCGCATTGCCACCATGTTGTTCTATGTAAGTTTAACGAGCTGCAACCAAATTTTGTAAACTCGTGCCAAACTTTACTTATCTCTTTTTGTTGTTGGCCCTTTCGCAGATGACCGACGTGGAGCAGGGAGGCGCCACAGTTTTCACCTCACTGCATGCTGCGCTGTGGCCCAAAAAGGTTTGTCGAAGCAGAAACAAGGTCATCCCAAATCGATGTTAGTCTATGTATCGTATTTTATTTACAGGGCACGGCAGCATATTGGATGAATCTGCATCGTTCGGGCGAGGGAGATGTGAGAACGCGACATGCTGCATGTCCAGTGCTAACAGGCTCCAAATGGGGTGAGTTTATCATCTATACAAATTTATAAAAACTGCAACTGAGTTATGTTCTCTTTTAGTGTCCAACAAGTGGATACATGAGCGTGGTCAGGAGTTTAGAAGACCCTGCGATCTGACTGCGGATCATGGTGATTTCGCCATCTAGAGAGGAATGCTCAAGCTGTCACTTTATCTCAACTGCCAGCTGCCCCATGTGCTTACTTACACTTACTCTACTTACATACCTTTATCTATATGCTCCAGCCAGCCGGAAATCGGTTTCTATTCCTATTGTACATACAGCATCTACACCTATAACATACACACCCAAAATGGAGGCCCGGCTGTTGCAACACAAAAACGATCAAAACACACAAATACTGTTTTTTTTTTCTTAACTAACTGTCAACAGTTTTTGACATTAGTTTCATCTTAGGCATGCTACTATTATTGAATTTATCAAAACATTTTTGTATATTGATAGTTTTAATCTCTAGACGAAGAAAACAAGAACAACAAACAATCTCAATTAAAACGAACTTACTGATATACTCTACACTTTGCAAGGAGTGTAAAATAAAAATACGAGAAATTGCAAATGCTGTGAGTGACACAATTTTATTTCGCTGTGCCACAATGGGAGTGAATACTGTGGCAAATAGATAACGATGTGTGGGTGTTTGCATAAATCGGTTGCTGGTAAAAAGCGCATACAACATGTGTTGCATACTTTGCAGCGCCAACGGCAAATTCAATTTACGCGGACAGCAAAGTGCAGCAAGTGAATGTATGTGATGTGTTCTTTTATGAGAGTGTGTGTGTGGAAGAGTGAGAGTCGTTGTCAATGGACACTGAGTGTGTGTGTGTATTTGATTTATTTGCTGCCGCATAAATTGAGAAGCTTGTTCCGTGGGATTTCAAATGTAAAATGCAACACATGAGGTGGGAAAATTGAATATTAGAAAAGTTCTTGATGTTCTCGTCATCGTTGCGCTGTTGTTGACTTAGCCACATCTGTTTTTGTTGCGTGTGGATACGTGACAGTATTAACTGGAATATTTATACGCGTTTTTTTTTTGGGTTATTAGAAATGTAAATAGCAAGCATAAGCTGAGCTGTTCTTTGCTCTCGACATTCATTAGCCAACAGTTCGTTGGCCAGGTCGATACATTTCCCAGTTTTCAATTTCCACAATGTTCGAACAAAGTTTTAGCATATTCAGTATTCTATTGTTCTGCAGCAGTCTCTGTATAAGTGCTGTCAATGGCGAGTTTTATTCATCCGCTGATAAAATGATGGAACTGGAGAATTTGGAGAAGGAGCTGGTGATTGCCACGCGTAACTTCTTGACAGACCAGGAGAAGCAGCTCGACGAGTATCGCAGGTATGAAAATGTTCCACACACAGAAGTGTTGCACGTAGCGGCTGATTGATGTTGTTGTTGACAGTTTCGTGGCACGTGTGAAGCGTGAGCATGAAGTGGCCGAGCAGCAGGGCGACGAATACTGGGAGCTGCCGTTGAATACATTTCGCTTGACCAGACGTCTGGTCGAGGACTGGGAAAAGTTGCACGCACAGCTGGAGGACAATCCGATAACGAACAGTTCGTGTTGATTTTGTTTCGAGCATTTGCTGGGCATTATTTAAATTAATCCAACTTCTGCTTAGCTTACCAGGCCGTGTTGGATATCATCGCCAAAGAAATTGGCTTTCCAGAACTCGACGATCTGCGTGGCATTGCCAGAGGTTTTGTGCGTCTGCAGAAAACATACAACATTTCAGCTTCTGATTTTGCTGCAGGCACTGAATTCTCTACAGGCACATTTTTCCTGTGGCGTGATTGCTATGAAATTGGTGTCCATCTGTACGATCAGGCGGATTATAAAGCGGCACTGGAGTGGTTAATCTTGGCATACGATATGCTCGAGGAGGCGGACAGCGAAGAGGTGAAGAAGTTCAATCTTGATGTGCTCGAGTACTTGGCTTTGACGTACATTGAGTTGGGCGAAAAACAAATGGCTGTTGACATTTTGGCAGATGCGGTACCGGAGGATTCCTCACTGCCTGCCCTACATACACTCAAATACTTGGAGAAGAGAGCTGAAAAGTGTCCGGATCAAGAGGAAGAAATGGATTGGAGGGCCAACTATACGATACTTTGTCAGGGCAAACATCTGCCGAGGAATGAGCCAGAGGATAAAACTCTGCGTTGCTATCGCGATTCAAAGCGTCATCCATTCTTCCGACTGGCGCCATTGAATGTGGAGGAAGCGCATCGCAATCCGGATATTCATGTGTATCACGGTGTGCTGAGCGATGTGCAAATTGAGGAAATCTATGTGGCAGCCGAAGACAAGACCAAGGTGCGGTCCACGCTTCATGGCAATCGCGTGAGCGATATTCGTGTCAGTCAACAGGTTTGGCTCAAATACGACACGCCCATCATGGAATGGCTTAAGAGGTTGACTGGCGCCATCTCTGGGCTCGATATGCACTACGATGAGCTAATGCAGGTGGCCGATTATGGCATTGGCGGTCAATATACACCACATTGGGACTATATGTCTTCGCTGACCGGCGAATATGAGCTCATGGGCAATCGCATAGCCACAGTTATGTATTATGTGGGTTGGAGTCACTTTTGTTCTATGGCAAATTATAAATCTGATTTACATTCCAGCTCTCTGATGTGGAGCAAGGTGGCTACACGGTTTTCCCTAAGCTCAATGTATTCCTGCAGCCCATAAAGGGTTCCATGGTCATGTGGCACAATCAATTGCGATCCCTGGAAAATGATGAGCGCACTTTCCATGCTGGTTGTCCGGTGCTTGAGGGTTTCAAGCGAAGTAAGTGTTCAGAATGAATCTGTTATATGCTTTATTTCTTATTTATATTTCTTATTTTTTAGTCAGCAACATTTGGGTGCATTCCACTAGACAGGAGTTCCTCAGACCTTGCACACTTAACAAAAATGAGTAGCGTGAAATATTTCACGATTTTTGCATTTAGTAAGCACTTCATTTTCATTTGATTTGAAATTATAAAATCACTTTAATCAGCTAACAAATCTCTGTTTGATATTTATCACAATAAACTTTAATTATCATCTAATACTTTTGTTTTAGTTATAGTCCTTAAAAGGCAAAGAGATCTCATGATCGCGCTCCAGAGCGCAAGGTCTAATATCTTGCTGTCCCTTCAAGCGTATCCAGGCATTGGCAACTGTTTGAGTAAAGAATATATATTTATTATGTTTAAGATATATTTCTCTGTTGCCACTCACTCCATTTGCTGCCTTGCAGCACTGGACAACCGGCGTGCTTGGTGCGATAATCCAGAGCGCCGCTGCGATGCAGATTGTACCAGAAGAGCAAGCTGCCACGCTCCGGGGTAACCAGTAGGGGCAGAAACGGAAAAGCAGTGCCGCCTCCAGCCTCCACATCTGAGAGCTATAAAGAATAAAATGTTAAGATATTGAAATCGATTTTCCAGTTGTCTGACTCACATAGAAGATGCCCGTGGCCACTCGATTGGTGTCATCCACATCCTGAGCGTAATCATGTGTGGCATCAAAGCTGTCCATATGCGGCTCGTAGTGACCGCCAATGCCATAGTTGGCTATTTGCAGATGCTCAGCAGAATTCATATTCAAGCCAGTTATGCTGGCCATGTGTCGCCTCAATCGCTGCATTGTTGCATGTTTCTCATAGGGAAAACTCGTGCCTTTGCTGGTGCGAAACTTGGCTGAAGTCGGATCATTGCCACCTAAGCTATAGACTTGTGAACGCTGCAGCTTGGGACGCGCCACTTGCTGCAAATCAATGGTGTCTTGGAGTCCAATGACATCGTGCACTTGTATCACATAAGGATCGAGATGCAGTTCCTCCAACTTGTAGGGTTGATAGCTCATTTCACCAGCTCTTCCGCTGTGCAGACGACAGCGTAAATCCCTTTGTGCAGACGGCGTTGGCAGCAGCTCCTCGCGACACACCTGCTGATAGAGCTCAAACTCCTTGCTGGCATGATAGTCACCTGGACGACGTATCACCTCGTGCATCAGACCACGCTTGACACCATCCGTAATCAGCTGCTCGAGCTGATGACGCGTCTCTAGGAGATGCAGTCGCTCTTCCGGCTGCACGCTGAGTACATGATTGATCAAATTGAGCGCATTCTGATAGTCGCCCATTGCCTGATGATAGCTGACGACAGCCTCCATGAAATCGAGCGATGCCGCCTCATCGGCATAGTGTTGCTGCGCCAGCAGTTGCATCGATTGTTGCAGCCAAGGCACCGTGCTGTTGTAGTCACGCAACTCGTACAGATGCTGGCCGAGCACAAAGCAATCTTGCCAGGACATTGCAGCGCTGCAAGCGATGAGCTGTCATTGTAGTTTGATTTGTGATTGCCACATGACGCACGCCCACTCACCCGTATTTGACACCATTCAGCATGCCACTCGCCAGTTCGCTCACATCCAGCTGATAGGTTTGCTGCAGTCGCGTCAAAGCCAACGCAGTGCCCACAAAGTCCTCCTTGGTGGGATAGCTCAAGTTCTCGCGGTGACCGGCAATCGCCTCGAGGTAATCTATTGTTCAAAAGGTCGTCAGACAATAGACGAAACCGAAAGTGGGTTAGTCAGACAACTTGAGAGTGAAAGTCTTAGAGATACTAACTAATGCGGCTCGCTTCGCTCTCTACGCTGCTCTCGAAGGTCTCCCAATCGCTGTGCAGTCGCTTTATCAGTCGAAACGCATTCACCGGATTGTTGAGGTAGCTCTCGATGCTATCAGAGGCGCTCAAATGTTCCGCTTTAATGGCATCAATTTCACTGCAAGAGAACATTGATGGAATTCCATGCCGGATTTACGATATTACACATTAATCAGACTTTAAATTGCTTCATACTCTCGCACTCGTATTTGTTTTCAATTTGCATAAACCCACCGAAAAAAAAATAAACACAAATTTACATAATTCATCTATCAGTCATGTGTCGTTGTGTTTTTGTTTTTTGGGGACCAAGTTCAGGTGGTGCCTTTTCACCTGGCAACACATTTGCAAACACTTTAATACTTTGTCATAGTTAAATTAATTAGAAGTTTATAAACAAAAAACATAGCATAGAAGCTTCTGCTTTGGGTTAGCGAAGATCAAATACTCTAGTGGCCATAAAATGGATCTGAACTTTAGAAAACACTATTAAAAATTTTGAATAGACGTGCTAAATTCAACTGGTTAAAAAATTAGTCATACTTTGATTAAAGTTTAAAATCTATTGTGCTTTAAATATTCTTAGAAGCATTTCTGTTTGTGTTGCATAATCGAAACAATTAATGGAACAAGTTTAATTAGAAATGTGAAACTGATATAAATAAGATAACATATAACATCAATTTGATGCTATCGAGAAAGTCTCTTTTGTTTTACTATATCTGATGCACTCAGTGAGCGTCTTCTGCCAGATAGTTATGAATGGCTTTAAGTAATTAATGATTTTATATTTTATACGCTTCTTTTTTTTTTTGGCAAAATAACATTTATCGACCATTTAAATAGCGCCATAACTTTAAACGGCAAAACGACGCCGCGCGACATCATCTGCGATTTTTATCGATATTGTCCATTAAGTGGTAGCACTCGTTTGTTCTAATCGCCCCACAGTCATAAATAACAATCTTGCGGTCAATAAGATATTTCTCAATAGATGCATACACATATAAGAAAGAAAGAAATTGTTATAGCAAATCAACAACTATACAATTTGCTATACTTTGAATGATGTAAACAGTTGCAAATTGTATTGCGAAATAAAATCAAGAATGTGCAAATAATATATTAACGTTTGCGAATGTTTCTTAATAATTTGTTAACGGTGCTTCTCATTTGGAAGCCGGTTTTTTGTAGGTTCTACGTGCGACAGTCGAATAAACAAAAGTATAAAAGTGAAATATGAAATTTCAACATTTCAGCTTTAAAATGCGATATTAAAACAAAAATCTGGCAAGTCGTTGACACTTTTAACTGAATAATCGCATAAACATGCAGCAATTATCTATATAAAAACGACAATCGAGAGCGATAGATATTTTAATATAAACATCAAAAAGAAGTTTGCCGAAGATATGTCAAACAAAAGACAACGAAAAGAAATTAGCAGCTCATAAAATGTGACAAAATGCATAATTAGTTGCTGCACATTATGAAAACTATTAGCATGGTTGTAAATAAAGAACAGATCAAGATTATCATAAATAACTAAATAAACAATTTAATGCGCGCGTTTTTGCACTTTTACTCTTAGGCGAGACACTTCTCCAGATGTCATAATGTAAACCGGTTAGATGGGAATGCGAAAATAAAATGTAATTAAAAGAAAAAAAATTGCTTAAAGCGGCCGTTCATTTTAGTCACACACAAAAAACCAACCCAAATCCAGCTAATAAAGCTACTTTTTAGCATCCGAAGCACAAAGCTGAGAGGCCGTTCATAAGTCGATAAGTCGACGATCAACCATTTGTTTTGACCGAAAGACTAAAGAAGCTGCCTCATATGCGTTGGCCGCCTGCCTACCTCATTATTAATACCAACAACTGTGGGCGTTAGTTGCTTATTAATTTTGAAATATTCATAAGGTCATGAAGATGCTGTACTAACAAGATAAACAATGGAAATAATAAACAGAAATGCCTGAACAAAGCAACGACTGATTGATCTCATTTAAATCAATTTAGTTTGCAAATCAAAGCAGTTAGCATTTTTTGACCAAAGAACTCAGCTAAGACTTTAAGGCAGAAAGCAACGCAACGACTTATTGAACTCATTTAAATCAATTTAGTTTGCTAATCAAAGCAACTAGAACTTTTTATCCAGAAAACTCAGCTGATACTTTCAGGCAGAAATGTTGGAACAAAGCATCGACTTATTGATCTCATTTAAATCAATTTAGTTTGCAAGTCAAAGCAGCTAGCATTTTTTGGCCAGTGAACTTAGCTGAGACTTTCATTTTTTCAGCCAGTTTTTTGTATTCTTGGCATCATTAGCTTAATTCTCACCTCTGCAGTAACTCAGCATGTTCTTTGATCTCGTTTACATAATTCTGTAGCTCCGATAACAGGATCACCTCAGTGCGCAGCAGTTGCTCCAAGCTGCTTGTAGAGCTGAAAAACTCCGCACTGGAGATGGCCAAGTGCAAAGTAATTAGCAGAGTTGTCAGCAATTTCATTACGACTAATCCCAGGCGAGATTAAACACATATAAAAAAGCAACAATAATTAATTCTAAAACAACTTAAAAATGTGTGCTGTCTACGCGGCGCGACGATTCGTTAGAAACTGCTCGTTGTTCAGATCTCAGCGGATCTTGAGACTCGAAAAAGCTTCGACTTTGGATAAGCGTTGAGCTTTGGCAGCGGGTGTCGTTTAGGCCGGCATTTTCGGATCGTGGTCAAAGAACTGCCCTCTAGGCTTAAATGGTCCACGAGAAAGCAACGAGCACAAGTTGACTACGCTTGATTTTCAGGTTAATGACCGTGAAGATCTCACGCAATTACTTTGCATAGAAGCTGACATAATTTGTTGACTTAAGCAAGTGTCTTGAAAGTGTCTTGGCCAAGTCAACAACAATTTACCATAACTTTTTCTCTTTCTCTTTAATTACTTTCACTGATACTTCGCAGTCGTCGCTTTGCGCTTCTCTTAGCTCTTAGCACTTCTCACTAACATGCAAATGAACCGCTAAAACTTTGCCCGTGAACTTGTTTATTCAAATTGCCGGCAAATCTCAGCGCAACGCGTCGCAACTCATTTGTATCTTCATCTCTTCATCTCGCGGTTTGTTTTGAGTCAAGTTCAACAGCGACATAAAAAAACACTCAAACTGAGCTTTTGACTTGAGTCGAGCTGTTAACCCTCTAAATGCTTGGCTGGCATATAAAGACTACACTCAATTTGCTCTAAAATAAAATTAATATATATTTATGTACATTTATTTTATAATCTGATAGTCTTCGGAAATCTCATTATCACGATAAACGTCACAGGGCCGCGCAAATGTCTGTGTCGCCGAGTGGATCCAAACGTTGCCAACTGCAAGTATTAAGTTTATGAAATAATATGAAAAATTGCTTTAAGGAAATGTAAAAAAATAATAACAACAACTAGAAATAAATTATAAAAGTAAAAAAGCTAAAGTCGAGTGTACTCGACTGTGAGATACCCTCTACCCAAATTATGGTACTATTCTTAAAATATATCAAATTAATATACCGCAAATATAATAAAATATACCATGAATTATATTTGATATATTGACATAACACTACATTTAAAATATACCTCTTAAAATATACCAAATTAATATATCACAAATATAATTAAATATACCACGATATACCATAAATATCATATACCATATTTGGTATATAGACATAATTCTACATTTAAAATATACCATAGACTACAAAATATACCATACATACCAAAGCATCTAAGACCCGTAATAAATTACGCATGTTATTTGATTTTGATCGATTTAAGAGGGCGGAAGTGGGCGTGGAAAAAATATGAAACAAACTTGATCTAATACAAAAATTAAAACTCTATCTTATTGTCTTTGAGATTTAGGTGTTCATATGGACAGATGGAATTGGCTATATCGTTTCGGCTTTTCTGATTAAGAATGTATGTCAACATATGTACATATATATTTTATGCCTATTACATACTTTTCCTGTAGGCACAAAGTTATAAAAATTAATCACAAACTCAATTATTGAAACAATATTTTAGAATCAATAAATAAAATGTAAATTATATAATTAATAATGCCATTTGTAATTTATAGAATTTGCATTTAACCATATTAGTTTTAATGATAATAATTTATTAGAACAATGTTATATTAATTACAGATTATATATCCAATTGCATATTATGTATGAAATAAACTTTATTAAATTTAATATATATGCAAATGATTAAGTATTTTATGCCACCATTATAATTACATACTACAATGACTATAAAAATAATTGCAATGAGGAACGTAACAATTTTACTATATTATAATTTATGAAATTATTATAGATGAACAATTATTGAACATGGATTTTTTTGTAATGCAGCATGAAAACTTCTATTCAAATGTATGAATAAGCTATGATTAGTTGTGTTATATATGAGTATAGCGCATAAATTATAAAACCGCAAGGACCCACTTCAAATTTCCCTTGACAAACGCTCAACAATTAAATGAAAAATGTGAGCTTAAACACGCTTGGCATAGCAAATGAGTTGCATAATTGCAGACAATTTAAAAGCGGTCCCATATTCCATTCCCTCGCTTTGCTTGCTATTTGTTTTTGTTATTAGTGTTTTACTCACTCCACTTGCTGCCCTTTAGCACCGGACAACCCGCGTGCTTTGTGCGAAAGTCCATGTCGAGGGAGCGATGCAGATTGTACCAAAACAATATGTTGCCTAGCTGCGGCCGCACGGCAAAGTTGAGAAAGGGAAACGCGGTGGCGCCACCCTGCTCCACATCCGATAGCTGCAAGAAGTGCATTTATTACTTGTGTGCATAAGGTAGTTGTGTGTGTATGTGTGGGATGTCAACTCACATAAAATATGGCTGTGGCAATGCGATTCCCCTCCTCGGCTGGATAGTGGCGAGTATCGCGAAAGAAGTCCCAATGCGGCTCATAGTGACCGCCCACACCGTAGTTGGCCACCTGCAACTGCTCACAGTAGGTCATATCGAGGCCGGTGGCATCGTGGAGATCACGCAACATACGCCCCATTGTCGGGTGCGTGTTGTAGGCGAGCCAGGCATTTTTGCTGACGCGAAAGGCGGACTTCATGCGATGCGAACTGCCGCGCATTTGGTTCACTGTGGAACGCTTCATATGCGGCACAGCCATTTGTCGCAACTCGGCGATTTTCTGTGTGCTCAACATGTCATGAAAGGTCACCACCAGCGGATCCAAGTGGTGTTCCTCCAGCTTGAGCGGTGCCAGCACTCGATATGCATGATGGCCGTGTGTATACCGACATCGCAACGGACGCTGTTGGGCGGGGGAGGCGATGACCTCACCACGGCAAACCTTTTCATACTGTTCGAATTCCTGTGTGAGCTGTGTGCGTGTGTGTGCGAAGAGGGAGGAGTGTGAGTCTAAATTTAGCTACTAGAAAGATGAATCGAATCGCTCGAAACTCACTTTGTAAGCATCCGTTTGTTGTAGTTGTGCAGCCGCATCCTCATCCGACTCATCGCCCTGATTTGATGACGGCTTGGCGGCCTTGTCCCCCAGGTGCCAATTCCGTATACGCGATGGATCGAGCTCAAGCACGCGCTGACTCAGCTCGTATGCCGTGTCAAAGTCGCCTAAAAAATCGCTTTGGTAAATATGTTTGTATGCATGAAGTTCGCCTTGATTACTTGACTGTATCCGTTGCTTACCCATTTGGAATAAACTCTTTGCCACCGTCTCCATGCTGTTCACTATCGCCGGCTCAGCGGCTGAGCTCTGCTGGCCGGGCTGATGGCGTCGCAGGCGTTCCATGGACTCGCGCAGCCACACTTTCGTGTTGTTGTAGTCCTCCATTTCAAAGAGTTGTTGACCCAGCACAAAGCAATCCTGCCAGCTCATGTCCGTGCTAAAAATAAAGGCAACCAGGCAGCACACCAAAAAACGAAATGAATATGATTTCGGGGGGTTTTACTCGGGGCATATCAACACGATAGTATTAGAATGTTAGACATACAGGGGTGGATTCTAATCAAATGGAGAACGAAATATGGACTTATATTAAAATATCTTATAGATAGACATTGTAAATATAAACTACTAATGAATAAATATATAATATCTACTAATGATGATTAAAGAATGATGTAAGTAAAGTGGGCAAAGTTCATAAATCATTTCAGCTTAACATATAAAATATTTATCATATAAATCATAAAATTTGTGTTAAAGACCATTTTTTCTAGTGCTCTAGCCTATATAATATATTTAGCTAAATAAGTAAAACCACAAAGGTTACTTCTGATGCAATAATTCTATGCTTGTTGTCATATTGTGAGAAGAACAGAATGTATTTCACCTTTAGTCTAGCTACACTTTGTACATCAAAATTAACTTAAAATTTATAAATCATAATTACTGAATGAATAAGACACAAATAATATACATTTAAATCTAAAATTTACGCCTCCTAAAACTCAGTTTGATAACTAAAAGCAATAAAATCGAAAATAGTAAATTCAAATGACATATTCATTGACTTATCAGCTTCCACTTAAATCGTACATAACTTTGATTCTTAATCCTCTTACAATCACCCTCAAGCTCGTAGTCCGCTCCTGAATTTACCGCCAAAGTGTAGATAATCTATGTGTATAGTGTTCCATATTAAGACTGCTATATTTAAATATTAAATCGATACCAAACTATACTTAAATTACTCTTACATATTAAATGCAAAGCCCTCGAACAACATTCAATCTCTCAACCCATTCCTCAATCCTCAAATTAGCGTAAACCGCTCCTGGCAGTGCGATAGAAAGTGTGAGTTAGCATATGCATATGTAGTACTCAATGTATTTCAAGCCTGACTGGTTATTGCTTATTTGGGGTAGGCCCGCGCCCCCTTCTCACCCGTATTTGATGCCATTCAGTATGCCGGCAGCCACTTGGGCCACGTCCAATTTATAGGTGCTCTGCAGGCGAACCAATGCCAATGCGGCGCCATCGACATCCTCTTGACTGGGGAAATTCAACTCGTAGTGCTGTTGTGTGATATTGAAATCTAAGAGAATAAATACACAAGGAAAATAGGAGGGAAATGCAAAATCAAATTAAGTTTCACAACATCATACTACTAAAGTTTTGATGGGTCTCTCTTGGGTGAAAAAAATGGAATGGATAGTTACGGATTTGGCTGCTCATTTGTTGGGCGCGGCTCTCGAGTTGTGACCAGTCGTTGTGCAGTCGCTTCATCAATCGATAGATATTAATTGGATTGGTTAGATAGTTCTCGGTGCCTCTTGCAGCCAATGCATGTTCCACCTCGATAGCGGCGAGCTCTCTGCGTGGATCAGGTTATTAGGATTTGGTTGATTTGGATTTGTTGGAGACGAGTTTAGAACTTCTAATCATAAATCGGTCGCTACCAGTTTCTGAGTCTTTGGGCTTTTGTGTGACGCTCGATCGTCATACACAACGATAATAATAATACCTCTGTTCATAAGAAATCCCAAGCGTTTAGATAGCGCACACAGCGTATTTAATTAATTCTAATTTATTTCTGATTCAAATACATAAAACTTTTTTTACGATTCAAACACAACACAACAGAAAATGCAAAACGAAAGCGAAATGCTAAATGTTAAACTACAAGACTCTTGGCCCATTGTTGTTTATGTTATTATTATTATTATTATTATTATGAAATCCGAGCTGAACCATAAACACACATAAAACCCCACAGAAAACAAAACAACAACCAGTTGATTACAGTTAAGAACTCTGAATATGATTTCCATAAATTGATTCAATTGTACTCACTTCTCCAACTGCTTCAATATCGTCCTCGCCTGTGCCAACTGCGCATTCAAGTCGCTCATCAATGTGTGCTCTGTGTGCAGCAATTGCTCGAGTCCTGTGATGCTAGAGAAATAATCCGATGCCTGGCCAAGATGGGATACGCTGGCCAATAGCATTACAGCCAGCAGCCTTACACCGCTTGCCCGCATCTTCAATTGAAATGTGGTGGGTGTGCGCGTGGCGTATACTTGATATCAACGTCGCACGTCGTATACTTAATTTACGCTTTTATTGAGGCTAACACTATGATTAGCCTTATGTTCTTAATTTTTTTTGGCGGCAACAACGATCTGCGGCTCAACGCGTCTCACAATCAACTGAATGGCGTTGATCGGGTTGCTCGGCGTCTGAGACATCCCGAAGCGTTGATATCGAACGGCGACGTCGAATAAAACCAGCGATGACAGACGTTTTGGCACAATCGATGCTGCGTGTTGGGTGCTGTGATCGGGCGACAGCTTAGACCGGGTGCTAACTACACCACACACACTATTTGCATAACCAATTGATGTTTGTCTATGGACATGTCTAACTCCCCATGTCGTTGTCGTTGTCGTTGTCTAGTTCAATGTGGATGTGGATGTCTTTGTCTTTGTCTATGAACAAACTATTCGCATTATGAGCCACTCTAATGAAGAGCATACGAGTTTCGTGGCGATTAAGCATGTTTTATGGCTTTGCCAAAGCTGATTTAGTGATGCTTATCATGGGGAGCTCGTTTCGGCTTTGACCAGCCCCAAGTTCTACTTCTCTCTCACAGTCGCCCCTCAGCTCTCTCTCTCTCTCTTCGTTTGTCTGACTTGTGAGCTCTCTCAATCTCTTTTGTATAAATCGCTGCCTTATTCGATCGCTTATTAATTCCAGCTAATTAACCACGAGTCGTTTGAAATTTAATAATGCAGTCGCACGTCGTTGTTTTTGGGGGCAGTGTTGGTAAACGCTGAGCCAGTTTATTATGCTGTTGATCTCTGATTGTCTGATTTTCTATTGAATATTCAGATTGGGTGTTTCGATGCTCTGATATAAATTTTAACGTTTTCATAAATTTGCGGAAGTTTCATAAATTGCCATCGCAACAATAGAAAGTAATGTCGCGAAAAAATTAGAAAAACATTTTTTTCGAAAATTTAAATAAAATATTGCGAGCAAATAAAATACAATAAGTTACGCATTTAGTTAATGTTATTGGCATAATAAATATATATTTAAAAATCTATAATTAATGAGACGTGATAGGCAAATTAAGTGGAAATGTGATTAAGATAATAAATATGTGCTCATCATGCCTTAAGTAATGAAAAGTGATAAGCAAATGAAATACTCTTAGATCATTTTTTTGAACTCCTTCTCGTTTAAAATTCTAGGGTATCAACATTTCAACCATGACAACACATAACAGATTTTTGCTCTATTTAAGATCATTTACCAAAATAGAACTGCCCATCAATCTTGCATCTAAATGACAGGGTATTCATTTGATAAGTTTGTGGTTTTATTGCGTTAATTAACGAGCAAGTAAAATTCAATCTAACAGCTATTGTATTTTTAATGTTTAATCCGTCATTTGATTTACTGTTTCGCCCAACATTCAAATTGTCACATTCGCATCGCTTTTATGGCCCAATATTTATTTAAACTATTTCCTGTTGCTGCCATCAAACGAACATAGCCTGAGAACCTGACTCAAAAGACTCGCTCGGTGTTATGCTAATTGTTGCTCGCTTTGATGCATGAATATTAAAATTTGTTTGCTCTTTAATTACGCAAAGGGAACTGCACAAAAACACAAACAATGAACACGCCCATTTTAAGCAATGGGCATTTAATGAGAGATGAAAGTCCAAGAATTGCAAAATGAAACTCAATGAAAAGTCAACATTTCAGTACTTTTTGATTCGTTGTTGTTCTTGTTGTTTATTTTCATGGCGGCAATTAGTGAAAGATTAAAAGGCAAAATGGGTTTCAGTCGTTGTCCGAATTCAATTCAATTCAGTTCGGTCCACAGCGCTGCGAAAAAAACAGAGAGGCAAATTCGGTTGAAGTTGATGAGATTCAGAAGTTCGTGTTTCACTTACACAACTGTGAGCCCAGCAGCACGGGACAGACAAGCTGGCGACTGCGGTAATCCAGTCTTGAATGTGACTCGCTAACGCTGCGAGTGCGCCAGTAGAGCAACGAACCCCGTGGGACATTCACGCCGAGCTCCAACTGTGGAAACACCAACGCACCGCCCAACTTTGGTTCGTGTAGCTGGTACAAAGAGGTGGGACGATAATAGGCAATTAGTGACATATTAACTAATCATTTCATTAAAATGACGACTCACTTGGAGCATAGCGCGTGCCACATGCTGCACATGCTCAGCCTCTGCCACCTCTGTGGCCGTCACGTGCTCGTGACTGTGACGACGTGCCTGCCACAATGGCAACGACATCGGCTCCTCTGGGTGTCCAACATTAGCCAGTTGATAATTGATGCCACGCAGCATTTTCTGTCCCAGTTTGCTCAGCTCCATTGGCGCAAAAGTGGCGGCGACTTTCGTGTGTTGCTTTGGCTTATCATCGAGTAGTGTAATCAATTTGTCTGCCTGACGGAAGCTGAGCACATTGTGATAGAGCGTGATGTGTGGATCCTCACTCAGCTGCTCCAAGCGTAGCATGCGGAGATGCGACACATCTTGGCGACACTCCAATAGACGACTTCCTGTTGTCACCTGCTGGCGGGTGGCCGAGCGGCAGAGCTCATCAATAAGCAGCTGCTCAACGGATTTCGAGAGCTTGACAACAACACAAACAAAAAAGAAAAAAAAAGCCATAAAAAGATCAACATAATAATACGATACTAATATCGTAGAAATAGATGCTTGTTAGCTAGTCTATAAAAATAAAATTATACAGTCAGAAAGCACGCAAACACACACTCGAAGGACTGGAAAAGTTCTCGAGCAGCAAAGTTATGCCGGAAGCACACGAATAGCAGGTGAGTAGATAGCATGCATAAGAATATACTATGTGTAACTCTTTAAAAGCGTTAAAGCTAAAGCAACTTGAACACCTTTCAACTAGTCAATTTCATGCTCTCCTGGTATTTGCCTGTCGAGCACGCTTCGCTGCAGCTTTCTGACTACTTTCGCAATTTCTGTTTCAAAACTACGCAATTTGCATAGTTTTATCCGCTTTACCTTTGCCTTGGACTTCGTTTGAGCTCCGCTTATGGCCCGTTCAATCTTGGCCTTGGCTTTCTGCACATTCTGATTCGCGGGACGTAGCAGCAGCAACTCCTTGGCCGTGGCCAGAGCACTCAGGAATTCGCCTGGGCAGCAAAACGCGAAATTTATACAAATCAGCGAAAAGTTTTCATTTCTCTGCATTTTTGTACGCACCTGCGCGGTAATCCATATTCACAGATGCCTCCAGTATTTGTACCCTGCCTCGGTCGTGTTCACTGATTGAGCTGCCATGGGTTGCATTGCCCGCAGCAGCTGGCAGCTTTCCCAGCGCTGTTTCCACCCAATATTTGGCCACCGCATAGTCACCATTGCGATCCGACTTGCGCGCCATCTCCAGGCAATCGCTCCACGACATCGCCGAGCTTTAAAATATGCAACAGCATAAATATTTTGTATTCTTTTCGCAAAAGCGTATACTTCTTACCCCAGCTTCAGTCCATTGACTATGCCCAGTGAGAGTGTCGCAGGTTCCAGTTCGTAGACAGATTGTAGTCGCAATAAATTCAACAGCGCTGTCTCGTATTCCTCTTCGCTGGGCAGCGGCAATTCCATCTCATAGTCGGGCATATCTTGGCCCAACTCGAGGGTCGCATTCGCTTGCCTCTCGAGCTTGGGCCAAACGCTCTGGAAACGCTTCAGAATGGTGAGTACATTGAGTGGATTCCCAATGTATTCCTCCACTTGATCGCCCACCAGCTGATGGAGTTCTTCGATGGCGAGAGTTTCTTGTTTCAGTGCCAACAACTGATGTTCGAGTCCATCAATATATTCGCGCAGCGCATCGATGAGCGAAGTCTCGGTGGCCACAAGTTCTCGCAAATGTTCCTCGTTGCCAGCGAGAACAACTCGCGACGCTGCCACAACTAGGCAGAGTAGCCAAAGAAATCTTATTGCTTGCGGCATTTGCATAAATCGAAAGAAAAACTTTGTGTTTTTTGTTATTGCTGTTCTCGTTGACCGGGTCAATGGCTGACGTAGCTTGTTAGCTTTTTGTGTGTGTTTGACTGGCGTGTGGTTCTTGGGTTTGTGTGTTTTTTTATGTATTATTCATGGGCGACACAAACACAATGCTTAATTATGCCAAAGCCCAAGTTATACTTATGTTGTTGTGTTATTATATAAGCAAAAGCGGCTGACCAACCGGCTTCGCTGTTCTAGCCCAACTGAAACTACAAATCTTTTGCCTGATCATGCGAAAGGTGAAAAAGGCAAAAGTCTCGATCAGCATCTTTTGCTTCATTACTTTGTGGTTCTCTCTTTTTATTATGTCTTTCACACTCTTTTTCATCTGCAAACAAGTAAGAAAGCGTCAGTAGAGCGTGCTAGACTATGAGTTACCTTCTACCCATTTCAATAATATCTTATTCTAAAAATATACCAAATTAAAATACCAGAAAAATACTAAAATATACTGAAGTCAATATTTGTTATAATGATATAGTACAACATTCCAAATATACTATTATTGTATATACTAACTATGGTATATTTTGAGTTTTGACCTATATCAATATATCAATATACCAAATATGCCCTTAACACACTTTTTCACCTGCAACCAAGTAAGAAAGCGATAGTCGAGTGTGCTCGACTGTAATATACTCTCTCTACTATTCTAAATAATACCAAATTCTTAAAACATACCACAAAAATACTAACATATACCGAAGTCAATATTTAGTATATGCCAAATATGCCTTTAGCATACCAAATTAGCACACCACAAGAATACTAATATATACCGAATTCAATATTTGGTATTATGATATAGTACTACATTCAAAATATACCGTCTATATAATACCTCACGTATATATACCCCTCTACCCAAATGTTGACGGGTATAAAAAAGCTGCCACATTAACTGTTGCTTAAGCTTTTGCTATGAAAATTGTATAATTTTGTTGCCACCCGCTTTTAAGTGCAACTGTAACTAATATTGCAACGTGCAACCGCATCCTGCGTTGTCCCTTTTTGCTGTTATTTAATATCAGCATGCCACGCATAGCACTTTAATCATCGCCAGGTATTTCCATTAACCAACTTGCATAAGCTTGGTCATAAAACTCGAAAACTCATCTGGAAAAGCATGGAAATTGTTGCTGCACTTATTTCCCTTCGTCGTAACTTCATGCCATCCAGCTGCTTCACCCACAAGCTCTCTTTGTAGTTTTCGTTTAACATTTACACAGCTGGGCTGCCCTTTGTTTTATTTTTTGGGATATTTCTGGAATTGTAATTGGGTTAAACTTGTAGTACTTTTCATTTTGAGTGTGGTCTGCAGCATTTGTGTTATTTGCTTGACTTCAAATTGTTGATTTTTGTGGCTGTAACCAAGACTTCAACAAACAATTCCAATTTTGTTATTTAAAGAACTAGAATTTGATTGAGCCCGAAATTGAAGAAAAGAAAAGAAATTAATTTACTTTATTTTGAATTAAGTTTAATGCTAACAAGAACTAAAATTTTATTTTTAATTTAAATAAGGGTTTTTTTTAAACTTAATGCATTAAATTTTAAATTTAATGCAAATATGATAAAGATGACAAGATGGTGGATAATAATTATTTTTTCATCTCTACGATAGGTGCAGTGAGGCGTCCTAGTAATAACTTATTCTCTATGTCAACTTTCGCCTTCAGCGCTTCTTCATGCTTCGGATCAGCCTTAAGTATCTCGTTGTTCAGTATATTGGATAACTTCAAGTTGCCAAGGTCCTGCAGGGTAGGTGCCAAATATTGGAGTATTTGAACATCCTTGATGCTGGCAAATGTAACTGGTTCGCGGGCGAGAAGAGAACGCGCCTCCATCAGCCATTCGACGGCAAAATCAGATAATTCTAGCTTATGACAACTGCGACCGATCGCATAACAATCACTTGCAGTCAATGTGATACTCTGATTGTCCTCCTTATTGGAGTAGAGCACATCGTTGGCCAGTTCTGCTGTTGGCAGATCATTTTGCCCTTGGTATTGCAAAATGTCGTTTGTCATTGCCTGCAAATCGTTCTCTGTGGGATGTTCAATCTCCATTTGTACCACCTCCTGAGCGACCTGCTTATGATGTTCGTCGACAGCTGATTCAGTTAAGATAACATCAATCACCTCCCGTTTCCAGTTGTTAACAAGGCGGCTAATTGTGGTAAAGGAATTAATTGGATTGCCGAAATACGCCTCCGGATCATCGAGATCATCGTGCACCACATCCACGTAAGCTAGAAATCTTCCATACATATTAAATACCACATCATCATTCTATGTCTTAGTTACTTACCTATTAATATTGGCTCTTATCTTATCCGCCTTGGCCATGTAAGCTTCTAACTGTTCCACAAACACTTTTTCCAATTCAAGCAATTTTTGAGGATCAATCTCTTCTTCTTCGGCATTGATGTTGCCTATGACTAGACAAAGTGTGAAGAAAAACGCACTCAAATGAAACATTCTAGCGCTGCTGCTTATCAAATTTCAACTGCCACTTTTTCCACGCTGAGAATTTGGGAACCGAAACATAACTACATCTTCAACTACTTCGACAAGTCAATATTTACACAGCTGTTTGAATTTCTTATATACCCTGTATACTTTTAAATTGGGAGAAACTGTTGTCTAAGAATATATTTTTCTAATATTTTCTGAAATACAAAATTAGGGATTTTAGTGCTTCAGGTTTCAGTAAAATTCTTAAACGTTCGAAATACAAATACAAATTTAAATATATAAAAAGTAAAATACTAATTTGAGTTTACTAATTTCAAATATTTTTTATTTTTTCTTTATAAATACTGAACATTGCGCTTTATACTCTTTAAAATTGTTATCTAAATACTAAAGATTTTTATCACTGAAATTGTTAGGTCGAGTTACTCAAAAATTCGACAATGCTCCAATTGTTGAATCTTTAAAAACCCATAAAAAGTAATATACTAATTTGAGTCAAATTATTTCAAATATTTTTAATTCGTCTTAATAAAATTTGAACATCGTGCTTAGGAATATATTAATTTTTATTGTATTGATTTTTATTATATCAAGATAAACTTGAATCAGTTCAATTATGATTCAGTTAACATCGTAGCAATGTTTTTGTGATACTTATCCATTCAGGTTTCTTAGAAATGTTCTAATTAAAATACGTGTTAGATGCCGATTACTACTGAGAATTGTTTTCACATTCAGCCAGCTCTCGTTGTTTACTTTCTTCCAATCAATGATTGAATAAGATTTAGCTAATGTTATTCGCAGCTTGGCTAACGCGTGTGTTGTCTCTTATGCTCTTGAAGCCAGTTCTAGGTAAAAATACTCGCCCTAAGAATCAGAACCTGTTCGGCACAATGAACCGCTGAGCTTTCTTTACACTCACGCAAACAGGTTTCTGCTTAATGAGTTAAAAAGCAAAGATTTGCCAAGACATATAGCGCAGCTCTTTGATATTACATAATGTGAACATGACCATAGATAAACCATCAATAGTTGGTCTGTTGGGGTCAAATTCAAATGGCGAATTCAGTTGACCGCGAGCTGTGATCGAGCATGTTACTCTGGACAGAAAAATGGAGTCTGACCGCATTGCTGTTGCCATTGCTGTGGTGGAGCTGTGTAAATGGCGAATTCTATTCGTCGATACATGCCATGTCCAAGGTCTTTGGCTATGAGCAGAAACTGTTGCAGCACATGCAGAAATTCATAGCCGATAATGACAGTAAATTGGATTTTCTGAAAGCGTAAGTTCGGTGCCTGATGAACTAATGAACTTAGGCGACTCGACTCAACTCAATCTACAATCTGCAATCTGCATCGACAGGCGACTGGAGGAGTTCGAGCGTGAGCGTAACGAGGCGTTGCAATGGGGCGTGGCATACTTCGAGAGTCCGTTGAACAAATATTTGCTGAGCAAACGCCTGACGCTCGACTGGCAGCGCATTGCGAATCTGATGGCAGCGTCAACTGGCGAGAGTGGGTGCCAAATCCATTTATGTCCAAATTTCATTAAGTAAACGTTGCTCCCCCCTCTCTCTCTTTCCCCTTAAAGAATCACTCAGTCGACTGCATCAACTGCGGCAGAGAAAGCACATGCCAAACGAAGCTGAGCTCGAGGGCGCCATCGATGGTTTGCTGCGTTTACAGTCCATTTACAGGCTGCAAACGAAGCATGTGGCTGCTGGTATACTGGATGGCGTATCTTATGGGTGAGTGTTGCACTTTCTGCCCAGGCACAACTCACTTAACAGCACTTTCACCCCTCTCCCCGACCCACAAAATAGCACTCAACTGAATGCCGAGCATTGCCTGGACATTGGACAACAGGCGTTGCGACTCGAGCATTTGCAGCTGGCTCATGCCTGGCTAATGGAGGCCAACAATCGTCTGACCACCGCCGAAGATCATCATCAGCTGCAGCCACAGATTGCCGAGAAGCTGGCACAGGTTAAGGCCAGATTGTCGAATAACCAAGGTGTTAACGGCACAGTGGAGAAAATCGAAGAGCATTCAGTAAGTATTAATTTTACTAGTCTCGAAGTTAAGAGTTTGGTATATTTATGAAAAATTTGTTGTGTGATACTACATGATATAGAATTGATTCTACTTGTATAATAAATGTTCATAAAAAACTAGCATAAATATCTTATTATATATTCGTAAGTGTTGCTTTTTTTATAAATTTGAAGAGTCGCATTCAATATGTTTTATTTTTGGTAGTTAAACTATCTAATGAAATATTCTTTAATAGTATTCCATAAGTCTTAATTTTACTAGTTCAAATATAATTAAAAATATTATGAAAAAGCATTCTTTAAGTGTTATTCCAATTCGTTAAAAATAACTTTTAAAATATTTCCTTTCAGCCCGTGCCTGAGAATCTGACCGTACTTAGTGAATTCGATGCCTATCGTTACACCTGCAGTGGCCACATCAAACCCACTCCAAGTGATCAACGTGATCTACGCTGTGGCTACCTCACGGAGACGCATCCTTTTCTGCTGCTAGCTCCGCTTAAGGTCGAAGAGCTGCGCACTGAGCCGTTGCTGCTGCTCTACCACGAGGTGCTTTATCAGAGTGAGATTGATGTCATCACTAAACTAACAAGGAACAAAATTGAGCGTGCCACAGTCACGGGCCAAAACTCTTCGACCGTGTCAAATGCGCGCACCAGTCAATTCACATTTATTCCCAAGACCCGACACAAAGTTTTGCGAACCATTGATCAACGTGTGGAGGATATGACGGGGCTTAATCTGAGTAAGTTAAAGGGGAAATTTTACTGCTGAGATATGAAATTCAAATACTGTTTTTGCAGTGTTTGCGGAGGATCATCAGTTCTCGAACTATGGCGTAGGTGGGCACTACGCCCAGCATATGGATTGGTTCTATCCGAATGCGGTGAGTATATATGTAGATAATGGTAATGAGTACACACTATCCATAGGGTAGAAGGGTATTATAACTTTGTACCTTCAGCACATGTATGTAGCCGCAGCATGAGTATTATAATAGTATGTTCATATACCAAATATAGTCTTCGGTTTATTTTAGTATCTTTTTCAGTACATTAATTATATCGATAATATTATATTAATATACCATATATGGCCTACGGTATAATTATATATTTTTTTAGTATACTAATTATATTAATAATATAATAGTATTTTGTAGGATCTTAATTGGGTATACATATTTTAGGAATACTACGGCAGTGTTTTGTTTTTATTAAAGGTGGGCAGCGGGCATCTCGCAGTAGAGACAATACGACTATAGCTTTCTTGCTAATTTTTTAAAAAATTAAATTTATACCTTCTTACAATTCGAATAGATAAATAATAGTACTAACAAATATTCCAGTTTTCTAAAAAACAGGCAGAAGGGCTTATATAAACTTAAATATAACTTATTTCTTCAATTACTTACTGTTGAAGTCAGCTAGAAACAGTCTACAAAAAAGTTAAATGTAAAAATTTAACGAGAACTACCGATTCATGCTAAAGCTTGTTACAAAGAGAATATAATTAAGACAGTAGTATATAAAATCACATTCAGTATAAATGAAATGTAAAATTCGCAGAAATAACGAAGGTAAAAAAAATTTACTTAAGCCCAAATAAGTAGAGAGCTTGGAGTTCGTGTTATTTTAATAATTATTGTGATGGTCAGATTTAACATACCACAATTTAATAATAAAATAACAATCTTATTGTGTTATTTATTTATTTGTATTGTAATAACAAAAACCATTCCTTATTGCCATGAGATAAGCTAGAGCTAAAGCTACTTTTACATACATCATTATTAAAGTAATAAAATATAAAATCATATTAATTTCCTTCACAGTTCGAAACAAATCAGGTGGCAAATCCTGAAATGGGCAATCGCATTGCCACCGTGCTATTCTATGTGAGTGAAATGTTATCGAGCACATTTGTCAAGCAAACTTATATATTTAATTTAACTTACAGCTCACCGATGTGGCACAAGGCGGTGGCACCGCATTTCCCATTATAAAACAATTACTGAAGCCCGAGAAATATGCGGGTACGTGTTTCGCTCTGTTGGCGACCTGTTGTTAAAAGCTCTTTGCCAGAAATGATAAAAAGTTGTGTTGTACTTTGCTCATTTTGCCATTTCAGCCGCATTTTGGTATAACCTGCACGCTTCAGGCGTGGGCGATACTCGTGTCCTGCATGGCGCCTGTCCCATTATCGCCGGCTCCAAGTGGGGTAAGTTGTCTGCTCCCCAAAACACCGTTAAACTAATCTAATCCAAATCAATTTGCTGTTAGTACTAAACCGATGGATACGCGAAAATTATCAGTCGGATAAGAGACCATGTGAATTGTGGGATGATTCTCAGATCTCGTTGAGTCAGCTCTTAGAACTTAGCAGACGAGCGAGTAAACAAATTTAAATAATGCATTTTATTTATCCCTAAATAAATAACAAATTTCATTCTCAGCTGTAACAAATAAATTTAAATTGTAGTTGAATAAAAACACATTTTCATTTTAATACGTGAAGCCTCTCAAGTTGAGCGAACTTCCTTTTAAATAGTTGACTTTATTGGTTTATGCCAGTTTTACATTCATAATCCATCTAAGTTTAAATTCAACATTTATATTTTTTGACTCGACTCGCCTTTGGCTTGCAGCTGCAAGTTTTTTTCTCTAAAATATCTTTCTGTATTTTGTCAGTTACAGATCTGTCTGTCTGCCTATTTGTTTTTCTGTTTTTTTTTGTTTTTCAGTTTTTCTGTTTTTTTTTTTAATAATAATCATAATAATACAATTATAATATGTGTGTATTTGAGTAAATTCAATATGATTTGAAAACAAACATTTATATAAAGTATTTGATGCTAATCGCTTTGATATTCATGTGTGTATAACATTTGAGACATTAAAACAACAATGCATCCAAACATTTACCATTACGTTTTTTTTATATTCCTTTTTCTACAATTTTTAATATTTTTTTATAGTGTTTTTTTATGCGTCTTTGGTGACTTTGCATTTATATTTTTTTCTTCCATAAATAAAATAGTTCATATAGTTTAGTTGCAATCTTAGTTTTTGCACTTTAAAGGACACCAAGTGAAAGTTGATTTTGTTTTTTTTTTTATTCTTTTTGACTATGCAGTTAAACTTTTGTGTATAAAGTTAAATTCGCTTTTTGTTTTTGGTAGGTTTTCCATGTATTTTTTTGCTTAGCATATGCAAAATTGTTTTGTTTTTCTTGTGGTGGGTGTTTTGCTGCTAGTTTTATATGATTTTCCTAAACATTTGCTTGTTAGTTTAGTGCACAGGTAAACACTTCCAAAGGGATTGTCTTATAAGGGGCACATGGTACATACATCGATATACAAATAGTTGTAGATAAATATACATTTATATATATGTCTTGTTTGAGTGCTTGTAAGTATATTGTTCACACTTAAAATTTCACTAATTTATTTCGCTTGCTTTTTAAATTGTTCTTGTTCATTTGTTAAACTTAACTTAAAAACGCTTCACCTTCGGCCTTATGTTTATTGAAATTACAGTTTCTTTCTATGTATATTTAATTACCATTTTCTTTTATTTATCATATATGTATATATATAATTATTTGTTTTTTTTTTTACACCTATAAACATTTATTTAATTCAGAACGCTGAAAGTTCACATCAATATATATATATATTTAGTATATGTGTTTTATATGTAATTGTATACTTGTACTTTGACGTACTCTTTTTCATTTTCATTTTCATTCAATATAATTCTCATAAATTTGATTAAATATGCTTCATGCTGTATGTAATTTGAGTTTGCTCTCTTTGATATACTCGCACATTTTGTAGTTGAATTCATTTTTAAGAAAAAGTGGAATATGTTTTCTTCTGTTTTTGTTTGAAACTCACATCAAGATATTCTGACTGCCCCATTGATAAAAAGGGGGGGCTATAAATATGTATTTCCATTACGACTTGGTTGGTTTTGGTTTTTGCTGGGTTGTTCTTGGATGTTGTTGCTTTCAAATTTTCATCTTCCGCTTCTGCCCTTAGCCATTTCTCCTCCCCTCCCTCGTCCACCAACATTTTACAGCTTAGATCTCGTAATTGCGAAATTTATTGGCCACATCTGTGTTCTCGGTGCCCCACTCGGCCTTGCGGTTGCCATAGTACAGAGCAGCCCCGCCCTCCGAGGCCCGACGATGGGCGGGATTGGGCGAGGCGGCTGTCAAACCGCCGCTGCTGCAGCCAGCGCCAGTTGGACCAGCGCCGGCTCCGGTTTCGGGCAGCATGCGATCCTTGGTCTTGGGTGTGGCCCAATGCATGGACTTTGATTGAAGGGAAAATAATTAATAATTAGTTCAGACAGCTGGTCCATCATCATCAACATCAACGATTTGCGTAGCAACTAATGCATTTGTTGTGTTAAATTTTGGAATCGGAAATTTTGTGCTCGAAATGGAATCGCAAATGCATTAACTACTCCGCAAAGGTAAAATTATTTAGCATGCACACACATATATATAGAATACACATTTGGATGAAGAGGCGCATTCCGAAAAAATGAATACCATAAAAGAGTTGCAAGTTTTTTGTTGGTTGGAAGGTTTACCGGGCGACCAGAAACAGGCTTTATAAAAAAGTAGGAGCTTAAATCAAAGAATGTTGCAAAAGTTTTGGTAAAGTTCGAAATTTGTTAGACAAGGTTTTGAGGTCTGGATTTCCTGTGCGAGCCGTTTGTGCATCATGTACGAAAATTAATTATTGAATAAAATGTCAGTGGCCATAAGAGGCCACATAAATTGAAATTGGCAACACGTGAGCAAATTGCAGGCGAACCACAAAAGCCAAAGCCAAAGCCAAAACCGAAATGCCAAATTGCTCAGTCGAGTGCACAGAAGCAGTTTAATAACAGGCAAGGCAAGCCAATGCAATGACAGCAATTTACGCAGGATGTGTGTTGCGAAAAAGGACACTCGTGACTTGTGGCGGAAATTAGCAAAGGACACGCTGAAGTTTTGCTGTAACTAATCACATTAAATATGCAACAATATGCAACTGCACTCGGCATCGGATTACGCATTTCATTAGCCGCGTAGTGAGTCGAGTGTAGCATGAAATTGAATTGCTCTTGCATAAATAAGTATGTAAATAAATTAAAAAAAAAGCATACGATGTCTCGACACAAACGGCAAACGCGAAATACACAGTTCCTCTTACTACAGAGTTCATTTTACAAAGGGGGAGTTTACTTCTCTGATTTAGATTTTTCGAATTTTGTTTTCTGGCTGTCTTGCTGGCGCATACGCATACCTCTTTATCCACTTTCTCGGCAATTGTGTATCTTCTCACCTGGCCGACGTGCTCCTTCATGCCCAGCCATTGCTTGTAGCTCATTGAGATGCCGCTGTTGCGCCACTTATCGTAGACGGCGCGCTTTTCCGGATCGCACAGCGTTTCCTTGGCCTCCTACATCACAACAAAATAAGAAAAACAGAATCAAAATCAAATACACGCAAATGTTTATTTACATTCCAAGAGCATAAAAGTCAAATTTGCCCGAGTCCCAAATAAATAGCACAAAAGGCCGAAGCATCTGCCTCTTCTGTTGTCTGTTGTCTTTTGCCTTGACTTGAGTTTGCTTTCATTGGCTTCATCCTTGCCTTACATTATAATCAATTTCCGTAGCATACTTATTAGCAGCGCCGAGATTCATACACAAAAACACACACAGAGAGAGAGAGAGAAAGACAAACACGTTTAAACGCTCAAGTGGCTTTGATAGCGTATCTGGCCATGATTCGTGTCTACCCAGCCAGCATTTTATGAGATTTCTGATCGAATTCGAGTCATTTTCGACACTCCTAGAAGATTAAAATAAGCATAAATGCGCTCGTTTTCTGATCGAAAAAGATACTCTGTTCGGGAGAAAATGGAACCCTAGCCGCGACACTTCCAGAAGAGTCGTATTCGACTCCTCAGGAAGAGTCGTTTTCGACTCATTTTCCTCGCAAGACGCGAGTCTTTTTCGAGTCATATTTTAATCGAAATTCACTCGTTTGCAAGTCATATTTAGAGCAATAAACGAATAATTTTCGAGTCACATAAGAATCAAAAATAAGTGAAATATTCAATAATATTTCGTTCTTGTATTTTTTATTTTATTATATACATATATTCATATATATATATATATATATTCTTAATACTTAAAATACTTCATATTATTTTACAATATTATATTTATATATACAAGATAGAATGTAGTAGTAATAATAATTCAAATTTAACAAATAATATCAATAGCAACTAAACTAATTCACATGCTTTCTTTTATTAACAAGGTCTTTGGCATGAACGAAAAATTTTTGAAAAACCATGTTCATGTCCTTATCCGTACAATTGTATTTTAGGTGGCAAATATCTAGGAGGAGAAAAGTATTAATTTTGTTCACCAATAATAGAAATATTTTCTTACTTGTAATTATTGTTATAAGGTAGCACTTTTCAGCGCTTGGCTTTGTGCTGGTGCCTTTCCAACCATAATTTTTTTTCTAATATTTTTGGCCGACATATTCTTTTCACTTTACCTAATCTCACTGAGCTCACAAAGTTACTAAAACTGAGTTTAGAAATGCAGAACACTGCAGCAACCCCTTCAAATTTGGTGAAAAGTGCCGTTTGAAAAATATCAACGAGATAAGGCAGAGAGCAGAAAACCAAAGGAGAGCGCGCGACTAAGCTCCACCGACTAACCACCACTTCTCTCACCGAATGTTAGTGCAAAGCAACAAATAATCTCATTTCAATCATCTGGATGACCAATTTTCGACTGCTTTACAATTTTGTTTTTGCTATTTTATAAATCGTATATGAAGATCATTTACGACTCATTTTCGAGTCATTTTCGATTCATTTTCGATTCATTTTCTAGTCGCTCATAAAGGGAATCTTTTTTTAATCATTTCAACGACTCGAAGAAGACTCGTCAAGGTGATTAATTCAAAAACGATCTTCCAATTGCTGGCTGGGTATCTATCTATCGTGTGTATCTTCTATGTACTACATGGAATATCTACCACATGCTTGTTTGATATTCAAAGCTCACACGCCCTCGCACACACACACACACAAACACGCACCCACACACTCAACTGTTGAGATTTTATTGCCGTCTTTGTCTGTGTTGCTGCTGCTTCTGCTGCTGATGATTCTTACATGATAATCAATTATTTTACTACTCATTGGCTATGTGGGTCAGCTGGCAAACGCTTCAGAGTTTTCCCATTTTCCGCTGGCTGATTGCTGCTGCTTTATTTCTCTTCAATTAATTTCACCCTTCGGCTAACATCAAAATCCCACGCCCATTGAACTTGCTGCCTTAACTTTTATGAAGCTAACAAGTTTTCATCGTTATTATTAGACCACATAACATGCGTTAAATCCAGCTCAATTGTCATCTTTAATGTTGGATTGATTTTATAGCCAAGTTCATTTATCTCATGCATGTTGATATATTAATAAATGGTTTCGTTTTTTGTGCACATAAAAAGCTATTTGTTTGATGCAATATTGCCAAGTTCATAAAAAGCGTCCTTTCAGCACTTCCAATTGCATCATTTGCAGCATGTTGCGCAATTTAAATTGACAGGATATTCGATATGCCAAATTGCAAAATTTAATCAACTCCTGCAATGAAATACCATATTCTTTGCTATTTGGTAGCTCTATTTTAAAATGTATAAAAAATAATGAATTTTTACATATACTCTTCAACTCTCGATGAAATATTCTTTGCTATTTGTTTACTCCATTTAAATTGAGTAATTTTCACACTTTTAAATACTTTTCACATTCGCATTTCACATTTTACACGCGTTTTGTTTATGCTCTTCCAAATGTTTTCTCATTATACTCTCAAATTCAATACATTATTATGCATACAACAAATATTATATAATCAAAACTAATTAGAATTTCAATGTGATTGTTCTGCTTTGTAATTTTATGAATTATGCAAATAGTTTTTGGAAATGACAGGTAACTTAATTTTGTATAGAACCATTTTACTGATTGCTAAAAATATGAATACACAAATACACATATTGTCTAGTCAAGTATTGAGTGGGTGCTAATAAATATTCTTTTATACTCGTTAACTAAATTTTAATTAATTTTCAAATACTATTCAAGCTCCTAAATAGTCTTTCTCTTTGTGCTTTTACGTCTAATAGAATAATTTTTAAACAAAAAATATTTCTTAAACACAAATGTTTAAAATTAGTTTTTTATTGAGTTATGAAAATAGTTTCTGGATCTGACGAGTAATTTAATTTTGTTTTTCGGCTTCAGAAATTTGAATATACATAATCAACTTTTTGATGTCCTTTTCGACTTTTGTAATTTTCTCAAATACTTTTCAAGCTAACTAATAAATATTTTGTATCAAAAAATCACTAAGATTTCACAAAATTCCAATAGTTGCTGTAGCTAACAACTAATTTAATTTTATATTTTTGCAGACATCTGTTTACCAAAAATATGAATCCTCTACGACTCCTCAGATACTCATTTACTAAGTTCTCATTTAAAATAAATATTTTGTAACTAAAAATTTCGCAAATACTCGTATGTAGTTGCTTTATGAATTATGGAAATAGTTTCTATAACTGACAACTAATTTAATTTTATATATCTGCAGACAACTTTTTACCAAAAATATGAATCCTTTACAACTCCTTTGATATATTTTTTTTAGCTCATTAACTAACTCCAGTATAACAAACATTGTGTAACTAAAAATTTCGCAAATACTCCTGTTTAGTTGCTTTATGAATTATGGAAATAGTTGCTGCAGCTGACAGTTAATTTAATTTTGCTTAGTAACTTTTTAAAGTTAAAAATATTTTGTAAATTTTTACAGCAAACTTTTGTTCAGTGGCCAAACTAAAAATAGCCGCGTACAGCGTATAAAAAGTTTGAATAATTTCTCTTGGCTGGAGAGCGCGCATTGAAATCTGAACAGTTCAGTTGAGAATGGTTTATGGCTGCCATCAGCATTTGTTTTACGGCTTCACGTAGCTGCCGGAGAGCCATAAAAAATGCTGCCAATTTAACTACATACACTGCATATGTCAAACTAATACACTTGCAAACCAAACACGCACACACACCCACACACACACATATATAAAAAGGGAGCGAACTTTACGAGCTGCAAATTGTATTTACGCTTTTTTATGGTAACTTCGAGCATTGGTCTCAGTCCCATAACTATCATTCACAAAAGGAGACTTCCGCTCGACTTGTTGCTGATACCGAGTGCCATAGCTTTATATGTATTGTGTATGTGTGTGTGTGTTGTACAAACACATAAGCAGTTTTTATTGTCAATGTGGCTGACAGGACTCTAATGAGCAGAGTGAGAGAGCGACAGCAAACGTCGACTGTTTGACAAAGTTTATGTCGTTCCCTTTTTCGGAAAGTTGCCTAACAATAGCAACAGAAAATCAATAATCCTTTTGAAATGCAAAATATAGGGTATCTATATCGAACTTTACTTTCAAGCGATCTCCATTTATGTGTGTGTGAGTGAGTGTTGTGTTCCCTTTGTTGTGCGTAAAACTGAATTTGTGGTGCAGCATGAATGCGAAACTTTAACCAACAAAGGTGTGTGCTTGTGTGCTTGTGTGTTGTATTACTCTTAATTATGGCAACTGTCAGCTTTTTGCTGGCAAATTAATGTGGCAAGCTCGAACAGATCAACCCCGCAAATGAAAACATGTTTTCCTTTGCCATCAGGCTACACCATCTTCTGATGTTGGCAACACAACGCAAACATATTGCCCCCGAGGCGAGATAAAGTTGCGGCCTCTTTCCGCCCCGACTCCACCTCGCAATTGAAGCTTAAGGACCCTGGCACCTGGCACTTTATTAAATATGCAAAATGCTTAGCGTTTGCCTTTTTCTCATCGTTTTTCCTTTTTTGTTATTATTTATACAGCTTGTACATTGTTGCTTACCTTTAGCTGCTGGAACTTGGCCTCGGCATCCTTGTCGCCGCTGTTCTTGTCTGGATGATACTGCAGAGCCAGCGCCTTGTACTCGGCCTGAATTTGCTCGGGCTGCGGGAGAAGAAAGGTAGGTAGAAATTGGGCGTAAATTAAGTAAATTGCAATAAAGAATTCTCTTTCTTGTGCGTCGTAAATTAACTAAGCATTTTGTGGCATTAATTTTTAAAAAGCGGCTCATCCCAACGCAACGCAACGCAACGCATCGTTCACCCAGTCTTACATAATACCAACTTCTTGTGACATGCTGATTTCATGCTTGTAACACACACACTCACACTCACACACACACACAGAGAGTCAAATCAACTGGGATATGGTAGCTGTAACCACAAGACAGGTGAAGCTGTCAGTGGCAGACAAAGCCAAAGCCGAAGCCAAAGTCGAAGTCGCCTCCAGTTGACAGGGCATTAGAATCGAGGCGTCTCTCTTAGGGGTGGGGCAGAGGGCGTACGCGATAAGCACACATAACAATCTCACAAAGAGAGTGTGAGAGAGAAACACACAAACAAACGGAAAATTTCGTGTGAAAATGAAAACCACTTAATGTGACACACGAAAAGTTTGCAATATTTTTTGCGTGCGACCTTGAAAACAGCTTCTGGCTGGCAGCTTTAAGGTAAAAGTAACTGTGAAAACAATTGAAATTAATTAAGCCAAAGTGAGTGCAGTGACAGCAAACACCAACAACAACAACAAACAACATCAACGAGGACAACGGCAACAAGTTGCTGACAGCATCAGCTTACTGCAGTCAGTCCAGTCAAATGCTGTTGGCCAAGTTAAGCGGCTGGGCGGGCAGACTTGACAGTTGTCATCAAAACAACAACAACAACAAACGTCGCATACAAAAGCGCATTAAATATCCTTTGAAAGCAAGCACTGGGAATTGCTGCGAGGAACGCTTTCAAATTCCCCTCCAACTTCCACAACACAAAGCCTCTTGTTTTGTTTGCTTTCCTTTTTAGTTTTTGTTGAAATGAAAATGGATTTTCGCGCACAATGCACTCGAAGCTGCTGTTGCCCAGTTGCAGCTATATACGAGTATATTATGGCAGTCAGTGCTTGTCTATTGTTTGTGGTCGTAGAATGTGCTCTGCATGACTGAAGTATTGACATAAATCTGCCAAAGGCATCGAGTCAACTCAAGTCAAGTCTTTGTTTATGGGCATATTTGTCAGGAATTCAGTCTAGGCCAATAGGGCATTAAATATGCATAGGGAATGCTCCTTGAATTTCAGCAAACGAGTCGTATAATTAATTTCGACGCAATTAATATTACTCATACGCAACGTTGCGACAGCGACAGCCACAAATTATATTGACATAGACTAGGACACTACAGTTCGTTATCACACGCAAGCGCACACACACACACGCACACCCGCACACACACACACACAGACGCACATTCAATGACTATAATTAACTAAATGAATCTCTGACACACACTCACACATTTCTATAATATGTACATTGGTTGCGGCTTCTGTTTGTTTGCATTCCTCCTGTGTGCGCAAAAAAAAAGAAGCTTTGTGTGTGTGTGTGTGTGCTCGCAGTCTTGGCATTTCCATGGCCATTGAAACACGATATGCCAACAAACGAGTAAAAGAGAGTGAAAGAAATATCTATGTATGTGCGTTTGTGTGCATATTGAAGTATAGAACTTTGAATGCGTCTGTCTGTGTGTCAGATATCAATGAAGGCCAAAGAGATGGGGCAACAAATGATACGTTGACAGTTCGAGAATTTCGACGATTCATGCGAAATTTCTAAGCGCTTTCAACCAATTAGCAACAAAATAATTGGTTGGCCTAGAGAGTGGAGAGAAGGTCGATTCAAAAGTTGTCAAATTTAAGAACTGATTTGAAAAATATTATTTCATTTAATTTAAAAATTTTCAATATTTCATTATTAGCAATTAGCAGTAAAATTTAAATTTTTAGTGTTTTAGTGTTCTCTAAAAATGCTAACTAACATTATCATACCCCCTACCCATAACGTCAGTATTTATGATTCCTGATTTTATAAATTTGAGAAGGTAGTTGCGATTAGTTGAAAATTGTAGAAGATATTTAATAAATACTTTTGTGTGGTATACTGTAATCAGGTTTTAGTTGCTTTGGCTGATATTACTCTATGGTATATTTTGCATATAGTTCTATATCAATATACCAAATATAACTCTTAGTACATTCCAAGTATTATTCTGGTATATTAATTTGGTATATTTTAAAATAAATACCGCACTGTTTTCCTTTCATTAAAAATGGGTAGCCGGTATTTCACGGTTAAGCTTTCAATACTGTTGCTATGGTATATTTTGAATGTAGTACTATATCGATATACCAAATATAATATACTATACTTTATTATTTACTTTTTACTTTAGTATTTTTAAGGTATATTTTTGGTATATTTGGTAGTCGAGCAGTAGCTTTCGAAATTGTTTTTCTTTTGATTAACTTGATTAACTTGATTAACTTGTTGTTGTAGAAAGTCTTTACTTTTTTTGAAATTTAAAACACATTCACATGAAAAATTCTTTTGACTTTGATCCTAACAAAGTATTTTAGTTTCCATTCCCATTATTATAAAAAATTTGTAAACAAAAATCTAAAAAAAAGAATCTAAGTTGTATTGAAGAGTTTTAATTATCATTACGAATATAATAATAATTTGTGATCAACAAACTTATAAACAATTCAAATTGTTAGCTATAAAATTTGTTATCATTTATTTAAACTACTCTCTTCCCTTGATTTTAGTCGTGATTAAATTGTGTCATATTCCATAGAATATATTAATCAGCGCATCGTCAGCAACAAAATTCTTTAGCACATTTCGCACAAGTTGAGAAAGTTGCCTGTGCAGCAATTGGACTGTAATAATTGCATAATGCAAGGCAATTTAATTGCCAATTAAAACTGAGTTGCTCAATTAATATGCATCGCCATGAAATTAACTCTAGCAAATTTCCGTTTGATTATGCCAGAAGCTGTGTGTGTGTGTGTGTGTGCGTTGGGTGAAAATGCAAATGTAAATTAGCTGCCCAGCAGACCAGCCCCAAAATCCAATCCAACTACAACACAGATTTCCTTGCATAGATACACAGATATATTGTGTAGTTAAATCGCTGTCGTACTGTGTGGATTTGACATATGCAAATTTAGCTGGACACAATGGAAAGTCCATCTCTGTATGAGAATAGATGCGACAAAGCACTGAAAATACACATTCTCTCTCTCTTTCTCTTCCTTGCCTTCGCTGTGTGTGTATATTGCAAGCAATTCAATTCATTTGCGGAACACACAATTGATCCATTGAGCTGTTGCCATAATAAAGTCGAGAAACTGAGGCGTTTGAATTGTTGCAATTTCATTTTGTGCGCAACATGCAGCAGGGCAATTGAGAACTTGGCAGCAGTCGACGAACAACAGAGCTTAGAAATAGATACTTCGATGGGTCCAATCAAAGCACATCATTAGCAAAAATAATGTGTAAGCTGGCAGTAGAAATATACATCGATGAATGTTCTTGTAACCTTTTAACATATAAATAAAATATGTTATATACTTTATGTGTTAGATTGGGGCTTTACTTTAATATTAAGTGGAAAAGAAGGCAGCACTTTGGGCCACCCTCAAACATAAGAAGAGGGGAATCCCAACAATCTTTCAGCAAGTGCTTTTTCTACCCTTATCAATGTGTGAGCGAGAGTTCGTGCATAATTCAATATGTGATGCAATCGACAGCTTGAAAAATTGCCAACATTAATATGTGTTTTTCAGGTAGAAAATTGCGGCAACGTCAAACATTTTTCATGCCAATGAATTTGATTATTATCCCCAGCATGAGGGACAGACAGATAGGGAAGATGCTGTTTTAGCTTCCAGCTATTAGGGGAGTGTGCTCTTAATTTTGTTATTGAAATTTTGCGAACCAGAAAATGTGATAAGCCTAAAGCGTACGTCATGTGCCAAGCTAAAAGACAGAGACAGAGACGAAGATGAAGCTGAAATTCGACACAAAGACGAGAGACTTTATTTCGTTTTAATCTAGCACAATGAGAGGCTAGGAAAGCCAAGTTAATGCTACGAAAATCGGACTAAATGTGTGTGTTTGGAATGATGTCTACTACCTGACAAGACTGAAGTTGTCACTCGGCCACAGAATATAAAATAATTGCCAGGCTTAAGTCACAAAACCATATTAGACAACAACAAGCAAAAACAACAGAACAAAAGTGTTGTGCTAAAAGCAGCTTAGACGACGAAAGTTTCGAGTTAATTAAAGGACTCAAAGCAGAAGCCAAAAAGTTGCAACAGCCAAACAGTTTTCTCTAGACACACTCACAACTATTTAATTGGCATTTATCAGCCTTCCTTCGTTGCATCTTTCAATCTCAGCTAGAGAAAATGTTTTTCTGAATCACACACACATACACACACAATCAGAATGTGAGGCTGTGCGAATGTGAGGCGTAATTGAAACTAATTCTCAAAGCAAATGCCCCGACACTCAAAATGTCAAGTTTGTATTTGATTTCATTTTGTATCTCTATCTCGACAATCTCTGTGTATCTCAGTCTTGCCATCTTTATCTGCGGTTGCCATTCTCATGAATCCATCATCGGGTAAAACTCACCTCAACTCATCGCATCGCATTGCGTGTGAAATTTGAGACTTGCTAAAAGTTCTCGAACTTAATTCAATTAAATTGTAATTACGTTCTCTCTTTTTTGTTTTTTGTTTTTGGCCAAACTTTCCTCAGTGCCTGCTAATGGCAACACTGATGTTTTAGCTGCGTTGCGTAGCTCAGCTCATTATGATCTTAACTAATTGTCAGTCATACTCAGCGTAATTATATAAAAGTATCTTACCGATGAGGTTTCATCGCAGTGGAGCAGAGCATAAAAGTCCTCGTTGGGACTGCGTTTATAATTGATAATGGCATCCACAGCACTCATTTCGAAGGGTTTTCGTTTTTTGTTGGGTTTTTGTTGAAGTTAACTGAATTGTGAAATAAAATCAAGAATTACTTTATGCCTTATATATTTTGATTATATATTTCTATTTATTTGATTTTGCAAACACGTTTTGGCTTTTTGCTCTGATTCATTAATGAATAATCAAACAAAGGTTTTGTTCCGTTTTGAAAGCAATTTGCTGACCTTCGTGCGACTAACAAACAAAAAAGCGTTAGAAACACAATTAGCGTTTAAAAATGAATAAACTATAATACGAAAAAACAAACTTAAGAAAAAGGCACGTTTAACTTTATTTATATTTGTAATTTATTTTGATGGCTTGTTGTTGTTTATTTATTATTTGCTTTGTTTTGTTGTAGTTCACTTTCACTCAGCATCGAGAGAAGATGCTTGGCACTTGTAGACGGTAAACAGTAAACAAAACAAACACAATATTGTTTGTTGCTTCGCGCTCTCACATTCAAAACAATTTAACAGCAGAGCACCGAATGCCACTTGAGGCCAAGAAGACGGAGGCTAAAGTTGTGATTGTGTGATTGTCTGATTGTGTGACTACACATAAAGCTCTCACACTCTCGCGCTCTCACACTCTCTCGCCCACTCTCACTCTCTCTCTCTTGCACTCTCGGATTTGTATTAAGTGTGATTTTTTGGTTAATGTTGTCTGAATTGAAATTTTATTTTGTTATTTAGTATTACATTTGGAAGCGCTCACGATGTGACTGGCAACACGTCGAAATTGAAACTGCCAATGCCTTCGGGTGTCGACACGGCTCACTGGGGCAACTTTGTGTGTGTGTTTTTGATTTGGCTTGGCGCTTGGCTTTGACTTACGCACTGGAAGAGCTTGCACTCTGCTGAGAGAGAGAGAGAGAGGCCGTACAGCTTGCGCTCCAGTTTCACCAGTGAACTTTCAAGCACATTTCCAGTTGTCTGATAAGCGCGCTCACTTTCAGTGTTTTGAAACCGTGTTTCAGCTTGGTTGCTGAGTCACATAACTGGTTCAGCGCTGATGTTGGGTTAAACCTTAGTTATGCAGCTGACTCAATGCTTCTGGTGAAGTACAAGAATTTTATTATATCAATCAACTTGTTTTTCCCCATACGAACACCTGTTAGTTGTTGCATTCACTAAGCTTTGCAAGCTTGCGTGTTTCCAGCTACACAAAAAGCTTGCGCGCCATAAAAAGCTTCGTAAAGCTTTCAATGTTAGCTTTTGATATAATTTGCGCTCACTTGTTGCTTCGTCTCTCATACGGAAAGTAATTGCAATAAATGTTCTACAATCTTTCCTATCAAGGAAATGGCACATTTTACGTCTATGCCCGTTTCAAATAAGATTCGTCAATCTGTGGTCAAATGTGGCACAATGTGGGCAGCACGTTCCAATCGAATGACAGAAAATCGCTTTTCAAATTAAAAGACGCAGCCAAGTGTGGAAAATGCCCGGCAAACTTTACAGCAAACCGAAATCGAAATTGTAAAAAACTGTTGCATGCTTTTGGGCGGCAAGAAAAAAAGGCAGACCTCAAACTTTTCATTGACCAAGGCGGCAAACGGATAGGCTGGACCCCGTTGCTCCTTACTCCACACTCCTTGTGTAATGGTCAGTCCCAAAAATAATTTCCGCCCATAAATCATCATAATGGCAAAAGGGGCCATAGCATATGGCTGGCTTGTAGGTACTACATACGTTCGTAGTAGGCGCAAACGAAATGAAGATGAAACAGTTTGACAGCCAACATAAAGTCCATAGACGACATACGCACTCTGTGGGTGTATGTGACGTCTACAAATTGAACACACACACAGAGAGAGTCTAGGAAAATAGGAAAAGAAACAGTACAAACCGAACCGAACCAAAACGAAACGTTTTAATTAGACAAAAGAGCTAAGCAACTATTTATTTCCATTTGTGTTCTGTGCCGGTTTAGCAGGAGCAACCCGCAGGCAACTAAAGATACACAGATAACCAGCCAGAAACAGAGCTACAGCTTTAGATGGAAATGGAGATGAAGATGGGGAGAGAGAGATAAAGAGAGAGCAAAAACAGAAGCAAAGGATTGCAAGCGATTGCAAGGACATATTGCTTGTCGTGTGTCCATTTGTGTGCATTTGTTTTTCCCCTCCAACTCCTGCACATCTACAAGCCGAACCGACTCGAGTTGAGTTGAGTTGAGTCGACAGCTAAATCGCAACTCAAACAATTCCAATGGCCAACGGTCTGTGTATCTCAGTGTTATTTGTGAAAGAATCGAGTTCACTGTGTGGAATGTCGGAAATTTAAGCAGCAGCAGCATTGGAGAATTCGGAATTTATTGCAACTTTTCAAGCAGATGCTTCCGCATTATTAAGAGACTTTTCATGCTCATCTAAACATAGAGCAGTAAGCACTTGAACATGCTGCAAAGTTGATCTGAATTCCAACACAACTTATCAACAATTTGTGCTGCATACTTTTAGGAGCTCAACAATCTGCATATTAGAAATGTAGAAATGTGAATAGTAAAAGAATCATTTAGTATTCATTTACTCGATTTGAAAGCATCAACTTTCTTTGTAGAATTTTTTGCCATAATCTGCTTACGTTAATTGTTTTGCATTTTACCTGGCTTTCGAGTAAATTTTCCGAGTTTCTTGAACCTCCCCACCCATTGTCCATTTAGCCATTGTCCAAGTGAGCGATGTCAATGCAATAAATTTTCCATAAGTCGAAAAGAATGAATCGTTTTCTGTTTTACATCTCAGCGTCAATTGGCAACTGGTTTCCATTTTGCCGCAAACACAGAAAAAACACAAGAAGAAAAAACAAACTTTTCATTTTGCGAGAAAATTGCCATTGTCGAGGGCAACACATGAGTCAAGTGCTAGCTAGCAAAACGCATTAAGGCTGCCTTCCTTCCCCGCTTCCCCGAACCGCCCGCGTCCTGCTCCTCATCTTGTATTTGGTCTGTAGCTGATCCTAGGTCAACACAAGTCAACGACACTCCCTAGACGCGGGACAGAGAAAGAGACATTGAAAGGCACAACAGCTTGTTGGTTTATAATAAAAAGTACTTCAATTACTTTGTGCAATTTACAACTGTGTAACTGTGAGATAAACAGAGAACGCCAAGGCTAACGGAGAGGGGAAGTGGGAGGATGGCGGAGGGGGCGTTTCGCTTGTCTCTTCACATATGAGCGAGTTATTCTTTATGTGTTCCTCTTTGTTAATACACTGCCAACTAGCGAGTCTCCCCAAATTTGTAGAGCATTTGAGAAAAGTTTTGGAGTTCATAAAGCTGGAGGCACAAAATACTTTATTAAATCAGCCCCAAATTTACATACTTGTTAATGGACTATAACTTAAGTATACTTGAGGGTATTCGGATGTCTTCGTGTTGTAAAATGACTGCTCCTTTGCTTGTTTATTGTTGATTTCTTTTCGCGACTGTCTTCGCTTTGTTTTATTACCCATTGTGCTCTCATCCCTCGTTCGCTGTCTGCCCTATAATTTATTTATGCATGTATTTTATTAAAGATTTTCCCTCGAATTTTCGACGTTCGTCTGGGGCGTCATACCACACACACCACAAGAGGCTGCAGGAAGCTGTTGACAAAGAAATTACTTATTAATCATATTTGAGCATTGATATTTCGTCAGTATGCGTATCTGTGTGTGTGCCTGAGTTGGTTGTTATCCTTTGCTTCATGCTCTGTAATTTGACTGGCGAGGCCATAATAGATTTCCGCACAATACGGGCCCAATTACCAACAGCTCGAGTTATTGAAGCCAAGCAGTATAATCATCATTATAGCATGTCTTGCATACGTATCTACAAGTGTATTATGTATCTGTTGCCGTATCTATAGATGTATCTGTAGCTGTATCTGTATCTAGTATGTATATTTATATGCAGATATTTGTGTCGTGCTGTGCTGTGCTGTGATTGCGTTGGGCAGCCAAAAAGACATTTGTCGAGCATTAATTTTAGAAAATTTTCTTGTGTTGCGTTTATTCAACGCTTTGTTTGCACAACGGAGCAGCAGCACTTGTCTTTCATATATCTTTTTGCAGTCGATTTTATACAGGAAGTTTTGCACTGTCACCGCCTATCGATGCGATGCATCGCCATCTCACAAGTATCATGCTCACTATGAATGAAACCATTTACTAGCCAATGCGATAGTTGTGAACACCCTGTATGCTTACATGTGCATGTGCGTGTATGTGTGCTCGTAGTCAGATGCCAAATGTAACTCAGCTCAGCTGTCGAACGCCGGGCAAAAGCAAATGCCGTCAGGCCAAACGGCCAGAGGCAGCGCAAGCACTTGATGACAGCGGGTGAGAAGGGGAGAGGGGGCGACCAATGGCCCAGTAGACGTCGCAGTTGCAATTGCAGTCGCACTACCCCAGGCGGCCAGATTTTAATATATCTGCTTTCTAAGAATACCCTGTGCAGTTGGGTATTGTAACTGTAATGTGGGAATTTAATTGTTTAGGGAAATTTCCCTAGACAAAAATCAAGTCGAGCTTCAAATGCAGCTCTGCAGCCAAGGAACTTCCCAAAATTTTCCCTTTTTGTTTAGGGAACATATCCAAATTAATTGTCCATTCCGTTTAGTAGTAATTGTAAAGTGTGTGTGTGCGGTGCAAGCGTATTTGTTGCGCGGTGTTTGTTTGCTGTCGTTTTGCTTGTTCTTGTTTGTATTGTTTAATTACGGCAATCGCGGGACGCGAGGCGCGGAGCGCGTTCTAAAATAGCGCCAACAACACACGCACGTGGTGTGGGGGACTAGTTACAGATTTGACATGCGTCACAGCAGCAGCAGCAGCGCCAGCCAGAGACACTAATTGCAGTCAGTTCATCAGATTGTCTTTTTTAATTTCATTTATGATTTGATTTGAGGCACTTGGTGCAGCCAAACAATTAGCAAAACAGCCGTGCGGCAGCGGCAGCAGCAGCTGCTCGCCTTAAAATATTGAATTGAACAACAAAAATCAACATTAAAATCAAAATTCAGAGCGAACTAGCAGCAGCAGCAGCAGCAACAAGAAGAGCGGACATGCACTAGGGCTGTCTCGTTTGCACTCATGTGTACCTGGCACCCAACTTGCTGTTGATCCCAAGCAGTTGGTCTTTTTCGCTCGCCGGGAAATAAACCACAGGCACACACACACACCGACACACAGGGGCGCATATACATAGACATGATGATGTCCAACTAGTCGTGTGTATTAGGTATTTTGGTCGCTCTCCGGCAAAACGATGACGACGAAGGCGGCGGCGACGGCGACGACGGCAACGGCAACGGTTCCGGTGGCCTGGCCAGACGGCGAGCAGTGCCATCGATCGGGACAGAAGCTTTAGAATCGTGTAATTTGCCTCGTGCGTTGTCGCTGGGCGCTCTGCTCTTGTCCGCTTCTACATTATTTTATTATTCCTATATTTTTCAAAAAAGAAATTTGAATTTATTGCTAAGCAAGTGAAACAAAACTGAATGTGCTCAAATTATGCGTTTTTAATTGCATTTAATATTTTGTTCATTTTGTTTCATTTGTGCATTTTGCATTTTACATTTTGTCGCGTCGTTCGTTCATTCCGTTTTCGTTGTCGTTTTTTTTGTCGTTGTCGTTGTCACTTTTCGTTATCTTTGTCGTCGTTGTTGTCGTTCCCGTTGTTGTTTTTTTTTGTCAGCACCTCTCTGTTTGCATCATTGTTGTTGTTGTTGTCGGTTCTTCCTTGTTTCGTTGTTCGTTGTTCGTTGTTGTCGCGTCTTTCGTTGTCGCTAGCTGAGCATTCACTCTCACAGTGTCTCAAGCACAGCCAGCGACAGTGATCATCAAGCAAGGAGCAGAAAAGTTCCCAAATACAAAATATAACGTTAAAATACTCGTGTACTACGATTACGTGATCGGGATTTAAGTAAACGTGATCGCGTCTAGTGTGAACGTTAACAGTGAAATATTTTGAGGAAAATTATTCTGTTGTTTATATAATAACCCACAGCGGGCCAAGCAACAAAAGCAACCAAGAAAGCACATAGCAAAAGAAATATTTAAGCAGAATTATAAAAGAAAAATAGAAAAATATTCATTTCTGGTTTGGTTTTTTCAGTCGAAACAAATTGAGAAATTCTCTATTGCGTGCGTGTGTGTGTGAGTTGCTGCTCTACTCTACTCTTAGTGTGCGTGTCGGTGGGCCGCTATAGTCGCTATATAGTTCAACAAAAATTTAGTGAGCGAGCACCGAACCAAGTGAAAGTGACCCCAAAGCAAAAACACACAAAAGAATCAAGAATCACGAATCAAACAAGAAGCAACAACAAGCAACAAAAAAATCAACACCTAAACAAAATACATAATATATACTTAACAACACAAAAAGTGAGAAATCGCCCAAATTAACAAACATGTCGGACATTGAGGATGTTTTCGGTGCCTCCGAGGAGCAGCAGGAGGAGCAGACCAAAGCTGCTGTCACCGAACCGGATGCGGAGAGCAAAACCAGCGTTGTGACTGAGAGAACCGAGGAAGTGATACCCGGCGAGAGCGAGAAAATGGTCACCGAGACCATCGATGAGGATGGCGATGTTGTCGAGGAGACCACCGAAGTAACCCGCAAGACCGTCAAGCGTACCATGAAAATAACTGAGGTGAGTGCAATGCAATTTGTTGAATATTTAACTACGAAATATCTCATTTAATTTGCGCAATATATTTTCGGTGGAAATATCTGTAAGGCAATATTATTGTTAGGGGCATGCCAAATAGACCAAAACATGTCAAAATTTATTTATTTACTTATATGAAAGATTATTACTTGACTGTGTGTGTGCGTTCTAACAAATTGTTTATATAGCCGCCACAAAACGGTAAATCATCGCAACATACATACACAAAAAAAAATATGTACAAATTAGACGACGAGTACATATGTGCATCTAGTATAATTTAGCTATAAAGAAATATATAGAGGAATAGCTATGTGGAAATCTCAGCCACACTTTCTATAGGCGACGCCTGGCAGATAGATCACAAATTTTGCAGCTGTTTGATTTCGGCGCAAATTGCGAATATCACAAAAACAAAAACAACAACAAAAACGCAAAAACACGAAAATAATCTTACAAATTATTGTTAGGCACAAATCACTTAATGCGCTGCCAAAACTGAACAAAACGTAGAAAAAAGCGAACGCTTTCATAAAAAAAAAGTATTACAAAAATGAAAAACTCGAAATGAAATGCAATAAATCCGTGTGGCTTTTTGGCTAAGCGAAGAATATACGATTGCTAGCTACTCGTAGTTGTATTGAGGTTTCCGTGTCTTGTGGTCTGGCGCACAACATGCAATAGGAGGCTGCGGCAGAGGCAGGGACTGAGGCAACCAGACGCATATATTGCAATTAATTGCTACAAATTTCGTTGCACAAAATTACAAATTGCGTTTCCGGTTTGGCGGCGCAGCCACGCGTGCGGTCATATTGCACTGCACTGGCATCTTGAATTTAAAGAGGTCTTCACTTTACCACCGACAACGCTGCCCCCTACCCCCCTCTTCTCTGACTGACTGGCTGCCACTTTACCTGCTGCGAGCACAGCCAAGCGTCTCGTGTTTTATGATCGTCTGTGCGTTGTTTAAATTTTATGTTGGCCCAAATTAAATTTGCATTGCGATTGCTTTTGCTCTTACTTTTCGCTTTTGTGGGGGAGGCGTTGCCATTTTGTCCTTTGTCCTTTGACTCTGCACCATAAACGTAATGAAAACGTATGCGTAACGCACACATGCAGCATTTTTGGGTAACTTTAATAAAGCGGCAATGACACAAGCAGCGAATTTAAATAAATGAACTGGCTTAACAGATTTAGCTGTGAATAATTGTATTAAAGTTACAGCTTTTACTGAGTAGCTCACTCAGTTGAATGCGTATATGTTATTTATTTTAAATTCTTTTGTAAGCTAAATAAATAAATAGTAATTTTTGCGATTGCAGCTGAACTATCTGATAAACTTAATTTAATGCATATTCTATTCTATAACATATAATTTAGTTTGCTTAATTTCTTTTCTTATTACATACTTTATTTAAATATATAATTTAATATCATATTTAGACTCATTTCCTTTACTAAATTTAATTATTTATGCTTACACTTTCATATCACATTAACTCTCATTTAATTTGCTTAATTTCCTTGCTGATTAATGTAAATTTAAGCTGCCATATTTTGCAGCTAGTGTCATTGCTGTCTACGTTGATACTTTTCGTTATTACAAGGGGTTTGAGTTGTTGGGAGGTCAACAAAGGGGGTCAACTAATTACGCTGCGTGTCCGTTACAACGAACGAAGTTCCTTTGCCATAGCCGCATTCCTAATGAGGCACGTGGCATTTTTGTCATTTTTCTACATTGAAGGGGTATTTCTCGGGATCAACGTTTGTGTGTGTGTCGCACACTCACACTCTGACATCGAATCTCCGGGACCGCAAGTTTACGTGACCCTAAAACAAAGTGCAAAATGAGAATGCAAAATCTGTTTAATGAGCGACAAAGATATGAGGCATGCCATAAATTTTACAGTTGATTTAACTGTAGTTTTGGCTGACCACGTTGTTGATTTTGCTAATTTCCTAATGTATTTCTGCAGTTAGGAAAACAGATTAGCAAATGACGTGACGTCGTCGAAGGGGGCGCCCAATGAGGCATGCCAATTAGTGCAACTAGGCGTGAAAGATCACACACAAGCTAACACACACACACGCACACACCGACAGCTAGGGTAAACACATTACACGAATTTGGTTAACTCACACGTGAGCAGCCACAAGCCCAGCAAATATTCATTGTTTGACTTGGCAACACATATTAAGCTGGATTCTGACCCTGGCCCATACTAAGAGTCTTAGCCAAGTTTACTCCTTGCGTCATCTTCAGCTGTTGGCGCCACTGAAAAGTCCAAGCAAATATTTTACACGCGTCATCAAACACAGACAAACAGATATATATGTATATAGTGTAGATGATGTACTGACACGGTTATGGCATTTGAGTGTGACAAAACAAGTCACACAAAAAAGAAAGAAATTATGAAAAACCAAAAACGAATTCAATGTCATGTTTCGGCCACTTGGTTTTCATTCATTTGTTGCAGCGCTCAAGGTGGAAGCCAGCCTACCGCCCGTTGCGTATACGACGCGTAAACCAAGCATACATATTGCTTGCTTCGATTCTAGTTGGCGTTTTGGTCAGCTATTTATGCGTTTTTCGTTTCGTTCACTTCTATTTATTTGGTTGCTTTTTGCTGAGGAAACAATTTATAATTTTAATGCACACACACGCACAGCATATGTATGGGTGTATGTGTGTGTGTGTGAGTGTTAACTGAATACAATCTAAATATGTTTATATAATTGAAAAGCAAACGCGAAAACATCAAGCAAAACATAGCGTCTAAGTATGCCAGCTCAATACGTCAGAGAAGAAGCAGAGGAGTAGGCGGCGGGTGGGCGGACGGGGCGTGGCATATACAAAATGCTCATATGCCCAGCACACACTATAGTCTATGCTGTATATGCGCTCTTTTTTTTTCTTTGGTTTTTTTGTAGTATATAAATACTGCTGCCAAATTGTTCGACGCACTGGGCTCACTGGGCGTATGATAAACGTGCCATTTATTTTGGCAGTCGGGCAGCCGTTGCTTGACTTTTGAGTAGCACAATTTTTGCACGCTACGCGTCGAACGTGAGCATCATTGTTTGTTGCTTTTGTACTTGGCATAAATCAGTTTTATGAGTGGCTCGCTCTCTTTCTCTCTCTCTCTCTCTCTCTCTCTGTGTAATTTACAAGCACTTTTCATAACTCGCCTTTTGCCAATGGATTAGACGAAAATTCTTCTTTATTGCCCGCCCATCCCCACCCTAATCTCATTCATATTGACCTGCCGCAATGGAGAATTTTGAGTTTTCTTTGTAAGTTGCTAGAGACTCGCATCAAACTGGGGCCCATAACAAACACACAAAACATACAAAACGAAAACAAAAACAAATAATTTCATTGCCTGCCATAAACTTCCGCCCGCCCGCTTCTGGCTGGCGGATATTCAATTGATATTTACTTATTTCAATTACATTTTCAAATTCAATTTACAAAATGTTTTGCGTAGTTTTGCAACTCGCCTCCATTTTTTCTCCCCCCACAACCCACAATAGCAACCGAAAGCCAAGCACTTCAGATGTGTATCAATCTTTTTTTTTTTTTTTTGTTGGCTGTCTATGGCCAAAAACGGTTCTCGACTGCGAGAAAAATGGCCGAAACCAGCTGCAGATTGGCATTGCTGCAGGAAACCCTCTCAATCTTCATGTGTATGCCACCGCCGCCGCCGTTTCGCTCAGTTGTCTGTTGGCAAATCAATGAGGAAATTTGCAAATTGAGTATATTCAGCGTACATTGTAGGCCAGCTGTCCCCCCTCCCTCTTTGTGTGTGTTGCCCTCACTATCTCGGGTTGTCTTTCTGTCGGATTTGTCTGACAGCAGCACATGCAAATGCCTGAAAACGCAATTAACGAGCCTGGGCCAAGGAACACAAAGTATCATCGAGAGTTGGAGCGACACACAAAACAATGAGAGAGTTCGAAGCGCTTTAATGGATATCAAATTGAAACGGAAATAGTCGAAAATTGCCATGGATTAACCGCTTTCAACTAGAGACCGAAGTGCGGCAAATGAAAGTGTAGTTCAGCTGTGATTACAGCTACTCAACGACTATCAGATATGCTTTAAAAAAGTAGAAGAAAAATAAATACTTTCAAATATTCTAAGCTACTTTTTCACTTCACCAAGAAACACACTAATTTCATTTTGTACTCTCTACCATAACTAAAATGCTCTTTGGACCATTTGAATAACTAATTAGCAAGCGGCGTTGAATGCAAATTAAATTGGCTCCGACTCAGCTGGCTCAATTAGCTGAACTGTGAAAGCCTTTAAAGGTTGTTGGCCACGCTCCAAAGTAGTTCAACTCCAGCTGCTTCTGTTGCTGATGCTGTCAATTGAATTTTGTTTATATTTTGTCAAGCTGCATTTGCATAACCTAATTAATAATTTAAAGCAAATGATTGGTTTGTTTATTTACATGATGATCTGCGTGATTTGCTCTGCGTGTGCAATAAAACGAACATCGTTAATAATTCATCGCATGCTCATGTGTTAATATTCATATTTTGCTGCTGCTGCTGCTACAATCGACATTTAATCCAGCCCCATAATTCAGTGTTTGGCATATGACACTTGTCACCCAGAGAAATTGTAGAGATATTTTCTTCTCCCTTTTTTGGGGCCACGATTTGCGGCGTGTTAAGTGTCAGTTGTCATCATCAGATGCTTCAATTTATCAGTTGACTTTTGATTTAGCTGCCGAATGAGTTCTGATGGCACTCGTAATAATTGAAATGAAATTTGTGGCTTGGCCAATCGTTGGTTTATTGGCATCATCATCATCGTCGTGTGCAACAAATATGTTATGTGTTGCACAGCTTGGCTCAAAATATGCCAACAATGTGTCAACAGAATGCTAGAAATCGAAAGTTATAATGCACTTGGCATTTTTTCGTATTTCTCTAATATACTGCGCATTGATATTTACTTTTGGCTGCCAAAACAGAACGACATAAAAAAAAAGAATCACTCGAGTGCACTTTGATTGCATTTCGATGTTGCTTCGATTTCAGTTGCATTACAAGACTCACAAACAAAAGGCGCAGTAACTGAAAAACAGTCGGAAAGACGTGAAAAGCGAGAATCGAGAGACGAGGAAAGCGCAAAAGTATTGAACGAAAAACTATTGATTTATTGCTGGAATGGCAAATAAATAGATTAGTTTTTATGTGCGATTTATTTCGGTTGCGCATTTTGCGTAGTTTGTGACGTGCGTCCCCTCGTAATGTTCATGTGTGTGTGTGTGTAAGTGCTGTACATGTGTGTGTGTGTGTGTGCGTGGGTGAATAGTGTAAAATTACTAGAAGCAAATATACAAATCAAAAAAATATTGTGCAGCGAATTAAGAATTGCGCAACAAGCTCAACAGGCAAAAACCATTTAACCACTCAACCGCTCAACTTTTATATTCTACTCTATATATAAATTTGTGTGAAAGCGGATTAGGCCAAAAGTTCCAGTGGCAACTGAAAGCCATGGCAATACTAGATGAGCAGGTAAGACCCACATCGTTATTAAGCAAATTAAAATCCAAATAAGCTCCTCGACAGTGACAACCACAGCGATGACAATTTGCCCAAAAAAAAAAGAGATAAATATATAAAGAATCCCCAAACAAAACGAAACTTTTTCTATGGCCTTAAGACTGCTTTATGCTCGTTTAAGGTGCTGTCCCCTTTTGTTGTTGTTGTTGTTGTATGTTTTCCTGCTTGTTGTTGTAGGTGTGAAAATCACTTGTCAATCTTTTATGTAAAGATGCCGCCACCGAATCTGTCATTTACCTCGCTCGTAAAATTTTGTCGCTCGCTTCCGTTCTGCTTTGCACTTAATTGTGTCTGCTCTGCTACTCAGTCGCTGTCGATGTTGCCACTGCCACATGCGGTTGTTGTGCGTGTGGTTCAAGGTGAATTGACGTCGACGTCGACGTCGTCGCAGTCGTAGTCGTTGTCGAAGCGAAGTCACCGCCAACACTTCAACGCATCTTTCAATCGTTTCCCCATTCCTCGCTCGCCAACCCGTTGAGCACACAAAAAATAAATAAAGAAAGCACCACCAGCAGCAGGCTTCGGGCAGACACTTGAGCGACTGCTACATACCCTGTATAAATTACCCAAAAACAAATCTAAATCAATCTCCACTTAAATGGCCATTTATCTTCATACTCTCACTCTCTCTCTCTCTTTCGGATTCGCACACATATTTGCTGAGTGGCAAATCCTTTTGTGCATGCAATTCGCACTTCAGCTACCCTTTCGCAGCAGGCTTTTTTTCTTTTCTGGCTTCTGGCTATATATAAATACAACTTTTTTTTTTTGCTTTTGGTTTTTGCCACTGCCAAGGACTTTTGTTGCCTTCACTTTGACTTGGGCCATCGATGCGGCTGCTGTTGCTGTTGCTGTGAAAATTTGTTGTTTATTTTGGCTGCGGGTTATTTTCTTGCTTCGTATTTTTCACTTAATAAAATTGTTTTCATTCGCTGCGCTTACTTTTTAGCTGCTTTTCAATATGCTTAAAAATAAACGATAGCCTCTGCCTCTGCTTCCCTTCCCTTCCTTCTCCCGCATCCCTTGAACGAGCATTTTCATTGTGCCCAAACTGCCATCGATACACTTTTTATCTGACTTGGCTATTGTCGTTGTTCTGCTCTGCTCTGCTCTGTTAGGGTTAGGTTTGCCTTTGATTGTGGCTTATTAGCAATTTTGCTGCTGCCTCTGAATATGCCACTGAGGGCAACTGCCAGTCTTATCCGACTGCCGTATTATTCTGCTGATGTTGCAGCCTTGGCTTGGCAACTGTTTTTCCTTTTGCATTAGTTTTCCCTAACCATCACCATTCATAGCCACAAACAAATTGTTTTCCGGTTAAGCATCTTAGCAGCTTTCGTTCCGTTCGCATTCGCTTCCAACGTCTTTTCAATTAATTTTGATGGCTGCACTCAACAGGCGAATAACAAAAAGCATTATTATGGCCATTATTATTATTATTCCTGCTGTTGCTGTTGTTATTGTTGCAGCGTGCATTAAATGCTCTTGATTGAATTGTGTGCGTCTATTCAATTTGTTTAATTAGTTTCGCAATCTGCCGGAGGTTGTTGCTCTTTGACTTTTGATTGATTTAGTTGGAGGTGTTAATTCGATGAGAGTTTAACCCGTGGCTTCTGTTGTGCAATATACTCGAGACCAAGAGAGATAGATATTTATACACGCTGTGCAGTTGTCGAGACACATTTACAAAGTTTACATGAATGGTGTCTGGTTGTTGTGTGTTGGCTGTTGTCTGTTGTCGTTGTCTTGGCCTGCACTCGTGTAATCAATCAAAATGTGGCTCAACCAGAAGCGAAACATGTTAAAAAACAAACAACACGATGCTGGCATCTGTTGCAGAATTGCGCTCGCAGCCAAAACACAACTGAAATCAGAGCAAACGCAAACAGGCAAAACAAACAACACATGCACACACACACACACACAGCGACATGCAGATACAGATTGAGTGTGGCACCAACACACACACACACACACACACACACAGCATCCGACATATACACATGAACCGACAATACATCAAACCATATTCCAAAGATTTTTAATTTATTTTCACTAAAACGTTTTTGTGTTGCCGCCTCCGCTTTGCCCTGATGACGTTGCTGTTGCTGTTGTTGCAGTTGCTGTTGCTTTTGCTTTGGCTGCTGTTAGTTTTGTAATGGCCAACGAAAATAAAACTGGTGTTTCCATCCAACATGGCGTATGCGCAACGATACAAATTCAATGAAATGGCCCAGCAACTGCAACGCGAATTGATTGCCACATGCGTCTCTAATTAGTTGACTGAACAGTGGCAGGACCGCACAGCTGTGCCGGGCAATCGTCGAGTGTGATGTCCACATCAACGATGACGGCAACAGCGGGAGCGAGTTTAATCCCGGAAGTTCGCACCGACATTTAAATCGAAATGCGAACAAACTGCCTGCAGTTTGATTGCCTAATCTGGCCATCAAACTCGCTGTCGTTCTCTCGCTGTTTGTGTGCTATTCTTGCTCACTCGAGCGTTTAACAGTGCGTATGATTAATATGCAGCAAACACTATGCTCGTTGTGCCCTCAGCGACTAATAGTCAACAGGAGGGGGAAGGCGCCCCATTAGAAATGCATATAAATTGAAACACACATAAAAATGTCGAGCAGGCAAGCCAATCCGTAAATCAACTGGCCATTAGTTGCAACAACAACAACTCGGCCGCGTTGTAAGATATTAATTTATACCATTTTATATCTTATTTTTTCTCGATACAAATGTATACGAGTTTATATGTGTGTCGCATGTATTTAACTGCACTATATGGCGAAGAGAAAAACCTATTATAAATTGATCGTTAAATTCACATTCACATTTGAAATGGAATTCATTCAGTGCGATCACATGACTTTGACTTTATTGGTAAGCTATTTTTGAGCTGCTGCTTAGCGCGTGATCGAAATTGCAGTCGTAAATTCACAGCTCTTTTATTGCTTGTAATCTCGGGCTATTGATGCGATGTTCCTTTGTTGTTAATGGCACCAAAATCGATTTTATGTTAGTTAATCAAACCTATGGCTATTATCCTTGCACATAAAAAAACTTTACCATAATTAAAATGTTTCTATTTTATGCTTTTGACTTGAGTGGAATTAAAAAAGTAAACTTTTTTGTAATATATTTTAAAAATAAAAGAAGTAAAATTCTAAAAGATTTATTAGTGATTTTACCTTTATATTTTATTTATTCTCTGACACACTAAAAGTTCCTTTGCGTTGTTATGTTCAATAAAATACGCTAAGGTTGGATTTACATTTTCTATAGTTTTTCTCTCTACAGATTTTTGTTTGTACATATTTTTACACTTTTCACTCACCTCAACTTGGCTTGTCAAGCAGAGAATGATGACGATCTTTGTCAATGCGAAAGATGACAAGAAAAATTGCATTGAATGGATTTCCTTGGCCTCAAATGGGGTTCATGTGTTCTCAGTGTTCGCCTCCTCTTTGGATGCCCTTAACTCATGCGCTTGTTTGTTTGCCTTTGCCTTTGGCTTTGGCTTTTTGCATATAAAAACGTCTTGACAACATTTTCTATAAATATATATTTCATATCTGTATCTTTGTTTGTATATATCTCACATATTTGTACTCGGTATAGGCGACCCCAGTCGAGGCGAAATTCTTTAGAAGCATTTCTTTCTTTTAGTATTTTCATTTTTTTTTTCTATTTTTTTTTTTTTTTTTTTTTTTTTGTGTCTTCTGACTGTTGTCTGTTTTCTATTTTTCTGGTATTTGATGTTTTGATGTGATGCCCGCGCGCTCGCTCTTTTCTGGCCATTTAAATTATAACCTACATAATGTTAATGGCCAAGAAAGAAATATATAATTTAATAATATTTATGGGGCGTGGACAGGCACATGGCCAAACATTTTCGCTGCTAGATGAAACTAAGGGTAATGTCTCGAGCCATCCTTTATGAGCATGATATACTAATATAATTAAATGAAAGATTCTTCACATTTTATTATTGACAATATAACAAAGCATTAATAATTAAACTAATTAGCACCCACAAGTTGGGCAATAAGTTAAAAGGGCTCAGTATGATGAATAGTAAATGTATGCATATGTTTCTCTAACTATTCTGAAGAATTCGGCTATTAGAGATGATTATTGAGAACTATTTTTATTTGAGAACAACTTTTGTATAGGAAATGACACCTGCTGCAATAGGGTTTATTGCTTTGACTAACAATTTGGTATATTTTGAGCTCTATGGTATCATTAGAGTGTAGTATTTCTTTTACATATACCATATATGAAACGCGGTATATTTTAGTATTTTTGCGGTGTAATATTAGGAGTATTTTAATACCGCAAAAAAGCATAATTAAGTGGATTTCTACAATTCTTATACATTTTTTAGCTAGAATAAAATCAAGTTTAGTCAAGTTACAGAATCAAATAAATAAATTAGTTTAAATAGATTTGAAGATAATTTCAATATATTCCTTAAAAAAACGTCTTTCAAAACTTATAATGAATACTATTTTATTTAGAACTTTCTATATTATTAGGTAATTTATTCTCCATAAATTAAAAAAGACAAATTAGGTATAATAATAAAACTCATTACAAAAACTTCTCTCAACACTTTTAATGAATACTATTTCATATTACGAGCAATGCCGGATAGAAGTACCTCAAATATTATACATACATATATACATATTTATGTGTATAAGTCATATAATTTTTCACTGCACTTTCAATTGCAAAAACTATTTTTAAACAATTGGCTTTTAATAAGTATACTCGGTCTCGGTACAAGTTTTTAATAACATAACACACTGATGAAAATTACCTTGAAAGCAGCGACGCCATTCAAAATTCAAAATGGAACTATGAATAAGATGGTCGAGTAAAAGCACGGCGAATGGCAAGCAAAACAACAAGTGTGGAGGCAAACACACTCGAAGCAGCAGGTGTATCTGTATAGGTGTGTGTGTATGTGTGAGTGTTTGTGTCAAAGAGCTAATTAGCGCAATGGGAAGAGCAATTTGGCTGAAGCAGCGACGCTCTTAGTTTGCTTGCCATGCCGACACCTGTGAGAGTAGCAGGTGTAACTGTGTGCGTGTGTGTGTGTGTCGAGAGTCATGTCTGTCTCTATTAGTATGGATGTGTGTGTGTGTGTTTGTAACACCTTCAGCACGACAATGTCAATGATCATTTCTGACATGAACGCGTGGGCGTGGCGCAGCTGCCTTGCTTTGCTTTGCCAAGAGAACCACAAACACACACACACTCACGAAACTCACCTCAATGCAATGACTGTCAAACTGTATAATGGTGATGCGTTTTCCTCTGCAGGTAAATTAGATAAAGATGTGGTTTTTTTTTCGTCGTATTCTATATACGCTCAGACGTGGCACAGACCGAGGTCAAAGCACTCTCGTGCTCCGTCCTTTGCATTTCTATTTTTTTCTTCTTGTTTTTGTTTTTGTTTACAAACAACTATTTTTACAACAACTCAACGCAACGCGAGGCGAGGCGCAGCGAAGAGGCCAACGAAGTCATCGATGCCCCGATGCCTCGATGCCGTTGCCCTCGGAGGCCCGGATACGTCAGTAAATCGAAAAACTGAAAGGAGGGGAGTGAAGAGAGGGGAGTGTGGAAAACTTCGGTCATCGTGCGATTTTAACGCATTCAGTTCAACACTTTTTTCCACTGTAAATGCATCGCTCTGACGCAAAAAGCATTGCCATATTGATCTGTTTCGTCGGCTGACGTGCCGAAAAAAGACTCCCAAAAAAGTGGAAAAAAGCAATTATCATTTATCTAGCCCATTTCTTTTTTTTTACGTTTTACATCTGCGAGTTTTACATCAGCATTCGATTTACAGGCAACAGTTGCTGTGGCACATACATCGGACTCCGCTCGCTCGTATTTTTCACTTCAAATTCAAAAAACCATTTCAACGCACATATCGATTTTTTGTATGCTCTGCTGCTGCTGTTGTTGCTGTTGTGTGCTTTGTTGCTTTGGCTATAAATAATATTTTAATTTCTTTGCTTTTTTTGGAACAATTCTCAACGCGTTATATTTAGCAGGCGTTGAGCCTACAATTCATTTGTTATTGTTTATTTTTATATAGCAGCTCGAAATAAGACGAAAAAGGGGCAGAGAAAAGAGTGGAGGGGAAAAGAGTGTCGGGGGAGGGTGTCGCGGCGGGAGTCTTAACTTTCTTACCCCCGAAGCTGAATTGAAACTTTTGTGTGAAGTTGGCGAGGAAAATGTAAACAATTAATTATATGGCCAAAGGGACAGCTGCTTCTGGGCCCAGAATTGATTTGGGTTCTGCTACGCAGAAGTTGAAGAAGATGCCGCCAAAGTGAGCGCGAGAGATGTCAATGCAATTTAAATTTCATTTAATTGAAAATAAATAAAATAACTCGTTATAAATAATTCAGCAGCCATTAGCCAAAAAGTCACAAAGTAATGAAACCAAAATGAATGCCAAATGAATGCAAAAGCGCAAAAATTAACAATTATTATAATTACAAAAGCCGCTTTGTTTCCACAAATTATATTCAATTATTTAATAAACCAATTTGTTTGAGAAGGAAGAAGAGTGAGAGACTAACATCCGCATCTGCTGAGTTGACAAGCTCGATTAGTTTGGCAAATCGATGGTGCAGCGAATTGCAGCGCAAATTGTTGATAATTAGCTGATTATGGACGCTATATACTAGACGAGAATATAGCTATGAATAATATAAATACACATATGAACGTGTGTTAGAGAGAAGAGGTGAATGTGTGGTGCTGATGATTTGAGCTATAAATACGCCGTGTGACAAATGGACGTGGCCAAAGCTCGCAACGCAATAAACTGTTCACGCGACAAGGTTGAACCGACGCCGTGTGATTTACTTACAACAACGAAAAGGAACAACAATGGATAGTTCGCAGCATTTTTGCTTACACAAAGGTGAGAAGACAAAGAGCAGCTGCTGCTGCTGCTTACCGGATCGGAGGGCAGGCCAGGAACTGCTGTTGGACGACAAGGCAAATCCTAGCATCACTTCAGTTCATCATCATGGTTGAGTTGAGTTCCGAGTTCAGTTCAGTTCGGTTCAGTTCAGTTGAGTGCCACGCGCAGTAGACAACGCAACAGTCGAGGCAGACGAATAAAATCACAATCACAATCATAAGAAGTAGAGGAGCCAGCATACATTTCTTTATTTTTTTTTTTTTCTATTTATTTATTTTGTTTTTGGGTTTTTAATGCTCTCGAGGCATTAATTTGTTTTTCATGTTTTTCAACTTTTTTTGCGCGCGGCCAAGAAAATTGTTCGAACATTTCTTGAAAGGAATTCGCTATAATTTTTCAAGCAAGTGTGGTCAACAAATATTCACCTGTTTTTCGTATTCGCAAGTTCGCACTCTCTCTCTCTCTCTCTCTCGCTATGTCGCTGCCAACAACAACAACAACTACAGCAGATGAAACATACGTTCACACATTACGCATACGTCGCGTTGACGGCAAATAATAAAGGAGAACTCAAAATGTAAAGCGGCAAATATTTTTTTTTGCGCACACATGTTCAAAACTGTATAATTTAAAGTGGCCACACACACACGCACACACATTTCTATATGTGTGTGTGAGTGTCTCTGTGAATTTTTAAGATTATGAGCGAATTGTGTTAGTCAGCCGCTTCGCTCCCCGCGGCAACATTAAGTGTTGATTGTGTGCGCCGCTCTATTAGCGGCTGCCTCTCACCAGGGCGTCGCCCCTTTCTCCTCTCTTTCTCCCTCTCTGGTCGCCATCGCGTGGTGTCGTCCTCAGCTCAGTTGTGTGCTTGCTTGGCTGACTGCCTCGGACTGTCGGAAAATCAAGCAAACTCAGTTGGTTGCGAGCGCGAGCGCGTCTGATGCTGTGCTGCCTGCCCCACACACAGTCAGTCAGTCAGCCTGATGGCCCCGTTGAATATTTAGCATTTGATATTTGCATGCATATCGAGGCGATAAAAACCACACAATAGCGGCTGCATATACTATTCGGGTATACAGCTATCACCAACAACAACACCACAACCACCACCAACAACAACAACAACACTACCAACCAGCATCAACAACAACTACAACATCAACAGCAGCAGCCACACAACAAAAAAGAATACAATAATAACAATAAACACTTCGCCCACGCGCTATCACAGAATACTCGCAAAAATTCGAAAAACCCAAAACACACATATAAAATACTGCAGCGAAAAAAAGTGCAATCAAAATACACAAAACACAACAACTAAAACAACAAAGCCTATTGGCAAAAAATACAAATACAAAAAAAATAAGAATTACACAGACAACCAACAACAATAATAAAAACAAATTTACAAGAATAGTGCAAAAACCAAACATCAAATGCAACCAAATAGAAACGACAACAACAAATCACACAATAAATAAAGAATTAAACAACAGCTGCGCATGTTATTAAAAATGGACAGAACAATGCATTTAACAATATTATTAAATACAACATTTCAACAGCACAAGAAAAATAACACAAAACAATCTTCTGCTATTGTATTTTACAACAGTTTTTTAGAGCTCTTCGCACTGCCAACAATGCGTTGATATTGCCCACCTGCTCTCAACTGTGTGTGTTTTTTTCCGCTATTGCCAGAGGGTATGAGGGCTTTGTGTGGAACTATGCAAAGAATATAATGTGAAGCAGCAGTCAAAAATCAAATATATGATAAAGAACATAATCAAATTCAACAAATTTAATTTAAATCAGAGTCAGATACTATCTGAATTGGATTTGGTTTAATTAAGTCTTTAAAAACATTAGCAAACAATAACTACATTTCTTTCGGGAACTGTGAAAAGAATATAATATATAGCAGCAATTTTGTCAAAATTCAATACATATAATAAAGAATATAATAACAGTCAACAAATTTAAATTAAATTAGAGAAAACACTTTGAAGAACTTTAAAGAAAGGAACTATTTGAATTATTTTAATACCAAACAGAAATTTCCTCAGAATTAAAATATAATAAATACCTTAAAAAAGTCAAGAACTTTCAATAAAACTAATGAAAAATAAATGGAAAATTAAATTGAATTTAGTTTGCTTTTCACTTTAAAGCCTATATCAAACAATTAACTTATTGCAATTAAAAGATTAATATTATAAAAACATAAAAACTATATCCAAAGGGATTTATTATTAATTCGTCCTTTTACATCTCTCCACTGTTGTTCTGATTTATTTTTCATTGAATACATGACAAAATTCTTGTATATTATTAGCATAAATTTCAATTACATAAAAATCATATCAATATAAATAATTCCCTCCAAGAGCATTAAAATTTCGACCTTTGAAAATATCGACGCTCTTACTCATTTTCTTTGCCTCCTTTTTTTGCAACTTTTCCATTGGGTGTGGACGTAAATAGTTTTCAAGTTGAAAGGCATTTGGGGAATAGTCGAAACTACTTTCAACTCTTGTACGCACACATGTGCCTTTGAGTGTGCTCAAGTGCATGTGTGTGTGAGTGGGTGTGTGTATGTTTTGCCACAATGTCCGGCTCTTAAGCTAGAGACCTCCCAATGGATTGGCAGTTGCTTTGATTTGGTTAAGACTTAGCCATAAAGTTGACCAAACCGCAACCCTTTAGCATGCGGATATCAATTTAATTTGATAGAGAGACACATAATAGGCAAATAAATCAAATTATGATTGTGGTTTGCGTTTGCGTTATTTTGTTTTCAAGTGACTCGCTTATTCACAAAAGCTGTGGCAAATTATTCACCGATAACGATGTGCAACTGTTTTTGCTCTTATATGTATAATATAAATTCGCATTAAATCAATCTGTGCTCGGATTCATTGTTTTTTAATAATAACAACGGCAACATTGTAATTGAAAAATCAACGTTTATTTGCGCACGGTTTAATTAATTATATTTATTTGAATTTTTTCGCGAATAATACAAACAATTCGTTTCACATTTAACATTTAACAACGCAACCGAACGTTGGCCAAAATGTTCTTCAAGGCAGCTGAAATAATAAATTATAGCAGAATAAGAACGCGTTAATGTTTTCTTTTCTTTTTATTTTTTAAATATCTGCTGTATATAAAATATTTCTGCAAAAAGAAGAATATTTTATATACGAATATGTTATGTACATATGTAATTATCTATCGCATCTAATAAAAATCATAATGCGTTTCCAGTGAAAATGAGTGAAATGAAAGAGAAATGAATACACTCATCTATCTTCCATGTGAATATTGCAAATATTAAAGAAGAAGCCAGCCAAAGTTTCAGCTTCTGTTTCTGTTTTCTGTTTCTCTGCTGTGTGTGTTCAAGTGCCAACAAAATTGCTAAGAGCCATGAAATAAACTCGCAAATTAACAAAAAAAAAAAAAAACACAAAACAAAACAAAATACACAAAATCAACAACAACAAAGGCAAACAAAATCAACACATACACGCGCATATTGCAAGGATAAGCATAAGGATAACACTCGTCGTCACCTCTCAGGATTAAAACACAAACATAAACACTCTACAATATGGCAGACACTGCCAATGACAAAAACAAAAGCAACAGCAACAACGACGAGAACGAGGAGAACGACAATGACAATGACGTCATTGAGGAAGAGGAGAGTACAACAACAACAACGTCGAAGAAAACTTCGCAATGGCGCAAAACGCGCACCACCAAGGTGAGACTAGAGTCCCTTAAGCGAGGGTGGCTCGACAAATTTATGAAAGGGTACAACTTTAAAGAAAGGTTCAACTTTGGAAAGAAAAAACGTTTTTATTAAAATTCAGCTCGGATTGGATTTATATAAAGACTGTTTTGTTAATAAGTGAGAAGATTTTCCTAAGAGCAAGCGGTTAGAATATCTGTGATGATTGATTTGCTTTTTTAACTTTACATTGATTGGTAGAGAAAATAATTTGCTAATAGCAAGGTTTCTCTCTTGTTATGTTTGTGAAGCTTTTCTTCTTAAATTCGGGTTTGCTTCACTTTGGGAAAAATGTTATCAACTGCTATAGAAATTAGGGCTTACATATTATATATCCTAACAATGATATTATTTTAAAACTGAAGCTATTGGAATTTATTTTCAAGTACATTAACAAAATTATATTGGCGAAGATTAAGAAGAAACTTATAATTAATTTATCTAAAATTTGATAAATGTTGCTAGATTGGTTTATTGGGAAAAGGTTTTTATATGCAATCCTGTGATGTTCCCATTTTCAAACTCAAATTTCTCATTAATTTTAAATTGTTTTGGAACTTTAAAATGTACAGTACATTTAATAATTTTAAATGATGTCGTCATAATTGTCAGCAACAGAGAAACTTTTCATAGAAATTTGCACTGAAAAGTAGCAATAAGCTTTGTCAACCCTCGCATACATGTGCGTATGTGTGCAATTATATGTGTGTTTATGAGTGTATGGGGCTATTTAGATGCGTCAAGTAATGAAAGGCAATCGCATGACCAGCGTACGCCCACTTCACTCAACATTTTTGAAGCTGACAAATGCGACAGATTGAAAGTTGCCAAATGGACGCCGGACAAAGATGTCGAAAGCGACGTCTCCGATCCGCTTTTTGGCGGCCACATAAACAAAAAAGCGAAAGCCAAAAAGAATTTCATCTGATTTTTACCAACACACAATATACTATATATGCTGCATATACCATATAATACATTCTCCGATACATATACTATATATATGTATTTAGCTTAGCTGATGACTGAGAGCAGAATGAATATTTTGAAAGATACTTTGTGAAAGTGTTTGCTAATTAAGCGAAGCATTTCGATGCGCTTTGCACTTGATTAACTGCTAATGTGTCTAAAAATAAACAGTTTGCTTTGGACATTAATCAAAAAGGGAACTATGGCAAATGAAAGGGGAATACCCTTAATGTATGCACATACATTCCAACACACTGTGCTCTGAAGGGGTTTTCACTCGTTCGTTCATTCTTAAAAAAAAAAGTGACGCCCTTAAAGCACTTGGCCAGCCGACGACGACGATGACGACGACGACGACGTCAGTTAGAAAGTTTCCAGGTCAGTGAATTTTCGCTGCTAGTTGAGATGGGATGCCGTTGTATAGTATGTGGCTCAACCTGGAGCTGGGTCCAAAAGGATAAACATAAGCGCACAATGGGCGGGTGCCACATTGATTATATGCTGCCACATGGGACCCAATCTGTGCTCTGCTGTGTGTGTTGTGACTTGCTTCAGTATAAGAACGAACGACGACGTGTTGCTCGGCGCATAAATTACTTTGACTAACAACAAGAGGAGCAAGCTACAAGAGTCGCAACAGTAGCAGCAACAGGAACAGCAACAGCTACTTAGGCATCCTTAAGCTACACACACTCACCTGTCGCTTCGGCGCACCTGCAATCAATCAAGCTGTAAAGTATTTATTAAACGATATTATGAGGTTTACCAGATATACTATACACACAGGCACACACTCTTGAATAAATGTATATGTATGTATGTATATCATATATATATATATGCCACATCGTGTGGCACAACACACTCTTGGCTCACACCTGCAGACTTTTTTAATAGCTTCATTGTTTCTCTTAACAGGATTTCATTTCACTTAATATACCAACACACACACACACACACATACATAGAGTGAGAGGCATGCATTATGTTTAAGCGCCAACACATACAACAGCAGATGTAGCCTGTGAGTTGGCATTACTCCGACTCCTGTCCCCCTCCCTCCCGTCCCCGTCCCTTGTGCCGTGTATCATTACTGCCTTTTATTGTTGCTGCTGGGACTCACTTGTTAACCCGACGTTTGCCTTTGCCCGGCGGCATTTTGGCACTGCCTTCAAATGAAGCCAACAACGCTGAGTTGACGTTACCAACTCTGGTTCTCTCTCCTTTTAGTCCTCGTCCTGGCTTTAAGTTGTGTTTGCTCCCGCTTCTAGCTAGGTAGTTTCCACCTTTGCACAAGATTTTTTCATGGCAGCAATCAACGGCGGCTACAAAAGCGATCTCAGCGCAAAGTTTCCGCTCCGGCGCCCCATTTCCCCTTCCGTAATTCGCTGTACTCTGTGCTCTCTACTCGTATTTTCCTTTTTTGTTCCTTGCTGCCAGCGAATGCTTTTCATTCGTTAAACAACGATGATTTTGTTGTTGCTTTACTTCACTACGAACTTCAGTTGAGCATTTTTCTAACTTTAGCTGCGTTTATTTGTTGTTAATTTCATTGCCAGTTTTTATTATTTCATGTGCTTTAAGAGTCCTTATTGCTCTCTTTCTTTCCCACTCACTTTTATTCGTTTTTTTTTTTGGCCAGGCAATTTTATCTTTTAATTAAAACTGACGCGTCTGCTCCTTTTTTTCTCCTCTTGTTTTTTTCGGTGATAGCAGCTACGAACATTCTACCAACATGTGAGGCACATTAATTAAGCATTTTATGCCACATGCCATTTGCCGCGGCCAGCGCAAAAGTTAAAAACCTCAACATTAACATTTGTTTTATTCAGCTGACATGCATATAAAATATATTTGCCACCTTCAAGTGAGCTGGGCGTTGCTCTCATTTTCGCCAATTAAGTTGCTAAACTCAGCTCCAAAGTGGAGGGAAAGATTTTGGGTTCAGGGTTCAGCCTCGAGGCTAATTGATTTGGAAGAGCGCCTTTTTACTGAATGCCAGCTGAGGCGAATTGCCGCAAATGAAATAAACAATCACCGCTTAATTGGGTCATATCAAAGATGTTCGCGCTGATTTAGCACCAAAAATTCAAACATCATTTTTTTCTTAACAATTCCCATAAGGAAAATACAAACAAATTGCAGAACAATGGGAAAAAGCGAAGCGTGAGTCAACGCAGAATATTATTATTAGCTTAATTGAGATTATTGCTGATATGACGTCTATAGATACAGCAATTAAAGCCATTAAATAGATATTTGTATTTATAGATTAGTTTGTGCCAATGAAAATGCGTTAAATGAGGAAGCATACGAAAATCTTGTCAACAACAGCTGAATGAACAATGAACGCTTTGTTCCGAGGATTATTTCCTATATACAAATCAAATAATAAATTCAAAAACTGTCTACAAATTATTTACTTTAACTTTTGCTTTATTCAATAAAATTTTTAAATTTTTATATTTAGTTCTAAAATTCCTGATAATTATTACGCAAAAGTTTATGAGTCAAATGCCAATATTTACCAATAAATCAAAACAATTTTTGCCATTTTCTATATGTATGTTTATTTGGCCATATCTTAGCATTAACTATACAGATATATGCACACAATATATACGTCGAAAAGTATTGTATAGATTTTGCCATTTCAATATATATGCATATGTATATATCTATAGATATATCTGTCAAAATACATATATCGTATATAGCATTAACGTTTTTGTTCTCTTGTTCTCTTTCTCTTTTGTCTTTTCTAGGTAAGCACACAGAATACAGGAACTTACAGATCAATCTTCAATATACAACACATATAACTCACTCATTTGCCCATTTGATTAGTAAGTAATTTCATCATCAATTCTCGTTTCTGCCGATTTATTCCAACATCATTTGCTCTTTGCTTGACAAGTAAGTTAAGAAGAAGAGTGTCTCTACACAAAACGAAAATAAAATACACACACACGCTGTGTGTGTATGAACAAGAAAGTTATAAATAATTTCTGGCAAAAAATCAGCAATTTTTTCCGTTGATCTCCAAGTATAGCGCGTTGGCAGTTTGCCAACACGAATTGCGCATACGCCGTGTGGTGCGCTTCTAGTTGTATGCGTGCGCTTTGCCTTTGTATTAGTGGGTGGCACTGCCACTAGCTGATCATGCTCTGGAGTGGTTGCCTCTTAAGAGTGTCGACCAAAGAGAGCCAACATTAAAAATAAACAACACATAAAATGGGAAAACGAACGAAAAAAAAGATAAGAATATTGAATGAGATGTTTATGTTTTGTATTTTGGCATTTTGGTGTTTTGCATTTTGCCAATTTACAATTTGGTCGAAAGTTGCTAAAGCAGCTCGATCGAGGACCAAGCAAATCGTTCTTGTTCTCGTTATCGTTTTTGGCCTGTCATCAGTCTCCGACAGCCTCGTGCATTAAATCAAAAGTTGAGGTTGGCTGTCCGTCTGTTTGTCTTGAATGACTGACTGACTGAATGACTGACTGAACGGCTGCCCGGCTGTCCAAGCTGCCAAATTGTTGTGTCATATTTGCAAATTTTCACTTCACATTCGCATCAGCTGTGTGTGAGCTGCCTGTTCTCTCTCTCTTTCACATTAATTTGTGTCTAATTAGTTTTGATTTTTCGTTTCAATTGTCCGCAACAAGGACGTGACTTTGGCAAAGAACTTGGGTCCCACCCGCCTGTCACAGATCAAAGTGAAAAATGTCACCGAATCAACGAGCACAAATAAATATTAATATTAAATACAAGTTTGCAGCAAATTAGTTTCTTTACAGCTGCTTGGGCTGCTGTTTTTCAGAAATTGACTGTCAGGCATTTTAAGCGATTTTCAATTACATTTTCAACTTAATGCGAGACTTGTGTGTGTTTGTATGTTGTGTGTGTGTGTGTGTGTACAACTACACCCCCAATATGGCGCTGCTCCAAATATACTTTTCGTATACGCGAAGTCTTTCAGGGCTTGACCAAATTTGGAAACGTGGCAACGTGGCAACGTGGCAAGGCAAGGCAAGGCGCCTACGGCCGTGCAGTTTAACTTAATGCAATAAACACAAAATGCGCACAACAATAACAAAAAGCCATTTGGCGTTGCTTGTTGCTGTTGCTGTTGTTCTTGCTGTTGTTTATACCCGATACTTAGAGGGTAGAAGGGTATTATAGCTTAGTGCCTGAGGGAAATTACTATAACAGGCAAAAGAAGGCAACCCTTAAAGCACAGTTATTATTGATCAGCATAAATCGTAACTACACTCTTTATAATTCCCCAGGAAATATTCTTGCTATCAGATAAAAATTGCTGAAGTTATTTAAGAAACAATTCTATATGACAAAAAAATGCTGTTGAACAATATTTTAAATGTAATAATATATTAATATACCGAATACAGTCTTTGGTATATTCTAGTATTTATTGGATATATTAATACAGTATATCTAAAGAATAATATTCAGATATATAATATCAATATGAATACCATATATAGTCTGCAGTATATTTTAGCATTTTCGGTATATTAATTCGGTATATTTAAAGAATATAGTATGTCGATATACCAAATATAGCTTGTGAGATATATTGTAGTATTTTTTGGTATATTATTATTATATTATATATAAATGTATATATATATTCAAGATAATAAGTAGTATATTAATATACCAAATAAATACTTCACTACATTTGATTATTTGTTTGGTATATTCGGTAAAATATGGTAAAATTAAATAATTATACCGCAATGTCTTACATTTATAGCAAATGCATATCGAGTATCTCACAGTCGAGCCCACTCCACTGTAGCTTTCTTAGTTGTTTTGTGTTGTGCTCATTGTTATGATTGTTGGCCATGTCGTTGTACTTTTAAAGCTCAGACAGCTTGGCATAATAAAACCAAAGCAAGACGTGGCCAAAGTTGCAGCCAAAAACGAGGAGAGGCAACACAATTTGCTTGTTGCACAGCCCGGCGGCAGCGAGTTTTTCTTTCGCCTTGGCCCAGTGCCAAAAAAGTTAACAGCGCCCAGTTCTGGGCCTGACACAAAAGGCGTCGAACTGTGGCCGCCTTCTTCGCCAACAAGAAAAATTAAATACGCTTTTTACGCCCAGCAGCTGCTAAATGGAAAATTTACTGAACTGCCTAGGTTGGTTGTTGTTTGTTCTTATTGCATTTAACAAAATAATGAGACGCATATTGCCCAAATTTGGTCTTAATGCAATGGTCGAGAAATGATCAACGACTTCTGCTACAAAAACGAAAAAAACATTTAGGGGCAAAAAATATATAAAAAGAGGTCAATGCGCATTGAGAGCACACTCTCCCATTAAGTGTGTGAAGCACTCGAGAAACTATTTAAACTGGGTTAAGTTTGCCGGTGACACAAACAAACAAGTGCTAAGCTTAATGGAGTTTTGTGTTATTTAAAACTTAATACTAGTTAACAGCGCATTCAATTTTTATGAGTTGTCGCACAAAACTCACAAAACACATTTGAAACTTTGCGCATTTCAATTTATTCGCTACAAAATGTGTTTTAGGCGGATATGCTTTAACTTTCTGTCAAAGTTGTAGAAGCTGGAATTTAAATTAAATAGAAACATATTGTACGACTTAACTTACCAAATTTCATTTAAATTTGCTGAGCTAAAGTTATAATTGTCAGATAATTCATTTTTATATCTATTTTGAAACTTAAAATTGAATTGAAAAATTGAACAAATCATTAAATTATTGACTCAATTATTTCATACTTTTATGGTTGCTCATTTTTGTAAATATTGAAAAAAAAAGTGTATCTTTAGTAAGCGTATCTTTTATTACAACGAATTCGCTGCAAAATAAATTTAATGCAGACATGCTTTAACTTTCTGTCAAAGTTTGAGAAGCTAGAATTCATATTGAAGTTAAAAGAAAAATGTTCTACAGTTCAATTTACGAAATTCCATTTAATATTACTTAGCCAAAGCATACTTGAACTTTTATTTATATTTTTAAATGTAAGTCCTAATTGAAAAATGGAAAAACTTACCAAATTCGAGCAACAATTTAAAGAGTATCTTTAATTCGACACAGCCAAGCCACAAACATTGTCATCTTTTTTTTTGGCAACAATTTGTATACAAAAAATGAAGAAGCAATAACATAAAAATATTAATAAAATTAAACAAAAAATTTACGACGACATGAGCACGCATAAATATTTCGTATCGCATATATTGTGGCAAATTTACCAAGAATAACAATAAAAATAAATATATAAAATTTGATATATCTTTTAGGCGAGCACAACGCATTTTTGAATAATCAAATAAAATAGAAAGTAGAGACTTTTGTTTTGCTTGAATTGTTCAACATTTATTTGATTTATATTCGATATTTGTTCGATATTGTTTCGTTTAATTAATTTGATATTCATTGTTCAGCACTAACTACACGTACAGTAAATTTCGTCGCATATCTTTCTTTTTTTTTTCTTTTTTGTTGGGGGTAAAACCTTATGTTGAAGATCAGACACTTAGGACTAAAGATTATATATATTGTATATGTTATGTATATTGTATAGGATATAGCTAAAACTATTATTGTTCGAATGTACGCGTTTATAATTATAATTAATTAATTGAATATAATTTGTAAAATGTTTTTGTTTTACTTCTTTTTTTTCATTGTTGCATTTTGATTACGAGTATTCGAGTCATTTTGAAATGTGCTTACGATATGGATTTTGTGTTGTCATCGAGAATGTTTGTGTGAAATCCTTTTTGCAAGCTTGCAATTAAATTAATTAGAAAATCTGGCAAAAATAACTTTGTTAAGCTTTGCTCAGCCACATATCAAAAGTGTATACTTAATGCGCTGGGCATACGATGAAACTTTCATTTCCATTTGGTCAGCTACAGCCAGCTATCAATTAGGCACACACACACACGCACACTCGCACACACACATTGAAGTAATATTACGAACATTTTGCAACACACTTTGAAGTTTTCGAAATAAATCCCTTTTTGCTGGCCATGTCAATTTAAATGTTTGCCCATGGCCGCGCCCCTTTTTGCCACCCGCTTTTGGCCAGGCCTATTGTAAACTCTCTCAGCGAATGGGGTCAAGTGTGTATATGGCGCTCAAGTGCTCAAGGCGGCTGGCAGGCAGCAGGCAGCAAACAGCTCCCAACCAATTGCCAGCAGCTCAAGGAAAACAATAAACTGTGCGGCGTGGCAAAAAAAAAAAACAAAAAATAAGAGAAGAGAAATGAAACAAAAAGAATACAAATATAGCTGCTATATACACATAGAAGTACGACCAAAAAAAAAAAAAAACACAATAAAAAAGTGCGCACTGGAAATCAATACAAAACTAAAGCCATTTGCCACGCCTCAACGCCCACACGACGCCACTTGACGGTGGCATTTGTGCCGCCTCATTGCTCGCTGCAGTCGTTGCTTTAAGCCGGCTGCGCGCTCAAAAGTAGGCAATGAATTTTTTTCGTTCGTTTTTTTTTGCGTTAAGCCGCGGAAATAAATGATAATAAATAATATAATATACGTTATTTGGTTGTGGCCACAACTGTGCTGTGTGCAGTTAAATGACTTAATTATGAATGAGAAATGCGCCAACGAGGCGCGTTAATGAATTCAATTCATTTTCTTGTTGAAATGCAACGTTGCAGTTGAAGCCAAAAGCAGTGACAACATTTTGCAACTCGACTACTTTACTTTTTTTCTGTTTCTTTTGGCGTGCATAACTTTGTGTAGTTTCTTCTTTTTAAATATATTTTTCCACGCGCATCTCGTGTGTGTGTGTGTGTGTGACTCGAGCTGAGACTGAAGCCGGAGCCGCAGCTCGGCGGCTTATTGTTCGCGGCAAAGTTTCATTGTGCACGAGTGTATTGTGCATTCATGACAGCACTCCCAAGACTACCGTTACTAATTAGCGCGCAACCTAGTTTATCAGTTCTTAGCCGTGGCTTTATACCCCATACCCCATCCCCCGCCGCTGTCTAGAGGGCAAACTGCTGCCGGCTCAACGAGTTTTCTTTGATTTGAGCTTTAAGTTTTTGTTGTGTCTCTCTCTCAGTCTGTGTGGCGCTCATTAAATGGCAAACCAAAGCAGAGCAGACGACGACGGAGATGGAGACAGAGACGGGGACCAAGCGAAATGCTTGACTTATGCCTTTTGGGGGCAAAAAGTGGGGGGGGGCGCCTCGGCCGGGCCTCCGGGGACCCTAGACAAATATAATTTCATTGCGTTCGGCCCGCTGCGCCGGCGTTGGCTGGCGTTGGAATGCGTAAACGTTGACGATTAACTGCGCCATGAAAATAAAGCAAAATAAAACGATTAGAACTAAATATAGAAAGATATCTCGCAACATGACGGGCCGCAAGCTGTCGCTTCCACTTCTCTTCCACAGCTGCTTCTGCTGCTTCTGCTGTGGCTGCTTCTCTCACTCAAGCTCAAGCTCAGACTTGACTCTGTTGCTGCTGCTCCTCGCCGGTGGTTTTTGGGTTGTATGTTGAGGATGTGCAGAGCTACGTGGCACTTGGCCAAGAGGCGTACAAAGTAGATTGCATTTGCCAGGCGCTTTGGCTTGGTTATGGTTTACTCTCTATCGTTGGTAGTTGGTTGCTGGTGGTCTTGTGGTTTATCTCATTGCCTCATTGCCGTAGCGTGTCTTGACGTCCGTGCCCAAGGCAACAGCTGCTGGAAGATGTGATAGAGAAAGAGAGAGAGATAGAATGAGAACAACAACAACAAGTTTTTGAAGAAAGAAACTGAAATATATATTAGTATCTAAGTCAAAAGTTGGCAGCGTTTTGTGCACTGGGAGCACACTGCATTAAAATTGTCTGTGCGCTGTGACACAAAATCGTTGAGATAACACGCACACACACATAGACATAGACAGAGGCGAACAGACAGCTGGAAATGTTTGCGAAACTCCCTTGATGGCAGCAAAGCATATTACGTATACGCGGCGTTAACAGTCCAAAATGTCTGGGATTTCCATATGCCACGCGACGCAACGCAACGCAAAGCGACTCGACTCGAGACTTGTAAACCATCAGTCAGACAGACAGCTACAACAAAATCCATCAGCATGCATGGAGCAAAAGATTCCGCAGCACACGCAACACACACACACAAACACACACACATGTTGCATAATTGCGTTGCATGTCGGCAGCTGGTGGCTGCATTTATAGTCGCATTTGTGCTTCATGTTGCCCAATATGTTCAGCAAACGCATTCTTCACAAACAAAAAAAAAAAAACAAACAGATTGCTGCCAGTCTATCAGCCAGACAAGACTCTGATAGAGAGATAGAGAAAGGGAGAAGGAAGAAGGGAAAACTAAAGGAAGGAACAAGCAAAGGAGACATTGTTGAAGCACAAACAAAGAGCAACAAAGGAAACATGCACATGAATCAGACCAAATATAAATTGTAAAGAAATTTATATAAACGAAGTTTTAAAACGCATTTCCCTCTCTTCACTGCAAAATCTCGTTTGTAATATGATTCCCAACCATCAAGTTTATTCACTTTGTTGCATTTTGCATTCACTCTCATCCATAATTGTTGTTTACATACATAAATATGGGTGAAAAAAAATTCCATTTCAGTGTGAATAAAAAAATATATCACTTTTCACTGCACTTTGCAACGCTTTTAATTAAACATTTAAATATTTATAAAGTTTTTTGTTGTCTCTGTTCATAATTGCAAGTTTAATAACTTGATGGGTCTTTGCGTTAGGCTTTAAAAAAGAATTAAATGTTACAATGTCAAAAATCAGTTGCAAATGTATACAAAAGATATTATCATTTATGCACTTGCTTTTGTGTTGTGCCTTAATAGGATGTAGTTGGTCATGTAGAAAATATACAATTCGACTTTCATAACTTACACATTTATTTTATGGCATTTTTCTTTAGTCAAAGTAAGTTATGAATATGTCAGACAATGTTAGCTCTTTACACAAAGCCCAAAAATCTATTGTAGTCTAGACTTTATTTGCTATGGCATCTACTTGCATTTTAGATTTATCTATTTGGAATTCAATTTGTGAAAACTTGACATGCTTTTTGCATTTCGGGGATTGCATATTTTTGATTGCATGTGTGGAATAGAATTTGCAATTGACAATGTAAATCGTTGTATGACAATCAAGAGCTCATCAAATACGCTGAACTTCAATCTAAGCACGCTTTTATATTTAAATGCTTTTCAAGCTTTATAAATTGTTGTTGAAGCTTTAATTGCTTTGCATATTTAAGTGCAGAAATTGCAGAAAATTAAGTGAAAATATTTTAGAATTATGACAACAAGTATTTAAAATACATTTTTAATGTAATTAAATTGACACATGCAGCAAAATATTTCTTTTTTTTTTGCTAGCTATCTTTCAGTCAATCAGCATTTTTGCTGTAACTAGTAAATTATGTGATAAATTCAATTAAAAGTAACCGTAATTAAACACGCCACCAACGCGGATGGGTAAATGGGGGCCTAGGTTAAACGACTCGTACTCAAAGTAATGTGAATGCCGCATGAGTGCATGAGTGCATTCATCACAGCACAACAACAACTGCAACAGCAACAAAAAAAAATGCATGGAAAAAAACGTTGAATGTATTGAAATTTATTTGAGCGCAAAGGCAAAAGAGACGAACAAGCAAAGGGCACTCGAGGCCCCAGCTGCACACCTCTTAGCCCCCTCTCTTGCTGTGTGTGGCTATCAAGAGCTGGCCATGCTGCTGTGGTTACGAGTGCCATGCATAGTTGCACCACTTACACACAGACACACACACACTCACACACACACATATTCACTCGCAAAGCTCTGTCACAGCCACTATTCAAATCTCTAGTCAACGCTTATTTGTATAGAAATTCAATCAAGGGCTCAACTGGGCAGCACAGCATTCAATTAAACGCTTATCGCGCGCGTTGCAGTTGCTTTGAACTTCAACAGCAGAGCAGGGAGAGAGAGATGAAGAGGATGAGGGAGCACTTCGCAAAGACTTTGGCATCATTAGAAGTGAATGTGAAGGGTCGTCGACGGATTGAAATAAAGCGCAGTCAAGATTATGAAACTCATTAGAAAAGTTTTTCTCACAGCGCAACATATTTAAAAACAACAAGCGAAGACAACAAACAAACAAAATGTAAAATGTTGAAAGCTTGTGGAATTTGTAGGTTCAACTTTAGGCTAGAAAAAGTGTTCAAGGACTCGCGACGTGCAGCTGACACAAACACACAAACACACACTCACACACTTTAGTCGTATTCAAATAAGTTGGCATATTAAACAAAACAGCCAGAAAAGAATGGCGCAGAAAATATGTTAAATAGAGCATGCGACCAAAGAACAGAGAACATAGAATAGAGCTGAGGATTTGTGTCTAGCCTGCTGAAAACATTCATAAATTAGACGTCAAAGCCTTGGGCTTTGACAGCAATAATACACACACCAACACATGTCACACCCACACGAACACACACTTACACACACGTTGGCAAAAAGGGTCAAAAATTAAATTGAACTTGCAGCTGAGACGTCGAAAATGTGATCGATTAGGGCAAAAGTTTAGCACACACACGTTTTTCTTTCTTCTACTTTCCCTTCTCTCTGCTGCTTGGCCAAATCTATTACCAACTTTTTGGCAGGCAGAACTTAATAAATTGACCAAGTGCTTGCGACTTTCTGTTGGCCATTAATTTAACTAGCCCAATCGCCATCGCCATCGCCATCGGCAAATGCAAATGAAACTTTAATTCCAACTTTTGCCCTTGGTCACAATCATCATCATCGTCATGCAGCTCGCAGCTCGCAGCTTCTCCCCCAAGCAAATTGCCGTTACGCCACAAAAGTCAATGAAGTGTTAAATGTCCTGCGGCGTTGACTGCTAAATTTGACATATCCTGCAGCCTCATATTCCTAACCCAATCCCCAAATACACACGGACTGACCATGTGCCAACTTTCTGTGGGCACTTTTTCTTGTTTTCTAGTTCGTTTTTCTTTTTCTTTTTTTTTTACGAGTATTTGCATTGGCCCCGAAAAACCCGTGGCGAAGCTGCGTGCTTTGTTTCCATAATGTTGCCACAAACACGGACACACACACACACCCGCATCTAAAATAAACAGAGATGACGATGAGACAGCGAGACATATGTACATATATAATTAAAGCAAACTCGCGGCATAAACATAAATCTCTGACAGCCTCCGCCACGCCTCCGCTTTCGCCTCGACCAACAAATTCCTCTGCTCAACTCATTTCAACTTGACTCGACTCACATTCATTCATTCATTACGCGCGCATTTTCATTCATACGCACCGTTGTACGTTGTATGTAGTTGCTGCCACATGGCCGCCTTTGCTGCTGTTGGCCAGTAGCTGGATAAATATTTTGGTAACACGCACTTTTATGGCCAGCTTTAAGCGAGTACGAGTACGAGAGTATGTTATCCTGGAACTCCGTTTCTCTGCGCCGCGGCCAAGCGGCTGCTATCCAAATTATGCGCCCGACTGCTCCATTCACCAACAACACCAACAACAACAACTACAGTTAACCGTAAACGAGGAATTTCACTAACGAGCGCGTGTTTTTGGACCCGAAAAACTCCTTTTTTTTTTGTTTGTTAGTGGCCGCACTTGTGGCACGTCGCGTATGCGTAATATTTCGTTGTTGATTCTCAGAAAAGAAACGTAAACGTTGCGTCTGGCTCGACGTTGCTGGCGCGACTCAGCTCGTGCGTTGGCCAAAGTCCTGTCTTATAGTCCTTTGCCGGGTGACTGCTTCGGCACTTCGCACTTCGCAATTCGCATTTTGGCATTCGTCGTCGTCGTCGTCGGCTGCACTGCGTCGGCATCGGCGTCGACTCGACTCACTCGACTGTCGGCTTTTAATGTGCATATGTGTGTGTGTGTGTGTTTTGGTGGCATCTTTTTTTTGCCGTTTTGGTTTTGTGTCTCGTTGCATGCGGAAATTGTTGTCGAACGCTGTTCGCCTAAGCCTGACACACAGGCCTAACACACACACAACACCAAAGAACACTTGTTTGGGTTTATCGAAACTTGTCACATCATATTGCAAATATTTAAAATTCGGTCCAGTCCCATAATATTGACACTCTCAGCTAAGCCGCAAAATTGTCGCCACCTTTTAATATTGTAAAACCTCTCCCACTTGCTTGCCTTCTTCCTTCTTCCTCCTCCTTCTCTCGTTGACCGAAAAACGTTGCGTTGATATGTTGACGCATTGGGGCACAAGCCGAAGAAGCCGCTGATGATGGTAATCAAGCTGGCGTCGTCTTTAGTTGTTGTTGCCTTTGCTGTTGCTGCCGTCAGTTGGTGTGACAAGTGGCAGTCGAGTTCTTGTGAGGCAGGGGAGGGGGGGAGACGGAGGCCAGAGCAGTTTGTTATTATTTAAATCAGGAAGTTGAAGAAATTTCCGTTCGCTACAGCAACAAATTGGCTGTAGGCAGCTGGCAGCTGACGCCACCAACTCTAGAGCTTCTAGCATCGCCTCCTGACGTCGTCGTCCTCACTTCCGTTTCGTGTTGTGCTGCCGTTTCCCTTTTGCACACACACACACACACATAGAGAGTTACGTGCCAGCCGACGTCAAGTCAATTAAATTTTTGTTTAAGTGATTTCAGACGCCATAAAATATCATCAGTCTCAGCTTGAGACTCTCTCGGTCTCAGTCTCAGTCGCTGTCTCCGTCTCCGTCTTCGACCTCATCTCCTGCTCCTGTCTCCTGTCTCAAGCTTTGTCGCGGTCTCAGTGTCTCGGTGTTTTTTGCAGGAGTCTGAGTCTGGGACTGGCCCAGGCTAATGAGAAATCGATGTGTCCTATTCAATTTGTTCAAATCCAATTTGAACATTGGTCGACACACCTTTCTCTTCTTCCGATCCCCGCTCACCGCTCTCAATTGGCATCCTGACGTGCTTTAGTTGCCTGTCGGCCGGCATGGCGCGCTTTTTAATGAGTTTTTATTGCGCTTCAGGTGTTTTGATTGCTGCGATTTTTAACTTGATTTACGCGCCTTTTGTGAGCCATTTGGCCTGGCCCACTATTGATTTTACAATTAAGCTACCCTTGCCACACACTCTCTCCTCTCGAGGAGGGTGAAGAAAGGGGAGCAGAAGGAGAAGGAGGAGGTTGTCTCAATTTCACAATGCATTTTGCATGTTTTCGCGTGTTTTGCGCATTTGTTTGTTAAAATGCCTTATAGCCAGGATGTGCTCGTATGTACATACGTTTACCCCGCCCCCGCCTCCGCCCCCTGTCTGTTTCTGTCTGTCGAGTGTTTGAGTGTCCTTTGTAGCAAGTTTTATGCGGCGCATCCTGTGCCCGCCTCGCTCGGCACACTGGATCCGCCTATTTGTAGTTGGTGTAGCAGCAAGCGAACGCTGAGCGCAATTTATGCGGTAATTGCTTTTTTAAGCGCTTCACATTTATCTTTTCGACACAAGTGAAATGAGTTTGCCCGTTGTTGCCTCATTTTTGCGTGTCTTTGTCGATTTGCCAGCAACAACAAACGTCGAATGACGACAACAATCATCAGTAGAAGAAGCTACAACAAGAGTTGAGTTAGGCAGCGGTAACAATGGCAACAATGCCAAAGACTTTTAGCCTGAACTACTTACAATGGCATTTTTATGACATCTTCTATGTACAATATTTGTCTGGCCCCCTGAAGTATGCAATGGAATTGCCGCTTGCGCCGTCTGCTTCTTCCTCGTCTTCGTTTTCATTTTCGTCTTCTCGCGCAGCTGACTTGGTGGTATAACATTTTATCCTAATTAATTAAACACAATGCAACAAACACTCAAAAATTACATAGATAAAAATTAATTTCAAATGAAAAATTGCTGTCAAAACTTTTCTTTTTTTTTTTAATTTATGCACTTGACATTGACTCATACTTATCTTAATGTGTGGGCCTGTTTTATAATTTGCAAATTATAGAAATTTACGAGCTTACGTTAAGTGGCCATAAAAATGATTCTTAATAAAAGTGAAAACACTTTTCATTACTTTGCATTTTCCATAATATTCATTTTACTATCATCTAAACGTAAACAGCTGCTTTCAAAATTGTCAATGCACTCAAAACTGTGGCGCTGCAGTGCTCCCTAAACTGCGCTCACATTTATATAAGTTGGCAGCTCAGCGTCAGCGTTGCCACTTATCCACTTTGCAAGCGGTATATTTCGTATATTCCCCAATTAAAATTTGGTATATTTGGAACTGGAAGTTATGGTCACGCTGGTTCAGTAGTAAAATTAAACCTGGTTTTACAATACACCTGGGTTTGCTTGCGTTTTTTTCGCACAAACACCGTCGCCGTCGTCGTTGTCGCTAACGTAGTCGTTTTTCGCGCTGTTTTTAACGTGTGAGAGCATTAAACAATTGCGCTGGTTGCAAATTGTTTACAGTACAGAACTCGGGTTAGTCGGAGAGCGACAAAACGAAACGAAAAAAAAACATCAAACACAACAAACAAATTTTGTAGGCCACAGCGAATTTCGATTCGTTTTGTGTGTGTCACGCCCAAACACAAATCGAAAAAACCGAACAAAAAGCAAAAAAAAAACCCCAATTGATTGTCGTGCGTGTGGCAAAAAGTTAAAGTTGGTGCTAATAAAACAAAAGCATTTACAAGAGACTGTGCGGCAAAACGAATAAAAACGAGACCTTGATAAAACATTTGTAGGAGACTCCTAAACAGCAAAAAATATAAATTAATACCGCAATGGAGGTTAGTAGTAATTGTATTGTTGTTGTTATTGTTGCTGCTGTTTGTTAGTCAGATTCATGTATGGAGAGTAAATTGTTGTTATGGCCACTTTAAATGTTTTTTCATTGATGTTTGCTGCTTTCCTTGTATGATTTCATTTCATTTATTAGTGTGGACAACAACAACAACAATGTATATAAAGCATTCCCTTTTCTCCCCTTCACTTCACTCAATTGAAGGCGGTGTATGAGTGAAGCGAGCAACGATAACGATTACGTCAGTGCGCACTCTCTCATACACACACGCACGCATGCCGTGCGCTCTTTTCTCATATTTAAGTTCTGGAGTTTGCGCTCTGGGGCGTTGTTGCTCTCTTCTCAATCGCTCTCTCGGACTCTACAGAGTGGTGTTGATGTTGTTGGTGTTCTGGTGATGATTATGCTGTTTGTGCTGGGTTCGCTTTAGGTCGCGTCATCCTCCTCCTCCTCTTCTTCTGCTGCTGCTGCTGCTGCAACCCTATTCATTATCGATTCCCCTATACACCGGCTATAATAAAGTAAATCTTGTTATTATATCATCATCACAAAGCCGCTTTCTTTTTCCTTCGTTGTTTTATGCTCGCTGTATCTCTTTTTCCTATTATATTTCGCATATTTTGTAATATCATCAAATTTGCATTTTATATAATTAACAGCTGTCCATTGTTGCTCGTGCTTATCAGCTCATGAAATTAATCATCGCACTTTAATGACGTTGACGCTCTGCTACCCAGTTAAATGAGTATCGAGAATATAAATATTGATTACCCCCTCCCCCTTTATGACTTATTCATCATGCATCGTTTATAGTAAATAGATAAGCGATGTTTGTTTTCCATACCCACGAACAGTCGTCGCCCGTATAACCTTCAGATAAGCTTACGGTACACGTTGATTATCCAAATTGAAATGTTTCACTCAGGTTTTGATCCCAGCTAATTACACAAAGTAAACATTCGCATTTATCGCTCGCTCTGGCTTAAGCCGCGATTTCTTGTCCCACAATTAAACCCTTTGAGAGGCGCCCACGCAAAAGCGTCAAAGCGCATTTAAGAGTCTTTTGTGCGCTTTAAGAGCTGAGCACACGTAATTAATCGCCTTTATTTGAACCGTTTGACGGCCATCAAAGCAAAAACATGAAAAGCCCCCACATCGAAATGGGGGCAGCCGCAAAAGACCAGCAAAAAAGACGGACAGAAAAGCGAAGAGCAACAACTAAAGCCAAAAAAAAAAAAAAAAAAAAATTGGCTATTTCCGGCATTTAATTGACGTTGTGCACACTAAAATTGTCGAAGACAAAACAAAAACGCAGAGAAAAACAAAAACTAGTTTGACTATACGAGTATATCTATTTCAATGTGTGTGTTTTTATTTAGATCGGCATGATGAGTAAACACCATGGATTACATGTGGTCCATAAAAATTGTAATTGTAATTCTCTTGCCACAGCCACAATTCTAAATTTACATACAGCAAATAGGTCAGTAATATAATTTATGAAAAGGTCAAAAAGGTCAGCTAAATAAACAAAAGCCAACGAAAGACAAACAACAATTTGAATAAACAGAAAAGAAAATAAAATGATTGCTCTGTTCAAGAGCTTGACAAGTAACTAGATAACGTAAGGCCAATGAATGCTTAATCTTATCTTGACAAAACTGACCATGGAGAACATGTGGGCTGATGACAAGATTTTCACGTATATTTTTGTATATTTAATGAAACATGTGAATGATATTAAGTGAGAGGGAAATCAAGAAAGATAATTAAGCAAACAGCTACAATGTCACTTTATTATTGTTACATGAATGAATGAATGTTCATTCTTGTATAAATCAGAACAATATTTTATTGAGAAGTTTCGACGGAAGCTGATCTCAGTTCTTTAGTTACTGCATTGCGTAGTTGTTATTGAAATTCAGCTTTAATTCACGAATCTCATGCTAACATACTAATTAGTTAACCTGAAATTCTGTTTAGTTAGAGAGCAACAAGTTATCATCATCATTATCATCATCGTATACCAAGAATCAACTGCTAATTGAATATCAAATACAAAAGGCAAAACGTATAAATATAGAAAAGCAAATGCAAATGCAAATAGACACATTTAAAGAGTTGAAAATATGCGTTTAATGTCATGACACTATTAAAGCTTTCATCTTTTTCATATTTATTTTTTCCGTTGGCTTCAGCTTTATCGCCTCAAACTGTCAGACAAACTTTGTACAAGTTGTTAGCCACTTAAATTTCGCTGTTAACAACATTGTCAAAAAAAAGAAGTATAAGAAAAGCGTAGAAGCATCTTAACGCTTTTCCTTTAGCGCATCGCGCAGTTGTCGTCGAGTTGAGAGTTGTTTTTTGGGTCGAAACTTTTTGGGGAGTGTTGGTGTTGCTGTTGTTGGTGTTTGTCGCAATGCAAGTTCCATAGAAGGCAGCTGCTTGGGCATATTTATTACTTGTGAATTTGGCTGGCTTTGTATACTTATTTTCATAAATTTCCACTTACTCATCTGGGTACTAAGATGAAATGAGCAGAGCATCGCTTTGGTGCGTCTTCTTATAACACGCTCCGTTAACCGTATTTGCCTTGGATGGGCATTACTTACTTCATCATTCGCTCAGCTCAAACTTTGCATAATTTTCATTTATTACCGCAACCATTTTTATCTCGCAAGCCATGAAATCTGCCACATAAAGCGGCATTTTTATTCCCAGGGAAGTGACTGGGCGGCCTGCCTGCCATCCAACCAAACCATGTTCCGGTCCACATCGGAGTCTGAGAGTTGGGGGGAGGGGGGTCTCCGGGTCTGCTCCAATTTATCTTACAAATTTAATCTTTTTACATAATTTTCTGTATGGCTTTCATGTAATTACCTGCTCACGTCCTGCCTCTGCGGACGCGGACGCGGACTTGGGAAAGTTTTCAGCTGCGTTACCTGTCAAAAGTTGTGCTCGTTACACATTCTCCATGTAGAGTTGCCTCCATATGTTGCACATACATACACATATAGATTTATCTCCACATTGCCTTTAATTAAATTCTCATTTCTTCTCTTTTCTCTCCTTTAATTGCAGGTAAGTGCCGTGTCAGGATGATGCAACTGAAGTGCACTCGAAACGATTTAAATCAATTCACTCCAGGCTGAGTTCAACATATACAATTTCTCTCTATATATTCCCTTTGTACACTTCCCTTGGATAACTTATCCAAAAGTCATATTTTTCTCTGTTTTGCTCTGCAACTGATTGCCTCACTGACTTATCTAGCGGGTGTTTTCTGTATTGTTTTTACTGCTGCAACTGCAACACGCGATTTATGCTGCTCGCGTTTTTTTATCGCATTGCATGCAATCGTCGCATTTGTGATTTCTGTGCACAATTCCGAGTCGATTACAACACCGTCGACGTTGTCGTGTCGCTGGCAATTGAATTCATCTGTGAGTGCAACTGTGGTTGCTTGCCACACGTTTGCGGCCAAAGTGTTGCCCAATTTAAGGGCAACTGTGTGGCATGCCACGTTGCAAGCATTTGCATAATTGCCGGCAACCACTCGTAATTGTGCTAGCTGCAATTGCAAATGTCAGCGCAGAGTTCTAACGACTTGAACTAAGAGCACGAGTTCATTCACCTTGCAACGTGCAACATGCAACACACGTTCAAGCTGCGTGCACGTTGTCATTGTGACATGTGCCTCTCTCTCTTTGACTTTTACCCAACGTTTAAACTATTTGATGGTGTATAAACAAGCCGCTTAATTATGGCCAGCCTTTGTCTATCTCTGTGTCTCTGACTGCTTTCTGCCTCACAGCAAGTCAACATTCAACAGCCACCGCCCAACGGGTCTCAACACTAATTTACATACACTCCTCAAACATTAATTTTCATTTGCTTTGCATAAAAGCCTACAAAGAAATTTGTGTTGTATTTTTTTTTTTAACATCCATTTTTTGTCTGCAACGCAGGCTGATTAACTTTCACTCGCAGTTCCCAACTATTATTAGCGTTCATTTGTTGTTGTCGTTGCTCTTGTTGTAAAACCAGAGCTGATTTTTTTTGTTATTGTTCCAGAAAATATTCCTGGGCACTTTTTTGTGGTCTCACGAATTTGTGCATTTTTATAGACAATGATTAAAACTGGGTAGCGAAGGAAAGAAAGTGTGCAACGAAAACAGACAGCGGGAGATTTATTTGTAAGCCGTCAAATAAAGAAAATATTAGTGTAAATATTATGATGTCATGTCGCGCTTTTCTGAAAAACTTCGTAGAGATTTGTTTGATAGTGTCAAAAAATGACAATGAAAGGGAGAAAACTACAATCTAATTGTTGTTTTGGATATCCAAAGAGACTTTTATATATATGTTGGTAATTCTCTCGTGCATTATTTACGGATATACAAATATAAACTGAAGCAATTTAAAAAAAATTAGGGTTATTATTATAGCTCTGGATTAGAACTGTAATAATAATAACTATAGTATTAAGGATTCCTGAATTCCGATCAAATACAAATCTTAGAAGTTATTGACAAAATACTATTGTATGGGGAAAACTCCTACTGTAATGGGGTCTTACTTGCTTTGACTGACAATCTAGTATATTTACAACTCAGTGGTATATTTTAAATACATTACTTTATTAATATAAAATAGTGGTATATTCATTTGGTATATTTTAATGTAAATACCGCACTTTTTGCTTCTATTCTCAATGTGATGCGCATATTTCAGTATCGATCACACTCGACTGCAGTTTGTTGCACTCGACACTTACGCCAGAGAATTACCCATATTCCCTTTCCTAATCTAAATCGAGAGTATATTTATAAGTCTGTCATACCCGCCTTAAGCACTTGTACTTGTTTTTTTTTGTTGTTTTGTGCATGCCCAAAAATGCGGCGACGTGACAAAAGTTGCGCACTTAAAATTCAAAGGCAAATGCAAACTACATAAATTTTGCGCACTTCATGACGGGCGGGCTGAGCACGCCTTCCTTTCCGCCTCCAGTGGCAGGCCAACAACCCCAAAGAGAGTGAGAGGAGGAGGAGGGGGAAGGAAAGTGAAGTAAGGCATTACTTAGTTTGGATGCTGTGTTTGTTGTGCTGCTTATTTGACATTTTATTGATGATCTGAACAAGAAATGCGTTGCACGTTTCTCATTTTGACTGAAATCGAGCAAAAAAAAAAAGAAAGATAGAAAAAAAACTGAAACCACAACAAGAGCAATTCACTCTTAGCACAGTCTGTGTGCTTGCGTCTGGATATAGCATAGTAAATTTCACTCTTTCTTGTCCATGTCTGTTTTTATATTTTTTGTTGCCAACATCTGTGCAAATGTTTTGTGACAAATCGAACCGCACAACTGATGAAAGTTTGCCCCAGTCTCTGTCTCTGTCTCTCTCTGTGTTGACTTGTGGCAAGTGCCAGTAATGACTTTAGTAGCCAACTAGCTGCCTTTCATTGTTGTTAATTTGCAAACTTGCACTGTCAATGCTAATGCCAAATGGCCTTAAGATATAGTATACGAGTATATATTACTTATTCAGTCGTTGCATTTAAGTTTTTTGTGCGTGCTCAATCAGGCGACAAACCATCATCAGATGCAACTCGAGAGTGAAGTGCATTGAAACGGCAACTGCTGTTTGCTATCTGCTATCTGGGTTCTCAGCTTACTTGAGAATGACCAATGTGGCCTCAACTTTCCAGCTGACTGCTGGCTAACAACCCAACCCAATGCTTCCCAGGGCCAAGTTCTCTACTCGTTTTTCTCTTCTAGTTTTATTTTCTTCTTTTTTGTCATGAGATGCTGTCAGTTGCATTGGAGCGTGCCTTCTGGGTTTATTGCTTAGTGCTATTGCCAGGCTATGCAAATTGCATAAAATATTGCAATGCTATAAAAGCATATTGCTGTTCACTGAATCACTGCTAGTTTTGCGGTGCAATGCCGGCTAAAGTTCCAGAAGGAACCCAGTGTGCATGGAAGCCACTAAAATGCTTTTCAATGCCTTTTGAATTGAGTTTAGGTTCAGCTGTCTCGCCCACAAGAAATCCCAGTTTACTGCACACATACATATGGCCATAAGCTGTACTACAATTGCAAGGGTAAAGAGGTTTCCCTCAGTGTCAGTATTTAGTTTGCATTCCACATCAAACTCAACCGTAATCCATTTCCACACACACGCACACCTTTTTGGTCTCCAGCAAATTTCCTGCTTCATGCTAATTGCAGATTTGTCTGGATGTGGTCATAAAACTGAGAGATAATTAAGATTTTTGGAATTTCCTGTCATGATTTTCACAAGTGCTACAATTTCCTGGTACAGCATCTGCTATCCGCTGCGCATCCTCAACCTCAACATCAACCTCATCTTCATCGACAACGCGCACTTCCTACTTGTCCATATTCGGTTGTGTTTGCACACATTTCCAGTGATTAGTCATTAGTCGCTAGTCGCTTTTCACCTGAGCTTGTGGGAGCAACAGCTCCTAATGTTGTGCGTTTCATGAATTTTCACAGTGTTTTTTCGCTTGGAAAAACGTGATCTTTACCGTGGTTTCAAACTGTTATTTTTTTTTGTTTTTTGTATCGCTTAATTAAATCAACTAAGCACCTTGGCCCACTTTTCCACTCACTGGTCACCGGTTGCCATTCGTTGCTGGTCAACACATTCATCTGTCATCCAGCAGCAACAAATGTGCAAATCACCGAAAATAGCAAAAGACATGTTTTGATTTTTTCGTACACACTTTTGTGGGTCGCACACGGCACCTGGTTAGACAAGCAGCAGCATTCATAGTATTCGTATTCGTATTTGTATTCGTTTGCGTATTCGAATGTCTCAATGTTGTGCTCCCGTTTCAAGGCCCGTTGCAATTAATGAGCCAAATCCCACTTGACGTTGGCTTCACACTCGGCACAAGGCTTTGGCTTCGCTAAATGGATCCGTTGACAACTCTGCAGCAGTGTGGAGTATCTGACAGATACATTTCGTTGCGCCACCTTGTTTATGTTGTTTACGGTGCATTTGCATGGTGGGTGACTCTGCTTGGCTTGGTTAAAACACGTTCTCGATACTCTATCTAGTACTAAAGATACAAATGTATCTGCCAGCTGCAGCTTAACTTCATTTGAATGTATTCCCTCTTTGAAGCGCATTAAATATTCGTTAGACATTTGATTTTCTCCAGCATTTCCCACTTATTTATCGCTGCTGGTTTTTTATCTGCCAAGCGAGTGCGTGAATCTCTCGAGTGCCATGAACTCAATTATTTTTGCAATTATAATTTTTTTCGTATTTTATTTTTGTGATTTTACAGCTGTGCGCTGTGCGCGGGGGGTTGTGAGTGTCAATGTGCTACCTGGCTTAGTTTTTAAGCTGGGAGGCGTCTTTAAAATTGAAATCCCATTCAGTTGAATTGTGACTTTGCTGCGTCATTGAAGTGCTGCCCAACTACAACTTTTGTTTGTGTTCTCTCTCTCGCTCAATTAATGAAGCCTTCTGCCCTCAATTGAAATGTCAACACACTCGTAACGCATAGCAAAGCAAACATATAAGCTGCCGTTAGATATCTGAACAAGGCTGACATAATAACTGAGTATTCAACAGCTTTATTGCCCTGCTGCCTGCCGCTTACTATAAAGTGGGTCAATCGAGAGCATTTAGCTGTACTGTCAGCGAGAATACTGCGAGTAGTAGTATTTGTATCTTTTGTATCTTGACGGCAGCATCTGCTGCACACACAACTTATAGCCAAACTTGGATACACATTTGAACATGGCCATTTACGTGAAGTTTTGCTAGCTCAACAGCAAGTAGTTGGAGTTGGAGTCGTTGTTGTTGTTGTTGTTCTTTGCTTCTTGTGGCATAGTGAAACCGGTTTCACTTAAATGGCGCACTGTGAAGTTGCAGTAAAGTAGTAGTGAGAAGAAGTACGAAAAGTGGTTTATGTTGTTAGTCTCGCTTCCTGGCGCACTCGTCATTTGCTCTTTAGCTGCCTGCCCTCGAAAACCAGTTTTTGATCGTCTTTTGATTTGGCTTATGCCTAACTGCCCCCACTCCTCTCCTCTTTACAACCTGACTGTTGTTGGGGTTTGAGTTCACTTCGGGTTCAGTTGGGCTCGGTTCAGTTGGTTTGTTGTTTGCTTGGGTCACGCTTTAATAGAACTATGAGGCTTCCCCAGGTCCGCACAATTATTTTTATGTAAATTATACATAACATCGTCTCTTACTTAGTTTGTTTTTCTTTCACGTTTTGCGTGTCGGCGATTTCCTGCCCTCAGCTCTTTAAGCCACAAACAACAACAAATTTATCTGTTTCTGACTTGACTTTATTTATTTAAGCGTGTCTTGGCATTTTTATTTTAATTTCCAATTGCCAGCTATAAATCTCAGTCGCTATCTTTTCCCACAGCTGACTTGAGTCGAGTGAGCAGCAGCAGCAGCAACAGCAAATCAATCGCTCAACTTGGCTGCCTGCTTGGTTTGGCTTGGCTTGCTTTACTTTTGTTTATTTATGGCCCTTTGCCCTTGTCTCTGTGCTGTGTGCTGTGTTGGGCTTCGATTTCATGCTCATCGCTCTGGAGTGGAAGTCATTTAAGTGCAGACAACGTTCGTGCCACACTTGGTTGCCCCCGCTAGTGCAGAGCTTTTAATGTATGCGCCTAATTTACATTGCCACCGATTGTCGATTACGCCAACTCGACTCGAGAGCTAAAGAGAGAGACTCACCACTGACTCACTGGCTCACTGACTGCCAACTGCGCCTCAACACAACACAACTGAGTGGCAGTTGTAGCGATTGCAGCAGCAGTTGCTTTGGCTCAAACCGCTGCGGCGCGTCAAGCAAATGTTGCACGAGCTGTCGCGATTTTTAGTTGTTGTTGTTGCTAGTTGTGTGTTGCCCAGTCTCGCGTGGTCTGCACCTCAATTCGGTGTCTTGTGTCTTGTGTGTGCCAGTCTGTGCTGAACAACAGCCCCGGTCGCATTCAAAGCCGCGTTCATTCGCTTTATTATTTGCTGCTCGTTGTCGATTGTCCATAACGCGCATAATTGGATTTGCATTTAGTTATTTTTGTGATTGTTTATTTGTTATTTTGCTTTATTGATTCTCACTATTCTCTGGTGGCACAATAACAAGAAGTATTTTTGCCATGGAGAGCATTGTGCCTGTGGCCGAGTTTCAACAGATCAAGCTGCGCCCAGTGCCAAAGGTTAAACGGCGTGCTCCACAGCCGCCAGCCAGCCTCAAGTTGCATAAAAATGTGCGAGACACACCCCAAAGAGAAACATTAATTAAATTCGCAAACTAATCAAATTGAATTTCTTGTTTGTGCTTTGCAGACTTCGTCCACAACAAAGACAACCACGCTCACCACGCCGGCCAAGCTGTATGGCAAGGACTTGAGCGAGTACGATGATGTGGATGTGGAGAGCCTGTTGGCGCAACTCTCGCCCGAGGAGATAACCATACTGGCCAAAGAGGTTGATCCCGATGTAAGTATGAGACATAGCTATCAAATAAACTCTGTTGCTCATTATTTGTTACACTTTCAGGACAACTTCCTGCCGCCAGATCAGCGCTGTGGCTATGAGTGCACCAAGGAAGCCACCGGGCCGCTGAATCGCAAACAGCTCATCGAGCACATCAACAAGCAGGCCATCGAGACGCCCGATCAACCGGAGTTCGAACCCTACGTGCAGGGCAAGGTGCGTGGCAAGAAGTGGGTGCCACCGCCACGAGATGCGCGTGAAATTGAGGCAGAGGAACAGATCGCCATCGATATGGGCGAGGAGTATGAGCATGCGCTGAACGATGCCACGCAGGAGGAGATCATTGATTTGGCTGCCATTCTCGGCTTCCACTCGATGATGAACCAGGATCAATACCATGCCTCGCTACTCAACAAGGGACAGCCGGTTGGCTTGGGCTGGGATGGCATTACAAAGTCCACACAGCAAAAGCTGTTCCCCAGTGATCCGCCCAACAGCACAGACGTTGAGGAGTCGATTAAGCGTGTCAAGGACGACGACAACAAACTGATTGACCTAAACTTGAATAACATTAAGGTGAGCAGGAAATACTTTACTACTTTTTGAAGGGTATTAATGATGTATCTTTATTGTAGAATATTTCGGATGAGAAGCTCGAACAATTGTTTGCCGCACTGCCTCAGAATGAACATTTGGAAGTTCTATCGCTGACAAACGTCGGCCTGACCGATAAGACAGCTCTCCTGCTCGCCGAAGCGATCGAGAAAAGCAAAACCCTGAGAGTATTAAATGTTGAAACGAACTTTATCAGTCCGCCCGTAATTGTCAGGCTGGTGCAAGCCCTGCTCAAGTGTCACACCATCGAGGAGTTCAGGGCCTCCAATCAGGTGAGTTTACTTACTATTTAAAAGACTAAAAAAACAACTGATTACATTTTGTATTTCTTTCCTTAGCGATCTGCGGTGCTCGGCAACAAGATTGAAATGGAGATCACCAATTTGGTGGAGAAGAACTCATCGTTGCTGCGACTTGGCTTGCATCTGGAGTTCAACGATGCCCGTCACCGTGTCGCCGCCCATCTGCAGCGCAACATCGACAGAAGTAAGTTGGCCGTTGCCATTGGCAACAATGCATCTCCTTCCCGCAACATTTGCAGATTCTCAACGTTGGTTCGACTCCGTTTTGCCGCTCCGCTCGCTAGGCTCGCGATTCCCTCTAAATAACTTTCCACAAGTTTTACAAATAGCTAAACAAAATAGGTCTTCTCATATTACTCGTGTGTTGTATACCTTATTCGCGTTTAGGTGAATTGCAACAAGGTACGTTAGCTTCCCGCGCCGCCACATCGCCATTGCCATCGTCATCCCCATCTACATCAACATATACTGCATCTGCATCTACATGCACATCTCGCACATCTGAAGCCAACCACATCTCACCCACCAGGGTGAAGAGTCTGGCTGCTTTCGAGCAGTTTGTCAAGGCTCGCACTTGGACTAATGCAACAGATTCTGCTCATGTTTTGTCATCAGGGCGCATTGCGCGCAACCAACAGGTGGCATCCGCATCCGCTTCATCTGGAGCAGCAGCAGCAGCTGCCGATGGCATCGAAGTGATTGCCTCCACATCGTCGGCTGCATTGGGCCTCTTGCGCGCTGGCAATGAGAAGGAGATCTAAAGCGTTTCGTTTCGCGTTTGGTAACCGAAAATGTTGTTGCGTTAGTTCTTTATTCCCCTGTTTCATTTTCATGTGGTAACAAGGTAAAAACTATCGTATCGTTCGTGACTCCAACAATCCAGACGTCGTTCTTTGGCATCTCGTTTCGTTTAGCCTTTTTAACATCAGCATACGCTCACTCTCGTTATCGTTATCGTTCACTTTCTCGTTATCGTTCTCGTTATCACCTCTCGTTACGTTGCGTTACTCGTTATGTAATTCACCTCGACTCGTATCTAAGTTGAGCTTACTCACCTCATCAACTTCATTGTCAGCAGCGTCTTAACTTAATATATCTATATATATAATTTAATCACTTTTACTTAATTTAGTTAAACAAATTGCTAAGTCAGTCTTACATTTTAAGTCAGATGTTTTTACGAGTGCGCCGAATCATTCTTCACATCGGCTTCCCTCTCTTTATCTCTCTATCACCATAATTATGATGTGTGTACAGTTCCTTTGTCCCCCTCCAAAGCAAAGAAAAAAACAACGAAATTCCTCTGTATCTATCTGTCTAGTCGCTCCTTGTTTATAGTTCAAATTGACTTGTAATTACCATAGACAAAATGATTCGATTGATTTGCATTATTAACCAATTATTTGTTATATTTAAAATCCACAACAAAAAAAAAATTGAACAAAACTGTTTTGTCCCAACTCGACTGTAAATTAAACAACCCACCAAAACAACCAACCAACCAATCAAAACAATCGACAACAACAACAACAACACAACGATCTGCAGTTGTTCGCGTGCAAAAATTGAAACCGAATTTGCCGAAATTGATATTGCCCAGCAACGAGGAGATTGAACGTGAGCTGGGCCGATCTGGTTATGGCTCGGCCACGCCCTCGCCGTCACCATCGCCATCCCCATCGCCACAGCCACCGGCGGACTATGATGTGGAGGTCGATCCCGACAACATGGTCATACGCGGTGGCGGCGATGCCTACGATCCAGAGATCGATCCCGATAACATGGTGGTGCCGGGCAGTCGTGCCGTAACGCCCAACTACGACGACGAGGGCGTCTATCAAGCGCACACGTGAGTGAAGCCATCACAGCCACAGCCACAGCAACCACCACCACACCATCAGCACACAGCACAGGGAGCGGAGTCCGCCCAGACACCAACCACAAAAATGTACAGACAGTCAAACTCAAAAAAAAAAACCCCCGCCGCCAGCCACCTCGCCTTACCTGCTCCGTTGTAACGTTGTTGTTATTACGCTCTTACTTTTGAACCACCAACAAATTGTGTTTTTTTGTGTTTTGACCATGGTGTAAAGTAAAGCCTCGTCCCCCCACAACCAACAAATCAAACGTCTTGCAGACCAAGAACGTGTAACGTGTATATAAAAACTCAACTCAACGCAACGCAACTCGTACTCCACACAATATTTTATACAAAGAACTATTACTTATAATTCTCAACATTCATCGATACTAGCTCGTCTTTAGATGTTGTCGTCATCATATTGATTCATTTTGTATATAACTGGGACACCATGCAACCACAACACCGCCATCAGCATCAGCTGTGCTACTAACCGACCTTCTCCCCCCAAAAAAAGCCGTCGAACAGCTCCTAAAATCTTCTCTTCAACGAAGCTGTTCTACGCATTCAGTTTTTGTATCTGTACTTTTTTTGTTCTCCCTTAAGTCTATACTTTTTGTGACCCACCCAAAAAAAAAAAAAAAAAAAAAAAAACAAAGTCAGTATTCCGACTCCGATTCAGATTCAGATTAAAAAATGCGCTTTACATTATAATTTTTATTTTTCGTGTTTCGTCTATTTTCATTTGTTTTATGTGTATTCTTTCTTTCTCTCTCCCAATCTCTCTCTGTTTCTCGTTTACAGTAAGAAAAGATCTTGAGTTACGCCTGCAGTTCAGATTTTTCAATAACCTGCAAAGAAAATCAACAAGAATTCAATAGGAGCGAAATCGCAGATAAAAAACAAAAGAGAATTTAAAACTAAATCAAAGAAACAATCAAAGCAACTAAAAACTAAACAAACATTTTTAAAGAGTTTTGTAATTTTAAAAAAGAAGAAAACAATCAAAAGATAATTAAAGTTGAAAAGTGTAAAAAAAATATATATAAAATCGAACAAAAAGCAAAAAAACACAATAAGAAACAGCAGCTGCAAATGCTCGCGACAAAAAAAAAATATATATATATATGTTAGAGAGACCAAGAAGTAAATAATATAAACTATATACACATACATATACACATATACTACATATTTATAATGCGCAGAACGAACCATATATATGTAAATATATCTACGATATGAAAGAGGAAGGCAATGAAAGAAAATACTATATAGAGAAGAGAAGTCACATACATATATTTTGAAACTGATTTACGACAAAAGTCTCACAGCAAACAAAACAAAATAAAAAGCAAACTCTTTAGGCGTAATGTGTATAATTTTGTCTAATTAATTAACACACAGGTATCTATGAACAATACGCTACGATATATAATTCAGTTATAAATATATACAATATAAATATATTCTAATCATGTTTGCAAGCGTCGCCGAAGATTCGCCTAACCCAACAAGCATTTTCGAATTGGCCAATATAGCATATATAGCCCCGATATACTCGTATATATAATAGCGACGCGCTTTTGCAGTATAGAGACAATGCGAATGCGAATTAAAATCCTTTTAACTCCAAAGACTGTTAGCGTACTGATCTTTTTTGTACTACCCAAAAAAAAAATGAAGAAAACAACTGCAACCTAAATGTATTCTCATCAGATCAGTCATGCATTTGCATCCTTATCTTTTAGTTTTGAACAAATTTATCATTGTTTTGCATGTGATTTTTTGAGTATTATTATTATTATTAAGTTCTTTGTGGCATGCAATCTACACAAATCGCACAACCTTAACCCTCTTCCATCTGCTTTTTGTTATTCTACTCACACGTTGCTATCGAATATGAACAGAGCTCTAATGAACTTCTCTTCGTATAGGAATTAAACTGCGATGTACATTTTTAAGTGAAACTAAAAATCGAAAAATAAACAACAAGAAATCAACAAATAACTGCAATAAACAAATAAAGAAATTAAATGTAAAATCAATATAAACAAATAGCAATATCAACAATATGTTTATGCTTTTTTATAATTCAAAACAAAAACAAAAAATCAATAAAAACAATAACAACAGCAACAGAAAAAGCAGTGCCAAGCAACAACAACCAAACTACATGAAAGTGTAGCCTACTTTTCAGCGTCAAAAACCATATATTGAACAGTTGGTACCAAAAAACTATTTCTCAGCTCGATTTGTTGTTCGTGCCACAGCTTTGCCAACCGCCGCCAAAAACTTTAACAAAATTCCCAACTAATTGCAAACTAAACTTCCTCCCCCGAAAATTTTCCCAACTCTGCCCGAAACTAATGCGAAAAAAAATATGAAAACTACTAAAACTTAAGACTCTTTATGCTCGAAACTTTCCTGACTTGAGAGCAGACTTTTTTGCTGACTACTAAAAACAAAAAAAGAAACTATAGAAGTGTCTTTGCCACAAAGTTGAATGTTTTTACCTACTTGATTGATTGATTGATTGATTGATTGAATATTTGACATATTGTTGTAAACTTTGTATTTTGTATAACCCGAAAATAATATTAATCGATCCCTTTGTGCAACAACTTGACTAATCACATATTTGTATTTGTTTCTCTTCTCTTCCCCCAAATCCCAATGTTTCTCTCTTTGTTTCTCTTCTTTCTCTATGTCTTACAGTACGTGTGAAACGCCTGAATCAGCGTAAATAAAAAGACACAATCAAGCAACAACAAGAGCAACAACAACAACAATAAGAACAACATCAAGAATTTGTGTGTCTCTGTGTGTGTGTTTGTTTCTATTGTCCAACTTTCTACTAATTACCAACAAACCAGCAACACCACCACCAACAACAACAACATCAAGAACAACACCAATTGAAGAAACAACAACTGCAACAAGATTCTACAACAAAACCAGCTATGTGATTTCCCCCCTCCTCTTGTAAAACAACAACAATTGCAACAACAACACCGAAAACAAGAACAACAACAACATTGAACCCAGACCCAGACTACACCCACCAAAAAAAACAACCAACCAACTAGCCAACCAGCCGCAAACTAACACCGAAGAATGATGTTAACATGCAGTACGTAAAGTATCTGATATCTGTTAGCTACATAAAGTATCTATAAGGCGTCAAATTGAATGTAGCTTATAAGTAGCTTAGCAAATATTTATAGCACAACTTAACAGGTCTCTCCTCTCATATCAATCAACTCTTCTTGTTTTTTTTTTTCTTTCGTTTTACTTTATTTTTAATATCAACTTTAATGTTGACACTTGAAATCAGCTGCAAGTGTTTATCGTGCGTCATGACTCGTTTTATAAATATATATAATATATATACGCATAAGTATTTAACCATTCTTTTTTTGATCCGCTGTTGGTGTTGCGTCTCTTAACATTTATGATTATATTTATGAATCTGTACTAAAATGCATTTTATGAATTCTTTTTACAGTTGGTCGCCAGCGTCGTATGGGACATCTGAGCAGGAATTATACCATTGGCGTTTGGCAATAGGCACCGAGACGTTCTGGAGCATCTGGGCTGACTATTACCATATACTCATCTATGTATACATCCTATACATGCTTATATGATTATTATGTAGCTTATACATACATATGTACGTCGTCATCGTCGTTGTTGTTGTTGTTGAGACGCCCTCGCACTCAGCTGGTTGCTCATCTTTTGTTCAATGTTTGTTGCGTTCGATCATTTTACTTTAATTTATTTTTACAAAAAGAAAATTCTTTTATTTTTTTTTTTTGGGCCACAATTTATGGGCTCTGTGTTTGGTTATCATATGCCTAATCATTTGTTTGTTATTCGAGTTATGCAAATGTTTGTTGTCACACACACACCAACACACACACAGATAAACACTTACAAATTAAATTCATGTTATCTCAATACGATACACAAACAATTGGCATTACAACAATAACCAAAAAAACAAAAAGAAATTGAAAACCGAAAAAGTAAAAACTCAAGCAGCTTTTATTGTGTCGAACCCTTAAACAAAATATTCTTTCCTTAAGCAAATTTGTCAATTGTTGTTCAGATTTACGCTGCAGATTTTTAATTGTTGTTTTTTATTAGATTCGGGTAAAATCAAAATTTTATTTTAGTTTTAATTAATGCTGCTGCACACTCTGCAAGTGCTTGAGCTTATATTTACACATGCATACACATACATAATACATAATACTACTTTATATATTATATATACATACAAATATATATACATATATAGCCATGGTCTCTGAAACAATTCACTGCTATTGAATTATAAAATTGCCTAAACATAATATTACAACTATGTTAAAATACGCATAAAACATAAACAAAACAAACAAAGAAACGGATACAATTTGTATATTGTAATGATATATCTTACTTTATATGATCTGATATAATGCAATGCTTTTAAAATACAATTTTTAAAAATCATCATGTAAAAAACATTAAAATTAAATAAACCAAAAAAAATTTAAAAATAATCCACACGACTATTTCTAATCAGGAAATCAAATTCCAGCGGCGACAATAGAAAATAGTTGTTAAAACCAATATTTGTGCGCGCAATTTGTGTGCAATTGATTAATGGAAAATTTGTGGCATTTTTGGTGACAGCTGTGCCAGTTGATTCGAGTCAAACAAAGATGACGATGATTTATCTGAACTGATCTGATTATGCGTATAGCCCAGAAGTGTGGCCGAAACAAACAACCGATATCCCGTTTCCACATTGACGCCGCGATAAGTGCTCGACATTCAACACCAGTCGCACAGCATCCGGCTTTATCAGTTAGTCGCCAACGGGCCAAGTTAACAGTCGCAGTTAGCGGACAAGTGAAGAAGTGTGCCACAATGTCCACACTCGAGAACGAGGTAACTTTCCGCAAGCAAGCGGAAGTGAATCAGAATCTAGAGGCGCAATTTCGCAGCTCCTCAACGGACTTTATACTGCTCACCGATCATCGCACCTCCAAGTATAAGAGTCTCGAGCAACTCGAGGCAGCCAAGCAGGAAAATGAGCCAGCTCCTTCGTGTTGTGCCAACTACCTGAGGAATACATTTCGCATGAAGACACTGAAGAAGCGATTGCCCATCATTGGCTGGCTGCCCAAGTACAACAAGGCGGATGCCTTTGGCGATATTATTGCTGGCTTCACCGTGGGTCTCACAGTGATTCCTCAAGGTTTAGCCTACTCCGGTGTCGTAGGACTGCCGGCAGAGTCGGGTCTCTATGGCTCCTTTTTGGGCTGTTTTGTGTACGTGCTGCTGGGCACTTGCAAGGATAATACGATAGGCAGCACAGCTGTCGCCTCCTTGATGACATTTCAGTTTGCTCGCGGTTCCTGGGCACGTTCGGTTTTGCTCACTTTCCTCACCGGTGTAATTGAGATACTAATGGCAATCTTTAAATTGGGCAGTTTGGTGGAGTTTGTGTCGGGTCCTGTGAGTGCAGGGTTCACCAGCGCCGTCTCCCTGATTGTGCTCACCTCGCAGATGAAATACATACTCGGTGTGAATGGCGATGGTGCATCGTTCCTGGAGAGCTGGATTAACATGATCAGCGACATCAAGAACATACGCATTTGGGACAGTTGTTTGGGTTTCGGCTGCCTAGCGCTGTTGCTGATCATACGCAGTCTGAGCAGGTTTCGCATTGGACCCAAGGAGAAATCGGAACGCAGCCAGCTGCAGCGTGTGATCAACGAGGTGATCAAGTTTCTGGGCGTCACACGGAATGCATCGGTTGTGATTGGTGCCACTTTGATAGCCATGTATCTGGAGGGTAATGGCAGCAATCCATTTGTGCTCACCGGCTACATTCCACCGGGACTACCGACGATTTCGTTGCCGAAATTCTCCATCGAGGCGCAGCCGGGCAATGCGACTGCCGGAATTCCGGCAGTGCCTGGCGAAAGCTTCTTCGAGATGGTGCACACTTTGGGCTACGGCTTGATTATTGTGCCTATTATTGCTCTACTGGAAAACGTTTCCGTCTGCAAGGCTTTCGCCAAAGATCGTCAGATCGACATTAGCCAGGAGTTGTTTGCCACAGGCGTAGCCAACATTGCTAATTCCATGGTCAGTGGATATCGCAGTAATGGCGGCTTGGCTCGCTCTGCTGTTAATAATGCCAGCGGATGTCGCACTAATATGTCCAATTTATATATTGGCATGATTGTGGTGATGTCAATCAGCTACCTCACCGAATACTTTTACTTTATACCGAAAGCTGTGTTGGCTTCCATCATCATTTCCGCTGTTGTTTTCCAAATGCAATATCAATGTGTTATGCCCATGTGGCGCAGCAAACGTGAGTTTCGATTGCTTCACCAACTTTATCCTTACATAAATTATTAATTTCTTTATTTAGGCTCCGATCTTGTGCCTGGCGTGTTTGCTTTCATCACCTGCCTGGTGCTTCCTTTGGAAATTGGCATCACTGTCGCCATCGGCGCTAATCAACTCTACATACTTTATCATTCAGCAAGACCCAAAGTTACTCTTGAGCAGCTGGAAACGGAGCAGGGCATTAAGTTCGTAAAGATTACACCCGATCGATGCTTAATATTTCCCTCGGTGGAGTTTGTGAGGAACATGGTGCTCAAGTCTGGCAGCAAGACAACGCTTCCTGTGGTCATCGATTGCACATATATTTATGCTGCTGATTTCACCGCCGCCAAAGTCATCTCCTCCATGGTGGATGACTTCCGGCGGCGCCAGCAGAAGATTATATTCTTCAACCTCAAACCGAGTGTGGTCAGCATCTTTGAGGGACTCAAGACCAAACTGGTATTGTGCTACAACATGCATGCCCTCAACCAGGAACTGCTGCCAAATTCCACAGAGAATCTTTCGCGTTCGGTGGACTCTTTGGACATTGAGGGCGGCACAAGTGAGTGTGTGAGCATGACCAGCACTAGCACATTATCCCTGGCCAAATAATAAGTGACTTATAAAATCAAATATATCTTAAAATGTAATTTCTTAGTGGTAATAAAATATAACTTTTAAAACAGCTTAGTGTAGCATATGACGACGTTGCAGCTTAGCGCGAATTTCAGTCATGCGACGCTCTCGTGTTGCACGCTGCTTGGCTTCTTGAGCGGCACAGGCAGCGTGCTCCGCTGCCTTCTTTGTACTCTTGTAATCGGTTCGTGCCACATCCAGTTGCCGCAGCAACAACTCCACTCGCTTCTTGGCTGCCTCCACAAGCTGTTGCTTCTCAACCAACTCTTGCTGTGCACCATTCGCTGCCTGATCCGAGTTGTGCACATTTGCCTGGGCATTCCTCACAGCTTCTGCCAAGGTCTTAACTTGCACGCCCGCCTGCTTGGAAGCCTGTGCGGCAGCATTGCAGTTGCCTTGGGAACTCTGCAAGGATGCAGCCTCCTCCTGCACAACCAGCTCACCCTCACGCACCTCTGACTCCAATTGTTCAACGATTTGCTGTTTGCCTGCCAGCGCAGCCTCTGCTGCTTTAGCTGCAGCCAACGCTTTATCCGCCAGCTGAATAATAACTTGATGCGCTGCATTTTCCGCAGCTGGCAACTGTGCATCCGATGCGGCTTTTGCCTCTTGGGCAGCTTTAATGGCAATGCTTGAGGCCTTGTGCTTTGAGCTAACTACTTTAATATTACAAGTCTCTTTAGCACCTTTGCTCTCCTCCATTGAATTGCCACAGTCATCAAATACCAAATTGGATGCGTCCATTGGCTGTGTGTCCTGTGAGTTGGTCAAATTACTAAAGCTTCTCAATGAAGTAAGTATTTCCAACTTACCTTCTCCAACTTATAACCAATAGTAAGCGAAATCATTGGCACAACTAACAACATTAAGAGTACAAGCTTTCTTACACATTGTTTTTGCAGAATCATTTCGTATGCTTTCAGTTAATATTTTTCGTTCATTGCCAGCTGAACAAAATATTTGATTTAATTTTGCTCACAACAGAGCTTGGAGATTTACGTAAAATGACAAATTCCCAATGCGTTACGAGTCCTTGGCATTGATATTAATTGTAAGCATCCTCCTGATGGCCAATGTCAATCCTGTGTGTGCTCGCAGATTCCACTATCACCACAAGAGACAAAGATCTGGCCTCGATCCAAACAGTAAGCCTTCATTTTGTAGAATTGACCTAAACTCCACGAAAATGGCCTCGAAGGCTGCGGATGAGGCTAAAGCTGCCAAGGAAGCACAGCCCTGCGCCAGCGAAGAAGCCGAACAACGTGTCATGAAACAAATGGCGAATAAAGCCGAGCAGGCGGCTAAAGCTGCCGAGGTGGCCTTAAGGGGAAGAAAGTTTCTACTTGAGCAATTAGAAGTCAGTCAAAATGAAACGGTTGAAACAATTGAGGGCGTTCAAATTGCTTTAAAAAACAGTCGAGAGAGTATGGAAACAATTGCTCTTATGAACACCCAAATCAAAGAGACAATAGAGGAAATGCAGTGTTTACAAGATGAGGCCGAAGCGAATCTTGCCAATTTTAAAGAAGTTTCTGATATTATTAAAAAAGATGTGCAGGAAAAGCAAGAAGTACTATCACATGCAGAAGAGCGGTCATGTTATCTGAAGGATTGCTTTATAAAAGCCAAAGAGGATCTAGAACGCACAGAGGTCATTGCCGAGCAGGCAGAGGAAGCGGCGAGTGAGGCACAAGAAAGAATCAAAGCTGTGCATGATGCGATTGAAAAAATAAAAAGACTTAGGAGAAAAGATAGCAAATCGTTGAACAATATTTTCATAAGGCTTATTAAAAAATAGTTCTCTTTAACATCCTTAACATTTGTTAGAATAATAAAAACAATTATATATTTTGTATTAAATTTCATGTAAGAAATACACTTTTAAAGCTGTAATTCGACAATATCCTCAACAATTTACAAAGGACTACAAATTGCAATGACCCACCTCGAAATATTACAAGTGTTGGATTCTTATATGACGCCAATATACTTGATTACCTATAGATAGAGCTAATTTATATGATCCCCGAGAGCTATATCCCTTAAGGATACGTCAGGATTTGATCGAGATATTAATAATTTTCGTTTTCTGAAATTACCTGATTAGTTGCCCCTAAAAGTATGCAACAGAATCAAAGAATTTCAAAGATTTTTCGTATGAAAATTTGTTTAACATTTTTACAAGGGGGAGGCATGGCAAATGTTGCCAATCTGTCAAAATCGTTGATATCTCGGCCATTTGAAGGACTATCGGGATGTCCTTTGCACCATTGATTGATCTCATATATGAAAGCTGATTGTGAAATCAAAAGGACGAAAGTCCTTTCAGGAGCCGAGTTACAAGGACTTTTTACTATTCAGAAAATAGGCTATAACTCGGCCATATCCTTTCTGATCCTGACAAATCATATGTCAATCAGCTTGTATTAACAAGTCCTATCAACTCGCCAAAGGACATTAGAATCATCCTTTTAGTTTTCGAGATATCCTGGATTTTATGATTTTCAACAAGTTTCGTTGACCATCTAACTGAAATTTTTCAAGTGTTAGATTTCTATTTAACCCGTACAAATTTGAACGGCAACCTAAAGAACCGTTGTTTGTTAGCTCAGATAACTATATCCTTTAAGGATCCGTCAGGATATGGTCGAGATATTGATCATTTTTGTTTTGGTTCGTACATCTTTGGTTCCACCTAAAAGTATGCAATTATAACATATTTTCATTAGCTAAAATTACTATTAGTGGCATCCCCAAAAGTATGCTATACTTAATTGAAAACTTATTACTAAATATCAAAAATGCTTGTTTTACTTACCTATTCACTCAACAATGACTATTATATAAATATAATAATTAATTATTCATTGTCTAATTCTCTTTTTACATATATTTTATTTCTTTAATTATATTAAAACTGTTTGTTGATTTTATTAATTTGAAAGTCGCGCCAAGTATATCGAAATCATCCCTTAAATAGTGTGGCCAGACTAATTACGGTCAAGTTATAATTTGGTATATTTTTGAACTAAATTACTTTATTTTTATAAATACGATTTCCGGTCACACTTACCCCAAGCCGCATGAAAAAGTTGATGAAAAAATAGAAAAGAGTTCTAACGTTTGCTGAATAAAATTATTTTTAATTATTAAATACTAATAAAAAGAACAAAATGGCACGAAAGAATGCACAGGCGGAGGATCTGTCGAACGTGGAGTTCGAGACAAGCGAGGATGTTGAGGTGATACCCACTTTCAACGCCATGAACCTCAAAGAGGAGCTGCTACGCGGCATTTACGCGTACGGTAAATATTTACATGCATATTATTATTGCTCAGCATGCATATATTTACTATTAATATTAATTAATTGTTTAGGTTTCGAAAAACCGTCTGCCATTCAGCAACGTAGTATTAAGCCAATTGTTAAGGGACGCGATGTTATTGCTCAGGCCCAATCGGGAACAGGCAAAACAGCCACTTTCTCTATTTCAATACTTCAGAGTCTGGACACAACGTTGCGTGAAACACAAGTGCTGTGTTTATCGCCTACACGCGAGTTGGCTGTACAAATTCAAAAGGTTATTCTTGCGCTGGGCGATATGATGAATGTGCAGTGCCATGTGTGCATTGGAGGCACCAATCTCGGCGAGGATATACGCAAATTGGATTATGGTCAGCATATTGTTAGTGGCACACCTGGACGTGTCTTCGACATGATCAAGCGTCGCGTCCTACGCACAAGGTAAACAGGTATATATTGTTAATATACAATAATTATTAATATGCAATTTACCAATTGCAGAGCCATCAAGATGCTGGTGCTCGATGAAGCAGATGAGATGTTGAACAAGGGCTTCAAGGAACAAATATATGACGTCTATCGTTATCTGCCGCCAGCCACACAGGTTGTGCTCATTTCTGCCACACTTCCCCATGAGATTCTGGAAATGACATCCAAATTCATGACGGATCCCATTCGAATTTTGGTCAAACGGTAAGTTGAATCATCGTCATCATAAACTTTGTTAAATAACGCATTTCCATTACAGTGATGAGTTGACTCTGGAAGGCATCAAACAGTTCTTCGTTGCCGTCGAACGTGAAGAGTGGAAGTTTGATACCCTTTGCGATCTCTACGATACGCTAACCATCACCCAGGCGGTCATCTTTTGCAACACCAAGCGTAAGGTGGACTGGTTGACCGAAAAGATGCGTGAGGCCAACTTCACAGTCAGCTCCATGCACGGCGATATGCCGCAAAAGGAGCGTGACGAGATCATGAAGGAGTTCCGTGCTGGTCAGTCGCGGGTCCTCATCACAACCGATGTCTGGGCGCGCGGTATTGATGTGCAGCAAGTGTCCCTGGTCATCAACTATGATTTGCCCAACAATCGTGAATTGTACATTCATCGCATTGGTCGCTCGGGTCGTTTTGGACGCAAAGGTGTTGCAATTAACTTTGTCAAATCGGATGATATTCGTATTCTTCGCGACATTGAGCAATATTACTCTACACAAATCGACGAGATGCCCATGAATGTGGCGGATTTGATCTAAAAACAAATGTCATTTTCAACTAATCTAATTTTTACACATTGTAAAATCATAACTCAACTTTTTCTTAGCAGTAAACGACAAATGAAGTAAATAGAATACAATAGAAAGAGTATTTGTCATTCAATACACCATAATCTGTATATGTAATAAACACAAAATAACAATTAAGATTTAATACAGAAACCGGTTTTTGTTGTTTTTCAATGGTGACTCGTCGGTCGATAAGTGAAATGATACTTATCTCAACTACAATCTCAACCTTTCCATTTCGACGAGGTATGTTAGGCATTTGGGTATATTGAATTGAGTAAAAATAATTAAAAAATATTGTTCACTTACAATATACACATTAAACTAGCTAGCTACAGACTTTGGTGTAAAGCGCGCACAGAATTTAAAAGCTCTTCACTAACCTAAAACATTTCAGCTAATTACGTCGGGTTTACTTTGTGGCAAAGGTACATAAGCAGTGGTTGTGGTGGCTGTTGAGGATCTGCGCTGTGGTTTGGCATCGTCGGACTTGAGTAGCGTGCCCAGCACAATGCCCAGAAATAGAATGAGGCCAACCTGATGATTTGAAATGAATTTCTTGGCACAATCCGTTGGATTGTCAATGTTGAGAGAGTAGATCTAAAAAGAAAGGAAAAATAAAATAAAGAGTAGGTAAATCTACATCATATCTAGCATACCTGCTGCACTAAATGAGCGCCAACAACTCCAACTGCAGCATAGTAGGGCAGCGTCTGGTCACAAGCATAGCCAGCGGCTGAGAGGCCTGTCAGCATTGCAGCCGTAAAGCAAGAAAGCCACGCTTTGGTATTCTCGCCGAAGCGCAGAGCAGTCGACTTCACGCCAATCTGCAAATCATCCAGCTTATCCTGATGCGCATAGATCGTGTCATACACAATGGTCCAGCAAACGCCGGACAAATAAAGTGGCAAGCAGGCATCCAAATTCACGCTTCCCTGTGTGGCACACCAGCCCAGCAAGGCGCCCCAATTGAAGCACATGCCGAGCACCAGTTGCGGCCAATATGTAACTCGCTTCATCAGTGGATAGGTGATCACCAGACCTAGCGAACTCGCTCCCAGCAATATGGATTGCCAATTGAGTTGAACAAGTACCAGCAAACCAAGACTGAGTTGCGCCGAAAGGAACACAATGGCATCAAATTGCGTAATCTGTCCCGAGGCCAATGGACGATTGCGTGTACGCTCCACTTTGGCATCAATATCCCGATCCCACATATCATTTATGGTGCAACCTGCTCCGCGCATTATCAATGCACCAGTGGCAAACAAACCCAGCATGGTAAAGTCCGGCCAGCAGCCTGCATCAGCGCTCAAAGCAATGCTCCAGCCGCAGGGCCAGAAGAGCAAATAGGTACCAATGGGTCGATCGATGCGCATCAGTTGTGCATACGGTTTAGTGGCTGCCGCCAATTGCTGCAAGAGCGTTGAGGATTTTTCGGGCGAGTTGTTGTCAGGTTCAGCATTGGACGTGGAGAGAGTTGTCGTTGTTCTTTGGTGTTGAACCATGTGTTTCTCCAGCAACAGTAGCCGCTGCCAACGATAGTCGGTTGCCTGGGTGTGCATCCCAATTAACACACGCGCCGGCACAGCTGGCATGTGTTTTGTCGTTGTTGTTGTTGTCGTCGCTGTTGCTGCTGCAATGCAGGGCAGCTGCAGTCTGACTTTGGACTGCAGCCGCAAATGTCGTAACGCAAACATAATAAATAATACTATGTCAAGCGTCGCGCAGGTGTTTTCTTATTGGAATGAATTGCACATCGAGCTACACTCAACTAGATTTTGTTTCGGCAGAATTCCGCTTTTTTTCTGCTGGCTTGAGGCAAGAACATCGATTGCACTATCGACTTATCGATATATTTAAAATATTTAATTTAATTGCTAAAAGTCAATTATTAATAAAGAAGATTGAATTTGTATTGCAAAGTAATGAAATTATCATGACTTTCTTGTCTATTACGCCATTTTTCATTGAAAAAGGATCCATAAAAGGAATTTTCTTGACCACCAGTACTTGGCAGTGTGCCCAATACACAGATAACCCAAGTTGGTTACACTTTCATACAGATAACGCAAAATTGGCGCCTCAATTCAAACAATAAGGTGTTTCCGTCCTTTTGAAAATATATTAACGGCATATAGAATATTTTTCTCACTCTAAAAGAAAACTAGTAATATTTTAAATGTCAGTGTGAGTATTCTAAGAATATTCTTCTTCGTTGCATAAAGAAAGTACGGAAATACTGTTTACTAAAGGGAAGGAAATTTGTGAAAAATTTCCCTACTTTAAAATAAAAATTAAGTTGCCACATCTCCGGAAATATAACATCAATATAGCTGAGTGGCAACTTTTATTAACTTTACTTGGCGCGCAACATTTCAAATTAGAAATTGTTATCTTGAAATATTACAAATTCGGCTGAATTATAATATTATATGTAAATAATAAATAAAATATAAAGGTAGGCAACATAATGAAATAATTTTATAAATTAATCAACGGTAAGAATGCTCTCTAAGACCAATGAAGTGATTTAACAATTTAGTTAGCCAAGAAAGCCCATTCGCAATATGGGTAAAAGCTTTAGGTTGCCTCGCATCCAGTTAACCAACCATTTAGAACATGCGAATATCGTTAACTTTGGTATTTTGCACACGTTACCAATCTTTCGAAATCTGCACACGTCCACTAAGAATGGCCGTAACTTTTGCACACGGCGATTGACTTTTGCACACGGTTATTTATTTCAACAGCAGGCCGCACCAGTTAGAAACACAATTCAAGTAAAGCCAAGTGGGCCTTAAGCAGACATACAGCAAATTCACAAGACGTCGGTTGCTATCGCACGAGCTCCGTTCAAATATGTAACAATGCTTGTACATACTTATGTATGTGCAAGCGACAAATATAATGGATGGAAAAAAGGAATGAAAATAATTGTGAACACGTAGATCATTGACCAATAATCTTAATTACCACAATATAACTCAAGTATAGGTAACTTTAGCGAATCAATAAATTATAGAACAGAAGTTTGCACTTAAATTCTTTAATGGAATTTTTTAAGGCAAATAGGTAATATTTTGGACTTAATAAATGATCAGCATATTTTAAAATTTGCATGAGGCCGATTTATCATAAAAATATACTTGACCCAAGTTAAGTTAGAGCAAGAAATTGATTAGATCTTAACTTTATTATATTACATAGGGAAATTCTCTAAAAAAAAACATGCAACCCTTTTCAAGCACAAATAAATGATGGGTATCAAGAGATAAATTATACATTTATGATTGATTTCGCTGTGATAACCGGATACACAGAATACACAGATGCTAATTAATAAATGGGCCATCATTTACATATTATACATACACAATTTTATCTTTAGGTCCAGATTTGTTCTCTCTCTCGCTCTCTCTTCTTTTAAACACCTACTACCGTTCAATGATGTTGACATCAGTCGTTCTCTTTACGCGCTATCGTTGATATCGATACATGCACTCCGCACATTCGCTGATAACACACATTTCTCAGAGATAAGCACACGGTCCGCGCCTCACGACTCGGGCGGGATTAGTGCCAGGTTTTCTTTAAAAAACAACACACGTTCGTTTGTCCCAAACAGTAGTCGCCTTGCTCTCAGCAGTTAAGCAAGTGGTTATCATTTAATACACGTATTTAGTTCATCATTGGATAGTTCATACTCACACATTAAAATGGACTTGATGACAATGGACCACAATCATGGGGATGAAGATACTGATTCCACTACCAAGTCTTGCCCAATGATTATGGTGGTAAGTTTCGTAATTAAGCTTATAATATGCAAAGAAATTCCATTGAACTGGAATTTATATGCTGTAACTGTAACGAACCAGTCTCTCTCACACACATACACATTCTCGTTTAGTGGCGAGAGTTGAGCACAGATTTCATTTAATTGAATTTGTTTTCAAAATATTGTGATCTTTTCGCATCCATTCAGAGCACTCTTGCCACATACATACAGTACGTGTGTGTGCGTGTGTCTCTTTTTGCGCTCTCTGCGCACAGGTTTGTTCGCTCTCTTTGCGCACTTGCTAATGAATTTGATATTGAGTAAATAACAAACTCAAATAGCGGGTGCTTCATGTTAGTGCGGTGTGCAAAGTAAGCGCAGTTCAAAACTTGCATATCACATTTACCTGAATTACCCTGTGCCGTGCTCTCAAACTATTGTGTTCTCTCTCCTCTTTTCTAACAGTTTCATGGTGGCCACTGTGAGCGCATTTTATGGCGTGGCTGGGTTGCTGCAACCGTTACCGAATTTGCTCTCTCTTGCGTTGCACTTGCTGTGCTTGCTTTCCTCTACGAGCTGCTGAAATTCTTCCGTGATCAGCTGGTGCGGCGAGAGGGACGCAAGGAAACTGAACGTTTACGTTTGGCCGAGGAGATTCGTCAGAAGAACGCCCACAACAGTGGATGCTCGGAAACTCCGCTAGCCGAAATCAGGGAGAAGACATACTGGCAACGCATCTTTAACTCGGCGCACATTATTCAATCACTATTGAATCTGGTGCAACTTGTGATATCCTATTTGCTTATGTTGATCTTCATGAATTACAACTATTGGCTCTGTTTGTCTGTAATTCTGGGTCTGGGACTCGGCTACTTCTTCTTCGGTTGGATCAAAAAGGATCAGCAAGATGGCGACTGCTGCCCATAAACAGTTATAATCTTTAAAGCTTATATGACCATATAAACTTTTGAAGTAAGCATGCAAAATAATGATATGTTCTGTTTTGATTACTGTTAAGATATTGAGGGATAATAACTCGAGCATAAATCTTGTCAGCCCCTCTGCATATAACATGGTTACCGCACAGTTATTACGAGTACAAAAAGAATTGGCTTTAAATGTATTGCTAAAAAAAACAAATTTATTTTGTAAAATTTATAATTGTAGAGTTATGGCATAAATTAGTCAACTAGAATTTACTTAATGAGCATAATGTACAAATAGTTATGAGAACAAGAACCTAGTTAAATATACTCGTTATCGTATCGTATCGTATCGTATATCGTATCATATTTCGTGTTTTTAAGATCATACAATATTATAACACAACTCAATACTTTATTATTAAAAAATATATATTTAACTTTTTTTACATCCAATAAAAGTTTGCAAACACAAAAAGAAAATCTCCAGAGTTACATAAATAAAATTCGTTTGAAGAGCGCTCCCTGGAGCCGCAGGACATCGTGTCCTGGCAGTACTACACATTTAACCCAAGATCTATGTTTTCACAATACATTCGCTAAACTGGACACTGGACCTTAGAGTATCCCTTAGACTACACGTGTATATAGTATATATATATTTATATCGTAGTTAAACCCTTCACAAACACACAATTCAAGCTGGTTCGCAACCAACAATGATTGACTGACTGATTGATTGACTGATTGATCAAGCTCATAAGCCCGTTGCTCCGGCCGTCATCATGCCACCGTGATGATGATGATGATGCATGCCACCATTCTGAAAGTACATGTAATAGTTGTACGGCGACTGCTGTGCCGCACCCCCCTCGCAGTCGAGCAGCGGCTGTGCTCCGGGTGCGGCAGCCACCGGCGACGGCGTCATCGGCAGCGGCGACACCGTGTTGCCCTGGCAGCTGGCACGCAATGCCACCGCCTGATGATGCGCCAGTATATCGGTGACAGAGTGCGACGATGGCCAGTGATGAGCGGCAGCGGCGGCTGCCACACTGCGCAACTGATGTGTCTGTCCCGCCTGCGGGGGCGAGGGACTGCCGCAGGAGACGGCCTTCATGCTGTAGGCTGCGGCCGCCGTATACGGCTGATAGATGGAATTGTAGAGATGGGCGTGCGCTTGTGCCTGGGCGTGCACATGATGCGCACTCGCTGCCACCGCGGCGGCTGTGTGCTGATGATGATAGTGATGCTGGTGGGCGGAGTGTGCATGCTGTGCAGGATTGCCTCCGCCATTGCCTGGGTTACCAGGGTTGTTGCCACCGTTGCCGCCTCCACCGCCGCCTCCGCTGCCATTACTGCTCATGCCCAAAGCTGCGGCGCCTGCGCTGCCTCCGCCACTGTGATGATGTCCAATGCTGCCCAGTTTGTTGCGCAGTATCCGCGATATCGAGCTGACGCTGGGCACATTCGTCTTGTCGCAAATGCCCTCGCTGAGCAGACGATCGCGTATCTCCCACGCAAAGATGCCCGGATCCCGTTGCTTCAGCTCCCGTATGTAGTTGACCACCTTGGGTGTGGTTACCCGAGGCTTGGAGCCGCCAATGGCACCCGGCAGAATGGAGCCCGTTTCGTGGTAGCGTGCCAGTATCTTGGAGACACAGCCGTGACTCACGCGCAGCTGGCGCGAAATGTCGCAAGGGCGGATGCCCAAGCGGGCCAGCTCCACGATGCGCAGCCGCGTCGCATTGGGCAGCGGACGACCGTTCACAAAGACGCCGCCCAGCTGATTCACTTCGCCATATTGCGGACACTGCGACTCTGTAAGTAGATGGGGAAGTAAAGGGCAGTAAAGCATGAGTAAGATGATGAGAGCATAGAAAACAACAACAACAACTAGAAGTAATGAAAGTCGAGACCACTCGACTATAAGATACCCGTTTGTCATTCTTTAAAACTGAAAAATATTATACCTAAATATTCACTGTTTATTAAATAAGTAAAGTAAAATAAGTGTATTATGAGATAGTAATAACATTTGTAAGATTCATTACAAAATTTAGTTATATTACGAATACGAAAATTCTTTTCTAAACCTTAAAAATTTCTCTTGATTGAAAAGAGCTGTCAAAGTCGGAATCAATCTTATAAGGATGAGTGCACAAATTAGCATTATTTTGTATTAGAACATCAACATTATCTACATTTTTTTGTACCGTTTTCAGAGAAATTTTGTGTTTTCTATGTGGACACACCACCTGGAATGACAATTACTCGATAAAGTCCAGTCAAGAGAGATATTACAGAATATGGTTTTAATTTCTAGTTAGTGAATAATATCAGATAGCCACCGTTTCTCTAGGTATGCTAGATTGTAAGCTACAAATAATAATAAACAAATACATTTCATACATTCATCTTCTATTTATACTAAATTTTCGATATTCCTTAATCTAATATACCCCTTCCAATCTCCGATTATGGGGTATCACAACTACAAAGAGCCATGCCGAGAGGAAAGGCGAGCAAAAGCACATTTGCGTCTAATTAGCTGCGGTTGGAAATTGCCAGCGCTTCGGGAACGGATTGACGAGGTCTATGGACCTTTGGTTCGCCTGAAAATCGCTACACTTTGCTTCCGAGAACTACGGATATAGGTGTGTGTGGATGTGTGTGGGTGTGTGTACGAGAGTGTGTGAGAATCATACTACAAAGCACAGAGAAAATGCCACATAAATGCGCCGAACGTGCGGAAATGCATTTTGGATGTTGACGCAAAAAGATTACAACAAAGAGCTGTCCCTGCTAAAGTACTATATAATATTCATCTAACTGGACAATCATTGCTTGGTTGATGGCTTCAAATGATGAAGTCCTTGAATAAGTTGCTAGGCAAAAATTTCGCATCGATCAGACACAAATTTACCCAAGTTCAATTGCAAATGTGCTATAAGCAAATAGTCGAGTTATTCAATGTCAAAATTCCTTAGAGCTGAAGCTGTAAATTATCCAAACGGATGTGAAGTGCTGCAATATTATATTTCTGGGTTTTTTTATGGTTCACGCTTAAAACTAAGCTAAGCTAACTATGTTTTGTGTGATAAATATGACGCTAAGTTAATTTTAGAAAACTGTTTAGTATGGCCTTAAAATAAGATTTATTTCTGCTAATATATTGAATTACAAATATAATCAACAGATTGAATCACCTGCTGGTGCACTTCACAAAACTCTCTTTTCACTTTTGAGGCAACTCATTACAGTCACTTAAGAAAATTTGCACATCTGCGCTGATGGCCGTCGTCGACGTCGTCGTCTAATTTAGAAGCATGTTGTTAGCATCATGTTTCAAAACAACAACAGCAACAAGAACAAGAACAACATGAACATCGACAATAGTGTAAGAAACAATTGCAAGAACAATAACAACAACTTGAACTAAGAACACGTACAAGGGCCGAGGGCAAAAAGTGGCTCGAGAACAGCGCCATAAAAATCACAATAGGGCTGCCGAGTTACACGCGCCAAGTTGTTGTGTGTTGCATGTTGCATGTGGCAAGAAAAGCAGGAAGGAACCAAGTCCAGAAGAATTAAAAAGGGAAAAGCGAAAAAGCAAGTGTATCGACCTCGATTCCCTCATTCATAAAGCAAGGCAAAAGTGCACAAAAGTGTTTCCACACTCACTCAGATTTAGATGTTGCAAGCACAGCGCACAGTGCACAGTGCACAACGCGTTGCACGTTGACTCCGATTACAATTCAATTAGCAAATGCATGGGACACTTGTTGCACCATTTGCCTCGAATTTCATGTACTACTTACTACTCCATGACTTCAATGCGTTATGCATTTGCGCATTTGTCAATTGCACTTCGATCATTTTGCCCCGTACTTGAGCCCATTTGCCAGGCCAGACAATCGATGGCCAGACGGTCAGCCAAATGGGCCAAGCGTTACGTGCAGCTGCATAAATAACTTACACCCCACTTTTCTCACACTCTCTCTTCTCTCCCCCTCCCCACCAGCCAGTGAGTTAAGATTCTCCAGCTTCACCGCTTGAGTACTCGTATCTCCAAACTGAACTCGTAATTCTAATTGTTTAGAGCCTCGTAAAGGCAACTGTTAGTTATTTACGACTACCCAATATATATATAATATAGAGTGTATGAAGTCTAGTTGGATCTATAAAAGCCAGCGTCAAGTGCACTTTGCTCGTCAGTCAGCGTCAAGATGTCGATTTGCCGCACACTAGTTGCACTATTATTTGCCTGGTTAGTTCTACATAATCCGGCCACAGAGGCTAATCCTCTCCAGAAACGTGAAGCACATGCGGTAAGCATTCGAGTACAACTTCGAACAATTATTAATAATTCAAATTCTTTGCAGTCCTATGATGTGTATGATTGGTTCTCAAGTTTGTTCGAGGATGAGGATTCGGATTCATCGGAATATTGTAAGTGTTGAAATGCTTATTTTGTGCCAGCTTATAATTTATGTTTCTTTTAGTAATCTGCACCAATTGCACTGTTGTTGTGGGCCAGCAAAGCACTGCAGCTCCGACAGCTGCAGCTGAGACCACAGTAGCAACAACAGCAGCAGCTCCAACAGCTGCTGCTCCCACTGCCGCTGCCCCAACTGCTGCAGCTCCTGAAGCCACCTCGGAAGCAGCTCCACCTGCTCCGCCAGGACAGTAGAATTAACTGCGCCACACACAATTCAATAGCAAACTAAGCTTACACTAAGGGATTACGTATACGACCAGTGCCACAGCAACTGCAAAAAAGTTGCATAAGTTTAACTACATTTGAATTAGGTTTTAAGTTTTACACTACTTATTTCCGGTGTTGGTTAGAATAAAGAAATGAGCAGCCTGTCTGCCAGGTAATTGTGCCCAAGGCCTCCAAGGCTGCAGCACATGGAGTAAAACGCAATTGTTTTGACATAAGTCACAACAAATCGGCTGGCGCTCGTTGGAGACCCACACGCAGTGTGTGTCGTCTGGATTGGATTGGATTGGATAGGAATGGGAGACACTCACTCTCTGCTCTCATCCATTCAGCAAAAACGAAACTCGGTGGTTTCATTTTCGTTGCGTTTTTGCTTGCTTTGAACATTTTCGCTTGGCAACGTCAGGCATTTCTCTCAGTGACAGCAGAATGTGATACGAAGTCAGCCCAAGTTGACATTATGTTTGACATTTGTAATCTTGCGATCGTTAATTATTTTCGAATTGAGTTACACAAAAACCGGGGGGAGCCACACAGGAGAGTCACACAATTTTTCCTGCCAGGGAAAAAGATCACACATTCGACAAATGCTGCCCCGCCTCTTCCTTTTTTTTCTTTTCTTGCTCGTTGTTTGTGTGTTTTGTGTGGCAGGCATTTGTGGCATGTTCAGTGATAGCCGCAATTTGTTGCTCTACTCAACAACATTATCTTCGAGTGCTTGACTTTTGCGCTAAACGTTCATAAATTTGTCTCCACAACAAAATACAAGAACAAGAGTACTCTATATATATTTTCAGTTGTCGTCTTCCCCAAATGAATGATACTACTCCGCGTGTCTTTTTCGTTGAAGAACAATGTTTACTGCGTCATTTTAATGGCTTTTCAAATACGCATCACATCAATTTCGGGCAATTATTGAAGATTAATGGTCGACAAAGTTGACCATTTGAAAAATGCTTCTTAATTATGATACTCAACAGTTTCTTCTTCGACTCTTTCGGATGATAACAAGCGACACTCACTAACTAGCCCGAAAAATTGGGCATTCTGATTTAGATGAACTTGATCTTAACTCTGGTTATCGAAATGACATTTTTCAATTGGTAAACAAGATTAGAAATGTAATAGATCTTAATGAAGACGTTGTGAGATTCTTTCTTCCCAATTTATTGTAGATATCACATATAAACAAATAGTTTTGGAAAACATATTTCATTCTTATTTCATGTTCATTATTGAAAGGCAAAATGTATGAAAAATAATTAATAAATTTGTAATAATAATGTCATTAAAAAGAAGCTTGTATATCAAAGAAAATATATGTGGAAAATACTTTATTTTGAAGTCGACTTATTTGAAATTCCTTTACAATCGCTGAAAAATTAAATTTCGGGGGATTATTTCGTTCCGTAATCGGTTTTGTATATAAAATTATAATATTTAATATTCTACATCTGAAACCAATGGAATTTTTCACTTTAAGAACTATTTCTACAAACACTTTCTACAAAATGTAAACTAAATCATAATATTTAATATTCTACATCTGAATTCAAGAACTTTTTTGAACTAAGAACTATTTAAAAATCCTTCAACAAAATTCAAAATAATTCGTCTCTTTAAAAATATTCTTCTTAGCTCATTTCTAATAACGAATCCGCTGTCATTCTTTTGCTAATCAGTCATCTTGTCACGCCCTGGACTTTCAATCATGCTCTTTTTGAGTGTCGACTCCAGATTTATGATCAATAGTCATAATCGTACACATATCCGGCCCCTTGTCAGAGTCAGAGACGACTTCGTCCCATGCAAATTAGTCACGTATTTTCGCAATTAGCGCAACAATTAAATTACTGCAGCTTTCCTGCTTTCTGGATTATGGATTTGGATGAGTCAAGAGGGAATAAACATTAACATCGAGGGGGGCACGTCCCTCAAAATAATACGATAACGATATTTTGATATAATATCGAAGGTCGAAGTTAGCATTAGACTGTTAAATATGTGATGATCTTGTTAAAAGACAAGAAAAACATAAAACAATCGCAAAGTAAATGCTTATTTAAAGATTCTATTGCAATGGGCGTGCGGAAAGTAAACACTACTTAAAAGATACAGAGGGAGAGAGAGGGATTGAGATTGGAATGGTTGCCTCTCTGATCGTGCCACAATGCAACGTTCTTGAGTTTGCGCCGTCGGCGTTCGATTTTAGTAGTTTTCTGTCCGTCCGTCCGTCCGTCTGTCTGTCTGTTTGGTCTTATTAAAGGTGCAAACATGCCACCGCCGTTGAGGATTCAAATTCAAGCGTCGCGTCGGTAGCGATCACAGAGCGAGCTGCACTATTGACCGGGGGACAAATCTCCCGCTACCGTTCCCGCTCCCGCTCCCGCTGCCGCTTCTTAACCAAGACCGCTTCAGGTGCAATGCAGTTGAAGTGTTTGTTGCCCCGATGCGATGCAAAGCGACGCGTCGACGCGACGTTGGGTTTATTTTGCGTGTTTGTTTGCATTTGGGAACCTTCGAATCTAGAGAGTCCACTTTTCATGTGTACGACTTGTGTGTATTATTGTTGATTTAATTTTAGGTTACGCACAAAATGGGCTTGGGCTTCGACTTCGACATCAGCTTCGACTCTTAAATGCACACTCTAGACCATGTTTACAGTGATGTCTATGTCGTCGACGATGTTAATAATAATCGTAGCCCAGTTAAACGACGTCAACGACGACGACGGTTACTTTGTCTCTAATGAGTATCTGTATCCTGGCATTTCCACTAGTCACTCAGCTAATCAATGCAAACATTGAATTGAACTGCACTGAACTGAACTGCAGTTGAGCTGCGCAGCTTCTGTTAATGAAAAGCAAACACGCTACAGAATGTGAAGAGCTCGAGCAAACAGCTTAAAAAATCATAAAGTCGATTTTATTTCAGGGACAGAACAACAACCAGATGAAGTTGTTGTGCCCTTTTACTGCCAATATTTGCACATGGATTTTCGTATTTGGAATCCCGCATTCAAAATAATCTTGTTATCCTTCTGCGGGTCCTGCTTCTGTAGAACGGAAGTCAGCTAGCGGTAGCTGTGTTGTGTGTGTTCGGTACAAATGGCTTACAAATGGTTCTGTTTGCATTGAAATTCAACACTTTTTCAAGACTGGACACGCTCGACTGACGTTTGATGCCTGGCTCAAAGAAAGAAAGAGAGAGAGAGAGAGCGAGCGAAAGAGCGAAACCCAGGCCATAAAAAGCTCAATTAAAATTGTCTATAAAGCGAAATTATAATTCATAAATTCTGGGAAATTGCCGAATACAATGGCCGAGCATTGTTTCCACTTCGACTTCGACTTCGACGCACGATAAACAAATTACAGAACAGTAGCTGATCTGCCAAGTAGTTTCAGTAGTTGGAGTTAAATGCTTTTTATGGTATCTTTCTCTCCAGCTCGCTTTCTTGGAATTATGCAAAAAAAGCGAAAAAAAAATTAATGAGAATAAAGCACAAAACTTTCGCTTTGACAAAAACCGCTTCGAAGATTCCCTTTTGGCAATTAATGCTGGAACAGCACAAAAACAAAAACTGCATGCCGCATTTAAGTGTCGTGTGTGTGTGTGAATTATATAAATGATTTTAAAAATCGTTAAAAGTTCACCCAAAACACTCACTGATGCATGCAAATCCAATTACAGGAGCAATTAACAAACGTTAACTAACTAGAACTAATTAAAAATAATAATATTTTGCTAAACAAAATGGACGCGGACGACTGCAAATAAATATAAACATATCAAATTGACAGCCGCGACAATCTGTTTAAATGACTATTTCATATCAATTCAAAGATTTCGTATCAAAAAATAAATATATGTATGGGAATATATATATGAACAAAATTTTTAATTGAGCGTGATAGACTTGAAAATACGCTGCACAGATTTTTGGAAGCAGAGAAAAAGGAAGATTTTAAAATTATAAAAGAAGAATGGTGATAGTCGAAAAATAGAATAATAAGTAGAATTCTGTACAAAATTTAGAAAACTTTCAGTTTTAGCTGCATAAAAACTGAATACATAAAATGTTTTTTTAGTAGAAGAATGATGACAGCCGAAAGATAGAATAATAAGAACAAATCTGTAAAAAAATTTCAAAATCTTTCAGCTTTAGCTGTATAAAAACTGAAAACATAAAATGTTTATTTATTTAATAAAGATCGCTTGAAATTCTTTAAATTTCAATAGATGTTACAAACATCTTTACTCCTTAACTCAATATATTTAATTTTTTACAGGGTATACAATTATGCTGCATCCAATTTATTTCCTAGTTTGTCTGCTGATAAGCAGCGTTTGTTTTGATGTTTGCTTGGGGAATTCATTGAACTATCTGTTCGCCTGTCAGTCTTGCGCGATTTTTCCTCAAGTTTTTCCTCAGCAAAAGTATTTTGAAAAATATATACACAGTCGACGATGAGTATTAGAAATTTTTGCTAAGAGATTTGAAATGTCAAAAGGCAATAAACCAATTTCATGCATAATTGAATTGAACAAATTCAAAAAGACAAACTGCACATTTGGCAGCTGATAAGCAACAATTTTGTTATACATTGTATTATTTATGTGTTGGATTGTGGCATGAACCATACGTATGTATTTAATCAGCAGCTCGCAATTCAGCGACCCCGCTAGAAAGAATGCAAAAAAATGCTTAATAGAATAAAAAGGCAAATAACATAATTCAATGATGTCAATTAACACGTTTCCACTTCAAACGAAGCGTTCGATAAAAATTGCCATTGTAATGTTTTATCAAAATGTAACGAATTGCATTTAATTAGCTCGACTTTCAATTAAATTAAATGCATTTTACACAAATTAAATAAAATATTTCATAAAATGTCCGACTGGTTGTTTGCAGTCTGTCTCGCTCTCTTCTTGGGTAGAGAATGTTGTCAGAAATTGAATATAAATTTGGCATGAAATGGCGTCTTCTTTTTTAAATATTGAGGACATTATCTGTATTATTATGTATTTTATAGTCGCGCCCCAAAGCATATAATGCCCGCAAAAAACTGTAGAAACCGCAAAGAAAGCATGGCAAATTAAATTTCCCTTCTTTTTTTTTTTGTTTTTGGTTGCATTTGCTGAAAAACTACAAGTTGCAATATGGCCGTGGCGATGCCATAAATCTTTGGCTCTTGGCAACCGATGTCCCATCTGCCCCTTACTGCGGCAAGCCTGCAATTTGATTGACAGAGTGTATGCCACCGCCAAAAAGACAGAAGGAGACAACTTTTGATACTCTATAAATGTGAAAATGTGGGGAATATAACCTTAACCCAAACTGATATTTAACAACTTGCTAAATTTATATATTTGTGATAATATTCAGTTTTTATCCAGTTAACAGCCAATAAAATGTAACAGTGCTTGTTAACAGCGCATGTTAACATGCTGTTAAGACTATTAACATGTTGCTAAAACCATTAACAAGCTGTTACTGTTTAGGGTATTGCATAGTCGCGCATACCTTTTAATTATCTTATATTATTTTACAAAGTGGAATGGTGATTTGCCTCTGCAATGCAGCAAAAATTAATTTAACAAGTCAGTTGAAATCTGTTGAGGCTTTTCGCACTGAACATTGCGTATACGCAGGGTTAGCCCCCCTTTTTATGTATTCAAAATACCTAAGATGCAATATTTATAATGTAAATATATATAGTATGTATATGTAAATCCTTTCACTTTGTTTGTTGATGATTAAAGCACACGTTTTATTTGATTTCATTGTGTGTCTACAATATGTATACTAAAGATGATTATACTAAGTGCTCTGTTAGAGCTTGTCGACAATTTCGCATTCGGAGCGTTGCACAATTTGCCGCACAATCGCATTTATTTATCAGCGCAAAAATTTCACAGCGAAGCCAAGCCAAGCCAAGAAAGAAGGAAGCGTCTGCCACGCAGACTGTCCCTTTGAACTGTGGCAATGTTATTTCCATTTAATCAGCAAACAGTTCAATTTCCATCGTTATCAAGCACACAGCACACAAAAAGAAAAAGACAGAGCACCAGCAAAAAGAAAAAGAATGCAAATCATCAAGTGTTTACTTAACAACGACCAATCTGCAATTTCTTTTTGATTTGCCTTTTTTATGCGATACGCTACGCAAGAATTAAATGGGAGTTTTAATTGAACAATGAAGGTTGAGTAATAAATAATAAATTTGTATAAAAAATTGCGAGAAAGAGATTGATCTGTCAAACCTTTTTGGGCAACATTAATAAATGAATAATAATATATAAAGAAAGAAAGTAAATTTTGCAACGCAAGCTGAAAATTTTAACTTTTAATTAATCTTGAAAATTGTCAGACTTTTGATAAGGCACAAACAACCATTGCTGGTAAATTAATTGGCATCATATAGACGTCTGTGAATGTGCTATATAACTCTAGATTGGAAGTTGCAAGTGCCTTCTTTCTATTATAAATTAAGCTCATTACTTTGTAGTGATCCCGCCATGGAGAGAGAGAGAGCAGCTGAGAAGAAGAACGCACCCTGCAACTCGTGGATATCAAAAGTACATAAAACTAAATAGATTCCTTCACCGTCAACAACTTTGTCTGTCAACAGAAATGAATGGGTCCATAAATCACGAGCACCAAACGCCGCCCTAGAACAAAATATGACAGCAGAGCTGTCTTCTGGCAGCTCAACTTAGTCAGCTCAAGACTCTACCGGATTCTCGTTCCCGTTGCCGGCGCATGTAAAAGGGGGCGCGCCCAAAGACATGCTGCGGTGACTTCAATTACGCGTACCAAGAATGTGGACAATGCCTACCCAAAATACACACTATATCTACTTCAAACTATATATATTGTGCACTATCCGACCAATCATTGCCAATGTACTAGAACCACATTCGAATCGAATGGCATTCGAGCTATGCGAGCGACAAAGCAACGCCCGCCGCTGACAGGCATAAATTTTGTATAGGTTTTTGTCATCTGTTTGCTTCTCTCTCTCTAGAGGAGCTGAAGTTCCGGTTGTAGGTCGGAGTTCGTAGTTCGGAGTTCGTAGTTCGCATTGGAGTTCAAAGATCACCCCTTGGGGAATAGAGCCAAGAGCCATCAAGGGGTTAGATCGCAACTTAGGGCAGTTCAAAGTGCTCCACAGATGTTTTGTGGTTGCCAGCAGACTGATGATCACGCATTAATTACCCAAAGGGAAACACGTGCCCACACCACAGTCACAGCCTTGATGCAGAGGCAGATGCTGTTGCAGTTGCAGTGATTAGAAAATCATTAAATTTATGTTAATGAGCAGAGTACTGTTCCTCTGCTCATGTTGCACTTGCACTTGTCACATGTCAGCGCAGCAAATCCTTTGGGGCAACAGCACAATGTGTGTGTCTCCAAGTGGGCGGCCATCAAAATGAAATGAAATTTACGCACCAGCTAACAGGCGAATGATTTAATTAAAATAAACTAAGGACGCCACATAATCAAGTCAGTGAAGCGTTGGCCAAAACTTGCACGCAATCAGCAAGCCAGAAATATCGACGCTTTTATGACACCCAGTCGAAGTTGCCGCCAGTCGGAGTCGGAGTCGCTGTCCAAGTGCAATCTTTGCTCCTGAATTCAATATATATACACATGTGTGTGTGTATACTCATCCATTAAGGCGTGCACACATTGACGCGACGTGTTTTTTTTTTCTTCTTCAAGTGTTTGCCTGCATTTGTGACCGTCTTCGGCATCCACTTCCTACCCTTTCCCCTCGTTTCTTTCTCTCTGCATCTTCCGCACTGGCGACGTTGTCGTCTGCGCCTGTTTGTTGCCTTTTGTTTTACTGCCCATTTCTGTGATTTTAGCATCTCGCTCTCTGCTCTCTGCTCTGTGCTTTTTTGTTTTTTTTGTTTTTTCCATGTTTAGCCACCGAAGTAGATGGCTACCGGTAGCCGTTAGTCACGCATTTCTGCATCTTCATAGCCAAAGCGAGTGGCTGCCACCACAGCTTCTACCACAGCTTTGTCTGCAACTGCGTCTGGAGCTGCTTGGCAAACAGAGCTGCGTACAAACAATATGTCAAAACATCGAAAGCAAGTCATTAATGGACCGATCTGTGGGTTTCCTAGCTTTGCATACTAGAAGAGAGCAGAGGCGATGTGTTAAGGAGATTTGTGAGATAGCGAAGAGATGGAATAACAATATTCATATTGTCGAAATCGTCTTATAATCATAAAATTACAAAAGTCTGTGAATTAACTTGAAAATTAGAAAGAGAAGAAATAGTATAACAACACTTAATCATTTAAATAAAAAAGGGAAGTTATTTTTGGAAATAATTGACTTGATCTGTGAATTGACTTAGAAATTTAAAAGAGAAAGCATAGAATAATAGTACTCGAATTGTAGGAACTTAAAATTAAACATTTAAATAAAAAAAAGAAGCTATTTTTAGAAGTAGTTGGCAAAATCTGTTAATTAACTTAGAAATTAGAAAGAGAAGAGGATAGAATAACAATACTCGATTCCTAGAAATTTAATATTAATCATTTAAATAAAAAAAGGTAAGTTATTTTTAGAAAAAGTTGACTTGATCTGTGAATTAACTTAGAATCAAAAAAATAAATAAACAAATGAATAGAATAACTTCTACTCGAATTATCGAATGGTTCTATTTTGGTCTTCGAAACTGCTTGAAATCATATAAAAATCAATAAATAAGAATGGTCTGCAGACCATTATGGAGAAAGATTATAGTTAGTTAGTTAGTTGTATAGTTAAACATAAAATATCTTATTGAGATTACTCCTAAATTTCGCTCCTTTTTATTTTTGTGAATTTTGATTAAACTTCTTTTACTTGATAAGTATCTAAGCCATACCAAAGTTACTAAATTTCAAAATACCTTAAGTGTTTATTTTAATGAATGAATAAAGCAGTTATAATTATAAATTTGATATTTGCTTGGTCAGTTATGAATATAAATTTGACATTTCACGTATGTATCTATAATCAAAACTGTTTTATAATATTTATTGGATATTTTACTGCAAATTGGCATTGCTTGCTAACAATGAGTGTCCACATCTAACTAAAAATAAAACGACGAAGTTTGAAAGTAAGTTTCGATGCTTATCAAATTTATCACAACTTTTAATGTTATTGATTGAATTCAAAATGGAGTGCTCATCAATCTTTACATGGAAGCAGAGACCACATATTATTGGCATGATGGCATCAGGTTCTTACATAATATCAATAGCACGCACTCGGTTATCCACCAATGAATTGCAACGCATGCCAAAAATGTTAAAAAGGTATTTATTTTGAAGATTGCGCATGTGGTTAATTGTGGATCGATATGTCAACAAAATCCGACAACCCAAAAACAAATCTCACCATTTTTTTGGCCAATAATGTTGGACGGTTGTGTTGGTGATTTTTACCACTCTTTTTTGTTTTTGGGGGGGAATGACGAGGAAGGGGCCAAAGCAAATGGACAAACAGAGACATGGGCACTTGGCGGCAAAAGTGAAGATCGTACGACAAACATCGGCACAGACCACAAACATTACAACGATCATTAGTTAAATTAGAGGCAATGGCACAGACATCTTCAACTTTAGCATCGACATCGGCTTCGGACTTCGGGTATCTGGGCAGCAACTGGGCATCGACTGGGCATCTCCATGCAAAGCAAACAATTGCCAGTGCTACCGGGAGGCTGTCGATCATGCGCAGAAGGCAGCAAGCGGCGTCATCATCTTTGAAACGAAAATCAAAAGCAAACACAAGTGCCTCGCGTACCGAAAAGTGCTGTCTTCGACTTGTTCGACACTCCAATGGTAGTGTTGTTTGCATGGGGACAGATTGCGACAGCAAGTGTAAGGTGTACACTACACTCTAGCCGAGCCGACTGGGTTACCAGGATGTGCAGCCACTTTATTTCGGACTTTCGTCTGAACTTCAATTTCCCCCCACTATGTGAACATGTGTGTGTGTGTTGGTAAAGCACTTGAAATGCGTTTTGCCGGCGGCACTTTTACAACATTTTGAACACATATTAAAATATGTTAAATAAATAATATGATATACATAAGATGATAATTTACCTGGGTCCATTTCGAGGCTGAAGAACTCCACAATTGTGGCGGATTTGCTGAAGCTTGACTTTGTAAATAAGTTGGTCGGCAATCCAAAATTGGAATACTTTCTCTGTTACACTTGTTCCGCTGCCGCTTTTTGCGATTATTATTTAATTGTAATCGGAGTGCGGTCGACGAGAGGGGTGATGGGGGAGTGAGAGATGCTTCAGTTAGCCGCTAAGTACTTATTCGCACTTGGCTGTATTGTTAGTTTCAATTAAGGCATGAAATTTGTACAAATTGACGGCATTTGGTGCCGGCGCGACGCCAGTTGGGTTGCCTGATTGGATTTCGTGGGATTGTGGAGGGTTTTTTTTGTTATGTTTCTTTCTTATTGTTGTTACTCTTGTTGATGGTGTTTGTTGTTGTTGCTGTAGTTATGGATACGCGATACTGGGCTTCGTTGTTGTTGAACCAAAACTGAAATCTGATTAGCACATTTTGGCAGACGATCGGTAATCTTTTTGTTCAAAAATTATCACGCACTTTTCACACCTGATTTTTCTGTGTGTGTGGTATTTTCTTAGGGCCACACAACCACTGACCGATGGCCGATTAATCGTAATCGATTTTTGAAACACATTCACACACACACGCTCACACGCTTGTCACTTGCAATTATCCGTTGCTTTCTTAATGCTACTGATGATGATCCGTGATCCGTTTTGAGAGCAGCGCACGTTTCACTGACACAGCACAGCTCCAACTTGTTGTTGTTCGTCACCCGTGTCTGCTGCGACTAACGGTTGCGCTCGTATTCATCAATCCGCAGCCACACGCGAAAAGCACCAACAGTCAAAGCGAACGGAACGAGACACAGCAACAGCAAAAGCAACAGCAACATCAACAGCGACGACTGCGACGCAGCATCCAAAAGATCTCTCGCTCGCTCTCTCCATCATTCACTCACTCTCTCTTTCTCTATCGCACTTTTTGCTTGGCTGCATTGTGTACGTGTGTGCATGTTTCCTCTTTTCACTCACATTCACGCTGCACACACACTCACCGAGGGCGGCGATCGTTTTGTATTTGTTGGTTTTAATGGCGTTGTGTTGTGCATTGGTGTGCGTGTTTCTTAGTTGGCTGGCAAAATAACAAAAATGAAGAATGTCTTCAATCGAGCAGGAGCGCATTCGGTTGGGCATGCGCCCAAGAAGTCAAGTGATTGCTGCTTTATATGTGAAGTTTATTTCGAGTGACAATTTGTAAGATTAAATTTTAATTAATTATAATTCATATCGCTTTAATTTAGTTAAAAATGATTGTCTTGAATGTAAGACCGAATCAATAACAAAAACCCGTGATGCGCTCCTGTGCTCTAACAACGAAAAGTTTACATATGTATGAGTTTGTGTGTGTATCTCGTAGTTTTGGGTTCGTATCTCAGCTGCGCACGAGTAGTCTGCGCTTGTGACTCTGACTAACCATACGCAACCGGGCGGAGTTAATTTTTGAATGCTTGAATGGCCAATCTGAAGCAAGTAAGCGTATCCGTAGCGTTCCGCAGTATGCCCGAGCGATGTCATGACTTTTTAGCATCACACACTCACACACATATACTGACTGATTCTGACTGTGACTGGGGGCGGGGCCGAAGCAGACCGCCTAGTTTGTCAATGCTGAGATAGTGTGCGCATCTATTTTTGCTTCATTAACAAAATCGTATCATTAGAGCGATCGTTGTTCGCTAATAAAGCGGCACAGGGCCAATTCCCTATTCTCCCCATACTCCCAGTCAGAGGGCATGGTTCTTCACCTTGTCTCCGTTGTGGCTGCCGATGCCGATGCTTGCTACTGGTGGCGTTGGTGAGCGATGCCGCATTTCGATTCTCGCCGAGCCGTTGCGATTCGCATGGTTAGAGTTAATTATAAGAAATGTTGTTGTCTTCATATGATTGTCACTAATATTTAATTTCGTCATTTAATGCTTGCTGCCAATTTTTCTTGTCGTTCGCTCATTAGAAAAGCTCTCGTCTCACGTCGCTCTATTACATTCACACACACACACACACATACACTTACATATTTGCAAGTCAATCAGTGGCTGCTCGTGTGTGTGAGCGCGCAGCCAGCTTGCGATTGTGTGCCCATCACTCACACATACACACAAACGCACGCACACACTCTCATCAGCGAGTTGGACACACCTCCTTGAGCTCGCTATGTATCGCCTACCTGCGCATACCTTTTGTTTGTTGCGAATTCAACTCGTTACTCTCTCTCGCACGCGTTCTGACGATCGCCATTGTGAACGTTTCTTTTGTGAATGTCTACGCAGTATTTAATTCTGTATTTATGTTTCAAAAGGTTGGAATATAAATAAATAAAATTTTATTTATTTGAAACTTGCATAATTATTGAAACTGTATTTAAGCTTTAAAGGGTTGGGATTTAAATAATTAAAATTTTATTTATTTGAAACTTGCATACTTAATGAAACTTTGTATTGACTTATGCTTAATTCTATATTTGAAATATTGAAAATGTTTATGTTAAGTTTATTTTATTCTATAAATCAACATTGGTAGTTAACGTTATGCAATTTAATTATGTAAATTATTATTATTATTTTATTGCAATTGGAGTGACTAAGGTCTTCGACGCTAGAATTTTTTTAAAAACTAGTTTTAGGAATAAGTAATTTTTCTGTAATTTCACATTTTTTATTTGGTTATTCCCAAAGATTATGATAATGGCAATTGCATTAATTGAATATGATTGCACATTAAACACCAACCTTTTGAATAATCATATTATATTACATTTTCAAAGAGACAAAAACGCTAACAAAAAATCAAGGATGTGTTTTTAGCAATATCTAAGAATACATTTATTTAAAAATGTTTTTCAAAGTAATTAACATTTTCTTAGCTATAGAAACCAGCCTTGAAAACATTGATTTAAAAATATTTATATTATTATTTTGTATAATATTTATTCAGTAAAGTGTATGTTGCGATATTTGATGACTTATATAAACACATGCACGTATATAACGCTAATAATTGAGCATATGCGAAAAGTCAAAGCCCCACATTTTGAAACTGTGGTGGATGCGAACCCAGATGGAGAGTTGGAGAGCAAATTATCTGCGTTTAACAAATTGGGTGACATGCTTTGAAGTTTTGCCGCGAGCAGCGACAAATGACAAGCATAACAAATGAATATTATGTGTTTTTCTTGTGCTGCTCAATCTCTGTCTTATTTTAGTGTTATTCAACATCCAACAAAAATAACATCGGCGACAAAATATGCACGACACTTAACAAAACAAAAGGCGCATCCGTGACAGAGACGCGAGTGGGATCGGGAAGATCGGGAATGGGAACGGAGGAACGAGAGAGGCTTCAAATGTCGTAAAGTGGGCAAAATGTGCTATAAAGTTGACACATTCGGCACAGAATCGAACCCAAGCTACACATATGACATAACACCAAAAAAGGGTGTTAACACTGGACGGACGGAAGCGTCGAATTGTCTACGCCAAGCAGCCACTTAAGGTATAGTAAAGATCTCTAAGTGGTTACCGATGATGATGTTATGCAATGCACTTGAGTATTGGATGTCCTTGCTCCCTCGCGCTGGACATAAAACGGCTCAGCGCAATTGCAGTTGACGATGAATTATTGGAGTAAACTCGAGGCGGCTCACTTGAGAGGCAACGCACCGCAACTGTCACCTGATCCGAGAGGTTCGCACCCGTGCAACGTTGCTAACAAGCCAATGTGAAATGACCTGGAATAGTCGCAATATTGCGCGGTAGGTTGTTAGGACTCGATTTGGACACATGTTTCTACTTCGCTCGGTTTTCAGTTTCACAGGCTAAAAACATCTTCATCGCTTGTCGGAGTAGCGGGAAATGGGAAGCGCATCTTTCACGCCGATTCGATTCTCTCTGTTACCCATTCCCATTCCCATTCCCAATTCCATTTTCTCATTTCTATTCCCATTGTCTGGGGGCGTTATGGTTTATAAATTTCAAATATGCATTTCAGTATTTTTAAGAGTACTTTTCTCGGCATCACTGCGGATCTGTAGCGGCTTTTGTTTGTTTACCATAACACAAGCCCCAAATTCAATCATGGATGAATCCAATATAAAATATAATGTTGTTGAATGTTGTGATGGATGCACTTCAATGAAATTATATTAAAAACATGTTACTACAATATGATCTGCGATGCATATTTAATTGCTATTCAGTCTGCGTGATAAATTTCTTCTGGAATATTGGTTGCGAGATGCTCCTTGTTTCTTTATCATTAATGAAAAAGAATTTCATTTATTGACACACTATTTTATGTCAATGGAAAACTAATCAACTCGACTCTTAATTAAGTTTTTGTTTGTAAAATGAAATTAGATTTTTAAATAAGAAATACATTTCTACCATACTCCCTTCTCTTAAAAAAATAAATTGCGAGGACACAACTTTCAGAATCTTACCACCATAAAATTGAACTACATTTTACAAGTGAAGAAAAAAGTTAAAATTCTTAAAAATTGATATATTTTATCCACTTTCTTTATACTTTAGGTTCCATTTGCAGATTCACTTAAAGTACTTGGTAGTTTCATACAGAGTCTGTACTACTTTGCAAAATATTATTAATTACATTTTGGGGCTGGCAAAAAAAAAACAAAGTTAGATATGAATATCGATACAGGAGATCCATATTTTTTGTTTAAAGATTTGGAAACAGACAGGCTAACTGTTTTATTGCATCGTCCTACCTTATTTTAGCTACCGGGTATAATCACTTAAACCTCCATTAATAATGTGCGCGCGTATTTGATGTTTTGTCGTAAATTATATTGATGGTGTTAATTAAAAACCTTCTTGGGCAGTTTACTTAGCTTAGCTCACAAGACTAAAGAGTCGGAAGCCAAAATGTGTCAGTGTCAGGGATTATTTTTTGGATTTTCAAAATTTGGATTGGGATTGGGGATGTGACGGACGCCCTCTAACCTGTGCCAGTGTGGCACGGCTTTGTGGTTTCAAACAATAATTAAAAGCAAATAAATCAACAGATTTGTTCATCGACTAATTGAAGCTCAAATAAATCAAAATTTAACTAAAAGCGTCGTTCAAGACCACCCAGAAATGCGGTAAAAATACAAAAAAATAAAGAAACGAAAAAAAAGTTGAGTTGTAATCGAAGTGTTAATAGGCCAAACGGGTTTCGGGTGTTGAACGATTTGTGTGTTGTGTGTTGCGTGATGTTGGACGTGCCTAGATCGATCGATACACGAATTTCGTTTGAAGGTTTTTAACTACTGTGCCCAGTTGTGTGCCCACCACCTCCGCCTTCGCCTCCCACAAAGAAAGAGCAATCTGACAAGAGACGAAACGTTGACGTTGTTCACTCAACGGCCGTTCATCTGAGAGTTGTCGAGATTTGCCGCAAACTGCTGCGATGGAGATGGAGACAAGGAGACGGTGACGGAAACGCAGACGGAGACGAAGACGAAGACGGAGACAGAAGCAACAACAGCGGCAGCAACGGCGGCGGCGGCAGCAGCGAGTTCGCTTCACGGCGGTTGCACTTGAATGCTTCAACGACATTCTGATTTGTGGTTGCGGCTGCTACTGCGACTGATGCGACAGACGGTTGCAGAGCATTGGCAACGGCAACGGCCTGGGTCTGGGTCTTTGGGCCTGGGCCTGGGCCCTAGGCATGGACCTGGACCTGAGCGCACGCCGTTTGCCCGGCAATATTTCACGTGAAACCAGAAAAAACAAGTAAGAAAGTTACAGTCGAGTGTGCTCGACTGTGAGATACCCGCTACCCATTTTTAATAAGGGCAAAATATTGCGGTGTCATTTTGAAAATATACCGAAAATACTTTAAAAAAATACTAAAAATATACCAAATGATATGTTTGGTATATCAATATAGTACCGCATTCAAAATATACCATAGACGGCTCAATATACCAGATTGTCAGCCAAAGTAACTAAGACCGTTATAAGTAGGCGTTTTTGCCCATACAAAAGTATTTCTATTATAACTTCGACAATTTTTATCTGATCGCAACCAAATTTTCAGGAATCATAACTACTATAGTTATTATTATATATACCAAAATTTGCAACTCTAGCTTTAAAATTACGCTTGTTATTCGATTTTTTTGATTTGCGGGGGCGGAAGTGGGCGTGGCAAAAATTTGAAACAAACTTGATCTGCGTGCAAACATAACAAATGCTGTCGAAAAAAAATTATAGCTCTATCTCTCGTAGTCTCTGAGATCTAGGTGTTCATACGGACAGACGGACGGACACACAGACACACAGACGGACAGACGGACATGGCTAGATCGTCTCGGCTGTTGACGCTGATCATGAATATATATACTTTATAGGGTCGGAGATGCCTCCTTTTACCTGTTACATACATTTCCTGTCGGCACAAAGTTATAATACCCTTCTACCCTATGGGTAGCGGGTATAAAAAGCACGAAAATAAAAATTAAAAAATATATCTGTGCCGTTGTAAAAACAAACAAAAGGTGAAAGTTTCACCGTATTGCCATGGGCTCTATCTTCTGCTATTAGACTATTAGGATCGGGATCGAGATCGGTATCGGGGTCGCAATGGCGCTCTGCAACTATGCAGCTATCTCACTCGTGCACCCTTCATCAAAAGCGCGCCACAGTTAATTTCAATATGGCGTCGTTGCCGTTTCCGCATGGCGATGTTCAGATGCTGCTGCTGATGCTGCTGCTGTTGATGCTGCCGTTGATAGACGCGCTTTAAATGCATAAAATTGCTGACTATAAATAACATTTAATGAAACACATTTTTCGATTCTTGATTCTACACGCTACTTCTTCCCGCCCTTTTTGAAATACACTAGTCTTGGTTATTGTAATTTTTTGATGAAGTTTGTTGTGATTGAAAGTTCGTTTCATTATTCTCATCTTAAAATGAGAATCTCTTTATTATTTATATTAAAAAAAAGTTAAATACACATAAAATCGATCTATTGTCAATAAGAAAGATTGCAGATAATAAAAAAAATAAAATATGTACAAACAAAAGCAAATCTCAAAATTAGAAATCAGCATCAAGTTGTCATTGAAAAGTTTCGTTACTTTTAAAAGCGCGATTAGATCTTAGAAAGTTATTAAAACTTTATTTCTTGAAGAATTCTCTTACTTCTTTATATCTTACCTTAACTTTTCAAGAGTATTTCATTATCAGCATGACTACAATGTTCTTTCTCTCTCTCGTTCTTATTGTTTTTGGCAGCGTACAAGAATTGGGAGGCGAAAACATTTAGTTTCGCATCTTCTATGCATTTGGAGTTATTATGGCAATCCCACTGCGCTCACTCGTGTGGAACAACGAATTCCCGGCGCAGTTCTGTTCAGGCCGTAGTTGGTTGGCCTAATATACAGTAGCGGACCCATAATTGGAATAGCTTCTAGCACATTTTTCACAGTCTATGAAAATATAATAAGTTTGCGACAAGTGCACATAATTTCTATTGCACGCTGTGTGCATTTAATTAATTAAGCAAAAATGGAAATAATTCTCGAATCTAGATTATGATTATTTCTCGTTTTTTTTTTTGGTTTTTTTGCGAAAGCGATCAAGCAATTCAGGGAATCTGTAGATGAGTACAATGTACTCCATTCCACACTCGGTTTTTGGATTTTAGTTGTGGGTTCGAGCAAAGTACTTAAACCACCTACACAACAGCCAACATCCTCCTCCGTTTCAGAAATATGTTAAACGTAAACTTGTGTTCATTTTATGCGCTTCGCGTGCACATCCAAAAATGTAAATGGTCCGTAACGGCAAATGAAATAGCAAAATTGTTGTTCTTCGTCTTATTGCTCTCCCTCTTCAAATGGCTATATTAAGTGTGAGTGTTGCGTCTTCTTTGCAATTTTATTTCATTTCTTGCATTTGTTTTTGTTTTGTTATTTCAAATGCTTTAATTTTATTTAAGTGTTTATGGAGAAATAACTAATGAAAACGCCTTAAATTGCACATTTCGCTGCACTTCTCTGCTCCGCTGTCTTTTTGTGCTCCTCTTTTATTTTTTCTTATAGTTATTAATAAACACACACACATATACACACTTATGGATGTATTGCGTGTGTGTGTTAAAGCGCAGCATGATTCGCTCGATTTAAAATACATTTCCATGGCAAAGGCAACGCGCCGAGTTGCCGCCCTTTGATTTATAAAACGCGTTCGCTTCTCTCTCTTCTCATCCAATCCTCACCAATCTCGACACCAAAACATCCAAAACGGAACGACGCCAAAAATTCGTTTTGCTGCCGCTGTTTTGTTTATTTAATGTCAATGCAATTTATTTATTTTCCCTCGGGCCAAAGACAAAAAATATTCGCCAAATTTACATTGACAAATAAGCGACCATATGTTATGCACGATCTGATCCTTTGATTTGCCGCACGACTTGCAGAGTGCAGTTGAGTAAAAGACAGCGTTGTGTAATCTTATAACTTTACAGCCAAGTTCTTATATTTCCACGATTGAAATGCTCATTTTGCGAATGTTCAGTTACACTTTTAACTTTAACTTAAGTTATGCTAACAAGCAACAGGAAACATTCTAGGACACACTAGGTTTTTTTGCGGGTTCTCAGCTCTGCAAGGAATGCATATATTATATTAGTTAGGTATAATATTCAATAATAATCATTGATTTTCACTCACACTATCAAAACATAGAAATATAAGGGATACTACGCTGCAAATTGGGGCCGGGGGCTGCTTTTGTTTTTGCTTAGCTTATAAAGGGATACGACTATAACGTTGCTGTTGCCTTACTCCTTCTTGGGCACACTGAGTTCCCAGAAGAGCTTGCCCATGCCACCAATGCCGACGAGAGCCAGCGCCATGGTGATGCGGTACAGCACATTGTCGACAGCGGATCCCTTCAAGAAGACGGGCTTGCCATCTTTCTTCTGGAAATGCTCCTGCACCTTGCGGATCTCAAAGTAACCCTTCTCGATCTGATCCTTGCTGGTGGCGGTGGCACGACGGGTGGTAGCAGTGCTGAAGCTGCGGACAACGGCCTGCGATAACAAAAAGCAAATGTGCGGTTAGTTTTGGGGACTCCAGCAACTTACGTAATTGAATGCATCATTATTATGCTTCCTGGAAAAGTAACATGGATAAATTATCCATGCTACTTCCCCTAATGCATAAATGTCTGTTAATGGCACTTACTCTGGACAAGTTCATCATTTTGCTAAATAAATATTTTATTTTTAGTCGCTGAAATGCAAGAGTTCACAGGCTGAATCGAAAAATTCACGGGCCCCAGGTTATGACAGCTGTTTGACGTCTATGGAGAACGGCGTTGCCACCTTGTTACAAATATACCACACTAAAAACTTTGCGAACGACAAAAAATTATTTAGAATTGAGAAAAGCAAGCTTTTTTTAATTAAATATTCTTATTTCATTAAATTCAGTAATAAAAAAGAATTTATATTCTTTGGCAAAAAATCGATATCAAATACATCGATAGTGTCAACCCTCCGAAATTTGCTATTCACACAAAGGCGTTGGCGGTATTCACAGTAAACATTTATTGTTATTTTATATTTGCCGCAGCTGGCTGTCAACCAACTGATGTATTTACATTTATTTATTAGATTAAGGAGTCAAGAAATAGTTAAGCTGCATAATGGGCTTTCTAACAGTATTGAAAAAGATGCGTCAAAAGGAAAAAGAGATGCGTATACTCTTACTGTAAGTTTGTTTGGTTGTCAATTGTCAAATGTGATTCATGCTCTTGTTTTTTTTAGTGGCCTGGACAATGCAGGCAAAACAACGATTCTAAAGCGCTTTAACGGCGAACCCATAGACACAATCTCGCCCACTCTGGGCTTTAACATTAAGACACTGGAACACAATGGTTACACACTCAATATGTGGGACGTGGGCGGCCAGAAATCATTGCGATCCTATTGGCGCAACTACTTTGAGTGCACAGATGGTTTAGTTTGGGTTGTGGACAGTGCAGATCGAATGCGTCTAGAGAGTTGTAAACAGGAACTGCAAGTACTATTGCAGGAGGAGCGCTTGGCCGGGGCTACATTGTTAGTATTGTGCAATAAACAGGATTTGCCCGGCGCCTTAAATTCCACAGAAATCAAAGAGGTAATCTTAAACTATAGGAGAAATTTTAAACATTTATTAACTTCTTATGGCTTACAGATATTGTGTTTAGATGACATCACAACGCATCATTGGCTGGTCGCTGGAGTAAGCGCTGTCACAGGCGAAAAGCTGCTGAGTTCCATGGATTGGCTAATCGATGATATTGCCAAGCGAATATTTACCCTAGATTAGATTTGCGTACTTCCCCAGCATACACATTCTATACATCTGCAGAAGCAAAGCCTAGCACATTAACAGGATTAACTTAAAGTTTACTTTTCAAGCAAATACATTTTGTATAACTTAGCATCCTTTTCGTTTGCGAACTGTGGCTTAAAGTTAACTTTGTGGACAGCAGTGAAGCCTTCATCTAGGCTGGGCGTTTGATACTTTTTCTTCATCATGTTAAAGACCATGTCGTTGATGGACGAGTGTCCAGTGTCCTGTAGCTCTCGGAAAACAATATTATGCTTCGCCTGCGTCGGCGTCACATTCATTACGAAGCAACGGCAAGGGATTTTGGTTTCTTGCGCTAGCGCTACAAATTTCTTACGCGATGCCGCATCCACATTGGTATTGTCCACCACACAAGACTTTCCTGATTTTAGGGCGCGCTGGCAGGCTGTTAGACAGGCTTGGGTGCTGCCCAAAGTGTCGGCATTGGCAATCACATAACCTTTAGTAGCCAGCACGTCGGCACAAAAGTGGCTTTTTCCCGAACCCGGCAATCCAACCACAATAATCATTTCGCTTTTTTTCGTGTCAAATTCCACATCACTTGGCTCAAACTGAGGAATGTCCACATCGACGGTGCTGGGTTCAAAATCAGGCTTATTCCATTCTTCTATGCGCCTGTTGAGAAAATGAACCTCGGGCGTGTAGAAAGATAGGCCAATGTTGGCAGCAAACAGGCGATCAGCCAGTGAATGATCCTTTCGTTGCTTCGTAACGCCTTTGCCGGTTTCCGGCCGACCAGCAGCATCGCCTACGAAGAAACAACGCTCTTCCTTCACAGCAACATTGTCGTTCAGTTCCTGTTTTAAGTGCTCCCACATACCAGGCAACGGTTTGCGATAATACCCATTGCCTATGGCTACGAAGACCTGAATAGGCACATTCAACTTTTTAACTATATTCTTGACTTTCACTTTGAACTCATCCAGATTAACGGTACCGCGTGCAATGCCCGCTTGATTTGTAAAGAAGCAAATTTTGAAGCCATCCTTATGCAGTCGCTGCAGTTTCTCGGGCACTTCAGGGTAGATGATTTTCCAGTCGTCCGTGTTCTTGGGGAATACTTTGCCGGACTTAGTAGTGATAATGGTGCCGTCCATGTCGTAGCCGGCAATTTTGTTTGATGCCCTTAAGCCGGCGCTACTAAAGATTACCAATTTACCATTGGCCACTGAATCCCAGTGCTCTTGATCACTGGCAATTGGAAGGCTGCTCTCCATGTCCACGTCTGTGCTATTCTCTTGTTCTTCGTTTGGGGCTGGTTTGAAGTGCACTTCATATGGATGTCGGCCGTAAACAATTTCTATAAGATCACCATGCTTCAGTTCACGTTCCGTGTCTTGCATAGCCATGACACCGTTGATACCGCATGGGTTGATACCTAACACTTTAAGCTGTATACTTCCGTGTTGCAGATTAACTTGCAGCTGTAGTTGTCGCTTCGAGCAGCGGGAATCTCTGATGCCGGTTTCCTTGCTGCGTCCAATAATATTCTCACCGTTCGTCAATTGTATGGCACTGTGCTCGGCCTCCACGGGCCTCAATGTGCAGATCCGCGATATAGCCTCTTTACTAGATTTGGCCGCTGAGCGATTGAGGTACTTTGCCAAGGACATACTCAATAAATATTTAAATAATCAATAAACAACAAAGAAGAAACAACTGATTCAAAACTGATGAATGTGCAGCGTGACCGCAAGTTATATTTTTAAATATACTACATTACAAAAATATACCAATTGCGCAATTCGCATTTGGACCTATCGAGATGGCTGTTTGCTTATCGGTTTTGTAACAACACTTTTGTTTTCATGACTACTATTGGAAAAAAATGCAGTTCATTTTCAAAATCAATCGTGTAGCACTATTCCATTTAATAACAATTAAGCATGAAATGCATAATAACCGTTACAATAATTCGAAATGTATTCTCTTGATTCTTATTGGACAAATGAAGTTATCGCAATCAAAGCTTATCGAATTTGAAAATATGAAACTAATGGCAGTTATGGTTTTAAATATCATTTTATTCTTCAACTCGGCAGGCTGTAAACGTAGTTTATTCATTCTAAAAACTTTTTGCTACTAGAACACTATAAATTTTCTTCTGCTGAAAATTTATACTACAAAATGCAGAGGACTTTGATTTCCAAATTCTGTGTAAGCACTGCAATCAATGGATTTATTCTCGTTAATAATTCGATTCCTTTTTTGTAGCCACTACTGTGCGACATTAGTCGATGCGGCAGCATAGCTTCTCCAATGCTTGTTGCGTCCCGTTCGTTTCAGGCGTCTCCACATCTAAAGCAACAGATGGCACCTGGAAAATTGACTCCTAAGATGGCCAAGTTGCAAAAGAAATTCCAGACGGACAATGGTACCCCAGTGTTCCTAAAAGGAGGTATCGCGGATGGCGTCCTCTACAGATTTACACTATTCCTTTGTGTACTGGGTACCATTGGCGATGTATGGCTTTGGCTTGGCTATATAATTGCCTAGAGAATTCATTATGGTTGAATGATATTTAATACAAGTTTACGAAGTTAAACGTGTTTTTTTTTTTTTTTTTTAACATATCATTTATGCAGCATTTCATTCATCATACACACAATAAATACGACATTAGCATGATATTGTCTTTGGGATACATTTATTTCAAAAAACTTGAAAAAATACATTTTATATTTTTGGGAGCAAAGTCAAAAGGGTATCATTGGGGTTTTATGCTCTCTTCGTCCATTTTATCTATGACCTGTTTTAGGCAGTCCTTTGTCGATGTCTTTTCCAGGTCGCAAACACGAGTCAGATCCATAGTGGCAATCTGCTCGATCATCTCCTTAATTTTCTCCTGCTTAATGATGGATTTCACAGATTGACGGATGCCAGTCCGTTGCCCAGCATTCGGTTTATGCTGTTCGGCCGAATCGTTTTCGATATGTCGCCCCTTGGCTCTGAAGTGCTGTTCGATAATCTTTCGTAATTTTAGTTTGGTTGCGGCACGGGATTTGTGAGTTGTTTGCTTGAGAGCAAGATTGCGCAATTCCTGGAAATTTATTTCCTTAGCCACTTCTATTGGATCTGCGTTAACTTCCAAAGAAAATTCTTCCACAGTGGCAACTATGCCATCATCATCGTCAATCTCCAACTCCTGCTGTGGTTCAACACTGGATACTTGCTCAGAAGGTTCAATTGAATTTACTGCGGTGTCCAGCTTAGATTCCTCTTGCATTACTGGCTCTAAGGGTATTTCTTCTACTGCCTCTACTATTTTCACTTTAGATTTGTCCTTCTTCTGCTTAGGTTTCGTATTATCTTTTATATTTTTATCTTTTGACTTCTTCTTTTCATTCACAGCCTTAAAACGTTTTTTAAGAATTCCAATGCAAGGTTTTGTCTTGATGCGCACCGGAAACAGCGAATTGTACTGAATCCCAATGCTATTAAAGCAATCCACAAATTCCATGGTGTCAAAATCATCCTGCAACGCTGTCCACAATTCCGTGTTATGCTTATTCTTCGCCTCTACCAACAGGTGGCTGTATCTCGCCATCTCTGCTTGAGTATAGTTCATTGTCTCATCCTTGCTGTAGATCCAATCACTATGGATTTCCATGAAACGCGATACGCCGCTTTGGGCAGCCAAATTTGCAATGTGCACCGAAACATTTGGATTGCTGGCCTCCAAACGATGCAGTCGCGACAGCGCTGCACCACCCGGATAATTTGTGCCCGAAACGACAAGAAGGAAGATGGTAATAAGCACATTAAGCAGCAAATGGGAAGCAGCGATTAGAGCCACAAAACTATGCCATGCAGACTTGGCGCTGTTAATCCACCTGACAAAAATAAGACACGGTTAGATATATGAAATCACTCCAGAGCTATTGACTTACATGCGGTGGCAAGCGCAGGCTGATGCTATGTTGAGAACCGGAAACACGTAGATTATAAAGCGCAGCTCCTTGTGGGGCAGTAAAGAGTAGAGTAGCACAAATCCCAGTGCCGACAACGCAAGCGGTCGTATGCGTGGTTCCAAATAAATGCCAATGGGCACAAAAGCCAAAGAAACGCCCATAGCCCGTGGCAAAGCGGAGTAAAAGTACCAAAGCAGCGGTGAGGTGCCCCAGTTGGAGCTCTTATTGAGTATAGTGTTGTACCATAACACCTCGCCCTCGGGCCAAAGCAGGCGGCGCCAAAAGAATGAATCTACCAAGACCGTAGCTGTCAAAATGCCGACGCCAGCGGGCACAGCAATCTTCAGTAAGCTGTAAAGGGAAATTATTTTAATGAGTGATCAATCATGGCTTGGGATCGTTGTTTAACACACCCATCAATGGATAACTTCTGTTGCACCAGATCGAAGGCAAGAAGCAGGCCCAAAAACAGTGCCAATTCTGAGCGAAAAACAATGATCGCGATGCCCGAGCAAATGATGAAAGGTTTGTATTGGCCACGCATCCAACATGCCAAAGCATAGAGCACTGCAAGCAGAGTGCATATTAATAAATGGATATTATGCATAAAATCAACGAAAGCTTACCTAGTGGCAATGCAAAGATGTTGGGCAGAGGGCGTGTCATGTAAAAAATGAAATGGAATTGCGTTATGGTGATAGCCGTGAACCATAAACGCACCTCAATGCCATAGATCTTGGTCACCGCTTGACGCAAATTATGCCAGGCAATTGAAATAGCGCCAGCCAAAACAAGACGAACTATAAATTAAAATATATTTACATTAGAAGTTCTCAGCAGTTTGATTTTCAGTGTTATTTTACCTACATATTGTGCCCAGAATTTATTTATGCTCAATGTCTCAAAGAGGAGTACAAACGGAGCCGACAACATGGAGACAATTAGTGGTCCAATGAAAGTGCGTGGCACAACACCGGGATACTCATGATGATCGTAGGCCGTAAAATTGTTGCGCAGATATAAGATATCATGCATGGCCTGCAGGTTGAAACTCTCCTCGACCTTGGTGAACGGCGTATATACGAGATGAGCCGCCGCCGTCAGGAAGATGAGTGCATCCATTTTAGCAAACAAATCAATCGTATTTGTGGCTTATTACATAATGGTCAGCATATTTGTGTCACCAAATGCTACGGTTTTTGGCCAATTCACATATATATCTGCATATATCTATGCATATATTCCACAGGTGACGTATTTTCTATCACCCAATATTAACCCGGCCGGCTTTTACTCGATTTATTCTTTTATTTTACTTTTATTTATTGCTTGCACATTGCCCAGACTTTAACGCTAGTTTTGGCGTAGCGTGTGTGAGCAGTTTTACTTTGGAATACAATTTACAATTCCAAAATAAAATCGAAAGTTGTTTTAAAAATAGAACGATTTTTCCACGTTGAGCAAAACACGAACAACAAAAAACACAACAGAAAACATTAACAGCTGTTCGTGAGTCACGAAGCTTATCGATAATAGGTCCAGTCACTGCGTTGCTGTTAACTGCTGTAGTGTGACCGCTCTTAAGCGCGTAGTTTAAATACCACTTTTTGTTATTTCAATTTGCGGTCACTTTGCGCTGTTTTTTTCCTGTTAGGCAAATTTGAAAGTTCAAGTCATTCTCCTGCTCTCCGTCTGTCTCTATATTTCACTGTCGGAAATTAGAAATTCTAAACTTTTTGTGAAAAATGGGTTTATTTAGGGGGTTAGTGGATAACAATGAATACCTTTTGGACGAGGCGGATGCCTATGTGCGTTACAAGCGCTTACAACTTCAGCTGGAATTGCTGCAAGTGCAGGAAGACTACATTAAAGAGGAACAGCGTAATTTGAAAAAGGAATATTTGCACGCTCAAGAAGAGGTGAAACGTGCCAAAGCTGTGCCCCTGGTGATTGGACAATTCCTAGAGGCTGTTGATCAGAACACAGGTATCGTTGCCTCCACCACAGGCTCCAATTATTATGTGCGCGTCTTGTCCACAATTGATCGGGAGCAATTGAAGCCATCAGCTTCGGTGGCCTTGCATAAGCAGAGCAACTGCTTGGTGGACTTGGTGCCACCAGAGGCAGATAGCACAATTGCTATGCTGACTGCCGAAGAGAAGCCAGATGTAAGTTATGCGGACATCGGAGGACTCGATATGCAAAAGCAGGAAATTCGAGAGGCTGTGGAATTACCTTTAACGCATGCTCATTTGTACAAGCAGATTGGTAAGTTTGAACTTACTCCTAAGTAATAAAGAATTAGTTTTATTGGTAGAAATTTAATAATTATTTATATCATTAGGCATTGATCCACCACGTGGCGTGCTGCTCTACGGACCACCAGGTTGTGGCAAGACAATGTTGGCCAAGGCAGTGGCTAATCAAACCACCGCCGCCTTTATACGCGTTGTGGGCTCAGAGTTTGTACAGAAATATTTGGGCGAGGGACCGCGAATGGTGCGTGATCTCTTCCGTCTGGCCAAACAAAATGCACCGTCAGTCATCTTCATTGATGAAATTGATGCCATCGCTACCAAGCGTTTTGATGCTCAAACTGGTGCTGATCGTGAGGTGCAACGCATTCTGTTGGAGCTGCTGAATCAAATGGATGGCTTCGATGAAACCACCAATATTAAGGTCATCATGGCTACCAATCGTGCTGACACTTTGGATCCCGCTTTATTGCGTCCTGGTCGCTTAGATCGCAAGATTGAATTTCCATTACCGGATCGACGTCAGAAGCGTTTAGTGTTCAGCACTATTACTGCGAAAATGAATCTAGCTGAGGATGTGGATCTCGAAGAGTTTATAGCGCGACCAGACAAAATTTCCAATGCTGACATCAACGCCATTTGTCAGGAGGCGGGCATGCATGCTGTGCGCGAGAATCGTTACATAGCGCATTCCAAGGACTTCGAGAAAGGGTACAAGACTAGCGTGCGCAAGGACGATGTACAGCACGAATTCTACAACTAAATATGTGTGACGTTATCAGTAATTAATAATTAAAAGCTTGTATTTTTATTAGCAATTATGAATAATATTCGAAATGCAACGTCAGTTAATGTAACGTATTTTATTTGCCATTCACATCTTACGTAAACACGTGAGGCTGACAGCTGCTCAAGCCAGCTGTTGCTCTAGACCGCCTAGCCGGTGTTTACAATTCACAAGTTGGGAGATTGTTTGTTGTTTTAAAATACTTTATTAGATTTTTGTGTTTTTTTCAAAAATGACTTCTATAGAGGCGTATGTATTGCGCATTAGACCGGCGGTCGATGATTTCGTCAAGCAACCAAGCAAAACAACACTGGCAAAAGTCAAACAGGAAGTAACAGGATTTGATTTTTCACAAGCGCACATATTTCAAGCACAAGTTGTTGTGCCGCTTGTGATAAAGCTGGATGAGCTCAAAGGGTAAGTTTGCATTCGCTGCACAAATGTACTTCAACTATAACTTTATTCATTTATTTGCAGTGAAAGCCAGGAGCTGCGCACTAGCTTGCTTGACGTAGTGCGTCATATCGTTTCTCAGCTCTATCTAGCAGATGAACGCGGCCTTCGCTCTATACTCATGGCTGCTTTGTTGCAGCTGCGGGATCCTGGCGGCGCCAAAATGCTGCCTAATCTCTCGGAGGAAATTAAATTGGCAGCTGTGCTCTGCATGTCGGAAGCACTGCGACGTTCTCCAGGCGATGTACTTGAGATGTTTTACACCAAAGACAAGATGTTGGTAATTGGCCAAGTGCTGCTCACGCTAGTGGCTCTTATACAACAGGAAAAGTATCGCAAGTTGGTCATTGCATCGCTTGATTGCCTTATGGTCCTGTTTGGTGTGCAAGAAGGTGTCCTGGAGGCGGATTATGTGCTACGCCATCAAATTGCCAATACCATCTTTATCTATCTGCCCAAAGTTGTAACAGTGCTCTTTGTGACTGCAAAGGGCGATGACAAAATGGGCCAAACCATCAAATCAGTAAGTGAGTCATTGCCATAAACTTTATTTATTAATATAACTATATTTCCAGATGGCTGTAAAGGCTTTGGGTCGCATAATATGCATTATGTTTGAGGAAACGGATAAAATTGGGGGTGGACGTTATGATCTGAATGCATTTCGATTGCTGTTTGATAATGCCAGTAAGGAGCAGTCGAGTGATTTAAATTTGTTCGCAAGCAAACGCAGCACACAAGAGCAGAACGATGAGCGACTGAGGCAGCTCCAAGCGAACCCACGTTCCGCAGACTGGATGACAGCCTCCATGAAACACATGACGCCCATTTTCGCCGAGACTAGTATACTGAGAGCACATGATAGCATCGAAGTGCGCAAAGCATACGCTGAAATGTGTTGTCTACTGCTTCAGAATTGTGGCAGCAATCTGCAGCAGAACTTCCTCCACCTTCTAGAGAGCACTTTGGCCTTGTCTGAGGATGAGGACCAACAAATTGCACAACTGTGTCAAACGACACTGCGTCAGCTGCAGGACCAACAACGTTATTCAAGCATCTTTGACGAAAATGCCGAATTGCTGCTTGATACGCATCTGCACAGACTACCACGCATTCTACATCGTTGCGATGACAACGAACAGTTTGCCGAGCTGCTATTCCTTAAAGGTTGTTTGCACAATCTCAGCGCCGACAAATTACAGCTGCTGATGCTGGTGCCCAAGAACTTGGCGCTGTTTGTCATGTGCCTACTGTCCGCCCTGGATCAGCGTCTATCACGTGAGCTGCTCAACGAAGAGTATTCGTTGCGCAAAGTCGTTGAGGGCAGCACCAGAGAGTTGGCTGCACAACTCACTCAACTGCCTTGGCGCCAGTTCAAATATCTTAGCTCGAAGCGTTGCGTGGATGCCCTTTACGACATTGGAGCGCTTCTGGGCAGCGAACCTGCTTTGCATCATTTAATCTTTGACTTTTGCCAAGACTTGATCATACAACACAGTCCCTCTATGAATGAGGCTATATTATTGATCACGCTTATGGTAACGCCACAGCAACGAACTGAGCGTAGCAGTCGCTTAAAGTTGGCCCAACTTTTCGTAGAGCAGCTGCTCGCAGATGAGCACTGGCAGCTGGCGTTGCAACCAGACGCATCTTGGCGTCTCAAACCCGATAAGGTAGGAACTATGTTTACCGACATGTTCTGTAACTAATATTCTTTATTTTTGCAGCCCACATCTTGGTGGCAGGATCATACACCTGGTATGTACTCGGCTGCTTTGGAGGTGCGCACTCAGGATTGTGATTCGGACGATGAGAGCGAACCGCTCAGCAGCCGCGTCAGCATTTCAGATGCTCAATTTAATGTGCTGCATACCTGCATTGTGCTAGATGCCTTGGGTCATTGCGCCAGCTTTATTGGTGACACCTTCGATCGTCACATTTTTCGCAGCTTGCATAGAGTGCTTTTAAAGTTGGCCAGCAGCAATACAATTGTGCATCAAGCTGCCACATTTGCCTTTGTGTCCATCCAGCGTGCATTGAAGTATGCTCAACCATCGCATTTCATTGAGTGCTCCACGGACTACATCACATTCCATCTTAATACTCTACTGAAGAAGGCAAGTTAAAGTTGTTAGCTGTCTATTCTTAGTAGTTATTTTTGTATTGTACTTTTATAGTCGCCAGAGAGCAACGCCGCCGTGGATATTCTCAGCGTAGTGCTGCAGTATAGCACGCGTGGCAATGTGCCACACTTGGATAGCATATTCCAGACAATCTGTGAAGAGTGCGCCAAGTCGCATCAATCCGATAACATTTACTCATATCTGCGTGTCTTCAATGCCTTTCTGCGTCACGTCACCAGTTGGCAAAGTGAAACAGTGCAGCAAGTTGACGACATTCAAATGCAAGTGGAAGATGAGGAGCATCATATTTTAAACACTTGGCTAAATGTTCTCAATAAGGTAACGATCGATGAACCTATCGATTTGGATAATGCGCCCAAGGAAGAACCGGATGTCACTATGCCGCCCGAAGGCGACGAAGAGGATCCCTCGACAACAGACCCTACGAAACCGGAGCTACCGCGTCATATTGCCATGACTAAAGAGATATTAAGTCAGGTGATTAAGTTCTTATCAAACTCGGAGCAGACGCAACAAATTCTGGCACTGGAATGCCTGGCTACTGGAGTGCCACTGCTCGCGGACTATGAGAACGAACTCTTGCCGTTGGTGCATCTAATTTGGCAGCCACTGGTTGAGAAATTCCGTCAGAAAGATGCTCTTGTGTTGAGTCGATGTTTCAGTCTTCTGCACATACTCGGTTTGCATGCTAAGGATTTTATTTTGAAGCGTAGTCTTAGTGATGTACTGCCACAACTGCGGGAATTCCTTAAGGCAGCCAGCGTACACAGCATCGCAGAGAAATCTCTAGCTCCAACGCAAGAATACAAATTGCAGCTGAAGCTATTGCAACATTTACCGGAATTCATACAAAGCTTGCAGATTGATGGAAAACATTTGCATGACCTGCTCAGCATTGTGGCCTTGTATTTGTCACAGGCACAACCCAAGGAAATGCAGCAACTTGCTGCAGAAGTTTTCCACAAACTATTTGACTACAACGGACCATTTGTGTATGTGACGCTGTTGCAGCGCGCTCATCTCAAGGATTACAAGACAAATGTGAATGACATATTTGATGTCATAGGATTAAGTTTAGCCAAACAAGTCGATGTTGATCTTAACTAATTAAATAAAAAAGAAATCAATTTTAATTATTACACAATTGCTCTATTCTGCATTCCATTCAAATAGTTTAATATTACAGAATTTAATGCTAAATGTCTTTTGTGATGCATTGAATTTGAATTGAAATTGATTATTGAGGTATTTTTTGTTTCTAACTTGCGTAATGTTTATTAAAATGACTTGATATATAAACAAATTTAAGGATGAAACAAAAGCATTTGGGCAAAAAAATTAAAATAAAAACGGATATAGAAATGCGGGCGGGGCAGGGATAGGGGAGATTATGTTAAAACTGTGTGGACCACGCAGATTATTGCCAAAAGTTTTTTGTTTTTAGAAAATGCTATGCATAAACATAATACATTTGTTTACTGTTTACGGGTTGTTTCTTTTCTCTTCATTTTGTTTTAGTTTTTGTTTAATAGCACAAACACTTTAAAGTGATTTACTCAGATGCTTAGCACCCAAATTAAACTTAGCATCTGACTTTTAAAGCCACATTAATTATATCATTCTTTGTATGCATAGTTTTTCTTGTATCAAATATAGCAGAATTTGTTTGTTGTAAAGTGATTGCTATGCACAGTTGCCATCAGTCCAACTTAAAACACAACAGTGTTATTTACTCGAACTCCACCTTGTAAACAGTCGAATAATAAGCAAGCTGTTGGCTAAAAGGTCCTTTGAGCATTTTAGAATTCGTGGTTTTCCAGTTTTCTTGTTGTTGTGTTTTGCGATTGTGGGTTCTCAAGCATGGGCAGGAAGGGATTATTAGTTGTTCTTTTTGTTTTTGTTTTTTCTTTCTTTAGGAATTTATAGTGTGCTTAGCTATTGTTATGCATAGTTGCTACGTTTCTATGACTACGCCAGCCAGTTCATCAGACTATTGGCATATGCCATAGGCTTCACATCAGGATGTGGCTGAAATAGTACGAATTTTTGTGTTAACAGATGCATTTAACTATTACCTTAGAGAAGACAACTTACCACAGCCTCAAAAGATCTGATATTTGGTGTTAGATTGTTACCAGTAATTGTTATAAATGCGCCCATGTTGCCCATAGTATCACTATACAAAATAAAATGTGGAATTAATACGTGATTCAAAACTTTAGCAATAGCTATAAACTTACCAATAGTTCGGCGCCGAGAAGACTGTTATACATTGGCCATTGTGGGCCATTTCATAGCCCATATCCTTTACTTCATGGCTGCGAATGATGTAATCCAATTTGTTAAGTTTACAGAATGTTTCAGTGACATCGGGACCAAACTGTATTCCTACCCCGCGCTTCGATGGGCCACGGCCCATCCATTGCTGCGGATCGGACCATAACAGTTCACACATCAATCCCTCTTCTGGTGGCTGGCAATTGCGATCGATGCGACGAATGTTATCCAATGTAACATCGTCTGATGAGAAGAGACCACCGTGCATGACAAGAATCTTCTGGTTGATGCAATGGCACAGTGGAAGCCAATTGAATACTTGCGTAAATATATCGGCCATTGCGCTGGTGTACTTGGCCGTAACTTCGCCCGTAAAACCGTACATTTGATTCATGTTGATACTTTCGTGATTGCCTATTTCAACATACATTCGAATTAATTGCCTGGCCAACAGATTTCACATTATTTGCTTACCGCGTGACAGGAAGAAATGATTGGGATACAGCAGCTTGAAGCCAAAAAGCGTAAATATGCATTCCACGGAGAATGAGCCTCTATCGACAAAATCTCCATTGAATAGATACGGATTTTTCTCCGATGGCAGTCCGTTGATCTCAAAGATGTTCATCAAATCATAGAACTGGCCGTGAATATCACCACAAATGGTAAATTTCTCCTCACCTGGCACCTTAATGTCCACCAGCGATGGCTGTGAACGCATATAAACATCAATGTCGCAGAGTATCTGTAAAAGAATTAACATATTAGTATCGTAATTACGAAATGCAACTATATAGTTATACCTTATAGGCGAATTTGCGATGCAGTCTCTTTTGTGCCTTATAGTGCTCCATAAGGTCTTTCATAAACTGTAAAGTAACCTTGCCATCCTCCAGCTGAGGACCCTTGTAGTCATCCTCAATGGCTGCAATAATAGGCTGAATTAATATTTCTTCTTTCGTTATGTAACTAATGCTTACTGATGTTCTCCATATCTCTATACATCTCCGATAGCGTCTTCTCGGGCTTATCCACTGCAATAGCGCGCTCAAAGGCGCGCATTTTAACTATCTTATTGCATTCGGTAAACTTCAACTTGGCATCTTTATCATTGGGCCTGCACTTGGCCACCTACAAAAACACAGTTATTCAGTAAAATCGTGAAGTAATTTGATGAATTAAAATTCTGCTTACATATTCAAAATCGGATAATGCCAATTTGAATTTGCCCAAGGACATATGGGCCGCCGCTCGTCGGTAATAGCCTTTCAAGTAGCTGGGATCCGTCTTAACCGCAGACACTCCATCTTGCAGCGCAAGACCAAAGTTTTCCTGCCGCAAATGTGCCAAAGCTCGATTTGCATAGTAAATTGCACTGGTTGGATACAGTTCTATGGCTTTCGAATACATTTCGATGGCTTTCGTAAATTCCTTGGCTAGAAAATAAAGCAATAAATGTGTGGTGTTTATTTCACATAAGAAACTAATTCCGTGTTCCAAACAAGATAAATAACTACTTCAAAAATGAACAAAGAAAGATACAAATTATCTCACTTCCCACAGCCTTTTAAGGTTAGGTCGAAAGGTAGCGTTTTTTTGGGAGCACGGGACGCATTTTTGCTGTTTGCGAGAGTGCTGAAGGATGTTATCCCCATAAGGCCGTGACTTCGAAATTGTAGCGAGTGGTATAAGTAATGGATGTAACGACATTGGTAACTTACTTTTGAGCAAATCATTTCCCTTATTTTTGTACTGCTCGGCCGCGGCAAAACCTTGGTCTCCTGCTTCCGGCGCTGAATCACGTTTACTGGCGCTACTCTCGGCATTGGCCGCTTGTTCCTGCAGATTATCCGTGCATTTCTGCTGACTTTCCAGTTCGGCGGACGACATATTATGTTTTTATTTGACAATTATCTGCTGCTGCTGCCTGCTTGACTATTTATTTCTCTAATATTATTTACTGTCTGCAACTTTTCTAGTGCTTGCAAACGTCGAAATGTTTTAGTGGTGTGCAACAAGCAAAGAAGAAACTGGCGCTAATTATCGATAAGATTTTACAATTTTCAAATCCTCAGAACGCTATTTCAGCATGAAATTGTTTTTAACTTTGAATTCCTGTTCTCTTGACAAAGTAATGACAATAGAAAAAATAGTTTTTATAAATTGTAATTACTATAACTTAGCGCAAATGTTTTTCATTCAACATTTGTGCATTTTTCAAATAAGGTGCGGGTGCTGTGTAACGCCGCATTGCCGCATATCGATACATTTTGTGCGGTGAGCGACGCAACAGCTGTTATGAGCTGGGCTTTGTATATTCCCAAGCAGCGACGAAGAAAAAAGTTAGAAACGGGTTGTGTGTTGTTAGTGTAGAAACTTTGAAGCGGACAGAGAGTAGTTAAACGCCTGAGTTCATTTAACTGCGCCAAGAATCTCACTCAATTTACATTGACCGCAGCATCAGTGCAAAATTGCTGTCTTTTCAAAAGTGTTTGCGGGGGTGTGTGAAAAAAATCAAATATGTCTATGAGTAATTTATCAGTAGACGGGGAGTTCCGCTATATCATACAATGGTTTAACGAATGGAGCGAGCTGCAACGCGACGATTTCGTTTATGTATTGGTGGAATATCTCACAAGAGAAGGTGAAGCTGGCACTGGAAATGGAAATGGCAGCTATGTGAATGGCGTCGTCAATTCGTTGGCCACGTCTGGAGTGCAGGACAAGCCGATGAGTCTATTTCAATGCCGCGTAACTATTTAAAAAATACTTAAAAATTTCTCTCCATTTTCTAATACTGTTTCTTTACTAAACAGATTAAACTGTTTCGTGAATGGAATCCAAAGTGGCCAAGTGACTTCAAATGCAAACTGCAAGAGAAAATCAACGAGATCGACCCCAAAGTCGGAGAAAAAATCATCAATGAGCTGAAGACGCCGCATTCAATGCACAATGGTGATGTAGCTGTGCATTTAAATGTAAATGGAACTAGCGGCAACTCAGTAGATTGTGAACTAGAGCAATCGCCAACAACAGTCTCAGATACATTGCCGGTCACAATAGATTCAGATCCAACTTCAACATCAGCAGTTGTGGTAGTAAACGCTGCTATTGACCAGACTTTGGAGACAGATAATGATAATCATTTGGCAGCCGTGTTGCGTCAAGAAACACCAGTCGATGATGATGATGATGATGTTAATAATGATGATCAAGTTCATGCTGACACAAATGGCACTTATGCATCTTCGTCGTCTGCTTCAGTGACAACGATTGCGGTGAATGCGTCCCCAACTCTACAGCAGCAACAGTCGCCGTTGATCGTCGAACCTGTAGAACAGGTCGAGAATAACGTTTCAGCCAGTGTCATTGTTACTGTTGCCTCTGCTGCTGCGCCGCCGACAGCAACTGCAGCTGAGATAGTCCCGGTGGCATAGATGATGGCGCCTACTTTGATGATCAACGAACGAAAAAGGCTTAACGCAACATCAGCACTCAGCATCAATTACATTCCATACATATACATACATTTCTAGAAAGTTAGACATTCTATATTTTAAGTTCAAGTGCATTCTACTAAACCATGTTAGTAATACTTTTGTGAAGAGCGCTGTAAGAAGATCAAAATATATATAAATACGTGACTATTATCTCTGACTGCAATAATCATTTGTTTAGAATACGTACATATTAATTATTTTTGGCTAAAAATATAATTAAAGTCGAGTCTAATGCCGTGCGAGTGAGTATATCTCAAAACATGTTTTTATTGCTGTTTCTGGTGACTGTGAGTGTGTATGTGATGCCGGCGCTTCAACTTACGCACGAGAGAAGGCAAGGCAGTGCTACTCGGATGTTGAGCCTGTTATGATCGTGCGCTCGTTCACTCTCCTTACATCAGCCTACACTAATTTATCGCTCTCTTGCTCGCTTGCTCTGGTTTACTACGTGTGTGTGCGCTTGCGTGTACTGATTGCTCTTTCATAAGCTCAACTGGCTGGCTGGCGTATAATTTGTTTTTGTGTGTCCCTCTTTGTTTTGATTCGCTGCTGATAAAAAAAAAATCATTTATTCAAAGTAACACAACAATAAAACACAAAACAGCAAAGGCATGGAAATGGAAATAAGAGATACTATATCTCACAATATTGAACCAATTTATTTCAATTTTATTTTGCACCTCGAAGGCATCAGTTGTGCGCGCGTTCGCTCGGTCTAAATTTCAATGATTAGCTAAGAATCGTGTGCGACTTCGTAAGGCTGTGTTTCGTGTGCGTCTTCGTGTTCCTGCTCGCTTATTTCGCGCGTGTGTGTGTGTGGGTGTGTGTATTATTGACTGCGTAAGAAAAGCTTAAAATGCAGTGGCTGCAGGCAAAACTCCTGTACATAACAGCTGTGTTCATAGCATGTTTTCAATGTGAGTTCAACTACAACAAAACTAAAAACCAATGACTTAAACAACGAACTTGACACGCGAGACACCCGAGCACAAGTGATTGGCAATTGTGTCTTTGTATTGTATAACGAAATTCAATTTTGTAGCTAAAGAACAATCATTTGACAGTGGGTCAAGGTCAATGACTAGAAATTCCCCAAAGCAAATGTGCTAACATCATGCTCCGCAGCCGGAGCAAAGCGAAGGGCAATAAACTACGCACACAAATACAAACGTAATCAACGAAAACGATGGCAAAAGTGACTCAGTAATTGCTGCTGTGCCAGACTTTTTAGTTGTTGTTGTTGTTTAGGTTCGTGTCTTGACGCTTTAGGCACCGCACTTCTGGTTTGCAGATATTGACCTTGACTATTGGTTTCGCTTCTCGCTGTTGTTGTTTCTTAACGTTTTCAATTTTTCTTGCCGAGTCACTTCACCTCAAGCAATTCCCAAATTTTCGCAGCTGTTTGCGTCACCGGCATTTGTCACTGCATCCGTATCAAGGACTGTCTACCCTTCTCTCGCATGCTCCTGCAGCACAAGATCGAGGATCGTGCCGCCATCTTTGCGATGGTTCACGCAGCTGCCTGTGGCTTTGAAGGACTCGATCCACTCGTCTGTTGTCCCCATCATGAGACACTGTTGCATGGCAATCGCATAATACGTGTGGCGCCGCCCCCAGATCGCTGGGTTTGGGATGTGGCCACAAGATCGCGGTCCAACAGCGTCTTCGATGGACATGCGGCTCATCAGATGGAAAAACAGCTGCATGATTATCACGACTTCGCCGCACAACGTAATTGCCCCCAACCTATTGAGGAGGAAATGGATGAACACCACTTTCATTACCATTATCGCATCGATCACGACGAGCAGCAACCACGACGACGTCCACCGCCGAAGGATCGTCCCATTGTGTTTCCCGGTGATTTGCGTTTCGACGACTCCATCGAGAGCAAGGCGCAAGGAGAACTTATGGCCGCTGCCAGCCAGGAGCAAGTTGTAAGCCAGCCAGGACCCGCTTCAGAAACAAGCACACCGCCCCCTTCGTCGGCTACAACGCCCACGGCAGAGTTTGCGGCACGTCTGAATACCGCAGACTGTGGCTCGAGTTTGAGAACTCGCATTCTGGGAGGAGAGGAAACGCAACCAGGACAATATCCTTGGCTGGCAAGGATCGCATACCGCAATCGCAGTGAGTTTAATTATCAAGACCAAAAATTTTATTACGTCAGTGTTTGTATGAGTTGTGTAGAAAGATCAATGGGTTAACATTTCATCAAGAAATAAGAAAAAAAAAAAAAGACAGACCCAAACATCTAAAATACAGAGCAGTTTTGCTCTTAGCCCAGCTCGTTGGCCACATTCACCATTTGGGAGGTCAGAAAACAACCGACACCAAAGACCAACACAGGCTTTACCAGATCCCAATTGGAATTGTCCTGTTCGCCATCGCTATACTGACTGCCCGTGGAGTAACCACCATCCTTATCGTATGAATATTCGCTACCTTGGCCATAGCCATATTGTCCATAGGGATCGTAGGCATATTGATTTTGATTGTTATAATCGTTTTGGTAGTAGTTATTATCATCATAAGTTACTTGATTTTTGTTACGACAATAGACACAATTTGGGCTCGTTTCATTGGCACTCTTGCAACAACAACCAGGCTTACTCATTTTGGATTAGACTGGAAAAGAGATTTGTGAGAGGATTCTCAAGAAATTAAAGTAGAATAGCAAATATTGGTACTCTGTTCCCATAACCAAAACTACAATATTATCAATAGAATAGTAATAAGATATTAAAAACTCTCGCTTAATTTCCTACTTCATTTCAATCTATTAATTATGGTAGCAAATGGTCGCATCAGCTACCGCTGCTCGGGCTCCCTCATTGCCAGTGACTACGTGATTACAGCTGCACATTGCGTTGTTAACTTGGTCAGCGATTTAGAGATGTACGTACAAGAAGACTTATTTATTTCCCCACAGGAACCACGCTAAACCCTTTCTCAGTTTTCAGGTGCGCATAGGCGACGAGAAACCAGGTGCACAGGACTGCGCAGCCAGTGCTGCCAATAATTGCAGTGCACCCAATCTATTTGCGATTGCCCGAGTTATAGTGCACCCCAACTACGATCAGCCGAAGTATGCAAACGACATCGCACTGCTGAATTTGAGAACTAAGCTAGGTAAATTCAGAACCAGTGATGGTCCACTACAACATTTAGCTAATGTTTCTTCTTTTAGTGAGTTTCACGCCAATCTGCTTACCTTTAAACAGCACTGCTGCGCTTGCGAATCGATTAATTGGCCAAATGGGCGTCGCTGCCGGTTGGAGCACAACTTCGGAAAGTACGTTTTTATTATGTAAAAATAGACATACACCAAAAAATTAAAAGAAGAATGAACAATTGAAGTAGACTAATAGAACTAATGCTTTTTCACTTGCTCAGCAAACAAATCACACAATAATGTTAAACCTTTGCCTGCTTTGTTTCTTTGCAGTCAACGGCAACAACAACAACAGTTCGGCAAACTTTACAAGCTCAGCTTCAGCGCGTTTCATTCGATTACCGATAGTCAACACAACGAGTTGTGCGATAGCTTATGCCAATCTGAGCGAGAACTTTCAGCAACCGATTGTCATCACGCCGAATCATCTCTGCGCCCAAGGACAACCGATGAACGATGTGTGCCGCGGCGACAGCGGCGGACCGTTTATGGACGACGGCACCTCGGGGATTCTGAATTCCAATGGCCGTTATACGTTGCTAGGAATTGTTGCGTTTGGGCCAACACTTTGTGGGGTTTCCACTATTCCGGGTGTCTACACGGCCGTTAGCTCCTTTCTCAACTGGATCTTCGATAGCATTACAGCAATGCCAGTGGCTAGCACATGAGCGGCTGCAAAGCTATTCTTTCTTTTTTGTATATGCCAAAGCTTACCAATATACATAGAATTAACATATGACATATAACATATCCAGTTATGTATAATAATCGATAGAAAAATATTAAACGTATTATTAAATAATTTTTTTTTTTTTTCATTTTATTTTATTAAGTGAAGAATCTGTACAGCAAATTTAAAGTACCTTAACATCACAGGAGTATCAAATATATAAAAATAAACCAAACCTCAACACAAATATGAGGATTACATTATTAAATAATAGCAACAACAACAAAACAGAAACTTGCAATTTTCACTTTACATTTCAACCGAACGTTTTCTCGCTTGCACAACAACAACAACAAAACGGGAGTTCAAAAGCTCTTATCAAAGCTCACTCAAAAGTTCTCTGTTAAGCTGCGCTCACCACCTGCGACTTCTCAGTCGTGTGCGAAGTCTGACTTCGGCATCTTCTTCAGCTGTTGTGACACCGAAAAGTTGTACGGAAATATTTGCATAAGCTATACGATCGGAAAAAACTCAAACTCTAAAGACTTTAAGACATTTTTATGTTACACATACATACAATTAAAATAAATATGATTAAGTTAATTGCAATTTGTGTCGTGCTTGCAGTTGGTGTTAATTTAACAAATGCGCGTAAGTAAATAGCGAAGGGAAACGGCAAAGAAAGTCCGAAAGAAGCAAAAAGAATATTTGATTAATGTATGTATTATGTACGTAAGCCTGACTGTATTGGCATATGCGTGTGTGTATGTGTGTGTGTTTGTTTGGAGGGGCCTTCACATCATCCATCTGTCGTAAGAAACCAGTTTCTAATAGTATAATCGGCAACAAACACACAAATTATTAACTTCGATTCGGCATTATAACTATAATCATTTTGTGTGATTTACGCAGAGTTTTATTTCCCCAATGAGGCTAATCAGGTGCCAAACTACGGTCGCTGCATAACTCCAAATCGGGAACGTGCACTTTGCATTCATCTTGAGGATTGTAAATATCTCTATGGGCTGCTGACAACATCTCCCTTAAGGGATGCGGATAAATTGTACTTGAGTCGCAGTCAATGTGGCTATGTTAATGGCAAAGTGTTGGTAAGTTAAGACTGAGAATTTCCTCTATTTTAACTAATGATCCATCTTGCTTAGATCTGCTGCCCGGATCGCTATAGGGACACTACTCCTATAACCACAGTCAAACCTCCAGTGAATAATACAAATACAAGTCTGTTGCCATTGCCGGGTCAATGTGGCAATCTGCTGTCGAATCGCATTTACGGCGGAGTCAAGACCAAAATCGATGAATACCCCTGGATGGCATTAGTCGAATATACAAAAGGTAATTAATTACATTTGATTATTAGAAAGCTTACGACTTTTGCTAAATTTCTATTTATAGGCAGTGGCTCTAAAGGTCATCATTGCGGTGGTTCACTAATCAACACACGCTACGTGGTCACCGCCTCCCATTGTGTCAATGGAAAATCCCTGCCAGCCGATTGGCGTCTCACAGGCGTCCGTCTGGGCGAATGGGACACGGCCACCGATCCCGACTGTGAGGTCGATGTGCGCGGCATGAAAGATTGTGCACCTCCGCATTTGGATATCGCCGTTGAACGCACTATACCGCATCCATCGTATGATCCCAGCTCAAAGAATCAGGTCAACGATATTGCGCTGTTGCGAATGGCCCGGCAAATTGAATACACGGACTTCGTGCGTCCCATTTGCTTGCCATTGGATGCGAATCTTCGTGATGCCACGTTCGATGGCATTGCCATGGATGTGGCTGGCTGGGGCAAGACGGAGGAGCTGTCTGCCAGCAATTTGAAGCTCAAAGCCACTGTCGACGGCTTCACATTGGATGAATGCCAAAATGTTTACAGTCGCCAGAATATTAAGCTGGAGAACACGCAGATGTGTGCCGGAGGCATGGAAGGTGTGGATTCGTGTCGTGGTGACTCCGGTGGTCCACTGATCGGCCAGAACACGAACAAAGTAAACACATATTTCTTTTTGGCCGGTGTTGTCTCCTTTGGGCCCACACCGTGTGGCTTAAATGGCTGGCCAGGTGTCTATAGTCGTGTTGGATCATATGTGGATTGGATACAAGCCACTTTGGAGCCATAAAAAATAGTTAATATAGTTTATAACTGTTTGCTATTAAAGACAATGACAAGCGGAGCACAAGTTCCACAAAATTAACGTTTTTATCTTGGGTTCCATCAATTGCATTGTATTTTTGGGTTCAGCCTAAATGTATGCTATAAAATATCAAGATCTTAAACTCGATCTTAAAAACTTAGTTTTCTTCTTATTCGATTTAATATACGTTAAAGATTATGCAATAAATAATATACAAAAAATAAAATGGTTAGAACAAAAAACAATGTGAACCAAAACATTGTGTATATACTTGATACTTTCTACATCATAGAATACAAGTTGAGCTGACTTAATTTGGTTTCGTTTGATTCACTGTCGGGAGTCGGGAATTCGAATTAAATAGTTTGGGATTAATTGTGGGCGTGCTAAAATGTAAATCACAAGCTACATTGAATAATCCGAATCTAAGCATTAGTATTGTAAGTATTGGTGGATTGAGAGACCCTTACTGGCAACTTATTTACGAACGCAACGAAGCGAGACGACTCTGCATCTCCTGCAGCTCTTCGCCCTCCTCGTCTTCATCGTCGGCAACCTCGACGGGAACACGTGCTGCGGCAGCTGCCGCCGGCGTCTTATCAGCGGGCGTTGCTTCTGGTGGCAATGGCGCCTCGCCCAACTTGCCATCTGTTATCTCCCAGAGCACTTTGTCCACCTCCTTGGCTGCCTGCTCCTCCAACTCCTCGGTGTCCTCTAGCGAGTCCATGGTCTCGTCCAGCATTTCCTCAATGATGCCCGCCTTCATCATTTCCTTGGACATGTCACGCATAATGCCGGCCAACTCGGGATAACGTACCAGACTCTGCATGGCCTGCATGACTTCAGTCGATTTCTGTAGCGATCCCGCAACTCGCAACGTGGCTAAAAATTGAAACAAACAAAACATTTGTCAACCTACAATAAAAAGGATTTAAAATACTATTACATACACAATTGGTTTTTCATCTGCATCTGTACAGAGTTGAGGTGCGCTTTGGAGGTGTAAATACGATTGATTGCTTTGCGTGCGTTAACAATCTCTTTAGCCAGAATGATGCAGGTGTCCCTATCATTCTTCTGAGCGGCTTGCTTAAGAGAGCGTTTCACCTTCTCCTCCTCTCGTTGTATGCTGCGTATTTGCCTGTCGAGCTGATTGCCCTCTTTCCGTATTTTGTGCGTCCATTCTTGCACCTACGACGAAAGCGGAGAAACGGGTATTTAGATCGCCGAATTCAGAGAAACAAAACAACTGGAACATGACATCATTTCATGGTCATCAATTGATTGGCCTTGTTAACGCGCAAAAAAAAAAACACAAGAAACTGCATGGCCTAATTCGGTGAAAGGGTACAAACCTGCTCTTTGGGATCCTTGCTGGGGGTTTTGCCGAATAAGCCCATTTTAAACGATTTATAGCGAAACGCTAAGATTAATTTGTTATTATTGTTATTATTAAATTATTTAGCTCTACACTGCTTCTGAGTCATTTTATGAATATGTATCTGGCAACACTGCAGTATTGTTTACAGTTCACTAGCGATAGTCTGGCAACGCCTACAAGCGTTTGGTAAACAGCTCGACCAAAACTAATACAAATTGCGAATAATTCTACTATTTAATTTAAAAAACTTAAATTCATACGTAATTTAAAAATATTGTAATAAAATTACTCAATTGCTAATTTATATTATGACAGAAGTAACAAAGAATTGTATGTGCTGTGCTGTAAATGAGCAGCGTACTGTTTTGTTGAACTCTCCGTTACGGTGACTTTCCAACACTGGCCGACAACCGCGCAATTGTGATCAGATGTTCGTCTGGTAAACTGTGAAGCGTTAGTGTTACAAGTGGTAGAAAGAGTGAATATTAAAATAAAATCATAATGCGTACAAACGCAATAGTTAGTTGTTTAGTATTGTTATTCCATAATGTGTGCTGTACTGAGAATACGTGGGTGGAACCCCACGACTGGACAAAACTATCACCAGAGTCGTTCAATCATCCCACCAACACTGAGGATGCGTGTCTTTGCCAGTCGCCAACAGAGCCAAAATCTATTGCCTCCGTCGAGGATCAACTAGCATTAATATATTTTAAAAAGTTCGTTAACTCACTATTCAGCCGCAATAAACTACAAGTAAGTTGACATGCGTTCATTTGCCTAATTGGGCAAGATGACGTCATGTAATTAAAATAATGTTTGTCCAACTATTTTACAACTTTAGCATAGCAAATCGGCGCAGCTTTTTAAGCGATCGCTGCTATTTACATTGCTGCCGTCACAAATTGAAGAACTTGAAGCAGCGCAAGATGTACGAGATATTGATATTGTTCTCAGTCAAATTATGGATAAAGCCAAGGATTTACCTTTGTATACAGCCGAAGGCGATTATGGGTTCTCACATCAAGGAATGGGAGTAAAAGCTCTGATTACAGACATGTACAAGGATTTTGTACAGTTGCTGAGAATATCTGAGGTTAGTATTGCCTTTTATAGAACACCATGTGTGGAAATATAAACAAAAAACTCGTTTTGCCAGGTAAAATTTTTATTGGCAGTATTGCTCTCTATTGCTGCCGGTTGGCTTGTGAGAAAACGTTATCGGATTCCGGTATTCGTTATTGTAATTGGCGGCGTATTTCTATATGGCTATTTTCACACTTATTTGGAGTGCAATAGAGTATGTATTAAATTAACTAATTTAAAAGACACTTGCGGAAATTAACAAAATGCTGCTGTACTTTAGAAAATGGAAGTCGATGCCATGTTGGAAGTGATTGATAGTCATCAAGAAATTGATCAGAGTTCCTGGTTTTCGCGACTATTCGGTTTTATTTCAAGGGAAACCCCCGAACAAATTCAAAAGAAACGTTTAATGCAAGTATCTCTAACAAAGGAAAATAATCTTGAGATTAATTTTATATAACAATCTTATCAATACAATTATCTTTTTACAAATTGTAGTAAATCAACAAAATTGATTATGCCGTTTTGTCGACCCGATCACGTTTTTGTCATATACACAAGTGATATATTCATAAAACAAATTGAAATGCTGCTGGAGAAGACAACGGATACCATGACCAAATTAACCAGTAAGTTTTAATATAGGAAATAATGAAATAATAATAGAAAATAACTTTTTTTTTCTATAGATGGTTTAGGGTTCCCGTACAACTTAATTGCACCAATTGCACTAGTCTGCATGATAAGCTACATGTTGAAGCTTACGTTCAAATACATCATAAGTCCCAAGGTATGGATACAATTCATGCATCGGAACCCGCCTCCACCCGTCCAAGCCACGCAACAAGCATCCCTCGCAGGTGGCTCAGCAAGCGACTCTTTGTCGGGTGAGAACCTGAAAATGTTGCTAAACGTGATGAACCGTGCGCAACTAACAACGTCGGAATCGCAAGCACAATTAGCCGTTTCTGGGGTTCAAGAGGTGCTGGAGCAACTGGAGGCACCACCACAAAGCACTTCACCAAGCAAGAAAGTCAAACCTTCTTCAAAGGATACATCGAGTGAGCAGCTTAATGCCAGCAGTAGCTTTGCAGACATCGCTCAAGAAGCTGGATTTACAGTCGTCGACGACAACGACGATAATGATAATGATATTCATATTAGCAAGCCTTAGCAGTGTGGCCACTTTAAGCCTGTATTTAATGTAATGTTTGTGATGATATACTTCAAAGAATTTTTACCAGTTTTTTACCCAAGTAAACGAGTCAGTTACCACTTAATAATTTTTTGTCATAGTTAAATTATTCTTTATTTAAATTATTTTTTGCGTGTATTTATTTCATTTTTGCACGATAATTATTATAAGTTAAATCTCCAACAATAAGATTTCATTAAGTGTCATTAATAGGCCTCCCAAAAACTGTCTATTACATGTTTCCTATATATGTATAATATATATTATTTTTTATTCTGCTGGCCACTTCAAAATTGTATATATATATACCAATAATGGCGTTTTTTTGTTGCTGAATTATTTTTGTTCATATATTTACAACATATTATTAGCATTGAGTGTTTTTCTCTTTGTTTGTATGAGTTGCATATTTGAAATGTAAGCAATAATCAAATATTCATCGTGAATAATAAACTAGTTTAATATACAACTAATATGTTGTGTGTATAATAAGTTAATATATATATATGTATATTCATAAAAAAATTAAAAATAATTCGGTGTAAATATATTCATTCGTTGTATTTTAAATTATACTTTCGAATTACATACAAATACAAACATACATATGTATAATAATGTCTGCTGCAGTATTACATTATTATACATTACATTTCTTAACATTATTATGCAACTAATTATTCATTTGATGTCATCTATATAATATGTCTATTGTACTGTATTGTACTCCCAATACGCGGCACGTACATTTTTTTTTTGTTTAAGCCATAACCAGTTTTGCTGTCAAGAGCCTAACAAACCTAACTAAAAGCTATCGGGGAAACTAAGGGGCAAACCTAAAGCACTCAGGATCATGCTAACAAGTACATAATAAGATTTTGGTTTTAACTAAGGCTGGCATTAGGTTTCACATAATACATACATACTATATAATAATTAATAATATACTATGTACGCGTATTATTGTATTGTATTATTACGTTCATTCACTTTACGTTTTTGTTTTTTTTGTTTTTTCTTGACTATGGCAAACCGAGAGAATTTATCTAAATTGATTTCTGAAATCTTATACGCAAATTGGTCCGCTATCAAAATCTTGGTTAATAATTTTTCTACACAAATTCAACAATATAATAGGTATGTACTAGGTATATAATATTAATATAGTAATATGTATGGATGTATGATCTTTATCATTCATGTTCTTCATTATTATTCAGTGTATGTTTTGTATGTTTACTGTGTGCATAAGAAATGAGCAAAGTCATAATATATAATAAGAATTAACTATAATAATAATTACAATAGTTTAACATCAGTTCATTGAAACTGTTTACTGTGTACGTGGCTTTGGATAGGGATATACATCATACATAATGTTGTTCTTCTTTTCTTTATATTATACATAATAACTAATGCCATTTTAATATCAATTAACAGCAAAACAACGCGAACAATTTGAATTCCTCAAATCGACTTTAACTCCTACACCTATGCACAAGCCAACCAACGATTTCGATTGTTAAATACCATAATATTGTTTGTTGTGAACCGTTTTTACTTCAAGTTAATCATAGATATACATATTTCATTAAAAATTTGCGTTTTTAAAAAACAGGCAACTTATATGTTCCATTCTTCGTACACACATTCTTCGATAACTTCGATGTTTAGTTTTCCTCATTTTTTGGTTTGTTTTTTTTTTCGATTTTTCATTTTGTGTTTATTAAAACTAAATCTACAATTTCTTAATGAGCGGCAAAAAATTGTGCTTATTGCCTAGTGTAAGGATCCCAAATGCAAACATTGGATCCTCACGCGAAGCTTGAACCTTTGACTAAAGCTAATTTATTATAACTGCATTATACTTTAAGTGTTAATAAATTTCAGCAAATAATTGTAAATGAATACATATTCAAATATACATACAATAAAATGCATTATGCACTAAACTTTGAAAGTGGAAAGTAAACAATTCTGAAGAAATGAATTAGGCGTCTTTTGTTTTTGTGTATTTCTTGTTGTTCGATCATCTCATATATATAGATAGATTGATGGCTATGATTCTGAGTATTATTTATACATTTTTTCAAGCGACGAAAGTAAAGCAATTTGTTTTCAATAGATTTTTGTTGGTGGTAAATAGTTATACAGCAATTGATTGATAGTCAGAAAGGAGACTTTTTGCCAACAAACGGAACAGAATGGAATGGAACGGATATGCTCTATTCTGCTGTTCGATTTGATTCCGTTCTGTTCCCAGTACAAATGCTCCATATAATTGTCTTAAGTATTTTGTTTGCTTTTGTATTTGTCTTCTGTTTTAAGTTAATGAAGGTTTTTGTTTTATGTAAATACACATTGTAATTGGTTTTTAGTATTTTGGTTTTTGTTTTTGGTTTATCATTTAGTAGATAGATTGTTAGTTAGTTAGATAAAAATTGTATGTCTTATTACGTTTAAATATGTAGGTACTTTGGCTTTTCATTTGAGATATTCATATATCATTATCATTATCATTATGATCATATCCAGTATAATGCTGATCTTATATTATGTGCGAGTATGTCATGCGATGTATGCAAAGTATGTTTATGTGTATTTGATATGTATGCCGTTACGTTTCAGATGTAATAGTTTTTTCTTTTCTTTTCGATTTCTTTTCATTTCATTGTTTTTTCCCAAAACTCAAAATTCAAATTGTTATTCATATGATTTGTATGTGGGTGCGATTTGGGTGTGGGGGGGTGGGGAGGGAGAAGTTATGTTGATCATCTTCTAAAAGATGTTAGGGATAAAATCTATGTATGCAAAATATACTTGTAATGCTTGTCCTATTATTCATCTATAATTAATAATATATTTTCATTTCTGTTTTTTGTTTGTTTTTGGTTTTTTTGTTTGGTATGCAGGTTGTGTTCTCTGATAACATCAGTCCCAAAGTGGTATATATAATATATGTATATGTATATGTTATATGCGTATGTGGTTGTAATGTGTGTGTGTGTGTTAATGGGATGAGTTCTCGAGTACTGCCAACTGTCCCCAATGCGAGTATTTGTCTGTCACCTCAAATATAATACATGCATGTGTGCATGTTTTGCTTGAACATTTTACATTTTACATAACGCCGCACTTCTCCTTGACGCCACCAGCTCCACTGGCGCCCGCCTCTCCATTCTCCGGTATGGCACCATTTGTCTCCTTGCATTTCTTCTCCTTTTTCTGCTTCTTTTGCTTTTTCGTATCCAACTGCAGCGAGACGGTGCGCGTCTTCTCCATGTTGAGCAGCTCCTGAAACAGCTCGGTGACATTGTGATTGGTCTTGGCCGACGTCTCCATGAATGATATGCTCCAAGTGGTGGCCTGCGCTTGCCCCTCAATTTGCGACACCTCCCGCAGCTCGGTGCTCTCATCGCATTTATTGCCCACCAGCATCACGGGTATCGAGTTCACATCACCCTAAAAATAGACAAGAGGATTAGGGTCGTAAAAAAAAGAACGGAGATGAAGAAGAGAGCATTCGGCTAACCTTCAGCTCTTTGATTAGCGCCCAAATGGGTCGCAATTCCTCGAGACTCTGTTTGGAGCACACCGAATAGACGAGAATGAAGGCGTGACCCTTGGAGATGGATAAACGCTGCATGGCCGGGAACTGATGTGAACCCGTCGTATCCGTAATTTGCAATGTGCAAATGTTCTTATTGCAGCTGATCACCTGCATGAAAGGGCATTAGAAATAGAAATGACATATACTATATGTAAGTGGGTCCAACCTGTCGGTAAGTGTCCTCGATGGTGGGTATATAGCTCTCGCGGAATGTGCCCTTGATGAAGCGCAGCACAAGGGAACTTTTGCCAACGCCACCGGCACCAAAGACCACCACTCGATAGTCGTTGCTCTGTTCGGGCGCCGCACGTGTCACTTGATTCTTTTGCTCCGTCATCTTGGAATCTAGGCTACTGTGTGGTGTGGTGTGGTGTCGTGTGGTGGGAGGGCCTCCTTGGTAAGTTGCCGAAAACAACGGCAACAACAACAACAATATGTGTGGAGTCCTCTGCCGCCCCTCTAGCTGTTTTTCACAGTTGTCGAGTTGTGCCGGGTTTTTGTGTGGAATGTTTTGTGTTGTGTTGTGTTTTACTTGAGCGCCATACTTTGGTTTATCTGCAACGATTAAGAAACAAATCAATTCCATCATATTGCGACCACACACGCACAACAACCTCTTCAGAACACGCTTCGCTTGCGTCTGGGGACTTTGTTTTTTTGGGGTTCATAATGTGCTAGGTTACTCTGCGCCAATTTTAGCAAAATGTATTTAAAAAACAAAAAGGTAAGGAGCAGGGTATTGATTTTTATTTTCATTTTGTTGTTGTTGTTGTAGTTATTTGTTGTCAAAATTAACGAAAGCAGAGATCTAGCTATATAGCCCTAGGCAACGCCAACGTCATTGCCAATATCATCATCATCATTATTATTATGATTACATACTATTATTGCTACGTGGGCGGCTTGGGCACGAGGGGTGCGGGTGATTATACCCGTTAGCCACAGAGTAGAAGGGTATTATACATAAGTGGCCACTGAAAAAGTTTTGTATCTAGTCAAATAAGGCAGCTTTTAAGCAGCTTCAAAAGAACATCCTTAAAGCACCTTTTGGTCTTACAATTTATACTCGAAGATATAAAATAATAATAACTACTTAAATTTATGTATTAAAATTTATATGTATTATGATGTAAACAAAATAATAAACAAATTTCTAATACATAATACATCTGAAACTACATTAAACAAAGAAAGCAATATATCTAAAGATCAAATACAATTCAAGTTTCTTTTAGAGTTCACAGATCTTACACACTCATCTCATAGAAAAATATACAAAAACAACGATCTTCGATCTTTACTGCTTTACAGCTTTTGGCAAAACCAATTTGGTCAACTCTACATCTATAGCATACTTTTTGGCGCTCACAATTTATAACTATTTATTGTGTAACGGGTATTTCGCAGTTGAGCACACTTGACTGTAGCTTTCTTACTTGTTTTTTGATTGTGATTGGGGCTCAGGTATCAACTCGTTCACATTATGGTCACACACACACACTTATACACACACACACACACACAAGCACACAGGGGCACAGCACACGCCTACAGAGTATAAATAGATGCTTTGAAGTGCAGGCGATTACAACAACAAAATTACCAGCAACAACAACAACAACAACAACAAATGCGTGGGCTAAATAATCGCTAGCCCTTCCTACACACACACACACATATCACTATATACATTCATATGTATTTATATACTAGCATTCAGGAGTATTGGTGACCACAAACTTTAAATTGTTCACTTCCGCACACACTGTGTCCTTTTGTCGTGTGCTGCCACCTAATTTCCTACGCAGTGCTTGCCGTTGCCTTACTGTTTTGCTCTTTTTTGTTGTCTTTCCCACGCCCACAAACTTACACACCCACACTCACGCACACTAACACACACGCACATACATAGGAGACACAGCTCACGCACAACATTTTGTACACGCGTTAGTCGTTGATTTTTTTCTCCTTTTTTTTCTTTTTTGCTTATTTTATTTTGACTTGGATTTATTGATTTTATGTGTGTTGCATTTGCACCTACATATAATACACGCACACACACACACTGGCACACACGCACACTCGCATTAACCAGTAGGCAATTGAAATAGAAAAATACACAAATTTGTCAGTTTGCCTGTGTGTTGTTTTTTTTCTCCTAGTTCCTTGTTATTGCCTTGACTGTGGCTTCTTTTACGTTAGGCGAATGGGGCGGGGAGATAACCATAACAATAATAATAAACAATGGAAAATTGCGTATTTTATTTACTTGCAGCTCTTGCATTTCGTTGCACATAAATTTCGTTTTGGCAAAATGTCACACGACTTTTCCTGCTGTGCTGCAGCCGCACTCAGAAATCGGAAAAACACTGACGAACTGACTCTCTCCGCATTCGCATTCGCTTTCGCAGGCCGAAGCCGATGATGAATGGACAGATAGACAACAAGGGTTTTCCTACATTGAGAACGAACACACACGCTCGCTGTGTACGACGATAAGAAATCCCAGTACCGCCCCATTAATCCACCACACGTTTCTTTCTTTCATTTTGCTCTCGCTTCACACGCAAGCGCATTCGCTCGCACATCAAAAGAGGCGCGCATATAAGAAACTTTCTTTAGCCGAGACACAAACCCCACCACACAGCTTTCAAAGTTGTTGCCGCAACGATTTTTGCACACGGCACGAAAGAATTTTTGTAGCCGGCCGGTCGCGTGTGCAAAACTGGAATTAAATTGCCCGCCCGATGTGGAAAGCCTCGATTCGAAAGTGTATAAAATCGGGCGACATCCGTGGATTGTGCATCAGTTGTATTCTGCAGCAAAAAGCAAAGTGACTCAGCACTTGAGTGAAAAATCAAAAAGTTTTCTTCGTCTTCAGTGATAAGTGAAAAAACAATTTATAACAAAATGCCTTGCCCATGCGGAAGTGGTAAGTTCAGCAAAAGGATCAAATTGAAAAGTGAGGTTATGTCGAAATTAATTAATTGATTTTATTGCTTTATTCAGGTTGCAAATGCGCCTCTGAGACCAACAAGGGTTCCTGCAACTGCGGAACTGACTGCAAGTGCGGTGGCGAGAACAAGAAGTCGTGCGGTTGCGCCTCCAAGTGAACCAGAAGCATCATCAATCTTCAAGCTTAAAATACATTTTCCTATATTATACGCACATACATACATAACATGCTTTCATAATTTGTATTCAAAGCAATGTAAACTTGACTGTCTGATTCTCTCAATTAACTGAATTATATGCAATAAACCAAAATTGAAATTATACTCGACGCTGTGTCATTTCTTCTGCTTGTGCAATCTCTTGACTGTCCAATTATGCTTTTCTAGGTTAAGTAACTTTTTTACCGACTGGCCTCAGTCTCGTCGCTATCTCTGTCTTTTTCGCTTGATTTTGCAGCTTGTGGGAAATTTGAAACCTTTTCCCCATTTACTTTGTGCTTTCATTAAGTTGTTGTTGCAGTATTTTGTTTCTCTATGTAAAAGTATTGCGTACTGTACAAGTAGTTAAGTATGTTTGTGTGCATGTATGTATGATGGGCAAAGGTATGTGTTATGTATGTATGCATAAGAATGTTATGCAATTTCAAGGAAATAGCTGACCAGGTTTTTTCATAATTGATAAGAATAATTACAAAGGCGTTTCTGAGAACGTAAAAAACAATTTGCCGCTGGAAAAGTTATGTTTCTGTGTAAGAAAAATACACAATGGTTTTTATGATGTACATACATATGTACAAATGTAAATAAATACTGTATAATTTTGTATTGTATGAGTTTTCGCATAATGTGACTCATCAGATAAACAATCATCTGACATTTTCCAAGTGCGCAATTTAAAATGCGCCGCAAGGTAAAGAACAAAACCTTCGCTGTTTCTATTTCCACATGGCAAAAGGTCGTTTTAGGCCAATAGGTAACCATACCCCTTTTAACCTTTTGCGCCCACAAACAACTCTAGTGGAGATCGACAACGGCTCAGCTAACCAACCTATGCTAATTGCTGAAACGTAGTTTGGGCCGTAAAAAAAAATACTCGCAAAGTGGTAGCTTTAACAAATCGCTTTTATTATCTAAGACTAAAAGTAAGTGTAAGTAGGTCTCACTACTGGTGTGCAACCGTATCTACATACATACATACTTATGTACATAAATACATATAACGGCTATCAGTGGAAGAACAACAATAATTGTGGGTGTGCGAGTGAGCAAGATATATACATCTAATGCAGGTAATGTTGAAATTGTGTAAAAAAGTACACATACAAGCATTCTCAATACTAAAAGTTTTTCTTCGTTTACATGCGCAATTACAATTTTGCACCAAACTTTCAATTAGCGTTAGGTATTAATTTAAAAATTTAATTTTAAAAGTTAGAATTCTCGATAGCATTTCATCGAAGGTCGATAACCTTAGATTGATATCAATTATGCTTGTCAAGTGGCAACCCTAATTTGGGGGTGAAAATAGTGGGAACTCGTTTTCAAATTGTGAATTGTTATTTTTTAATGTAATAAATATATGCAGCTGATGTCACGCAATATGCACAAATTGGGGCAAGCATAGGTAAATCGCAATAGCTCATCGTGTAAACGATTGCTTGCTTTATAAATATAAAGTGGGTGTTGTTTGTTTGTTTACTTGATAACAATATTTTGTGTCAGACGCTTTACAAAGTCAACGTTGAGGAAATTGGCCATCAGTGTGAGCACCGATTTCTTAGGTGGTCGACAATGCCGCAATCCCGCCTCCTGACAGCACACATTGGGAAAGCAGTCCAGCGTGGATGTGCAGGCCTTTGGATGCAGATCAAATATGGGCGGCGGCGGCGCCGTGCACTCCAAGTACTCCGACACTGCGAGAGGGAAAAGAAGCAGTTCAGTGTTGTAAAGTGCGAGTATTTTCAGTTTTAGTGCTTACGATAATCAAAGGAGCGCTTGACTGGCACTGGAACTGTTTCCAACTCTGGCTGCGAGGTGCGACAGTATCGCCGCCGTCCATCGGGGCAACAGACGCGAGGCCAGCAATCCATGTCTGTGCGGCATTCCTGCACATCCCACCAGAGCTCGGCCAGCGGACGTGTCGGGCACTTGCGAGGTATTAAACCGAGAATGGCTAAAAAGAGAATATATTATTAACAACTGTTTTTTGGACTTTTAGGCAATTAACAAACGTGCGTGTGCCGTCTCCTCTAGCGGTTTAGCAATACCAGCCACGCAGCTGTTGGCGCCAAAGATGTCGCAGCAGATCTCGTCTCGCTGCCAGACTACACAATCCTTATCCGTCTTGCAGATCTTGGGGAACAACTGGAAACGTACTTCGTTCTCCCGGGGGCAATTGAAACGCTGTCGTAGATCGGCGGCAGCTCGTTTATCCTTCTCTTTATCCTTGCCACTGGCACTGGGAAAAGTGATCGTGGGCAATGCAATGCGGAATGGTCCCTCCGTGGATCGTGTTGGAGTTGGTATCGTCGTGGTCGTTGATGTTGTTGTACTCCGCCTGGGCTTCACTGTAGTCTTCTGTTGCTTGCGATAGCCAAGCTTCTCCTCCTTGGAGCTGCTCGAAGGCGAGTGCGTGAACTTCTTGGGCGGATGTGGATGCGGCTGCTTTGTGGGCGCACTAACGGGTACAAGACTTTGCTGGCCAAAACTCCAGAAGTTCGGATTGAAGAAATTGAAGCCATTGGCCAAACTGGGACGCGGCGCTAAGCGTGATAGTTGTTGTATTTATTAAATATTCATACATATATAGATTGGATTGGTTAACAATGGTCATTAACAGTTCTGCTCTAAATAGCAATAGCATTGCAAGACAACTAAAGCGCAGTTCCCGCCACCCAATAATAAACACACTCTCGTCTCGTTAAACAAAAGCTGAAAGTGAAATAATGTTTCAGTTGAAGTTGGTTGGCGCTGGAGCGAAAAGCGATCCCGACAAATAAATGGTAACCATACGCCCCGTTGCCCACTTTTTAGCGGTTGCCAATAAAACTATGAGCGTAAATCCCATTCACCGGCAGTTAATTGTAATCTTTGCTGACCAAATTATTCAATACAATGCATAACTATATTTCTCTAATGAATTTGTAGATGGGAACAAACTTACTACTTATTGAAAATATATCTTTTAACTAAGAAATTTTATTTTAATCAAATTATAAGATGTAACGACTTCTTTCTAATTGAGAAAACTGATGTTAAAAGTGTTTGTTGCCTGCAAGCTGTTTTATCACTAAATTATGGTACTATTTACTTTATTCAGTCTTAAACTGTCCGATTCTGATAAACAAATGCTTTATGTCTGACAATGAGTTTGTTGATCCAAGTGGTCTTTGTCTTCCAGCTAAATTTTTATTATAATACAATGATAAACACTAAATTGTTATGAGAGTATTGTAAAAAGTGAAAGGGAAGTCTGGGAACAGAAATATAATCGCTACCAAGAGCTCTTGCGTATAAACATTGATATATATACGTAAATCTTGTAGAGTTTGAGTTTGCTGACTAACGCGTAGTCAAGACTGCTTAACTCAAGTGTTCTCATTTATAAAGTGCATTAACAAATACAAACTACTAAGAAAACACTAACTTTAAGCATCAACTTATGTAGAAGTAAAGTAAATTTTAAACCTAAAATCAAAAGGTCTAACTTTTTCTTTGATTCCCACAAATATTTAAGTTTATAAGTTTTTATCCAAATTCATGAGTAATTTTGAACGTATAATGACGAAAGTATTTAGTTTTCCCAGATTGATAAATTGTTCGGTAAATATCGCTCGCTTGTAATTATACTATAGCATGTAAACAATAGAGGTCTAAAAGTCGCGGTCTCGCCGAATTACAACCAGCTATCACCTTTGTATTATTCATTTACCCAGTTTAATGAGTTTGGGGAGTCTGGTTTAATGAGTTTTTGGGAGCCGTGCAAAACACAATAATCGCAATTGCAAGCGTAGTTTAATGCAATTACAACAGCTACAGTTTGGGTTTGGGTTTGGGCTCAGGTAATTAAGACAAGGCTCGACTGTGAAAAATCGAGCAGTGACTGGCGACCCAATTGCCTCGATTAGCTCTGTGAGCCGCAACATCTTCAAGCTATTCAATGACGCATACAAGCTACCAAAATAAAACGACAAAAAAACCCACAACATTTTGCTGAAATAGAAAACTTTCTTGGGTCACCTTGTCAAATGAGCTTGCCTATTAAAAGAATTCACTTTGACGAAGTCGTGTCCGAAATTAAATGCTTAAACAATAAAAAATCTCCAGGCCCGGATAAAATAGACGGCATCACTCTTAAAACTCTACCATTAAAATGCATACGATTTCTCACGCTGGTATTTAACGCTATTCTCAGGCTAGACCATTTCCCAAGTCAATGGAAATGTGCAGAAATCATTATGATCCTTAAGCCAAACAAGCCAGAAGCTGAACTATCATCCTACCGTCCCATTAGTCTGTTGACAATATTCTCGAAAGTATTTGAAAAAATACTACTTAAGAGGATGTTGCCAATTTTGGACGAACTTGCCATCATTCCAGAATATCAATTCGGATTTAGAAGAGGCCACGGCACCACTGAACAATGTCACAGGGTTATTAATGAAATTGTATATGCACTTGAGAACAAAAAATACTGTACTGCTACGTTTCTCGATGTTCAACAAGCGTTTGATCGTGTTTGGCACAATGGATTGCTCTTCAAGATAAAGAAGTGGCTACCTGCCCCATACTATCTATTAATGAGATCCTACTTGTCGAAAAGATGCTTCTACGTTCAGCAGAGAAATGATACGTCAACAATTTTTCTCATAAACGCAGGCGTTCCTCAAGGGAGTGTACTGGGACCAGTCCTCTACACTCTATACACGGCAGATATGCCAGCAACAAACAACTGCACCATTGCAACATATGCTGACGATACAGCCATTCTGGCAACAAGCTCTTCTCGAGACGAAGCATCTCAGCTGTTGCAAAGTGAGCTCAGTCTGATTGAAGCCTGGTTTCTTCGCTGGAAAATTAAAATAAATTCCCTGAAGTCTGTCCAAATAACTTTTGCACTAAGACGAGGAAGATGCCCAAATGTAACACTATACGGCTCAGCAATTCCAGAAGATACCTGTGTGAAGTATCTTGGCATGCACCTCGACCGCAGACTAACATGGAAACCGCACTTAAAAGCGAAATGTCAACAACTTAAAACAAAAACACTGAAAATGTCCTGGTTACTAAGTAGAAAATCAGCGGTTACTTTGGAAAACAAAATTCTCCTCTACAAAGCCATTTTGAAGCCTGTTTGGACATACGCTATTCAGCTCTGGGGAACAACTAGCAATTCAAATATTGAAATACTTCAGCGCTACCAATCAAAAACATTGCGACAAATTGTCAACGCTCCATTTTATGTAACCAATGCAAATATTCACAGAGATTTAAATATTCCAACTATAAAAGAAGAGATTAAGAAATATAGTAAAAAATACACAGACAGACTTCACAATCATGAAAATAATTTAGCCCTAGCTCTTTTAGACAATAGCTCAACTGTTAGAAGACTTAAAAGATTTCACATTCTTGATCTCCCTGATAGGTAAATTTTAAGTAAACAAGATGTTATATTTAATAGCAGGTTTCACTGGAAATCTGCTATTCCTGTTATGTAAATATTAGTCATAAAATTTTCTTATTGTCTTAAGACAGATTGTAAATAAAAAATTAAACGAAAAAAAAAAAAAAAAAAAAAAAACATTTTGCGCATCATAAAGCGAGCTAATTGTTAGTCAAGTTCAAGGCGATCATATTTAAATTTTAGCGCTGTACAAAAAATGTGCTAAAATCGATATCCTTGATTAAGGGTGACAATATTAGAGCACTCAACTGCTAAATAAATGTGTCTATTAATTGCACCTTGAACCGTGCATTACATTTGCATTTGCATACGAATAAAAACTTCAAATAAAAGCTTATCAAGGTCTAACTTTAGTTGCAGCCACAACACAACAAAGGCAACAACAACAAAAACAATGCGAATTTGAAAGCTCTGCAAGCGACTGCTCCAGTTATCGACACTGACACCGCATAATTATCGAAACAAGCTTGTTTTCTTTAGCCCGCCGCATTCAGACAACTTCTCAAAGTTCGATGTTGTTGTTGCTGTTGTTGTCGCCTTTACCAATCTTTTAAACCGAAAGCTAGGTCAGTGCCAGCACCAAGAGTAGTTTGCCTTTGCAGCGGTCAGTCGATGCAATTGCTTTGCTCCTGCTAAACGCAACTTACTTGTTGTCGTTGTGGTTGTTGTAGTCGTGGTTGTTGTTGTTGTAGTTGTGGTAGTGTTGGTAAGTGGCCTGCGTCGCATAACAACTTGATTACGCCTGCGCATGGTCTGCACTCGATTGTTGTTATTTTTGTTGCTATTGCTGGCGGGCAGCGCAATTTCTGCCTCATCAAGCGGCAGCGGCAGCCTGTATTGTGCAACACCGCGAGATCTTTGGCCACGGGAACTGGAACTGATATGCTGACGACTTTGGCTGCTATTTTGGCCAATGTCTGCTGAGACTGTTGCATTTTTTGGGCGACGCGTCGTCGCTGCTGTTGCATCACTTGCCACAATATAAACACTGCTTAGAAGTGGCAGCAGCAATAACACTAACACACTCAACACTGGCAATTCCATTTCTTGTTTAATTAAACGTAACAAAAAGCAGGTCAAGCCAAGTTTAACGAGCACTTTACATCAATTTCAATGGAAATTGATTTACCACTTTGTTGTTGCTTTTCAAATGTTAAATGTCGCGAATATTTTTAATATTTCGAGTATCTCAACACATTTTCACATAGTTTCTTTCTTATTGTGTATAGCTTGGCCAATTGCGAACTGCGATCGTGTTGTTTAGGCTTCAAACAGCCAAAAGCAACTCAGCATTCGAGTGTGCAAAATGTTCACTTTTGGCCAAAATACAACAAAGCTAAAAGCCAAAAGCGCACCAACAGCTGAGACGCGTTTTGGCAACAGCAGCTTAGGCTGCTAAGAGAGCCGCTCTCAAAGTGAACAATGAACACGCTCAAGTTAATTCGCTCTTTAACACAGTGGGCTACTCTGCAACAAACTGGTTTTGATTTTTGGGTAAACATTGTGTGGATACCACTAACCCAATATTATAGAAATGAGGAAGTCGAGACAAAACTAGGAGACAGCAGAAGAGAGTGCGTGCTAAACTTCCGTCATGTTGAACATGCAATAAGGATGCAAATCGATTTAAAAATAAGACAACTGTGTTTACATTTACTTGTTATGGGTTTAATCAGACGGAGATTTAAACAAAGAACCTTCGATAGAAGGCAACAACTTGCAAGACAAGGATTCAAGTGACAATTTGCTTTTCTGTATATGTAGCAACATATGTAGTGGCACACAAAATTAAATAATGTGTATGATAGATTCTCTTTCTCATTCCTTAGACTTGTGTTCTCCAGACGTTGGCTGGCGGCTTTGCTGTCATTTAAATCTCCAAATGATTATGTTGTTGTTGCTTTGTTGTTGCTGTTGCTGGCATATTAATATACGAAGTCCCGAAAAGCGACTGCTTATATTAATATGCCAAATTTGTTGTTCGACACACTGCAGAGAGCATGTCTAATTTGGAAGCGGATACATATTTAATCCAGCTGCAATTAAGCAAATATTTTATTAGTATTTATTGAATTGATGTGTAAAGTATTTAGTGTTTAATTACCTTCTTGAAGCCAATATCGTTGGCGTATTCCCTGAAGCACTGACGGCAGATGTTCAGACCGTATTTACGGATCAGACCGTGACGGTTGGAGCATGCACGGCTGCAAATGTTTAAGAGAAGACTCAATCAATACTGACTAATTATTGTAGATAATAACGCATATTGAACTCCTTGAAATCGAATTAAATTGCATAGCTGTTGCTGCAGCGGGCTGTAGAACCATTTAAATTGCGAAAAATGGGAATTGCCCAGCTGCGGCTTTGCTTTGGCCACCCTTCATTAAGGAAACTTGTCAACGTTGTTTTAGCACATATTTCCGTACTCAACCGGGGGCAATAAATTTTGCACTCCACAAGCATAAATACAAAAACAAAAGGAAACAACAACGATATGCATATTGTGTATATTGGGAGGGAGGAGCACCATGCGTGAATGGAGGGCGTGCTTAACCTCACAAACTCAAAGCAAATCAACTATGCAACAAAATACGTGTTCAAAGTGCAGGCATTCATGCAAATTATATAGCGTTCGGTGCACAATTTTGCGCTCTACACAATAATTACCAGCAACGGGAGCCTTGGCCGTATTTACGGGGATGCGAATACCAGAGAGTAGCGAAACCCATGTTGGCGTTTACGATGGAAAATTCGAAAAGAAAGAAGCAGACGCCAAAAAATGGCTGCTTGACACTTGGTCAGTGTGACCGCAAAATATATACCAAGTTATACTGCTTTGCTCACTAATAAATGGCCACACATGCAATATCTGTCATTCGTTAAAGATGCCACCCAACACAAAATTGAAAAAGAGTTGCCACTTAGAATTATTAGCAGCGCTGGTCACACTGCACGTATATATTTGAAACCGTCTTATTGGCGGTAAATACAATGATACATAAACTAATTAGAAATAAAACGGTTGGGCAGCGTTATTTTCAACCACAACAACTCTAGCGTTTTTCTTCGCAAACTGTGGCACCTCAACCGTCTCAATTGCCTCAGGCTCATACGATATCACCTCATAGTCCGTATTATCAGTCGCAATTTCCACTTGCTCGAATTCAGCTGCATCACAGAAATCATTCGGATCTAGTTCAACCATGTCGTACTGTTGATCCGCCAACATCCCAGATGTCAACGTGCTGCCATCCGTGAGAAATTCACCATCCCTGCTGCCCTCCTGCATTTGCTTAGCCTTGAGTGCAGCCGCAGTTTCCAGCTCAAGTTTTTGCATTCGCATCATCAACCTGGCATTCTCATCCAAATGCGAATGACGCGCTCTCACATGTTTGTCCCGATCGCCACGCTGTCGAAACGTTTTGGTGCAGTATTGACAATCATATGGCTTCTCGCCGGTGTGTATACGTTGATGATTTTTCAAGGCATCCGCACGATAGAAACGCTTTCCACATTCGTCACACTCATAACGACGCTCACCACGATGGATTAGACGATGCTGATAGAATACGGAGCCTGTGAGGAAACGCTTCCCACACACCAAACAATGATACGGCCTTTCGCCCGTGTGACATTTGCGGGTATGATCATTGAGATCCGGACGTATGGTAAACTTACGCCCACATCCTGGCTCATCGCAAACGAAGGGCTTGACACCTGGCAGGTACAATCTATAGCACACCAAGTGATATTATGATGAGGATGATGCCACAACTCACCCTGATGGAAACGCAAGTGCTGCCACAAGTGGCTCGATTGTGTATAGGATTTGCCACAAATATCGCAAAGATATTGCCGTAAGCGACCAACTGCAGCATTGCCGCCAGCGTTACCACTGTTATTGCGCAACTCCTTCTCACGCTTCTTTTTATTTAGATGCTTCTCTTCGTAATGCGGCTGTATTTCATGGGCATACTCAAAGTTGCTGGCACAAAAATCACAGGGCAGAATCATACGCTTCCCGGACTCACTGAGACGCGGATAATAGTGATAGGCACTGTAACTTCAGGAAGGTGCATTGGATTAATTGACTGCTAAGATATGGTAATTCAACTGCTTACCGATGTTCTTGGAGCAACTCCACATTGGCAAACTTGAGTTCGCACACATTGCAGACAAAATAGCGATTGGGACACATCTGCAACTGCTTGAGACCTTCCCTCATATACACACAATCCGTTTGATAATGCACACTGGCCTCCTTGGCGGTGGTCATCACCAGGCTGCAAGCGAAACACTCGAAACGACGTTCAGGCAAATGAGTTGCCTCATGCTTTAGCATTAATTTGACATCCGCAAAGATGTAATCACAAAACTCGCATTGAAGCACATGACTCAAAATGAGCGAGGAGAACAATTCATGCTCATAGCGCTGAAGCTTATCCAGCTGCATGCTGACCGCAAGCAGCTGATTTCCCTCAACGGACAGCGCACTCAGTTGACGCTTTAAATCCGCTTCAGTTTCTTGCACTGTAGTGGACTTCTTTGCTTTTGGCAGCAATGGATAATGCACGGAAATGTGTTCGAGTGCTATTTTGACATCGTAGAAGACGCGACCGCATTTAGTGCACTCGAGAACAACGAGCAGACCCAACGCTGAGAGCGCCGAGTGAGGTGCATTTGACTGTGTGGGTATCAAATCCAGGGCATGCTTCTCCATATGACGCACCAAACCGGAAGCGTGTACAAACTTACGATCACATATGTTGCATTCGTTGGGACCTTTGGAGGCGGACTTCTTCACCTTGGAACTGTCGACGCCCGTCTCCAGATCGTATTTGAGCTCTTCTTTGATATACCGACGTATGCGGACCTGATTCTCGATGAGAATGCGTTCACTGGGCAGTTTCTTGGGCTGCACAGGTTTCTCTATGTTGGCAACTGGTGGTTGCTTTGGAGTAGCAGCTGCAACTGCTGGCTTTGCGTTGACTTCACAGCGATGTTCTTGAAAGGCAACAGAATGGAAGAGACCATTGCAATTGGAACACTTGATGATGCTCACCGGTTGCTTCAAAGTAGCAGTCGGCACTTGAAGGAAATCACGCAACTTTTCCCGCTCCGCTTCCGGATCAAAGTCAACCTTATCATCGGCTTCCTGTAGTATTTGCTTCAAATCCGGATCCGCCAGTGTACGTTCAACGGCATCCTCTGTTTCCATCTGTATCCCATTCGTGATGCCAAAAAACTGACTGAGATCCTCATAGTTAAAAACGCCATCGCTCTCATTGGCCACCAGCACAGTGGCGCCTTGTTCCAGTTCACAACTGCGATCCACGAGCAATTCGGCATCGCATTCAAACTCGGCCATAACAAACTCGCCGCCATCGAACAAATTCAAATCCCCATCCATTATTGTTAAGAGAAAATGACAAAAAAAGCAAAAAATTGAGAAGGGAAAATAAATCAAATGAAAAGAAAAATTTGTCAAATTTGGTAGCGATGCGTCTTAATTCAGAGTTCGACTTCCAATGAAATGAAAACTTTCTTTCGTTTGATAACAATCGAAAATCTAGACAGGTGTCACAGTTGCCTACTTTGTCAACAACTGTCAAGCTTCCTTGACAATAGTGTCGCTGTTTAAAACAAATGACAGTTATTTCCTTAAAGATAAAGACTTGGGCAAAGATTCTATTGCATTTAAACCTTACGACCTTTAATCTTAATATCTAACAAGGCAACTTCAAGTGCTGCTCTTAATTTGGGGCACAAAATACAATTTTAAACGGCAGCCAGTTTAATCAAAGTGGGGTTTACATGCTTATCGTATTGTTTATAATATATAGTCTATATCTATTGTGGGTTTCTACCACACTACCAGTCACACTCTCTTGGTCAAACATAGCACAAGACAAGACAAGACACGACAAGAGAGTTTTATCAGTTAGTCACCTAAGAGTCCTCAAAATATGTTTATATTTAGAGCCGTTACATATCCGAATATTTGGCCAAATATGTGAACTACACACAGTATATACAGAGATAGATACAAACTATATATATAGATGGTTTAAGTCGATTGTTTATATTTTCTTTTAGGGAGCTCAAATTGTCGAGCGCAGGTGAAGAAGGTGGTGATTACTGGCCGCCGGTTATCAGTTTGCCGAGATAACAGTATAGTCGAGACTCGCGAAATGAGTAAACGCGATGACATACCACCAACGTTAATCAGTGCGTAACTTTAACTCGGTCTGAACGGCAGCAGGTTAAACGCCCACATTTCGGGGGATCTTTACCACAACAGCAGCTACAAACAAAATCATTCACATCCAGAGATAGAAAAGAGATTTGTGTGCACCTCTTTTGTCGACACGGTAAATGCAATTTGTGTCAGCCATTTGTGTGTGTCTTTGTCTGTGTCTCAACGCAATGATTCACCAGCATTCAAACGATAGAAATCCGTAAATTGATAAAAAAAAAGCCAATGCTTCTTATCGGCAAAAATTTGCTGCAAGATAATGCGCCAGCGTGGTGGATATCGTTTCATTCGCTTCGTCGGTTAACGGAACTGGCAAAATAGCCTCAGGTCTACGTTTCAATTTGCTGGAGTTGCGTGTGGCTCTTTGTAGTAGCACTTCAATTAATCCAGTGCCACGCATTTCAGGATGCATCATGGATATGGAAAGTGTCACATATGCGTACATCTCCGAACCGGTTGAGTTTAGGCAGCTGGAGGGCAAAGCCATCGATTTTCGCAAGACGTTCGATGTGCGCGGTCGCGGCACCGATGAAATGCTCCAATTATATTTGCGCAAGGCCAATCTATCCGATGATCTCGACGCGATACCGGCGATGCAGCGACGTGCCTATGTTTACGACATTATTAGAAGTCATAAGAGTCCCGGTTATTGGGTGGTAAATTGTGCTTTTAAAAATAGCAACAGCAACCGCATCATCATCATCGTCACCACCATAGTCATCATCAAACTCAGTCATCAGCCGTTTGCGGTCACAGCAGCTTTGTTCATCTTTGTTCTATGTGTGTATTTGCAGCCACCGTTTATGCAGGTGAGCAGTGACGTGTTTGCACAGCCACCGCCCGCAGTTCTACCGCCACCATCAGCTCGCTCCACACCGGGTTCCGAACGTCGTCTCTTTGGCGCAGACGCTGCCAGCTTAAAAATGAGCTATTCCTCCTCATCAAACAGTTTGAACAGTATTGGCGGTGCCTCGAGTGGTGCTCTGCCAGGTCCCAGCTTTAGCACCAGCGTTCTCACCAGCAAAAAGGGCTCCAAGTATGAGATTAGCGGACCAGTCAACTTTCAGCATGTCTCCGGAGATGTCACCAGGGATCGCACTCGCAACGCATTTGATTTGAATGAGTCGAACAATGACAATGTGCTCAAAAAGTACATGATGGAGCATAGGATCACGGAGGAGGATGTGGCGGGCATGCGACGCCAGGATCTCATCAAGAAGATTGTGCACTCCAATTTTACCTGGCTGGTAAATAGAATTAGCTAACAAATTCGTATCCATATCGATTTAAACTCACTATCTTGTTAATAGCCCAAAAAGGATCAGCCAGCCAAGACGAAAGCTGCACCAGCTACGCTGCAGTATGCCACCATTTCCACTAACAATCAGATAACTCCGCCACCTTCTCCTCCGCCGACACATCGAAATCCTCCTTCGGCTCAATTCTCCAACTATGCCACGCTAACTTCGCGCTTCGTGGACATCTCCGATATGGATGCGCCTTCCATGGGTCCACCACCGCCGTCAAGTCACAGACAGCCAGAAGTTGTGGGCACTGTGGTGCCCGTGCAATTGCAGAACAACAGATCCAAAGTGCCACCACCTCCCTCGGCTGTCACGGCGGCCAACACACGACCCAAACAGCCGCAAGTGCCACAGCAGCTGACGGTTGAAGTACGTCCTTCGCAGACAAAGACATCGACTGACATGTATGCCACCATTGGTCCGACGCAGCGCAAGGTGGGCACAATGCGTGTGCCTCCTCCAGCGCCTCCCAAGCCTTCAGTAGCGCCCAGTGCAACGACAGCCCAAGTGCAATATGCGCCTACCAAACAGGCGCCTCCTCCGCCTGCGGTCAAGGCCGCTCCACAGCCACAGTATGTTCCTCCAACTCCATATGGAGCGCGAAGTGAGACACAGAATGCTGCTCCAACGGCAGCCCGCAGTGCGGCTCCTCCCTTTGCCGCTGAGCTCGTGCAGTCACGTTTTGGTGGTCCACAGACGCGACCACAGGCTGCTACTCAATTGCCAGTGCAGAAGCCAAAAACGACAACTGCGATTCCGCCGCCGCCGCCACCACAACCGACCAGCGGAGCAGCAGCACCCCCACCGCCACCTCCGATGCCAGCAGCTGCTCCAATACCGCCACCACCGCCGCCAGTAGCAGCTGGAGGAGTACCGATGCCTCCACCTCCGCCACCAGCTGGAGGAGCACCGATGCCACCGCCGCCGCCATCAGCGGCGATGGGTCTTAAAAAGTCTGAACCAGTCAAGACAGCGCCAACAGCTGCTGCAGGTGGTGGAGGCGACGATCGCGATGCATTCTTGCTAAGCATACGCAAGGGCGTCACACTAAAGGTGAGTGGACAATGAAAGTTTGCGGTACTATATTAACACAACCGTTACTTACAGAAAGTCGACCGGAAATCAGCCACAATTAGCGGCATTAAGCCACGTGCTGAAAAGAAGCCAGCCACCATGGATTTCCTGAGTGAACTTAAATTAGGCATCACGTCGCGACGAGTCAAAAATCCAGCCGATAATCCTTACTCCGAAGCCAACACCGGCAATGAATCACAGGCGTAAATTTGAATTCGTCAACCTTTTTCACTAAAATGGGCAACGCTGTGTACTAAGATTGACCACCACTACCTACATTTAAAGTGACCAGCCTACGAGCGAAATTCAAAAAAATTATTGCATACTTTAATTACTTATTTGCTAAATTACATTTATTTATATGTATATATACCATACCTATATAACGCACACTGCTGAGCTTTAAAATAGCAATAACAGCACATTAATTACGATATAGACAAGAATGTTCTTCATGACATTTACAATTACCAGTGAAATCTGTAAATAAATACACTTGTGTATATGTGTGTGTGTTTGATAACTTATCTAGCTGATTAACACTTGTAGTTTTGCAAAGCTTGCGGCGCTTACGAACACTGTGCACAAATTTGCTTGTATGTGTGTGTGTTAAGTGATAATCAGCTGGACTGACGCTCAGGTGAGCGGAGTAGAAAGAACAACAATCATTTTTGATTTCGATTCGCGTTCGCTACGTTTGGAAAGCTAAGAGTGATATTGCAAATTTTGCATAAAACAAATATTTTTCTGTAAAATCGTTTACACGTTTTTTTCACGTTTACCACATTTAGAATATATATTATGCAACGTATTGCGGTAATTGGAGGAACCGGCATGACCGGCCAATGTGTTGTTGACTACGCCTTGGAGAAAGGTAAAAAGGAGCGCAACAAGTTAATTTTATGATGCATATATTTTATACCACTTCGCTTGCAGGTCTCAAGGTGCGTTTGCTTTACCGCACCGAACCCACCATTCCAGAACGTTTCAGAGGCAAAGTTCAATTGGTTCAGGGCGATGCCACCAAATTGGAAGATGTAAAGAACCTTATTGAAGGCGACGGTGCTGTCGATGGGGTTTGTGTTATTCTGGGCACTCGCAATAAACTGGAAGCCACCACAGAATTGTCACGCGGCACCGAAAATGTGATAACCGCCATGAAGGAAGCCAAAATTACGAAATTCTCTGTGGTCATGTCTTCGTTCCTGTTGCGCCCACTTAACGAAGTGCCCGCTGTCTTCCACAAGCTGAACGAGGAGCATCAGCGCATGCTGGACTTGACCAAAACTTCGGGTTTGGATTACATTGCCATACTGCCCCCGCACATCGCTGATGAGCCAGGTACCAGCTACACAGTGGTGCATGACGAGGCGCCAGGACGTTTGGTGTCCAAGGATGACTTGGGCAAGTTTATTGTCGATTCACTGGATCAGCCAGAGCATTATGGCAGAGTCTGTGGCATAGCCAAGAGCGCCAAGAGCAATTAAGCAAAGTAATCCATTCGAAATGGTAATCAATATAAATTAACATTTATATGATGAATGATCTGCATATAAATGTTCATCAAGTTGTTGTGTGGCAGGCGCTTTTTAAACGTACAAATATTATATCCATTATATTCAAGTCTTTTTTGTATAGTTGTTAAACTAACGTATTTACACTTTCCATTTTTGATACCAAGAAAAATGAATAAATTACATTTTTATTGCATTTACGTGAACAATCAATTGGCAAAGCAGCATCGACAACGACGCTCGGTCAAGACACCTGAAATTTCAAGCTATTAGCAGCTGTCGCATTGCACGTCACCTCAACTATTTCAGCAATGTGCACCTGTAGAATATTTTGCACCAAAAACTATGACTGACTGCTTCCGCTTTAACGCTCAATGCCAATAAAATTCGAAAAACACAACGCAAAAAGTGACCGCAAAAGAGAAAGAGAAGAGAACGTGTACTTTGCAAATACAGCGAGCATGCAATAAAGTAAATTTGGTATTTGGCTAGAAGCTTCTTTTTTTAATGATGTATTGTAATAGTTAAATTTAGTCGCATTTTTAAAAGAATGATACAATTCATGATAAAGTTTAACAACTGGTTCATGTCTTTGATAAGCACTGGTCTTAATATGTGCTATGGTTTGTGTCTAAGCTAGACTCCGTTGTTAGACCTCGTTTTTTATATAATTTTAAGTGATTACTAAATTAAATAAAGACTATTAGCAACTGATTTGAGAGTGGGATCATTTACAATTTTCTCCCATTTTATCATTAAATTTACAAGCGGCTCAATATATCGAGTGCTTACTGCGTGAGAACACATGCATGCAATAAAGTAAATTTGGTATTTGGCTAGAAGCTTTTTTTGAATAATGTATAGTAATATATAGTTAATTTTAGCTGCTTTGCATTTTAAAATAATAATAAAATTCAGGTTTAAGTTCAACAACTGGTTTGGGTCTTTGATAAGCACTGGTCTTAATATGTGCTATGGTTTGTGTCTAAGCTAGACTCCGTTGTTAGACCTCCTTTTTTTAAAAAAAATTTTAAATGATTACTAAATTAAATAAAGAGTAGTAGTAACTGATTTGATAATCGAATAATTTACAATAATTTTGCCACTAAAATTACATGTGGTTCAATATATCGAGTGCTTACTGCGTAAGAACACATGCATAGGCTGCTATTTGTGATAATTAAATGCCTCGACTGTGTGTATATGTTTGGTTTATTTTTGTAAAAATTTAAGTTGAAGCAGCTTTTTGGCTGGCTGTCGTTGTTCGTTGGGCAGCAGGCTGTGAGACCCCCTTTCCGCCTTCCCTCTCCGCCTTTTCGACTTGTTGTCAGATGCAGCTGTAATAAAAATAACATTACCGGGCAACATCAATTTTTTTTGGCTTGTCGCCGCAACAACGCCATGAACTTGAACTTGTCATAGATTTTTTCAGACAGATTGCAGACGAATGTTTCCGTTACGCCTTCCTGTGTCTCTGTGCATCATAAACATAATAATATAAACACTTAAAAGATTCTTCACGGATGATGTGTATCTACATAATTAATATAATTTATTGCCTTTCATTTTGTTGTTTGCTTAATGCTACAGTTTCATCTCCGATATGTATATATCTATATGCTATGCTATGCTTTATATAATTGGAAGATAATTGAGCTATCATATGTAAATATATGTTTTTGTAGGTAGATATTGTCTAGCAAAGCATTTGTTCGAGCAAAAAACCACAACAAAATCATACAAAATCGATTCCAATTAAAATTAACAATAATAATTAATAATTAGATTAACATGAATATATAGATGGGATGGTATGTGCTATATGCTATATTCTGTCTATAGCACTTTTGCCTCTCGATGTTTCTCAAGGAAAGTTGTTTGTTTTTTTTTTGTTTCTTTTTCTTTTTGGTAACAAAAAATACATGCGGAAAGTAATATATAAAAATCAACACGAGCGTAATAATGAATGTTTTCTGTGTGTGCTTTACGTGTGAGTGTGTGTATGTGTGTGTTAATCGTAATGGAATATGAGATAAACGCTCGAAAGGATAACGGCAGTAGATGGATAAATACCATCAGTAAGCGTTTACCTCAATTTGTTATTTGTTTTCTTTGACTAGTTTTAACAGTTGAACTGAAGCCTTCAAGCCAACACTACAACTACTACGGGTGCTGACGCCTATAAGACCTTCTTCATGTATTTCTTATTAATATTCTGTAAACTGGGCAGCTCACAGTGACGCGGTCCATACATGGAAATGGGTGCACAGTACTCATAGCCAATGCGCTCATAGAAACCATCCTGATCGATGGTCGACAAATACAACGTATTCAAATCCAGCACCACCCGACAATAGTCCTCGGCAAACTTCATGATCAGCTTGCCAAATCCTTGACCACGATACGCTTTATCGACGACAACGGACTCCACAAAGCATGCCTTCTTCTTTGAGGTGATTGGGCTCAGCTTCAAGTGCGCAATCACACGACACATTCCCTCGGTGGTGAGCACAAGACTACAGGGCAGAGTATCACACGAGGCTTCCAAGGAGCGCATGCGTGCCGTTTCAGAGCGCGGCCATTCCGAGTTGATGAGCGCGCAGGTCTCCTTCATTAGCTCCGGAAAATTGTGTATAGGAACGACATTGAACGGACTGCCCGTGACATTGAATGGTGGAAGCCCCTGCAAAAAGACAGATTCAATTAGTAAATGGAATCACAATAAACTTGTCGAATTATATTAAAACATTTGGTGCCTTGTTGCTCTCGTTTATTGTCTTTTTTTGCAGCTCTACCTCATAGTACGGCTCCGGTTTAATATAACGCATATCGTTTTAACTGATAAACTAACTGGGCCGACTGTCGTTCTGCCAGCATCGGGCTAAGGAAAGTATCTCAATATCTATAAGAGAACAAAATGTTGTATATGCTTCGTTTTCGTTTCAATGTGAAGCGAAAGAATGTTGTACAAAAAACATAAAACAATTTGTGATTTATTTACACGGGGAAGTAATTAAGAAAAAGATATGATTAAAACATAGCACATATCGTGGGTAGCACCCAATAAATCATGCTATACACTTGACAGCAAATATAAAAATATTTGAATAATATGTGTAAAGTTTTAAGCAAAGCTGATAAGATTTACAAAAGCCTACATTTTAAAATATGTAGCATTACATGGGGTTTCATTATACATTTCTTAAATAATCTGATTTGAAAGATCTATTTAGTTCATAAAGTTTTAAAAGCTTATTTCTTTGCTGATTGTTTTTTTTTTACAGTTTAAAGAGTAAGGCCTAGGAGGTCTTATGTATACCAATATAAGCAACCAATATTTTAAAATTATGATCTATCTGTAATATATTACATATATTATTATTTTACGTAGTAGTCTAAATGATTGATTGTTTTATCATCGTAAACAAAAAAAGTGTAAGAGCTGGAGGTCTGCTCTAAAAATTAAATCCTGGAAAATTTCAATCATAATTAGATCAAAAATAGAATATATGTAGTTCTTATGTGAACAATTGTCCATGCTTATCTACAATATTTTTATCCTATTTCAATAAATTCAGGTTGTCAAAACATTTTCATACTCGGCATTGCAAGTATCACAATTATAATGCTATAAACATGCTACGACCGCAGATCGAATATAGTTCAAAGCTGTCTTCGATAAGAGTTCAAAGCTCTTTAATAAAATAATGTGTAGCAATTATATAGTTAGGCATACTAATAGTATTTTTATAATTACGTATATAGTTTGAATGTGTCGTGGAATTGTGGAGGCGTTGAATTCTTAGATAATGTTTTCACACACACGCTCACATATATAGATATGAACAAATACACATACATATGCACGCGAATAATGCTGTCCATGAAAATCAAGGTGAGGCATAAAAAACAACAAGAACACTTCTCTCTGTACAAAACGTTGCTAACGCTAACGAGACTTTTGCGACCTTCGACTGGCCAAAACAACACAACAACAAATATATAGATTTATATACACTTGGATAACATAGTAATTGTGAATTATACAGAATAAAATAAGCAAAAAAATTAGTAATATAAACAATTGTGCACTGCACACGCACACTTGGCTAGCACTATTTGTTGTTGAACAATGCGTAATTATTGATTTTCCTACTGTATTATGTTTTGCTTTTTACCATTGCGAGCAATCTTTGCTCTTTTCGTTGTTGAATTTCCTCACGAGCGCCACGGCGAAATGTGCAAAGCGGACTGATATAGTTCCCAATACTGACGATCCAAGAACCGAGGAAAAAAATTGTATAAAATGGGCCAAGTTCCGCTGACCGAGCGAGCAAAAATGTTTAATATACAAATTTGATGTTGATGATAATTTCTGTGTCTGTGTTTGTATTTGTGTGGCGGCAGCGTCACCGACAACAACAACAACAACAACAACAACAGCGTACGCTTCGTTGAACTTGCACACAATAAGAATCGATGTCGAGTGGATATGTATATGCTTCCTTCTATACTATGGCTTTATTTTAACATGAATTCAATTTTGAAACGCGCGGCCGTTACGTTATATTTTTATTTTTAAACATTATGCTTAATATTCGCATGTGTGGAGCGCTGTTTTTGCGTGCAACGAGTGTTGCCACCTGGTTGGGGAATCGATTCTGCTTCTAGTTCTGCCAATTATGTATCGACCCACCACCACTATCGACAACAACATCAGTGGCAAATTATCGGCCAATTTGCAAATTTATCGAAATTTATAAACAAAATAAAAATAACAAAAAAAAAAGTAGTCTCGCAGTTGCAAATTGGTTGAGGTGCATGCAAAAATTAAGCTACACGGAAATTAACGGTTTAACAGTGAACTTACAGCACGATTAGCGCAGATTTTAATAACGCGCAAGGAGCAGCAAATGAATTTTCCTGTTCGCGACACTGAATTTGTATATTACACAACAAATAAATCAAATAAAAAGAGACATATCGACAAATATAAAAAAAATTGGCAGCGTGCAGTCTATAAATAATTTGTAAACAAAAAATAGAGAACGAGGAAAAACGAGACATTGACACTGACCCACTACTTTGCTTTGAGATTTCAACATTCTTTGCTGTCGTCGGCCGCCACTCAAATTGCCTTGAGCAACATTAGCACGTGATATCCTTGACCATGGCGAATCGTCAGATGGCGCCTGCTCCAGAGAATCATTTGCGCCTCTCCTGGCACGACACCCAAATGATGGCAACACTCAGTCCACAGACGGTCATGGATTACTTTTGCCGCAAGAGCAATCCATTCTACGACCATCAGTGCAACAATGAAACCATTAGAATGCAGCGTCTCGGCGTGGAACATTTGCAGTGGGTTTTGCCCATATCCGCTTAAATTATCCATACTAAATTGTCTCTTCTTAATCGCAGCAACATGCTGGGTCTGGAGTACATTTTACTTCATGTTGCGGAGCCGATTCTCTACGTCATCCGCAAGCAGCATCGCCACAACACCGCGGAGGCAACGCCAATTGCCGATTATTATATCATTGGCGGTACTGTTTACAAGGCTCCTGATCTCGCAAACGTCATAAATGCGCGCATTGTGAGTTGTGTACATGTGAGTTGAGAACTTGGCTAATTAGTTTATATTACAGCTCAACACGGTCGTGAATCTTCAGTCGGCATTCGAGGAAGCCAGCAGCTATGCTCGTTATCATCCCAATAAAGGCTACACCTGGGATTTCTCCTCCAATAAAGTTTGTAAGTAGATTGCAAACTTTTCATTGCCTAATTAAAATAATGATTTCAGCTGGAGAAATTAATGCGCCTCTTAAACTAATCTACTCTTCTTATTTCTAGTGTCGGACAAATCCAAGTCGGACAAGAAGGACGCCAATGGTGCCAAGGATGAGAACAGCGGAACACTCTTTCAAAAGCAACGTGTTGACATGTTGCTAGTCGAATTGTTACGCAAATTTCCGCCACCCATTCCACCCACACTGCAGAATATGCAACAGCCACTGCAGCCTGGGCAATTACCAAGTGCAGCTGGAGCGGATGGTGCGGCATCGAACGCTGCTGGAGATAATCATGCTACTGGACCGCTGGATATTGCAACAGAAAGCATTGATATGAAGCCACCACCAGAGAAAAAGACGAAGTAACGATTTTGTAGCTGTAGTTTTTCTCGTTTATTTGATTTTGGACTGTATGTTTTTTATATATATAGATTATAAGTCAACACAACTTAGCCTAAATGATGATGATTATTTGATTTAATCTTGTTGAGCACTCGGTGCTGTGGCTGCCTCCGGTTTGCGGCTGTGCAACGACATCGAGGAGTGCACAGTGAGACAGTGATTGGTATAGTCAAGGACGCTCTTAAACGATAGCTTACAACTATGACATGGGACCAGTTTAGTTGGTGTACAATAGACACCCGAATGCGGCACCTTCTTGGGCATCTTGCTAGCCGGCGGTGCCATTGGGACTACAGCTTTTTGTTGCTCCTCCTTGTTTGACATTAACTGTTGTTGCTGCAACTTATTAGACCTACCCAGCGAAGAATCTGTTATAGTTGGCTTGCAGGGGAAAACTGGCGATTCGGGTGGCAATAGTTTCGGCAGCTGTGCCTTCTTCTCGTGGTTGAGTTCCGTGTATTGAAGTTTACGCTTCTCGGCTGGCGGTATTTTCTGGCAATTCTGCATGAGATGAATATGCAGTGCACGCTCCAGTTGGAATTTCTTATCGCAATACTTGCATACGCCCGGTTTCTTATGTTCCAAGTGCTTACGCATATGCACATCCAATTGCTGTTTAGCTAAAAAGGTTGCGCTGCACAACTGGCAATTGAACTTGGGAGCAGTGGCAGCAGCTGCCTTGGGTTTTGGGGCAAGCGATGGGCGAGCAAATGGCTTCGCAGACAAGGTAGGTACTTTTGAGCTGCTCGAAGACTGTACACTGATGACACTGCTGCTGCAGCTGCTTTCAGTGGAGCGTACTATTGTGGATTTGCGCAGCATACTTGTCCTGGCAGTGGGCAAACAACTGCGACGTCCACTCGCATTAGCGGCCGCCAATTTGCGTGCTGGACTGTTCAGCGTCGTCTTGACCACAATTGACATGCGTTGCTTGAATGTTTGGCCGCTGGCTGTAGGCAAAAAGGAGCGACGTGGACGTGGTAAATTAACTGTAGGTAGCGGCTTTTGCTGGCACTTCTCTTGCGGCGGCTGCTCTGGTTGTTTCAGGGGCTTCAAGGAGCTGCCAGTCAGCTTCAAGGCTTTGTTAATCAACTCGGACACTTCGTTGATCATGTCAGTAGCGACAGCATTTGTTGTCTCCTGCTTTTCTATGAGAACTTCCTCTACAGGCGACGGCACAGACATTGAAGTCTCCTCATTTGAAACTGAAAAAGCAGTAGTTTTAAAAAAAGGATAACATTTTATATCTACTTAATTACCTTCGGTTATGTTTTCTAGCAAGACATCAGCACTTAATGGATAAACATTGTTAGTCTTATTGCTGCTTATCTCCTGCAGCGAAATCTCATTGATTGTGGGATTTGTTTCAGTAAGCATTGTGTTGATTTTCACTGTGGACGCAGTCCCATCAATGGTCGAAGATAATGTTGTGTTATTCTCCATATCGGGCTGTGTATTCTCCTTGTTGTTCACATCGGTAAGGGTTTTATTTTTAGTGGGCGTGGAGCACAAAGCGTTATGTTTATTGAGTAGACTCTGATCGAATGGACGCAATGGGGAAATTTGATCGCGCGTCGTTTCATTTTGTATCAGTGACTTGAGCACCGACTTCTTATTATGGTCTTCGAGTGTTTGGTCCATCAGCATGCTCTGCTGCACCTCCATGTAATGACTCTGACTCTGGCTTGTTGTCATCACAGATTGCCATTTGCTGGCAAGCGTATCGTCGGCATCAAAGGACAAATACATGCTCATACTGTCCTCGTTGGTTGCAATCGAACGTCGCGAGTTTTCCATCTCGGTTTATTATCTTTTGTTCACGCACTTACACAACAAACCACTCAAATTTAATTGAAAATTTTATGCGCGAACAATTAAAAGGAATAAGATCAACGACGCTCGTTCTTCTTCTTGGCTGTACCAAGCGTTAATATTTCAAAAGTGTTGACCAACACTTAACGCGCGCGTGTGTGTTAATTGCGAACGGCGTTGTAATCTAATTGCAGCTCCGATGTGCGCTGTAATTTATATTTTACATCAAGTATTTTCTTATTTTAATAGAGGAAGTATTGTTTGCTTTTGCTATACACTCTATGCTAATAAACACAAGGTTGGAATGGAAAATAATTTTTCTCACACTGAATGTAACATATTTGACATGAAAAACATTGTTATTCTGTAATGTGTTTTATATGCGTACATCGATATATCGATAGTGTTTTACCACTTCGTAGGGAAAAATGCCGTTACTTAATTTTTGATATATAATTTTTACCGGAAAGTTATATTTTTACTTATAACTTGTCTATGAAATGACACTCAAATAAAAATCTGTAAGTAAGCTGTTTAAAATAACAAGCAGTTTGAAAACTATGCAATCGCCATGGTGACAATTCTCTGGGTTTCTCAACTTTAGTAAATAAAAATTGTTGCTTATGGTTACAACTCGGCAAATAAAAGAGTAAAATGGCAACCTAAAAGAATAATTTCTTGAATAATAAAAAAGGTAATTTGTAATATTAGGTGAATGTAAAAACATCGTTTTCTTTTTGAATATTAAAACATCGATAAGTCTCTATAGTGCAATCGATGGCTCACCACCTCTTTTGTATATACACAATTGGTTTTATACATAGTGTGTAGACATTTGCCAAAATATTGTACAAAAATAACTGAAACAAAACTTATTGAATCAAAAACGTTTATTAAATTCAAGTTCCTGTTATTACAAAAATAAACGAGCTTACTAAAAGTACTATACATCATCATCATAAACAAGTGGTGTCAGCTGTGAATTGTGAGTCATTTCCTAACAATTTTTCCCAGCCTCAATCACTGAGAAATTCGCAATCACTTGCTATATACAGATAGGCAGTCATCAGTAAGTAATTTACATCCGCATCAAATAGTCACGCTATGGCTGCCGCTGTGGAGAATCAACCGCGCACCGAGCTGCAGGAACTGCAGCTCAAATCCGCTCAAGTTGCCGATGAATCCTTGGAAAGTACGCGTCGCATGCTCACCATGATGGATGAATCCAAGGAGGCGGGCATTCGCACTCTTGTGGCGTTGGATGATCAGGGCGAGCAATTGGATCGCATCGAGGAGGGAATGGATCGCATTAATGCGGATATGCGTGAGGCGGAAAAGAATCTCAGCGGCATGGAGAAATGCTGTGGCATCTGTGTGCTGCCGTGGAAGAAAGTTAATCTGAAGGATGATGGCGATAGCGCCTGGAAGGCGAATGATGATGGTAAAGTTGTTGCAAGTCAGCCGCAGCGGGTGATCGATGAACGTGAACGCAATGGAATGGGACAACCAGCGCAATCAGGTTATGTGGCAAGAATAACGAACGATGCACGCGAGGATGAGATGGATGAGAATTTGGGGCAGGTAAATTCGATGTTGGGCAATTTGCGTAACATGGCAATTGACATGGGATCCGAGTTGGAGAATCAAAACAAACAAATCGAACGCATAAATGCTAAGGGTGATGCCAACAATTTGCGCATGGATGGTGTTAATAAGCGCGCAAATAATTTGCTCAAGAGTTAAGCAGGTGGCAAAATGTAATGATCAATTATAACTGCTCGATACCGATAACCGATAAGCACCCCACCCATCGCTATCAACTAACTTCCTGCTATCTCTCTCTCACTTGAAACTTTCACCAGTAGACGCAGCAACAACTAAAGCACAACAATAGCATCAAAAAGAAATGCAACAATTATGAACTATGTACTGGGAACAAAAACAATACTATGTTGTGGGCACAAAAAACTACTACCGTTATTTAGCAGCTCTTTTAGTTGCTTTATTTATGGCGATATCAAAAATGAATGAACTTTTATATTCAACGTATACACAAACTACTTAGTAAACGACTAAAGCAACAAAAACCCATCAAAATATTTATATAATTAACTATGTCGGATGCAGAAGGAATAACACACACACACTCAAAATTTTATAATGAGATTTTCGTATTGTTGTTGGTACTCATGTTTTTTGGTACAAACAAAACTTTTTGAGGCTTTTACGACCTTTATGAATGAAACAAACAAAAACTTAGTCTTTATGATAAAATATTTACAACCTCAACTTGAGCCCGAAGCGAAGCGAAGCAAAGCATTTATAAGGAGGAGGAAAAGGTGAATTGAGAAGGACGACGGAGGAATGATTAAAAATGTAAGGGTAGTGTCATATTCATAGCCAATTTATGTGCATTCTTTGTGTGCACGAGAGTTTGTTAATACTTTACATACATATTATACTATACTATATATTCTATATATACTCCCCCTTCTATACTATATTGTATAACTGATGTGAGGTAATTGTGTTATACATACGCTGTTTCGATAGTAAACGGATATACCTGTGTTATACACCCACCCCTGTTTCTATTGTATACCAGATTTACTTGTGTACGAGAACCAAAATTAGAAACCCAGTTTTTCATTAGAGATTTAAGCAAGGATGATGATGAAGCGTGTTGTGTTAAATTTGTTTTCGCAATAATATCCCCCGGAAAGGCAGCAAGAAAAAATGTGTTTATTGCATATTATATAGTAGTATCATGTATATTTATTAGATTTATAAATCGTCGTATTTAACCGCTTATAAATAGAACTATTATTGCCACTTTAGTTTCTATTGCAACTATTAAAACTGAAATGAAATTACTTCACCACCAAGAAACCGCCTTGTTTTATTATTATTTTTATGCTCTTCTGAAATAGTTATATGTGGCTATGTAAGCCGTAAAATTTTCGTCACAATCCTCTGCCTGCAGGAATTCAATTTCTGGCGCCGCTTCAACCGGAATGTAAACAATGCTGCCGCGCGTTAAAGTTATTTCCTTCACCCCCTTGTCGGTCTTTAGGCGGAGTATGCGACTGCCAGCCAAAGTAAGGAGTATGGAACCATATGCTTGTATCTGCAGCTTGTACGAACACACGCTGTGCTTGATACCAACATGCATCACGGCAAAGTCATCAACAGGTGGCACAAACACCTGAACAGTATCATCGATACGGTATGGCATAAACAGCTTGGCATCGGCAGCTGCCCCATCAAATATCACCGAGGAGATTAATTGTTCCACATCCTTGTATTTCGGTGTGAGTCCAGCTCGTATAACATTATCAGAGCAGGCCATGCACTCCACGCATTCGCCATCTAAATAGGCGTGAATCTCATTGGCGCCCAGGTAAATGGCTTGACCGGGTTGCAAGCGCACTAGATTCAAGAAGAACAGACACAAGACGCCCACATCGTCGGGAAAGTCCTGATTAACCTTATTGAAAATATCCAGCAACTCATTACGCTTCAGCTCTAGATTTAAAAAGTAAGATACAAGTATGAAAAGATTAAAATATATTAAGATTTTAACACTAATCACCTGACTTATTATTCTTGGCTATCGCTTTGATGCACTTGGAAATCGACGCATCATCAGCTCGCATCATGATCTCATAGCAATTCTTCAGTGTCTCCGAATTGCGTTTCTCGTGCAGTTCATCCACAGCCTCCTGACCTATGAGCTCAGTCAGCGGCTGGAACTCGTCAATGTTGTCAATGATATCCTCCACTGGCTGGAACCCAACCAATGCCAAGAAAGGCGTAATAGCAATGCTCAGCTCTGGTTTGTGATTGTCATCCTTGTAGACATCGGGGCGCTCTTTATGCAGACGCTCCGCTTCACATTTATTGGGATGCACCTGAATGCTGAGTGCTTTTCGAATGCTCAGCACCTTAAAGAGATAGGGCAGATCTTTCTTGAGCACACGATCCAGAGTTTCGCCCGTTTCTTTCACAATGGAAACGCCACAGAAATGGGTTCCCATCCACATTTCAGCATAGGTTTCCGTCTCGTTCAGCACAAAGTCGGGATCGTTCGCCATAGCCAATTGGGCAACGGCCGATTGAATGCCCTGTTTGCCCCAATCATAGTTTTTAACCCATCCAGTCAGCTCCATGTTGGTCTTGGAAAAAACTTAGCTTGCTCCACTGCTGAGGTCAACCTGAAGGTGATAAGGAAAACATATGATTCTGATAGCTATTTTCTTATGGTGGGTGGCAAGCGTCACCCGATTAATTGCAGTTTCGATAAAGAAAAAGTTACTGTTGCGTGTAATTGTATCGATAGCACTTCTTACGTACTAGCCACGTCCCCACATTAATTAAAATTTTGGGTAACTTAACTTTTATGCCACAAAAAAGATTTGAATATATGTAAATGTTTAAAATCAGTCAGACAGTGTGACCGAAATCACAAAAATTACAAAAACCTTCAATAACATTTAAAATAAAATATTATTATTGTTATTTTAAACATTATTGCGAAATATTTATGGTTTTTATTATTTTAATATTCTTTTTTGACCACAATCTTGTGCATTTATACTTTGTTGCATAAATTAAAATTTTGAATTTAACGATAACATTATGTTAATTTCATGCTGTTAAAAGCTCTCGCGATATATGATGCTGATTACCGGCATTATTGGGCCATCTCTAGTGTCATAATTGTTCATCTCTAAAGACAACTTGCACTTTTACGCCATTTCTTTTAATTTTGCATTTGTTTTCCGTAAGGTATGTACGCTATCTCATATATTATTGTTTTGCCAGTTCGTTGGGGTCCAATTAGTTCTTTGTTCTGAATTTAACGTATTTAACACGGTGCTGAAGACTCGATCAACTTGCAAGAACCGTTGCCGATGCACCTTGCTTGCACGCACACGTATCTATGTATATGTGTGAGTGCTTGCTCCATCTGTGCAAACATTAGTTATGTTGTTGTATTTCATATACTCACATTTCACATACACATGTGTATGTATTTAATATGGTTAATAAAATGTTCGGTTTTTTGTTACATACACACTCACACATTTGCATTCAGAGTTTCTTATGAAATATTTCATCAAATATAAATTTAATCATAGTCAAAATTCGCAGTCATGTTGCTAAGTTGGAAAATTTGTAGACGCTGTCAACAACTGGGCAATCTTTGCCGCTTACGTTTACATTCACGTACGGTCAGCAATTTAACTGACAAACAGACAACACGACTTCTTCCTCGCCCTCCTTCCGCAATAACAGCAACAAATCAGAGTCACAGTGTATTAAGAACAACAGCGGCATTTTCAGCCGTTAATTACAGGTATTCCCCATGTTCAATTGATTTAATACTTATGTAAATTCTGAATTCTTTTCTACTTGCAGCACAAGTACAACTTTATCAAAACCAAGTCTGAAGATGGCCGCCAGCAAAACATCCCATTTTGTGCTGCCTAACACTCAGCCAATTGCCGATTTGGAGTGCAAAGGCGCCTTTCAAAATCTCACGGATAAGGAGAAATTGTATGCGCATTACTTCAGCAAAGCATCCTGGGATGGTGGTCTGATTGCGCTTATTCAATCGAGTCCGGAAGCACCGCTAATCTTCTCGCTGTTGCATCGCATTTTTGTGGCCGAAAAACCTGCCGAACTGAAAGTTAAGGCTTTAAAGGCTGGCGCCTCTGAAGATGATTTCACTGTAAGTTTTTTAGAGCTATAAAATCCTTAGAATACAATGTTCCTTCTTTGCAGGCATTCCTTGTCTACACTTGCGGCGTATTCGCCAATGCAGGCAACTACAAAGGCATGGGCGATAGCAAAATTGTGCCCAATCTAACCGAGGACAAGTTCGAGGCTATCGTACACTCCACGGCCGCTTATAAAGATGATGTGCGTGTGGCCAAAATCTATGAAAAGATTAAGGGATTGGTTTATGCGCTGGAATCGCGTAACGAGATTCTGGGCTTTGCACCAAATGGCGTTACCACTTATTGGTCGGATAACTGCACCAAGGAGGACTCGGAAATTGTCAACACTTGGCTAACATCCAAGCGCATTGAACCCTACATGTGTCGCACCTTTAAAACTGTTGAGAATGGCAAAGCTCTGTATGATATTAAACTGGGATCGGTTGCCGACTCCAGTAAGGAGGGTATTACAGTGCCTGTGGAGGAGTTTAATGGCCATAATTTCCGTGTTACACGTGGGGATTATCAGCCGCTGTTGCAGCGTGTTAATGCCAATTTGCTGGAGGCCAAGAAATATGCGGCCAATGAGAATGAGGAGAAAATGATTGAGCATTATGTCCAGGCGTTTGAGGAGGGTTCTCTGGCTGAGCATAAGAATGGCTCGAGATGGTGGATCAAGGACAAGGGACCCGTTATTGAGACCTACATTGGTTTCATTGAGACCTATCGTGATCCCGCTGGCGGTCGTGCTGAATTCGAGGGCTTTGTAGCCATGGTGAACAAAGAGAGCTCAGCGAAATTCGCTGAATTGGTTACTCGTGCCGAGAAACTTGTCGAGTATTTGCCATGGACGCAACCCTATGAGAAAGATTCGTATTTGAAGCCAGACTTCACATCCCTGGATGTGTTGACTTTTGCGGGCAGCGGCGTTCCAGCAGGCATTAACATTCCCAACTGTAAGAATAGTTTTAACACTTAAAAGCTTACTTTTACTAATGCATACTTTGCTTTTTAACAGACGATGAAATTCGTGAGGATGAGGGATTCAAGAATGTATCGTTGGGCAACGTGCTGGCCAACATTAATCGCAAGGATCCCATACCCTTCCTCTCGGACGAGGATCAAACACTCATGAAAGAGTACAAAGTGAAGGCATTTGAGGTGCAGGTTGGAATCCACGAGCTGCTTGGCCATGGCAGTGGCAAACTGTTTCGCGTGGATGAGAATGGCGCCTACAATTTCGATGTGAAGGAAGTGAAGAACCTCGTCACTGGGGAACCCATCACCAAATGGTATTTGCCTGGCGAAACTTATGATACAAAATTCGGTGCCATCAGCTCGTCGTATGAGGAATGTCGTGCTGAGGCAGTTGGTCTCTATTTGTCGCTGGAACGTGACATTCTGGAGATCTTTGGCTTCAAGGATGCCGCTGAACAGGATGATATTATTTACATTAATTGGCTGAGTCTCATTTGGAATGGCATGGGCGTTGCCTTGGAAATGTTCAATCCCAAATCAAAGCAATGGATGCAGGCGCATTCACGTGCTCGTTTCGTTATCATGAAAATGCTGCTCGAGGCGGGTGAAGATTTTGTAACCGTCAAGGAGACGGAAGATGGCAAGAATCTGCTCCTCACATTGGATCGCAGCAAGATCCATACGGTGGGCAAGAAAGCGCTGGGCGATTTCTTGACCAAGCTGCAAGTATACAAATCCACAGCTGACATTGAAGCCGCCTCCAAGATGTACGATCATTACTCGGAGGTGAATGAGAGTGGATCGCATCCATGGGCCAAGTGGCGTGACATTTGCTTGGCGCACAAGAAGCCACGCATCATTCTGGTGCAGGCCAACACCTCGGCCAATGATGGCAAGGTGGATTTAAAGACTTACGATGCCACACACGAGGGCTACATTCAATCGTGGATTGATCGTTATCCATCGACCGATATTGATAATGTGCTGGAGGAGATTGTTGAGAAGGACAAAAAGTATTTCCCGATTGCCTACAAAAACTAGAAACTGCTCAAAGAGTTTTCATTCGCATGTATATTCTAAAAGAAATATATAAATGTTCAAGATCTTTAGAGATATTTTTGCCAACAAAAAGCAAATATTTGTGACTTTGTTAGGGTTAAGTTTAATATGCTTATAAGTTTATTATTACGTAGTCTTAATCGTAATCGAATGTTAAGCCGCTGCCACGCAAATGCTCTTCGCTCCAGGCATCGAATCGAGCGGACATTTCATCGGTCATGTGATTGCGCCAATCGCCAATTTTGCCATTGCGTATGAATTTCGTGCCAGGCTGTGGCAGAATCTTCTCCAGATTGAGGGCCGCATTGCCACGCATGCTGTCGAACTGCAGATGATCGCAAATACGTTTCAGTGAATCTTCGTTGAGCAGCTGCGCAACGTTCAAGAATTGCGCACAACGTCGCACCACAGCAGGCAGATCTTTAATCATATCCTCGTACTTGATGAACAATACGTTGTCATCGTAGCTGCGCTTCCAGAAGGGCAGCACATGCTTCCAATAGGAGCCCATGGGCGTATGACCGCCCAAAAAGAGTTCCACGAACTGATCGAAATCCCCATTGATGCCATGCAAGAGTTTGCAGTAGTGATAGTAGGAGACACACAAATCCTTGGGATTACGTGCCGTATACACAATTTTGGGCTTGACGCTCTCAAATTGCTGTGGCAGCAGTTGCCAGGAGAGATGTGAGCGCGCAAAGCGAGGACGTGGCGAATTACGCACCAATTCAACTGTATTGCCAAGTGCATCGCTAAGAGATTCAATGTGGGATTAAGGAATCTCTGAATTGAATTGTTGCTACTTACGACACCCATTTATGATGATCCGTGCTGAACAACGCTGATAACTCAATCATGGGCGAACGTTGTGACAGTTGCTGCTTCGCAGCCTCATAGTCCAACTGATTACCCAACAGCCAGACCATTTCCTGTGCCCAAGTGGAGCCAGTGCGTGGATACGAGATCATCCACACATCATCCTCATAGATGGGCAGCTGGCGTATCGATTCGCCCAACTCGACGTACTTCCTTGGTATGATCAGACGATCGGGCAGCACTTCGACAAAGCAATCCTGTGCCGGGAATATGGCATTTGTGCGTTTCACAATATCCGCATCCAATTCGCGATAAGCTAGCTGCATCTTGTGTTGGCTTTTGTTACGTTGTCGTCGCCTCAGCTGGCTGCAGTCGACTGACGCTTGACGCCAAAGTGGAAAGTGAGCCCAAGCGTATTGTGGTGAAAGTGACGTTAACGGGAATATTCATCTAAGTTTTCCGCAAAGTTGAACTTGTTCAGTGCCAAAACCTGCTTCATGCACTCGAATGAATGGCTTGCTTGCTTGCTGGCGATGGATGGGATGGGAAGTGCATAAACTAAACCGATATTTGCGGAATTGGCCAATACAAATGTTGTTGGCGTTCACACACCCATAGACGAACAGATTGCGCTGAGCAAGTTAACGGCAACTTCGCTTTGTGTGATTAACGAGAAATGTGTTGAGAGAGTATCGTAAAGTATGTACAAGCTTTTATTGGTAAAAAGATAGACTCATGAAAATCTCGTAAATACAAACTCATCTTTCGGATCTATAGTAGTAAAAGATATTGCTGAAATCATATAAGTTAATGATCCACAATAATTTGTATTCGTTTATTATAACATCACCAAAATTTAACATAATTTCACCCAACTTCTTTCAAATACTTACCTTAAATGCTCTAAGATTATTATTATTGAAGTTTAAACTTTACTTCACCCATCCTAACAAGTTCCAAAGGTACTCTAGACTTTCACACTTTATATCATATTTGCTGTACACCATTTGAAAGTGTAGATTAACTGGAAAAGTTGCACAAATCTTAAACGAAGACTTCATGCAAACAAGCTGTACTTCAAGATGTCAGCAACCTTATAAAACTACTCAGTTCTGAGAAAATCTAATGTTGTTTAGTCGCAAACAGTTTTATCAAAGTTTTACCCATGACACTTATTAGAAATATAGTTTTTTCAAAGTTAATTATTCATTTCTGTTGGGTTCATTGACCATTAACAAATGAAAAGAAAGGGCATTAAATCGTTAATCTAACCATCGCTGAAAACCCTAAAGTTGTAAACAAGTTTCACTTAATGGAAGTTGTACGCTTAAATTATACGTATTAAATAATTTGTATGCTTTCAAAAAGTGTGGTTAGGTTTACGATTGAGGTTAGGTTTACCCATCAATTTGCCGTTAGAATTAAATTACCAATTAAATTAAGATTTATTGCAATTCGTAATACTATGTACACTTGAAATCTTGATCTCGATTACAGCTAATTCGTCTTAATGAGCACTCGTCTTAAACAGTCGGTTGTTATTAGCATCGTATATCGTAAACTACAACTCGTTGTGTACGTATTCTGTGGTCACCTTGGCTTCACCCTCATGGAATCCATTGCAGTCCACTGGATATTTGGCCTGCATTTGAAAGAAAATTGTTATTATAAGATTTGATGAAGAAGAATTGGTTGCGGATGTGGATGTGGGACTCACCTCGCAATTATATGGCGCATTGATTACACCAAATAGCGTCCAGAATGGTGTACCGGTTTCTGTGCTAATGAAGATCGCTGCACCCATGCTCCCGATCTTCACAATTTTCGGACTAACGCCGGCAATGAGAGCGCCAGCTGAAGTCGAAGAAGCTTGCTTCGATTGCTTTTGCTGCTGCTGCTGCTTCTGTTGTTGTTGTTCTTGTTGGTCAAGAGCGGCTGCATTTAGCTGGCAGAGAACATAGCGATCACATTGCGGCGACTTGGAGATGTATCTATAGGCGCGATGTACTTTTAGCACCGGTTCAATAACCTGTTTGTTGTTTATCGATGTTGAATTGTGGGTTGGATGCGATGCGTGCGCCGCGAAACAACACAAAAAGAGAAAATTGTAGCGTAATTAATTTAATTTGTGCTATTGCTTTAGATTATGTTAGTTAGTTATTCTAACTGCGCTTTGTTAATTGCCCAGCAACCTCAATTCGTTACTTACCTCCAGATTGAGTGTATCCGTTAATCGATCGCTAATCTCGGTGGCATTGAACTGCAGCAGGCCACGTGCTTGGCCCAATTTAAGCAGCTCCTTGGCATAGCCAACGGCTGGCTTCACATATTGACGCGAATCGATTTTCACATTCAAATGATGCTTGGCCACGTGGTTCAAGAGATTCGATATAGTCTCACTGGGGCGCGTCGGATCGAAATAGGTTTGCTTGGGATAACCTTGAGACTTTAACAGGCCGTTAAACATGATTTGTGCCGTCTGGAAATATCTATGGAAAGTGTGTCCAAAAAAAAACAAAAAAGAAAAAAAATGAAAAAGAAATGAAAAGAGAAGTACAAGAGTTAGGAAAGGAAAGAAAAAATGGCAATTGATGAGCTTATAATGATGACACAGCATGACCAAGTGAAAGGGCGCCTAGCTAGAAAGTGGAAGTCATTTCTTCTTTCGTTGTCTAACCATCATAATAACGATGATGATGACGACTTTGATAATGGGGCGTATGCCAAATACGTATACGTTATTGTGTACAAATATTTGGGTATTTGAATGCTACACAGCTTGCGTTTTCTATAAAGTTTGGCTGTCTGTCTGTCCGTCCGCAGTTTTCTAGGCGCACAACTCGCTGAGTTTTTAAGCTAGCTTAATGAAACTTGGTAAACAAATGCTTTAGTGCTGTAACTAATTGGTGTACAAGATTTGAATAGATTGGAATACCATAACATGCTAAAAATCTTGATAAATAAATAAGAGAAATAATAGAGTCAAATAATGTAATTTGTTTTTATAATTTCTCTCTCATACAGACATTTGTGAGCATGCTGCTAAAGAGTATTGAATATTCGGCCTTGCTAGCCTTACTTTCTTGTTTATATATTCAGTGTGACCCAAATAGCTGAGACATTCGGCATGCAATAATGTCGTCGTCGTCGCCGACTCCGGCTTGTACTTTGCCTTTGGCCCATTTCCGTGGCCGAAACCGGTTTCACAACACTCAACGGCGAACCAAACCAAAACTGTTCTGGCATGTTTATTTGTTTATATCGAAGCAAGCAACATTGTAACTGTAACAGACAGAGAGACAGAAAGACGCACACCCATAGTCGAGATCGGGATTGGAATTGGAGTTGGACTTGCGTGTGTGCTTTGTTGACCAGTCAGATTAGCAGCCAGGTTCTAAAATGTGCCAGCTGCAAAAGTGTGTCAAAAGGTAAAGCAAGCTCTCTGGCGCTTCCAACATGTTTGATGGCCAACAAACGCCAAACAGGTTGCAGCTAACGGTAATTTAACAGGCAACTTCCAAGAGTTGCCTGCAATCGAATCGAAATACATACGAACGAAACAAAAAAAACTAGAGCTGAGAATCGGCATCAGAATCCGATTCAGAATCATATCACAGCTAGGTGCTAAACTGTGCTCAACCGTTAGGAAAGCAGAACGTGATCAGCAATTAACACGCATGGAAAAACTCATACACATTTCATTCCCCTTGGACTTACCTCAGATAGTTCTCGGGATTGGCCAAATAGCTGGCCCAATCAGCCAAGTACAACGTAGCTGACTTGATCCAGCGGCGACGGAAGGATTGATTGTTCAGCGACTCAAAGAGCTTGTCATAGTCCAGTTTGCCATCGCGTCCCTTGAAGCCCTACAAGGTCAGGAAATACATTAAGGAAAAAAGAAGAGACAGGTGATTCAGTAAGATAATCGTAAAACATTTTTAGGGTGTAATAAACAATTTAGTGTGAACAATAAAAGTGTTTTTGAATAGCAGTTCAGTTAATCTATCGATCTAAATGAAAATCTGAGAAACTACTCCAATTGTGTTAAGTCACTAAAGCGTAGTATTATGTAAAACTCTTTTTTTAGCTTTACGATCTTAGCAATAGTAATAAATGTTACATATAAAGGGCACATTACTTAATTTTTTTTTTAGAATTAGCAACCTTCAACCTTAAGATATATTATTTCTAATAAAAATGTGTTTGAATATGTTAACTTTTAAGAATATTTTCGAAATAATGTAGAATCGTTTACTATGCCTGTATTGAAATTCTACTCTTAACTTTTAGAATCGTGGAGGTAAAGGAAGTTAAAGCTGTTCTTTGCTTTTGTTAGTATTGATACCAAATTTCAAGTCACTAGATTTTATAGGTATTTAGATCTAGGGGATTAAATGAGCGGTCAGACAGACAGACGGACATAAAAATCTGGAGTCTTTAGCACTTACCTTCATGATCTTGTTGACGCCTGACTTCTCGTACAGCGCATCGGCGAGTTCCGAGTTGGAGAAGTGATCCCACAGCACATGGGCATGCTCCAGGAATGGGGGCAACACCCAGGCATGACTCTTGTGACGCTCCTGTGTGCTCTGTCCCTCGGGGCCAGCGAACGAGCTCACCGCCTGCATGATCAAAGGCAGCAGACTCATGAAACCATTCTCCTGTTCGGGTTCTTCGGGCAGCGAACGCTTCTGGTCATGATGTGCGGCCTTCTTCTCGGTACCAGCTCCTCCTTGGGTGTTCATAAAAGCCGAGGCCACCTGCAGAATGGTGTCTAGACCAATGCCAGACTCGGAGCCACCGCCAGCTGAGTTACTGCGTTTCTGTTGGGTTCCCGCATCCTCATCATCGCTTTGTGTGAACATTTCCAGGACATTGCCGATGATGGCGGGATCAAAGCCACCGCCGCCGCCTCCACCATTGCCGCCACGTGCATTGCTGGCCAGCAAGCTGCCCAGACCGGAGAGGATTTGCATGGCGCCACCGCCGCCTCCACCACCGCCTTTGCCGTTAGCCTGCATAAAGCTGCCCACAAGCGATGCAATGCCCGCCAATCCAGCGCCAGCTCCTCCTCCTCCTCCGCCACCAGCTGCGCCGCCACCATTCTGATTTGTCAGTGCTTCCTGTATGAACATGGAGGCCATGTCGAGCAGTGGGTTAGATTCCTCCTCGGCCAGGTGGCCGTAGGGTTGGGCGCAAAGCAGCGCGAGCACAAAGAGCGCTCGTTTCATATACATCTTATTTTATTGTTTTTGTTAACGGGCAGGAGGAACTTTCACAATCACACAGACACTTGATTTTTCTATGCTTGCTGGCTGCTGCTGTAGTTATGATTGTTGTTGGCCAATTAAACAACGCGGCGACAACAACAACAACGCGACCGAAGACGCTTCACTGCGCAAAGCGACTCACTCAAGAAAATTGCAAAAATCCGTTTGATATTGCTCTTGCTTCTTCTTCTTCCACTAGTTGTTGGTCTTGTGCTTCTTCTTGTTGTTAAGAAGCGGCAGCAAATCGAGACGCGCAGCACAATAAAAACACAGCCAGCACAGCCGAAAACTTTCTTTCTTCTGTGGCTCTGAGTCAGTGTGTAACACTTCTTAAGCCAACTTCAAGTGTCTTTCTTTTGTGCCGGGCCAACATGTTGCAACCGCTTCTGCCTGCTGATGTTTGACTCTCCCAAAACTCAAGTTGGCAGCACGCGAGCGTGAGCTCTCTTTCTCTCACCACTCTCTCTGTCTTTGACACACAGGTGTTTGCTCTCTCCGTTTGAGTGCGCCAGTGTGTGTATTGTGTGTGGGCACTGCACAGTTCTTCTTGTCATTCTTTACGCCTGCGCTGTCCACGTCAGTTTGCTGCCCGCATACAAAATCAAAGGCGCACACTCGCTCACATAAATATATATGTATATGTGTGTATGTATGTGAGTGTGCGTGGTACGTTTGCTCTGTTGTTCTTGCTGTTGCCGTGGACTTTACTTTGTTTATATTTCTTTCTACCCACTTTCTTTTTACACAAGTTCATATTGTGTGGCTGGCGTCAATGTTTTTCTTTAGCGCGCTTCATGCAAACTTCTACGTGTACTCTTCACTGTTTGCATGTGTGTGTGAGCATTCACAATTTTGCAGAAAGTTTGCCATATGATTCTGATTTGTGGGTGAAGTGACAGTGACAGTCAGTCATCTGATGACAGGGTATTAAAGGTGATGTCAACAAGTTGATAACACACTTTTAATTGGAGATTAAATTTAATTGACATTAATATTACAAACAAAATTGCATAAAGGCATTAAAGAAGATTTTATTTCATTGATTTGAAGGTTATTCTTAATTTGTATTTAAGCGATGAGGTAGTTAAGCAGATAATTTTTTTTTTATTTTATAATTTAAATATAAACTAGAATCGAACATTCTTGCTCATCTATTTAAGATATAATTTTTTTTTCAATTTAGAGTTCGTACAAAGTATCAGCTTAAAGAGTATTCAATATTTTTCGTTACTATTATATTACAAATTTCAACCTTAATTTTTACTTTTTAATGCAAATTCAAAAGCTAAACGAATGCATAACAAATGTTGTTTCGTCTCTCGAAATTCTCTCTCACTCTCTGGTCTATTCGGATTTGTGTGCCACGTTCCATTTTCATTTCCATTTCCAGTTGGATTCGTCGACAAGAATAGATTACTCGCGTACACTGTGCCAGATCCATAAATTAATTAAACATCCACGGCGGGACGTCGACAGTCTAGTGGACACATCTGGCTAAACAGAAAGGTTGGATTGAGTATTTTCTGAATTCGACTCTGTGGCCTCTGCTTCTTTAAGCTCTTATAGATCCACTCAATGGTGCTCTGTAAACAAATAAAATACTGTAGAATTCTTCCGGAAATGCCTAAACAGATCAAAATGAATTACAAAAGAACCAGCGCCTGTCAAAGTTGAGCACTCTTGTATATTCCAAGCACGTCCTTCCAATCGATTCAAACCCATAAAATCGATTATCATTGAACTAGGCAACGCTCCATAGACATCCTGTTTGTTGGCCAGGACCAACAACGGAACCTGGGACATCCTTTCGTCCAGCAAAACATCACAGAGCTCGCAACGTGCTTCTGCAAGACGTGACACGTCCGTGCTATCAACGACAAAGATCTAAAATGCAATAGAGAGACAAAACTTAAGATTAAATCAGGCGGAATGGGGCTAAGATTTCGGAGAACATACCAAGGCATTGGTATTCGGAAAGAAGGTGTGCCACGATTGACGCATTCTCCATTGACCGCTCAAGTCCCGCATATGCACTTTCATGGTCTTGTACTTCAAGTCCATTTCATTTGGTTGGACCGTGGGATTAATGTTCTTCAACTTTGAAAATATAACAATTTTAATTGCAGAAGAACAAAACTTTATTATTTAACGATTTACGTTGATCTTACGGTTTCTTCATTTTTCATACAAAGGCGTCCAGCCAGCGTACTCTTTCCGGAATTGTTGAGGCCCAGGATGAGCAAGTTGAACTCGGGGATTGCCCTCAGCCGGAACTTGCGGAGATGCGTGGAGACGCTCTTTCGAAATTTGTTCATTCCTGATTTATTTTGGACTCAAAAATTGTGAACTATGGCTAAGGTACTACTATGATTTAAAATGACATATTCGGTAGTTTCCAAAATTTTTAAAACTAATAATAATAATACTTGTGTAAGCAATTCTTAATCTTCCTCCTCTTCTTTGATCCTCTATAAGTCAAACAAACGCGTTTAACCAATTTATAATAATTATTATTGCGTGTATTTTAATAGTTGATCAGTGCACGTTAATAACTTTCATCTTACATTAGCATAATAAAATTACGAGATTACTTCTTCATATTCTTGCACACCCAGTCCATGCCTTCCTTCAGCCCTGTGCCATCGACCGCAGTACAGGCCTTGATCTCCCAGGTGCGCTCTTGCAGACGCACTAAACCCATTTTCTCGGCCACTTCGGAGGCAGTCATAGCATTGGGCAAGTCCTGTTTGTTGGCAAAGACCAGCAAAGGGACCGTCTTCAGGCGATTATCCATCAGCATCTCAAAGAGCTCACTGCCTGCCTCAGAAAAACGTGTGCGATCTGTACAGTCAATAACATAGATCTGCAATTAAATATAATATAATATTAAATGTTTTTTTTTTTTTTAATGTTAATTGTTTAGCATTTACCAAAACATCTGTATTAGCAAAGTAATTCTTCCAATATGGTCGAATCTTCCATTGGCCACCAATGTCCCACACATTTAGCTTGAAGCCATCGGCGGCTACAGACTTGATATTAAATCCCGCTGTGGGCGTTACCTGAGGATCAGACGAACGATTATTGGGAAAGCAAGAACGTATCCGCTTCACAATACTCACAGTTGTTATGTCCTCGGATGCCAGCTGCTTCAGAATTGTTGTTTTGCCGGCATTGTCCAAACCAAGCAGCAGAATCCGAGCTTCCTTTTCCGGATTTGGTCGCAGTTTTCGCAGCAGCGATAAAAGACCCTGAAAGTTGCATTCAAAATTGTATTTTAAATTCCGATTGTGTTGCGACATTATGCAATCGATATCGAAAGCACATTTAATCGATTCATGATTTGATTGAATTAACATAGGAATATATCGATTTTAACATTTCTGTTAGGTAAACATTTTGATTTACATGCGCGCGAAGTGTTATTTCTTGGAGTGTAACTTTATTAAATAGTCAAAAATAATTTATAATGGTTTAAATTCAATAATAAAGAGCTGTTTTTGTTTTTGAGTATACTTCTTATAAAATTAAAGTGTGTTGAAACGTAAGTGAATTTTGAAATGGAAATTGACCAAGCCGGACAATTCTGTTTGTGTTCGCTGCTATTTTTTTACATTGCCGCCTAATGTTTAATAGCTTTTGTATTGAATTTTCCGTTTTTGATTTTTTTTTCCTGAAAATACTAATTTGTAATACTTTAACTAACGGAAATGTGATTAGAGGTAACTCGAATTTTGTTCAATTAAATCGATTTTAAGTTTATTTATTTCTTATTGAAATAATAAACTGCTTATAAATACGCGCGTTTTAAAACAATAATAAGATGATTATGTTTATTTTCAGAAAATTTCTTCGCGTATATTGTTTTTTTCAAGGCAATAGTAAATAAATAATGATACTTTCTATTTTAAATAGAAACCTATCGATATTGCCACAGAGCTTCAAAAGCTATTCGTCGATAGTGCCACCTCTAAGCCACACACTTGACGATTGTCATGACAACCGATTTTAATAAACAAATTATATTTTTCGGAAAATAATAATAGTCTATATAACTAGCTTTAATTGCCGTTTGCAAGTGTACAATAACAAACCGCGATGTCGTGAGTTATTAACATACCATTTCGTATCAACAAAAAACACGAATTGCGCAAAACAAACGATCAGTTTAGTGTTTTTTTTATGAAGAACACGATTCGGGCAAATTGGTGAAAAATAAAAAAACTACCACCGACGACAACATTACAGGTGCAATGCTATCTAGCAACTAAATAACTCAGTCGACCAAACAGTCACAGGTAGCGGGGTGTCTCCCCGCTCCATCCCCTGCTCTAATACAGACTGTGCTCGTCGCTGCGCAACCGCCGTCGCCGTCGACGTCGCTGTCGCCGCGTAGCCGTTGAGCAAGCGGAAGATGAGGAGACAGTTACTATTTACGGGCTTCAATGCATTCGGGCAACACAAAAGCAGCAAGAACAGCGACCGCACTTCCGGTCGCTATGTTGCCTTAACTGGTTCGTATTTTGTTAATTAAAACATTCTCGCATATTTTAAGCAACAAAAAATCCTTAAATTTTAGAAATACAGTTGCCCGCCAATGCAACAGACAATTGGCTTGTTGCGCTCAGCTGGCGTTACACAGCTTATGCTACGGGCTCAAAACTATGGCTGATGGGATTACTCGATGCGGCGCCGTGTGAACAACTGGAAGTGGAGGCACCTTCGGCTATAAAGGCGTTAGCTGTCTGTGATACACATTGTCTAGTGTTGCTGCAGAATGGCGAGCTCTATAAGCTGCCAGCCAAGTTGGACGGAAAACTGCAGCAGCTTAGTCTGGAATTTCCTCAGGTTGCTCAAAAGCGATCTATATTTGGCGAAACCAAAACAAATCCTAATCTAATCACTCACATTGCCTGCGGTTTATATATTAATGTGGCCATCAGTGCGGCGAATATGGTCTATAGCCTGCCCAGCTGTTTGCATCAGTTTCCACAGTATCCGTGGCGAGTGCAACAGTTGGAGTGTGGACAGGAGCATGCACTGCTGCTCAATGGCAATGGCGATGTCTATAGCTGGGGCAATGGACTGTAAGTAGAGTTGTTGGCTTAAAGATCATTGTATATATTTGGCTTATTTTGTTGCAGTCGCGGACAACTTGGTCAGGTGACACTTGAAGTGGAGGAGACGCCACAACTAATAGAGGCGTTGGCTGGCATTAAAGTAAATCATTTGTTATCTTCATAACATTATTTGCATAAAGCTGAGTCAACATTTCTTTTAGATAACTCACATTGCCGCTGGTGGCTGGCACAGTGCGGCAATCTCTGCTTTCGGTGATCTCTATACGTGGGGCCTAAATTCTAATGGGCAATTGGGTATGCGCGTAATGAAACCAGATGGTATACTAAAGGAGCCTACGGTTTATCCATTGCCCCAGCTTCATGATTTGCCTGCCTGCTGTGCAGCTTCCGCTGATGGTGATGAATCTGCGGATCAATGTGATCCTGTCAAAGTCATTGCAGGCTCACGTCACACAATGCTTATGCGTAGTTGTGGCCGCCTTTGGGCCACAGGCTGGAGTGCCCATGGACAACTGGGCAAAGAACCGAAAAAGCCAGCGTATGTTGATGCTTTTGAAGTGGTCTGTGATAAAGCCAGCGACAGTAAGTATCATGTTATCTGTGGCCCTTGGGCCACATTACTTGTGTTATTAAAATAAATATTTTATACTAACTAAATGTTAACTTCTAACTAAGAGAGGGCTATGACCATGGAATTTGTTTGATAAATGTAATATGGAATTATATAAATATATTAAAATGAGAAATGTGGAGCTATATAAAATTATGGAGTTCTGAAAATATTTAATAAAAGAAATATGCTACGATCAGGACGTTGATCTAATAACTGAGAAATATATTATGGATTTAATAATATTCAATAACTTCTGAAGGTTTTTCCATTTTAAAAACAGCCGCGCGCTTGCACCAACTAAAGCTAGCTGCTACGACACTGCAGTTACTCGTATAGTCGTCTCTTTCACACCGAGTGTGTGTCTGCGCTAATGCACTCGCAAAGTTTTGAACCATTTAAGAGCCGTTACAAGTGTAATGGTTCATGTCTAGGCTAGATTTGAAAATAATTTGTATTCAAGGAATAGAAACATGTTTTATTGAGCTGCTGTGATTTATAAATGTATAAATTATTTATATTTATTTTTATAATATTACAAATTTAATTTTATTAATTTCACTTTAATTCAAAACCAGTTGCATAATACCCATTCATATCATTGCTTACGATATTCGCATTGATCCTGGATCTTGTTTTTGTGCCCTGCATTCGCTTTCGCCCCAATTCACGCTTCATGGAATCGTTTGGTATTTGCTTTGTCTTATTTGACTTTTTATTGCCTATCAAAAGTAAACAGGGAACGTTGGCGTCGAGTGCAAAGCACAAATTATTTTGTCTTGGGATAGGTCCGAGGGCGATGTGCCATTGACGCTCGTTGTCGTTGTTTATGTTTTTGTTGTTGCTGTTGTTGCTGCCGAGTCGTTTAATCAGTAAATTTTATTTTTAAAAATGTTATTAAACAATATTTGCTTTAGCAAAAGTCAGACATGCAGTGCAATAAACTTTTCAGCACTTGTAGATCGACCGACACGACGCGACAACTAAATCTCGAATGTGACGCACAGACGGTTTGTCGCTGTGACGGGTTTCGTGGGTATTTTCTTTGTCTCAACTTTATGGGTAGCATTACTTGATAGCATCGTTATTATTATTGAAACTGCAAGGAATGCCAATTTAAAACCAAAAATATACATAAGTATTGGTAATCGTGGTAATTATATTTATGGAGTGCGGTTGTAATATTTAACCGCTTAATTTCTTTAACAGTTTTTGATAAGCAGTCATTAAATATAAGTAGGTTAATAATTTTAGGTCTAAGAAGTTTACTTATTTCTTGGTACAAATCAGATAAGATTTTGGATTTATTGTTTTCGGAAAAGTTTTTGTTTTCTTTTGAAGGATTTTTGTTCTATTCTATATAGGGAGTGATTATAATATTGAACTTTTTAATTCAAATAAAAAGATACAAATTTATGAGGTAATGATTTTGAGATTATTTTATCTAGTTGTCAAAGGATTTATTTTAATTATATTTTCTGTTGCCTTATTGACTTATTTCATAGATTATAATAGATAATGCTTTTGTGATTTCTTTATTTACTTGTGATGGATTAAATTTTTCATTGTTGAAAGAGTTTCTGTAAAAAAGCTGTAAAAATGTGAAGGATTCAAATTTACCGGGAATTTTTAATTATATTCCGAATAGGGAAGAACTTTTTAATTTGAAATTTACAGGGAATTTTTAATTATCCGAATAGGGAAGGTATGGTAGATGAATAAAATAATGGTATAATATAGTAATTGTTCAGCTCTATTTTAATCAATCTCAGCCATCACTCCTCCAATCTCATTCCCTCAGTTCGTTGATATTTCGATTGTAGCGCCCTGAATGGCCAACATAGTCGATCTGCCCACTCTGGTATCTATATGCCTATCTCTATAAGCTGTACGGCGAGTTCAACGTTTTTATGTTATTTGCCAAATGAAAAAGTAAAAACAAATGTTTATCTTATAACGCACTGTGAGCTGCACAAGTCGTGAGTTTGCGAATTGTCAGTTGTTGGTTTCAGTGTGCAGTGTGCGTTCGGTTCTTTGGGGATGGCGGGGAAGACGAGGCAAACAGAATGCGGTGCGCAAATAGGTTTTGCTTTTGGGCTTTACATTTTTATGAGCGCCATTTTTGAGTCAACTTTGTTATCAACGAAAAAAATAAGACAAAACGTAGAAGGAGAAACTGCATAGAGAGAAAGAGGAGCGAGAGGCATTTGTCATTTTTAGGCCGCAAAACTATTTGCTACCAGCAATTGGATGAGTGAGAGTAAAAGAGAGAGAGAGAGTGAGTGCGAGGTGTGTGTGAAGGGGGTAGAGCGAGTTCAAGCGCCTGGCTCAAGGCGAATGTGTGGTTGAGTTTCCGTTTCTTTAGTCGCTTATCAGGGAGCCACTTGAAAAGTCCGAACCAAGTACAAAAAGTGCTAATTGTAGCACTCCCCACTGTTTATCTCTACTATGTGTGTGTGTGTAGGTGTGCGTGAGCGTATGTGTGTGCGTTCATGTGGTTTTCGTTATACAAAAATTGTAATTCATGCGTGCCAGCAGACGCCAAAGTTTCAACAGAAATCAGTCAATCATAACCAAAAAAAAAGAGCGAAAAAAAAAAACGCTGACGCAGTTTGTTTGCGGCAGCGAACGTGTTGTGTGGCATGCAACGCTGCCCTTAAGGGCGACTCCTGTGCTGAGCGGCATGTTTGCCTCGCGCAAAGACTGCGAGCTCTCATCACATTTGTAGCCCGCTGTTGCTTCTACTCCTACTCTGTCTCCTCCTTCTTCTGATCTATCTTGTGGCGCCCAGGCTTATTTGCATTTGGGCGAACATTGACCACAGGCGAACTCAGGCTTCTCTCTCTCCATCTCTCTCTCTCTTTCTTTGCTTCACCCACTCTTTTACTTCTCTATCTCCCACTCTTTGACTGCTGCACAGTCGAGCCAACTAATCATCACTTTGTTTTTGCGCTAATGACTTGCCTCTTTCCCCTCTCTCTCTCTCTCTGCCTTTTCGCTCTCTGCTGTGTCTCTCTATGGAGCTTGTAAACTTGCATTAAGTGCAAAGAAAAAAACAGCATATAAGAAGAGCTGCAAAAAAAAAAAATAGGTGGGGAAAAAAACGTGTTCATAAAACGTTTTGGCATCCCAAATGTACCAAATGGATGTGAAAGAGTCGTCGACGCTCGTCCCCCGACGTGCCATAAAAATTATGCATGAATGTATTTGCTTCATTTTACACACATTCACACACACGCAACACACACACACACTCATCATCATATTCACATTCCTGCCCAAATAAAAAGTTGCCCTCGACTAGCCCGAAAAAAAAAAACGCAAAACGCAAAACGAATGAAAGAAAGAGATAGAGAGAGTGGGAGGGAGCGAGCGAGCTAGAGAATGTATGCAGCTCAGGCAGCGTCGCATTTTTACGGCTCCATTCATGTGACGACGGAAGTGTCAAGTGGCTGTTGGCAACTCGTCGACGACAACCAACTCTCATCCTGCGCGTCCTTTTCGTCAACGTTGACGTCGCCGTCGCCGTCGCAGTCACCGTTGCCGTTGCAGTCACACTGGCTCTGCTCTGCATCGAAAATGCCGTTATTGTTACCAGTTGTCTAGAGCGTCACCCACCACCTGATCCCCATAGCTCCCTCTCGCTCTCTCCCACCCACAACGTGTCTACGTGCATTCTGACTCTGCGTCTGCCGTTGAGTGGCAAACTTTTCTTCTTTTTATACCCGCCAGTCATATAGTGTAAAAGGGTATTCTAATTTTGTAAATGCTAAGTCAGCTAATTTCTGTCTGTTTGTATCACCGTGTGTATAGGCTTCTTCATCTCAGAGACTTCGAGGGATAGAGACACCAAATTTGTTGACACTACACAGATTTATTTTTTAAGATATGTGAGAATTCAAATAACAACAAACGATTATTGATTTTATAAAATATAAATATATTCAAAAGTTTATTATAAATTTAATATTATTTAAATTAAAAATAAAATGTTAACGGATTGTGAACATATAATTAGTTCTTTAACTTTAAGCAAAGAAACTCAAAATATAGCTATCATGTTAGAAACCTTTCCAGGTATCTTAAAGTCGAGCACACCCCAGTGTTTTTACTTTTTTTTGTTGCATTTCTCATATGCTATCGTATCGTTCCGGCTAAGTATGTGTTTCGTCTTCGTCGTCTTCCTCTTCTTTTTCTTCACCTTGTTCTTCTTCTTCTTCTTATTCAGCTACTGCTCTTTCTACTCCATTTTGTTTATTTTTCGTATTCTACGTCATTTTTATATGCCCTTCATTTGGGTGGCTTTTGTTCTTTTTGGGGTACAGTTGTGTTTGTAGGGTTAAGTGACAACTCGCCAAATGCTTCGCACATAAAGCTTTTCAAATTTGTTTACAAGGTGATTTACCTGAAATCTGTCTGCAGTTTTTTTTTCGTTTTATAATTCGTTAAATTCTTTTCTGCTTTGTGTGTATAAAAGATGCGAAGTGTGTTTCTTTTTTTTTGTGTTTCTATATTATACGTATTTTAAATAATTGGAATTAAAAGTAATATTTTTTTACTATTAATTTTCCTATTATTCTAAAGTAAAAGTAATAGTATTTCAATAATTTTTAAAAAGTTTTAAAGCCTTTATTCTTTTTTAGTTCATACTTAAAGGGACTGAAATATTAATAATTTGATAATTATTCCTTAGTATAATTGAGCTTCTACTTTACTTTATTTACAAAAGTTGCATGAAACTTTTCTTTATTTTCCATACTTAAAATAATTTTGAATGAATATTTATTTCTTTATTTCTCATATTTTACAAAATTCCGATTTAAAATTTTTGATTATTCATCATAACAAATTTCTTTAGTAAATAGCAATATATGTTGAATTTTTGAATTACACAAATGGGTTAGGAACGTTTTTCTCTCTGTTCTATACATCAAATGATTGAAGTTTAAATACAATTTATCATAATTTTTTTTTAGAATTGTTGCAATGCCTTTTTATTTATTTTCTGAACTTCAAATTATTTTAAATTTAATATTTATTTCTTATTCATTTTGTCAAAATTCTTTTGTAAAAAGTAATCTATTTTTGATTTTTGCATTATAAGTATGCAATTGCCTCTTAACATTCCAGTTAAGTACTTAAATAGCTTCGCTCTTCACAGGGCACATAAATCATTACCCTATTGCACAAGAATGCTCTTGAAAATTCCGTTGGGCGCACTTAATTGCGTCCATAATGTGTGTTAACGACTTGATTGTCCTGCAAAGCAAAATGCCCAAATAGTAACGATAGCAACAGGATTACATGATTATGTGGCGACTAACAGGGAAGAAGGGAATCTCGGTTCCCATGCCACAAAACATCCGATTCGTGGCTGTGAAACCGAGAACCGCTTTCACTTTCGAACTTTCGGCTTGCCACATCCTCCGTTGGTTTGGCAGCAGCTGCTGTTGGTGTTGCTGTTGCTGTTGCACATTTGCATTGCGTCTGTGCGTCTAATGAAATTTTGCTGGCAGCGGTCAGTGTTGGGTTGCCTCCGATGTCGGATGTCGGATGCTGGATGGCGACCTTCGACTGCACTTTTTGGCCAAACAAAAATGCCCCAAAAAAAAGTGAAAAAAACTCGAAGCCCATTCATGGCTGCAACCATGGAAGCTCCCTCTGTCTGGCTGTCTGTCTGGCTGCCTGTTCGTGTGGCTGCCACACTGCCGGCTGTTATTTTTGGCATCGCTGGCATCGCAGAACGTGCCCAGGCCGGCATCGCGGCTGTGGTGTATCTATGGCATTGGGACGACACACACTCTCTCTCTCTTTCTCCCTCTCTCCATGCTGCACGTTGTGGCATTGGCATTGGGAAAAAACTGTGGTATGAGGCATCCTCTGCTGTTGTTTTTGTTGTTGTATTTTTGGCATGCTGTTTGCCAATTGCTGGCACATTGCGTATACGTAACGCGCACATCTATTTTTGTTTGTGTGCTATTCGGTGATTCATGTCGGCGCAGCCTTAATGCGCTTAAGGGATTGCAGCCAATGGGCCACTGTAATCACTTCTAAGAAATATGGCTCAACATGGCAGCAGTCACTAGTGAAGTTGAGTTATCACACTTAAATGTTTCGCTGACAATTGCGGAGTATGAAGTTGTACTCTATATGGAAAAACGATATTAAAACTGAGTACAAAGTTTATTGATAACAGATAAATACTAAATTTAAATTAAATATATAAATATACAAATAGTTTATATTACTTTACAATCTAACAAAATTTTGTGTCATGTTTCTTACTTAGTTGTTTATTAAATTAGTCTATTAAGTAGAAAATGTCAACTTAATTAAATTACAGGATATCATTATAGTTGATGTAACATTTATTCAACGGCAACTCTTGGATTTCTTTTGTCTGCTTAAGAGAAACTTTCTATGATTCATCCTGAAAGTAGGTCTTTGCTAACTTAAAAATATATAAAGCTAAGATTTAATATGCGAGAGAAGTTTATAAGGTTTTCGTTAATAGTTTTGCACTTTTCTAAAAACTTTATATTATATTATGCTCTGTACCTTGTTTTTAAGAATAAACTGCTAAATTAGTTTGTCCACTTTTTTGTAATAAATTAATCTGTTTAAGTAGAAAAGTTAGTACAACATTTACTTTCCAATTATTATAATAAAGTGTTTAAATTAGTAAACAAATAAATAAGATTAGCATTATAAGTCTTCGAGTATTTCTAATTTTTCCTTGTGTTGTGGATTTGTCTTTAAGTTTTTCTATCAGACAGATTTTAAATAAAAGAAGAGAGAAGAGAAAAAAATTTTTCTATGATAAAAAGGAATGTGCACTTCAATAAATACAAATTTGGAATGCATTAAACCATTAATCACCTTCCAACTAGCTTAACATACATGTTATGAAAGAATTTCCTGCTTAATTTTTATTAATGTACAATAATTAAATTAGCTAACTTTAAGGAGGAATATTAATATTATTATGAAAATGCACTGGTAATTTGTTAGTTTATTGCTCATTTGAATTGCGAATTTACTTATTTATATTTGCACTCTCCTCATCGCAATAAAACAATGTGTAATTTAAGCAATATAGTTTTCTGGTTTTCAAGTTTATTTTTATGATTTTTTACAGCGAGAGCCGCATGTGCATATAAAATCATGCATTATTTATACCCCAAACCAATGGCAACTCAATTGGCATCGACTAAAGTCTCTAGCTGAATTTTTACGATGCGGTAAGTGCGACTATATACATGATTATGCATATACATATATTTATATGATATATACTTTAGTTATCTGCACTTCGTTTTGTGCTGTCTGACACCCAAAAACGAAAAAAGGAAACTGAAATTCGTTAAAAGTGTCTGTCTTGTACCTTCTTGTCTGCTTTTGCGTTTCCCAGTGTCTATCTAGCTGTCTGTCCTTCAGTCGTGTCTATTCGATTGGCCGTAATGTAATATGCGCTTAGGAGCAAAAGCTTGTAGAACATTTCACTTCCCATGGTTGGGTTAAGTCCAAATGCCAGCACATTCGATTTATGCTTCGATACTATTTTTATACCAGCTATCCATAAGGTAGAAGGGTATTATAACTTTGTGCCGGCAGGAAATGTATGTAACAGGTAGATGGATGCATCTCTGACCCTATAAAGTATACATATTCTTGATCAGCGGCAACAGTCGAGAGGATTTAGCCATGTCCATCCATCTGTCTGTTTGTCTGTCCATCTGTCTGTCCGTCTGTCCGTATGAACACCTAGATCTCAGAGACTATAAGAGATAGAGCTATACATTTTGTTACATCACTTGTTATGTTTGCACGCAGATGAAGTTTGTTTAAAATTTTTGACCCGCTCACTTCCGCCCTCACAAATTGGCAACTCTAATAATAAGTGAAATTTTATAGCTAGAGAATTTTGGTATATACTCGTTCAATAAAAAGACTATAGTTTCTTTGTGATTTCTGAAAATTTGGTTTGGATCAGATAAAAATTGTCGAAGTTATTAACGAAATACTTTTGTAGTTGCTTTGGCTGACAATCTGGTATATTTTGCACTCTATGGTATATTTTGAATGTGGTACCACATCAATATACCAAATATACCATTTGACACATTTTTAGTATTTTTATAATATATTATTTTGGTATATTTTGAGAATTATACCGGCCGGGTATTTTACAGTTGAGCACACTCGACTGTAGCTTTCTTGTTTTTCTTTTTCGTGATTCTCTCTCCCTCACTCTGCACATCTCTGCACTCGCTCGCTCTCATGCTCGTTTTTATTATTTTCTTCATCTGCTTTTCGCTCGTTTGCATATTAAAATTTCATATGCATTTTTTGCTTTATTAATATCTATCTGTTATTTTTTTCGTTTTTGTTGTTGTCGTCTGCCTTTGGGATCGCTTCGATTTTTGCTGCTGCTGCTCCACGTCGAAATTAAATTTTATTTTTTATTTGTGTATATGTGAGTGTGTGTGTTGATATGCCAAATGAAACAGAGTCTCTGGATAAGTTTGGGATGCTGGCATTTGGCAGTTGCTTTGGGTATCGGAGGAATTGGGTTTTGCGATTTATTGAATTATTTAGCGAGCTGCTGTTTAACTCGATTTACGTGACGCCAACTGCACACACACACACACATGAGTTTGAATTTAACTTCTACTTCAACTGTCTACTTCATTTCTCGTCACTAATTTGTTTTTTTCGCTTTAGCTTCGCTGACGACGTCATTGAAAATTAGACAAATTGAAAGAGTCAAAATGAAACGACGAAAAAAAATGTAGAAATGAAAGAGTAATGTTGGACAGCGAGGAGCCCTATCAATTTGCAAGCAAGCACCAATACATGCACAACAGCTTGTCATTTAAGTAGCCCCCAACAACACACACACACACACTTGTATACACGCGTCACACACTCACACCCGTGACACAGTCATGCATTAAGAGACATTCTACGCTCTTTTTGGTTTTCTGCCTGCGCTGCTTCTTTTTGTGTGTTGTGCAAGTGAATGTGTGAGTGAGTGTGTCTGTGTATGAATGTGTGTGTGCGAGTGCGTGTGAATGTGTGTGAAGTTTATTCAACTAAACGAGCGGTTCATTGAACTTGGCCGAATGGCAAATATTCGGTTGTCGTAGGTTAGGGCGCCCATTGTGTATTCACAAAATGAAGTTGTGGCGAGTTAAGCACACTCACACACACACTCATACTTACACTCACACTCACACTCACACTCACACATTCATTCGCACACAAAGACGGCGACGACGACGATGACTGACAAACTGGCTGACTTGATGACTGACTAGCGAAATGAATGACGAAAAGTGCAATGTGGAAAATGCATTCACACATACACCCACTTATTCACAAATACACTCACACACACACACACTCACTGTTACACAGTTGCGTATCAAAAGTGCATAAAAAGCAATAAGTGAGCACTTTATGGGCACTGTGTGCACAAAATGCAATGCGTCGCGTCGTTTGGGCAACCTTAAATGTGTCCTCTATGCATCCAAAGGGGGAAGGGGTGGGGAGGGGAGGGGTGGCACTGCTTATGTTGCTGGGGGCAAGACTTTGTGGTTGGGGGTAGCACGTTTAATAATCCTATTGATAAGAGTGTAAAAGCAATCGCTAAATGAAATTTGCAGTTATCATTATGCATTGAATTGGTTTAAGAATATGCCTCACATGCCCAACAAATTCGTTTATCGATAAATATGCATGAATGTAGTGAATAAGTTTTAAGTGCTATTTATAGCAAAGGCCATAATTGACATTGATTGGAGAGTGAGCGGCGGCTGGGCAATCATTTTAAGTAGCGCAGCAATTGCTACGGTAAATATTAAAGCACTATTTGATGTGCACAAAATTTGGTTAAAGATTGCATATGACTTTCTTACTGAATATGATTTTGTTTTGATTATCTGATTTGTCTATCAGACTTGTTAACTTAAATGTTGTCTATTTTATTTATACTGAACACATTTGGCATCGTAGCAAACATCATCATTATAATGTTTTAGATATACTAACTATTGTTTAACTAACATTAAGAAAATGTGGAAATCTTTTAGAACTCAATTTAATACTATTAATTCACTGAATTTTTCTATGCATCATGTACATGATAAACATATGTTAATACTTTGTATTATATATTTTAGTGGAGGAAAGAGAAAAACGCCTTGAATAAAACGGTTTCTGTATACTCTATATACTCTCTACCTATTAGGAAAAAGGGTATTATAACTTTGTGGCCGCAGAAAATGCATGAACATTTTTGGTTCATAACATAATAACTACAGTTTTTATGATTCCTGCAAATTTGGTTGCGATCTGATAAAAATTGTAGAAGTTATTTAAAATATATCTTATATCTTAGTTACTTTGGCTGACAATCTGGTATATTTTTTTTTACTATTTAGTATATTTTGAATGTAGTACTCTATAAATATACCATACATAGCCTTAGGAATACTTTAGTATTTTTGCTGGTATACCATTTTTGGCATATTATTATATAAAAATAAAAACGCACTGTTTTGCTTTTATTCCATATGGGTATTGGGTATCTCACAGTCGAGCACACTCGACAGTAGCTTTCTTGCTTGTTTTTTATTAGCATAAATTCCTTTTGAACCTTTTCACATTTTTAAAATATAGCTGCCACAAATTCTAGTCAATTGGTTTACTGCGAGCAAAGTTCAAAAGCTTTGAACGAAATTCTATTAGAATGAACTAAATATTTAATAGTTATCTGTTTTTCTTATATTTCAAATGTTTGCTAACTAGTATTATATAACCTTTGTAAGAATTTAATTAATCTAAACTGCAAAGTATTTAATATTTCAATATTTTCTAGTTGTTGTGAAAGATTATTTATTGACCCAAATCAAACAAACAAATATAGCTAAAGAATGTTTCTACTAAGCCCTAAGCTGCTAGCAAATTGAGCTTTAGCTACTTCCAAATATAATGCACTTTTCCACAGAGTTTTCCTTTGTTTATCACTGCCATTTGACAACTACAACTACTTGTTGAAAATATTGTCAACGCAGCGCGTTTTTTTTCGAGAGGCAAAAAAGAAGAAGAAAGAAAAAAAATCGAATAAATAGTTGCAATTGAAATTGTTTGTTATCTTACGCTCTGTTGCATTGGTTGAGAGCGCAGCGCAGAGCGTAGTCGTTGCCCTTCAATTGCCACACACATGCTGTGTGTGCATCATATGAATTGTGGCAAGCCAAGTCAACTTACCACAAAATCTACAAGTCTGTCAGTCAGTCTGTTTCCTTCGCCTAGGGTCTGCCCTGGTGGTGGCATCTTCGAGTCGACTCGAGGTGGCCGCAGTTGGCTTTTCATAGACGAAATATGAGGCGCAACCGAAATGCAGCAACGTTAGACACGGCTCCCCGTTGCCTGCCACATCTTCTTACTCTACCCCTTCACTCCCCTCTGGTGTCTTGCATTTTGCATATGGGTAATTTGAGAACATTTGCGCTTTAACTGCAGGCGAAATGCGAAAAGAAGTAGGAGAAAAAAAAATAAAACAACGTAACAACGAAAAAAAAAAGAAATATGCTTGTAGATGTATGAGCAGATGTGTCGCCTATGCACACACACACACACAAATACACATACAACTTTGCACATGTATTTCATATCTATGTGTACTTTCAAAGGCCTAAACCGATGCGCCGCTGTTGTAGCTAGTTTTTTCAGTTGTTGTTGTTGACTTTGAGGGCTTCATCATCTGCTTTTGGCCAGTCGCTCGCTTGGCTTGGCTTGGCTCGGTCCGACGACGAAAACTGACAGCGACGAGCCATTGGAGAGGCTTAGGTTTTGGAGTAGGCAACTAGACAAAAGTGCCCACTCCAAGGGTAAGAGACAACAACAACGAGAACAACTACAACAACAACAACAACTGGCGGCACATTTCAAGTTGACTTTATTTTCAATACACTGCGTCGACTTTGGTCTGGCTGCCATTCGGTTGTTGCCTCGCACCAAAACTTGATGAATTGGGAATTAATGCCTTTGACAAGCTTTGCTATTAACTATTTGCCCAGCTGTTTTTTTTGCTGCTGCTGCTATTGTTGCTGTTGTTATAGTTGTTGTTGTGCTGTCCCAAACACAACGTGTCATATAGATTTATGCGCGACAAAAGCAAATACAACATGCAGGTCAATAAGTGAAGGTAGTTTAGGTTTGTGCTCTCTAAAGTTATGAAGATAGTAATAGACTTTTATACTTCTTCTCTTCATATGCAATTTTTTGCTCATTCATATAAAATAATTGTCAGATTCTTAGTTCTTAGAATTTGGGCACTGTAAATATTTCAAATAAGCAGTTAGTAAGTCAGTTAAACAAAGAAAAAACTAACTAAATGGAGTCATTATATTGAAGTATTTATACGATATTATTTTGACCCTTAAAAATTTAATTTTATTTATTTATAGAAAGACTAGATTATTGGGTATCAGAAAATTTGTTTAATCCAAAAAACTATAAAAACATGCTTAAAGGTGTCTTTCAATTATTTCCAAAGATGTTCCCGATTTTTTATATTTTCATTTTCTTTCCTTTTCTCCATTTTTATAGAAATGCAAAGATTATTTAATTAACTGAAACTCTTCTATGGTTTGTTGTATATGTTTATAATGTTTAATTTATAGTTAGCTTCAAGTACTTAGATATAAATATCAGAATAATAATTTAATTGAAAGTAAGAAAGATTATAATATAAAAAAAAAAACCAAAAATCTTTGAAAATTTAAAACATTTTTAAAAAAAGAAATATATCATTTTATTGCTTACTTGTATTTAAACTATAATTCTACTATATTAAAAGGCCGTTTAATCTTTTTTTAAAGATATTTGTTAAGTAAAGAAGTTGTATATTAATTATATTTTAAATACAAGTAAGCAATAAAATGATATATTTCTTTTTTTTTAAATGTTTTAAATTTTCAAAGATTTTTGGTATTTTTTTCTTTATATTATGAAAAAAAGATGATTACATAAAAAGTCATAGTTAAAGCATATGAATTTTAACCTAATCCCTTAGGGGTCCCCTATGAGGAATTAAAAGCTTAATCTAAACACATAAATCCAAACAATTATATACAGCTGTGAACTTTGAAATAGCAGTGCTTACGACTGACGTGTTTAAAATTGCAAACTACTATTATAAACGCAACTTCCAAACAAAATTAATTTATAGAATATTTTCATTGTTTTATTAAGTAAAGGATCCAAACAAACAAGCTCGTAATCTAAAACTTAAGCTTCAATTGTCTACAGGGTATTTTAGGGTCTTGCACTCACATTTTTCTCTGCATTTTTTGTGCATTCTTTGCTGGCATTTTGGGCATTTGATATCTTTTGTGGGTCTTTTATCACATAGGAATTGTTTTGCAGTAACATTCTCCCACACCACACACACACACAACTAAGAACGTGTGTGTGTGTGTGTTTGTAGTGTCTCCTGCTCCTTGCTTGCATTGCTCCCTTGAGCGTTTCAAAAGGGTTCATTGCACTTTTTGCGCAGAATTTGTTGCCTAACCAGCCGAAGAACAAACGCAACGGACGCACAGGCGGACAATGTATGTTGCCTTTGTTGTTGTTGTTGTCGTTGCTGCTATTGTTGTTGTTGTTGTAGCTGCTGCTGTTACTCTCCTACTCTTTGGTTTTTTGCTTCGTTGCTGTGCGCCTTTTTTCGTGTTTGGCGTCAACATTGGCAGCAGGTGTTTGACATTGCGTCAAAGCTATTGTTGTTGTTGCTGTTGCTGTTGTTGTTGCTGTTGCTGTTGCAGTTGCTGGGACTGGTTGCCTGGCTGACAGCCTGCCACAGGAAGCCATAGAGCATTTGCCAAGTTGTTTTCATTGTTAACAAGCTTTCTGTTGTTGTAGGTCGCAAAATGTGAGCATGAGACTTTGACTCTGACTCTGACTCCGATTCCAACTTGGAGTATAAGAATGAATCCCGCATATGCGAACAGACGAATACAACACAAAAAAAAAAACAACAAACTACGAATTGTACTAAAAACTAACATTCATGCGCAGATGCATCATCCAATTAGGAGTTGGCATTCGAGTTGCAGTGCTAATTAGACAGCTGAATTCATGGCTCAAACAAGTTGGTAATATGATCTGCGTCTATTTGCAAAAGAGACAGTTAAGTTAGAGGCCATTGTAGATGGCAATGAATTGATGTGGAATTGGGCATTCACAATGATTTGTCGACATTTGCTTTTTTAATGGATTTTTATTTGAATATCTTCGATTAATCATTTATCGATGCTTAAAAATTCGTTTAAATGTCTTTAACATGTAAATTTTTCTGAATTTTGTGGAAATTTTAAATTAAATTTTGTTATTTGAAATTGGTTTTAAGTGGAATTCTTTGTTTATTGTATTTTTGCTTATATTTTCGAATTTTTGTTCGATACTTTTCATATAAACTCATTTTAATTTAAGTCCATGAAATTTCCATTGAAATTTATCTTACTTTTTATTTAGCCTCTTCTTTTATTTAATTAGTATTTGGTTTTAAACGAGTTTTCCTATTTTATTATAGCGTATTTTTGATATCTTTTATTGGCAATTGATTTGTTGATAATTCAATTGTTTATTTAAGTATTTCATCTCATTATATTCAGCATTATATTAAATTGAATTGAGCATTTATTTTTGGGAAAAGTTTGTCAAAAGTTTTCTTTTTGTATAATTTTCAAAAACTTTATGTTACTTTGGGAAATCATTTAATTTTCTTGTAAGCGGATTTTCTTTTGAATTTCTGTTTACTTTATTTTTAAAAATGTTAAATAATTTTCTATTGAACCTTATATTGATTTGAGTCTATTATTTTTTAATACCTATCATTCTAGTTTTTTTTTATTTGATATGTTTTATCACCTTTTTGTGAGTGTATTGAAAATGTTTTTTTTTAAATATATTTTTTTTTACAAATTGTTTTTATTTTACATTTGTTAGTTGCTATTTTATTTCTTTTTTATATGCATTCACATTTTATTAATTATATATCAAACTATTGCGTTGCCAGCACTTGTTGGCCCATCTAAGCCAGCTCATTAATGGCCTAACGGTCAGCACTTCAAAGGCCTAATCATAAATTTACGCTCAAATAAATGCAAAACTGACCAATGAAGCCAAACAAGCTAAGAGGGGACCTGGTCTCTGGCAGGGGGGCGGGGACCAACTAAATCAAATAAAACTTCAGTTAAAACTGAAGCGTAAAGTGCTTGAAAAATGCGCATTTGCGAAGCGAAACGAAACGAAACGAAACGAAGCGATGCGTTCTCGATGGATATTTACTAAAATAAATATCTCTTTTGCTTGGCCATTGAAGTGCACATCCATTTTGTTACTAATTTCCAGGCTATTTCTATCCCCCCCTGCCAACCCCCTCTCTAGTGTAGCTAGCCAATTTGCCTGCCATTTGCTCAACAGCTGCAATTGATGGCAAATATTGCGTATACGCAGTGGACTCCCACACTCATGTAGTTGCACTTATTCGTATGCCTGTTTGGCCTTTTTACTCTTCTCCTCCCTCTCTCTCTCTCTGTGTGTGTGCAATTTTTCTAAACAACGTCTGCAGGCTGAATGTGCATACGCATAAAAGGATATTGATCTGCCCCTTACCAGAAAAAAAGCGAGGCGACCACTACGCATCAGCCGAAGCCGAAGGGCCAATGCCTGCCGCAAAACTTTTTTTCTCTCTCTCTCTCTCTCTCTATAAAAAGGCGGCGACTTTTTGAGGGGTGCTGCAAAAGACAGGAAGACACAGCCCCACACACACACACACACACACACACACGCACACTCACAGTTTTCTACTACTAAACGCATTGCAAAAAAGAAGGCCTCGAAATTGGCATATAATTTTACCCTTTTGCACATACCTATGCAGGTATATATATACCTATATCTTTATATACAATTTTGGCTTAGGAATGAGTATGTACTTGGCTTTTAAGTTACGCACTTTTCGCTGGGCGTTTTGTTTTATGGTAATGGTTGGCATGCGTGTGTGGCTCTGTTTTTAGTGGCCATAAGGAATGCATTTATTATTATTTCTAATTATAATTGTATTTGCAATTGTGATCCATTTTCGTGTCTCTTGTTTTAAATTGCATTTACTGTAGTTTTAGCATTTATTATTTCTTTTCTTTTTTTTTTGTTCTGCTGTTAGCGCTTTTTTTTTTTAGCTTTGCCTTTGGCCATTTCCTGTCGCCCAAAAACGTTGAGTGGAAATTCATTTCCCATGCGCACGACAAAGCCATGTCTGGGGTCTCTCTTTTCTTCTTTTGGTTTTTGCATTTTCACTTTGTCCCAAACGAAAACTAAACAAACAAATAATGAAAAAAGAAAATAAAAAACACAGAGGCGAAGGCCTTGCATTGATAATTAAGCAGGGACAGCAGCAGCAGCAAAGGTGAATTGTCGACCTCGAAAAGCGGCTAACTGAGTGCTCTATGGCATCAGCTTTGCAGTTGTATTTATAGCTAGAGTTTAACTTGAATTGTTTGAAGATTTAATTGAGGATAATAGCACAAAAAGTTGAGGGAACTGTGGAAGAGAAGAATACTATAAGTTGAGAAGATATTAATACCATAAGAAGAAAATGTTTTAATACTATAAGTTAATAAGATATTAATACTGTAAGCTGAGTAGGTTTTAATACTAAAAGTTGAGAAAATACTTATACTATAAGTTGAGAAGATACTAAGAATTGAGAAGATACCACAAGTTAAGAAGTTTTTAAAACTATAAGTTGAGAAAATTGTTATACTATAAGTTGATAAGATTGTAATACTATAAGTTGAAAAGATATTTGTATTATAAGTTGAGAAGGTTTTAAAACTATAAGATAAGAACATATTTATACTATAAGTTGATAAGATATTAATACTATAAGTTGAGAAGATATTAATAGCATAAGTTGAGAAGGTTTCAATACTATAAGTTGAGAAGATATTAATACTATAAGTTAAGATCATAAGTTGAGAAAGTTTTAATACTAAAAGCTGAGAAAATATTTATACTATAAATTGAATAGATATTTGTGCTATAAGATTGTTGATAAATGTTGTGTGAACCTGTATTAAAAGAGATCAAGATTTCATCAAAAATCGAGCGGAAATTAGAGGCAACTAAAAATGAAAATTCCTTATTTAAAAATTCCTTATTTCCATTAGTATTAGTAATATTATTAGCTGCATTTTTGGGTCTTCAGATTGTATGATGATTGCTTTCAATTTAGTTGGCAGATTTATCATAAATTAGGAATATTTTTGATTTTATTACAGTTGCTTAAACATTATTATTTTCAATCCCCTTTAGTGTGTTTGGTTTTCGGTGTTGCTTCTATTAAATATTGCCATGGGCCATTTAACTTGTGGCGTGTGACGAATTTTCAAATTATTTGTTTTGGCCACTGGCTATAAATTTGAGCTGTTTTCGTGTTGGGCCATTTTAGTTTAGTCATCGTGTTTTAGCTCTCTTGCATATTTGACAAATGCAAAACAAACCGAAAAAAAAACAAACGTTAAACACTACAACAAAAAGAAGAAAAAAAAAAGGATAAGCTAAAGCAGGCCAGTTCAACATCTAAAACGGAGCAACGACAAATTTATGATAATTTACAAATGAAAAAAAAAAAAAATACAAAAAACAAAACTGGAAATGAGTAGAAAATGTCTCTCGTATTCGTTGACGATTCCCTGGGACCATGGAATGAAATGACATTTTAGTACATCGTCTATTATTGCCTCGAAACATGCTCTTTTGTTGTTTCGTCGACAACATTCTCATGGCCCCCGCAGGCGGCACGCCTTCTACCTTTACTCCCCTTCCTCCCTTCTCTCTCCCTCATCGTCGTCTGACTGTTTGTCGGAAAATTATGACCGCCAGCATATTGCAAATTATATTTAATTAACGTTACATTTCGAGTACAAGTTTTCAACTTCTTTTGTTACTCTCTATGTGCTCGCCTTTTTTTTGCTGTATTTGTTTTGTTCTTTTTTTTGCAAACGAAATCCAATTGCATTTTTAATTAGATGGCCATTGGTTTTTGTGGCCCACGTTTTGTGTTTTGACCAGATATCATTTAGCCAATTCAGAATATTCATAGCCAAACAGCCGAGCTGCTTTGTGTTGTGTTGTGTTGCATGCCATGCAAATGAAAGCACTTGCCATGCAACATGATTTTGCATGTGAACACCCCAAATAAATCGATCAATAAATCCAGCTGAATAAGTGCTTCAAAAACAGTTGTATGCATAAGTAAATATTTTGTTTGTGCAGCCGATTAAGTTTGATGGCGAAAATGAAGACACTTTGTGTAGGTGTAAAGTTTACTCATAAATAAATTTGTGAATTTTGTACTTAACTTTTTTTGAGGGTTGAATACAGTATGGAGTTAGCTGTGAATTTTTTATTTAAGGTGTTCTTTAATTTGTAATTTTCTTCAATGAATAATCAATTAAGAAATCTACATCTGATCTAAAAAAAAGAGGAATCATAAATATTTCAATAAATAAATATGTTCATTTTGTATTTAAGATTTTTATTGAGGATTTAGGAGACTTCAATGAATAAATCTATGAGTTTTGTATTTAAGATTTTTTTAGACTTTCATAATTATTCAATAAATAAAGTAATCAGCTAACATGTCAATTTTATATTTACATTTATTTGATGATTTACTTGACATTAATAAATAATATAAAGCATTTATTGTACCGCCTTTTTAGTTAGAAGTTGAGAGAATTTAAATGAACTTATAAATTTTGTATTCAATTATTGTTTTAATAGTATATTTCAATAAATACATTTGTTTATTTATTTTTTTTATTTTATTTATTTTTTATTGTAATAACGAATTCAATTCAATATTGAAATTATAGCGATTTAGGCTTCTCATTAAAAAATATATAGAGTTAATCTATGAAATTTGTTTTTACAATTTATTAAGTGCACAATATTCTTCAATAAATAAAATCAAGAGTTAATTGTAATTCTAATTTTTCACTTATTTGGAACTTAAAGTCTGAGCTCTATGCGATAGAGAAACATTTTTAGATATTTGTGCATAAAAAAAATTGTAAAGTAATAGGTTACAAATTTTTTAAATAAATAGAAAATACAGTGAAATACAGTTTTAAATTTTTTTGAGAATATAATATATTTCAGTAAATAAAATATGGATTTATTTGAGCTCATATTTTTGGTATGTAGAATAGAGATACACTTGGGAAATTATTGCTGCATCATTTGACTTTTTAGTTTATGTTCCTCTCAAGTCTGACGGACGTCATTAGGCCAGAGTGCTAGACTCGTTTGTCACGACGACTTCAAAGTTCTTTTTAACTTGGTTTTACATCTGAAAAACCAAATATGGCCTTCGCTTGACTTCCATAAATTTTGGCTGACTTTTAAACAATTCAAAGCGATAGCAAGTAGAACAAAAAACCGAGAAGCGAACTGCTACAGAAAAAAAAAACGTTGGCAAAGGAAGAAGCTTGCTGCACATATTTTAGCCAACTTTTAAAATATGTTGCCATTTGCCAATTGGCCAGGTAGAGAGCAGCATGCAACAGGCAACTGGGCAACTGTGGTCAAGAACTGCAAGAACTTCAAGCGGCAGCTGCCTGCTTAGACATTGATGGCCATGCCACAAGTCGAAGCCAACTCGGACTCGAACTCGAACTCGGCAAAACGAAAACGGATAAAAAAGTGGTTTTCTATATATTTTTCTAAAATCAAAATGTCTAGTTTTTTGTGTTCATCAACGGCTTGCTGGCTGGCTGGCTTGCTTTGGCCAAAGTTGTCGCCGGCTTTTTTTTTTTTGTGTTGTTGTTGCGCTGTCAGCCAAGCAAAGTTAGCTAGCCAATGTCATTAACTTGGCCAAGCTGCAGCAGCAGCAACTTCAGCACGCTGACATGGCAACATGAAGCGATTTGAGCATTAATGTTCAGGCCAGTTGCGAGTCTTTTTTTTAGTTTTTGTGCTACAAACAACTGAAACTACTGTTTTGCTGCTTCTAATTTTGTCAAAGTGCAAAAAAGTGCGTGTGCAATTATAAAATGCATTTCATTGCAGATGCTGCGATGCAATGACTTTGATTTTGTGTCGTCGTCGTCGTCGTCGCCAAATTGCCAAGCAAAAGGAAGAGGTTCATTAAAAGAGTATTTCAGCGCTGATTTTGCCACACATTTTTTGATTGCCCCCGAAGCAGAAGCCGAAGCTGAAGAAGCGGCGGCAACTCAAAACATGTTGCAGCAAGGCTTCATCATCATCGTGATCTTTATGATCATTACCCCTAGAGGTCTGTGTCTATGATTGCTGTCAGATTTGCTGGTTGCCCAAGACATTGAACTTCTTGACTGCGTTTGCGTCTTCCAAATATTTTTCGCAATAACTTTACACGACGACGACGACGACTGATTGACACTCAGGAAATGTCCAGCTGAATTGATAGGCTTTTATGCGTTTGTTGTTGTTGCTTTGCCGCCGTTTTGAGTGTTAGACAAAATGCAAAATTTACATATTTGTCCATTCGACAATTAGAATTCATAGACATGTGCCGACTTTAACTAAACAACAACAACACAACAACAACAACAACAACAACAACAACGACTTCAACGGCAACAACTTTATCGTCATCGCTGGTTGTCGCTTTGCTATTTAGCTGTGACAAGGTTCATTGACGCGTCCCACAGAACAGGAATCAAAACGAAATAAGCCAAAAATAGCTAAATACATAATAAAAACCAGTTAAGAAAAAATGCAACAGCGCCCAATCGAAAGAAAGAGACGGAACGCAGAGAGCTAGAGCGAGAGCGAGAGAGAAGCGCAGGAAGACTGACAACGCACACTCAAGAAATTTTCATAATTTTTGCATTTTATAGAACATTCGAAAATCACAAAAATATGCAGGTAAATAATGACTGACAGCAGCTAGCTTAATACCCTGTATAGAAGTTGTTGTAAGTGTTAATATTTGTTGTATAATAAGAATAAATATTAGCTTTAGTAATTAAATAAAATTATTAAAAGAAAATGTATAGTGAAATCATTAATCAAAATCCAATTATTAAAAATTGTCAAAGTTCTTATTAAAAGTAATCAGTATACAGATTATTTTTTGAGCTGTTTTTACAGAAAAGTATTAGAAATATATATTTAATCAAATGGATTCAAATAATACTATAAAAATCTGCCGCAACTCTAAATTATATTAATCACCAATAAACTTTTTCTGTCCCTACTTCTTCCCTTCTCAATTCAATAATCTAATCAAATTCATATTCCTATATATTTTCTAACCCATCTGCTATCAGCTGGTAATATCTTGTGAACAATTAGCATGCATGATTCTTATCGTCGTAGTTCTTCTGGCATCGGGTGCTGCCTTTTTTTGTCTTTTCAATTATCTGATCATACGCTAGTTAGAAGAAACCTGTATAAGCACCTGTGATAACTAGAGAAGAACCCCAGTAAACATAGCATTTAAGATTCTGCTCTCAACTCGACTTCGCAGATGAATCTTCCTGGCTTATAATTACTACTCCAACAGCCTGATTGGCAGCCTTTACTTTTAATTGTATTACTTAAGGCAAGAAGCAACAGCAGTGATTTCCTTTTTTGGGTTTGTCTTTTGTCTCTTCTCTTAGGATCGTTATTATCAGCATAATTCTGAATTGATTTAGGCGCTTAAATGTTGTGTTTAAACGGAAATTTAAATGTATGTGAAGTTTGCATTATTTTTAGAAAAAACTGAAATGCGTTTGAAATCTCTGATTAAATTGATGATTTATTTACAATAATAAAATGAAATAATATAATATATAATACTGAATAATACTAACTAGATACGAAATAATACTACATACTAAATAATATTAAACAATACTTGATAATAATAAGTAATACTAGTTAAATACAGAATAAATACTAATTGATACTAAGCAATACTAATAAAAACTAAAATATATTATTATGATGAAATTTTTCCTCTTAAGAATGAAAGTACTTCAATACTTTCAATGTTGCATTTAAACTATGAAAAGATTTGAGTCATTTTTGCGCTAAGTTTCCTTCCCACTTTTAAAAAGAAACTTAATTTTTGGTCATGCCATTTCATATATAGTTGTAATTATTTTTTTTTATCAAATTACTAGATTTAACTAGCTGCTCAAATGTTGTGTTAAAAGTTTCTACTTTAAATGTTAAATCAAATTTATATTCTCAATTTTTTTCTGATTCCAATCTATTATCATTTTAAAAGTCTTTACTTTTCAATGTAAAATCAATTTTATATTTCCTAGTTACAATCTATTATAATTGTTCGTATTGAATCCTCTTTTAAATTTCGTATTATGGTTTCCACTTTAACTAGCTCCAATTCATTATCATATAATATTTGCTCAGCATAAATCCTTTATTAATTTTCGTATTATTGTTTCCACTTTAACTAGTTTCAATCCATAAACGCTCTTCTTCGCTCTTCGCTCTTCTAGAATCCTTTTTATTAACCAATATACCCATTAGTTGGCTTTCGAAGGGCATTAATCGTCGCTTTGGTGCATTGGCCGCCTTCAAGGCTATTGTAAAGTATTTTTGCTTTTCGTTGTTTTTGTTGCTGTTGTTGTTGTTGTGTTCATCATGTTACAAGTTTTTAGCCAAGGGCCCAAATCTGTGCGCTAAATGAGTGTGTGCATCTGAGTGTGTGTGTGTGTGTGTGTTTGAGTGTGTGTAGATTGGTGTGTGGTCTAGGCTAATTAGCCGCTAGCCTGGTCCATTGAAAGTGCATTTGATGCTGGCACACATTCCATTCAATTTCATTGATGTAATCGTTGCAGCTCGTTGCAACGTTCGTTCATTCATGCCGCGTTCCCCAAGCTCTGACCCCCCTCTCTCTCTTTTCCTTCATTGGCCAGGTCCATTGTGTGGTGTTGTGCTGCTCGGTAGCTGCTCGCGCATTTGGCTACTTCAGTTGCCAAGTTGCCAGTTTGGGACACACCTTCTGCAACGCCACGCTAATCACGAGCAGCAGCAGCAGAAGCAGAAGCAGCAGCAGAAGCAGAAGAAGGCAGCGCCGGCAGGCGCGTGGATAAATCAAAATGCTGGCTGGCTGGCTGGCTGGCTGGTGAGACGTGAGTGAGGCAGGCACACACAGTCATTGCCAAGACACACACACACACACAGAGCATAATCCGCGGCAAAAGAGCTAAAGCCAAAGAGGCAAAGAAAGTGCCGCGCACATGGGACTCGAGACTTGCCTCTTTGGCTGCCTCCCTGACTGACTTCCCTGCCTCACTCACTCACTCAGTCACTTCTCTTGCTGGCTGGCTGGCTGCCTTGGCTGATCCTCGTGCCTAAGACAAACGCAAACGTTGCTGCCTCTTTAGTCGTATCTTTCACTTTGATTGTGGGTCTGTGAGTCTGAGACTGAGTCTGTGGCTCGTGTGGCTCGTGTTATGTGTTGTTAGTGTTTAGCCTTAGTCGTTTACCTTGCGGCTGCAACGAGCAGCAGTTGTTTTTTCTGCTTCTTTTTTTTGTGTAGTAGTTGTTGTTGTTGTTGCCACTTGGCTACTGTTTGTTTACACATGTATCTATAACTCAATCAGCATCAGGCAAACATCATTTGGGGCACATGACCCACACAACACATAACACACACTACGCACATGAACTTGCCATAGCGCGTTGCAAGGAATGCGCCAATGACAAACACGCCACAAAAAAAAAAAAAAAGCGAATAAGAAAAGCAGACAATGTCCATAGTTGTGCGTAAGTTCTAATGAAAACCTAATTACAAAATCAGCCAATACTCTCAAGACTCGCACATAATTAAGGCGCACACTTGGCGTCGACGTCTGTCCCAGCTTCAAGCTTGCAACTCCAACTCGAGTCACATTGCCTCCAGCAATGTCTTCTCCATGAAAAACGCATTTAAAAGCCACATTAATGACGAAGTCAACGTCGGTTGGCCAACCACTTTGGTAAAATAGGAAATTGCTTGCTGCTTTCGTTTGAGCATTTGGCTGCTTCTTCATCTTCTTTTTTTTTCGTCCATCTCCAGACGAGATCAACGCCAGTTGTCCACAATCTTTCTGCTGTGTGTTGTTGTTGTTGTTGTTCTTGTTGTTGCTGTTTTCTCGTCCACATTCACACAAAAACGGCGTCGCTGCCACTGCGCAGCGTTTTCAGCATTTTTAGTTAATTTACCAGGAAAAACATTTGAAATTCTTAAAAAAGTAGCATCAACTAGTTCTAGGGAAGAAGCGAAGAAGAGGAGAAGGAGGAAAATCGCAGCGTTTTGCTGCTGCTTCTGCCGATGCATTTAAGGGGCTGTAGCACGCCCACTTATACTCTATTATCAGGCAAGTTTATCGCATGAAATGCCATTACAAATATTTTCGACGAAGACTTCTTCGCCTTAAACAAGTGACAGACTGCCAGGGATGAATGATTGGATTGAATTGGATTTCGTTTTATAGAGTTGAAGGTTCAGTAAATAAAACTAATTGGGATTGCAAATTGGCTTAGAAATTTGAAATTGAGGCTGGAAATATCTTGAATGTTTTTGGTGTTTATTTATTTAAAAGAATTATATATAATAGTAGAAACTAATGCATTTGAAATACTAACCGAATATAATATTCCAAAATAAATGAATTGAGGGGTTTGGTTTGTTGATTTATTAATGCTTCAAAGAATAACTTTTATTTTACTTTAATATTATTAATGCTTTAAAGAATTTACATTATAATATTATATTATTTTATATTATGTGTTATAATACATTTTTATCCCGGAGACCTTCGTCTCTCTGGCTCATCATATTGCAATAAGGAATTGTTTGAAATAATAATAAAATTATTATACGATGTCTAAGTATTAAACGAAGACCATTAATGTTAGCTTCGATTTAGTTCTTTTTTGTACAAATATTATTGTCTAATAAATAAATAATATAATTAATAATTAGTGATTCTTTAATGGATTCAGTGAGGTAAATTTTAAGTTCTCCAAGCTTCGTTTCATTTAAACATCGGTTAAAAAACTAACGCATATTTTAAAATGCGATGCAGAAATACATTCAAGTTAACTTAACTTAATATTAATTATACAATTTACTTATTGTTCAAACAGACAGATTGTAATAAAAGAAGCTAGAATTTGGAGTTTTAGTTAATTACACTTAATCGTTTTTCAATCAAAGTATTTTTAATTACTTACATCTTAAAGAGCATACAATCTTCTCTGTTTTAATCTTAAGTTTTCTCTGTTTTCCACTTTGGTTTATGTCGCCGCCACCGTCGCGTCGCGACGCACTGTCGCTGTCACTGTCTCAGCTATTGGCTTCCCGCTCTTCCGTTGCCACAGCTTCTGCCTCTGCTTCTGTTGCTGCTGCTGCATAGACTAAAAATCGCATTCGATCATTTATGGGATTTTATTTGGCGCGTCAGCAAATGTTGCTAAGCAATTTATTTATGACATTTTTTGCTGGCCAATGCAACAGGCCGCTTGCAGCCTCTGTTGCAAAAAGATTCGTGCAGCAATTTCTGTGCTGCACGCGAGCACAAATGGGAGAGGGAGGAGGGAGGAGTTGCAGCAGATGAAGACGACAGACGACAGACGCATTGAAATAGTTACAAAGTCAAAGCCAAGTTCCATATTCATCAGCTGCAACACTCTTCATTCTTGGTGTTGCTTGTTGTTCGTTTTGCTTGTTGTTCGTTTGGCTTGTCTTGTAATTTTTCGTTGTTGTTTGTATTCCTCCCGTTGTTGTCGTTGTTGTTGTCGTTTTTCTATCGAAACCCAAACTGGATTTGAGTCTTAAATGATTCGCTGCGCTCTCAGTGGACAAGAAGACGCTGCCAAGTTACAATTGCAATTGCTGTTGATTTTACCATTGCATTTTAATTAAGTGCATTTTAATGAGGCATCCATTGCGCCATTCCTACAACAGTTGTTCCTCGATCTTATTATTAACGCATTTTTAACTCTGGGAAACTCGCATTGATAATGCAACAACGTTTGGTCCCTAACTTCTGTACTTTTTTTTTGTCTGTATCTCTAATTAATCAAAACATTAGCTAATGTTTAAGCTTATTTAAATTAGTCTCCACGTTTGTGGTCTTTACGTAAATTGTGGTTTACCACACACACAACAGCAACAACAAAACAAACTGAAATGTAAATAGCAAAAAAAAAAAAAAATACAGAGCAGAGTGCAAATAAAATGCCAGCAAAATTGTCAGTCTAATTTGATTTGACTGTCAGCATCTATACACACTTATTTGCGACCCTCCCTAGAGGAGGAGGACGAGTTGTGCAGCAAAGGATAATGGCTGCAAGAGAGTGCTGTTTGAGTTTATTTTGCCACCCAAGGCTCAAAGGTTGAGACAACTGGCTATATCAGTTAAGAGATGTTATTTGCGGCACATAAATTGGATTTACTTTGAAATTAAGAGAGCAGATTAATGTGGAACTAATGATGCTGATAATGTAAAGTCTGATGCTTACATTGAATTGAAATTTATTATGAAAATGAATGCGACTGCTAGGTCTGTGGTAAAGTATTTTACAATATTTAGTTTTATATAATATTTATGCAAAAAAGATAACTTTTATTTAAAAATAATTTCTAATGTTAGTATTAATGAATTTTTGAATGCCAATGTATATGTTTAATAATGGTTAAAATAAGTTGAATGGTAGGTCTGTAATAAAGTATTTTATGTGAAATTTATGCCAAAAGATAACGTTTTTTTATGAAATAATGAAATTTCTAATATTAGCATTAATGCCCAAATATTCCATATTTTTGTTGTTGTTAAAATAATGCATTTTTGAATGTCAATTTAAATGATTAACAATGCTCAACAACAAGTTAAATGTATGAAAAGTATTTTCTCGAATCTTAAAACAATTCTCAATTAAGTTAATGAAATAATGTGTTTTTTAATGGTAGTATAAATGTTAAAATAATTTTCAAATATACAGTATTTCTTAGTCAAAATGTGCTTCTAATTATGAAAATAAGGAAATAAGCCAAGTCTAAAATAAATCCTAAAATAATGATTGCAAATTTTTTTTTTTTTTTTGTAAAAATAATGTATTTTGTAATGACATAAATTTTAAATTAATGCTCAAATATAAGTTTAACACTAAACTTCAAAATAATGATGATAATATGATCACAATACTGTATTTTCTAATGTTTGTATTAATGTTAAATTAATGTCAAAATATAAGATAGCCTCAAGTAATGTTTTTTTTGTCAAAGGAATACATTTTCTAATGCTAGTATTAATGTTAAAATAATGCTAGATAATAAAGTATATTTAAATTGAAATAAAATATTTTCTAGTGTTTGTATTATTGTTAAATTAATGATTGATATTATTATTAATCCTAACACAAAGATTAATGTTAATGCCACTAATGACATTGCAGCTCATGCCACAAGTCAACTAATCCTTATGCTTTTACCTTGCTGCACATTCATCAACATTTTTGTTGCGTACATTTTTTCATTTTTCAAATTGCGTAATTTCCATTAGTTTGCTGCTTTTGCCGTCCAGAAAATTAAGAGCTGCCAGCCTGGTTCCCCCTTTCTCCATTTCCCCTTTCCGCCTCCTCCACCCACTTAGAAGGTCCAGTTAGCAAATGCAAATGCAAAGTGCGTAGCTGGCAGGATACGCATATGAATGATAGAGGAGGAGGAGGAGGAGAAGAAGGAGGAGGGGGATGGCAGGACGACCCTTGCTTGCAGGCTGCAGCTTGTTGTAGTAAATGTATTTGTGTGGTTTTCAATTTTCCCTATTTTTTTTAGCCCCATATATGTATGTTTTTTTTTTGTTGTATTTTATGCGCAAATAATTGTGAATCTCTTCGTTCGTTCGTTCGTTCGCATTTTTCGCTAGCTGCAGTCAGGTTATTGTTTGGTTTGGCTTGGTTTGGTTTGGTTTGGTATTTTATTTTTTATTTTTAATTAAAAGCGGAAGTAAATGCTGCTGGGCCAAATGCAATGGGGATGGCCTAACTCTGACTGACTGTTTGTTGCTTCGTTGGTTGGTTGGTTCGTTGTTTGGTTGACTTGTCAAGTGCATGCGTGAGTCTGTCATTTGAGTATGTGAGTGTGTGTGCACACTTTGGCCATATTGTAGTGTTTTGCTAACAATGCAATTTTCAGCGCATTGTTGCCGCTACTGATGCTGCGGCTGCTGCACAACTCCCTTTTGACGGACGCACATCAAATCAAATCCTCAGCAGCAGCAGCAGCAGCAACAAATTCAGACAGTCGCCGCAGCCTGATGATGAAATGTCAAATGCGTTCCCATTCCCAAAGCCCATGTAAACACTGTGTGTGTGTGTGTGTGTGTGTGTGTGTGTGTTTGTCGGATACGGATATGGCTGATATACTGACAAGTCCTGACTGCCTGACTGCGTTGCTCTGCTTAGAGATGCGTCCCGCTGCCACGCACAAACTAAACCAAACTCAACAAACAATAAAAACATGGCAACAATTCAAAACTGAAGAGTTTTTCAAATAACGAAAAAAAAACAGCGGAAAGCGGAGGCAGAGCGCTACAAAAAAAAAGGAAAAAAAAATCGAGAAAATTAAAACAAAACAAACACAAACGCATTGGAACGCATCATCCTCGCTGGCAGCATCCTCATCATCATCATCCTTTGGCTCTCTCTCTTTCTCTTTTTCTCTGTGTGTGTGCCACGCATGAGGAGATTTTGGTTTGGCTTTTGATTGACGAACTTGGGCTTGGGCTTGGGCTTTGGATTGTTGTCGCTGCTTGTTGTTACTGGACTCGGTGCCTTTGCCTCTGCTCGCTGCTCAACGATCCGCTTTTCACTCAAACTCATCAACGTCAACGACGCATTCAAATCGTTTTGATGGACTGCCGCAGAACATCCACCCGCCTCTCTCTCTCTATGTTGTCGAGCCTTTATGCTTATCCCAGCTTCAGTTTCCGCACGCAGTGCATCCTGGCAAAAAAAAAAAGAAAGAGAAAGAGAAAAAACAAATCCAGCTGTAGAATATTTGTATTTTACGCAATTTTTACTGGTACAAACGTATGTGTGTGTGTGTGTGTGCCCGTTTCTGTTGCTTGTTGGCTGATTTGCAAACCGATTTGCTACATTGTTCATGTCAGTCAGCGGCTTTGTTTATTATCATCATCAGCATGAGCATCATACTCGTCTCTTACTCTCTCTGCCAATGATGTTTGCCCTGTTATTGTCTTTCGTCCTTTTTTTTTTGCACTGATTTGCAAGTTAGTGCGACAATTATTGTGGCATTAAAAAAGCATTTTGTTTCGAAAACTCATTGCACTAATGAAACGCAGCCGAAAGAACAATGAAATGAGGATTAGGCGGCAAATATTTTAAGTGAAAAGCGCACATTTCATTTATTACGTATACGCAGTGTCGTGCAGAGGCCATTGTTCATGAATACACTTCTAACTTGAGCGCCAACAAGCCGCATAAATCGTTCAACAATTTCCACTGCAACGCCTTTGCTCACACTTAATTTGCCATAAAATATGCTGGGACAACCAACATCAGCAGCAACAACAGCAACAGCAACCAGCACAACAACAGCCTGCAGCTGATGCTGTTGCTGTTGCTGAAATGAAACCTCATCTCGTTGTCGCAATTAAATTAGCAGGCATCAAGTTGCAGACGGGGGACAACGAGAGGAAGGAAAGGAGCATTCATGGCAACCATAAACTGTTGCCAAAAAGTTTTAAGCTGCAGTTGCTGAGTTCCTCCTCTTCCTCACTCTCCCTCTTGGTTCTTAAACGAGAGAATCTGTTTTCACACCGCAAAGTTTTTGCCAACTTTTGGTCGTGTTTGCTTTTTTGGCAGATTTCCTCACATAATCTGGCATGTAAATGATATAGCCGCAAAAGTTGAGCATACTTTGAGAGCACTTGTTGCCGCCTCGACAACTTGTTGGATTTGTGCTAAACAACATAAAATGAAGAAGTGTTTTGATCGCTCATTGTGGTTTTGTTTTTGGGTTCCAAGTTCTTAGCAACAGCAACAGCAACAGCTGCTCTACAAATAGAGCACAAGACAATTGAAAGGTTTCGTTTTGGAATGTGAAGCCCAATGAGTTCCACTTGATCTTGGCGTTGAGAAGCATAAACACAACACAAAAAATAGTTCAACAAAAAATGCTGCGTAGTAAAATCAAATTCGGGTTTCTTCCACGAAACTCATAAATAATTTGAAAGAAACTCAGCCTAGCTTTGGAAATTTTAGCTTGTTCACGTCGCGTCGCTATTGTCTGGCAGCTTAACAATAATGCTTAATAATAATAATAGTCGATATCGATGATACTTCATTATTGTGATGATAAATGCACTGCCATTTAAGTGATCAAAAGATTCAGCGATTGCTTTTTGTTAGCCCCTTTTGTGTTTGTGTCTCTCTCTCGTTGTGTGTTTCTCTCGCTCTCTCTTCGTCTCTGTCTCAGCTCACTCTTCTATGCATAATAAATCTAGCGAAGCAAAGCGTACGCGCTTTAATAACCCAAGCAACGCGGAGGTGCTCATCAGTTGCAGTTAAAAAGTAAACCGGCAAGCATCAAGCAAGAGGATGATACACTCATTAAGGCCGCACATCGTTTTGGCCTTGTTGCTGTGTGTGTTGTGTATTGATATTTGTGTAGCGGATGCTACCTCAGCTGCTGCTGTGATTGAACCCAGCTTGTACAGTCCCGAGGATAATGTACAAATATTAAACAACGATACGCTGGAAGAGCACCTCTACAATTCCAGCACTTGCAATTTTGTGCAGTTCATCAACTATTTTTGCGGCGATTGTCGTCGCTATGCGCACACATTCAAGCAAATCGCATGGCGTCTCTACGACTGGCGTCGCCTGCTCACCGTCTCTGTGGTCGATTGTGCCCAGGAGCGCAATGTGCAGATCTGTCGCGATTATAACATACGACAGACGCCAACGTTACGCCTCTTTCCACCGCATTTTCAGCGCAATGAGCAGCAAATTGGCTTCGATGTCGATCCGCATGAACCCGCCGCAATTTACACCAAGCTCGCTGAATATATGGCGCAAATTAAGTATACGCCGGAGCTGCCCAACTTTGAACCCATCACTGCCGAAGATAATCAATTGACACTGCAAAAATCGGTCGACTATTGCAATACTATATCGTATATTGTGCTTGTCTATCAGCCAGTTGGAACTACAATTGGTCGAGACTTGATATTGGATTTGTTGCGTTGGCCAATTGTTGCCGTGCGTCAGCTCGACGATCAGCTGTTGTTTACCAACTTTGGTCTGGAGCCAAGCAATAAGTTGGCTCTCATCGACTGTGGAGGCAATGCGCTGGCTTTGCAGCCAGCAGCGGATTCCACGGAGGCTTATGTGGCAAGTGTGACCAAGTATTTGCAGACTGTTGGTCACATGGCTGAGCCGCAACTTGTCACAACGCCAGCGCCAAATGTTACCAAGTTTTCGCTGGACGGTGAACAGGCAGCGATCATCTCAACTGTGCTGCATGGACAACCGAAAGTTTATCGCGCCGATCTGGAGCAGGCAATTGACAAGTTGTTGCACATTGAGTTACCCAAGGTGCAAGTGTTTAAGGGCGAGAATATGCTGGCCTTGCAACAACTGCTGAAGGTGTTGCGACTGTTTAATCCCTTGAATGCCAGCGGCAAACAGCTGATTAATCGTCTCTCCGACTTTGTTAACTCCATCGATGCGAGTGGCGAATTGAGCGGCGTCGCCTTTCAGATGCAAGTCGAGAATCATGAACGCAAGCTGCCCAAAGTCTTCAAGTCGAAACGCTATGTGGGCTGCATTGCATCGGGTCCTTTTCTGCGTGGTTTCACCTGCTCGCTGTGGACATTGTTTCACTATCTGACCGTGGAGTCGGCCAAGTCAACGGACTTGCCACCTGGCGCCGTCTTGGCTACCATTCATGGCTTTGCAAAGCATTTCTTTGGCTGCGGCGATTGTGTTCAGCATTTCATGGGCATGGCTGAGAGACGAAAACTCTTCGAGGTCAAAAACGCGGATGAGCAAATACTTTGGTTGTGGGAGGCGCACAACGAAGTGAATGAACGCATCGCTGGCGATTCTACCGAAGATCCCAAGTTCCCAAAGCTTCAATATCCCAGTCAAGAGCTGTGCGAGAAGTGCCACAACCCAACTTGGAATCGAAAGGAGGTTTTAGCTTTTTTGAAGTGCGTTTATGACAAGAAGAACTTGAGCAGCTACGGACTGCCAACGGCCAATGGTTATGATTGATAGATAGTTAGTAATGTGTTAAAATAAATATAAGTCTTAATAAAGCTATTTTTAAACAAGTTTATTGTACAAATGGCTTATGATTAAAGAGAGGCAGAGGTGGGATTGTCGAGAAATTAAAATAAAAAAAAAGCTACAAGTCATTTAACAAGTTTACTAATAATATAATTGAGCAAAGAGTGATTCAGATATGATAAAAATAGTAATGAATAGAGACAATAATTAAAGGTGTGTATTCACGAATTGAAATTGAGTTAGAAGAAACAAAGAAAAAATTAATAGATTAGTATTTATTTATTGTAAAAGTTGAGATATAATTAAAAAATAAAACTACCACTATTTCTATAGCACATTTTAGTATTTATTTCAATTTAGTATTGTAGTATTATTATTAGTAGCTGTAGTATGAGATGTATTTTAGTATTTTGCATAATTTAGTATTTTAGTATTTATTTGAATTTAGTATTTTAGTATTATTATTAGATGTATTTTGGTATTTTACATAATTTAGCTTGTTAGTATTTATTTGAATTTAGTATTTTAGTATTATTATTATATGTACTTTGGTATTTTGCATAATTTAGCATGTTAGTATTTATTTGAATTTAGTATTTTAGTATTATTATTAGATGTATTTTGGTATTTTGCATAATTTAGCAAGTTTGTATTTATTTGAATTTAGTATTTTAGTATTATTATTAGATGTATTTTGGTATTTTGCATAATTTAGCATGTTAGTATTTATTTGAATTTAGTATTTTAGTATTATTATTAGTAGCTGTAGTATTAGTTGTATCTTAGTATTTTGAATAATTTAGTATTTTAGTATTTATTTGAATTTAGTATTTTAGTATAAGTATTATTAGTACTAGGATTTTAGTATTTAGTTGAGTTTAGTACTTTTGTAATCTTGTTAGTATTAGTAGTATAAAAAGATTGAAATAAATCCAGCTTTAAACTTTGAAATATAATATTACTCATTCATTACAATATAAATAAAACGATTTAAACTATAAAACACTAATCATTCATTTACTGAGAAGGAAGCTATAGCTGAGCAATATTAAAAAGTATTTCTAGTTTTTAATAATAATAATATAATACTTTAATACTATTTATGACACTGTTATTCAACTGTTAGTGATGTGGAATATGAACAGATATGAATATACGAATAGAGAATACTTCTAAAATATAAATATACATACAACGTAATAACGTCTCTGCGTTCGATCGACAAAAAAAAGCCATAACTAATAATACATTTGCGAAACTATTAAAACATTTATCGTTCTAATGTTTGTCAACTGTCAATTGCTAATTGTGCGAAATTGCTAAATTAAACGTTTGAATCAAATTAAATGTCGGTCTATCTACAGTTCTAAAGCTCTAAAGCTATGTACGCACCTGTCGTGGCTGGCAAGTCGCTTATGCAACGCGAAACGAAAGGTGGCCAATGGAGGGGGGGTTGGACGGACAGGTTGTGGGTTGATTGCGTAATGGCACATCAATTATTAATAGAACATTTTTGCAAAATATCTACGCACTAATTTGCGTAAAGTAATCGATGTGGTGGAAAAATTTTCACGCATGCACACATGGGGTGACTTGGAACGCTAAGTTGCAACACAGAAAGAGAGAGATAGAGGGAGAGAGAGGGAGGGGTAAACGAGTTGGGGCATGCTTTTGCTTTTGGGGCATGGCAGCGGCCTTTTGCGGTAGCTAAAAATTACCAAGTGCTCACACCTCGGGGCAGCTGGTGTTGCGTAAATTGGCGACCCAAAGCATTTACCTGCATACATCTATATAATGTAAAATTCATTATATATAATAAGTGTGTGTGTGTGTGTATAAATATAAAAGAAGGCAGCTCCTACTTTGGTTGTGGTTGGTGTTTATTGATATTTTTCGCACTCACACTTACACGAAAAAGTGTTGCATAAGCGTGCGGGCAAAATGGCGGACGCCTTATGCGTAAAACTTTTATACGCAACTGTACGCAATGCGTTTTTTGTGTGCGAAGCTTTCCTGAGGCCGTAAATTTTGAGCCAAGGCAACCGGAAGCCGGAAACCAGCGCACTTTATCTAGCCAAAATATCTGCATGCGTTGCAGTGCGTAAAATTTATCTAGTCGAAATGTTTCCAAGCCACACACAAAACATTTCTCTAATAGCAAACGGATATTGTGGCTTTTGCCATATGAATTCAAAAGAAAGATAGCAAGAAGTTCCTTCGTCGTTGTCCAGGAAGTTCGCTAATTGGGCGCCCCGCTTTGCATTTTGCCAAGCCAGAGACTGAGTTGAAGATTTTTCGTGTTGGCATTGGGAATTTGCATAAAACGTGGAAACGTAATTGCCTTGGCGCTTCGACTTTGAGAGCTGAGTTGATTTTTCTTCATTTTTCCATTATCCCAGTGCATTAACCAAAAACAATAACCCGGACAGAATAATGCACAAATTATTGTTTAGGCATTTAAATTAAAAATGAATATAAAAACATGAAAAATGAATACAAATGCTGCAGCGAGTGAGCACTGTTATAATTATGTAAAAACAGTCTAAAGATTGACTTGACTTCTATGCACACACACTCACACACACACATTGCGCCAGAAGCGCATGCGAAGCAAACATAAATTTGCAAAACAGAACGCTGGGAAGGTTGAGAGGAAGGGAGGGAGGGAGGGATGGAGGCTAAGCATTGCCAGTGAAAGAGAGTGCAAAATAACAACCTGGTAATTATCAATAGTTGAGTTGGCAACATTGTCTGTCTTGACTGCGTCCGCCCCATGGAATCCCCCCCGCCTGCAGCCTCCGAGCGCCCTTAGCCCATCATCCGAAACGAGAACACACGCAAAAAATGTAAAGTGGAAGAAAAATTTCGTGGCACTTGCTGATGAAATGCTTCAGCTTCAGACTGCTGATGTTGCTGCTGCTACACCCGCCTCCACCACGCTTGCCTCCTTAACCCTAAAAGCAAAGCCAAAGCCAGGCCAAACTTTTGCATTTTTCATATATATACAGCTACAATTAAGAGCAGCGCTTAGAATCTCATGAAGATTGCTCAAATACCCTAGAAAAGGCTGGGAATATAATTTGCAGGTTTAGTTTTTAAAAGAAATTAAATAAAATAAAATAAATTTCGATATATTTGGAATATGGTTACAACATTTAAAGTTCTTAATTGTTCGTAATACTCAAAAAAAATAAAATTTATTAGGCTTTTTTCTCCTTTCTTAACTATCTACATAAAAACAAAATCAGATTTTTTAATACGATTTTTATGTTGTTTCTAAAAATAGTAAATAAATATTTATTTTAAATTTTACGTTTTTTTTTAATATTTGAAGTTTTTTAATAGCTTTAAATAGTGAAATATTAAAGTATCTTTAAGCTATCTTTCTCTGAATTTAATTTCTTTTGAAATGAAATAAATTGCAATCTTTATTCTTTTTTATACCCCATCAAATCTTCTTTATGTGTGCAGGGTAGAAATTTATGAAAAATGCTGTTGGATGCGTCTTGAAACCAGGGTTGCAGTGCTTAACACATTTTTAAGAAATTTTGTTTGTTTTTAATATCCAATATTTTATTGCTTTATAATATTCTTTTTAGTGAAATTATTAATACAATTAAATTTAAATATGCATGTAGGACATTAAAATGGAATTAGCGGTTGATAAATTATTTGCAACGGAATTAATTTTGTATTAGAAATGTGTATCAGAATAATATTTATAATAAATTATTTTATTTTATACATTATTGAAATTCTTTCTTTCTTATAATTTGCCTTTTTTGCACAGTTTAATTTTTCTTAGCTAACTTTTAAGAAGACTTAATGTAAGCGAATTGTCTTTAGTTTTTTGTAAAATATTTGCAATACATTTAATTTTTAGTTAAACAATAAACAACTCAATATTTTGTTTTATATATTATATTTGTTTTGGCTTTTATATTATGCATACTTTTCATAGAAAACTTATTCAAATCCAATATGCTCTTCATATTATATTTGCAATTTAATTAGTTTTATATAATTCGATACGCATTTGATAAATATTTAAACCTGGCATTAGTAGAATTAATTATATTATAATGTGCGATTTGATTTATATTTAAAACAATTAAATGCAAATTGAACGTAATTAAATATTTCAAAACAAACCTATAATTCAATTTGATCTAATGAGTTGTGCTAATAATATTGTTAATTTAATTACCGTTTTATTTGCACACAACTTAACTAACGATTTATGTATATGAGAATATCGTTTTGTTGTTTGTGTTCTGTTGTGTTGTGTTGTGTTTTTCAGCCCTATTAAGTTCATTATAATATAGTATGTTATGTTATAGCTAATGTAGGCACAACTAACGCAATTTGGCAACAATTTTTCTCAACAACAAAAAGTAATAATAAACAGTGCTGCTTCTTTTGCCAGCCTAGAGAGGCGCAGAACATCCAACCAAACAATCCCACAATTTGCGGCAGCGCGCAATTAAAACAATTTAATTTTTGTACAAGTGCACTGGCAACACACACACACATACACAGGCACACACGCACAACAAACTGAGGCCCAAAGTCAAAGCCAGAACCAACCCTGGAACGTGTGCCTTCAAATAATAATTTGCTTAGTTTATGAAGTTGATGTATGTCTGTGTCTGTGTCCGTGTGTGTGTGTGTGTGCGTGTGAGTATCTATGAGTGTGTGCTACATAAACAGTACATTCAGTTGTTATTTATTTTTTTTTGTGTAATTTTTTTTTTTTAGTTGTTGCGCACAATTTACTCACTCGGTTGCATTTTAACATATTTTGTTTGTTACGTTTTCTACTCGAAGGCGGCCTCTTCGATTGTTGTTGTTATTTTTTCAGTTGGCTGCCGTGTTGTTTCTGCCGCTGCTGCTGCTGCTCTGACTCTTCTAGTTCTCTAGCCTTACCACAAGTTTAATTTGTTTGTAGCAACAGCAGCAGCCTCTGTTGTGAATTTCATGTGCATCTGCCGCTGTAACTTTTGCCTCTTGGCTCGCTTTTTTTTGCTCACTCGCTCGCTCTCTCTCTCTCGAAAAATATTTGTGCACGCAAAAAATGTTAATTACCCCAAGACCGAAGTCGCAAGGGGGCAGGCAACAAAAAAGCGAACCATCAATGTGCGGCTGGAGAGCTGGGGCATTAAAATATTTAGGTTGCTCGCTCGCTGGCTGGCTGCCTTCTTGACTTCTTGCCAACTTCCCAGGCCATGGCCCAGACTTGGAGGCTCACACCCAGGCTGCTTGCTGCATGCTGCATGCTGCACGCTGCACGTTAATGCAACTGCAACTGTAACAAATTGCAATGTCGCACATCTGTCTTGGATGGCGTTTGGTTTTGCCTAAAAAAAAAAAAAAAAACAAACCCGAAGTCGACACCAAGTTCACTTTGGCCCCGGCCCTTGATGTGCCTGAGCTCATATTTATTTTTGCCATCGTTTTTGTGGTACAAACGAAAAAAAAAACGTAGAAATTGTCGCTGTTGTTGTACTAGTTGTTGTTGTAGCCGCATTGCCAATTACCGGCCGACCGGGAACCCTAGCAATTTGGTCATATCCGGCCCCCTGGCTGCTGCTTCTGCTTCTTTTGCTACTTTTGCTACTTTTGCTGCTGCGCTGCTGTTTTGGCCCCGCGTCGAGCCACAAATCTGGTTTTTCCTTTACGCTTGTTAACAACAAATTTGCTGTGTTCTGTGATATTTTTCGTTTGCTTTTCGCATTACACTTTTTCCTGTTTTTGGCCCTGCCTCAACACAATATCAATTTTCTTCTATTTTTCGCGCCATCGTCTTCAACTCGCTCCCAATTAATTGGGCTGGCTGCGAGTTTAATTTTAGCCACAAATTGTTCAATTTAACTAAATATTTGTAATGGAAAATTGTGATTACAGAGCAATTGTTGCAGTTAGTTGGCCTCTTTGGTGTCCTGTTTTGGCCACAAAACACAGAACACAAAAAGACAAAAGACACCTTGGCCAAGTTTGTGCGTCAGTCATTAGCAGACACAAGACTTTTTATACCCGTTACCCATTGGGCAGAAGGGTATTATAACTTTGTGTAGGCAGAAGAAGGAAACTCCGACTCTATAAAGTATATATATTCTTTATCAGCGCCAACAGCGGAGAGGATATAGTCAGGAGGTTATGTCTGTCTGTCTGTCCGTCCGTCCGTATAAACACTTAGATCTCAGAGACTATAAGAAATAGAGATATCATTTTTTTCGTTATGTTTGCAAGTTTGTTTCAAATTTTTGCCACGCCCACGTCTGCCTCCGCAAGTCGATAAAAATAAAAAAACAAGCAAAATTTTGAATATAGAGATTTTTGGTAAATAATTTTGATAAATAATAAGTCTAGATTTAATGATTTTGTTACGACGGACACAAATTGTAGAACTTACTACAAGAAATACTACGGAACTTAGTTCCTTTGGCTAAAAATTTTGGTATATTTAGCATGTAGTACTATAACAAAAAAACCAAATATAGCCTTCGGTATATTTTTTAAAAGTATTTTTGCGATATATTAATTTGATGTGTTTGAAAATTAATACCTCACTTTATTGCTTTCATTAAAAACAGATATCGGGTATCCCTCAGTCGAGCACACTCGACTGTAGCTTTCTTACTTGTTATGATTTGGTTGCGATCGGATGAAAATAGTAGAAGTTACAAAAGAAATACTAAGGGTCTCAGTAGCTTTGGCCAACAATCTGGTAATACTATATTAATATACAAAATATATCCTTCGGTGTAGTTTTTTTACTTCGGTATATTTCAAAATTAAAACTGCTTTATTTTGCTTTCATTAAAAACAAGTATCGGGTATCTCACAGTCGAGCACACTCGCTTTCTTAGTTGTTTGTTGTTGTAGTTGTTGCTGCTTAGATTGTAACTAATGAATATGGAACTTGACTTTGAGTTGAAGTCTTGACCATGTCTTCGTTGTGGTTGTTGTTGTTGCTGTTGTTGTTGGCTATTACAAGTTTGTGCCTCATTGCGCTTTTGGACGCGTCATGCGGCCAGTTTTTTTTGTTTTCGTGCCACAGATTGCCGCACGTTGCGAACAGCAGTCAGCAAATGTGTCGCTCAGCATTTAAACAACAGTATGCCGCATGTTGCATGCTGCATGCTGCCCGCTGCCCGTTTGCGAAAAAAATGTCATAAATAAATTGCTTACAAAACATTTGCTGACGCGCCAAATAAAATGCCATAAACGAACGCAGAATCGAATCGCTCGTCAAGTGGCAGTTGTGGCAGTGGCAGTGGCAGTTGTGGCATAAGAATTCCTGTGTGTAAATTAACTAAAAATGCTAAAAATCGCAGCGCAGATGAGTTGAGCTTATAGGGACAACAAACTGCCGCTAATGTACGTTCATCTTCGCTCTGTCTAATGATCGTCCCCAACTTTGTTTTGTTCAACTCATCGCGCAGTTCCTTTGGCTCATTCAAAAGCCATTTGAGGCAACACACACACACACACACACATAGATGCAGTTAACAGCTGCAGCCCGAAATCCTCAACAACACCTGGACTAATGCCACGCATAACAACGCAACAGCAACACAACAACAACTTAATGCCGCATGGGGCAAGATGCCAGCTTAGCGGATGCTTCAAATCAATGCAGCATCAAATCTGCGTTGCAACTTTGCAACGTTGCATGCCTCAATAAATTTGGCATTTTAATCGATGCTTTCGATTTGTATCTTAATTACAAACGGCCTTAAACTCACAAATTTTATGAGCAAGTGCAGCTAGCGAGTCAACGAAAAAATCTAAATATAAATAGTGCAATTTATAAACAAAAAATCGCTGCGGCTGCATCAGAGAGAGAGACGGCTAGTGAAAGGGAGAGTGAGAGAGCGAAACACTGACTGCAGCAGCAATGAAAAGCGAGATCAAGTTCAACGCACATTTGTCCTTGATAATTGAAATGAAGAGCACACACAACGTTGGCGATGACGACGACGACGACGACGACGACGACGATGGCAACGAAGACGTCGACTTGAGATCGTTGCCAGCCCGTTTTCGTTGGAGGGGAGCCCAAAAAAATGGCAAAAGCAACAACAGAAATAAACAAAAATTATGGCAGTGGATCGGCAGACTTATTGCCAGAACTCAACTGTGCGGTGCACTGCGGGAAAAAGTTGAGCTCAAAGAAAAACTATTCTATAAACTATTTCATCATATTGATCATATCGAAATTGTAAAAGTTATTTAAGAAATAATATTTGTCGGGCTTAAATTGCTTTGATTGACAATCTAGTATATTTTGTAGTCTATGGTATATTTTGACTGTAATAGTATATCAATATACCAAATTCCAAATTGCTTTTGTTGACAATCTGTTGTATTTTGTAGTCTATGGTATATTTTGACGGTAATAGTATATCGGATATATCTTAGTATTTTTTTATATTAAACTTGGTCTGATATATCATAGTATTTTTTTATATTAAACTTGGTATATTATAATAAAAATACTACTTTGTTTTCCCTTTTTCTATTTTTTTACAGATCGAGTCACTTATTCAGCTTTACGTTTAATTGAAATCGGTTTACAAAGTAAGTTTTTTATATTTATTATATTTTGAATTTTGAAGTGTATTTCATTATTATGATTATTTACTTTTTTATTGCTGAGTGAACTTGACATTCGTTCATAAATTCACCCAATTAGATTTTGGCAACAGAGTCGAGTGCCAAAAATGATTGAAGCACATTTACACGTGATGAATTTAGATTGCCATATTTCTCGCTGTGTGCTGCAAACCGGCTGCTGCTGTGGTTGTGGCTGTGGTGGCAGCCCCGTGGTTGGGGCATAATAAACACAAACACATGCACTAAATGTGCGTAGCGTATGCCGAAAATACGCTGGCCATTAAGACGGCCCAATACCAATGCCAATCCACACACAATCCCCAGACCGCAGTCCCCCCAATCTGCAAAACAAAAAAAAAAAAAAGAAAACAAAATACCGAATGCCGAGTGCCAAGTGCGATCAGCAGTCGATTCGTACGTGCCTCCTTCGTTCACTCGCTCTCTCTCTCTCTCTTGCACTCTCGCTGATGTTCTCTTTCCTGTGTGCTGCGTTCTCTTTCGCAACAAAAAAAGAATTTCCGAAAATTTGCAATTGAGTGGCTGCAACAAAATGCAGGAACGAACGTCGGCAACGTCGTTGCCATCGAACGCAGCACGAAAAATGTTTATGCATTTTTTCTGGTCACTGACCGTACTCAAGGTTTTTCGTATTCCGATGCCGAAGTTGTTGCAGTTGCAACTGCAACAACGACGACGACGATGACGATGACTCCTTCGACGCTGCGCTGCGTAAATTGCATGCGCACAAAAATTGACGAATATGCCAGGCGACGCAAGGCAAAGTGCTGTGCATGCCACAGAGCAGAGGGGCAGCATCAAAATGCCACAGCGTGTGAGTGTGTGTGTGCCCCGAAAACAACAAAGAGCCTGTGTTAAACTTGTTGCACTCGCAACGCAGGCAACTTTGGAGTTTCTTCCCCCTCTGGCTTCTTCGGCATATCGAATGCCCAGCTTCGAGTCTGCTGCGGATGATATAATTTAGCACGAAAGTGAAGACTGCTCGGTGTGCCTGAGTGCCTGCTTCATCGTGTTGCAGCCGGCTGCGACCCGAATTCTCGGCCCAAAACGAAACCGAAAATGTGGCAAGATCTTGTGATAAATTATGCGTCTGCTCAACTGCGCACTGATTGTGGTAGGTTGTGCCACACAAAATGAGAGCAAATCGGGAGAGAGAGAGAAAAGTGTGTACTTCATTTGGTTTGTTGCCACCTTGACCACCCGCAAGAACAGCACACAAAAAGTTCTCGAATTACCAACGCCAAATGCTTCAAGTCAGTGACCGATTATGTTACCCAAAGCGCATAGGCGAAAGACAGGCGTCATTATAAAGCGTCGACGTCACTGTCGGCCCCATAAGCTGTCCCTCCTTTTCCCTCTTCTCTGCTCTTCTCTTTTCTTCGCACTCTTTTGCTGTATCTTTGGCTGACTGTCTGACACCATCGAGTACGTCTCCATTCGCAGGCAAAGCAAGAGACTCTGACTCTGACTATGACTCTGACTCTGCCCTCTCAGTGTGTGAGTTTGTCTTACAGCTGCTCCTTTGGGTTACTTCTATTTGCTTTTGTTATGGCACATTAGTTGTTGCTGCTGCCGCCGCAGCAGTTGTTGTGCGTGGCTTTGATGACTCTCTTTCTCCTGCTAGACTGACCGCAAAAAAAAAAAACGCGCTTCATCAAAGGCCGCGCGATGACTGCGTCGCTTTGCATAGTGAAAGAAGTCGCGTGTGTGTGTGGAGTGTGTGTGTGTGTGTGGTGTGGAGTATGTGTGTTGTTGTGGCATGATGATGAGGGGGTACTTTTGTAATAAATATTTATTATTTAGCATGCAGCACTTTGCTTTTATTTGAGCCTTGCTGATAATCTGCACATTAGGCACATTGCGCATACGTCACGTTGCCGCTTTCTAAACACATAACTCACAAAATTGACTAGGTTAAAAGTTTGCGTTGATTTATTACCCTGAACCTAGGCTGAACATTAAGGTTGAGCACTTGAAGCTTACACCCAAATCCTTTTGGAAGCCGCACAATTTCAGCAGACACAAAAAAAAAAGAATAAAAGCTAAAACAATGTTAGGATATAAGCCAAGTTGATGTCAACGTAAGCGGCTTTGCTGTAGGTCAAGTTGCTGGTAGACAAAATCGTTGTACTCCGATTTCTACTGCATACTACATGCAAATTGCAATTCATCATTTTGGCTTGCAATGGCTTGGAAAATTGGCTTAATTGCTGCCGGCTCTAATTGAGCATAAGTCTCCCAAGAGTGGGATCAAAGTGCGTGCAACACAAATGAAAAAAGGGAAAACCCAAATGAAAAGTTATTTGGCATCAAAAATGCAGCAACAATTTGTATAGAATAAACAATTTGATTGGCAGGCGCAGTCAATAAAAAAAAGCGAACGAAACGAAACGAATGTTGAACATTGAGCACTAGTCCAGAAAGCTGTGTGGGGAGTAAAGTGGGCGGGGTCGAAAGTCTGAAGTGCTTTTGGGTAGGCCTTAATTACGTAATGTGTGCGCCCAGTTATGACCAAAGAGAGTACTCCAAATACGTGTGTGTGTGGCAAATGCGTAAAATTTTAATTTCGTTTTGAAAATTTCACTCGAAACACAAAAAAAAAATGGAAGAAAGAAAGGAAAAAAGAGAGTCGATGCCGAGGCCGAGGCATGCCACAAAAGTTGTTTGCAGGCGCGACTCGGATGGTTGCATTTATTGAGGCCAATGACCAGACACGCACACACACACACACACAGTACACACTTATTCTCTGTGTATGTGTATTTGCTGCTTCTTACGCACTTTTTGCATTTTCTAATTTGAAAGCACACACACATGAAGTTAAAGAGGGGCAGCACACATACTCGTACACACATTTATTGGCCTGGCATATTGATCTGCCCTAACCCTCGTTTTTTCGTAGTTCTTATTATTATTATTAAACAACCCCATTAAGTGCTGAGCTTACCGTTTTCTGTGTGTGTTCACAAACCCTTTCTATCTAAAAAACGGGGTCCTTAGTTTTTAAGCAGAGAGAGAGCAACGAATGAGAATGAGAAGTCGATTCCGCAGTGGGTCGTTTGCATGCATCTTCAATTTGGTTTGAGTTCTTTTTGCTTTTCCCCTCTTCGGGTAGAGAGTTGCAAATTATAACACATATTACGTAAAAGTCGGATGGAAGGGATTAAAAACTAAAGACACGCATTGCTCACACTCTAGTTCGATTGCAAAAATAGTTAACCATATATGCATAGGGGCGTGTCTTTTAACTTTGCAATCGCTTGACTAATGAGGTCATTCTCAACTGAAATCTGTTTAAAATTCTAATCCATAAATAAGCTCATACTTAGTGCAATCAATTCATATCTCTGTTTTTTATTTTTTTGGTATTTACTCAGTGCCCATTTCGCTGTTGTGTGTGTGTGTGTTTGCGCGATAACAATGCTTGCCACTGCGCCACAAAGCATGCAACACACAAAGGCAAACTGCAAAATGTGCTGAAATTGCATTTACGGTGTGACTTCTGGTAATTAAAATAAAAAGTGTGAGGTGATTGATTGACTGCCAGATACTAAGCAGTATTATTGAGAAGAGGTTTGAGCATAATCAGACTAAAAAAAGGCCTGTAATCTGTATTTCACATCACTAATTTTATATTAAAATTAAGCAGCATACAAAAGAGTTCTAAATTGCTTTTAAAATAAAATATTTGCAAATTGAAGACTTTTCTAATATGCCAAAAAAGCTTGAAATCTATTTCTACATTTATTTCCAATAGCATAAAAAGGTTTAAGAACAATTTGCAGTGCTTAATTGGGAGATGTAAACTGTAGTTAAAATTGGAAATTTGCCAAAATTTTCTTCAATTTAAAAATTAGTCAAATATTTCATAATCAATTTGTAGGCATAGTAATAAGATTCATTCTATTCTTTACTTTATATACATATATTAAAATATTTTCATTATTTTGACTGATATTCTATTTTATTACTTAATATTAGGATATTTTTTGTATTCTTTTCACTCATATTTTCATTAATTTTATTACATAATATTAAATTAGAATACTTTCATTATATTCACTGATATTTTTTCTAACTATTCATAAAATGATTGACATTATTTTCGAAGCAACTACTCCTATTTTAAATACCCTTTTCAAACCCAACTTATCACCAGGGTATTTGTATGTAAATTATAATATAGTCGAACAATTGTAAATGGCGCGGCATAAATCCTAATGCGTTGGCAAATTGTCACAAAATAAAGGAAAAGCGCAAGCAAACTGAAAACAAATTGTAAAAAGCTTGAAAATGTTTAGCGCAGAATTAATAATAAAAGCTGAGTAAGGCCTAAAAGTTAATGATAGACTACAGAAATGCCCTGTAAAAAATGTTTGGGAAGGATAAATACTACAAATTGAATTAAAAGTAAAAATCTAGTTAATAAATAGTTTCAATTTTATAAAATATTCATTACTTGATTGTTTTTTAATAGATTTAAAATTTAAAATTTAATACAAAAAGCTCTGTAAAGAAAAGAGGACCGCAAGAAATAAAAATAATTTATTAAATAGTTGAGTAAATTAATAGTAAAAATTTAGAAAAATATATCATACTTGTATTGTATAAATTTAAAGAAACTTTTCATGGCTCAGTTCATGGCTTTTAGCTCTTTAAGTTTTTTTTGTTATATATAGTATGTATAGAGAAGAATGCTTTATTCGAAGAATATAAAAAGTGGTAAAAAAATTGTTTAAAAATAGTCCTTTTATTCTACTTAAGGCAAGTAAATTAAAAGAACAGAGATTGATTTTTTGTTTTTTTTTTTGTTATTTTTTTTTTTTACAATTTATTTTGAGACAGTTGGATGGTATTTCGCAGCAGAGAAATTTATAGGAATTGTTTGGCAAATTACAGGGTATTTTTGCGTAAATAAAATTCTATTTTTAGTCTGACTTATTTGCGGTTTATTTGTGCATATACTAAGTATATGTGTGTGTGGGTGATTATTTTTTAATACAAAATTTAGCTGCAAGGCATAGGCTACGCACTTTGTTTAACAGCATGACACCAGACACACACACACATGCACTCACACACACATACACACAATCACACTCGCAGATATTTGTAGGGAATATGTAGAAGGCATTTGTTGTGCAGCTTTTGTGATTTGTTGACGCGTTTTTTTGTGTTTGTTTCTGATGTCGTCGTTGCTGGGGTTAAAATAGGTCTTACAGCTGCCTCAGCTGCCGCGGGGCAAACGCAACGCGCAACGCGCAACGTTCAACGCAACAAAACACGCAGCATTCACTGATATTATAATCATAATACCCGAGTACAACAAACACATAACAAAAAAAGTAATTTTGCGCACAATTTTTTAAGCTGTTGACAACTGTCTGCGGCATGTGGCATGTGGCATCATAGTCATCTGCCAGCCTATACACGTTGTTGTTGCACTGTGTTTTTTTTTTCTTTTTTAATTTGTAAATAATAAATGTAATACTTAATAATGCTAACATTGTCTGGCTGCGCACATCCGGGCCCAGCTAACTGCTGCTTTAATGAGCCAGTTACAATTTAAGAGCAGCTTCCTGTTTGGTTCCTGTTTGGCCTGACTGCTTTTCAAATCAGTCTACTTCCTTGGCCAACAGCCAAGCCAACAACAAGCTAAGCCATCGACTGAATTAGACCAAAACCGTAAATTTTGTGGGGCTCTTGAGAACGGATGCTGCGCTAAAAGAAAGAGAGCGTTTGGCTGCAACAAAAGTTATCAACAGGATGTAGTTGCAGTTGCAACCGCTGTTGTTGTTGCTGTTGTTGCTGCGATGCTGTTGCAGCAGCTATTGCTGAATGCAGTTGTTGCTGTTATTGTTGTTGTTGTTGTTGCTGTGCATATCAAATGTCAGGGCACCAAAAAAAAATGCGCTTATCAAGGCAGTCCAAAGCCTCTGGAGACCCCCTCTCTGCATTCCCTGCCCAACCAATAAGCTTTGCATGTATGTGTGTGTGTGTATGTAAATTGCATCTTGAAGATGCAGCCTGCTCGAATTTCGCAATGCATTGCGGCCTTTGTTTTTGCATTTACCCTTTGGTTGCATTTCTTCCCATCTTCCGCTGCCCGTTGCATTGTTTGTGCTATTTTTTTTCTCTTCTCTTTTTTTTTGTGAATTATTTATTATTATTTTATTTTTTTTGCTGCTCTCGCGAGAGGGTTGAATTCGAGTTTGCCTTTTGGGCAAAAAATAAGAAGAAACTCGTTTCCACTGTTAGAATAATGTGGTTAATCTTGTCGCCGTTGCCTTTTTATCTTCCATAAATATGGCAATCAAATGCTTTACGAACAAAGGTGTCAACTTTTCAACCCGTTATCCTATATATTTTTTCTTACTGCGCCTTGTTGTTGCCTATGTTTTGAGCAGAAATTTGTGTTTCGAAAAAAAATGCATTTTTGTTGACCAACTAAAAAACTAGCTGCGAAAACAAATTGATGCGGAGATAGAAGCATTTTGATATGCTAACTTTAGTATTAAATAAAAATATTACAATAAATAAATGCCTAGAAGGCCTTTGCAGCCAGTGCTTTAGAAATTAATTTAGTAGTATTAATTTTAATTATATCTAATCTTTTTAAATAAATAAATAAATAATAATAATAAAAAGTCTCTTTAGACTTTTTTTATGAATTGTCTAATTTATATTGTTCAATTAAAATAATTCAGATGAAAATATTAATTTTTTTAAATTTAATTTTACACAATAATATTCAATTTGGTGCATATTGATGTAATCTAAATAAATTACTAAAAATATAAATCTTTTTATATTTATTGAAAATATTAAAATATTAATAATTATCATTAATTTTAGAGGCAATTCCAATTTCAAAGTTTGTTTTTAAGTTAATATGGTTTATTAAATGTAATTTTAAAATTAAGTTGAGATGGACCGGTTTAAATATTTATATATTTGACATTAATGTTTTCTGCAATCTAAATAAATTAAAAAGTATATGTAATATTCATTAAAAATTTGACATTGTAATTGCAATTGTGGAAGTGATCTTCTCTTTTTCATATTCTTACACTTTTTACCCAATTAGTTTTGTTTAAAATCTTAAATTAAAATAAAAATTTTACAAAATTTCAAAATGTCAATAAAAATTCTCCAAAAACATAAAAAATGCGCCATGCACTCGTACGCAATATTCAAAGATACTCGAACATGTATTCAAGTGCTTACATTTTGCATGCATATTAAAGAAGAAATTGCATTGCTCTTGCTCTCGTCTCGTCGATGGCGTCGACGTTGGCGTCGCCGTCGCTGCTGACGTCGCTGCCGCAGCAGAGAGCTCAAAGAGCGCCGCTGTAAATTTGTAGTTGTTGTATTTTTTTAACGTATTCATTTTTTTTTTACACATATTACACAGGGGCCAGGGGTTAACCAATACAAGAGCAACAACTCAACTGCGCCAGCAACTTGCTGCCGTGGTGAATTTTACAACGCGAAGAAACACTCAAAGTGCTTTGTGAGTGAGTTGCTCGATGAGTGAGTGAGTGAATGAGTTATTCATTAAGGGGCAGCAACTGAGTGTGTGAGAGTTTGGCACATTTTTTTTGCTTGTATAAGACTCAGCTGAGTGTTGGCTTTTTGGGTGGTTGTTGCTATTGGTGTGGTTGCTGTTTGCTGTTGCTGCTGTCATTGAGCTTGGTTGCTGCACAAGCCTAATGGCAATTTAATTGTGTTTTTCATATTGCATTAGATTTCCAATTTTGTTTTTCTTTGCCTTCTTTTTGCCACTTCTTAATACGAAGACATCATTACTGCGATTGGCAGTGGAACTTTAACCTTCAGCGAGGCCATGAAAACCATTTTTATAAGCCCAAATCGCATTGCAGCCCATCATCATCAGCAACAGTTGCGGCAGCAACATCATCATCATGGAAGTGGAAGTTGTGCTGCTGCTGCAGCAGTTAGTCGCACAATCAGTAACCAGTTGCATGCAAAATGCTTGCAACAGGTGTGCAAACGAACATCAGCTTAGACCCAGGCCCAGGCCCAGCCCCATTTTGTGGCAAGTCGCTTGGGCGCAATCTGCAACACAAATTCCCTGCAGCAATAAGGTTGCTGCTGCTGCTGTTGCGACTGCAACTGAGTGTGTGAGTTGCCTGTTGCCTGCCGCATGGTGCATGCTGCTTGGGTGCCTCTTACTGTATGTGTGTGTGTGTGTGTGTGTGTGTGTGCGTTGCCCTTACCCCGAGCACGTTGTCGTTGGCTAAAGTTTTCAGCGCTTCCATGCCTCATATCTTTTCGAATGATAATAGTTCGCCTTCCGTTGGCTTGCAGCAGCAGCATACGTATAATATTTTCATTCTTTTTTTTTTCTCTATTTTTTGTGTTTTCCCGTTCGCCTGTTGCTGCAACTGCCACTGCCACAGCCACCAGCCTAGCTCTATTATAATATGCCGTCTGCTCGCGCTCCCTTTTGATTGAAATTGACTTGAGAGCTCGTTGTTGTGTTTTGGGCTTTCATTTGGCTTTGCCTTTGGCTCAGCTGCAGTTTTAGTTTCACAATTTATTTCTTTTTTCCTTATTTCTGCCTCCTTTTGCATAGTGTGTGTGCCACATATAACGTTAGCATTGTCATTTTCTTAATGTTTCCACAGATTTTTCAATTATACATTTATTTATCCATTTTGTGCTGTTTGTTAACAATTTAGTTTTCTATAACGGTTGACATGTTTTTTTCTATTTTTTTTTTTTTTGTTGTTGTATTTTGTCGCCACAAAGTAAGTGACAAACATAACATGCTAACTGTCTGCCCCAGTGGCATTGTCAATCTGTGGCAATTTGTGCCTCTTATTGTGTGGTTTTGATTGACTTCCAGCTGCTGAACTGAACTCAACTCTTGACAGATTGCTGGCAACAGCTTAATTATTAGATCGCTGATTGAAACTGTGATTAAAACTGTTGTGCAGCCATAGAACACTGTAAATTGAGTTAACATTACAAATTAGAACTGGCTCAAAGAGAAAGAGTTCAGTTGTTAAAAGAAATGGGAGCTTAATGCTTTACAAAATGAAGAATGAATAACAAATAATACATTTTTGTTTTGGTGTATACAAATTCTTCTCTCCCATTTTTACTAAATTCTCTTATTTCCTATGCAATTAAATATTAATCGTAATAAACTTACATAAACTGAATTTCTCCATTTTGTACTCTTTGGTATATTTTGAATGAAGTAGTTTATCGATATACCAATTGTTATATTCGGTATGTTTTTGTACTCGATGGTACCAATAATAATCTGAGGTTTTTTTTTTACTTCTGGTATATTAAGAATTTAGAATGTATGTTGATATACCAATTATAATATTTGGTATATGTTTGTACTTAATGGTATATTTTGAATGTATTAGTATATCGATATACTAATTATAATTGTGGTTATATTTTTGTACTTTATGGTATATTTTGAATGTAGCAGTATATTGATATACCAATTATAATATTCGGTATATTTTCTTACTTTAAATATATTAGTATGTTGATATACCAATTATAATATTTGGTATATTTTGAATATAGTAGTATGTTGATATACCAATAATAATATTTGGTATATTTTGAATGTAGTAGTATATCGATATACCAATTATAATCTTCGTTATATGTTTGTACTTAATGGTATACTTTTAATGTATTAGTATATCGATATACCAATTATAATATTCGGTATATTTTATTACTTTATGGTATATTTTAAATATATTAGTATGTTTATATACCAATTATAATATTTGGTATATTTTGAATGTATTAGTATATCAATATACTAATTATAATTGTGGGTATATTTTTGTATTCTATGGTATATTTTGAATGTAGTAGTATATCGATATACTAATTATAATCTTCAGTATATTTTGTTATATTCTGAGAATAATACCGCACTGCCTTGCTTTTCACTTTCTTTGCAATACTTAAATATTAATCTGACTATTCTTATCTGATCATTCAGCATCATCTATAAAAATGCGCTCATGCATAATCGCAATCAAAATTGTCTGTTAACTTTGGCTATCAATTGGTGCCTTCAGTTCAGTTCTCACTATAAGCGAATAAATAGAATTTTTGCAAAACTTGTGTAACAACAAAAATAAGTCGAATGATTGGCATCAATTGGAAGTATGCTTTCACCCCAATATTTTTTTTTTGTGTTGCAAGTTTTTTATTGCTTATATCAAATTCGATTGAATCTCATTGCAATTGCGTTGAATGGGAGTCGAGTCTCTTGAAGCTTTAACTTCTGCTCCGTTGAGCATTCGAATAGACAACTTCAAAGTGCAACACTCGAATACTCAATGCGCCACTTTGGCTCAGAACGATTTACCCAAAACGTAGCCAATTTTTCGTATTTCACATTTTTATTTTTCGTTGCTTTTCTTGTTACTGTTGCTGTTGTTGTTTTTGTTCATTTTGTTCAAGTACGTCAAGTTCGATTGCGTTCTTTACCTTGAAATCTTGTTTTCTATCCGTTGTAAAGTTTTTGTTGCGGCTTGCCAATGCATTTTGGTTTGTTGTTATCGTTGTTGTTGTAGTTGCATTTTTATATACAACTTATTGTTGTTGTTGTTGTTGTGGTTGCAGCTGCAAAAGATTTTTGCATGCTGACTGACCGCCTCCTCCAAAGCCGCAAAACCCCAGCCTAATATTTTATTTATGCATTTTCTTTATTTATTGAGCAACAAAAACAAAGTCATCATTTGTTATTGTTATCGTGTTCGTCGCTGTTGTGGTTGTTGTTGTTGTTGCTGCCTATTCGCATTATTCTAAATACTTAATTTGCATTTATTTCTAGCCATTAATTTGTGTGTGCTTATAAATTCAATTAAATTGTTTTATCTACTTAGTTTTGAGTATGCGAGTTTGTTGTGTGATTTGTTGTTCTCGTTTTCTATTTTTTGTTGCTGTTGTTGCTGCTGTTATTGACTTTAAATAAATTACATTTAATGTTTTATTAATTTTTCTCAGTCGACGGCGTTAAGTAAAATGCGGAAATTGTTGATGGCTTACGAAAGTGCCATTCGCACACACATTTATAAATAATAAATTAGCAATAATTACAATTGACTCGTGAGTTTTGCACACTTCAAATTTGCCTCAGCTACACCTCAATCTACATAATACTTAGTGTACAAGTGTGTGTGTGCTTGTCCTCTTTGCATATGGGTCTTGTATGTGTTTGTTTGTTTGAGCTTTGCATAAACCTTGACATCAAAAACATTCGCCACACACAAATATAACGTATACGCCGCTTCGTACACCGCTTTAAACTAGACGAGACGAGATGCGACGCGACGCGACGGTCTGGCAACGCCAAAGCCCCAAAATGCAACGCTTCGTTGCATACGAAAAAAAAAACAACTAAAAATTCAACAACGAAAAAAAATAAATAACCAAAAGCGAAACAAACAAACCAAAAAAACTGTCAGTTTTTCTATTGCTATTTTACTCGCAGTTTTGGCTGAGCTTGGCCTCCATTTTGGCTGCATTCATAACGCAAGTCGAGGTTTTCATTGGTTTCCAATTTTGCCGTTTGCCGCCGTTTGTTTGTTGTTGTTGTTGTTGCTGCTGCTATTTGAGCTGTTGTCTCGCAGCTTTGTGCCTAAAATTTATCGTTAGCTGCTCTTTGTTTTGTTTGTGTTTCTGTTTCTGTTTCTATTTCTATTTTTTTGTTGCCATTCGTCGCAGCAACCTCGAACTTTAGATTTGTTTGCAATGTGTTTATGAGAGCATAACATTCTGTTTATTGTGTGTGCTACGTGTCTTTTTTTTTGTTTTTTGTCTTACTAAATTATAGGCTTAACTTGCGTTTGGGCTGGGGACATATCAGATTTATGCTGCAGTCCATAAAACTCATTTCAACTGCAAGCTGCCTTGTTAGTTAATTTATATTCATTGGCGGCTTTTTGGCGTTATGATTTTTTAGAAAATACTTAAGAGTTAAATATTTTAGTTTTAAAAATATTAATTATTAAACTTCGTTTAGGTATTAAGAATGTGAAATGAAAATTAAGATAGAGTTTTACAATGAATACAGAAATTTAATTTAATTATTAATTGTTTATAAAAATCAAAAATGATAAGGAAGCAGGCAATAGGCGAGTGTGCTCGACTGTGAGATAACCGCATCCAATAAGAGCAAAACAATAAGATAATATTCTAAAAATATACCAAAATAATATACCAAAAATACTAAAAATAAATTATTATATACTAAATTATACTATTATTATTAAGTACAATATTATTCTAAAAGTATATAAAATTAGTATACCGAAAAAATACTACAACAAATGTTACAAATACTAAATCAATTTATTATTTATTACAGTAATATTTAAAATAAAATCCCGAATTAATATACTAAAAATAAATTATGAAATACTGAATTAAATTATTATTATATAATATTATACAACTTCTATATGTGGTATATAAATATACTATCACGACCAAAATATACCAGAATTCCAACCAAATTACCAATGAACGGACTTAAAAATTAAAATTATGATCAGTTACACCTAAATATATTTCACCTATCTAAGTTTTTCATTTTATAATCGACATTGATGTGTGGATAACATATTTATGTATATACTTCTTAAGTTTTCTACGATTTCATCTATGTCAAAAAAACATTTTTCTTGAATTTATTATTCAGTTTAAGCAATAAGCTTTAAAGTGTTTAATTTATTGACACAAAAATATGATTATAGACATTTCTCATAATCGAATTTGCTAATAGAGATTATTTAAATTGAAACGCCATCAAATGTTTATAGCTGTTGGCCAGTTGACCAGTTGAACGCTGTTGACTGTTTGGGCTATTTAAAGCTGGCTAGCTGACTAGCTGATTGCCTGTGACTAGTTGACTTGGCTTCGGACTGTAAGTGAGTGAGTGGCAAACAGGAAGTGCTGCGTCGCAGTTACAGTAACACACATTTCCCATTGCGGGCTGCCCGGCACTGCCATCATTTCCATTTAACAGCAACAGCAGCGGGCGCTGAGGTCGCGCAGCCAGAGGCAGTCGACAGTCGAGAGTGGAGAGTCGAGAGACGCAAGAGAGTCGCTTTGTTGGGGAGTCAGGGTCCAAGACAAGTTTTTTTTTTTGCTGTGTTTTGCTGTGACGCTGGCGCCGACGCCAAGTCAGTGAAGGCGTTTTGTGCCTGCAAACGTTGCTAGTCAGTTTATTGGCTAGTTATTGCATTTTTACCATTGCACTTGCCCCTGGCTTTGAGTTGTTTACCTGACTAGTTAGCCAAGCTTTTTGGCTTGATTAATAGCTTTAACTTAGCGCACACACAGTTTGTGCTTGACCCTAATGCCAAAGTGGCAGCATGGCGATTGCATTGATTTGGCAACTAAACTTTTTGGCAGCAGCTTATCGGGGATAGCTGTAGTTTAAGTGCCACTTTATGGTCACACACACACACACAGGCAGAAGTGCACCGGAAATAACGCGGCCACTTCCACTTCCGCTAAGCTGCAACACCCACAGCAAAATAAGCACAGAGAGTGCTCCTGTTGCTGTTGCTGCTGCTGTTGCAGGAAGTGTGAATTTATCGTGGCAAAAGTTAACTGCCCAGCGGGAGAAGAGACTGAGAGAGAGAGAGAGAGAGAGAGTTGGAGCCAGAATTTGTTGCTCTGCTCCACTTGTTGCACGTTTCAACAATAAATTTCGCACTATATATCGCAACTCGCTCGCAATTCGCATTCGAATGCACTTCAATTGATCACCCAACCAACCAACTAATATCCCAGTTTAATTGAATCGAACAAAGTGCAGCAAGCCAAAGTCAGACACTCGACTGTAATAATAAATGGCTAACAGCTTCACAATAACATATAAACTGGAAGTTGTCCGAATATAAATAATCAAATGACCGCACAAAATGCCAACAAAAATAATGCAACTACTCGTACATATTTGCAGTTACTCGTGCAATAACTGGTTCTATTATTATTTAGAATTTTTTCTCCTTCTCTCTCTCTCTCTCTATCAATTTTTTCGTCAGTTGTTATTGTTGCTGCCTTTTTTGTGTGCACTAACCTTGAATAAATTTATTCATTCATTTTTTTTTTTCATATATACATTTCCATTTTAATTGCCATATTTTGTGTCGGATCGAAGCGAACAGTTTATATAAATAAATATATTGAAAATATGGCTTTTATTGCCTGTTATGTTAATTAATGTGCCATAATAAATTTGCAGTTTTCATGTCGATTACAATTTTAAATGCCAAAAGTGTAAACAAAAGACGTTCGAATAGCTAATAATAATAAATGTTGTTAATATAGCTGGAATTACCCGGCTTAAAACATGTTTTCCTAATCTCTGGGAATACGCCAATCTCTGGCAGACAAATTTGCACTGAAGATGTTTACAGCTTTGTTAATGAATTATTTATTTTTCCACTTGATATTTGAGAATTGTTTTTTCGTTTAGTTGCATAAAATATTTTCCCATAAATTTTCCCTCTGTTGACTCGAGGGGATTTACCAATTTTCAACGATTTCGAATGCAGTTTTTATTGTTGTTGATATTACTTCTTCAGTTATTGTACTAAGAAATAAAAAATTGTATGTATACATATTTAATTGGAACTAAAGTAAACTTTTGTATCTGTTGATATTACTTCTTGAGCTGCTTTTTTATTTTTTTGTATTTGGTATTGACATTTTTGAATTATTTTCCCAAAGGGTTTTCCTTTGTCATTTCTGAGGGATTTACCAATTTAAAACGAATTAATAAACAAGTTTTAGTACTGTTAATTGTGCCTTTTGAGCAGTTTATTGCATTTTTTCTCTCAGAAACATCTTTAAATTTATTTAAATTAGAAAAAACAATTGTTTTTAAAAGTTGTTATATAAATATTTATCATAAATATTTAGAATGAAGCTGAAATTTCTGTTGCCTATTTTTAACTTTTTATTAAGAAATTCGGTTTCAAGTTTAGCAAATAGTGAAGTTATATTTTATTAAATTTATTTATGAATATTTTGCTATTCCATTTTTTTAATCATATTTCCGACTTTTCAATATTTGACATTACTTTCGAGTCAATGAATTCGTCATTCAACAACCAATAGCAGCATAAATCAACATGTTGTTTTCAATTGCACATAAATTAAATAAAGTTGTAAATACTTTAAATACTTTAAATTTAGTATTTAATTGTATAGTAGAATTTTTTATAAACATATTTAAATGCAGCATGCGTTTGCCATTTTATGAGTAGCTGCTGCCACATCATCAAATTTAGTTAATCTATGTAAATATTTATTTGCTTTTTATGCTTACAAACAATTTAATGCTGCCTAAGAGTTATGAAACGATCGTAAAAAAAAGAGTTGGCCTTTAGTTGCAGTGTCTCTGTGAGTCATTGGACGATCCTAAATAATTCGTAAAATGTGTTTATTAGATGACCTTTGTTTGCCATCATCAAACTCCGTCATCATCATCATCGTCATCAACATCGTTGTCATTGTGATGATGAACTGGTCTGGCCCTCAGGCTGTGATCGGCCTAACTATGCACTTCTCAATTATATTTGACTCGTTGTTGTTGCTGTGGCTGCTGCGTGCAACTTGAGCTGCATTAGGAAAGGTCAGTGCCATCGTCGTCGTCGTCGTTGTTGCTGCTGTTGTTGCTGCCACAAATGCATCAAAAACGCGCTTTTTGTCGGTCTCTGTTGTCGTTGTCGTCATCATCGAAGTTGCTGCTGCTTTTGCTTCTGGTTCGGGACAAGGGACACAGCACAAAACTGTGGCAAGAGGGACTTTGGGGAGGGGAAAGGGGGCTCCGCGTTTCGCTCTTACTTGCTTTTAATTCTTGCATTGCGTTTCAAGTTGCAAGGCACTCAAACAGCGAGCGACAGAGACAGAAAGAGAGAGACAAACGTAGAGCGACTGTCAAGCAGTTGTATATAGTTTAATGCAGCTGCAGCTGCGGCAACTGCAACTGCAGCAGCAGCAGCAGCAGCAACCGTGGCAGAGGCGGCACAAAAAATAAAAAAACGCGCAACTCATTTAAAAATGCCAACGTCCATCAACGAGGATCGCCGAAGATGGCAGAATTTGTTGTCGTTTCGCTTTTTTGTCAAATTGTTTTGCTGAATTTTCTTGAGAACTTTTGCATTGTATTGCATTATATAGCCCCCTTTTTTTTTTTTGCTTTTTTTTGCTTTTGCTATTATTGTTGTGCTTCATCCTCCACTTTTTTGTTGCTGTTGTTGTTGTTGATGCTAGAACGAGATGTCCGAGGAAGTGGTCGGCATCAAGAAGAAGAAGACGACAATGAACTGTTTTGTTTTGTTTTGTTTTGTTATGTTTGGCTTTGCTTTAGTTTGGTTTGGTTTGGTTTGGACTCAGCTTGCCCCCTTTTTGTGTTGCATGCCACAGGCACAAGTTACGAGCTTAAATTTCCGTCTTACATAATCGACAGTTAACAGTTGTAAAAAAATATATGCAAAAGAATTTTTGGTTAATTATGTTTTGACTTGCAAAACGCAACTCGAAAAAAAATGTGTACAAATTTGTAGCAAAAGAAATTGTATTTCCAAAAAAACGAACTTGTTTGTACTCTACAGAAAATATTAACATTTCCTTTACTATTGGATCTTAATAACACTTCAAGTTCTCAGTTCTTTTAACTCTCATCTTTCTTGAGCTTAACTTAGTGTATTTAAATAGTCAACCTTTTCTTCAGTTTACTTGACATTTGCACAGACTTTACTATATTTTTTTTAACATAATTTGCTGTAATTGAAATGAGAAATGCAAAAAAAAATATTGCGCAAAAGCGAAAAAAGAAATTCATTTTCATATTTCACATTTTTCACATTTCGTTTTAGCTGACGGCAAAATGACTGAATTAATCCAATTTGGCGCAATCAAATGAAAAGCTTAACAGTTCTCTCTCTCATTTTTTTTTTTGCATTTTATTTTTAATTAATACCGTTGCAATGTTTCTTGCCATTTTGAAGATGGCACAAACGGCAGCTTCGATTGCAAAAAATTTCTGTTATTTAAAGCAAGTGAAGCTTGTGTTGATGGCATTACAATTTAAGCTCAATTGTGGCTAAAATGTCCACAAAGAGCACACAAATTGCATCAAGAGTCTTTTATCCTTTTATTGTCGACAATTTTGTGGTTTGAACTTTGGAGCGAAATTGTTTGTGTGCAAGTTTTGGCAACACGTTTGGACTGCTCTTGAAACTGAACCACACACACATTGCACACATATTCATACACATATGTACACACACCACACACACACACGGACAGACAGCTTAAGCACCGCAAATAGCTTTTGAGACACCTGTTGGCCCAAAGCAGCTGCCATGCTAATTTCATTATGTGACATTGCTTGTCGACTAACCACAGGCAACAACAACTAAATCGAAAATTGCATAGCACTTTCGTTTTCAACACACACACTGAAGAGTGAGTGAGATGGAGCGAGGTAGCTGCATTTGCCGGCTAACTGCAATCGCCTCTGCCTGCAACTCAATGTGGCTCAGCCAACAATTGTGTGTTCAACAGCAGGCAACAAACACACTCACACAGACAGAGAGACAGACTGCATGCTGCATGCTGCAGCACTAGGTTGCAATGTGTGTGTGTGTGTGTGTGTGTGTGCCCGTGTTTTGCGTGCCACCCACCTGTTGTTAGATGCAACCAACTGGATACTGGATTAGAGGCAGCCGCAGTTTAGTGTGCTGTCGTGTGCAGTTTGCATTGCAAATGTAACACAGCATCACAACAACAACAACTCGTGGCAAATAGGCCTTCACACACACACTGACACCATTTTAATTGAGTGTGTGTGTGTTTTGGCGAATTTAGTTCAGGGTCAGTTATGTGGCTTTGTTTTTGGCCTGCGTGTGTTTAGACGAACCAATTTGGTTGTGCCTTTTTTTTGGTGGCGGGAGGGAGGGAGGGAGCTGCACTTGTGGAATGCGCTGCTTTATTGTTTTTGCTGGAATTTCGCTTATGATTTATGCATAACACATACGCCATGTGGTACGCGGTGCCCAATTATTAGCCGGCTACTTAATACTATTAGTATTTAACACATGTTAATTTAGACACACAAATCGATGGCTAATTTGTATAAATAAATAAATTACGAAATGCATTTGCGTCATACTTAGTAATATGTCGTATAATAGTTATAATAAACAAGGTGATAATATGGGGAACTATTTAAATAAAGAACTACTTAGATGTGTAAGTGGAAGTAGTAGAATTATAAATAGTAAATAGAGCTGTTGATGACGCAATAGCTTGAATTGCAAATTAATCAAATGTGGTTTAGAGTAAGGTGAAGTTAATAATGTTAAATATTTGATTATTGCATTAATAAATTTGCAATAAATTGAATACATTTTCTGCAGCATTAGAAGTAATTCATTTGACTACTAGAGTCAAAGGATAAAGTAGCCAACACTCTATTAAAAAATAATAAAATGACTTCTTCACTCTTTAGCTAGAAGTAAACTTATATAAATTGTTAGAAAATTAAACTGCCTATATAATAGGAATGGAAAGAGAAATATTTTTAATAGTAAATAAATAGATTGTTAGAAATATTTGTACTAGTAGATAAATTAGTAAATTAGGCTTTGTAATTGTAACAAGTAATTTTAAAGCTGGAGTCCCGAATTTGGTACCGAGAATAAAAGGTATAGTTTTTATGAAAATTTGATTGCGATCGTATCAAAATTGTGGAAGTTATTTATTATTATTATTATTATTATTATTATTATTATTATTATTATTATTATTATTATTATTATTATTATTATTATTATTATTATTATTATTATTATTATTATTATTATTATTATTATTATTATTATTATTATTATTATTATTATTATTATTATTATTATTATTATTATTATTATTATTATTATTATTATTATTATTATTATTATTATTATTATTATTATTATTATTATTATTATTATTATTATTATTATTATTTTTGTGTGGGTTAAAACGCCTACTTTTTATAAATCTTAGCTGACAATCTGGTATATTTTCTGCTTTATGGTATATTTTTAATGAATAGACTTTGGTATTTGTGTACCTTTTTTAGTATATTTTAAAATTAATACCCCACTGTTTTACTTTTATTCAAAATGGTAGAGTGTGCTCGATACTTTATACTTTTTTTAGCGAAAGAATTTTTTAAAGTATTTTGAAATTCGCAGCTGTACATAGATTAAAACGAATAATTAGTAGTACTAGATCGTTTAGAAATAGTTGTTGTAATAAATTGTAATATTCCTTTACCAATTTCAGGAATAAATGTATGAACACACTAACAACATTTGTGTTAATAGTCAATTACCGGCAGTAATAAATATTGGTAATTACAATGAAATCTAAAAATAAACCAGCCAAGTTTTATCATACACATTAATGTGAAGACCAAAGTCAAAGTCGTCGTAGTTGTAGTTGCTTTATTAAAATATTTGTAGTTAGTTCTCGAGTACTCGAGTTGATTTAATGTAGGCTTTAAGTTGATTTTATGCATTTTGATATTGAGGGTCTGTCTCATTATAATGCTGAACATACTCTAGAACATATTTGCGCAGTGCTGTTCCATTTCCCATTAAAAAAAGCAACATAGTGTTGCACCCCCCTTGCCCTATACAGGTGCTCGCTTAATTGCATGGGCATTGCAATCTATCCTCCCCTCTCCCTCTCTCCATCTCTCTTCTTTCCTCTCTTTAGCTGGCTTGAGCTTCCATCTTTCATTCCGTTCACTGCCAAAACAAATTGTGAGAAAAAGCTCAGCACACAACACAAAATGTGCGTGCCACATAAATTAAAACCTATGCTTCACTGGCTCAAAAGAGAGAGAGAGAGGGAGAGCGAGAGAGTAAGCGAGAGGGAGAGAGGGTGTAAGTAAGCTGGCAATTACAACAGTTGACTTCACTATATACATATATACTGAATGATCTGCACTCATTCTATGCTCAAGTCGAAGTCGAAGTCTCGATGCTATTTTTTTGCTGCGTTGTTTTGCATTGAATTCGGGTTTAAAATTCTGTTTATTGCAGTTGTCGTTGTCGATGCTGTTGCTGCAGAGGCTGCTGCTGCTGCTGTTGTTGCTGTTGCATCGCATATTCGTCAATTTTTTGTTGCAAGTTTTGCTGCAAGTGGCTGCCATCTTGATTATGTTGCAGCTCCCGTTGTTGTTGCTGTTCTTATTATTATTACTGCGCCCTAGCTGCAACAACAACAACTGCAACAGCAACAATAATGATGTTGCTGACGATGACGATGACGATGATGATGATGATAATGCTGATGATGACGCTGGTAATGGTGATGATGATGGCGTGTTTGCTGTAATTTGCGCTACGTAAAACGTTCAAAAATGCAACAACGAACTGCAACAGCAACAACAACCATAACAACAACAACTGCTGCTGCTGCTGCTGCTGAAGCAACAAAAAACGCTCTAAATGAAGGGAATTGAGCGCTGCGATCGTTGACGCTGCCAGCGTCTCTGTTGCTCTTCGTTTACCGCTGCCGCCGTCGTCGTCGTCGTTGTTGTTGTTGACGTCGCCGCTGCCTCTGCAAAAAGGGCAAAATACGAAAAACCTTGAGGACGGTCAGTAACCGACAAACCGCCAGCCCAGAAAAATTTGTATGAGCAGTAAACGAAATTTTTTTTGTTTGCTGAATATGCTCTACATAAATTAGAGTAGAGCAGCTAGCAGGTGAATTAGGTGACGATATGAGATAAAGATAGTATGGTATAATCTAAATAAATGTATCTCAAAGATACGCTATAGCAACGAAATTTGTGTAATATTATTATTATTTATTTATCATTTTTCTTAGTTAATATTTATATTATTTATATTTATTATATATTAAGTTATTATTTAAAAATATTTGTAAAAAATATATTATGGAAAGTTTGACAGATTTACGATATATTTGTATTTACTTTAATGTTTTGTTTTTTTTTTTATTTTTATATGGTTTAATTATAAATCGTAAACCTTTGATATTCTTTAAGTCTGTTTTTTATGAAACGAATTTGAAATAGTAGTAGAGTTGTTAAGTTTGAAACTATCAAAATAAAGATTAAATATAGTAATAAATACAAATAATATACTGACTTCAACATCTATCTAAAATATGTGGTTGAATGACTTAACAAATAATAATTTAGTAATAAATTTTGTCAATTTAATTGGTCAAAATTACTTAATTTTAAATAGCCAAAAATATAATGAATATTGAAAATGAGTATAAAATGTTATGTAATTTAAGTCATTTAGTTGAATTTCTGACTTAACAATAATTCAATGATAAATATTAAACTAATTGAAATTAGTGTAAGATTACTTTAATATGAAACTATTCAAATTCATATAGATATTGAAATAATATGAATTATTCAATAATAAATTGAATTAATATTAAAAAATAAGTTTAATCATTTAGTTGAATATCTGTCTTTATAAAAATTCAATGAAAATGTCACTAATTTCATAAAGTTCATACGAATTAATTTAAGATGACTAAATGACTACGCAGAAAGACAAAAATGTTGAAAAATTTATAGATAGATTTTTTCGAACTGATGAAAAAAAAAAGAATTTTTGGGTCGAAAAGAATGTTTTACAAAAATGAATTTAAGAACTTGTCGATCTTAAAAAACTCTTGAAACAAAATATATGTACATATACACATACATAAAAGATTAAATAAAACAGTATCTGAAATATTTAGTTGCTTGCCCAATCTTATAATAGTAAAAATAATTTTATATATTCTTCAATAATTCCTTTTTATTTGCATGCCATAAATTGAAGAGCATTTCCTCGTCGGCGTGTCAATATTTGATTTGAGTTACTTTTTGTGCATTTATTTTGGTTGCTCTTTCTGTTGCGTTTTTATTCGCTTTTTCGTTTACTTTTTTCGTACAGTCAAATTGCGCATTTTTTGGCTTTCGGGGTGGAGCCTCTGCCTCTGAATGCGTTGCCGCTTCTGCTTCTTTATTGTTGTTGCTGTTGTTGCTGCTGCCCGGTTTTGGGTGAGGTCGTGGTCGTTGCCGGTTTTTACTTTTTTGTATATATTTTGTTGTATTTCGTTTTTTATTTTTGCGTCATCAGCAACGAGAGGAGAGAGAACTGCACTTGAAAACTCAACTGGCGTGGTTGTGGCTGGCGGAGGCAACGTGAGGCGAGGCGAGGCGAGGCGGCGACGCTGGGACCGACATCAACGTCATCATTGTGGACTTTAAGTGGTTTTGGGTGTGCTTGTCTTGCATGCGTGTATCTGTCTCTCTGCCTCTGTGTGCGAGAGTGTGCGAGTGTGTGTGTGTGTGTGTGTGTGCGAATGTATCTGGACCCCATGCGGTTAATTTATGCCCGCTTGCAATTTTGGCAGACAGTGAAAAAATATTTTTGGTCTTGTTGCTGGTTGTTACTCTTTTTTTTTTCGTCGTTTTTTTTTAGTTGCAGCCAGTTTCATTTTTAGAACTTTGGCGAACCGGTTTTTCGGATGCGGCTTTCGATTTTATTTGTTGTCGGCGCATTAACTGGTTATTTTTATTTGCTGTTATTGTTGTTGCTGCAGTTGGTTGCTGTTGCAGTTTGGCTGTTGCAGTTGATAAATCTCGGCGCGCCGTTGTCATAAATTTGCATTGGGCCATGCCATTGGCCCTGACATTTCTAAGGCTTCCTTGCCAGTCAGTCAGTCACTCAGCTAGCTGGCTGGTTTGTTTTTTTTTTTGTAGTTGTAGTTGTAGTTGTTACCAAGCTGAAGTTACCAGCGGCAGCCAATGCAATTAATCACAGCCAAATGCACAGAACGAGCATGTGAAATGACAAACAGACAGACGTGCATCTTGACAGACAGTTGCTGAAGTTGTAGTAATTCATTTACATACCACTTTTTTCCCATTTCTGTTTTTTGCCTAGCCAACTAATCCACAATTCGACAGACGACATTGGCGACGATTCGATTCGATTCGATTCGTTTCGATTCCATTACAATCATTTTCGCCACACACAAACATAACGGGGGAGGAGGAAGGTTGGGATGCTTGAGAGCTGTGGTAACAATTTGGTTGACTCTCTGCCAGGGCATATCATATTTAGCCAAGTCAAGTCAAGTCGAGCCAAGTCAAGCGAGGCAACCAGAGCAGAGCAGAGACGCTGAAATCTCAGCCTCTCTTCCAGTCTCACACTCTCAGTCAGTCAGCCTCCTTACCTATCATAAACTGATTATTTTTAACAGAATCATTATCGTCAATGGCAACTCAAGAGCAGCGCCCAGACAGACAGCCAGAGATTGCCCTTAAAGACGAGAGACAGTTAGCTATTATGTCGGAAGGGGAATATTTAAGCAAAGAATATAATTTTGTAGACATATTAAACAGTAGCAGTTTTTTATATTACATAGATGCAATTATCTTGAAGTTTATGTCGCTAGCTTCCTTAATATGTTCGATTATATGATTCATATTTATTTTATATAATTTTGCAAGCACGCATTCAAATTTCTATTGTCTTTTGCTTTTTAATTTACATTAGAATTCATTTCTGAAATATTTTTTTTATTAAATATTTTTTGTCTCAGTGTCTTTGGTTTAGTTTTAGATTCTTATTAAGAATAGGTTTAGTTTTAGATTCTTATTAGAAATTCGTCTTTTTATGAAGAATTTGTTTAGCTTTAGATTCTTTTTAAAAATAACTTTTTTTTCAGAATATCAGTGTCTTTCATATAGTTTCAGATATATTATTTAGAATGTCTGTTGTATTTCAATTTTCTGTGTACCTTATTACTTCACTTACCTTATTACTTCACTGACCTAAATGATCTTCCAATGCTATTTAAATTTTTGAAATTTTTCAAACTTCCATTTAAAATCAAAACAAAAAAAAAAAAGAATGAACTATTTTTTTCGGAAACTTATCATCAGTTGTGTTTTAGATTTCTTATTTCAAATGTTCTATTATTTCAGTTATCTTTTTACCGAGTAATGATCTTTAATCTTAGTGTCCTTGGTTAAGTTTTTGATATACTTTTTAGTATTTATTGTAATTGAATTTTTCTCTCTTCTTCAACCATATTAATTGACTAACGATCATTAAATGTTATAATTAAACTTTATTATTTTCCATTTCTAAATAAGATTAGAATAAATATATTTTCTAGGCAATTATTTAACTTTTACCTGTTTTACCTATTTTATTTTGTTTATTCATTTTATTTATCGGCATATAATTTTGAATTGAATTTTGTTTACAGGCAATTGTTTTACCTATTAAGAATTTTCTTTTATTTCATTCTTTTTGTTTACCTTCGCATAATCTTTAATAACATATATATTTAATTCAAAAATTTCCCTTATCATTCATAGAGTATTTAGCTTCCGTTTAAGCTTTTGTTATACGTTTTTTATTTCCATTTTTTTGCGCTCTTCTCTTTGCGCCATGTAATTTGATTTTCTAAAAAGTTTCCGATTTCTAGTGAATTTTTCGCACTGAGAATCTACAGCTTGTTGGGCTGTCCGTCTGTCTGTCTGTCTGTCCGTCTGGCTGCTTGGGTTATTGTGGTTAATTTCTTTTAAATTATTTTTGCAGTTGCGTTTATAGGAACGAGACGCTTATCAAAAGCCCAGTGACAGCTGCTGACTGACTTCATGCATACATGATGCACACACACTGTTGTACGTATGTATGTGTGTATAGTGTAGATATGAATGCGAGTGCGAGTTTAAGTACTCGTTGTCGTATCTTGCACTTTATGCATGACTCAAAATTGAAATTCAAAACGAACTTGACAAAATTAAAAGAAAGAAGCTTCATTCATGCACGCATACACAGACACTGAGTAAACAGCAGCAGCAGCAACAGCAACAGCAGCAGCAACAGCAACAACAACAACACTCGCATGGCAGGCCAAATAGCTAGTCAGTTAGTCAGTCAGTCAGCAAAGTCTGGCAATGTGACGGTCCGACTCTCAGCCAGCGCCCTCAATGCACGCTTTATGCAACTACAACGACAACGTCGACAACGACAACGACAGCGATGACAACAACGTCAAAAGCAACAGCAGCAACGGCGACGCAGCCAAAAAGTTCATTGAACCTGGCCCAGTGCGAATTCGGTTGTCGTAGGTTAGGGACGAAGCGACAGACCAAACGACGACGACCAACCGACTGCTGGACGTTCAAAGGGGCCTGGACAGGGGGCATGACGTCGACGTCGCTGTCGACGTCGCTGTCGACGCTGACTCTGTGCAAATACAAATACAAATATACGCTGACGTTGTCGCTGTCGCTGTCGCTGTCGCTGCTGTTGCTCTGCCGCTGCCAAGTGTGACGAAAAATATACAAAACAAAATACACAAAAAAAGCAGCAACAACAACAACCACAACAACAACAGCGAAAATAAGTGTAATAACAGCAACAAGAAGCGTATTCAAAATAATAATAATAAAAATCGGTTGTTGGTTCAGTTCATGGCATACCATATGGAGCAGCAACAACAACAACAACATCAGCAGGAGTTGCTGGAGCAATCAGCGGATCAAGGGGGAACAGCAATGACCCTCGTTGTTGCTGTTGTTGTTGTTGCTGTTTTTGCTGGTCTTTGGTCTCTGCATTGTCTGAGTTGAGTTGTGTTGTGTTGGTCATGGACGCCATTTCACATTTGCCTTTTATTTTATTTTTTTTGTGAATCATGTGTGCGCGCGATGATAAAGAATTACTTATACTTATATATTCTCGTATTCGTAGAGAGTGCTCTCTAGCTCAGAATGTTATATGGATGCGTGGATGGGTCGTCAAATCAAAACCACAAAATATTCACATCTTAACAAAAATATATCAGCTTTTAGTGTGCGTAATGGGTTCATTGAACTTCACACGAGACTCTCCCTTTCGCACACACTCTTCTCTCTCTCTCTCTCTCTCTCTCACTCTATTCTCGATTTCCTTGGACGAGTGCAATGCTTTGTTGTTTTTGTTTTTGTTTTTTCTTTTTTTCGTTTCGCTATTTTTATTGGCATCCGTCACAAGCCCTCGGTCAGTTTTCAGCTAAATTATTGTTGTTATTATTTGCTCATATGCGTCGATTTTTTGGTCGTTGCGCAAATTGGGGTTGAATAATAAGAAAGAGAGAGAGAGAGAGTTATATACTGAAAGAAAGACACAGGCAGAAAGAGAGAAAGACTGAGCAAAACCTGACACAGTCATGGTCTCTGATCAGCAGGGCGCTTTATATTGAATGTTTTATGCACATATTGACAGCAGCAGACGATTAAAAGTGAATTAAGTGTGGCACAGTAGTTAATTGAAATTTAGGACAAGCAACAGTGAAATTTATGCCGTTGACTTCAATAGGACTTTTGAGAAAAGGAATAAGAAATATTTCAAAAATGTTGTATGAAAGAATGTTACTTAACTGTTTCATGCCTACGGGCAACATTTCCATTCAAATTATCGTATAGTATTAGTATTATATAATTTTTTATCAATTTCTTAAACTCCCGAAATTTAATTCGGACATGAAAGGGTTAACATAAGTTAGAAAACTGTGAGATAATCGCTACCCAATTTCAATAAATACGAAACAATCCAAGAGTAGTAGTATCGTTAAAATAAGCCGAAGAAATACTTCAATAAATAAAATAAATATACCGAAAAAATACTTTAATGCATATAGTAAGTATACGTAAATAAGTCATAAAATATACCGACAAAACGCTTCAGTACATAAACAATATACCGAAAAATACCGTTTTTGAAAATATTTTTTTCTGCCGGTTTTAAATTTTTTTTAGAGTTTTTAGTTGTATTGAATGAATTTACCTAAAAAATACAAGCTGCGGGTCTTTGCAACCATTGCTTTACCAATAATGTTAGTATTAATTTTAAATTTAGCTAACCTTTTTAAATAAATAAATACTTAAAAAACTAATTTTGTATATGTACTACAATATATGTTATATATATTGTATATTCATATATAAATATTTAATATATTTAACATTTTTGGAACTACTTAAAACATTAGTTGTTTCTTAAATTAAATGAAGCAACTTAAAAATTGAATTATTATATTATATTCTTATTCTTATTCTTATTCTTAAGTTGAACTATTTCAAAACGTAGTTAAAGTCTCATCAAATCTCTAAAAACTTTTACCTCATCAGTTATTCATTCAACTACGATACGCTCAATCTAGTTGCGATTAATATAGGAAACAATCTATAAATATATAAAGATAGCTAAGGGGAAGTTTGCGTAAAAATTTCAAGTTGAGCAAACCAATTAATCTTGAACGGAAGTAGATCATAATTTTGAGTAATAAAATGTTGATATGCAAATCAAAAAAAGAAAAATGTTAAAACTAAATACTAATCTGACGATGTCGATGAGTCAGCTTTAAAATTCTTGCTTTATCAAACGTGAGATCATTTCAGAGTGCTTAAAGATATTGCCATAAATTTCAGATTGCACTAACTGATTTGTTTGTAAGCTTAGTTGAAACCTACGCAAAATCTTGATTATTATAATAAGCCGATGAAAATGTCATCAGCATTCATTTCCATGAAACTATCTTTAAAGCCATTTTTTTTCGTTTCCTCAGTTTCGCAATCGTTTAGCGATTTTGCAATATAATGAATGGCAATTGCTTTAAATCGCATGGCAAATCACATGAACGGCAATTTAAAGCACATTTCACTAAATATACACAAGTTCAGCGACCACACAAATACACACACAGGCATATATATATATGTATATGTTACGTATACGTAATGTTAATTGAAACGTAAAATGCTGTGAAAACACTTTCGCTCTCGACTTCATTGATATCTAAAACTAAACATCTAAAACTGGCAGCCCCCAAAAACGACCCCCACACAGCAACAGCAACAGCAACGCGTGAATTTGCAACACAAATTCTATGTGTGTGTGTGTGTGTGTGTGTGTAAACACGTGTTCGAGTGTGTGTTGCCACAGGCGCTTTTGGCGTTGCATTCATCTGTTTTGTATTTGGCAGGCAGCCAAATAAAATTTCGAGATATGACCTTACACACACACGCAGAGAGAATGTGTTGCCGGCATGCGGCAACAAACAACCACAACAACAGCAGCAACAACAACAGCAACAACGCAGCCTAAACATGGCAAAACGTTTTCCGCGTGGATGCTGCGTCGTCCATTAGAAATGCATTTGTTGCTGCAGATGTTGCATGTTGACATTGACATTGGTTAAACGGCAATTTGTGCGTGTATATTTGGAATTGTTGCTGTCGATGTCGATGTCGATGGTTGCCTCTCGCTCTCTTGCTCTCTCTCTCTCTCTGTGTGTTGGCTATGTATTTTTAACATATGCTGAAATCTGTTTCATTGGGCTAAGCCTGCAATGACATCATTTGCATTTTGCCAGCCTCGCCTCGCGGTGTTTGCAACACTTTTACTGACCTACAATGCAACGTCCAGCGTTGAAACCTTTGCCTAGGCTTTCAGGCTTATCAGGCAAACAACAGTTAGCTGCGATGTTTGCTATTTATTGTAGTTGTTGTGGCTGTTGATGTAGAGTATCTTATCAATGCCTGCGTTAATCTACTATGTGATTCTTGCACTTCACTTTCTTGTCAACGTTTTTGTTGCTTTTGTTTTTTTTTTTGTATTTTCGCAACGAAAATTAAAACGTAATAACACAAAAGCAGCGACAGCAACAACGACAAGCAAAAGCCACAGGCAAAGCAAAAAGGCAGCGCAACGCACAATACAACAACGAAAACAGAAGCAAAAACATTTAAAAATATTTATATGTACACACACACACATACAAATATCTGTATGTCAGTGTGTTTGTACATTACTTATACATTTGCAATGTGCCTGACCAAGGCCAAGCAATTTTGTATTGCTGCCGAGTTCCTTGGCCTCAGCAATCTGTGCTGTTGCTGCCGTTGTTGTTGTTGCTGTTGCTGCTGTTGTTGCTGCTGTTGCTGTTGCTGCTGTTGATTCTTGGTCATTGGCTTGGACTTGGGCTGCTGCTGCTGCTGTTCCTCCTTATTTGTTGATTTCATTTTCGTTTATTTGTTTTTGCTTGTTTTCGTTTACTTTTACTTGAAACTCAAAATCACATTTAGCTCGCTAGAGTTGAGATCACGAGGCTACGGCTGCAATCACAATTAATGTGGGCGGAAACAAATTTATTAGCTAGCTCAAATTCACTTCATCAGAGAGGGAAGCGAGCAACTATAAATAATTGAGTTTTATTTGTAAATAAATTTAATACAAGTTTTTCTTTAATTAGCTTCTTTATTTAAGTATCGAACCAGTACAGCAAGAACAAAATTGTATTATAACAACACAGGTAAATGAAATATAAAGAAATAAATGTACAAGTAAAATGCATTTTTTTTAGTTGTTATTTAAAGCATTTATATTTGAAATATTATTGAATTTTCTTATTTTCAGCTGACAAAAAGATATTTATATAAAATGTGAGGTTCCTCAAAATGTTGCTGTGTTGCTGTTAAGCTTTTTAATGTGTTTTATAATTTTACTTTACTTTTTTATGTATTATAATTTATACAATTAACTTTATGTTAATGCAGTTTTTGCTGCACGTTAAATAAAAGTTGGCTGCATGTAACACTGAGATTTATAATCTAATAATAAATTTAACACTTTGTTGGCATAATAACAAAAGAAATTTTAGAAGAGAACTTGTTTTTAAATCAACAAAAATGAGTTCAGTCTAGTTTAACCTTTTATACTTATAATAATTAAATGAAAGAAAAACAAATTAAACCAGCATAATAAAAGATTCGTATACAGGCAGAAGAAATTCTTCTGGCGAGAAGAAACGCTCACTGCAATAGAATGTTAGATGCTTGGATGCTGACAATCTGGAATGTTGAGTACTCTATGGTATATTTATCAAAAATAAAGCCTATGGTATATTTTAGTATTTTGCGGAATATTTTTAGTATATTTGCAGAATATTATTATTGTATAATCTTAATTACTTTGGCTAACAATCTGCAATGTTTAGAACTCTATGGTATATTTTGAATGTAATACTAAGTAAGCCTTTAGTGTATTTTAGTATTTTGCGGTACATTTTTATTATATAATATTTGTGGAATATAGTGTTTTTTGAAATGGGTAGCGGCTATCTCACTGTCGAACAAAATCGACTGCAGCTTTATTACTTGTTTGCAGATGGAAAAGTAATTACTCTATATCAAACTCATGAAATTTATAATCTATAAAGAGATCGATTGTGTCATTATAGCGATGATTGAAAACACTAAGAGCTAGATAAAAGCTTTATAGGAATTTCAATGGATGGATCTAGTATTTTTAGTCTTATTACAAGAATATAGCCTTTTTAGACTAATTGAATATTTGCGTTACTTTCTGTATTGTGTAGTGTTGTTTAAGTATTTATAACTCTTCGCATTGGACTAAAGATAGTTGAATATTAAACTTATAGGATGTGGACATATATAGTAGTATATATACATACAGATATATATTAAGATTTTAGTGTATACATATGTACTAGGAGTCTTTTTCTAAAAGTAGAGCAATATTATAACTGTGCAATAATTGGTTAATATTATATATTTATATTTTTTTTTGTTTTTCATTGTCATTGAAAATTTATTATTATTATTATTCTTAAAGCTGTCCTATTTTGAGAGAACAGATTTTAAAACGCATGTGAAAAATATATGAGCTTTGTTTTATAGATTTTATAGTTTTGTTATTGGGAATACTTATGAGCATAATATTTTTTATGACACTAATCAAGATTTGCCAAGCTTTTATTAAGTGTGAAAAGAATAAATTACTTGTAATTTGATAAACACTAATTTTTATCATAAGATCATGCATTTCAAATCTTAAACTTTACAACTCTGTAACTTTATTAAACTTTGTAAACTTCCACTAGTTAAAGAAGCTTCTTAACGTCACCTCCATTTAGTGCTCACTTCCTTCACTTACCTTGATTGATGGAGACAATTGCAACTACTTAAAATTCTCTGTAGCTGTTGTTGATCATCAACTAAGCTGATTTCCCTGCATTATATTGGCATCAACATAATTGCTTAGTTAGCAGCATCAGAAGCAAATTGCGGACAAATGATTTGCAAATAATTTGCGCTTAAAACATTTATTCTAAAATGTTGCCAATTATTATTGCGGGCTTTAGTTTGATTTTTATCTAATTGTGCGTTTAATATCGCTGCACTCATTATTTATGGTTTATTCCATGCAACAGTTTCCGTGTGTGTGTGGCGTCCTAAGAAGAGCTTCATCAGTTGGTCACTTCCGTTGTGCTGTTTGCTGTTTGGTTCCGTTCGCCCAACGCTTAGAACGGATGCAATTGCATTTCCTCTTTACTCTCATTACTCATTTGTGGAGCCAATCAAGTGCGGATCATAGCTTGGCCTTCTACTTAGTCTGGGAAATGCGTAATTTTCAAGAAGAAGAAGGAATCAAAGTGCTTTCTTAATTATGCACACAAAACTCACCCCATTAGCTTGAAGTAAGATGCACAAAAATGCATTTCTTGGCTGTATGCAAAATGCAGTGGCGTGTTTTAATTGCACATGTATGTGTGTGTTGAGTGTGTGTGTGTGTGTTGAGTGTATGTGTGTGTGTGTTGTGCGCACCCCTTTGACTGTTTACATTTCGACAGGCAGTCGCATTTTAATTTTAGAATATATTTTTGGGTCTGGATTTCACAGCTCAACTCAGCTCAGCTTTCAATGTGCATGCATGCAATGCGTTTCATTATTTCTCGTTCTCACTGTATGTGTGTGTATTTGCCTGCTGCATTTTTCATTATGCAAAAAATTGCATACCATTTTTTTTTGCTCTTCGATTTTTTTTCGGTACTTTTTTTTTGCGAAATGCATTCAACAAAATTGCACGTTTTGCTTCGTGCATCTTTTGTGTGCATTGAAAATAAACAGCAAAATAAAAAAAAAATAATGTTAAAAAAAGGAGAGAAAAAATGCATTTGCAATAGGGTGGATTTGTATGAGTTTTGGGTTCTGTATATATATATGTGTGTGTGTGTTTTAACGCTTCTTTTTTTCGGGGGCTTTCGTATTTGCTTACGTGGTTTTAATTTTAATTGCTTCTCATTGGATTTTTATATGTACTACGTATATTTCACTGCACATTTTTTTTTTTTGCTTGCGGGTTTGTCGTTTGCATGTTGTCGCCGATTTTATCTTTTGTAAATACTGCAATTATGTGTGTTCCTCTCTTTTGGCGACATTACTTGTATGTTTTGAAGTTGTTTTTTTACTGCTGCTGCTTTTTATTCAACACGGAAATGAAGTGGTCACAAGGGTGGAGAATACTCTGCACTTAAAAAGCGAGTCACCTTTTTGGGTTTCACTCATCGTTTTTTTTTTATTTTCCACTTTTAATGTCTGCGATATAAATCAAACACATTTTGTATATTCATTTTTTACATACAATGATCAAAGATTGATGTTGTTGAACGCTGCTTAGAAATTATGCTGTGGCAGGTGTCGTTTTTGGCGACGCCTTTGCATTTAAATAAGCGTTGAGCCTGGCGCCTTTATTGATTGATGGCGATTGATGGCTGATTGATCTGCACAGCTAACGAGCAGATAAAGTATCCAATAGACGGTGAAGATTGACGCCGCCCATAGAAGACAAGCTTGCCACCTCTTAAGGCAGCCTTTGATAATGCTAAACAGATCTTTGATGGATTCTCATACCTTTAAAGCTGAGGTATAAGCTTAAGTATATATCGACAGGGCTTAGTTTAGCGGATGTTTAGTTGAGCAACGCCCCAAAGCTGATACAAAGCATGATTAAGTTTAGCAGTGATTAATTTTGCTGATGGATGTGATAGGCAGATGAGCTAGAAAAGAAGTTAAACATTTCTTATAAAGTTTAAGGGTGTGATAGACAGATGAACTACAAAAAGAACTTAAAGATGTCTTATAAAGTTGAGAGAAATTCGTGACTGAAAAGTTGATCTTTAAATTCTTACTTTAAAGTTGATATTCTAACTTAAAATTTATTCTTCAAATACTTACTTTAAAGTTGATCTTTAAAGACTTACTTTAAAGTTAATCTTCAAATACATACTTTAAAGTTGATCTTTAAATACTTACTTTATAGTTGATCTTCAAATACTTACTTTAAAGTTGATCTTTAAATACTTACTAAATTACCTACAAACAGTTGCGAAATTTCAAATAGCACCAATATTTATGTTTGTTTTTCAATCCTTAAAGGATTGTGGATTAGTGGCTCTTTTTCGAAACGTTAAAATATTTCAAAATCAGATTTTTTCTATATAGGCACTTCCAGAAAATAATGCACCACAATGAAAAAAATGAAAAGTATATAAACTTATATGGTTTTTTCTCAAATTTTAAAAAATGTTTAACTTTAAAGATGAATAATATAATAATAAATACATTTTTTTAAATATATTTAGTTATACGTTTTTTTTTTCAAAAAATACATACATTTTTTACATAAATACATTTTTTTTAAATTATTTAGTTATACTTTTTTTCGAAATAATATTTGAATTTAAAGAATATAATGATTAATAATAAATTATTTTTTTTTTCGATAATATATTTAGTTATCCTTCAATGTGTGGATTTTGGATGTTATGCTAAACCTTTTTGTTCTCAAAATTTAATTATCAAAAGATTTTCTAAAAGTACTGCATTATAACTTTGTAATTGTATACAAACCTTTTATTCAAGGTCACTTAAATATGCATTGCATTTTTGGTGTGTTGCTCATATCATGTTGCATGTTCATACCACAAAAAAAAAAAACATATTTGATCACCTTCATCTATTCAAATGCCACCAATTCTTAACGAATTCTAGGCAGTTGAAGGTCAGTGAGTTGTGACTGTAATTAAAATAAACGAAAAATGTTTTCGCTTATTAGAAAAGCATTAAAAGCAATTCAACAATAGCGCAACAAAAAAAAAAGACTGAAAAATGGTTAAACAATTACTATATTTATTATACACGAATTTTTGTTACAAGCATGCAAAAAAAAAAATGGAAAAAAAATACGAAAAATGCACAACGAAAATTTCGCATTAATTGAGAGACCTTGAAACCAGTCACGACTAAATTCAGGCGGACCCAACCCCAGCTACAGTCACAGTTACCGAAACCCCCCTCTCACTTCCCTTCTCCCCCTTAGTTGAGAAGTCAGTCTACGAGTCTCTCGTGTCCATAACTTGCTATGCCGAAAATTCTCAAAAAAAATAAACGAAAAAACATTTTTCGTCAACAATGAAATGCAATTGAGTCCGGCTGCAAGTTGAGTCGAATTGCAGTGTCCGAGTGGCGAATTACAATAATGTTGTTGTTGGTGTTGTTTTGGATTTTTAGTAGTTTTGCTCTCGCGCGCTCGACATTCGCACAAAAGTCAGACGCAGATCGGAAAGCACCGAAATAGCACTCAAAAAAAACAAAACAACGGCAGCAGCAACAACATAAACAAATAATAAAAAGTGCATGTGCAACGGGCGCGTGTTGCCAGAGTCGCCGCCAGTTGCATTTCGAGCGGTGAGCGGTGAGTGAGCGTCTCCGTCTTCTTCTCGTGTCTCGCTAAACAAAAGCCTCGTTTGGCTGTTGTGCAGTGTTATTTTTCGTTTCTCGTTTCATATTTTCTGTTCGACAGTGTTCTGTGTGTTGTGTGTGCGTTTCGTTGTTCGGACTTGTTTCGCCTATCGAAAACCAACCAAATAGTTCGAAAAAATTAGCAAAATGGAGAACAAAATATATTACAAAAACAAAAAAAATGCAGAATGCAAAAAAAAACTCAAAGAGAGCGCGCAAAAAAAAATGAGCGCATTTAACTGAGCGTCGCTGAGACAGCTGTGTATGCAAGTGCGAGTGTGTGTGTGTACGAATACTAGTGCAAGCAAAGTGCAATTAAAAATGCACTGCAGTTTCTGCTCTCACTCAGAAGTTTTTCGCTCGTGTGTTCGCTCTAAAGAGATGATGAGACACATTTTGTGGCGACACATTTTGCGCTCTGAGTTTTGCTGCCACCATTTTCTTTTTTTTTTATTTTTGCTTTTTGCTGTCTTCTTCTGCTCTTTTTATCCTCTCTCTCTCGCTCTCAGTTTTTCTTTTTTTTTGCCTTAACCAATTTCGCTTTTAACGTTTTTTTTCGCCGGCTGCCATGAATGAAGCGCACTCACACACACATACTTACGCTTGCTTTGCTAGCCGGCTGTGGCTACCTCCCACTTGGCCAAAGGGTCTCTCGCTCTCTCTCTCTCTCTCGCGCGCGTCAACTGCAATTTTTTTCCTAGACTCACACATACGCATATACTTTGAGCGCGCGCTGTGTTCTCAGTCAAGGCAACTGCAGCGCAACTTTTTCTTAGACCTTTACACAACAACAGCAGCAGAAGCATTGTGGCTGACTCTTTGTCCATGTCCATGTAAATGTGTAAGCGTGTAAGTGTGTGCGTGTGTTGAGAGCAATCGCCGCCGCTGCACTCATTCTGCCGCCGCTCAGTTTTAGCTCCGGCTCATAGTCACAGTGCCGGGCAGCTCAGCTGGATGGCAGCTTTATTGTCGGTCGTTTCGAACGGTTCGGTACGCTTTTGCCTTAGCTTCGGATTGTCGTTGTAAAGCGCAGCAACAACAACAACAACTACGACGCAGTGCAGCGCAGCTCAGCAGCAGCGACATCAGCACTATCGACAGCGACGCTTGCAGCGGCGTCGCAGTCGCCGTCGTCGTCGTTGGCAAGTTAGTCGATTTTGTTGTTTACGTATTAGTAAAGTTGTCTGCGCTTGTTGTTAGTGTCGGTGTTTGTTTGTTGTTGACGTTGGTCGCGGTGCGAAATTTTTATTTATTTTCTGCTGCTGCAGCTCAACTCACACACATACTATACGCATGCATGTGCACGTGTTTGTGTGAGTTTGAGCGAATTACATGTGCTTCCTCTTCCACAACAGCCCAAAGGCCAAATAAATACATATACATAACATATATATAAACAGTTTTGACGTGCGTTTCTCTAGTGATAACAGAACTTTTTTAATTCCCCCACCCCCCGAATAATTTGCTGAATATTTACAACAATTCATCAAGTGCTGTGACAATAAATACAACAACAAAAACATCAATAAACATTTACAACTATAGCAATGTAAGCCAAGCTGCATGCAGCCGAAAAAAAAACTTCGAGTAAGTTCTATTCTATTTGTATTATTATTATTAAATCCACTTTGTGAGCTTGTGTCAGTGTGGGCGTGTATGTGTGAGTGTTCTCTGTACAACGACACACACACATACACTCTCACACACACACGCTCACGTACGCACACACACACACAATACAGGTCAAGAATTCACCCTGCACCAACAAAAAAATGCGTTTTTTTTAATTGTTTTTAATTTATTTCAGAAATATGTAATTTTATATTATTTTTGCATTCGTTTTGTTGTTGTATTGATTTTTTTTTTTGCTGTGCATCTTTTTCGCTCTCTTTTTTGCGTTGATTTTGGCTCTCCACACCGTCAATTACCTTGCTCTCGTCTCCCTTTGTCATTTGCACTCAAAATGCAAAGAGTTTTGCTGTTGTTGTTGTTTCTGTTTCTGCTTTTTTTTTGTTTTTACATTTTTTCATTTTTCCCCATTTTTAGCTTCTACTCTGTGCGTGCTTCTTCCTCTTGCGAAATTAGCTGGAAGTGTTTTGCGTTGCCCCCTTTTGCAAGAGTAAGAGTGAGAGAGAGATAGATAGATAGATAGAGAGAGAGTATTACTAGAAGTAATCTCAGCAGACTTAAGATGCATTTGCTTTGGCAATGTTTTCGCTCTGTAATTACATACACATAATATAATATACTATGCCATAGTTCTATGTTTTATTATGATTGTATTTATTTCGCGATTAGATCTGCGGCATGTCTACATAATATAGTAGTCGTGTTTAATTGTAGATTGTAAACGAATTCTTTTCTGTTTGCTACTAGGAATTTCCACAAGGTTGCTGCATTCCGTAATATATATGCTGATCTTCGCATTTGGGAATTTTGATTACTGTAATATAGTTAATAGAATTCTTGTATAGCAATAAGATGCTTTCAGTTAGTCATCTTATTTAAAGTATTTAATTTTGAAGTTTATTGATTCTATAGCAGTTTATTTAATGGATCAATGATTATACATATAAATTGTTTTATTATGATAATATTCTAAATAACACATTGATGATTACAAGAAGCTTTCAGAGATTCTTCCTAGTTAATATACAGTATTTAAAAGTCGATTAATTAAATTGATGGATCAATGAAATAGCTATATATTTTTATTAGCTTAATTAATTAATAATTTTTGTGAATTATTAAAAGAAACTTTCACATAGTTTTGGTACTTCAAATAATCTTAAATTTTAATATACTATAGATCTATAATTGCCTTTACCTTTAGTATATTTATTCGCGTCTTTCTAAATACATATCTATTGAGTATTAGGTATCATCATAATTTTTACATATTAAATATATAAAGTTTCGTTTCCTTTGTGTCTTATCTATTATTTTCTTGTATAGAATTTTCTATGTGAATCATCAACGACATTATAAGTATTTTTGTCTGTTTTCGATGTTTTTATTGTATTACCTTTAATGAGAAATTTTTGTAAAGTATTTCATCATCATTATCACATTTTTCGCCTAGCTAGAAAAGTCACTTTAAATATTAGACATGAATAATAATGAATGTTATATGTATTATATGTATTTATATATAATTTCTTAATTCTTCAAAATTTTGTTCTTTTTTAAAAATTTGTAAATTGTTAAAAACTTGTCGCTCATTGAAGCCAATGCAAATGAACAAAAATATTCCATAAGAGCGTGGAAAATAAATAAGTTTTGAAGCCCAACAAGTGCGTTTCCCTTTCCCCCTGCCGAATGCGCCATATTTGCTCAGACATTCACACACACACACACCTTCAAAGTGGAAGAAAGAGAGACAGCTATAGATAGCGAAAGAGATGGGGATAGACCAACTTATATAGACAACAATGGGCATCAAATGTACAATTGTCAATATGGTCAGCTCTATTGATCAAAATGGAAAAATACTATTAATATTGTTATTCTTATTGTTGTTGTTGTTGTTTCTGTCGCGTTGACTTTGTCTTTGTGTGTCTACAGAAAATACACAAAAAAAAAAAGAAAAAAACGATTCGCGGAAATCTTTATTTATAATTTATGCACAAATGTCGCCTCAAATTTATTTTATTGTCGTGCGAATGCGACAAAAAAAACAACGAGAGGGAAAAAACTGAAATTGTTAATGGTAATTAGAATAATAAAGATTTCTAATTAATGCGCTTCTAATTTGATGCCGTTGCTGCTGCTGTTGACAGACGGAAGCATTTTGATTTTGAAAGTGATTTCTCGTCTTTGTGCGAATGTCATTTTGAATTTCGATTCACATATTCGTATAATTCATGCGCTGTACAATTTATGACACTGAGCAAAACAAAACAATGAATCAGCCAGGTGGACAGACAGAGAGAGAGAGAGAGAGGGGGAGAAAGACAGAGACAGATAGACGCCCACGCAACACACGCTTTTCCTTTGCCATTTGCCATTTTATTGTTGTACTTTTTCTTTGCTTATTTTTTTGTACTTTCCATATGCGTATTTTCTTTAGACGATATCTGTCGCTGTTCTTTTTGCTGTTGTTGTTGTCGTTGTTATTTATTTAATTTGTCGTCAATTGCTGACGCGTGTCCTTGCTATACAAGTGTGTGTGTGTGTGTGTTTGTGTGTGTTGCATTATTTTCTTGGGTGGCAATTTCCTGTCCAAGTCCAAGAACAAGTTTGCCACTTTAATTTGATGGCATCAACAAAATTGAAATTTAATTTCATGTAACGTTTATGCAATGGCAAATTGATTCGAGCAGCAGCCGCTGTTGCTTCTGCAACAAGTTGTTGCAACATTAGAGCCATTAGTCATGGCATGCAGCCAAAGCTCTAGCCTCTAGCTGTGGCTGGCAAATCTGTAAGGATTAGCATTAGAGCAAAAGTTGCCACAGTCGTCGTCATGCAACATACAATCATCTGGCTGGCAGACTGTCTCTCTGTCTGTCTGTTTGTCTGTGTCTGTGCACGCGGCACGTAAGAAAACTAGTTATTGGAACAGGTTCATGACCTTGACCATCAACACTGCAAAACTCAGCTCAGCTCTGCTCAACTCAACTCAAGGCAAGGCAAGGCAACAGTTTTATAATGCCTTGGCAATTGTAACGTCTGCGTTGCATATGGCAGACAAAAGGAAGTTGCAGCCGCCGTTGCTGTTGTTATTGTTGTTGCTGCCGTTGCTGCTGCTGTGGTTGCATTTGCATTGCCATTGTTCGTGTGATTGGATTAGAAACACTCAACGACAGCCAGCAGACAACAGACAACAGACAACAGGCAACAAGTCGCATAGTGAGCATAACTGCAACTGTGCAACTTATGCAACAACTTGCCGCACGACCAAAACGAGAATGAATGACTCATATTTTCACTATGTTTGGGTATTGATCAAATTAATCGCCTTTCTTTATCAAGTTTTTTCAATTGCTCCTTTCAAATCTCTACTATATAATCTCTACTATATAGAATCCAACTCAACTGTTGCTAAATACAAAAAAAAAGAGCAAAGCGCATAAAATAAACTGTTGCTGCAGTTGTTGTGGAGCTGTTTTTTTTTTAGGGTGGTTTGGGGTTGTTTTATTTTGCCCATTTTTTTGCCTCTGCTTTTATTTTATTTCTTAAATTTTCTCTTCGTTTTTTTTTCTGCCTCCTTATGTGCTGTGGCGATGCTGCTGGAAGGCACGAATGGCGACTGGAAAGTGTTCCAGGTATATAGGAAAGTGCAACAGGCAGTTGTTGTTATAGTTGTGCTAGTGGGTGTGTGTTTGAGTGTGTGTGTGTGTGTGGTTGAGTGGGTGGCAAAAAAACTTTTCGCTGATATTTTTCTTTTCACAGTGTTTTCCACATGGAGAAGGGGCAGCAAAAAAAATGGGTTTAATTTAACTTTGACGCAGTAAATGGAAAAAAAAACAACAAAAAAACACATTCAGGATATTTGTCGTTAGCATAAGAAAGACAATGAATTCCGATTTTGCAACAGGTGCAACGGGTGGTCCAGCAAAAGAAATTAATTTGCATTTACTGTAGCTGTGACAACGTGACGTATGCGCAACCATTAGAAATATTATAGTATATACTAGTACTTATATTGGTATAGCTGGCTTGCCAGTTATTGTTGCCGAAAAGTAAACTCGATATTTGCCATGTGCACAAACACAATTGTGTAAATAGCAGCTGCAACAATTGCCAATAACAACGCAATGCCAAACTTCCACATTGTCCTTGAGCTTATCAACTTTTGCACAGCAACGAAAAATTCCAAAACACTCACAAAACACAATGCAGCTCCCCTTCCCCTCTCCCTCTCCCTCTCCTCTTTCCACACGAAAAACTAGTCAACGTCAATAACAATTCACCTGCTGGCCAAAACAAACACGAGTTCAACAAATGCGCTCTCAGTATCAATTTTGTTGCACTCCGAAAAAAACAGAATAGAAAAAAATAAATAATTGCAACGACGAACGAAAAAATGGCGACATAAAAACTTTTAATTATTTAAATATTTTCACAGCAGATACGTTTCGCATTTATGTGTTTATTTATTTATGCTCGTTGTCTCTCAGCTCTGATGTGATCCAATAATTTTTGTACAAGCAATCAAATTGTTTTTATTGAGATGATTTTTGTGGTTTTAGCTATATTATATTCTGATCAATTACTGCGGTTTCTGAGTGTCTGTTGTCTACTTTTTGAATACTTATTGGAATCATTTAAAGTTGATTTATTTCAGTCAAATTCCTTCATCAAATTATAGTTCTCTAAACATTTTTGTTGATGATTAAAACAATCTATTAGACTAATAGAAAAGTATATGATGAACACTTTTTTTAAAGTAAAATTAGTTGTATATGTACGAAAAATAAACAAGTTGAAGCTTATTTTGGTTTCTTTAAATTATAAAAGTATTTTACTTTTAATAATTTATTTGAATTCTTTGTTCGGCACTGCAAAGTGCCTTGAGCATTTCTTATCAGCGTCTAAATAAAGTAAAAATGAACAACTTGGCCACTAAAAATTGTTAAAATCGACCCGCGTATTGGGGAAAAATAATATGCGGGCTTGACGATAAAAATAATACATACATATAGCCACAAAATCCACAAAGTGTTGTGAATAATGCATATAATATTTAAAAGAAACCAACATTTTTTTATTAGCAATAAGTTGTAATGAAATTTCGTAAAGGTTAATTGCTTAAGTGCACATAAAAATCATGGCACAGGCAGAGCAAAAGCTTCACTTGTCTATGCTTTAACATTACTTTCGATTTCAATAGAATATTGAAAAAAGGTTTGATATAATCTAATGATAAATGAAATTTGTAGAAATAAAAGTGGGTTATGTTACAAAAATGTAGTACAAGTTTATTGGGATTCTTTTGACATTAATAATCGCTAGAATTATCAAAAAATGTTTCTATATCTACTCGAGACTTTGTTTTAACTTTATTACTTTGACAATTTACATAAGGAAAACAAAAAAAAGAACAAATTATGGTGATGTGATTACAAAATAGTTCAAGATTAACAATCGCTATACAAATATTCCTTCTTTAACTACTCTAAACTGCATACTTACAACATTTATTTTAAAAAAGGCAATATAGATATCAAATTTTATGATTTTTACAGGTAAAAGTATTTGGAAAGTATTCTTACATTTACAACTATTAGACTTATTCACAGTTGCCAAAAATTCTCTTTTTTTTGATTTCCTTTTATTAATTTAAGGATAAGAAAAGTAATAAAGTATCATATATCGTATTTGAAATGAAAAAAGCTGCTAGATTTATCTAAAAAATTATTTTTATAGCTATTCTTAAATTATTTGAGATTTATGTGAGGATAAGAAAAGAAATAAAGTCACGTAATAGATTATTTTTAAATTAAAATTCACAACCCTAACATAATATATGTTTTTTAAATGAAAACTTATTTTCAAACGTAAGTTCACAACTGCTAGAACTATCCAAAAAATTCTTTTCATAGCTGCTCTTGACTTATTTCAGTTTACTTTAAAGATAAGAAAAGTAATAAAGTAGAGGTATTACTGTCTTTGTTATAAAAATTATAGATTTTTCCACTTCAATAGATTAATTTAATAATGAAAATTTAAGAAAGAAAAACAATAAACTAACTTAATATAAATTAACAATCTTTATCCAAAAATTCTTTCTAGCTTTGACTTTGCTCTCAACATTTTCGTTGCGTTTACAGTATTTTCGAGCGCTGCAAAGGAAAAAAAAAACAACGAAATATTTTTGTTGTGCACGGTCGCTGCAGCAATTAAATGCATGGCACTCGCCCTTGCCATTTCCCCTCTGCTCCCCTCTCCGCTCCGCTGCTGCTTCCCTTCGCCAACTGCTTACAAATAGTTCCAATTGCGACTGCATGTTTTTTTTTTTTTGCTGTTTTTTGTTGTTGTTTTTTTGACGACACACAGCCACACAGACACAGAGACACATGTGCATGGACACTTGTATTGACGTTTGGTTGGCGACAATTGATTTTTGTTACGTTTTCGTTTATTTTCATTAGTTTTGTTGTTGTTGTTATTGTTGTTGGTGTTTTTTTGTGGACAATTTTGTTTGTGTGTGTTTTTTGTTTTTTAGCAATTTAGTTCGTTTGCTTTCTGGCGTCGTTGTTATTTAGACAACTGCTGAAAAATATTTTCATGTTTCCCCTTCCCCCCCTTTTGGCTCTTTTGCCATTTAGATTCTATTGCCGCGACGATCGAGCCAAACACGCGCTGCACTTTGCTATTTTTTAGTTTTTTTTTTTGTTCATAATTGTTGTTGTTGTCAAACTGCATGCGAAGTTTTTCTGGCTACTTTGTCGGTGTTTTTTTTCACTTTTTGTCTAGCTTGACTTGACTCAATTTCGTCTTATCTAATTTTTTTTTGTGCTCGCCATTTTCATTTTTGAGAAACGTTTCTGTTTTAGTTTTGTATCTCTTGCGCTTGCCTTTTGTATATTTGTCAGTTGTCTTCTTTATTTTTTGCATTCTGCCTTCATTTTTGTTGTGTTGTGTTTTGTTTATTTTTGTGTCGAAATCAGGGCAAATTCATCATCATCAACAACATCGTCGTGCCCGTTGCGTTTTTGTGTAACAAAGATAAGGTTTCGCCAAGCGAATGAGTGGGTTCTCTTGTTGTTGTTGTTACTGTTGTTGTTGTTTCTAGTTCGCGCTCGCTTTTATTCTTTATATAATTTGAGACAAGCGAAGAGGAGACGAGAGAGAGAGAGAAGCGCACAGTATATAATATTTTTTTTTTTTTGTGTTTGCCGAGTTAATCATTTCGGGCGAAATTTGATAATTTGAAGGTGACCCCGATTTGTAAAAAAGGCGTTGCATGCACTAAAAAAATACGCCTGCACATTTGGTCTTTTGATAAGCAACAGCAACAGCAGCAGCAGCAATGGAGGCAACTGATGCCACACACGGCGTATGCGCGATGTGTCAGCACATAAGCGATAATGCTTATGCATATTGCCTGCTTACGTATTTATTAAAAATACAGCAACAACTACAAAAAAAAACGCGTAAAAAATTGTGCATTGCATTTACCAAATTGCATGCGCCATGAGAATAGAGGAAAGAGTGTGTGGAGAGAGAGAGAGAGAGAGAGAGAGAGAGCAAGCACATTCTCATATCTCAAGGCAGTTTTAATAAAACCCAAAACTGACATCATAAAACATAGCGCATATGACAGCAGCCGGCATACAGGTCGCATACGTAACGTGTGTGTGCCATGTGCCATGTGCCACAGAGTCAAGCTGCCACACCCAGCTAGCCAGCTATCCAGCTAGCGGCAACACACAGACAAAGCAACAAGTCGTTGTACCCAAATATATAGCAAAAAAAAAAAAGGACAAGAGTAGAAGAAAAGAAAAACTAAATAAATGAAAACGAAGCAAAAATACGAAGCAGCACATGAAACCAAACTCAAACTCACACTGCTGCCACCTGCTGCAGTGCCACCCACCAAAACACAAATGCAACACCCAAAAAAACAAAATAAGTAAAACCAAAAAAAGGAAGCACAACCAAAAGCAAAGCCAAAGCAAAGGCAATGTTTTTTTTTTTTTTTTTTTTTTTTTTGGAGGTTGCTTTGGGTGTGGTGCAAAGGGTGGCATCCTTTTGCTGCTGCAGCGCTGCCACTGCATTTGTATTGGTGCTGGGTAGCAAGCTGCCTCCTGTTGCGCATAGAGCGAGCGAGAGAGGAAGAGTGAATGTGAGAGCGAAAGAGAGAGCGAGTGCGAGTGCAAAGTAAAAGTTTCGTAACGTTGTTTTCACATTTCCTGCAACGCGTGACGGGCTGGGCTGCCAGTCAGCAGCCACTGCCTGCTCCAGCTCTACTCTATATAGAAAAGCACGACGTCGTTATAGTTCTCATTCTCATTCTCATCGTTGTTGTTGTTATAGTTGTAGTTGTTGTTGTTGCAATAGTGATTGTTGTTGCCAAAATGTGCGCACAAAACACGTCGAAAATGTGCCACATGCCAGCAGCAAATGGAATCGTTGTCGTTGGCTCCTGTTGCATGCAACAGTTTAGTGCCACAAAGTGCGAGAGCGAGGAGTGGGAAGTGGGTGGCGGGGAGTGCAGTTGAGAGACAGACACAAATGTAGATAGACAATGCCGTTAGCTCAATAGCGCCCATACAAATACAGACAACAACATTTCGACATGGCACATTTAGCATCCTTGAGCGGCATTTAACTTCGTTTTGTGTGTGGGGCATGCAACACCTGCAGACATGATACCGACCCTGCCACACACACACCAACATACAGACAGACAGCACTGTCGACAGCATCCTCTTGTTGTCGTTTCATTTGATTTAAAACCGTGTTGGCTTCGTTTATGCAATCAACTTTGGGTTCCTGTGTTGCCAGGAAATCGAATTTTGGGCCAAAAGTTTTTGCTCAGCACACAAAAATTAATTTTGTAGTTGCTGCTGACGACGACAACGACGACGACGATGACTTGAGTTGCCTCAATGCGTTGCATTAGGGTCAAGAGCAATGGCCGGTGCAAAAAACAAAAAAAAAATATCGTTGCATGCAAAGTATGTACAATAAATCAGCCAATAGCCTAACAGCCAATAAAACTCAAAGCCAAGAGCAAGTCCAATGGCAAAAAGTAAACAGCAAACAGCGAACAGCAATGGCAACGGCAAACTTGTCTTTTTGGTTGTCGGTTTGTAGGTGAGCTGGGCCATGAACGAGCCGCGGCGCGATCGCGACCGCCACAGCAAATGGCGACCTTACAACGTAAAGCGAAGCCGCGCCAGCAACAAGTCAACTAGTCAGGCAAGCAAGCAGCCAGTCAGCTTGGCAGGCAGGCAACTACGAGTAGTCAAGCAGTCGCCCCATTGAGGCAAAGCCAACACCAACACCAACACCGACACAAAACTGTGCTGTTGTCGTGGCTGTTGTTGCTGCAGATCGCAGATCAACGTTAGAAATGGAAATGCGCTTCGTTGCATACAATGGCAAGGCAACAACTGCAACAACAACAACTGCAGCAACAACTGCAACTGCAACAACAAGTGAGCCAAATGTGTGTTACTGTAACTGAGCCAACTCTTTGCAGACTGAGTGGCCAGTCTGTGAAGCTTAGTTAGGTGGCCAACAAAACGGCTTTGGCTTCGTTTGGTTTCGTTTTCGATCTTCCTGTCATTGTGTTTGTTGCTGGCGCGTGCTCATGCTGCCACAGTTGCACTGTGTTGCACTGTGGTGTGTTGCATGTTGCATGCGCCCGCAGCAACAGGTGAGAGTTGTCATTGTTGTTGCTCACGACTCCGAACAGCAGCAGCAACAACAACAACAACAACAAACAGTAAACAGCAAACACTAAATGGCCAATGATCTTTTATCGAAGTTGCCACAAGCACGCAGCTCTAGCGCTTCGTATTGTTTGTTTGCCAAAACGGAAGAGTTCATCAACTGTGGAGGCTGCGATGCCACCAAGCAAAACGGAAGTGCTTAATGTGCTGCCTGCCAAGTGTCAGTGTCAGCCCAAACGAAGCATTTATAAAACTTGAAAAACGTTTTTATACCCGTTACGAATAGTGTAAAAGGGTATTATAAATATGTGCGTGCATGAAGGGGTTTTTTACTCCATAATATGCACTCTTGATCAGCGTCAACAGCTCTGAAGATATAGCCCTGTCCATCTGTCTGTCCGTCTGTCCATTTGAACACCTTAACCTATAAAAAATAGAGCTATTACTTTGACAGCATTTCTTATTTTTGTAAGCAGCTAAAGTTTGTTTTAGATCTTGGCCTACGCCCACTTCCGCCCCCTCAAATCAAAGAAGCAAAAAAGAGCTGCTGGTGTTGGGTCTTAGTTGCTTTGGTAGGCAATATGGTATATTTTGTACACGGTGGTATATATTTAAATATAGTAGTATATTGGTATGCCAATTCCAGCCTTCGGTATATTTTTGGTATATTCAGTATAAATTGTCAGTATACTTGATATGCATTTTCAGTATATTCCGTATTAATTATTGGTATATTTACACATTTTCGGTACATTTTAAAATAGTTCAGCACTGTTTTACATTTATTATATTATATATTTAAATATAGTAGTATATTGATATGCTAATTCCAGCCTCCGGTATATTCTTGGTATATGCAGTACAAATTGTTAGTATATTTGATATATATTTTCAGTATATTCAGGATTAATTATTGATACATTTACATATTTGTGGTATATTTTAAAATAGTTCAACATTGTTATACATTTATTGCAATTATATACCAATTCCAGCCTTCGTTATTTTATGTATATATTTTTGGTATAGTTGCAATACATTTTTGGTATATGTGGAGTGTGCATTCGGTATATATGGTATTTATGTGTGGTATATTCATTCTGTATAATTTCAGTATATTTTCGGTATATTTGGAATGTATATTCGGCACATGCGGTATATATGTTTGGTATATTTTTACAATAATACCGCACTGTTTTGCTTGTATTATAAATTGGTAGCGGGTACCTCACAGTCAAGCACATTTGATGCAGCTTTCCTGCTTCTTTCAAAGTAAAACATGAATCATCGTCGTGATTTTAATTCCAATTAAATATATATGCCAAGCCATTGTTGAGACTGCACGGCGTATGAGTAATCTGCGTATGCAGTGAATTTTCTTGCTGCAACCATACACAACTAAAAATATTGTAGTTTTTGAATGCGTCAGTCTTGCGATTAGCGTTACAATTAATTTCCAATGTAATATGCGGTTGAAAGTTTAAATTATTACGTATACGTAAGTTTTGTGGGAAGCGAGCGATGAATAAGTTTAAGATGGAGAAAATAAAGTTTATTTAATTATAGTAGACACCCTTGATCTTCGCTAAAAGCAATGCTTAGTTGATTGCCACGTTTAAAATGTTTTCGTTTATTAGTTTGCAATCGAGGCGCCAATTACCATAAACAGCATGTAATTGGCAATATGCTTAATATATGTGTGAACTAAATTCAAATACTGCAGACAAATGAAGGTCGCAAAGCAAAATATGCTACTAAAATGCAATTTATAAACAAATTTCTAGAAAGTCAAGTCAACGCGAACATAATTAATAAAAATGATGGGAAAAGTGCAATAAAATAAATGTAATCGATCATTTCCGCAATGCTGAAAAAAAAACATACAAAAGTAATTTGATGAATGCATCTATTCAATATATGATAAATAGTTGAATGTGGCAAGCAAAAGCAAAAGCAACAACAACGCCTCCATATAAATTAAATGCAAATTGTCTATTTAGAATAACAAAAAACTTAACTCGCACTCGTATTGAGCAGCCAATTGGAACAATGGAAAATTGCTGCAATTGCTCGCTGGCTGGCGAACAAACAATTTCAAGGTTTAACATTGGCCACGACTCCAAATGTTTTTTTTTTTTTTCGTATAATTAACAAAAATTTGGCTCAGACCTTGGTGGCAATAACAACAACGAATTGAAAAAATTGAGGCAAAAAAAACTGAACGAATTCTAAATTGAAAATTGTGAATTATAAATTGAGAGTCGAGAATGGCGAATTATTATTTTGAAACTGGTTGAGCTGAGCCGAAATTGCACTTTGTGCCCAGAATTCAGTATCGAGTATACGACGAGTATGGCATCAAAAAGCGATATTAACTGATATTAAATGTGCACACCAACTCGTTTTTCTATAGCAAGACACTTGATTCTGTTCTATCTCGTACCTTTGAAGCCAATAAATTGCGTTGTCGTCGTCGTCGATTTTTCCATTTTTTTTTCCAATACCCTATAGTTAGCAGATTTAGTATTTGATTGGTTAATAAAGGAAAATTAATCAAGGGCAATGAATGAATTATAATATGCCTTTGGGCTGGAAATTTTTGTGTATTTGAATAAACTTTTAACGCGATAGAAAATGTTTAATTCTGTTATTCTTTGAATAATTTTTGTATATAAACATAGTACTTGTATTATATTTTGTTATATTGAAAGCCAACTAATACCACACAAATGTATTATTTTTGGTATGTAAATGTATTAAGAATTTTCTTACACAAGTATATTGTATTATCTTCGAAGATAAACTTTCTTCTTCTATTAAGTAATTTTTCATTTAATTTTGTTGTCTACTTATAATATACTTTAGATAAATATGTTAATGAATTTCTTACTTGATTTTTTCTATTAAATATTTTTTATTGAATTTTTTGTCTGCTCTTATTTCTTTACATATTTTTACTGTTGCTTTAAGTTGTAGAGATATTTATAGAGAATAATATATAAATTGTACAAAAACCTCAAGCTATGTTATTTGATTATTATACTTTAGATAGTTTGCTTAGTAATTTCAAACGGTTTTGTATTACATTCTTATAGACAATCCATAATATTTTAATAAGATAGCTTTCATTTTATTTTTTGACTAGTTCTCCATCGATTTGTTTTGTAGAAATATGTTTTTAAGCGAGCCTAAAACTGTATGAATTGAAGAACAATTATGTTGTTTAGAATGAGAAATGAATTATCTTTTACTGATAACTTTTCTAGTCACGTTTCGTTAAGTTTCTTCTTTAATAAAAATACAAAATGAATTAGAAATTAATCGCAGAGTATCTGTTGTGTCTGTCACACTCGCTTGCCATATTTTCACTTGTTTTTTCGTGATTTTTTTGTTGTTATTGTGCGACGGCACATGTTTTGCTACACATGTGTGTGTGTGTGTAGTAGTGCAGCTTACAGATATAAATACATATGTATATAGTATATGCTGGATGCATACTATATTATATGGCTACAAGTTTCAAGCTGCAATCCGGCCTTGATATTTTGCAAAAATTTATTTATGAAATCAAATGCATGCGACTGAGAAATAGAGACATGCAGCTACAGAGGGATAGATACGAAGGCAGAGGAGAGACGACGGCAGAGGCAGAATCAGAATCAGAAGCAGAGACATCGACATCGACATCGACACATAGCGACAGCAGATACTTGTTGCATTTATTATACTTACTATAGAGAACGAGATGTTCGATTGAATGAGTTTTTCGCTTGGCTTTTTGTGTATCTGTAACACGTAGAACTGATTACTATGCTTCAGACACTTGTATCTCAAAAATTGTATCTGTATCTGCTTTCGGGCTTGGCTTTAGCTGTTGCTGCTGCTGCTGGAGGAGGAGAGACAGGAAGCGACACTTTGCACTTGCAAAAAAAAAAAAAAAAACAGAATGAGTTGATGCTGCACATTTTTGTTCGATCGTCAGCGACAGCAAATTGTGTTTTCAATGTAAATATGGTGAAATTATAAGCAAGTAAAAACCGAAACGAAAGACTAGCTTGGAAAATATATTTTAAATAATACCAAAAAGGCGTTGGGCTGGCGCTGCGAATCGCTCAATCTATGGCCCAAAGGAAGCAACAAATTGCTGCCTCTCTCTCCGTCTGTTGCTCAAGTCTTTTCGACTGAACGTCCATCATAATCAACGTCCATCATCAGCTGCTGATGTTGCTGCTGTGGCTGCCACTGTTGCTGCAACTGCCGCGTGCTCAGTTGACACACCCACCAAGTGGCTACTGCATGCACCAAAAGCTGCACGCCAACTGCCAATTCCAATTCCAATTCCCCTTCTCCTTCTCCTTCTCCATTGCCTGCCTCCAGCGATGGCAGCAAGTAATTTTTCATCACCCAGCCATAGTCATAGTCATAGTCTAAGCCCATCTTCAAAAACACAAAAAGAAAAAAAAAAAGAAATGACTATGCTTTGCTACCAGTTTTTTTTTTGCAAAAGGGAGAAGCAGCGATTGTCTGTTGCAAGTTGCCTGCTGCCTGCCGCCTGTTGCAAGTTACAAGTTGTTGTTCGCATATCTGATATTAGAATCTCAATTAGTTTTCCTTGCACTGTCTTTATGCGTATGCCGTATTTGTAATTTACTTTCGGTGGGCAGTTTTTTCTTCCAGCCTCAAGTTAATAATAAACCAAAACCCGAATATTTGTATAGACTTTAAAAACAATTAAAAAGTCGTCAACAAAATGAAAAAATAAAATTAATTTAATGCAAACGCTGCCAACAACGACATCAGCGACAGCGACAACGGCATTTGAATAAATTAGTGTAATAGTGAGATTAAATAGCAAACAGACAAACAAGACAACTTTTTGTTGCTGTTGTTGTTGCCGGTGCTGTGTGTGTAACTAGGAAATATCAAAAACTGGTAGCTGCCCGAATAGTAAAAGCCCCACAATTACAATTAAAGCAACAACAAAAAAGTAGATATATATAAATTACAAAAAAAAAACCACACGACTGGCGACTTGGCAAGAATGCAACAACACGACGAACAAAAAAAAAACTTAAATATTTTTCAGCATATGAAATAATAATAAGAATAATACAACAACAAAAAAGTGCAACAGGTTTGTAACCTTGAAATAAAACTCGTTTAATCATTTCTCAAGCGACTCGAAAATGCAATGAAAACAACAGCAACAACAGTCGTTAAATGGCGCATTATAAATTAAACAATTTGAACAGTGAGACAGACTTACATTGGAAAAATTTTCGTATTAATCGCACATTAATTTCGTTTGCTCACTCTTACCATCACTTTTCTCTCTTTTCATTTTGCAGGTACAGTTGCATCAAAAACTTATTTCCGCATACAGTTATAAACAGAGAGTGGAAGAGTAAGAGATATATATTTGATATCTAGTTATAATGGCGGAGTGCTCGTTTGCCAGATGCCAGCAGGAGCGTCGCCTCATCAAGCGGGAGCTAATGAAATGGTCTAAGGATATGCTGCACATTGTGGGTGAGTGACCAAAAACGATTTACTCCGCATACAACAACGATTTCCACTTGCCACTTGCCACCTTGCCACACAATCCAATTAAAGGAGAAATAACACGAGTCTCCCAGACGCAAAGCCAATAAGCCCAATAATATCTTCGTGTCTGTGAACTGACTTTTTTTTTGTACCCGCCACGCTTAGGGTTAAAGGGTATTATAATTTTGTGGTTAACAGGCATGTGATATCATCTTCGAACGCATGAATTATATACATACATATGTGGTATATTCTTGATCAGCGTTCGTCTATCAGTCTCTCAGTGTGAACCCATAGAGCTCATGGAAATTGTTATATCAATATACCAAATCAACACTTCAGTATATTTTTAAAATATATTAATTTGGTATATTTAAATGACAATACAGCACTATTTTGTTTTTATCGTTATATCAATATACCAAGTATATATTTTGGTATTTTTCAGTATTTTTATATATTAAATTAGTATATTTAAACGGTTAAACGGTAGTGTTTAGTTTCTATTGAGAAACACTGGTTATATCTATATACTAAATATGCATTTCGGTATATTTCAGTATTTTTCGATGCATTAATTTGGTATATTTAAATAATAACATAGTAGTGTTTTGCATTTATTAAGAAACATTTGTTATTTCAATATACCAAATATACATTTTGGTGTATTTCAGTATTTTTGGTATATTAATTCGGCATATTTAAATTATAAAACCACAATGTTTTACTTTTATTGAGAAATACATGGTATACCAATATACCAAATAATCATTTACATAGGTATAGTTCAGTATTTTTGGTATATTAATTTGATTTTATTACGAAACACTTTCAGTATAATTCGGGATATTAATGTGATATATTTAAATGATAATACAACATTGTTTTGTTTTTATTGAGAAACACCTTCAATATTTTTTCGGTATATTAATTAGGTGTATTTGTGCTTTTATTAAGAAAGGTCAGCGAGTATCTAACAAGCGAGTACGCTCAACTGAAGCTGTTATTTCTTATTTTGTGTTTCACCTGTATTGGGAGATTTGCTGTTAAATGCCAAATGAAGTGTATGTTGGTATTTTTTTTTTCGTTCGACATGGAAATTGACTTTAGTCCACTGCTAATCAACATAAGTTCTACCAAGTCCTTGCCATATGTTGCGCTCTTTCTATCTCTCTCTCTCTCTCTCTCTCTCTCTCTCTAGCTCAACAGTATATAAGCAAGGGCTAAAGGGCTAAAATAAACAACAACAAGAGCTTCAGACTTATAGCTATAGATACTAAAGTCGACGTCGCCGCTGCCGTTGGCGTTGGCGTCGCTGTGGACGTCGCTGTCGACGTGAGGACTAAAGCAAACACCAAGAAAAATTAACATAAATTGCAGTTTTTTTATTCACGTTTTTCACGTTTTTTTTTGCCGAGTATTTGTTGTTGTTGCTGTTGTTGTTGCTCTCATCGTGCTTATTGCATTTCTTGCTGGGCAACAGCCTTATCCTTCGTCCTGTGTGGCGGCAACACTCTCATTTCGGTTTTTGAGCACGTTTAGCACGTTGCCGGCAACCGTTCTCCGCCCTCCGAACTCCGCCCAGCCACCTGCATTAAAATGTTAAATGCCTTTTTTTTGCTGTTGTTGTTGTTGTTGTTGCTTCAGCTGTATTTTTTTCTATGTACATTTTTTTCTTGTTCTGGCAACCACCAGAGCAACAGCAAAAGCAACGACGTCGACGATGAGCGAGCAGAAACTCGCAACGAGCTCAGAGCTTTTTGCCTCTGCTCGTCCTTGCCCGCGTCCGTGTCTCCGTGCACTCAATTACTTCCTCAATGCGCTCCATAATGCTTATCGTCCTTGTTTCTAGTTGACATTCCCGCACTGCCAGCCAGCCAGCCAAACGCTTCCAATGCCTGCCTGCCCCAAACCCTTGGCACATTTTTCCAGCGACAATTTTTGTTGCCACTCAACGGGTGGTTAAAGGAGGGAGGAAGGAGAAAGGGGGAGGGAGGTGCTGTTGAGTCAGTGGCTTGGGTGGTGAACTGTTTTTTTTTTCTTCCTCATTTTTGGGTGGCGTTGCTGGCGACGTTTCGGCGTCGTTGTCGCACGAAGCTGCAAAAAATCGTTGTCTGGCTTTCAGCTGGTGCAGCTTTAGGGTTGGGATTTGGGTTTGAGTTTGGTTTTAGTTCGCTGTGTAGGTGTGTTAGTGTGTGTGTGTGCCCAAAACGAAGTGCTATACGAGATAACGAAGCGCACTTAAGCGCACGCACACACACACACACACAGAGACGCAGAGGACGACGACGTGTCCCTACGAAATATATTGCACAATATAAAAATGCAGACGACGACTGCCGAATGCGTTCAACTCCTCCTCCTCCTCCTTCCTTCACCGCCTCTTCGACACCCTCTCTTTGCACTTTGTGCAGCCGAAAAGGCACCTACACCCGAATCCGAATGCTGGCGCCGAAAGACGAGCCAACGAGGAGCAAGCAATGCCATCGTCATCAGCGTCGTCAGCAGCAGTCGTGTCCTTGTTGTTGTTCTAGTTGTTGTTGTAGTTGGCGACGTAGCTGTTTTTGTGGCCGATTTTCGACGCTGTCGCCACCACCATCACCAGCAACCAACAACCAGCAGCCAGCAACCAACACCAACGTCGCCGAATTGGGAGTCGAGTTTCCAACGAACGTTGAATTCGTTCTTCTATTTTTTTCCTTTTTTACTTTTTTTTCTACTTCTCGTTTTTTTTTTGCATTTTTCGCCCACCCAACGTAGCTCTCGTGTTTTTGGTAGATCGAAGAAGATGCCAGTTGCTTGTGGCCCACTCCATCAGCACTATATACAAGTGTGTGTGTGTGTGTGTTTGTGCCTCGCCTGTTGCATCGCTGCGATTCAACCGGCTGACTCTGTTGCTGCTGCTCTTGCTCTCCTCTGTGCTGCTATGGCTCAATCAGTGGTGGCGTTCCATTTGATTGTAATGGGATATACTTGCTACCACTTGTAGCTTCGACACGACAAATACAACAAACATTTTTTGGGGACTTGTCTCCAGGCAATTTCAATTTAATTGGGGGCAGACTACGTGACATGCTGTACGGAAATTCGATATAGTTAGCTTGACTAAAGATGAGAGAAGATTGTATAGTAAATTTATTATTTGTATTGGATATTAAATAATATTAATTTTAAACACAAACAATACAATTTTTTTCTATATGAGTTTCATTAAACAATTGAAACAGTACAAACAATAAAGTACCATATTTTAGTTGAATCACATTCAGGCCAAATTTGAAGCACATATCTTAAAGACGTAGGAACAATAAATAAGTAAAATTCTTGGTTAATTATCAAAAAAAAAAGTATTGTTTGCTGGATTGTGTATTTTTATATATATTTATAAAGAAAATAAAAAAATGAAAAGAGTGCAAGCCATGATAATAAAAGAAAAACAATGTAGGGAAGATAATATACAATGTTTAGAGATTGCTTCCTCATTATTTTTGTTTTTAAAGAATAAATATTTGTTACTAGTTTTTCATTTCATTGTTAATTAAGTAAAATTTTAAGTCCTTATAAGATTTGTAATAATTGAAGTTTAAAATATTATTAAAGCTGTAAGGCATTGGTAACTAAAAGAATATTAATTAATATATAATTAATAATAATAACGTAAGTATAAGTTATAAGGATTAGATTCAGCACAAAACTAGTTAAAATATATGACTTAATATTTATTTAGTTACCGAAACCTTGCAGCTTAAATCATATATGACTCTCGTTTATTAGAAATCATTACCTAAATTGCAATAGTCTAAGCATTATTCAATATTTTAAAGAATGTGAATGTTCACCAACTTATCACTTTATTAGGAAATTGTTCAACGCTAATCTTATGAAGATTTCTTTAGACTATCTTAGAAAAAATGCTCAAAATATAATTATTGTATTATATTTGACTATAATAGAGAAAAAAGTAAAGCATATAATTATATCTTATGTACAACAATAAAATAAATAAAAGCACAACAAAAAGGGCAAAAGCAACAGGATAAATTAAAAAAGAAAAACAAATCCAAAAAAAGTCGAGCATTTAAAAGACGTGCCAGAAAGAGAAAAGCCAAATGAAGAGCAGAGAAGGAAAGTGTCGAGAGTATGTGTGTGTGTTGGTGTGTGGAAAAGCGAATCAGCAGGTGCTGGCTGGGTAATGCAGCCACCTCATTGTGCCACACCATTTGGGCGCACTTTACACAATATATACGAATATATATATATATATATGTATATGTATATGTATAGTAGGAGTAAAGTTGTAGTTAGTGCGGCGTCTCTTCCATTTCGTATATTGGGCGCACTGTGAACGCATCTTTCGATTACAGCAATAACAATAACAACAACAACAAGAAGAAGAAGAGCGACAGGAGCAACAGGAGGGAGAAAGGACTTTGGCTCGTAGTCGCTTCCTCGTCCTCGTTTCGTTTGTTGTCGTTGTAAGAAGGCATTTTTATGCGCTGCGCCTGCAAAGCAAGGAACTCTGTGTGTTGCATGCAACAAGCAAAGCCAACAGCTGTGTGTGTGGGCGGGTAATTCAAACCACAGCGCAATGACGCCTCCTCCCCCTCCTCGACCTCCTCCTCCTCCTCTTGCTCCTGCTGCTCCTTCTGCCGTTTCGCACCAAATCCTACACAGAATTTTATGGACTACGCAATGTGGAGAACGCTGTGAATACTCTGCCCACTTTTCCAGCCAGTCGCAGTGTTCTTTTCATTTTTCTTTTCTTTTTGCTCCTCTTTCTTTCTTTTTTTTGCAGTTTTTGCAGTTTCCTTGCTGCACATGACTCGCAGTTGTTGTTGTTGTTATTGGGTAGCATTTTTTCTGGCGGTTTTTAGGTTACATTTTTACGAGTTCTACGCTTTTCCACTCTGCGAGTATTTCGCGCCGCTATTGTTGTTGTTGTTGTTTGTGGCCACGAGAGAGCAACGAAGGAAACGTTTGCTGCCGCTGCCACAAAACGTTCTTCGTGTGAGTCGACGTCGCTGTCGCTGTTGCTGTTGCTGTCGCTGCTGTTGCAGCAAGGACGCAACCAAATTCATGCGCTCCTTAGTTAAGGTCTCTTTCGATGTTTGTGTGTGTGTGTTTGGAAGCGCCACAAGTGGGTGAGTGTGGCTAAGGATAAGGCTAGGCCAAGCCAAGTCAACTTTGCCTCCTTCTTCTCGACTGCAGTGGGCGGGTTTCGTTTGTAGTTTGGTGTGCACAGAAATTGGAAAATAGATTTTTTGGTTGGCTGCCTTTGGCCGTTTTTTTTTTTCATCTTTTTTTCATCTTCACTGCCCACTGCACTTCCAATTCTTTTTTGCGCTTTGCTTTTGGTCCTTTCAGGACTCGGCCAGCAAGTCAGTTTAGTCAGCAGGCGCTGTGGTTTGGTGTGGCTCAAAAGGTAAGCGCCCAGAACAATGTGCACCGCAGCAGGAAGCCAGCCAACGAGGCGCAAGACGGAGTATCTCAGCCTCCCCCTCCCCTCCTTGTTGTTGCTTCTTATATTTTGTTGCATTTGCCACCCACTTGCAGCTTCCCAATTTCTTTTTTTTTCGCTGCGTGTGTATAGAAAAAATGAAGCGGAAGCACGAAAAAGCACAAAGTTAACGCGCTGCCAAGGGAAGGGGTGGGAGAGAGCGAGAAAGGGGAGAAGGGGGAGGGGGGAGGACAGACGACAAGGATCGAGCAATATGGCGCTAAGAACATTGGGCAAAATGCAATGCGCAAAAAAAAAAAGGAAGAAGGAAGGAGGCAACAAAAAAATTTATATAGAAAAAAAAAAGAAGACTGCACATTATGTGCGTGTGTATAGGGAGAGGGCAAGTGTGTGTGTGTGTGAGTGAGCGACTGTGTGTGTGTGAGTGTGTGGGTGGGAATAAGCAAACAGCAAAACACACAAAAACAAAATAGAGCAAAGAAGAAAAAAAAAATAATGTAGAAAATGGCAAAAGAAGAACACTAAAAAAATGCAGCACATCGAGAGCGGAGAGTGGAGAGTAAGATGGGGGAGAGGGAGAGTGGAGAAGAGACTAAGAGAGGAAGGTGAATGGGGGTGGGTAGGTTTGGGTTTGACTTCGTCGTTAACGTCGCTGCCGGCGTCGCTGCTGCATTTTATTTTGTGCTGTGCTGAAAAAGTTTCGTGTGCTCGAAAAAAGTTTCGTCGCTTCGTTGACGTCGTTGTGTTGGCGTCGTGCGCTTTTGGTAGTTTTTGCTGCAAGGGAAACGAATAGACGACGATCGAAGGGAGGGTGAGGGAGAAGGAGTAGGTGAAGAGGGGATAGCTAACCCCATTCCTCGACTCTGTCTGTGTGTGTGTGTGTGTGTTTGTGTGTGAGGCATTTGACTGGGTTTGAGTTTTGCAGCTACATTTGGCTGCACTCGGTTGGTTGGCTGTGTGTAGCTCTCTGTGTGTGTGTGTGTGTGTGTGGCAAGGAGATGTGGCACACACAGTAGTTTGGTGGGTGTCTCCTGACATTTTTGTCGAATTTACAGTAGTTGTAGTTGTAGTAGTAGTTGCTAGCTGCGATGCTGACGCCGACGGCAACTGCAGCAGCGACTGCACAACTATTTTTGTGCTGCGGCATTTGGTGCGCATTGTGCAACAAGTGAGTTTGGCAGCAGCCACCAACAGGACGACAACTAGTTTTCGGCAGCAATAATAGACCCCCAAAAAAAACATAGAAAATTATAAAGAGTATAGCTGGGTACAAATCCAAAAAAGAACTTCAACAACTGACACTCGATGTCCTTTGCCAGTTGGCAGTTAATTGTGTAAATTTGTGAATGGGCAACCAAAGTGGCAGCAATTGTGTGTGGCAGGCACACGGAACTGAAACCAAATCATTCAACAACAGCAGCAGCAGCTGCTGTGTGTTTGTATGTTGCTGGCATTCTTTGATTCGAGTGTGTTTGTGTTTTGATTGAAGCAACAATTGGCGCCAACTGTTGCACGTCGCCCCACCAAAAAGCATTGCACGTCACTTGACTTGACTTCGCGTCGCGTCGCGTTTCACCTTTCAAGTGCCGCACAAAAGTGTTGTATGCTTTTCAGCGCAACACTTCCGCTTGTAGTGTGTGTGTGTGTGTGTGTTGCTCGTGAAAATTTAATTAAAGACCTTGTCACAGTTGCACGACGATAATTTATATGTGTATGTGTGTGTGCATTTAATTAAAGCGATCGCACACGACCATTTACATAGCCGATAAACAAACTAAACTACAAGCTAAAAGATACCAACGACTCGTCAAGATAATTTGCTTATGCCTCGCATACATATGTTAAACTTGACTGTCTCTTTCTCCCCTTCATCGCTCTCTCTCTAAGTAAAACATCTTTTTGTATCGTGCGCCTAATTGAATTGATTACGCGACAAGCCAAATTTCGACTGCAATTCAATTGAATAATTCGTACGTGCTTTCGATGCAACATTTGCCATGGTGAGTGACATTTTCTCAGAAACTATAAAATACTTTTTTAAATTAACAAATTTTGAATTCGAAATGTGCAACGTCATTTAATGACATTTTTCTACATTCTCAATATTTGCTAAACATTCGTTTTTTAAATCGTGATAAGAATTTAATGGATCTTTAATTGTATTTGAGAATAAATTATATTGAATTGTTTTTAATAATGTGTTTTATTGCTAAAAATTTAAATTAAAGTAAGGGTTATCAATGGCACAAATATCATCTTAAGTATTTCCAGCATTTCGTTTTTAAAATAATAAATTCACAAATCTTTAGAAATCAAATAATGCCATTAATATTCCAATATTGTAAGCAATTTAAAAAGCATTAATATATTTCCGATTTTCTAAAAAAAGAAAAAGAAAACCATTTGGTTTTATTTGTTGTCATATTTATTACTATTTTTGTAACGATTTCTTAAAAGTTTCATAATTCAATACTCTATTCAAATATTGAAAACTCGGAAACAATTATCATTTCATAAATTTTTCCCCTTTTGTAGTTTCAAAAAGAAATTTGAATATTTTTCTTTTTTAACTGATTGTTACAAACAAATTTTTAATAGGATATAGAAATGATATTTCATGCTTAAGCTTACAAACGCTTTAAAATGAATAACAAATTCTATATTTTTGATGAGTATTTGTAATTGCAATTGTGATCTAATTAGACATATAGACATTTTATTTGTACAAAATAAATAGACTTTGGTAGCTATAAGTTTAGTTCAATTTTCCATAAATATATTGAGTCTAAGAAAAAAATATGAGTTTGAGCATGTTTAGTAGTTGCTTATAAAATTTAAGAAGTTTATTGTATATTTTTTAAACCATTTGAAAATAATTAAAAATTAAAATATTATTCCAAGAATTTTCTAGGTTAGGATTATAACTTCTAATTCAGCAGTAAAAGAAGTAGTTAACATTCTAAAATTCATACTTGTTTTAGTATTTTTACTTGTTAGTATTTTTAAATACAAAAGCAGTATATATATATATAAGTAAGTTTTGTAAATTATAAATAGATCTAAATACTAGAAACTCTCATCTAAATTTGTGTTAGTATTTTTACTTGTCAGTATATTTCTTGTTAGTATTTTGTCGAAATTAATTTAGTATTTTTCTAAATTATATTTAAAACTTCTAATTTGCTAAACACAAATAGTTTTCATATCAATATTTAAATTTATGTTAGTATTTTTACTTGCTAGTATATTTCTTGTTAGTATTTTGTTCAAATTAATTTAGTATTTTTCTAAATTATATTTAAAACTTCTAATTTACTAAACACAAATAGTTTTCATATCAATATTTAAATTTATGTTAGTATTTTTACTTGCTAGTATATTTCTTGTTAGTATTTTTAGTTGCTAGTATATTTCTTGGTAGTATTTTTTAACTTAATTAAGTAATTTTCGAAATTATAATCATAACTTTTAATTTGCTAAACACTAGTAGCTTTCATATGGAGATCTAAACTTGTGTTAGTATTTTTCCTGTTAGTATTTTTAAATAAAAAGATCAGTGTAAAGTAATACTGTGTGCTATAGATAATATTTGTATTCTACAGATAAATCAAAATAACATTATATACAAAAAATTAAATAAAACTCAAAAATCTACGTCTGCGAATAAAAATCGATGGCCCCAAAAAAAAAAAAAAAAAAACGTGTGAAATAAATTCCCCTAAGCGTATTGCACTTCATTATGTTTAGGGCATAAGTTGAAAAGTTCTTAAGGAGTTTTCGAAGCTATGAGCCAAAGCGAAAAAGCTGTGCAGAAAGCGAATGTAAACAACAAAAAATGTACACACAACAATTACCTGTTATGCTTGTAGTGAAGCAAGCAAGCAAGCCAAACATGAATGCAACACTTTGCAAACTATTAAAGCCAAAAAGTCGAACAGCTCTGTTGACAGATTCCAAAACACTTGCACAAACTGCACGTTTACGCTTATAAAATTTATAGTATACAATATGTGTGTGTGTGTGTTGTGTCTGAGGGGCCCGAAACTCGACAAACAACAAGCAGAAGAAGAAGACAACAACATTCCCACTTGGTGCTGAGCTGAAAGCTGAAAGGCAAACGTGTAACAAGAATTTTATGCTTATATGAAAATTCTTTGAAGAAAACTTTTTTGCAAATAGACAACAGAGCGAACTACACATGTACAACACAAGGCTTGAGGGGGTGAAAGGGGGTGGAAGAAGGGGAGAGCAGCAACACGAGGCAAACAACAAAAGCCAACAATGTGCCAAAGGAGCAGCCACATCAGATACTTGCCTCCCTCCCATCTCCATTGCTGCCACACGATGGCAACAACGATGGCGACGACGACGTTGCAGACGTTTGTATTTGACTTTGTAACATCGTTATACAACAACAACAACAAGAACAAGAACAACAAAACTAGCGCACTTGTTGCATAAGTCACCAACACACACACACACACACACACACGCATACCAACAAGTGGCATTGGCAACGCACAAAAGTATGCAAAGACTTGCGAATTCACACATTCTAACAACAACGCGACGGCAACAGCGACGCCAACAGCGACAGCGACTGCGACGCCGACGGCAAAACAGGATGCGGATGCGGATGCTGACGTCGCGGCACTTTCGGCGATTTTCGACGATGCCACGATGTGGCACACACACATGTATGCTTGCAGCTTGCCCCCTTTTCAAACTGCGAGCAACAGTTGTCAACTGTTGTGGCGACAACTTGTTGTTGTTTGCGGCGAGCAAAAGCGAAGACAAGAGTTTTAGTTTTTTCTTACTTTTTTCGGGTTGCAAGCAACAACTCCATTAGCACACGCATTAAAATCATTTTCAATTCCCCCCAAAAAAATAGAGAGAAAAATAAGAAAAACAGACTAGGCAACATTTTGTGTCGCCCTTTTTTGTGCTTTGCTTTGGCAAACAGTTCAAAAGGATGAATCGAGCAGCAGCTTCAAGGAGTCTGTCTCTGAGCTTTTGTGTTGGACAGTACAGACTGTACTTTTATTTCATCAGCAGCTTCTTTTGGTTTAAGCACGAGACGAGACAACACAAATCGATAAATATGCAGCACAGCACAGCAGCAGAGTTTTGTAAAAATTACATTGAAAATGCATTAGACGTTGCACTCTGACATGAATTTCAATGGCGCGGCGTCTCGCATTTCATTCTCTGCTCTTTTTGTTTTCCTCCCTCAATATCTTTTTTCTATACTTTAATTAGAAGCGTGAAAAGCAGCTAATGCATTAATCGTGTGCTATAAATTTCAAAAAGCAAGCAACTCTCCTGACAGGCGGCCAAAGCCAAAGCCAAAGCCAAAGCTAAAGCCGAGCAAATCAAAGTGCACAGTTTCCATGTGCTTTCAAGGTTGACAAAAGCGAAAAATAAATAATAATAATAATAAAATCCAGTTACCTGCTAACAACGCAATCAAAACGCAATCTAAAAGCGCAGCTCTCGACTCAACTCAACTCGATTCTCAGTTCTATTTGTGTGTGTGTGTGTGTCAAGTCAATTGCCATTTTGCTGGCCACTAATCAAACGTAACGAAATTACTTACAAAGTATAAACATGCTTCAAATCACAGACAGGTTCGCCTTGAGATTTGACCAAAATGGCGCTGGCAAAACGGTAAAGCCGTCGTCGAATAGAACTTTTGCCAGCAACAACAACTAACTTGTTGTGCGACATTTACACGGAAGCAAAAAAATAGAAACAGAAACAAAAACAAAAACAAGCTTCAAAACACACGGCTCTTAACTTTGTCTGGCGTCAGCGTCAGAAAGCGAATGACTTGGCGTATACGTGATATGCCAAATGCTACGCACGCTGATTATCCAATTGATCAGTTTTGCTACGATTTGAGATCAAGTTTTTTGTAGAATGAAAGAAAGCGAGCTTGCTTTGAACAACAGATCGAGTTGAGTAATCTTTTGGCTTTTGGCATTAGATCGGCGCATTTTTTCAATTAAATGAGTAAAGCGAACTTTTTGATACATTCAAAAGAATTTATACTGTTTTGTAATACATATATATTTTTTTTCTTATCTTTTATTTACAATCTATCTGCCTAAACAATAAATAAATTGTATAATTAATATTAAATTAACCGAAAAAGCAGTTTTCAAATGAGCCCTGCTATTATTTATAACATCTTTTCTTTGCAATATATGTAAGGAAATTATTATTCTTTACTCGATTTTTGCATCTGCTAGATTTATTGCTATAAATTTATTATAACATTTGTGAACTTCTTCATTTCATCTTAAATTTTATTCATTTTTCATAATAATTTCACATTGCATTTGACAATTAATAATAATATACCAAAAGATTTAAAATATACTATGATATTGTTATAGAACATATTAAAAATTATTAATTTAATCTTCATTGTTAGGCATATATAGCGTTAACATTTTAAATTGAACCTGTTACGATTAATAATAATATACCACTAGATTTAAAATATACCGTAACTTTATTATATAACATTTTTAAAATTACCTTATCTTCATTTTGATGTATATTTAGTGCAGTGTGTAAAAAATTCAAACGGAATATGTCAAGATTTAATAACAATATACAATTAGATTTATTAATTTTAAACAACTTATCATCTTATCTCCAACTGTATGCAACTTTATCGCAGTTCGTAAAAATTTCAAGATTTTATAATAATATACCACTAGAATACCATAGAGTACAAAATATACCAGATCAATCAAAGCAAGTCAGAACAAACAGCAGCAACAGTTTTTTCTATATACAATTATTATTATAAGTTCTTTATATCTGATTGCACATTAATTTTCAGGAATAATAGATACTGTAGAGTTGAAGCAAAAATCGATTATCATTGGAAATAAGTATAAACCATTTAAACTTCAATTCCTTTTCGATTCTATGCATATTTTCTTCAGCAAATTCAGCGATTTCTATCGATGCTTATCTCAACTGCGTGAATTTAGAGTTAGCAAATTGAAAAAGAGATAACAGATTTGTAGCCAACGAATTATTGGCTAGATTTATAACCAGAGCTGACCTCCGATGTCAGTTTTGTTTATTTGCTTTTGTAAATAAGTTGCTATAAGTTGTCGTAGTGCAATATCTAGAATAACTTTGCACACATTTGCCAACACACAAATTTCTCATTTATGTACTTTAATCTTTGCAAAAAATTGCAAACAAAAACAACACTTGCAACAGCCCAAAATGTGAATCATATGGCATTGCATTAGTTGCGACTTGCGACTAAAAAACGCAAACGATAAAAAAATATATATGAAAAAAAACATTCCACACAAATTGCAATATCAAAATCGAACTGCGAGTGCAATGCGAATAAATATCAAGTATACGTCTGTATATATATGTGTGTGTGTGTGTTTATAGGCGAGTAATAATGCCATTCCATAAATAAGTAAATAATACGAAATTGATTAAATGCTTATCAGTCGGCCGACGTCGAAGAAGAAGAAGAAGAAGAAGAAGAAGAAGCAGTAACAGAAGAAGCAACAGAAGCAGCAGCAATAAAAAGGGAAGCAAAAAAATTGATTTCGAAAATCGATTCAATAAAAAGATGTTGTGCAAATCAAATCAAATGTCACAATAACTTTTTTGTGTGTGGCAATGCGTTGTCACCTCTGTTTTTGTTGTTGTTGTCTGTCTTGTTGTTGTTGTTGCTGTTGCTGTGCTGTATAAGCAAATGAAAGCGACGATAAGAGAATCGATGAGTTTACTACAACGACTACGTGTCTGCTTACATGTTAATTAGTAACTCATAAGTGAATATATAAGTGTGAGTATGAGTGTGTGTGTGTGTGTGCGTGTGCGTGGAGTGTGTGTGTGTGTGCGTATTAAATGTGTAGCTTGCAGCTGTTATCATTGGCACAGCTTTATGGCATGTATTTAAATGCAAAATGCACGCATATCTCTGTGCTCACTTTTATGTTTAATACTCTTATACCCTGTAATCATAAAATGAAGCAAAAGAGACTGCTTCATTTGTAAGCAAAGTTTGTAAAGCGCAGGAAATGCACATCTATCAAAAGTCAAGTGACTAAATATTATTTTATGCCACTGATGCAATCTAAAATATAATATTCTTATAAGAAGAAGTTCAAGAACAAAGTATTCTGAACATTTTCAAATGCGTAATATTTCAGAAATTATGAAAAAATAAATTAAATAGTAAATTTCATAATTGGTAGTAAAAATATTAGTTGTTATAATATAAAAAAAACTAAGAGAAATCATTTATTTACTATTTTATCTTTATTACGTATTCAATTTTGTAATTATTAAGGTACGGAAATAACAATTTATTTATTTTTTTCATAGTTTTTCGAAAATTATTTATTTTGTTTGTACAGAATTTGGATAATGATAATTTATTTTGTATTTCTTAATTGGAAACATTACTATTTACAGAATTTAGGTTAGTTTATAAAACTTTAACTGGTTAGTTTAGAAAACTTTAACTTTTAACATTAATGAATTGTTTCTTAGGGAATTTTGGCTAGTTTACAAAACTTTAAAAGCTTAGCTAACGTCACTAACTGCTTCCCCTATATAGTTTCTTTTTAAGATCTGTAAATATCATTAAAAAGCATTCACTATCCGGCTGATCTTTATACTACAACTCTTATCTATTCGCTACTCTAAAAAGAAGTGTGACTAATTCTGTAATAGAGTCTTATTTGCTGATTATTATTAACGTGTGTGTTATCTTTTTGTGTACATTACGCAGTATTTGGTAGTCGTGCAGTCTCCGCGTGATATGAAACCTATTTGTTATTATTACACATATGCACAATAGCGATAAATCAATGAACGAGAAGTCGCGCAAATCTGAATCTGAGCTACGCAGCTCAAAGGGTAACGGGAACTGCGCTGTCGCTGCTTCAGTCTCTGCCGCTGTCTCTGTCGCAGTCGCTGTCGCTGGCTCTGCTCAGATGCAACTGTTGCGTTTATTGTCGTCGCTGTTGTTGTTGTTGTTGTTATAGCGGCAAGCAAGGGCTCTTCATGCATACATATGTGTATGTGTGTGCTTGCCTGCATGACTGTGTGTGTGTGTGTGCATTTATGAGATAATACCTTGAACGTGCGTCAGGCAGGTCGTTGTCGTTTAACTGCCGCCAACGCCGCACACAGCACATGACTGCCAACGCTTTAGTTATTGTTGTTGTTGTTGCTGTTACTGCTGTTGATAGTTGTTGCTTTATGCAAGTGAAATGAAAAGTGTGCAGCGATTTGGCTGTAAACACAATATTTCTTTAACATGCTGCAGAAAGTCAACTGCGCATTTAATCGCTCATCCATAATAAGCAGCTGCTGCTGCCCAATTGCAGTTCAGTTTGTAATTTTAGTTTTAGTATTAAGCAGAACAAAGTTCAATACAAATGCGACCCACAAAAAAAAAAAAAACAAAAAATCAAAAAGAAGCAAAGCAAAGCTCAAGCTCATTTACATGTTGCATTCGCCTAGGCAACTCACTCACTCACTCGCTTTTTCGCCTGCTCGCACTTGAGTCGAGTTCTGAGTGCTTGAGGCGAATTGAGTGGCTGGCTGAGCGCGCATGGGGTAAAACGGGGCAGAGGCGAATTCACCACGCGTCAGCGGCGACGCGTCATTAATGAGCAGGAAATGCAATTCTTGCGGAGAGCAGGTTAAGCAGCAGCGGCAGCTCTCTGGTGAATTCACAGCTCGCAGCAGATTATTAATGTATGAGTGAGCGTATTTCATTGTTGTTGTTCTTGTTGTTGGTTAATTTTTGAGTGAAACTTTATATGTAAAATTGTACTTTACACGACACTTGTTAAGGGGCTGATAAGTACTCAAAACTGTGCACAAACAAAAGGGTATTTCCCCACTATTAACATTAACATTAACATGCATGCATATTTTATTGTATACATGTAGTTTTATTATGCTTTAATTATATTTAAATTGCGATTTTGTATATTTACATATATGCATTAAAAAAATGCCCGCATTGCTGGCAACCAAAACTCAGACCCCCATTCCCCAAAATAATCGACAAAAAAAAAAGAGTCCAGCTAATTGCCATGGCAGCGACGCAGCAGCGCAGCAGCTGCAATGCAATTTTTTTCACAATGTGTGTGTGTGAGTGTGGCTGCTTAATAAGCAGCTGTGTGCGTGTGCGAAATAAAAAAGCGACAAAAAATGTGGTGAATAGTAAATTTGAGATGTTGTGTTCTGTGCTGTTCTGTTCTGTTCTATTCTGTTTTGTCTCTCTATCTGTTCTGCGCTTTTTGCATTGTTCTAGCCTCGTGAGCGAAAGGCCTACAAAGCATTTGAGTGACTTTTGCAGTAGATGCGTGCATGAGTCTTTGTTTGTATGTGTGTGTGTTAATTGTAAGCTACATTTCTTACAGTCAATTGTCAACAATGTCAAGCCAGCTGAGTCGACATTCAAACTTGGGCCAACTACAACAAGTACTCGTCGTACTCGTAGTCGCCACTCGTGTTTGTGTATTCGCACTCGTATTCGTACTATTAGCACCAACTACTCAACTGACTCCGACACCGGCTATTTTGGCAGCGCTGCGCGCAGTCGGCTGGCTTTTTATCAACGCGCGCTGGCGTCGCAGTCGCCGTCAGTTCGACTCAGTTGCAGGCAGCTTTTGTTGTTGTTGGTGCTGGCGAGAATTGCATTGCATTGCACTTGGGCACTTATATTTTCTGCGCTCTCTCTTTTGCATGCGTTCGTTCTCACTCTCAGGCGACGCTCTCTTTGCTCTCACTCGGCTTGCAATGCAAGTCTGTGTCTGTGTGTGTGTTGTAGTTGCTCTCCTAGTATTTTGCTCTATGCGGGTGAGTGTGTGAGTGCGGCTTTACCCCGTTACTGTTACTCCTAAAGTTCTCGCGTTTGCGCGCCTTTCGCACTCAATGACTCAACACGCTCCTCTCTCTCTCTCTCTCACTCACATGCACATGGCTCTCGCGCTCTCTTGCTACTGCTGCTCTCTCTCTCAGCATTCTAGTTGTGTGTGCTTTTTTTTGCTCTGAGTTTTTTGTTGTGTGTTGTGTTTTTTTTTGTCGTAAGCATGAATGCGCTTGTATGCAATTTTGACGTCGCTGTCGTCGTCGTCGTCGTCGTCGCCAGCGCCGTCTTCGTGTTGTTGTGATATAATTTTGCAGTCGGCTTCGGCAGTCGCATAAACACAACGCATCCGATATGCAACGGAACGCATTTTCGGACGCGGCCCGAGTCGTTCCGAGGTGTAGCGTCCGACGATCGCGTATATCAATCGTAAAGCATTAAGCGCATTTCTCATTTTCATTCTAATCAGTCGCCATCCAAAAAAAGAAATATTATTACAAACAAGTTTAAAAAATAGTACTTTGTGTCGAAAACAAAAATGGAGACAAAATTACAAAATTGGAAATGGCGAAAAACTGCAAACAAAAAAAAAGAAAATTACAATTACAATTTATGAATGTGATATCAAAAAGTGTTAGTTAGTGTTCAGTGTTAGTTAAAAATGGCTCAATCACAAAAACAGCAGCTGTGACACATTGCGTATACGCAACGTTTGCCCTTTGGGCAATGCACGCACTTGGCTTTGCCATTAAGTCGTCGCCCGCGCGTTCGTTCGTTGTTTTTTATATACTATATGTATTTTCGGTTGTTCTTGACTGACAAGCGACAACAATAATAACAATAATAGCAACAACAATAACGAAGCTGCAGTCGCTGCTTACGAGTGTGCGTGTGTTTCATTGTGTGTGTGTGTGTGTGTGTGTTCGCATTGCGGTCGCTGGCTGACTGACTGGCTGGCTGCTGCAGTCGCCGTCACCGTCACCGTCGCAGTCACCGTCGCAGTCGCCGTCGCCGTTTGTCGCTGGCATGCAAAACGCGGAAAACTTTTTTTCGCGCACTCGCAAAATTTTTATAGAATGCATTTTTATTTCGGTCTTTTGGTTGAATAGTTGCACTGCCCCGCGTGTGTGCGTGTGTGCCTTTGTCTGTGTGTGTGAGTCCGTCTCTCAGTGTGTGTGTGTGTGTCTTCTCCATGTGCATTCAATTTATATTCTTAATAATATTGTATAATTAATGGCAATATTTCAATTGAAACAAATGTGACAAAATGCACATGTCCCAAAGAATTGCTTAAATTGTGAATTACAACAAAATACAAAAATACAAAATGAAAATGTGCAAATGTGAAAGACGTGAAGAATAAACTACAACAATAGTTAATAGTTTTCATTGCCAATCAATCGAATGCATCACGCACCGCATCGCATCGCATCTCATATTCTCGATATCGCAAAACACTTTGCACTATTTTATATTTTTTTCGTGTTACGTTCGCAGAGCGCAAAAAATTCATTTGTCGTGCCAAATTTACTTACAAAAAAACAAAAAAACAAAAAGAAATGAAAATAGAAAATATTAAAGAAAGATGGAGAAAAAAATGTACTTCAGCATACAAATGAACTGTAGCAAACTTCAGCAGCAGCAGCATCAGCAGCAGTAAAACAAAACAAACAAAAGCAGCCAAAAAAAAAAGAAGCTGAAAAAAGAAGTGAATAGAAGTAGAAGTGGAAGTCGCTGTAGAAGTACTGTAATAAACTGTGGTTGGGTGGCTTTCGGGGCGAACTTTATGTGCAGGCAAAAATGTAACAAATTTTTGTCAGTTTCAATTTTCGTCAGACAGACGAGAGACGTTGCTACCAACTTAACCATTCGCTTCAGCTTCCCTTTCTCCCCCTTTTGTCTCTCCCCCTCTTCCGTCTCTAGTGCAGCATGACAATGGCCAGGTCTCTCAGGGTGCTCAGGCATTTACTTTGCCGTCGGGGCTTGCAGCACAGCATAATGAACGAGAACCCAAAAAAACAAAAAAAAACGAATAGAATGAGGGGGCAAAACTCTCAGATATATGCTAGAAAAAATGGCAAATTAAATAGCCAAAAAAACTGAAACGAAACGCAAAAATTTTTGTTGGCCAGCAGCGAATTGGCAATGCGCTGCAGCTGCGCAGCGTTTTTTCTCATTTTTCGGATAACCATGTCCTGCTGTAAAAAACTGACAAAACTGAAAAACTGTATTGCAGCGCAGCATTTGATTTTCGCATTTCCTTGGCTTACCTTCCGTTCGTTAGCATTTTCTCTCTGTATCTCTCACTCTTCCCAATTTTTTTATTTTTTTCCTTTTTTTTTGGCACATCCTTTTTGCCCAAAACTTAAATTACTATTTACAATGGCTTTCAGTTGTTTTTGTTGTTTTCATTTTCGTTTTTCTTTATTTTTTTTTGCCAGCTGCAACTTAGCTGGCGAATATTTTTCTACAATTTTTCGCTGCCCTCAACTTTTTTGTATGACCTCCTCCCTCTCCCCCCCACACTTGTCTAACCCCCCCGCTCACCTTGCGTTCAGTTGAAGCAGCTTGCTAATTTCATTTGGTATTTCAGTTGAGTTTTCTGCTTTATTTTCCACACTTTATTTTTATATATACAATTTTTTCACTTCTGTTGAGCTGTAGCGTTAAGTAAATTTGATAAAAAACAAAAAAAATAAAATGTGAGAGACGAACAAGCAAAAAAAAAAAATGCTAAGCGGCGCCGAATCTTATCGGCAGTCCATTGAAAAAAATACAAAAGAATCTGCGTTGCTGCGAAACGTGAGCGAAGAGTCGAAATTATGCAACTCCAGTGTAGAAAATAGATTAAAAAAAGAAGAGAGAAAGAGAAATTAACTGGCATTTTTCGAATAGTTGAAAAAGATTGATTAAATCTGTATCTGTATCTGCAAGATACAAAAATTGTGCAATCATTGCGATCGCAAAACGTTGAAGACGCGCTTTTCACACGTCTCTCAACGTTGCTCATCAACAACTTCATCATCAACATCAACGATATTTTATTTACAATTCTAGATAATAAACAACAACAACAAATACAACAAACACAACAGCTACAACAACAATATTTTTGTTATTAAATTTATGTTGAGTTAAATACAAAAAATATATAAAAAATAACGTAAACGTAAACGAAACAAAACAAAAACAACAAAATATATAAAAAGTGCAATCCATTAAAATAAAAACGTTAAACTAACAACAAATAAATGAAACAAGAGAAAAAAGAAAGAAAGAAAGAAAAAAAAAACACTAGCGAAAATAATTAAAAAAGTAGCAGTTACTTTTGAATTATTTTTAAATGCTGCATTCAAAATAAAATGTTAAAATAAAACATATCACCAAATAATTATAATAATTAATACACACACAAAACAAACAATAACAATAACAACGGGCAACTGTCAAAATATACAACAACAACAACTACAACAACAACAACAACAAATCACACACAATTGCCGCCTGTCTGTAAATTGAACATAAGAGAAATATAAACAACAACAACTACAACAACAAAGCGAGCTCAACAGAGGAAAAAAAAGGAAAAGCTGAAAACCGTTTCATTTTCACGTTGCATATTATTTACTTTGTGCGCCACATAAAACATCAAACAACAACAAAAGAAGGAAAATACCAACCCGAAAAAAAATACATAGCATCAACAAAAAAATCTGCAACAACAACAGCAACAACTGCAACAATAATTGCCTGCATTTTGCCTTTTGTGCGCGAACCAAAAAAATCAGAAAAAAACGAGAAGAATTTTTATTGTATATAGGCAGAGCGCATACAACAACAAAAAATTGTATATAAAAATATATTTATATATATAAATTTGCGCTGTATGCGCTGCTCGGCGTCAGCGACAGCAGCAACAGCAGCAGCAGCAACATCGCAGCAGCAACAACAGCAACAACATCAGCAGCAACATCGCCGCAGCAGCAGCATCAACAACCGAGACACAATTACTGCAGAACGCCCCAAACAACTCCGAAGCGAATAAAAAAATAACAACAACAACAACTTAACGCTGAGTTCCCTGTTGTTGCTTCTCTTATTACATTGTTGTTGTTGTTGCTTACATCGACTGCGCAGTCAACAGCAGCAGCAGCAACAACAAGCAGCAGCAGCAGCATCGGCAGCATCACCACATCAATTTGGCTTTTGGGCAAAAATAATTTAAGCGAAATATATGTGATGCTATGCACATCAGCAGCTATGAATTATGTACGTATCTCTTGGCTATACATACTCGTAAGATAAGATAATCTACACATTTATCATACAGATAAATCATTAACTTATTAATTAATCAACTTGAGACATGCGCGCAAAAAAGAATTCGCTTTATTTTTCAATCTTTATTGAGAAATATATATATTAATAATTTATATTATGTTATATGTCGACTTTCGTTCGAATACGAAATATAAGATAATCTACACTTTTATCGTACAGATAAATCATCAACATATTAATTAAAATCAACTTGAGACGCGCTCGAGAAAAGTTGACTTTATTTTCAATCTTTATTGGGAAATATAAACATATATTTATAATTCATAAATATGTGGGAGTTCTGATGAATCAGATATATAAGATATATCGTTCTGATAAATTATTAACCTATTAATTAGTCAACTTGAGAAAGAAGTTGACTTTATTTTCAATCTTTATCGGAAAAATAAACATTCTGCATCTGTATGCAACTCACAGTTGTCATTTCGAAATTTGTTAAAGCTTTGACGAAACAGAAAAATGAGACAAACTTCACATTTATCATACAGATAAATATTTAACATATTAATTAGTCAACTTGAAAAAAGAGATGACTTTTTATTGGAACTTTATTTGGGAAAATATCAGTTTATCCAACTTTATGCATCTCACAGTTTCAATTTAGAAAATTGTCAAAGTTATGGCGAACCAGAATGATTTAATATACTGCACATTTATCTTGCAGATAAAGTATTAACTTTAAATTAGTCATTTTGAGAAAAGAGTTGAATTTATTTTCAATCTTTATTAGTATACAAATTCCTTTTTGCATCTTCAATTCATAAATTTGCCAAGGATCTGTCGAATCAGAAAGCTAAGAAGGCAAACACATTTATTAAGCAGTTAAATTATTAACTTATTAATTAGTCAACTTGAGAAAAGAGTTGACTTTATTTTCAATCTTTACTGAGGAAATATTCATCTCACAGTTTCAATTCATAAATTGTCAAAGTTCTGGGGAATCAAAAAGATAAAATATGATTAAATATACTACCCATTTATCTTACAGATAAATCATTAACTTCTAAATTAATAGTCTTGACCATTTTCGAAAAACTTGATTTTTTCGATCTTATTATACATTTATTGGGAAAAAAAATCACTTTATACAACTATTCCTCGCAGTTTTAATTCATAAATTTGTCAAGTTCTGGGGAATCGGAAAACAAAATTTGTTTTATGCATTTATCGTATTGGGTTTATACTTGCAAATTGCTGACTCAGCTGTTCGGGAATTATTTTTGTAATAGATTCTAGCGAAGTTCTAGGGGACGTATCAACTTTTTTGCATTTTTTATTCCGCTCACTTCCTCGAAGATAAACACACTTAATTTATTGCCTAAAATTGCAACATAATCGATTTGTGTTGCTTGCATAATTCCTGATTTGATATCATGTTCACTTATTTGGCAATTATATTTAATTGACCGATTGTAACAATAACCTTGCGCAACAAAACTCCTTTCACTTGACTTTTTCGGGCCAAGTTCTTCGAACGCTTATCAGCAATAAGTACAACAAAAATAAGTATAAGTAAATTTAAGCAATGCCTCATTGACATTGTCCTTCACTGCCAACAACAACAACAACAGCAAGAGCAACAACAAAGCAAACAAAGGCAAACAATGCGACAAGCTATCAGATACTCACACATTCACTTGATGATCGCTGTTCGCATAAAAGAAAAGAGATACATCAGCTTAAGGACACAAGTTGGCAGCAAGTGCAAAGTGCGTTGACACACAGCACAAAGATACAAAGCTAAAAGATACTTACTTATTCACAACTATGATAACTCTGTGAGTTATACAATTCATTCAACACCTTGACGATATCAAATCGCTATCAGCGGAAGTTCATAAATCGTTAAAGTTGTATCTCAAAGTGATCACAATACGGCACGGCGAAAAAGATAGTTATAGTTGTTAATTCACAATAATTCGCAATCTGTTATCAAGAATATACATATATGTATGTGCATATATATATATATATACTTGTATGTGATGATGTGTAAGTTGCTTATCAGGTGGCCTGACGCAGCCAATTCTGACCCAAATTGCGAAAAAATGAAATGCTGAAATGCTGACAACAGAGGAGGCCACTCTCTGTGCCTTTTGCCTCGCTGATAATACGTCGGCTACTTGTGAAATCTGAGCAACAACAACAACAACAGCACAAAAATTAAGCAACAAATTATTGAACAAAAAAAAAGCAGTATATACATTCAACATGCTTTTCTTATGTACAACAACAACAAAAAAAAATGTGAAATGAGAAAACGCCCAAAGCGGAAATATTTTTTTGCGCTTTCTTATCAGTCAGCGCACAAAATTGATTTTTTTTTCCCCTCTCTCTGGCTGTTGCTGAAATTTTCACAGACTGTTGCCACATATACATTTTATATATATTTTATTAGTAGTGTACAATATTGTATATAATATATATAAATTTGTGTTATATAGTTATATGTAAAACAAAATCAATGCAGCTGCAAGTGCAGCGATCGCTTGGCAATTATTTTGCACTATCGTTCGACTCTTGACGCGCATAGTTCAAATTATCGCAATTTAATTTTTATTATAATTGCACATATATGTATATAGTATATTTCTATATACTAGCCACAAATATTGTGCATACGTATTTGTTATATTTCCACAAAACTTGCTGCTGATAACCGCAGCTCAATCATTGCATTCGTTTATTTACAATATGTCGTAAATATAATATGATTTCTCTATAGTTATATTTTATTGCTACCCACAGGCATAGAATTCCGAATTAGAAGTGCACAAATTGAAGTTGTAGTTGTGAATTGAGAAAGTTCAATTTGAGGGGGACTAAAAGATGCTCTGTAAACTGAGAAATTTATTAGTTATTCAATTATGTTTATATCTATAAAATGTTGCACTGGAAATGATTAGAATAAATAACTAATTCGAAACTAATAAACTTAAAAATATATATAATCTTTTTTCATAATAGAATTATTCACAGATATCCTGCAAGTCTAGAAATTTATTAATTCAGCATAATTCATATATTTTTATTATTTTTATATTAAAATTTTGGGCGTGCTAGAAAAATTTAGCAATAGTTCTTTCCACTTATTTGGTCAACCTCATTTATTTATACAGAATCGAAATAAAAATTCTTTTTATTTTGAAAATGTTCCTTAAATTTATAAATTCCTTAGTTTTTATTGAGCTTTTATTATCATTATTATTATTCTGATAATTTGTATATTGCACTTTTATGCATTCTACAAAAGTCTAGCAACAGCTCTGTCTTACTTATTTATTTGTCCTCATTTCTGTCTACATTTAATAAATATTCTTTACTGTATTTGAATTATTCAGTCTTCAATCTGCAGTTGCTCTAAAAATTTATAAATTCATAAGTTTTTAATGAGATTCTTATTCTATTATTTTGTATATTTAAATTTGATGTAAGCTACAGAAATCTAGCAATCGTATTTGCACAAATATTCTTTTAACTTCATTTTTGAATTTAAATCATAAATAATAGAACTATTTATTCTTCACTTTTTAATATGAGGATATTGAGTTTATTTATTTTTTATTTTATTCATTTTTAGTATTATCAGTATTGTATTCATTTAAGTTTTATGCATTCCACAAACATCTAGCAACTACTTTTCTTACTTATTCGTTCGATCTCTTTTCCTTATTTATTTAATAAAAAAAACTTTACCACAATGGAAGTTTTCGTTCTTTACTTTTCAACTTCGTCAATTTATTAATTTTAAATACTATAATTATTATAGTTATTACTATTTAAATTGTACTATTTCTACAAACACATAGCAACCACCTTTTCTATTTATGCGCTCAACCTCATTGCTCTCTCAATTCACAATTACAAACTCTCTTATCTTTATTTATGTTATTTTATAAATAATATATATACTCGCTTACTCATAGTAGTCCCCCTTTGGCGTAGTTATTTTAATCCAAATTCGAAGCTTATTTACTTAATTCTCAAGACGCAATAGAAACCAAAAACTTCACAATATCAAAACCACACAAAAACATTGATGAAAATGACGCAAATCACATGTGATTAATAAATGCGCCATGTAATTTCTGTTGATCCAATTTAAATATAAATATAAATATAAATATATATAATTAATGGTGAATCCGCGCTCGCACTTCTTTTGTTCGTAATTTTCGGTGTTTGTTTACCAAATCGAAATGAATCAAAACAAAATATAATAAATTCGCCTTCATTTCGCTTGAGAACGCACTGAGGATTAAAAGTGTTTTTAATACGCGAATAAAGTCGAATACAATAATTACGTAAGTAGAAACAAATTGTGTAAATAACAAAAATTCAGCTGATCGAATTGCAGTTTGCAGCTGTTTTTTTTTTCTTAGATAGATAGCTGACAACTCGAGTTGCCAATATAAAAAAAAAAGAAAAACAGATAAGCAAAAGAAGAGGGGATGGGGGAAAAATAGTGCATCATAAACAAACGAAAACAAAACAAACAACGTGACAAATGTGTGAACATTAAATACATTTAATAAATGAAATGAAAATGCGAAAAAGCTTTTGCTGACATGGCTTAAACTCGAACGTTTGCTGTGTTTGTGGCCCGCACACGACGCGTGTGGTAAGCTGTAAGTAAATGCAACGTAATTAGCTGGCCAGGCACATTTAAATGTGGTTGGAAGCAGAAGCAGAAGGAGAAAGAAACATCAATGTCTTGGAATGGCAATCGCTTGCCAATCAAATTGAGACTACCAAACATTTTACAAACGGAAACAGCTGTCTCTCTCTCCTTGGCTTCGCCTTGGCATGCAGATCTATCCTCTAGTACTATATGTAGATGTGCAGAGGATAAGGGTAGAGCTAGGCAGCCAAAGGCAGCTAGGGGCCAGAAGTGGCTTTGTGGAAGACAACGTCAAGCAACTGCCAAAAGGAAGCTGCTACCAAACACTCGGCTTGGCTCTCGAATCGAGCAAAATGCAGCCGGCCTGCTGACTATGTTTAGTTTGGTCAATGTTGCTGTTGCTGCTACAGTTCTAGCAACAACAACAACGGCAAAATAGTTACAACTGACTGGGCTATGCAGCAAAACTTGGCTAACGACTTTTTTCCGTTGGCGCTCTTGACTTTTGCATTGAAAATCGTGCAATTCACCTGCTGCCTGGCAGTAACAACAACAACTACAACAACAGCAACAACAATGACGTTAAATGCATCTGCATCTCAGCAGCAGTTGCTGTTATTGTTGTTGTTGTTGTTGCTGGTTGCATGTTAATGTTACAGCTGCACTTGCACTTGCAGCAAATGCCGCGTCGTCGTCGTCATGAATGACGCGGCTTAGGCCCATTCCCATTTTCCATTCCCTGTTGCCGCCCGCTGCCCTGGCATCCACATGCAATTATTTTTCTAGGCTGCGGCTGCAAATTGCACGCCTGCAACACCATCTCTCTCTCACTCTCTTGCTCGCTCAGTCATCTTCTCTCTCAGTCTACCTAGTTTATCTGCTTCTTGGCTGCCTTTTTGTTGATTTTACAAGGTGTGGAATGACTTTGGTAGCGCCTGCCACTGCCTCAACTTTTGTTGCTCTGGCTCTTGCTCTCACTCTTGATGCTGGCTGCCTGCCTCACTCATCGTCTCAGTGTTTATGCCGCATTCGTGGCTTCATTTTGGCCGAAGCCAAGTCCAACTTGAGCACTGCACGTTTATGGTCGCGTTTTAATGTAATTGTTGTTGTATTACAGCAAATTTGTACGCTTTGATTGTTGTTGTTGTTACACTGTTTGTGTTGTTGTTAATAGTGTTTGGCTGTTTTGCTACTTAACTGTTTTGTAATTTGCCATTCATGTTGTCGGCCTAAAGTGGCGAGTTGCCCGCTTTTGTTGTTAGAAATCAGACACTGATCAATTTGTTGTCGTGTGCCAAACTAAAAATGAAGAAACTTAAAACAGTGAAAACAGGTAGCTGAGTTGATAATTTGGGGCTTTGCCTGAGGTCTTCATTGCTGCTCAAATAATTAACAGTATTGGTTGGCATTAAGTGCCATCGTAAAGCCGTCGGCTCTTGAGGGCAACACCCACAAAATTTATGATGACTTTTGATGGAAAGCCAAAGGATAACGCAAAGGCGCAAAAGTCGCTTCAAAACTGAAATGAATGACTCGAGTGACTTAATAAACGACTAAACTGACTACTGAATGAGTGCATGACTGACTAAATGAATGAGTGAGCGAGTGAGTGAATGCGCAAGTGACTGATGAGTGCAAAACTGGCAAAGTCAGCAGTCGAAGTCGAAGTCGAAGGCAGCCCTGTTATTAGTTAAATGGCGCATAATGGATGAATAACTCAAAATAGTAGTAGTTGCAAAATAGTAAACAAAATGTATTAACAATAAAAGCAAAAACAATGTGGCTTTTGTTGTGTTTGGTAAACTGTTAAACTGACTGCGAAACTGACTGACTGACGATGCAACGTCGAAGACGTGGAAAACTGCCAGCGAAGCAGCCGGACCACACCTTAATAATTACTTAAAAGGAAAATAATTTACGAAATTGCATTCATAGTTCAGCTCGTTGCTACTGCTGTTGCTGCTGCAACAAAAGCCAGCCATAACAAACAACAATGCCAACAAAAATAAAACAAACGATAAAAAGAGAGAGAGAGAGAGAGAAAAATTTGTTGTGCGAAAAAAATTGAAACGCAGCGCGTGGCCATTTTGTGTGGCAGGTACACAAAACCATATTGAGTTTCCCGTGGCGCGCTTTGGCAAACATTTGCCCAACGCCATCGCTGCAGCTGTAGCGTTCGCTGTAGCGTGGCCTCACTGTATGCTGCCTCAGTGTTATCGCCCCTTGGCGCTTTATTGTCATATTTTCGCTAAGCTGACTTCCAGGGATAAACGGAGCGTCTCAATAGCTCTAATTGCTGGTGCGCTTATCAAATGCTTCACATAGTTTAATTACACGAATTGCCAACCCCATTTTTTTTTCGTTCTACCCACAACGGGGCGTATGAGTAATGTCTGTCTGTCTGTACGTCTGTGTATAGAGCTGCTTATAATCGAATGCACTTGTAATGAAATTTGTCACGCTTGAAGCTGAAAAAACAACACAATAAAAACGGTCAAGTGAACAATTGAACAAACAAACACACACACAGAGAGAGAGAGAGACTCGGAATATTGGTGACAAAATTTTTGACACATTTACATGGTCAGTCCGCGATCCAAAGTCAGAGACAAGTCCCGACCCGTCTATTCGATCCATGTCGATTCGAAGCCGCATTTGAAATGCATTCGCGTAGAAAATGTGCTAAACAAACGCAAATGAATTTGCACATTCAGATTCAAACACGAAGCGACAACAACCAAACGCAAATCGAACTATGCAAACAGCACAAAAAACGCAAATAGAAAATACCGAAAAAATTCAATGATAGAATTTTTTACACAAAAGTATTTATGACATTTTTTTCAGACATTTTAAGCAATGTTTTCAATCAGATATTTTATTAGTACAACTTTTTCGATGACTGTATAAAAATAATAAAAACCGAAGTAAATAGTAAACAATATTTTAATTCAAAGATTTAAGTTCCAACTATTTCATTGACAGTAAAAAAAGTTCAAGTAACATAAATAGTAAACAATATTTAACATACAACATTTTCAATTTATAGAAACAAATTTTAAAGAAATGTTTAGTTCAGATTTTTTTTTCAATATTTTTAACACATTTGTTTTAACATTTCAAATTGATGAACATAAATTTTATACAATTCCTTAACTCATACTTTTTAGTAGTTTTATTGCTACATATTTTACACTTGAAACAATTTTATAATTCACAATTTTTGTAATTTTCATAGCACAATATTTAGTTGACGCAAAATAATACAAAAATTGTTCAAAATACTGCCAATAAATTGAAGTCTTTATTAACTTTTTATCGAGTAAATACAACACATTTTTTGATAAAGAAAAATATGAATTTAATATTGCAAAATTTATAAACTTTTCATCGAGTAAATATAGCAAATTTTGTTGATAGAAGCAAATATAAAATTAATAAAGAATCTTTTTTTTTAATACAATATATATTAAGCAGCTTGTTCGATTATTTAAACTATTAAACTAGCAAAATACTTAAGCTTGTTTATTTGTTTAAGATCCCTTCAACTTTTTCAACTTTTTAGCAGTGAGCACATCTGCTGGCAACTAATGGAAATGTACGCTGTAGTCTTTTGTAATCGAAAAGTTTTTGTATTTAAAGTTTCCCCGTAAGCCTCAAATGGCATTGTCTAGGTGTGCGCAGAGATCTGTTGCGAGTACTTATAAATCGCATTACGTACAAATAATAACAGTTTAACTAGTTAGACGAAGAAGAACGGAAACGTTTGTGAATTGAATTGCTGGCAGACATATTTATTTACACGCTCCTTGGCCGGAATATCCTGTCTCAGTCCCCTGTTTCATCTTGGCGCATTTATTTATTTTCAATGGCATTTTTGCTAATGGTGAGGAAAATGCCAGTCAGCCATGGCAATCTTGAAGTTTGTGCCCACTTCTTCCTAGACAGAGACATGACGTGCCAATATGCACAGATACAGATACAGATAGAGGATACAGGACACACAGACAGAAAGACGGACACAATGATGTGCTGGCCAGTTTAAACACAGTGTAACCTTCGTCTGCTTGGCAACAGAGCCAGAGCCACAGTCAAGGCATAACTGATAACGGGAATAATAAAAAAGTAAATATGAGAAATTGCATCTATTTTATTTGCGATTTCGTTTGTCTGCCTCTGGCTAGCAAAGGAAGGTTGCATTGAGATTGAGAAAGAAATCTTCGAACAGAGCAAACAATACTCAATTGGCAGCTGTGTCTGCAAGGTTACATTTCAATCGGTTTGGTTCCTTGTTCAACAATGAAATCTTAAATAAAATTCACGTAAAACGTTTGCATAATTTAGATGAAACAAAACAGCAACGAAAACTAAAAAAAGTGCATGGAAAATAAATTAAAATAATTTAAAATAGAAATAAAAAAAAACAAAAGCCAGCAGCTAGACTATGCGGGAGCGCCCAGCCGCAACAACAACAACAGCAACAACAACGATAACAGCGAGTCAACCGCAGCAATAGAAATAGCAACAGCAACAACAATAACTCACGTGTGTCTAAGCGCCTATGACAAGAGCGACGTCGACGCCGACGCAGACGCAGACGCCAGCAGAGATCATTGTTGTTGTTGCTATTGTTGTGTTGCGCGACCGTCGCCTTGTCACACACACACACACACTTGTACACACACTCGCGCACTCACACAAAAGTGCGAGACGCTAAAAACCATGAACTGGAAAACCTTGAAAACTCAACTGCAATTTATATTCGCTGCGATTTGATTTTACGTCGCCGTTTTTCTTGTTCTTGCTAATGTATCTCGGAGCTACTTTTCGTATCTTGCAGATACTTTTTTTGTTTGTTGCTGGCTGCTTTTCTTTATAAATTTGCTCGCAAGCTTAAAAAATAGCTGCGACACTTTGTTTTTGTACATTTGAGTTGCTTTTTGTGTTCAAATGTTTGGGAATTATCTTTAGAGTTGGTCTCTTGAACTGCTTTTCTTTTTGTATATTTGAGATACTTTTTTATTGTCTTCAACGGCTTTTCTTTATACATTTTTTACTATGGCATTTTTGAGAAATTTTTTGTGTTCAATGTTTGAGAATTATGCTAAAAAGATATCGTGTTCCTGATGTCTTTAGATGCTTTTTCTTTGGTATATTTGAGATATTTGTATTATGAAAAGTTGCTGATACCTTGAACTGCTTTTCTTTATACATTTTTCACTAGCATATATTTAAGACTCTTGTTTGTGTTTAATGATTGGGAAATATGCTTAAAAGATATGCAGTATAGATTATTAGTATCTTAAACCACTTTTCTTTATAAAGTTTATAATATATTTGAGATACTTTCTTGTGTGGAATTATGCTATAATGATATCGAGTTCCTGAACTGCTATTCTTCTTCAATATTTGAGATATTTGTATTACAAAAAGTTGCTGATACCTTGAGCTACTTTTCTTTATAAATTTCACACTGTTTCTTAGATACTTTTTGCGTTCAGTGTTACGCTAAAAGATATCCATTATTCCCGACACTTTTTAATTTCATCGTTGACAAAATGTGTGCAAAATTCTTTCTCTCTCTTGAGATTGGCAATTAGAATTGCACATGAGGGAACGCAACTTAACTCTAAGCGCTCTAATGCATTGCAAATTAATTGCATTTAAAAACGCGTCGACATGCGCCAATTTACACAAAAAAAATATGCTGTGGCAACTCTGGCTGGCCAAAGGTACGTCTCTAGAATATAATTGCAGTGCATAATGGACAAGTGAATTTCATTATGTCTTCCCTTTTGTTTTCTGTTCATTTTTTGCATTTTTGCCCCCGCTGACAATCTATCTGTCAGTTGTGTGTGTGTGTGTTTCTTTTTAGCTGTTTATGCTCTTTGCGCTTCTTTAATAATTCTTCGTTGCATGCTGTTTTGCTGTGTTCATTCTCTGGGCTCACTCGCATGTAATTATATTACAGAGGCCTATTTAGAGAGCCAAGCTAGCTAGCTAGCTATATACATAGATAGATAGTAGCTGGGCCTACCCCATCACAAGCCACGCATGTCCCAACCGCATTATTACAATTTCTTTCATTTTCCATCGTATAGGTTAGTTCTCATCAACATGGTTAGGGGTTAGGCAGGTTGCAATTCTTTAATGGGGAATTCGATTTGGTTAAGTGCGTTGTGTTGCCTATGCCTACTCTCTCTCTCTCTCTATACTATACTTTACTATATACATTACATATATGTATATATCTAAACTGAATTAGAAGCTCCTAAGTGGTGTTTCCTTGTATTTTTTTTAATTCTTTTTGTTTTATGATTACCTTTGTCTCTGCCACGATGCTTTTTATTAATTAGGCATTCTCCTTTCTTTTTTTTTTGTGCTTTGCTTTGACAGCGCAAGCGTAATGCGGTTAAAACCAAACTGACTAATTGATTAGAGCACTCCAAATTACATTTAGCCTGCTGTTATGTCTCTCTTTTTGACATATATTCATATATCTACACATTTAGAAGGCCTTTTCCCCCGCACAAAAGGCAAAATGTCAGGCGCCCCAGCTCCAAAAAACACAAATTGACAGAGAACGAAATGTGGGCGACATCACTTTGTGCGGCTCCAAATTTGGTAGAACTAAATTTACAACAAATTGCAATAAAACGTCGCGTCGTAAATAAAATGAAATACAATGCACGCCTTAGTTTAAACTGCAGCAACAACAACAACTACAAAATTGGTTTCGACTTGAACTGAAATTGCAACTGCGAGTGAAGCTTTGAAGCTTTGGCAAAGTGCAACACAATTAACACCCCGAAATGCATACAAGTTTTGTTGCTGTTTCTCTTAACAGTAAAATTTGTTTGTTTAGCGAATTTTGCCACAGACATTAGACACACACACACACACACATATGCACACACAGAGAGTTACTGTTGTACACATAAAGGCTTGTTAATGAAAATAAGCAACAAAGCCAATCGGTCACAGACTGCAAGACAGGCAGACAGAGCGGGGCAGCAACAAAAAACAAGTTTCCCTCCAAAGAATTAGAGAATTTTCAGCATGTACGAAAATGCGCAAAATACACTAAATAAGTAGAAACGTCAATAAGCAACGAAAAAATAAAAAGAAAAAATGAATGTACAAAAAAATGGGCTCACTAAACGAACAAACAAATGCAGAGACTAGAAAGAGACACAGAGAAAGAGAGAGAGAGAAGAAGTGTGTGAGACAGCGGCTTAGAGAAAAGCTGTCAAAAGAGGCGCATGTGTAATCAAATATGCGAAAAAATGCATAAAAAGTCATCATGTAGATGCAAATGATACATATTGCAATGAAGACGTAGCACAGACTGAGACTGAGACTGAGAGCCACAGATTGGGGCAGAGGTTCAAGCAGCTGGCCCTGGAGCTGCGGTTGATGCACCTCGAATCCCCTTTTTACTGTTGAGCTTTAATGGAAAATAGTATCAGAAAGTCATGCATAGAAAATGAGCAAAAATTAATTTTGTAAAGCTAGCAAATGCTAGTTTAATTATTTTTAATTGATGAAATGAGATAGTACCGCTCGCCCATTAAAATTCACTCGAATTACAAACGCAACTTTGATTTTCACTTGAACTTGTAATCTCTAAAAAAACACGGAAGAAACCTATAGTCGAGTGAGCTTAACTGTGACATACCCGCTACACATTTTCAATAAAAGTAATATTTTAAATATATCAAAATTATATACTGAATAAAATACTAAAATATACCGAGTGCTGTATTTGGTATATAAATATACTAGAAAATTATTACAGTTATATTTTGCATTATAATATACCGAATTGATATAAACAAAATACTACCATCTACTGAATGTTATATTTGGTATTTGGATATACTATAACATAATTACAGTTATATTTTCTTCTTAAAATATACTAAAAATACTGAGATGTACCCAATGCTATATTTGGTATATGGATACACTATGACATTATTACAGTTATATTGTTTCATGAAAAAAAACCAAATTAATATACTGAAAATATTCAGTATTCAGTACTATATTTGGTATATGGGTACACTATTACATTATTACGGTTATATTTGTTTTCTTAAAATTACGTATATTAATATTATAATATTTAATACTGAAACATGTACTAAAATATACCCAATATGACGAAGACACAAACTTATAATACCCTTTCTACTCTTTGCTTAGCGGGTATAAAATCACAGAATAATCTATCACCTTTTTAGCTGGCATTTTTTTAATGAAGCAGGCAGCTGTCGGAACTTTCTATCAAACAAATAATTCATTAAAATGTACTTCAAATTTCATACTAAAAGTATTATATTATATTTTTGCTTCTGCTTCTGCTCAACAGGCAGCTCACACACCCAATTGACTTTCATGCATGCCTTAGCTCACACAGATACACACACATGCAAACAGGCAACTGTTATAGCATATTACACAGAGTATGCTTTGTGCATGGCATTCGTTAATTTTGTGATTGATATTTTTCATGTTGTTGCATTCGATTTAGATTTCTAGAAGTTCAAGATCAATGCAAGTCGGATTACGTAGCACGAAATATGCCATAGAAATGGCAATTTGAAACGCTAAAGAATACTCGAAAGTAGTTGAGAAATAATAGCAGCCAAATCGATATATTTAATTATAATAATTACAGCTAGATAATTTGTGTTGTTCGCCAACTAAATGAAATATTTAAATGCGAAACAGTATTTAGCAGTATTGTAAATTCAAATTCGCACATTACGAACTCTCATCGAAAGGTCAGCTAAGTGCAATGCCATATAGTATATACCGTCGTTTTGATCAAGTGGCTGCAGGGTAAAAAAAAAAACTGGACTGCTGAGAACTTTTACACACGGCAATTAGACATAAATTAATCGCTTTTAATTAATAAGCATATTTTGTACTGCAACACAAACAACAACAACAGCAACTCAATGAGCTGGCAATTTGAATAAATGCACTCGTATTCATATCTACATTCGCAATTATTATTTGTGCAATGCAGAAAAGTAAATAAATGAAAATACTTAGCTAGAAATTGTACAAGTCGAATGCGACACGTCGTTGCCAAGCCTTAGGCCCCGCACCCTTGAGCTTGTGCTTGTGCTCGTGCTTCCAAAACTCACACACACACACACACTCGCACACCCATTTGCCACGCCTTCATTCGACTCTCTCCCCCTCCCCCTCTCACAATCTCGCATCGTTTGACGTTTGCGGAATTAAGCACTGAAATTGTAACCAAATATGGCACAACAAGTTCAATTCTAATTCTAATTTACTGCGGCGCTTTGTCCGGTTTTTTATTTTTTTTCTCTCATTTATTTGTTGTTGCTGCTTTTCTTGTTAGAATTTTTACATTTCGTATCAATTGATTCAAGGTTTTGTGTAGCAGCTTTTGATTTGATTTTTGCTTTTGCTTTTTTTCGTCAACTGTTTATATAATGTATAATGTATAATGTGTAGCACAATATTCACGTATACAAATCGTGCGCTTTCATTCGAAGTGGCCGCAGAATGCATTCTTAAGTAATTGAAAATTAACGCGACAAATGCGAATTTTTAAAGAGAATGCCAATAACAATAACACACAAAAGTTGGTTGGCATTGAATGACTGCAAAAATACATGGTTCCAAAGACAATCAGATTATTGTTAAATAAGTCTAGAAGCTGTTGCTTTAGCTTGAAATTGCATTCATGGCAAATCACAAAAACTCAAGTTTATTTCGCTTAATTTTATCAGCTGCAGTTGAGATACAAGTTGATCACCTTTAACCTACGAGTTAACATTCTAAATTGGTTAAGCTTACAAGCTATTTAATTGTATAAAATGACTATAAAAGATTAATAAAAATGTATATAAATGAGTAAAGGTAGAAATTCTAATTTAGGTCTCAAAAAATCCAGCATTAAAAGAAATATAAAGAACTGTAACAACTAAAGATTAAATTAAATACTTATACAAGTTGATAATAATAAGTAAGAGTAAAGATAAAAAACGGGTTTAGTTCTCACAAAAAACTGACAAAATATTTCACAAAAAATTCTCGCAAGAAATCTAGTTCAAATCTCACAAATCATTTTAACTTATCTATCACAAAAAGAACTCTAAAATCATAACAAATAAAATGATAATAATCAAAAAAAGGACAGGCAAAACATCCAGATCAATTCTCACAAATCAATTCAACTAAATCAGAACCAAAAGAACTCAATTTAAACTCCAAAACTCCAAAATTCAAATGCTTATAAAATGTTGATAATGATAAATAAAAGTAAAGCCAAAAAAAATTAGTTCAAATCTCGCAAATCAATTCAACTTATCAAGCCCCCAAAAGAACTAAATTCAGACCGAAAAAAAGCTAAAATTGAATGCCATAATCACTGTCTAACTGACAGCGTGTGTGTGATTTTCATTGGATGAAATGCAGCAAAACATTTGACAGTTGATGCTGGCAATTCTCGCACTTTTTTCACTGGGTATCGCGTTTGCATTCACAAATCACAGACAATCAGAGTTGCTGCCAGTTGAGGAGAGAAACAAAGTGATGAGAAGAGGCGCGTAAAAAAAGAATCTTCAACACGCAACAGACACAAAAAACGCGACTCTGATGTGCCAGTTGCCTGCCGCGTCAGGATAACACACGCACACTCACTTACACACACACACAACGCACACACTCGAAAGTGTCGAGGTGTTGCTGTGTATTGTGGCTGTTGTATGCAAACAGCAACAGCAGCGCGAAAAAAAATTGACTGTTGGCCATGCCGCGTTGTGTTGTACATTTTTCTCGCTTCGTTCCTTCTTTTTTTTTTTCGTTAGTCTCTTCTCAGCGGCTGCAATGCAATCAAGTGGACGATGCATTAAACGCGCGGGCGCAAAAAGCAAAAAAAAAAACGCACAACTGCAGCGTGGTCCATGACGAGGCTGGCCTAAAAGGATTAAGGCGATCTGTGCGCAATCCGCGCAATTATCCTTTCATTGGATTGAGGGCTGCTCCCAGAGAAAGAGACACACACAGAGAGAGAGAGAGGGAGAGAGAGGGAGATGGAGTGAACCGAGTCGTGGGCATTTGCCTGAAGCAATTAGTTGCATCACTCAACACTCGTTGGTTGGTTCTTTTTTTTCGTGTTGCCTGCTTTTTGGCCAGTTGACTTTTGGTTTTCCTGCTACTGCTCCCCTTGCCACATTGTCTGGCGAAGCACTTGGCTTTTGTTGTGCGCTTTGTTTCACGCTGCGTATACGTAACGTACGTAGTACTCATATGGCAATCATTTTGATGAAGTTTTCGTCTCGTTTTTGTGTGTTGCAACTTGTTTTTAGATGAATCGTTGATGTAGGAAGGGGGAGTTGGTGTGTGTGTGTGTGTGTGTGCCTCTACGACGTGTCCATTTGAAGTGCACACTTAAGTGGCCCTAATTGGTTTCACACTTGCCCATCATCAAGTGGGTGCAGCCTCCAGTTCCCTTTTCGGTTTTGGGTAACTCTGTTTAGGTTGCGCTTCGCTCCGGCTGTCAAAAACAAGACTCCTGTTAAATGCCAGTCAACTAACCAAACTGCCGTCCGTCCGTCCGTCCTTCTGTCTGTATGTGTGTCGTGTTGCGAGTCGAGTTGAGTCGAGTTGAGTTGCGTTGCGTTGAGTCGTGTCTGTCTGTCTTTTTGTGGCTGCTGCAGCTTCATTCATTCACTGACGACGGCCCCATTTATGTCCGTGTCGAGTGTGCCAGACGAGCAGCCAGCAGCCAGCAACCAGCAGCCAACAACTACAGCAGCAACTCCTGGGCAGCAGCCACATTGCGGCAGGCGAAGGGTGCGGCAAAATTTAAATGTGCTCTCATGAAAAATAGTTTACTGCCACTTGTTGGAGTTTAAATTGAAATACCAGCTGGGCTCTGTTGTTGTTGTTGTAGATATGTCATCATTTGCTCGTTTTTCGTACCATTTGCCGTTTAGTGGCATCGCTGTCTGGCTGCCCCATTTGCTGCCTGCCTGCCTGGCTGCCCCCATCTAAGCCAAAAACCCATTCATTGTAAATTCAACTAAATCCATGAATAAAATTTTGATGCCGTCTCTCCTTCTGTCTGTCTGTCTGGCTGGCTGGCAGCTCATCTGTTGTTGCCACGCTTCGTTTTATTGCGCATCGTTATTGCAGTTAACAATCGTCAACTTCTCTCTCACTCACTCACTCTCGCTCTCTCTCTCTCTGTCTATTTCGCCTGTTGCCGACTAAATTGAATTTGCGAATTCAATGAATGAATGAGCGCATGAATTGGTTTAGCTTTTGTTTAGTTATTTAGTCCTTGTTGTTTTTGTTTGTTTTCGGTGTTGCATACTTTCGGGCCGCCTGTTGCATGCAGCTTCACTTTTTTACGACCTCACACACACAGACACACACATGCAACCGCCTGTTGCAGCTGCTCCTGCTGCGTTTCTATCTTTTATTTTTTTTTTGTCCTCGTTGTTGTTGACTTTTGCTCTTTGGCAATTGTCTAGTTTTTCCCTGCTGCTCCTGTTTTATTTTCTGTTGTTCTTGTTGTCAGTCGCATTCATTTTATTGCCACCGTATCGCGTAGTATCGCTGCAGTTTGGTGCTTTTCCACGGAAATTGCATTTCTCTGCATTTTACATTTCAATAAATTGTGCAAGCTGCTGCTGCTGCTGCTGTCTCTGCCTGCTTTTATTATGCTGCCAATTTTACTCGACTTTATTTATATGTATATTAAAAACTAGTTTTTATAGTCACCATTTTTTTTCATGCATCGAGTCTATGCAAAATATATTTGGTTGACTTTTTTATAGAGCCGTTAAATTGGGTGGCAAAAAATGGGGAAATGGGAAATGCAATGATGATATTTAGATACGCTTGACTGTAAAGAAATATTACACAGCTGAGGTGTAAATAAATAAAATATCCGGCGACAAATTTTTCAGTTCAATCAACTGCATACAGAGAGAGAGTGAGACTGAGTGAAAATGTGAAATAAAAGAATTTATTTAATTCTGATAATTCATTTTTATATGGCATTTTATATTTAGAAAAATAATTATAGTCTTTGTAGATTCATAATTTAATTTTGATTTACTTTATGTGATTCATTTTCCCTTGAAAATTGTGGCATTTGTTTTTTTGTAAGTCATGATTTAATTTTAATTTCATAATTCGATTAATTTTAGATGAGTCATTTTTTCTATTGAGAAATTCAAGTAAAAATTTGAGCTTGTACAGAGTCATGATTTAATTTGATTTAAATATTCAAACAGTTGCACAATGCTGATGATGAAACTCGTGGGGTTTTTAGCATTATACAATTTTATAGTTATTTAATGCAACAACTATCACTTGACAAATCAGATTAGATCAGATATATTTTCAACCGTTTTAGTGAATTTTACTACTACAGTTCGACAGCTTTCAAATGAATACCAAGAAATAACCAGCTATATATAATGATAGAGTAAAATACTCTAAAACTATTCAGCACATTTTCAGTATTAACAATTTATTATATTTTGTTGATCACAGAACTTTTTAGCTCCTTTTCTACATTTCAAATTTAGTAAATGCATTTAAAATAGTTTAGTTCCATTCACCCTATATCAATGCCTGGTTAGACAACTTTCTATACATACATCTATATCAAGCAATTGCCAAGAAATAACCAACTATATATTATATTAAATAATATACATATAGAAAACCTTTTAAAAATATATTGAATACATTTTGACTATTAAGAATTTCATATATTTTTTTATCATAGAACTTTTTAGCACTTTTTCTAAATTTATAATTGAGTAAATTCTTTTCAAATAGTTTACTTCGATTCACCCTATGACAATGTCCAGTTAGTCAGCATTCTAAGCACATATCTATCTCAAGCGATTACCAAGAAATAACCAGCTATATGCATACAAAATAATAATAGAGTGCAAAACTATAAGCAAGTCAAGTAGATTCCAATTTATCGTGCAATATGCCACTAACTATGACATTTTGATGGGATAACTGCTACTGCAGCGCGACGCTGAAGTATGTAGAACTTTTTTTTTTTTTTTTGTTGCTCTATTGGGGTAATTACCCATCAATCAGCAATCTCACACTTGTAATTAGTGCGAATAGTAGCGAATAGCGCAAAGTCCCTTTTTAGTCTCTAACGAGTTGGAATTAGTTAGAGCGAACATCAATTACTTGCTTGAGGGCAATTTCGGGCAATTTCCTTTATGTTTTTTTGTATTTTGTGTTTTCTGTGTGTTTGTTACTTCTCTCTAAACGAGTCGTGAAACCCACCAATTGCAGCACAGATACTTCAAGTGCTGAGCAAACATGCAATCAAATGCAATCGAACAACAACAACAGCAGCAACAACAACAACAACAATAACAACAGTGAGTGCTGTTCAAATATTTTTGGCCGAAAAACTCGGCTGGCCAACCAATCAAATTGCAAGCAGGCCCAAAAGTGCATGGCAAAGCGCATTAGAGCGAGACAACAAGACGACAGCTCTCGCACCCGAAACATACACATTTCGACAAAAACCGAGAGGGACTCCCACACCAACCAAAACACACACACACAAACAACAACAACAACAGCAAGAGCGACTGCAACAACAACAACTACGTGAGTTTAGCCGATGCAAGACGAGTCGAAACGAGACGAAGCGAAGCGAAATGAAACGAAAAAGCGCCGAGCAAGGCAATCGAATTTATTTGCTGCTTCTAATTTTCCATATGCCTTTTGCCCCCTCCCTTCGCCACGTCTCGTCTCGCCTCGCGTCAAGCGATGACGACGACAATTTCTATGCCAAAGTGACACACAAAAACTGTTCTAAGCACACACACGCACAACTGCAACTAAGTATGTGAGTGTGTGTATTGATGTTGTCAGTATGTAAATTGCCAGGTTTTGCTTCTTTTTTTTTCGTTTTTTTGGGGTAGGTTGCGTTTTAGTTTTGCAAAAAAAGGGTTGCTTATGAGCGCAGGATCGAGCAGAGGGGGAAGGTGACAAGCAGAGGCCCATTTAGTGACAGCATTGGATGCATCCCAGTATGTGTGTGAGTGAGTGTGAGTGCTGCGTATGTCCTTGCATTTTGTGCAATTCATTTACATTTCAACACTGCTGCCGCCTTGCAATGCATTGCATTGCAATGCAAGTGGTGGACAATTTGGCCGAAAGCGTTTCACTAACTCCACACACAAACACAAACACACACATAGAGAGTCGAGCACATTGACAGCGAGTTGCCCCCAAACGACGGCAGCCAGTCGCATGTCCTTTTCATTGCACACACAACATTTAACAAGCCCCCTACAAAAAACGAGCGAAAGAAGAGAAGCGAAACGCACAGGCGACTAGCAAGTTGCAAACTTGCAACGCGCGTTCACAGTTCACAGTTCACAGTTTAGAGTTTTCACTTGCCCGTTTTCATTGCATTCTGTATTCGCTCTTTCAACCACTTTAGTTTTTTTAGTGAAACTCATTTTTTTTGCTTCACTTTTGGCTTTTGAAACTTGGCTTTTCCTTTTGGCTTTTCTCGTTTTTGGCTTGCCGGTTTTTTTTGCTAGCTAACCGATTTGCCAGGATATGTGACGCCAACTGCAACAGTAAACAGCGAACAACAAGGACTAAAAAGCAACAAAGTTGTCCTTTAACTAACTAACTGCCGCCTGCGTTTTGCCACCGCCTTCATCTCTGGCTCTGCTTCGGCCTCTGCTTGAATCCACCCGCTCAGGCACGTTGCAAGTACGTTGACATTCGACATAACTCAAAATGCTATGCAAAATGCAATGGCGTGTGTTGGCCCAACAACAACAACAACGACTACAGCAACCACAACACATTTTTAGCAGCGCACTTTTCGTTTATTTTTAACATAGCTTAATTTTTTGGGGGCTGCTCCAGTTAACTAATATAGCACAGTGTTTGTATAGCTAGCTTCAAAGCAAAAGCTTAGGAATTTGCATGAGAGCTAAAGCATTCTAGAGATGTGGAACTTGATTTATAATGCGTGACTAGCTTAGATTCTAAATTCAAACTTGGGCTTCTTGTAGCTAGCAAAATAACTACATTTAGTAATGAATTTGTACATACCACAAGAAACAGAAGTTTTACTGAATTTTGCTTTTATAGTGTATATTAAACTTTGTATTTAAGCACACAAAAAGCGAAACGAATTCATTCATTCTATTTTTATATTCAACTCTTCTTATTTAGTGTCTTTCATTACAATTTAATAATGAGAAACAAGTAGTTCAATTCAGACATCTACAATGATTTCTTGGCTCTAAATGAATTTTAATTTGAATATATTTTTAAATGAATTATTCAACATTTAACTTAAGCATTGAAATAAGCAATATATTTATTTTAATATCGTTCAATTTAGTGACTTTTGTTGGAAGTTATAATAATGAAACATTAGTCATTAAAGTCACCTTTCTAGAATGATTTCTTGTTCTCTGCATAATTTATATATACAATGCCATTATATTTCAACTCATTTATAATCAAACTATATTGCAGAACTGCAAAAACTGAGCAAATTCATCAAATTCATATTTTCCTTACTACTTACTCATCTACTACATTGAACATTATAAAGAATATAAAAAAAAACTGTTGCATACCTTGAGGCTCAATAAATTTTATAGAGAAGAACAGAATTTCAGCATTAAGTAATGTTAAATAATAATCACACCTAGTTTCCACAATTCTCTAAAGGCATTGGCACGTGGCATTCCACAAAACCCACAAAAATGTGCATATATAGATATGAGTGTAATAATAATATTACTCATACGTTTTGAGTCGCATTCGCAGTCACCTTTTGACATTTGATTATGGCACGCACTCTACATGCTACGCCATATGTGTGTATGTGTGTTGGCAAACCGAAAAGCAAAACTAACAAACTGGCACAAAAATAATGTGAAGAATGAAAAGGAAATCAACGAAAAGCCAAAACCGAAAGCAAAACAACACAACGTAGAACGTAGAACGTTAAAGGCCGTAAAAAATGTCAAGTTGTCGTTGTCGACATGTCAGCGTGGCTAAAAAGTTGACGTCGTTCCCCTCCCCAGTCTACTTGAAATTGTGGGAGAAGGGAAAGGACAGGGGAACGGTTGCACGTTGGCACGTTGCATGCCGCAAGAAGAATAATGCAAATGGCAGCAACAAGAGCCATTTTGTATCGATGGCAATACATAATGTATATCATTACTGAAATTTGCTTATGTAACGCGCGTAAATGACACGAGTGCCCCCTCCTCCTGTACCCCCCTTGCTGTCCCACCCCCTTATGCATGCACGGCACCTCCTACGAAATTAAAGGATGAGCATTAAAATTGCAACAAAAAAATCGAAAAAAAAACCAGAGAGAGAAAAATAAACGAAAAAAAAGGAAATAAAAACAAAAAATTGTCTGTGTATGACTTTTATATATACACGCAAAGGTAGCGCCTACATACATACATATGTCTCTATATATATACACATTTAAATTACCTATACATAAGGGATTATCTGGCAAAGATACACACACGCACACACATATGAGTATGGGCCATATATATATATGTATATATACTCGGTAATGTGTACATTAATCGATAATTGCATTTTTTTTCGTGCATTTCTTTTGCCACTTTTCATGGGTTGGTTCAGGTTGTCTCTCATGGCACATGGCACATGGCATTTCCATGTGCGTGTGTCTCTCAACATGTGTGTGTGTGTGTGTTGTTGTTGCTCTGCTTTTTTCCTTTTTTTTTTGTTGTTGTTGTTTTTTTAAATGAGTTTGCGTGTTTAATTGGTTTTTTTTTCGTGTTGGGTTTCATCCCTCGCAGCTTAACCAAAACTTCATATTAATCATACGGCAGCGATTTAAAGCAGCGAAGCCATTTAATATGCACATCTAACACTTTGATTAAACGCACTTTCATTTTTGCTTTGATTCGCTGTTAGTTTTAGGGCGACCACAAAAGCCACACACATAGCAAGCCACCAACAAACAAACACAGCGGACAGACGGACAGACAGAGTGAAAGACCGAGACCGAAGCAGGAGCAGACAACTAGACTGACACACGATACACTAGAAGGGGCACAAACCCAGCTGACATGTCGCCTTGAATGCATGCAAAGAGAGAGTGTGTGTGTGTGCGTGTGTGTGTGTGTGTGCTCTCCTCTATCTGTCTATCTGTCTGTGTCTTGATGGTGTGTGCATATTCATATGCATAGCTGTACGTAGACCTCTATCGACAGCAGCAAGCGCCAAGAATGAGAATGCGAATGAGGAAGAAGAAGAAGAAGAAAAAAACACGAAGTGAAAATTCTATTTAGCATACATTCAGGCGTTCGCTTGGCATAATGTAAACGCTACTCTGCAGAGCTCTGGCAAGCTGACTGGCGACGCATTGAAATCCCACCTTGCGGCCGTCGTCATCATACGCAATGTGTGTCGCTTAACCACACACACACGAACACACACACTAACACACACCTCCGGCAGACATTTTGTGCGTGCGTTGCGTTGCGTACGCTGCATTGTATGCAACCGCCGAGCAACAACCCTCGGAATTTCGTGCTTGTATGCGTAACTTGTTTTTTTTTCTCTACTTTTCGCAGCCCAAATGCAGGTGTGCAACGCCTGTGTGTGTGAGTGTGTATTGGCTGCACTTTAAAGTTTGAGTTTCGTAAGTCCCGCGCGTGCATTCACCTCTTCTGTGTGTGTGTGTGTTTGTTGGTTTTTTTCGCCTTTTTTGGTGCGTGCGACGTCAACGGTAACTGCAACAGCAACAGCAGCAACCCCTGCAGCAATAGCAACAACGGCAACAACGATGACGACCCTGTTTATTTGAGCGCCTCAAAAAAACGCAATGGGCAAACGCAAGGCAAAACCGACAGCGACTGCAGTTGCAATGCAATTTTAACGCTAAATAAAAAGTTTGAACATGCCGCTCTACTTATGCGCCGGAATGAGCAGCAGTTGTTGTTGCCGTAGCTGTTGCTGTTGTTGTTGTTGTTGCTGTGGCGCCTTTTGCCCCACTTGAGGTTGCCAAGCCCAGCTTAGCTTCGCTTGGCCAAGGCACACGCACTGCACGCACTTTTGCGTAATCAGGACGCCAACTTGGGGGGAGCGAAAAGAAATATCAAAAAACAAAATTTTTAGCACAACTTCCGGTTCAACTAAAAACAACAGCAAGCAAGAGTTGCGCTGCAAAACAAAATTACATATTTTGTAAATTGAAATGCGTACAAAATGCTACAAAATGTGCGGCCGAAATTGCAGTGCAGCTCCTCTCACTCTCTTCGTCCTTTCTCCCTCTCCGTCTCCCTCTTCCTTTCTCTGTTATGCACACTCCTTCTCTTAAACTTGCAGGCACCAATATTTAATTCGCATTTCGTGTGAGTTGACGCGTAACCTTTTACCGTATACTCGGTAAGCACAAAAGTTTTCGCTTTTAAGGCACGCATGCCCGACAACTGGAGTGGCCTTCTCCTCCACGTGTGTGTGTGTTTGGCAGTGTGTGTGTGGCAGGGCCTATGCATTTTGCATTAAATTGCATAACTTTTGTGGCAATTAGACGACGGTGCAAGGATATGTGTGTGTGTGTGTGTGTGTGCAAGGAAATGCAGTTGCAGTTGCAGTTGCAGTTCTCTCTCCTATGCAAACAACGCAAATGCAAATCTATCAATTTGAAAAAGGAAAAAAGAACGCCCGCTGCTCGACAACGTATACGTAATAATACGCATACGCAGACGCGCCAGACTGTAATTTCAGATATTATATGTATGGCCTGTATTTCTTTTGAGACATTTCACATTCTGTTCTTCACATTTCAATTAAGTAATTTAAGTCTGTAGAAATTCCCAAGCTTATACCAAATTAAAATAGTAAAAAAGGTGGCAACAAAAAAAAAAAAATAGAAAAAATGAAATCAAATGGAAATCATTTAAATGCTACCAACGAACGGCGAAAAATTATACGTCCATTAGTCCAAAGCTAATAGTCGATTCGAGTGTACGACTTATGCATATTTCATGGCTCAAGTGCTGCCTTGTGCCCTCCCATCATGTATTTTCCATATTCAACTGCAATGCAATTTTCTAAACTTTTGCGTTTCGTTTTGTTTGTTTGTTTGTTGCAGGCTTAGAACGTGTCGCTGAGGAATTCATGGGTCGCAGGAAATGGAAACATTATCAAGATCAACTGACGCGCAACCAATTGAATATTGCAGAGCAACAGCCCATATCAATAATAGAAGCAGAAGCAGAAGCAGAAGCCGACGAGAGCAACAACTGCAAACCACTGAACCACCGTTTCGAGCAGCCCAACGGCCAACATTTCCACAACAACAACAACGGCGCACTGCAATTTGAAAGAGATTTTGGTAAGTTAACGAGGCTGAAAATTGTCATTCAATCAAGTCAAGAAAAGAATAAACCAACAACAAGAAACAGCTAATCAAAGTATATTCCTCTTTAATAAATAAACGTTGTTAAATATAACTTTGATATTTACTAGCTGGTGATGAGCTTTCTATTTGCAATTAAGCAACACTTAATTGTTGATCAATATTATTTTAAATGAAGTCAAACTAATCACAAAATTACCCAAGACAAGAAAAAGTTAATCTAAGTATATTTATCAATTTATATATATATTTGTATATAAATGATGATAAATATGTTTTTGATAGCTACTGATAAGCTTTCTAAGTGCACTTAAGCAACTCTTCAATTTTGAGAAAATTGTCATTTAATTAAGTCAAGAAAAGAATAAACTTTTCACACACTTAGCCAACACTAAAACCAGATAATCGACGATAAATGATAAATACATAAATTTTTGATGACTCATGATAAGCTTTCTGACAGTAAAGCAAACTCTTAAGTTTTGAGAGAATGATCAAGAAATTAAGACAAGAAAAGAACAAACTAATGAACCAGATACTCGAAGTATATTTATCATTTTGTATATATATATATATACTTATATGAATGATGATAAATATATCTTTGATATTTACTGGCCGGTGATGAGCTTTTTATTTGAAATTAAGCAACACTTGAATTTTGGTCAATATTGTATTAAAATTGAGTCAAGAAAAGAACAAACTAATCACAAAATTAGACAAGTCAAGAACAATCGAATCGAAATATGATGATATGATATTTAAATCATATAATATCATATGTTTCTGTATAAATGATAATAATGATAATATCCTTGATATTTATCAACTGCTAATGAGATTTCTAAGTGCACCTAATCAACTCTTGAAATTATAAGAAATTAACAATAAATGAAGGCAAACTAAACACCAAACCAGACAAGAAGCAACTAATCGAAGTACATTTCTGTTCTATAGACAACAACCATACATCACAAGATAACGACTCAAGTGCAACATCACGTAGCTCAGGCTCACCATCACCACCGCCAGAAGAACCCAACGATTGGACACCGTCTGATAAGTGCGATTTCTGTGTTAACGGTCGCTTGCTAACGGTGAACACCAAAGGCGAATTGGTGGCCGAAACAACGGCAAACAACGTGTCCACCGCCATCAGCAGCAACAGCAACAGCAACAACAACAACATCATCTACAACAACGGCACAGCTGCAGTGCAGCAGGTAAGCTAAAAAGCGAAATATGATATTAATATATAAAAACGTATACTTAATGCATGTTTTCCCTTTTTTTTCGTTGTTGTTGTACTTTCGCAGCACGACAGCGACAGCAACTCGAGCGCATCGCTGCACAACAACAATAAGAACACTATTAAACATAGAGTAAACAATAACAACAACAACAACTACAACAACAGCGCCACAACAACAGCAATTGGAACAGCGCCAGCTTCGAAAGAACTTTACAAGCTGCTGAGCCAGAATTTAGCCAAAATGACATCGATGGAATCAATGGCCGCCAAACTGGCACAATTCACCGTTCAGTTTGCCGACTTTAATTTGATCAGCACACTGGCCAATCAACAACAACAGCAACAACAACAGCAGCAGCAGCAACAGCAACAGCTTGCTAATTTGGTAACACCAACTACCTCAGATGCATCGGCAGCGGCCGCAAGTCCCACACTCAAAGATACTCCGAGTCCCAGTGCAGATGCCCCATTGGATCTAAGCAGCAAACCATCGCCAAATTCATCCATTAGCGGCGACATAAAGCCAGTCAGGTGAGTCGTTGTTGCACCCTCTCAAGTATATACACTATAATTAATCATATATATACATATGTACATACGATAAATATATTGCATGTGTATATCAACTGCATGTGCCATAAATGCAACCACAAAAAAATGAAAGAATGAAAGAGAGAGCTGCATACCAATGCAATACATAAAATATACAACAACAAAAAAATACATAACACAAAGTGTGTTAATTGCTGTTGCTGCACTTCGAATGCTCTACACACAATAGTGTTTAACCACAACAAATTGGGTGGAATTAATTTAACAGATTTAATAGTGATTAATGTGGAATATATATCTTTGATATCTGCTAGCGGCTGTTAAGTTTTCTAATCAAACTTAAACAAGTGTTACTAACTTGCTAAATAATAACAATTTAGTTTAAGAATTTCTTAGTTTATATAAAAATATTTGACATTCCATCATGAGAATGTTTTGTTAGATTGTAAATTATAGAAAAATTAAATTACGAGGGTGAAGAAATTTTTAAGGACAATTGAATTTCTTATTTTATAACAAACAATATTTGACAGCTCAGTTAGAAAACTTTTTTTTTTTATAAGACACATTATTTGACAGTTTATTTTGAGACTTCCTTGCTTTATTATAAATCGAAGAACAATTAAATTAAAAGGATAAAGAAATTGCTATTGGCAGTTCTACGTAGGAACCTCTTCTTTGATGGGATACAATATTTGACAGTTCAGCTTAAGAAATTGTTGTCTAATAAAATCAATATTTCTGATAAAGACTTAAGAACCTTTGCTGGCACTCATACAAATTTCTCTAAATTTAAGACCTTTTTTCCTAGCGCTAAACTGATCTATGCTGCGAAGTACATACTTCAGTTTTATTTAAAAAACATGGTAGATTATTAAATTAAATATCTTCTAAATACTTGATTTTTCTTTCAATAGTAATAAAATAAACATCCACTTAAGCCAGTTAGAGAATTCAAACTCAAACTTATCAAAGCTGAAATGAAGTATTCATAAAACTTAGACCATCTTTTGAGTACACGTGCACCTAGCTAGCCAAAGTGCATTATCTATTTGCTATGCCCGAAAATGAACTACAAAAAATACAAAAAAAGTACGAAATACGTTAAAAAAAGGAAAGAAACGAAAAAATGATGTTGTGTGAGCAGACAATACATGAGATAATTGCACTTTGGGCAGTGGCCCGCCTCTGACACTGCATTTATTGTAGCATACTTAACAGGGCCATGAGAGGGAAGCATAGAAGAGGAAGGGGAGGAGACGAATGAGAGGGACAGAGGAGCAGGGACATAGACTGGCACTGAGACTGAGACTGGGTTGGCACTCGGGAAGCTTTATTGTTGTGAGCCTATGTAAAAATCGTGCAATTACACATACTATAATCATGTGTGAGTATTTCACTGTGTGTGTGTGTGTGTGTGTACATACGTATGTGTGTGTAAGTATGTGTGAAGCGCCTGCTCAGCGCAAGTGCCTTTGTGTCTCGCTCGACGTGAGTATGTGTGTGTGTGGTTTGAGTGCGGTTTATGAAACGATGCCGAAAATTACACATACGCCCCATAGCACGCAGCCAGCGTGCGCTGCGTTGGCCACGCTTAATTACTGCCAAAAAGGTGGAGTAGCGGGCGGCATTGCAACAACTGCATAAATTTGCATCAAATTTGAGCAGCCAAAAAAAAAGAAAAAAAGAAAACGAGAGAGAAAAGAATACACAATTTATGTATTTCATGTGCTGTGTGCGCTGCATCTTAACTCCCTCGGCTTTTTTTGTTGCCAGCTATTTTTTTAATTACTCTAAAATGTTCAGCCGCACCTAGCCTATTATTTATGTTATTTTCCTTCTTTTTTATGCCATATATGTATGTGTGTGTGCACTTCAGACGACAGCGAGAGACAAGCGTCGACAACGTGTGCATAATTTTCCAGCACTTCCACAATTTTCGTCATTACTTTTTTCGGTTGTATTTTTTTTTGTGGCTGTGGCTGCCACTTGAGCCGCAAACACAAGTCCTTGTCTATTGTCTAAAGCACGACCAAGTGTTTGTTAGCAGCCCAGGGGATGCCACAACGCCGTCAACGTGCACCTATTTTAATTGTTCTTCAGCCAACAGCCAACAAAAAAGTAGAAACGAAATGAAACGACACGAAAAATGGTGACAGGATGGCACAGGATGCGGTGTTGGTGTGAGTGTGTGTGTGTGGGTAGGTGACAGGATACAGGTTACAGGAACTGCAGCAAAGTTAACAGATCGACAAGTGTTCAATGTCCAGTCACAAAACACACACACACAATACGTATACGCCAAGTAGTGCGGCATAGAATGAAGCTATATAAAACGCTTGCGTCCCTAGTCCCTATATCTCTTGCTCCCCTTTCTCTCTACCTCTCTCTTTCTATCGCTCTCTCTCTCTCTATCTCTCGCTGCGTCTCTTTTGCTTCCCCCTCAGACTTCAGCCAAACACTTGAAATACAAAAGCTACTGACGCTGCAATTTTTGGCTTTTTTCGAGCGTTTATTATTACGGTTTTTTTTTATACACTTTTTGCTGCTGTCCGCCGCCCCCGCTGCCGCCCCGCTGCAGCTGCTGTTGATGATGAGGCGGCGACGTTGCCACTCCAAGTCAAGCGTCGAGATGTCGTCGCTGAGCTGCTGCTGCAACGCTGCCGTCGACGTTGTCGTCGGCGCAGCAGACAGAAAATGAGTGCATCATATCGATCGCTTTTTTTTCCCCGTTGCGTTTTACATTTTTACTTTTTTTTTTTTTTTTTTGGTCTTTCTTCTTGCTACTTTTTTCTATGCAATGCGCCGAAAGGGCTGAGAGGCGGGGCGGGTGTTTGTCGCTCTGTGTGTATATATGTATTCATTATTTTTCGTTTACGAAAAATTCTCTGCACACACACCGAAAAAAAAGATTGTGAACGTAATAACTGGCATAGACTGATGGCGTTGGCGTCGACTGCGACTGCGACGTCGGCAGCAGCGTCGCTTTCCCCCATTTGGCCCCAAAAAAAAATGTATATATAAAAAAAGAACGAAATAAAAAAAGCTTAATGCGTGCACTTGCCATTGTTATTGTTGCTGTTGTTGTTGCTGCAGGCCAGCAGCAATTTTTTAACTGTTTTTGTGTGTGTGTGTGTTTGTGTTGCACGCTCCGCTTATATTTTTGCCATATTTTTGTCATTTCAATGACCGTTGGGCGGCCACGTTTGGGGTCTGGCCTGGTTGCCTGCCTCCCTTCCCTCCCTCCCCTCAACAAGCAGCCTGATTGCCGTTATATGGCGTCACACACACACACATATACACGTATATATTGTATATGCGTGCGTGAATGAAATGTCGCTTAAATGAGCGAGATAGAAAAATGAAGAAAAAAACTCGGTGCTGCATACAAAAAAGCAACTGCAACAGCAGCTGCAACGCTGCTGGCGGCAAACGCTGACGTCGACGGCGACGTCGACTGCGCTGGCCGTAAAAAATGAGTGCATATCTTCCGAAAAAATGCAACTGCATATATGCAAGTGCATGTGCATGCCAGTGTGTGTGTGTGTGTGTGTGGGGTGGTTGTGTGTGCTGCGCACGCATCAAGTGTAGGTTTGGGAGCATGTTGCTAGCGATGGGGAGGAGTGCAGAGGGGGGAGGGGGCAAATGTGGCTTGGGGGCGCCTGCATTGGCAACAAAAACAAACATGCAATTGCATTCATACACAAATAAAAAACGCACACACACACATACACTCACACACAGACTTAATGCATTTTTTAACAAAATTGCATTCGACGTCGTCACAAACACACACACACACACTCATACATACACTCACCCTACGACGAACTGAATCTTGGAACGGGACATTGTATGCTGCTGCCACACACACACACACAGTCCTGCCACACGCCACCCAACTCTCAACTCGTCATCTGACGTTGCAGGCTGCAGCAACTGCAACTGCAGCCGCATCCCGGACAACTGACAAATTTAGCGGCCACGCTGCACGCAATTGAAAGAAAAATGCAACAGAATAGCCAAAGAATTGCATTAATTGTAAAGTAGACGATACAAACAGAGTGGAAAATAGTGGTAGCAAAAACAAAAAAGGAGATAAGAGATAGAATAATAGGAAGAAAGTAAGCCTGAAGTTGGCTATGCTCAAGGATCAGTAATAATCTTCTTGCAAATGCATTTTTTGTTCATCTACTTCCTCTTTCAACAAAAGTAGAGAGGAAGTAGATCAACAACAAATTCGTTTCAATGAAAATATTACTGATCTGAGTAGGTACTGAGTAGATCAATATCAAATTCATTCGCATTAAGTTAACAGTGATCTTTAAGCATAGCCACCTTAAGTCTTAACTTTAGCTGCGAATATTTAAAAGACAAGAAATAAAAGAAATATAAAAGTTGAAGGCAAACAAATAAGAATAAGAAAGAAGAAATAAAAATATTCAAAATTTATATAATATGAAAATCGAAGTTCACATACTCGTAGTCAAAGCTAATTTATTTTGAGATGCTTCTATACAACAAACCTGATATTAATTTGTAATGTTAATTTGAATACACAAATTTTAATGAAGATCGAAGTTCACATGGACATAACTGATATAAATTTGTAATGTTTATTTGTATTTCACAAATGTTTAACACAGTCGCAAAATTATCCTTCAGTTAGTTGTCCGTTTATTGGATATCAGATTCCTTATTAATAACAGCAACATTTATTGTCTATAAATACTTCTTCAGATCTTCGAAGGCAGCACTCGAAGTAATAATGCATTACGATAACATAAAGCGTTTACTTTATGAAATACAGAGATAATAACGAGTAATCAATTTGATGTGCATTCTATAAAGAGGCTCTGCAATTTATCATTCCAATTACTTTAAAGCAACACTTTAAGATAGACGCTATACAAAGTTAATTGATATATTTTAATTTTATTACGCAATTTTCTTTTCCACTACTTACTTTTCGATACACTTTTGTCAATAGCTTAAATGTGACAGCACCATAAAAAAGATAAAGAATTCTTGGAAAAACAGGTATCAGAAAGTCTTAATTGAAGCTATTTGTTTAGTTTACAGTTCGTTAACAACTTTTTAACGAGCAAAATTTGTATACGAACAATTCAATTGGGAGTTCTTGGAATCTTTGCTCAAAGTGTGAGAGAAAAAAACATATTTGCGATCGCACAAAGAATTAATAATAATAAGTTATTTATGAGCTATATTCAAAAGTCATTTAGTCCAAAATGTATAAATTAAAGAAGTTCCTACTTAAAAATTTAATTTATTTCATACCCTTATCACAAGATACTTATAAGTAAAACACTTTAACCTGCCTATAGAGCATCTGTGAGTGAAACAAACCTGCATCAGCCGCAGATTAAAAAAGTATTTCACTATTTGTATCGTGCATTGCAATAAGGTTGACACCCAAAATGTAATTATATGTGTGCTCAATGGCAATCCGCCTCCGCCCACGTTAAACCCCAAAAATTATTGCCGACGCATTCGGTTGCATGCCTCAATGTGTGTGGCAGGAGGTGTGTTATGCATCGATGTGCGAGTGTGTTGCAGGCAAACAAAAGGTGTGGGATGAACCGACAAAAATGCGATATGCACATAAAAATGTCAGCAGCAACAGCAACAACAGCAACGGCAGTGAGTTGGAGCAGTTGCCGTTGCAATTGCAACAAGCGTCAAAATTACAAGAGCAACAACAGCAACAACGAAAATGCAACACAAATAAAAAATCAACCCTTTTTTTACTGCTGTTGCTGCTGCAGTTGCCGTTGCTGCCACAAATTAAAACAAAATGTCAGAAAAACGAAAAAGGCAAAAAAAAAAACACACACGAGAGAACGCCATTAACAAAAAAAAAAAAGGAATATACACAAAAAAAAGAACGAATTGCAACGCAAATGAATCCTCGGCAACATGCGTGCAACAACAAGAGCAACAACAACAAGCGAGTGCATGCTGCCGGCAGCGCTGCGCTGCGCAGTCGACGCTGGCAGCGAGTGTTGTTGCAGCCACGTCAAATTGCAATTGAAGTGCAGCCAAAAGGTAAACGACACCAACGAAAATCAAAACGACATTGAAATGACATTTTTCATTTATTTTTTTGTTTTTTTACTGTGGCTGCTGTTGCCCCATCAGCAACTGTTGTTGTTGCTGCAACATGGCTCAGGTGGCGTAATTATGAGCATTTTACTTTTTTATGCAGCCCGAAAAAACTGTCGCCGTTAATGATAGGAGCGCCGTCCAGTTTGAAGTTTCGGTCAGCAGTTTTTCGCTCGCTGCTGTTTCTGCAACCAGTCATTGCCACTTGCCACCTGCTGTTGCAGCAGCAGCTTTGCTTGTTGTTGTCTGCGCAATTTTCAGACATTTTCCAGACGCGCGCGAGCCCTAAAAAATGTAAAAAACAAAAACAACGACAACTTTTCAGTCAACTTTTCGCTGGGCGGCTTTTGCCCCACAGCGCGAGGGCAAGAAGCTGTGCGTTTCCGTTGCCGCTGCCGTTGCTGTTGCATCCCCTTCTGCTGCTGCTGCTGCTGTTGCTGCCTGGCGACAGCCAGTGCAATGTACTGCAGCTAGCTTGAGCCTGAGTGCCCACCCACTGTGTGTTGCCAAAAGGGTCTTGGTCTCAACTCGTCTCGCGTCGCGTCTCGCTTCGCGTTGCGTCGCCACTCGTCGCGTCTCGTCTGGTGGCGTCTCCCTGCTGGCTGCGCATAAAGAAAAGAAAAATTTCGTATGGCTTTCACTGATGTTGCTGCCGTCGTCGTCGTCGCTGTTGTTGTTGTTGTTTGCTTTACACAAAAGTTGCCTTTTGAAATGGGCTACCCAAAAGTGCGCTTGCCCTCCTTCCCTCCCCTCCCCGCCTGCCCTCTCCTGCCTCTCCCGTTGCAATGAGCTGAGGCAAAAGCGCGCCAAGTGGTGCGGCTTGGCATTAAGTGAAAAAAAATTGTGCTCTTGCATTTTTGCATCTTTTTTTTTGTTTTTTTGAAATTCGTCTAATGAACTTCAAAAACATGTTTGTCCCTGGCTCGGTCTCGGGCTCGGGCTCTCGGCAGCCAGCCTGACAGCTTCTTACCCGCCTCAGCCCCTCTCCCCTAAGCGAGCTGCTACTCTGCTGTCACTCACCCCTGCTCTGCTGCATGTCATCTTTTGTCTCTGCAGCACAGCCAAAATAATACAAGAAGCAACCAGCTTAAAAAAAAAAGGCACAAATTTCTCTATGCTGCATCCTTGCCACATAGCCTTTGACAAGGACAACGTCGTCGTTGTCATCCCCTCCTCTCCTTCGTCTTCTGTTCTCCCTGCCTGCTGCAGACATTTAAGAAGCGTTCATTGTCAGAACTTTTCGAGTGTACCTACGAGTGAGTGCATGAGTGTATGCGAGTGTGCATGAGTGTGAGTGCGAGTGCAGTCTTCAAAAAAAAAAGAAGAGTGAAAATGATATTTTGTCAGCTTCTTTGAAGCAAAAGTCAAAAGCGGGGGAAGTTGAGGCTTGGCAGATTGACTGGTCAATTGCAAAAGGCAGAAAGGCACATGTGACTAGACAGAGGCAATTGCAACGCCAACAAGCAAAGTGCATTATCAATACACTGAGCGAAAAAAAGGCCATTTATTTGATGACTCAATATTTTGTTTAACTTATAGCTGGCATATTTCCAATCAGTAGTTGACTTTCTTTTGGTTTAAAGTTAATACTATATATACAAATGTAACATTTGGTATATTTTAGTATTTTTAGTATATCGTTTTGGTATATTTTAAGAACAATACCACTATTTTGGGTGTTTTAGTACAAATGGGTATTGTTTATTTGGTATATTGCAGTATTTTTTCAGCACATCAATTCGGTATATCTTATGAATAATATCACATTTTTTGGTATATTTTTGTATTATTCAATATATGGATTTGTTATATTTTTAGAATAATACCACTTTGCGTTTGGGTGTTTTAGTGCAAATTGGTAGTGGCTTTTTGGTATATTGCAGTATTTTTTAGTATATAAAATCGGTATATTTTATGAATAATACCGCATTCTTCTTACTTCTTCTACTATGGGTCTTAGTAGTATATTTAGTACTTTTTTGGTATATACCAAATATTATATTCGGTATTTTTATGTATTTTTGCGGTATATCAGTAAAAAAAAAGGAAAATAAAACAAATATAGTTATTTTTTAGTGAAAATATTTCCACGTATATATCTTGCTTTAAACTTAAAGTAAAAAACAATTCTTTAAGTGTAATTTTATTTCCACTTTTTTCCCTAAACTTATCAAGCACATTTCTTCTTTCCATTTGCAGAGCACTCTTCGACTCGGTGCCCTCGTCGATGGGCAGACACAGCTACAGCCAGGAGGAGCTGAACAGTGCGCTCCAAGATGTGGTGGCCAACAAGTCGGCGGGCACACGCAAAGCGTCCAGTCAATACCTCTTGCAGCGCTCTGTGTTGCGCAACAAAATGGACAACATGTCGCTGAGCTCGAAGCAGACGCACGGAGTGAAGCTGGAGGAGCAAGAGGATTCCGGCGACGAGGTCAACGATGCCGATAGCAATGGCTCTGGTGCAGCGTCAGGTTTCCAAGAGTTCGCCCAACGCATGGCTGCGAACAACGAGCATCTGCGTAAGCTGAGCGGCATGTCCGAGCACAATGGCAGCGATCTGGGTGACGACCTAGAGCCGGGAATGTCGCCGAAGCTGGCGAGGCCTCAAAGCGGTGGCACGCCGACAGCAACAGCAGCTGGCGGTGCCGTTGGCATGCCGGTGCCGATTGATGTGAATGTGTTGCTGCGCACGCTGATGCTGGCAGCGGGCATTGGGGTGATGCCCAAGCTGGACGAGACACAAACGCTGGGGGATCTGGTCAAGTCGCTGGTGTTGGCCAACAGCGGTGGCTTGTTGAACGACAGCCTGGTGAATGCTGTGGCCGCTGGCCACGAGATCAACGGCGACCAGCGTCTGCTGCAGCAGCAGCATCAACAGCAACATCACCACCACCATCAGCAACAGCAACAGCAGCAGCATCAGCAGCAACAACAACAGTTGGCCGCTGTGGCCGCCTTTCGTCGTCACATACCAAAGTCTGAAACGCCAGAGACGAACTCCTCGCTGGATGCCAATGAGATGTGCGAGGATCCCATCTTGAAGATTCCGTCCTTCAAAGTGAGCGGCGCTGGCAACATATCGCCGCCGTTGCTGCCGCAACACAACAACAGCAGCAGCATGAGCAACAACAACAACTCGATGAGCAATCGCAATGGCGATCACAGTCCACACTCGGCCTCGCCCATGCTGGCAGCAGCCGTTGCTGCCGCCGCCGCCAACAACAGCTACCGGCAACAGCAGAACAGCGGCAGCAACAGCGGTGGCGGTGGCAGCAGCAATCTGTTGTCGCCATCACCGACATCCATACAGAAAATGATGGCCACGTCCATACATCGCAAGCTGAACGAGCAGAGCAGCCAGGACAGTTTGCTGCGCAACAATGGCAACACCAGCGGCAGCGAATGCAGCAGCACCGGTGGCAGCAATGGCAATGTGAGCCTCAGCAACAACAACAATGGTAGCAACAGCAGCAACAGCTACAAGAAACCGAGCATTTCGGTGGCCAAAATCATTGGCGGCACGGACACCTCGCGTTTCGGTGCCTCACCCAATATGCTCGCCCAGCCCCATCACAGCCATCTGCCCGCACATCATGCAGCGGCCGCAGCAGCCGCCGCGGTTGCCTCGCATCATCACAGCCAACATCAGCAACAGCTGAGCGCAGCGGATGCGGCACTCGGAAAGGGCACGCGACCGAAGCGTGGCAAGTATCGCAACTACGATCGCGATAGTCTGGTGGAGGCGGTGAAGGCGGTGCAACGGGGCGAGATGTCGGTGCATCGAGCGGGCAGCTATTACGGCGTGCCACACTCAACGCTCGAGTACAAGGTGAAGGAGCGTCATCTGATGCGACCCCGCAAACGCGAACCGAAGCCACAGCCCGATCTCGTGGGTCTCACGGGTGCTGCCAACAAAGTGAATGCCAATCTCGCCGGACTCAATCATCTCGACAAGCTGAAGGCGGGCAACAATGCGGCGAACAGCAGCAGCAACATCAACAACAACAGCAGCAGCAGCAGTTCGGGTTCAAAGCTGAGCAATGCTCTCAAGAACAACAGCAGTGCTGCTGCCGCAGCGGCAGCTGTCACTGCGGCCACATCGAATGGCATGAAGTTGTCCATGTTTGAGGCGCCACCGCGGCTGCCGTTTCAATTCTGGGCGGCACCGAATGCCGGCGCCAACTATGGCCTGGACTTCAATTGCAATCCCGATGTCTTCAATCATCAGATGAATGCCATCGAGTACGCCGAGAATGTGTACGGCAACATCATACGCAAAAAGCTGGAGAACGAGAGCGATCCTGGGAGCAATGTGAGTGCTGGCAATGGGAATGGACATGCGCTGCTCGATCAGCTGCTGGTGAAGAAGACGCCTCTCCCATTCACCAACAATCGCAGCAACGATTACAGCGCAGCAGCAGCAGCAGCCGCTGTGGCTGCAGCCAACGTTTGCGGCAGCAGCAGCAGCAACTCCGAGGGCATCAAGCGTGCTGGCAGCCCGATGGGCGTCTATGCGGATGTCAAGCGTGAGCGTCTCAGTCCCATGCGTGGCATGGAGAGCGCCAGCAGCGATGAGGAGCATGTCACCAGCAAAAACATTAACAATAACAACAATAACAACAACAACAGTGACCTGGCGCACAATAAGAACAACAACAGCAACAATAATAATGGTAACAGCAACAATGGCAACGGACGCAGTCGCATGACATCGCGGGACTCGGACACCGATGGCAGCAGTCTCAAGAGCGAGCAATCGCACAGTTCGTTAGCAGCAGCAGCAGCAGCGGGCAACAAAATGATGGATCTCAATGGCAGCGTTAAGTTCGATCCCGATGCTGCTGTCACGGCACCAATCTCGCCCAGCAATTCGATATTGCACGAGAAGCTGGCGCAGATCAAGGCCGAGCAGAGCGATTGCAATGCCAGCGAGGATCAGTTATAGACAACGTGGCAGCAACAACAACAGCAACAACAACAGCAACAGGTGGCAGCCACATTCGCTTGGCCACCGCTTGCCACACACTACTACAGTTTCTAAACGAGAAAGAAAGAGAGAGAGTTCGTGTATTGTACAGGCAAATGGTTCCACAAATGGGAATCAACACAAGCAGCAGAGTAAGAGAAAAGCAAACCAAATGCAAAACAAAACAAAACAAAAAAAAGAAAACATTAAACATAAATAAGAAAAGAACTTTAAGTACGATTAAAAGATATACAACAAAAAATACATAGGCAAGGCAAGAGCGTCAGGTTCTTATTGTTAGTTAAGACATTACACAACACAACACACACACACACACCGTACATAGCTAAGTATATAGTACACACACACACACATATACAGGACAACAACAACAAGCAAACATGCATAGATACATTTGTGTATCTGTGCGTATTTATTGTTTAGTTTTTTGACAATCGACAAATAGGCATTCTCTTGTACAAACTTTCTAAAACAAAACAAAAAAAAACAAAAACAAAATAAAAAGAATACAACAAAACTTTAATCAACAACATCAAGTAAATACATAATTTTATAAGACCAAACAACAACTAAAAAAAATCAAAAACAAAATATACAAATTATTTTAGTTGCGTTTTCTCTTATGTTAAGTAACCAACAACAACAAAAAGCAAACTACAAAAAAAAAACAAAGCATATATATTTTTTTCGAACGTAAAAACAGCAATAAAAGAAAATATGATGAACAACAACAACAACAAGCAAAGCAGTTACAAGCAAAGGAATAGCCAAAACTATGCAGCGCCTGCTAGCGAAAATTCTCAACTCAAAAAAATACCTAAACAAAAAACATTCCAATATTTTGAAAACTTGACTTAGAAAACTTGAAATGTGATTCGCAAGCGCATAGAGTTAGCAGACGCCAGAGACATAGAAACTGACAAAAAACCCAACAACAACAGCAATAACTACAGCAAAAGACCATAGCTAGGAACAACAATAACAACAACAACAACAATAACAAACAACAACAACAACATCTACAATATCCGATCAATAATAGCCAACAAACAATAATAACAATAAAAAACAAACTACAACACAACAAACACTACAAAAACCGGAAATAGCAAAGCAAAATTCAAAAACTACAAAACAACTACAAACAAAAATTCAAAACAAAATATTATTTTCCAATTTCATACAAGTAACAAAAACAAATTGTTGAACATATTATTTGCATTAATTTCGTAGAAACAAAAAAGAAATAAAAGATGATGGAGAAACTTACAACCCAGAAACCTTAAAGAAAAACAAGCATACAAAAAACGGAAATCAATAAACAAAGCTGCCTTCACATTTACAAATTAAATAAATGAATAAGAGGAATGAATGAAACGTTAGGAAAAAGCACACAAAATAAATAATAACAACTCAAAAGAAATATACGCAAAACCAAAAAAAACAAAATGCTTAGAAATTCACAATCAAAACTAAAACCACCAAAAATGAAAAAAAAAACAAAACAAAACCGAACCCAGCAAAACCCATCAAAAACAAACTCCCATTTGATTTAATTTTTCAAATCAAAATTAATACAAAAATTAACAAACAAAAAACACAAAAAAAATAAATATATATATATAGAAAGAAAGAAAAACAAAACAAGAAATCCCAATATATTATTATATAAATTTGAATGTTTCGGTGTTTACATAAATCAAAAATATAAAATAAAATACATGTTTAGGCATTTAATGGAACTAAGTGAAAATTAAATATTTGGCTATCAAATTCAAAATATTTAATAAGAAACAAAAAACTCTATATATATGTATATTTATGTATGTGTGTGTCTTGATCATTACGCGTATACCTCAAATAAAACACATGATCATTTTGAGCAAAAACTATATATATATTTAAATGTACTTATATACACTTATACACTCTACTTACACTCTACAACAAAGAATGTTTAACATATTTACACAGCATTAATGTACTCTCGTATAACCTCCTCCTTATAGTACACACACATACTACACACCTTTTGGCCAACACACACACACACACACACATACACTTCTCCCTTTACACACCCCCTTTCGAGGTCTCTAATGATATTGGGCAATGTTTCAGAAAACAAAAACAAATGAAAAACACTTTCGATGGGTTACTAAATGTATGCGTAAATAAACAAAAAGATAAAAAAAAATCTATATAAATGTACCTAAAAAAAAACAAACATATTTTGTGTGCTAGCTAGTAAGTGTCAAAAAGAGAAGAGAAGAAAAATAATAAATTATATATACAATACTAAATGTATTTTAAAAGTCGGTAAAGTCGGTAAAATATGCGTATGTCAAAATGTTTAGTGAATTGTAATTGTAATTGAAAGTATATATATAAACAACTATATATTCAGCAAGACAGAAAATCATTTAAAAGCATTTACAAAACAACCAAAAAAACAAAAACAAAAAACATATTTATAATTTATGCATAGAAAGTTAAAAAACAAAAAACGTATTTATTGGCTAACCTTTAAAAAGCAAATTCAATGTGCATAAATGTTGTGGTTTAGTAACAAAATATATCAAATCCAAAATTACATTATACTTAACAAAACAAAAAAAAAGACAATGGACATTTGGTGTATCAAGCATTCGATAAAAGAAAATTGTAAAATTTAGTAAATTATTTTGCAAAATGTGTGCGTATCAAAAATGAAATGTTTATTATACGAAATGGAAATGGAAAACATAATGGATGAAAGGATATCGAAAAAAAAAGTATTTATTGCTAATTAATTTATATTTGAAGTATACATAAATATTTATTATACATACATATATACATACATATATATTAGACACACTATCTGTGATTAATAATCCAAAATTTTGAAGAAACTTTTTCTGACTAATGTTGGTTAGGCATACATTAAAAACAACAACAAAAACAAAACAAAAAACTCAATCTAAACAAAGAAAGCAAAACAAATTAATAATGAAAACTTACTATAATAATGCAATAATTAATAAACTATAAAGATCGGATACAAATAATTAACAACAAATAACTAAAGCAGAGCACAAGCAAAACAAAATGAAAATAAGTAAAAAAGTCTTAACTGTACCCACAAGTTGGTAAGATGCATATAATTATGGCAAAGAGTACTCGTATTCAAAATGGTTAAAATAATAGATACAAGACAACAACAACAACCACAACAACAATAAGAGAATTAATAAAAACAACAACAACAACTACAGCACATCACTAAAGACAAAACAGTTCAGAGTTCAGAGCATACATACTTATATAGTTGTACATATATTTTGGAAAATTTTTTACTCAAAACCATACAGGAAAACAGCAAAAAAAACCAGTCAAAAAAATAATGAAAAAAGAGAAAAACTAAATTAAAATGAGATGAACATTTTATAAAACTAAATTATACAAAGTAAAGTAAACAAAATTATGACAACAAGAAAAGATATATGCAATTTTGTTCATAAGAAATGTAAAAAGATAAACATGAAATCAAACTAAGCGAAAAAGAAAAGAAAAAGTAATGAAATAATGACATAAAAATAAAGTGCAATTATACGGTTTATATTAAGAAAGCAAACGTTAAAGAATATACGAAATTTAGCAAATATTTCGATGAATGTTCGGTTCAATTTCGAGGCAACCAAAAAACCAAACAAAAATCATTTCAATTGTTTATAAAAAGATAAAAAAAAAAAACATCTATCCAAAAAAACACCAGACCAACAGACATGCCAGCCTAGCCTAATCTAAACTAGGCACTTTGCTTTGTGCCTTGTGTCTGAGTTGAGATCAGAAGACAAGCAACAAATGCAATGTACCCATCAAACACACACACACACAGACATACATAAACAGGAAATGGCATTCTTAGATACAAAACAAATAACAAAATATGTAAAAAGAAAAGGGCGTAAGATATTGACAGAGAGATCGTCAACCTAGTGATAGGTTTTGAAGTCGAGTGTAATGAGTAACAGCTTGAGAATGTTGAATTGTATAGAATTTTTGCACACTCACCTAGTCTGGTCGCTGACCCCAAAAAGTAGGCAACAAAAAGTGCGACTTCAGATGCATTTGGTGAGCGTGCAAAAACGCTCAGGTACGTGTTTTATTTTTCGGAGAGAAAAAAGATTGATTACCCATACATTACTTATTCTTTGTTCACTACAAATTAATAGTTAATAATTGTACAATATACAAATTAAATCGATAAATATACATACATATACTTATATATATATACTAATGTTTATGTAATTGTTTATGAACGGCAAAGAAAAACAGAAAACAGAAAATGAAAGAGAGAACAACGGTTTTTTTAGCATGCTTAATGAATTGCTCACCTTTGTGTATAAAATATAATTTGTTCAACACATGAATCAAAATTTGCTGAATATAAGTGCATATACTTAGAATTTATATTCTCCATATAATATTATTTATAAAACATAAATTAGTGCATATTATTACAATTATTATGATTATTATTACAATTCTAATTATAACAAACAAAAACAAAAGAGAAGAACATATTCTAATTCTATTATGTACGCGCAGTCTACGCAAAATAGGCAAATCAAAATTTTACTTATTATTATTAACTATCATTTAGAAACATATATGTATGAATACATATGTATGTATATGTATATTATAGCCGAGTGTAGCAGACTGGCGTGTTGCCACTGTTGTTAGCCTTGATTTGTGTTTTGTATATATTAGACCACATTATTAAGATTATTTCATTAATACAATTTTTTATGATATGTAACTATATTATGAAAAATGAAAAAAAAAAAAAACGGGCAACACATTTGACTTATAGTGCAATTGTTTCAAACAAACAACAACAAATATTAATAATACACGTATATTAAAATGATAACAACCAACAACAACAACAACTGATATACTACTTTGCAATGCCAAGAAGTATGTTTACATATATACATTTATATATACATATATGTTAACAACAACAACAATACAACAACATTATTATTTAACCAAGAAAGCTCTTCAATTGAAAATCAAAAATCATTATAAGTGCACATAACATTTTATAGACATTTAATTACAAGCAACACACATAAAAACAAAGTCAGTAAAAATAATTTTGCTAAAATCAAACGAATCAAACATGAACCAAACATCACACACAGAAAATGATTTATATTGTTATTTTTTAAATCAGTTATAGAAACGAGAAACCATTCAAAGTTGAAAACTAACTTACCCAAAAAAAAACAAATGATTAAGTTGTGCCAACAAACAAATTCATTATTTTTATGTTTAACTTGAGCGATAAATGCAAAGAACACAAGCAAAACACCAACAACAACTACAAGAAACAATAGCCCAGCAAAGACAACCAACAACAAACATCAGCAAACAAGATCGAAACGTACACCAAACAACAATAGCCCAAACATAATTGAACTAAAAATTGATAATAGAAACATTCTCTAATGAAAGATCTACAACTAATCTTCAAGTTGTACATTAAAATGAAAGACAACAACAACAACAATGAACATCAAAACACAAAGCCTGACGTCGATTGTACTTTTCTTTTTTCTACAAGCAATTACAGCAAAACAATTTTATTAAACAATAGTACTACTCTTACTACAAACTAAAATAGCAACAGTAATAGAAATAGCAATAGCCACAAAACAATTAACTTTAAACCACAACAACAACAACTCCCAATACACACACACACACACACAAACAAACAAGAACTAATAACTGATTTTTCAAGCAGACTTAAATTCATAGCAATAACCAATACAATAGCCACATATATAATTAACAATTATAGCCAAGCATACAATAGACCGCAAAAGCAAAACGAAAAACCAAGCAGAAAAAAGAAGCAGAACATGAGATCGAGAAGAGTGCTTTGCATTGCGTATACGCATTACGTATACGATGCATTCGTAAACAATTTGTCATAAGTAAAAAATGAAAACAATTTTTATTTCAATTATCGACTCAATCAACAAACACTACATAATTACAATTAAAATACAGAAGAAAAAAAACAATAAAACAATAGCCCTAGTAACAATATTAATCGTATTAACCAATTAAAAAAAAAAAAGCAAAACAACAATAGTAGTTCTAAGTTATTGGCAATGTAAAAGGCATTAACAAATACTTATAAACAACAGATTTTATCCACAACAAAACAAAAAACAATTAGAATCCAACAATACTCCAGACTTGGTTGAAATAAAACAGTTTCTCGTTTTCGTGTTTTAAAATACATTTAAAATACTTTTAAAATGAAAGAATAACAACAAAACAAAGACGACGCCCTCGAAGCGTTTTAACTGATGCAAGTACAATATAATCAACAACAACAACAACAACAACCACAAGTACATAGCAACTTGAGCAAAAATTTCATTTATTTTTGCATTTATCACTTTAAAAGCAAAATAATCATTTAATTACTTTTTTTGTGTAGAACAAAAGAAAAAAAAACAAGATGGAAATTGTTTCACAGCCAATAAGCTAAACTAAATATAATGAATGAATAAAAAGAAAAACCACATTATGATTAGCAATAGCCCATAAGTACCAACAACAACAACAACAACAAATATAGCATTAACAAAACAAAAAAAACAGGACAACAACAACAACAAAATAGCAAAGATAAAAACTTAAGCAAAACAGCTGACAAGCATGCGAAAAAAAGGATAAAAAATAATTTCACTACGAAATTCCATAGAAATAATTTATGCAAATTATGTTTAGTTCTTTACAGCGAAAATGTAATATGTATCTATGTATATTTTTTTTACTACAAAAAAGTAAACAATTAACAAATTTTCAAAACAAAAGAACATTTTTCTTAAGAAATTCAAATAAAAACATTTAAAATGCAACAGAAAATTAGGTTTGAGTTAAGTTACTTGTAATCATTTAAATAAATTTAAAACAAATTTGTTCAGCGTGCATAATTGTTATATATACACTTATAAAATAATGCTTAAGTTAATGATTTTCGTTATTTTTATTATTTACTTATTATGTTTTAAACGCAAAAAAAAGAACGATATATACATCTCTATATATACATATATATCATATATTTACGCTGAAAATGTTTATTAATAAAAACAAATATTTTAGTTCAACAATTGAAGTTTTCATTTCCTTAGCTTTACTTTCATTTATTACACACAAAGAGGCTTTTATTTAAACAACATTCCATATTTCCACTCACGCATGCGGATCAGCAGCAGCAATATGATTATAAATGATAATACAACAAGAAATATTAACAATTTACATACTTGTACTTACAATTAATAAGTCATAGTAATCTATGACTTGGACAGTTATTATAAATCAATCAATAGCCCAAAGTAAATGTTGATTGTGATGGGATTGATTGTGATGTGTCCCAACATCGTCAATATTTGCTCCATTTTCACATTGAACAATAACAGAACAGAGATATGCAAATTGGCAAATTGGCGAAGCATTTAAAATGAAACACGTAGAAAAAACAGTTTTGATTTTACGATTTTAGTTTTCCTATGATTTTCTATAAGTTAAACCCACTTGAACACTTTGGAAATAAGAAACTAAATGTACTGGCAAATGTTCTAGACCTGGTTAGGTGAGGAAAGGGCAAAAAACTATCACATATGAATAAAGCTATCGTTAATCTAAACTCAACAGCTTCAGGGACCAAAGAAGAAAATTTATTTGACAACTGATGAATCACATTCGACAAGACCTAAAACAAAAAAATATCAAAAATGAAAAGGCGAAAATTCTGAAATGAATCAATGCATAAATGGAAATAATTTAGAAACTAACAAAAAGAAAAACCAAACGATATAAATCTAGGGAACGTCTAGGGAAACATTTTGGAATATACCAAAATCTGCAATGAGTATATAAAAATTCTATGTACTTACACAAACATGTACATAAAAACCCCTTTGGTAAAATTAAAACTTATATTAAAACGTAAAAAATGAGACATAAAAATGGAGTTGAAATTCCCGGATATTGAAGATTTAACTATGAATAAGAAATTTGTATACGATATGCAGTAAACAAAAAACAAATTAAATCATTTCATTAAGGATATTTCGGATATTACATATTTGGCTGAAATTGTGTAAAAGTCAAAGAAAAAAGGACAAAAATTATATTTTTGTTCAATAGAAAATTATGATTATTATTTTGGTGTAATTTTGGTGTAAATAAATAAATGAAATATCAAAATATAATGGATTGATAGGTGGGTTTTCTATAACACTTAACAAAAAAAAAAAAAGGAATGGAAAAATTAAACGATTAACAAATTAAATTAGCAAAATTTATGTCAACTTAGTAAATGATAAATTCAAATTTATAGTACTTACTTATATATTTGTGTATGTATGCTAAAATTAAATCATGGATATCGTGGATCATGGATATTGATTTCAATAAAAAACAAAATAAAAATAAGATCGTTCTTCTGTTTCCACAACAAAATGAATGCCAACAATAACAACAACTAGAACAACAACAACGTGTGCTGATTTCCAATTGAAATGCTATTGTTTAAACAACAAGCGTTTAGGTTACAATAACAACAAGAACAGCAAAATGACATGTCAAAATCATTGTAAAAAAAACGAATAAACCAAAAACTAAAAGAAAATGAAAATGCAAACGCAGTAAAACATTAGATTTGTGTATATGTATGTGAACAAATAGAAGGTATGTACTTATAATGGCAACAAATCAACTAAAAAACGTACTTACAAAATGACAAAAAACAACAACTATTAACTTGTAATGATGTGAACATGGAGCTATCAGTATTTTGATAAATACTGTCAATAAAAATTTAATAAAATATAAAGCCAAACTTACTTTATTTTTATTTATTTCTTGGTTTTTCAGGGAATGCTAAAATTTTCTTTACGTTACAAAATGACTTGGCGGAAGCCCTTTCTCAGTCATTTCTTTAAGGATTTCAGAACAGAGTATATTTTTGAACTCACGATAAAAAAGTCTAACGGATTGCATTAAAAAGTTTCAAGAATTGCACAAAAAAATTTTTGAAAATATTCGAAATTTTTTCAAGGGGGAGGCATGGAAAAATTCACGAAAAATCGAAAATTTATGGATATCTCAGCCATTTGAAGGACTATCAGGATGTCCTTTGGCCTGGAGATAGATGTTTTTAAATAAATGATAATTCAAAAATTAAAAGGACGAAAGTCCTTGTTGAGGCCAAGTTATAAGGACTTTTTTGTTTAAAGAAAAAAAGCTATAACTCCGGCATTTCCTTTTCGATTATAACAGCTCATATGCCAATTAACTTGTATTAACAAGGACTATCGACTGACCAAAGGACATTTCGATCGTCCTTTGGGTTTTCGAAATATCCTGCATTTTGTGGTTTTCACATTTTTTGATGGGCTTCGGTAAGCCCCTAAAAGTATGCAATATATTTTTTTCGAAGCTTTGTTTTTTTGCTTTGTTTCGTGTTTTTGGCTTGTTTCAGCTGCTAACGATTTGCTCTTAATATTTTAATAGCTAAAGCTTTGTGATCATACTTACCATACTTACCTTTTCAAGGGTACTGTTTATCCTTGTACTTAAAATGCAAAAATGCTATCTTTTTGCTGTTATTGCTTTATAGTTCTTTATAGTCTTTAAATGTTTTTATTTGTATTTTCTTCTCATTTATATTAACTTTATAAAACTATTAATATATATTATTGAATCTAAATTACATATTATTTTGATAATTTAAATTTATCGTATATAAAATGAATTTGTATGCTATATATGTTAGTAGGCCTTTCATATATAATTGTTTTAAAAACAATTTGCGTTCCTACGCAGTTGGCATTAAAATTTTTTGTTAAGTGAAATTAAAAAAAAAAAGTTTTTAAGTATAGTAAAAGATGATGAGACGATTGAAATGCGATCTAAGTCCACAGCTTACGACCTGCCTGAAGTTGGCCGACAGCATTCGTCCTGATTGTTGTGTTGTCCGCAATCGTATTCCGTATGATGCACAATGTTTTATGAGAGACATCTCGCGGGATCTGAATAAGCTGTACAAGCGACATGAGAAAACCTTTGTGAAGAGCAAGCGAATCATGGAATTGGCGATGCCAATGCATCCCAAATGTCGTTTTGTCCCCAAGTGTGCGTGTCCTTTCAAGAAGACCATTGAAATCATTCCAGCTGATTTGCCAAGCAATACAAGAACCGAACAGCTTGCACTCCCAACCGTCAGGCGTTTGCTCTATCGTCGCGAACATGCGATTAAAATCGGGGATAAGATCGGTGAGAGCATTTTGAACCGATGGCTGCGATCCAGTTACTTGTCGCTCTACAGTCGCTTGGGCAACATGCAGCCACTGAAAAAGCCGTAAGGAAGCTTTTACAAATTATTTTCGATTTCACTTTTAAGTATATCCTTAAACAGACAAAAGAAGAAGAAGTCAACGCCAAAGGAAAAGAAACGTCAAGCAGCGTACATTGAGAAGCTGTCAAAGGCCAAAGTTCCCCTGGAGCCCCCCAGCTGGAGCCCTCAAACGCCCGTAAGTTATCCAAAGCCTTTTATTGGTAATGAATCGTCTGAATAAATCTGCTTGCCTTTTTTACAGGAACGTAAAGGCGAATACAGTATGCGGCGCCTGAAGAAATTGGCTCGTCCTAAGGTATTCGAGTTGGTCGAGAAGCCATCATGGGAATTAACACCCGGCATGAAGGCCTACAAGGCAACAGATCGCATCAAGACCATGGCTGAGCCAGTGAGTCGTCCGGATGTCCACACCAACGATGAACCGGAGAAGGTGTCGCCCACAGCCCTGAAATACAAACGTAAGTAACATTTCTTACCAATATGTTATAACTGATCCATAACTTCCACTCTTAAAGCGAGTGCACGCATTAAGGAGATGGCAACGCCATTAGCTAAGAACGAGGCAACTTTGGCTGGTGATCTCAAGGAAGATCCATTCTCTATATCGCCGAATGCACTCAAGTATAAGCCATCGTCACGCATTAAGGAGCTGGCTGAGCCAAAGGAGTTCGAGAACACGCACATCCGTGAGAATCCTTTTGCCATCTCGCCAGCTGCTCTCAAGGCGAAGGCTTCGCCGCGTCTTATAGAATTGGCCAAGCCCAAGGGATCTGCGTAGCTTGTGGGACTATTTCAAATTGTATTAAATTTTTCTGTATTTATATTTTGGTTATTGCAAATAAATTATGGACTGTTTTGTAACATCATTTGGTTCTACTATATGATAAAATTGAAACTTCATACATGGTTTATATTATTTTCATTTAGCCAGGTCACTTGTCATGAATGGCTGATAACATTTGATTTATTTATGTAGTTTTTTTTCTCACCATTTGTGGTTGACATACGTGGTTTTCTCGTTATAATTTTTGAGTTGTAAATTAAGTAGTTGATTTTGCATTATGTTTAGATTTTGGTTTGTCATAAACGATTATATGTTGACGGCAAAATTCGAGTACAATTTGAGTTTTGCACAAAATTATAATACATATACATATTAATAATCACAAAAAATAATAATAAACTTTACTGCCAATTTGTTAAACTATGAATAGTTTTTGGAGGGAGGAAATTTGGGGATTTCGTTTTTGGGAGGGGGGCGAGGCAATTGGTCTAAACTTAAATATTCGCCAGATATAATACTCAAATTATGCAATAATGGGAGAGACAAACATACTGAATGAAAGTGAACTAAAAATTTGAAACATATTCTTCAATTTTTAGGCAAATAATTGGGGGATTGGCATCAAACTTTCGGTATTGAGTCAGCTATTGAGTTGTGGTTACAACTGTCTTAGTGCAGATTGGCAATGACAGCGCGTGTGAAGTCCGCCGTGGTCGATTGACCGCCCAAATCCTTGGTGCGCACTTTACCGTCCTTGAGCACTTGGTTGATAGCATTTTGGATGACCTCGCTGTATGTGGGCAAGTTGATGTGACGCAACATCTTTGTGCCGCACATCAGCATTGCCGTTGGGTTGGCAAGATTCTTGCCCACAGCCTGGGCGAAGGTGTGACGTGCACCCTGCGTAAAAACATTACAATTAGTATGGAATTCAATGAAGATAAATCATTACATTACCGGCTCGAATACCACAGCCTCCGCAGAGTATGAAGCACCAGCAACGACGCCAGCGCCGCCGACCAAACCAGATGCCAAATTATCAACAATGGCACCATACAGATTGGGGGTGACCATCACATCGAATTGATTGGGATTCGACACCATTTGCATGGTCGTGTTGTCCACAATCATTTTATCGAACTCAATGCGGGGGTACAGTTTGGAGACCTCCTCGCATGACTTCAGGAACAGACCATCGCCCAGCTTCATGATGTTGGCCTTGTGCACAGCCGTCACCTTCTTGCGATTGTTTTTGGTGGCGTAGTCGAAGGCGAACTTGGCAATACGCATCGATTTCTTGGCAGTGACAATCTTCAGACACTCGACAATACCGGGCACCGATTCGTGCTCGAGTGCGGAATATTCACCCTCGGTTTGTTCACGAATGATGACCGTATCGATGTTGTCGTGACGCGTCTTCACGCCGGGCAATGAACGCACATGGACCACGTTGGCATACAAATCCAGTTCCGTGCGCAGTTTCATGTTGAGCGTTTGCAGTTCACCCTCGTTGCTATAATCGGGTGTGGCCAAAATACCCTAAGGATAAAAAAAAAACATGTGAAATAAACGCAATACATATTTGAATTAACTGTAACTTACTTTAATGCAAACTTTGTTCTTTTGAATGGAGGACACCACATCCTCAAGCTTGGCGCTCAGCACAGGATTGATTTCCGACAGGAAGTACGATTCAAAGTCCACGGGCACATTTGCTGCCTATCAGTCAGAAAAGTCAAAGAAAATCCTTTAGATTCTGAAAGTGTTATGTATGTTTTGAACTCACCTTGAAGACCTCCTGCAATGAATAAACCAGCTCGGGACCAACACCATCACCGGGTATCAGAGTGCAGGTGGTTCTATTGGCACTGTAGGCGCTATCCTGCAAGCAGAGAAGTAACCCACTTATTAACATAACACATGATTCGCATGCCACAAAATTAAATACACACCTGACCAGCGACTGCCGCCGAAACATGCAGTCTGCGCACCGCCGCCGCCTAAATAGTCATGTGAGAAGTATTAATTAATAAATCTGCTATAATCTTGAGAGGATGATAACCTCAAAAAAAAATTCGCATCTGTGCCGCGAGAACGACGTCGCCGTTGCTGTGCTCGCAATGCTCTTGACAAAAGTGTTTATGTAAGCACTGTGCGCAATAAATATTCCCGGAGTCGTCGTCGACATACCTGCACTACGGTCCTTCCCAGTTGTCTAGCCAGCATCGACATGTTGTTGATTGTACGTAAGACAATTGTGTGTGGATTGCACAAAATATCAATTGACCTACTGTCTAAATGTTTAAAAATTTAATTTTGCTGTGCAAAATTTCAATCGAAAACCAACAGTAACAGCTGACTAGGGTTGTTCTTAAGTAATCGCCAATAACAAGCAATCGATAACAATTTTTTTGACAACTCTATTTCACTATAAAATTTTGAAATTTTAAATTTTTTGAATATATTAAACAATTATGAGCTAATACGTGAAAACACGAATATAAGTTAAAAATTATATTATTGATATTCAATCAATCGAATTTTTAAATAAATATCGATACAAACATGAAAACTGTAGACCTATCGAAATTTAGCGGTCAATTTAAAACATGAGAATCGCTTGATTCTTTCTTGATAATAACCGATCGTAGCTATCCAGGATCTTTTTGTGCTGTTATTGTTGCGAACAATGGCAGATACTCAGATTTAATTTTCAAATTTGTAGGTCTAAATTTTAAGTGAAATCAAAAAATAAGAAATTTTACATAAACCGGTGCATTTTAGCTGGCAAAGATTACGCTATCTCCAATATTTAAACACTATTCGTAATAAAACAATTAGATGACGTTTGGCAATGAGAGCAGCAGTATCCTTGTTGCGTAATCATTTTGGTTTCGCACACTTACACGTCAAGTCAGCACAATTCGAGAAGTATCGCTTTAATCCACTCAAAGGCAAACCATTGGAATCTGTTAAGCCCTCCAGCCACAACGAATACAGCAAGCCAAAATGCCGTTTCATGCAGTACATACGAGCCGGCGATACCGCCAAACATTTGGGCATGGTTTCTGAGAATGGTTCCAAAATGATCGAGTTGTCGACCATGACTTGTGCCTCACCAGAGATGATGCAGTTCATCCAGCAACGTTACTGCATGGACAGCCTGCTCGATAGCTCCCAGTTTATGGAAGTGAACGATGTGATGGACGATCTGCGACTATTGCCGCCACTTGAAGCGCCAGGCAAAATAATTGGCGTTACATCCAACTACTACGACAGTTGCAATGAACAGAAAGTTAATATTCCCAAATATCCGGAATTTTTTGTGAAATTCAACACTGCAGTAACTGGAGCATTGGATAACATACGTGCTCATCACATAGCCAAGGCAAGTAATTGACAAAAACCCATAGATAAGTACTAGTTATCAGCTTTTGTTGTAGCGGATTGATTACGGCTGCCAATTGGCCGTTGTCATTGGTAGCAAGTGTCGCAATGTGCCGCGTCTCTCGGCTATGGGTTGTGTTTTTGGTTATACGATTGCACAGGATATCACCGCCCGGGATTGGAATGTCCTGATGGGTGGTCAAACGTTGTTGAGTAAATCGCTGGATTCGTTTTGTCCGTTGGGTTCGGTTATTGTGCACAAATGTCATGTACCCGATGTGAATAATTTGTGGATTAAGACACTGGTCAATGGCGAGCAACGCCAGTGCGGCAACACACGTAATATGATCTTCAAGATCGACAATATTATACATCGACTGTCACAGTAAGTGTCTAGAGTTATCACTTTACTATATATTATAGTATACATTGCATTACAGATTCATGACTCTCTGTCCTGGTGACATTATTTTAACTGGAACGCCCGCTGGAGTCGGCGCTCATCGCTCACCATCGTGCTTTCTTAAACCGGGTGATCTTGTCGAGAGTGAAATACAGAAATTAGGTAAAATGCGTAATAAAGTTGTTAATCCGTATGCTTAAGCACTAAGAAACCAAGCTGGCATTTTTCATTGGCCCTCAGGAGGGTGCGCTCTCGCTTTTCTATATTTAAAATTTATATAATTGCATCTAAAACAATCAAATGTGTTTTGTTTAAAGTAATAATTTGTCGCTTGATTAGACTTTTTGCATTATTGAGTGAAATTACAACAAAATTAATTATTTGCAAACTAAAAGGGGATGACGCGATGGAAAACATAATCTACAAATACAACAAACCGCTAGCGGCGGCATGAGCCATCAACGTATTGGCCGCCTGTTGTGTCTCCAGCATAAGCCGAGTCTCCTTCATCCAATCGTTGGCCACTTCTCGTGACGCGCCCTCCAACAAGTTAAGGTATTTCAGCGCCTGCAAGAAGTCTCCACGATCCACATGATACCTAAGCAAAAGAAAAGAAATTAGTATTAGCATTTCGGATTCGAAATAATAGCTTACCTGGCCCTGTTCAATATGTCGTATGTGTCCAATTTATTGTAGTCAAAAGGCTTGTTGTCAAGCTCGTCTTTGGAAATGGGATTATCCGGTCGCACAATGAAAAGTGACTGCAGAAACGAGAGGAAGTACATAGGCAGACTGCCTCCATTCTCTGGCACCAGCGCCAAGCGACGTGCAATGCGCTCCACATTCAGGAAACGTTCACGCAACGCATCTTCGGGGAAGACGCCACGCTCCTGCGCCTCCTTGGGCATATTGTTCAGGACCGCAGTCACGAGTTCGTCACCCTCTGCAAAGCAATAAACAAAGCTTAGACATACATAACTTCAATTCAAGTGCAATCAACTTACCAGCGACCTTGGCAATAGCATTGATCTCGTTCTTCAGAGGTCGCAGCTTCTCCTTGTAGTGCACGCCAGGTGTGGCAGTGCGCACCGATGCCCACAGAGCTTGGCAAGCAGCCCACAAGGCTTGTGCCTGGTTAGCTGAACGCTCCGTCTCAGCACGCTCTGCGAAACAACAAAGAAAGAGTTAGTAAAATAATGTTAAATGAACTATTAGAGATGATTTAAAATGGGGGAATACCTTTGAACTCATCCTCAATTTCTAAAGCAGCGTATGGAAATGTATTGATAATGTATGTTATAATAAAGCTAGCACAATTATTAGATGCAGGGTGCGAAATTATTGTTATAAGAATTGCATTTTGATTTTGAATGATAATTAAATGGAGTTAGGTTTCGTAAACTTAAATCTACTATTGTAATATAAATAAACAGAATTTCAATTGAAGCCTCAAAGCAATCGTTAATGAGCCGATTAGATAAGCGGCACTCTCAGGTTGCTTTGCAGAAAATAAATAAAAAAGCAAAAGTGTAAAATTCACTCACCAGCCAACGCAGTGTCCATGCCACGAAGCTTGCCCAGCATGGCAGCCAGCTGCAGCTTGTAGTTGGCCTTTGCAGCAGCCAACTGATCCTCCAGCTCCTGCTTGAAGCTGCGCGTCAAATCCGTTTCACGCTGCGCCACAATATCCTTAATGTGATCCGTGTGCGCCTCAGCCTGTTTCTTCAATTGCAAACGCAGTTGCTTATCGGCATCGGCATGGATTTGGAATATCTTCTTTTGATTCTCCACAGCCAGCTTACGCTTCTCCGCCTCCAAATGATAGTCCAACTGAGCACGCAATGCACTGGAGCTATTGTCACCCTTCAGTGAGTCAATGGCACGCTTTAGACGCAATTCACCATCGGTTTGCAGGCGCTGCAGCTCCTTTTGATAGGCCACCACATGCGAGTAGGCATGCAGAATGAATAGATCCAAATCCTCCTTGGATAGATTCAATTTCTTATCATCCAGATTGAGTCCGGGGAAAATGGATTCGATTTCATCGATGAAATAGCTGCGCGCTTGTTCGACACTGCGCCAATATTTATCAGAGACGCTTGCGGTATCCTTCTGCTTGTAGAGCTCATCCTTCACCTGGCTAATGTGATCGACGAGCTTCTTGATCTTGCTGCGCACCTGCTCCACTTTCTCCTGGTTTTGCGCTGTGACAATCTTGCTTAAAGCTAGTTCACAACGCTCTGTAAAACGAAACATTTATTAATTACAGTTGCATAATTAAATTCTTGCTAAGGCTTACCAATCTTCTCCTGCGCTTCACGTGCTGCACGTTCAGCTACCGTCACGGCCATGTCGCGAGCACCAGCACGGTTCTTCAGCGTGCGCCAAAGTGCAGTTTCACCATGTTCCACAGCCTTGTCCACCACATTACGCACATCATCATTGAACCTGTCGAATAGCATGATTAATAAGCATTTGAATACCTACACAACAGTCTTGTTACTCACTTCTTAAGCACACCAATGGCCGTATTGTATTCCTTCACTGCCAATTGCGCCGACAGCTCAATCGCCTTCTCCAGCTCCACAACTTCCTGGGGCAGTGGGCTCTCTTTAGGAGCTGCTGGCTTTGGCGCTGCCGCCGCTGCTGGAGCAGCCTCTGACTTGGCCACTGGAGCAGGTTCACTCTTTGCTGCTGGCGCTGGAGTTGCTGCTTTGGGCTTGGCCGTTTCGACGGGTTTCTTTACCGTGGCAGTTGGTTGCACTTCAGGCGCGCTGTTGCCGCCACCAAATAGTCCAGTTACTTTGGTGGTCACTGAGTTTACCGAGTCGGAGACGCTGTTGAAAGTCGTTTTCACTTTATCGTATTGTTCGTTGACACTTTTGGTCAAGTCCTGGAACGGCGGCTCTTCTCGCAAGCTGACTTTAATTATCGTCTCAGCGCCAGGCACATTCTTCTCAACCAATTGGCGGAAGTTCTTGTCGTATCTGGAAGAGAGATTGGATTAATAGACGAAGATTAGGAAGACGGATTACTCACTTGGCATAGGTAATAACGCCGCCGACTGCGGCCAGTGGTGTCAAAAGGAGCATCACTTTGCCGAAGCCAGCTTCGCGCATATGCGGTGGAGGAGGCAGGCTGCTATTTTGCCTCTGTTGACCGCCGCTGTTACTTCTGTGGCCATTGCTTCCATTTTTGTTGCTGTAGTGTCTGTTGCCTGTTTGGGGCAGGGAACGCTAGAAATATGGAAACATTTAATTCCAATTGCACAACGAATTGCATTTTTTGGGTTGCCAGCTGGAATTTTGGACAATTTTGGCCTGATAACTGCATTTGCTTTGATAGATGACATAACAAGTTCGCTTGTATATTTTTTGCAATTGGTTTTTGTTTGTGGGGCCAATGAGAGGGGAAGAGAGACGGAGAGAGCGATGGCACGTCGCCGAAAATCACATTTTGTATAAGTGTATAACTTACCTGCACAGCACACTTGCATTGTTCTATTACTGCTAGTCGATACATGATGATATAGCCAAAGAATTTTGATAGTTTCACTTGATGGTGTCTGCTGCAGGCCCTAACCGGCGGCGTTAATAATTTTCCTGCCCAATTTCGCTCCAACGACAAATACCGACTGCTAGTGCCGCTGCTGGCGACGACGTGATGTGCACGTTTCCCTGTGAATGACAATCGATTATATCCAGCCTCTGCCATTCGTGCAATCTATATTTTTTGGTGTTGAAGGAAAGGGAGGGAGATTCTAAAATAAAAGTGTGCTATATAAATATACACAAAATTTTTTTAAATTAAAGTTTGTCAAGTCAATGTTAGCTAAGTTTGTGCAACAACAATTAGAAAGTAAATACAAATTTGTGTTTATCGTTATTCAAATTTATCACTGTGAGTGGCAAAAGCTAAGCATGTGATAATGACAAATCGCTAATGGAAAGTCTGTGTGTCTGTGGCGACTGTGTAGCACAAAAGAACATAATGTTAAGACAAGCTAATAAATTTAAAATTTAAAATGCTACACAAACTGGTTTACGACTGTGAAACAACATATACAAAGTAAATCGAAATCGATTTAAAAATGTATGCTTATCGATTTTCAAATGTGATTGGCAAACATGTGTTAATGCCAAACAGCTGATCCGGCTGGAAACTGTTACGCGATTGTGTAAAAAAGTTTGGGCAACAATTTGTTGAATTAAGAACATAAAATGCTGCGAACCTTTGTTTCTAGTGGTAAGAATAATATAAATAAAACTAAATCAAAACATAATTTATGGTTTTACACTTCACAGCGCTACGCAGCGTTTGCCGTGCGCCGCCGGCTTTCGCAGTGCAGCAAACACAACGCGCATGTTTCAGCCAGTTAATCAAGGCTTCGTTTCCTGCCCAGAATCATAATAATCTGATGCCCGCCAACAGTCTTACGCCAGCAGGATCCCCTATGCTTTTGCCGTTGTCATCTCCAGCATTGAGCGCTTTGCCCACTCGTAGCGTCACAAAGTTCTCGCTAATCAAGGGAAAGCGAAAGTCGGTCAAGGCAGTAATCAAGCGCTTCAAGCGTCTGGATTGGGGAGCCTGGATACGCACACACACCGGCCGCCATAAGAAAATGTTCAAGAAGTCCATGGAGTTGCGTCGCCGACTGCGTCAACACGTTTTCACCAATGCGACACAGAGTTGGCTGCTGGACAAGATGGTCACCAGTTATTGGCGGCGTCCCAAGCACTATATCGATGATCCATATGCTCCCTATCACAAGCGCGACGAGTACTTTGCCACCAAGTCCAAGTCATTTAAAGTGTAAACCAGAATTTGGATAAAAATGCAAAACAATTCGTTTAATTACAATTAATAATCAACAACAAATATTTCTTTAAGGGGCAACCACGTTGTTGGTTAACGTGCCCAGACCTTCGATCTCAGTCTTGATAACATCGCCTGGCTTCAGATACTCTGGTGGACTGCGATGCATGCCCACACCCTTTGGTGTGCCTGTCAAGATGATGTCACCCGGCAACAAAGTAATGGATCTGCAAGCAAGTAAAGTTGCCAAATTAGTTTCAAGTTTGTGATTCTCTCAGTGGTTTCACTTACTCAGTGAGGCGGCTGATGACATCGTCAATCTTGTAGATCATGTTGCCCGTGTTGCCATTTTGCTTCTCCACGCCATTGATCCATGTTTTCAGAGGCAAATTGTACACATCCTTCACCAGACTCTTGTGCACCACAGCTGGGCCCAAGGGACAGAAAGTGTCCATGGATTTGCCTAGCAAGAACTGACCGCCATTGCGTTCCTTTTGCCAGTCGCGCGCGGAAATGTCTTGGGCAACACTGTAGCCAAAGACATAGTCAAAGGCCTTTTCCTTCGCCACTTGACGGGCGACCTTTCCAATGACAACCACCAGCTCCACTTCCCAGTCGATTTTCTAAACGAGATAAAGTATGTCATGTAGTATTTCATCAGCAGTTATCTACTAATTATACCCGCTATTTATAGTGCGGTATGTGGGGTATGATAACTTAGTGCTTTAATAGATAGAGCTATCACATTGCTTTGACAGCATTTTCCTTGTTTGCACTCAATTGAAGTTTTTCGGAAATCCCAAGAAATTTTTAGAGCTAGAGTGTCAAGTCATGGCACACGCAAAAATAATAAATATTTTTTGCAAATTTGCTCACGATCGCATAAACAATTTAGAATGGGACACAAACTATATTTAGCAAACGAGTTAACTGTTAATCGAACAGGTTTAGCTTACAACGTTAATATTGAAGCGCTGTTAACAAGTTTGAAATGTTGTGAAGAGACTTCTTCGTATTTCCTAAAAATGAAAGCGGGTATTTCGAAGTCGAACCCTCTCCACTTAGTTGTTTATCTTTACTCACGTCAGATGCTTTATGCGCTATGACATTATCTTTGGGGCCCACCAGCGTGTTGTTGTACTTGCTGAAGAACATTGGTTCCTTGGGTGCCGGTTTGTTTTGCTCATCGCAATGATCCTGATAGTTCAGGCCAATGCAGATGATTTTACCAGGATCGGTTAATGGAGGCAGCAATGTGACGTCATCGTTGATCGCCAGCTTCGGTTGTTTTTCAGCCTTTTTCGACAGCTCCTCGAGATTCGGACTTTGTGCAATCAACGTTTTCAAGTCACAAGGCACGCCCTCGACACCCGAAAGCTCAACAAGACTTTTTTGATCGTCGGCCAAGAGGCCAAGACGTTTGGCGAGGTCACCTTTACGCAAATATTGCACGAAACGCATTCTAGCGGCCAACATTTATGACTGTTCGATGGAGCGACTTTGTTAGCTCCAATTGATACAAAATAAAACACGTATGACGGCGTGATGTTACGTCACGTAAGCGGCAAATAATAAATAGTCTCGCTGCACAACACTGGACAAGAAATGGGTTTGACAGCCTTTGAGTGGAATATTTCTCCAGCACAGTGTTGTAGTTTGTTTTTAAACATCAAATTCAGCTTTCTTAGAGAAAAGTGCCTTTGTTATAATTAATCGTTAATTTTAAAAATTAATATATCTTGTTCAATCTTTAACATTTCGTTGGACTTGGATGTTTATGGATTTTATTTTTCAAACAGACTCAATGCCGACAGTGCAATTAAAACTGTATAACGCTTATTTTAAGTGTATGACCGCCCTTTACTCTTTAGTTCTGCACTTTGATTTAATAAACATTTTAAAACACTGTTAAATAAAACTCGTATTTTTTAACAGACGGCACCAAAGCTTTATGCATTAGACAGCAGTGCAGCCTAAACTGTGTATAACGTTCATTTTGCATTCGATTAATTTAGACCAGAGTTTGTGTGTAACAATATTTTAAATAATTTCTTATTCACTACCAGCCGACGACACTTTGTTGTCCTCGGCACTATTATTGAACTTCCCCAACAGTTCATAGCGCCAACGCATGTACGCAACACGCATACGATCCCAAACATTGTCCACCGAGTCCATAGCAGGACGCACGTCCAGCAAGGCAAAGCGATAGTCTTTATCCACGAGACCGCCATCGTAGTAATCGATAACATAGCGCACATCTTTGCCGCAGCGATCGACAATCCAATCGTGGCGATCGAAAGGCAGCTCATAACTGAAAATATTTTTGATTAGGCTTATCCAATTTAGATATTGGAGCATTTAATGCTTACCCCAACCAGCTGCGGAAGCGCGCACGCGGACTGAAGTCTTTGGCCTTGCCGCCGAAACTCTTGAGACGCGGATTGCCGCATTCCTTGGCGTGCAGCGCCTCCCACTTAAGTACCTCTTGCCAGGCCTGCTCGTTGTTGGCATTGTGAATGCGTATGATGTCTCCCATGTCCTTCTGTGACACATCTTCATTCTTCCAGCGCCAGCCCTTGCGCAACATGGCGTTCCAAAACATTTGCTGACTGGGATACTGCCAGAACTGCACGGTGCCGTCCTCGGTCACTTTGGGTATGGTCGATGTTTGGCGATCTGTGGGCAGTGGGAAGGGTTGATCGGGTGCCGGTTGCTGATTTGCAGGCGGCATCATGTTCAATGGATTCACATCGCTATTGTCATGTTTGACGGGACACTCGGATGCACCGCCGCCAGAGGCGTGCATCTTGGGATGTGGTGGCACCGCCGAGGCAGAGATGTTGTCGCCATGCTTCTGATGCATGGGACATTCGGGAGGCGGGGAAGCGCCGGCGGTGCGCTTGGAAGCCTCCATCTGCACTTTGGTTATCGCTGTGTTGCCCATGTTTGGTTAAATTGCAATTTCTGTAAGCAAATGACAGTTAGAAATGTTTACATAAAATGTGTCACGAGCTAGATTCTTAAGTTGCGTAATCCTTGTAAAGGAGAATTTTGCAGAATAGCCACTATTTAATCAACTTGCACTCACTTTTCTGTTTAGTATGAATGCGTTCCAAAATGTTGTTATGCACAATAACGAAACTGCAATATGTTTTAATTGATGTTTTTACTGCTCATGGTGTTTTTGAGTCCAGTTGCGAACAAACGTGAGTAAAATGCAGCGAGGTTACGCGCAGTGTTGCCACGCTATTGCAAACAAAAACAAGTGTTGTCAAATGTAAACAGTATTGTCGAAGGTGCAAATTGAATGCTGGCAATAAATGCAAGGAAAACTTTGGCTAAACATAATGTAAACAACAAAAGCTGGCGATTTATTTAATAATAAATAATTAATTAGTGAATAATTGCGCTTAACAATCACTCAGTTGAAAAAATTTTGTTTTCAACTAATCATCGCTGTGCAAAATTCAAACTGCGCCTAAAATTTCGATTAAGGAGTATTAATCGATGTATCGATAGGGCTATCGATGTTGCTCCACCTCTAGACCAAAATAATTGTTGGCTAGATTTTTTAGATTTGTCGGTAAAAAGTGAGTAAATATTGTGTTTTGTCGGCAAAAACAAAAGGTTTTAAATCAGCTTATAACAAGAAGCGGCTTTTAAATGGCAACTGAATCGTTCATGCAACAAGCAAGGGCTGCTGCATCCACCAAATGCAGAAGCAAAATAATCCATTGCTGTGATGTAACAGCAGCCATCAAAATACGCCAATCGAAATGTTTGCAACATTAATTAATAAATTATTTTACGTCTTACAGGATGACTGCCGTGTTTCGTGTTGGCCTCGCGCGGCTTGTCAGTCGCGGCGCCACCGCCACTGCTGTGGCACCTGCCACACAGTTCATGCAGAAGTGCAACATCTCCGGCAAAACGATGCGTGGCGGACCCCGCGTGCCCAAGGAGCCACCATATCCATACAAGACGAAGAAATACAGTCTGATCAACTCGCTGTTCGACAAGACATCGAAACGCTTCGATGAGAACTCCAAAGTCATTTGCGTTGAGGGTCCCATTGCGGCTGGCAAAACAAAGTTTGCTCAGGAGCTCGCCGCCGAGCTGGACATGCTTTACTATCCAGCTGTTGATCTAGATCAGTACTACATCAATTCTTATGGCTACGATATGCGCAAATTGGATCCGGAGCTGCCACCCAGCTGTCGCAGCTATGATATTCGCGATTTCTGCAAGAATCCCGGCCATGAGCACGCTGCTCTCTTCCAGATTCGCATGTACATGCTGCGCTATTCGCAGTACATCGATGCATTGCAGCACATTCTGTCGACCGGTCAGGGTGTCGTCTTGGAGCGCAGTCCCTACTCCGATTTCGTCTTCATGGAGGCCATGTTCCGCCAGGGTTACATTTCACGTGGTGCCCGCTCCGTGTACAACGAGTTGCGTCAGAACACCATTGGAGAGCTGCTGAAGCCGCATTTGGTCATTTATTTGGATCTGCCAGTGAGCGTTGTGCAGCGCCAGATCAAGGCACGCAACGTGGAGCACGAGGTCAAGTCGAAGGCATTCTCCGATGATTATTTGCGTGATCTGGACGTCCTGTATAAGCAGCAGTATCTCAAGGATATCTCCAGCCATGCCGAGCTGTTGATCTATGACTGGTCTTCGGGTGGTGAGGCCGAGGTTGTTGTGGAGGATATTGAACGTTTGGATTTCCAACAGCATGAGGCTGATCCGCACAACAAGAAGATGCTTGACTGGCGTTTCACCCTGGAAGACGAATGGTGCATGGCACGCATCAAGTACTGCCACGAGAAGCCCTCGCTGATGAATTTCTTCAACGTGCCCCGCTTCGATGTGCCCGAGTTGCTGCGTAGCGCCGACGATGGCAAAGCTTGGCGCGATGTTTGGTTCAATGTGAGTGAAAAATATATGCATTTAAGTTTTCAGTTTAATTTCCTATACCAATTTGTTTGTAGGCGCCTGGCATGAAGTATCGCGCTGGCTACAATGCTGATGCGGGAGACACCGGCTTGTTGACCAAGACCAGGATTGGCATCAACGAGGCCAATTAGGCAGTCACTTGTTGTCCTCAAATGATTTAACTGGCGAAATGTGTTAATTATGTAATAAAAACCCAATTTAGTAAAATAATCTTAAAACTTTTCGCTTACCAGAACTGTTTCAATTTTCGTAGCATACTTTTCGGGGCAGCAGAAATATCGCATGCGATAATTGGGCAAACCTTTTGGGGCAATTGGAATATCGCAAACGACAGCTAGTTAAATCATAAAAGAACAAAAATCTAATTAGTTGTAAAAAGTAATTCACGCACAGAAAATAATGAAATGTGGAGAACTAGCAATATTTTGTGATTAAAAATACTTGCAAAAATATTCAACTGTTTGCTCACAAAGAGCCTTTTCAATTTCTATAGCATACTTTTTAGGGCTAATGCTATTTCGTAGTTGGCGAAATCTCTTTCCATTAGAGAACCACATCAACATACTTTACCAACCTTGCTACAAATAAATCAATCACAAAACCCTTTCGGTTACAACAAATAATTATGTTAAATTTACTTAAAATGTTTTTGGTTAACGAAGTGGAAATCGAAAACTCTTGGCTTGAATACAATTTGTTTGTACAAATAATGTATGTGTTGTTGTTTGTTTGTTTGTGGCGCCTTGTTTAGGCCAGACGCTCTATGGAACATTAAAGTTTAAAATATGATAGGCTCCAGTTCCTGCTCCTGCTTCAACGGATCGTTGTTAATCGCTGTCGTAATCGTTTTTACCAGCTCCACCGCCAACGGAGGTGAGTGGACGGCGTGACTCCTCATCGGAGCCGTAGACAACATCCTCGTCGGAATCGTCAATCATTGAAATGGCCGGATTATCCTTGGTGACCGCCAGTTCGGCCTGGGCAAAGCGACCATCGGGCGAATACACATACGCCATGGTGTACAGATAGAAATTCAATAGGCCATAGAAACACATGAACTGCGCCGAACTGCGATAGGTGGTATTCAAGGTGGCCACAAAGTTGTCCTCCAGAATGCCAAAGCCAAAGCGGCAAGTGGTCACCGTGATGGAAATGGACAGCACGAAGAGCATCAGCAGCGTTAGAAACTTTAAGCGGACGTCTAGAGAGGGAAATATTTATGTAACTACAAACAGTTTAATATTTATATTTACAACTTACCAAAGTAAGGCATGGAACGCAGTTCCGTGTAGGCGCGCAGAAGCAACAAACCCAGATAGAGCACATACATGCAGCAGGCAATGTAGAAGAACATCTTGAGGCCCTGTCGAAGATTAAGATTGAAGTTAGGGAGATTAGCTTAATCGCAAATATATATAATATATTGTTCCTTTAACTTCACTCACATTGTAGTTCTTGGTGTCCACAAAATGACTGTATGTGGGATCTCTTAGCTCGTTGCACTTCTCCCAGGTGGCCAGGACAATGGCGCACAGCCAAATGGGCAGCACGACAATGATCTTAACCAAATAGAAGCTAACGAAGCGCCGCTCATTCTGTCGCAGACCGTGATAGATGCACAGCCAGAACATGAGCAGGGCGCAAAGGAAAGTCGCTTGAAGCACTGCATCAAGCATGCCGGGCAGCCAGGAGTTCATTAGAAAGATCAAGGGAAAGAAAGGATCTGAAAGTAAAAGGGAAATATAACTTAGCTAAGTTTAAATTGGGGTTTCTTTAAGTACTCACTATCGTAGAGCAGCAGCAAAGGCAACAGCACAGAGATCCACTTTTGCTCAATGGACCAATCGTAAACGGGATATTTGCGTAGAGTGTGAGCATACCAGCACTATAAAGAGAAAAGAAGTTTATTTTGGAATTGCTAAAATGGAATATCATATAAATCATACTACGTAATCATTGAACATATAAAAGCGTTGTCACTTAATTTCACAACTCTAGATTCTATAGTCGCCGAGATAACCGTGTTTATAAGCGCGGACAGACAGAAAGACGGAAAAACAATGCTATTCAAACTGTTAATGTAAATTCTACAAGAAAATTACATTTAACAGTACTATAACAGCACTTCAACAGTCGCTTAATAGCTACTTACAATCACTATAAAGGTGAACAGCAGAAAGATGAACCTAAACCAGATCTCGATCTGTGTAAACTCGGGACTGTACGTCTTGAACTGCAAAAGATTGAATTAGTCTTTGAATTTCATTAAGAAACAAAGTTGTCTACTCACATAGAACGTAATGGATCTGATGTTGTATTTCTGATGGAACGATTCCAAGCCTAGGAAACGCACCGTGATGATGTAGTGGGCATAGTCCAGGAAACCCAAGTGCATCACCGTAAATTCCTCACAATCATTACGCACACAGATCAAATGCCTCGTCCTGTTGTGCGCCATGCTGGCTCCAAGGACACTCAGTGGCTTGTGCTGCTCGCTGATACCATCGATGGAGACGCTGATCTGGAAACTCTTGTCATATCGTTCATCTAGAAAGAAAAGATTTCGTTAGAATGTTGATAGCAGAAATTGTAATGTTTATAAAGTTTCCGATTTTATAGCTTTAATAAAGTATAAATTAATGTTCTAGTAATGGCAAGTGTTTTTTACTTTTATGATAAAATCTATTATTATTAAATGCTAAGCTGCAAAATGTGTGATAAAAATTATAATAAATTTGAAATAAAATCTTATTTATATTTATAATTTTTCTCCTTCCAAAAAACACATTTTATGATACTTCTTTATAATTTAAATGAATTATTATTATGTTAAAAGTTAAATAGAAATTAATAAATTTAAAAAAATATATAAGTTTCCTATAATCCTTTTTCCTACCTTCCAACAAAATGAAAGTAAAATATACCCCTAATTTTGTGAGCAATTTTGATAAGATTCTTAACTCTTATTTCCCGATTTATATTAATCTCTCTTTACTCACCATCATTGTTATCCGTTACCAACTTGGCAATCAGCCACAGTTGTTGGGAGTAAGTGGTCATCAATGGGGACTTCATGGCAAACGGTCCGGTGGCCAGCACCGTCTTGCTGTGCGCCAACGTTGTGTTGGCCAATATCTGCTTGGCCGTCAATGCGTCTGTGGTTGTGATGGGCGGACCCGTGAGTCCGATGATGATGCCCAGGCCGAAGCAGGTGAAGAAGCCGAGAAAGACCATGACAAACTCACGCTTGTGCATGGAATACATGCGCATGTGAACGGATCTCTCGCAGCGATCGTGAAAGAAGGCGGGTGAAATGTATTTGTTGAATTCGCTGAACAAATCACTAAATTGCGACAACGAATTCTTTAGGCGCAACAATAATCCACCCGAGGGCAGATGATAGGCATAGCCCAGCCCCGAGGTGTCGCTTGGCGGTTTTGCCATGGCTGGAGTTGCAACTGGAAGTGCGTCTCTGATTTGTTTGATTCGAGTTTCCTTTTGTTTTCTTGCTGCGCTTTACAAATTGTGCATTATTTCAGTGGTACCCAAACTGTAACTGCTTTACAGTTGTAGCTGCGCTGCAATGGCGACTTTAAACATTGAATTGCAATGATTTTATGGCGTATTTAAACAATTTCTGCGCTGTTTGCTTGCTTGGGTGAAAAGTATTGATTTTGGCTGGCCATCACATATGTTTTGCTGTTTTGCACTTCGCCCCCCAAAGGGTGGTGGGTCTCTTGCACAGTTTGGCACGCACTGCGCATGCGCTCTCTTATCAGTGCCATTCAAAATGTAAACAAAGCAGTTGGGCTTCGAATGTAAACAACTCAATTTAGACTTTAAGATTTGCGGTTTCTAATTTAAAATGTTGGTCCGAAAGGTAGTATAATTAAAATTGTTATTAAGTTATTATTTAATTTAAAACAATTTCTTAGTAGCATTCTATTTTTAAATAAAATAAAAACAACATGAACGTCGTGTTTTGTCCATTTAGTCAATTATAGTTGGCATTTTGTTTTTTATACAATTTGTGTTTGCTTACAATGAGAAGTGATTAATCTATAAACTGCGCATATTAATCCCAATATTTAATCTGACCATCCCAGCCAGCGGTGACCAATTTGCTCGCTTCATGTGGATGCCACAAGGCGCTGATACAAACTCCCTCGTGCGCCTGCCACTTCTTGTACATTTTCGTCGTCTTCCAGTCCCAAATGTAGCATTTGCCATCGCCATCGCCCGACACCAAATAGCTCATATCGGGCGAGAAGTCCAGCTGGCAAGCATAGCCCGACACCATGTGTCCCGTGAACGTTTTCTTGCGGTTCATTTTGAAGCGATTGAGCGCAGAGAATATGACGATTTTGTTGTCCAACGATTGGCAGGCCATCCATTTGCCATTGGGCGCCAAGGTGACAGCAGGCATAGAATGCATTGTGGGATCCGCAATGTACTTCATATCGACGGGAATATCCCACTCCCAGATACGCATCGATTTGTCATCGGATGTGGTGACGAAGCGACGATTATCATCCACAAACGTAATGGTGGAAACAGATCCCAAATGCCGGTCGTACTCCTGCACAATGTCGCCACTTCGTGTATCCCACTGAAGAGTAAGAAAGTAATTAATAAAGTTGCCTCGAACTTATACTAAATTATACTTACACAAATGATCTTTTTGTCGGAGGTACCGGCGACAAACAGATGCTGCTTGCTGTTGTCTGGATGGAACTTGACGCAGAACGGCATTTTGCGTGTTGTGAAACGCGACACCACATCGCCCGTCTCTGCATCCCACAGCTTTATGTAGCGATCATATGATGCGGATAGAAAATGTGATCCCTTGTTGTTCCAGGCAATATCCTTGATTGCCTGTCGATGGCCAGAGAAAGTTCGCACACAACGTCGATCGCCATAGACTTCCCACAGCTTGACGCGGCAATCCATGGAGCCAGAGAGCAGCAAGTGGGCGGTTTTGGGGAACCAGCGTATTGAGGAGATGCCCTTGTTGTGACCCGTCCAGGTGTGAATATGTGCCTTGGGTAAAAAGCATTTGGGTGGCGGCGCATTTGAGCGCAAATTCACGCCAAGATCGTGTGGTGCATGCAGATAGGAGCGTCCCTGATAATCGTAGGCATCCTTGACTGAAAAACACAAGAATTTTTAATATCATCCAGTTTTTTGGAGTATAAATCATACTCACTGTGCAGCGTGGACTTCTCTTCGAGTGGTTTGTCTTCGGGTATGCGTCCGCGTTTGTGCCGCTTCGACAGCAGCTCATCCAACTCGGCGCGCTCCTGTTCGTTCGGTTTAGCCACAGTTACCTCGTTTTCGAAGCGTCCCCAGGGACCGAGGAAACCCTCCACATCCTCGGGATTATCATTCTTTTCTTGCTTGCGCATTTTCTTGGCCTTGGGCGCCTCGAATACAGTTTTGCCATTGTCGTCGTAGGCGGACTGCAAGTCACCCACATAGGACTGACCATCGGCCGCCTCATCTACCGTGGGATCCAAGGCATAGCCATAGGTGTGAAAAGTGCGACGCTGATTCTCAAACTCAAATGCATTGATGTGTGCCTTCTCCACGTAGCCGGCCAGCGTGTTGCGCGGCGCCCGCTGTTGCATCGTTAGATTGGGATGGTCGGGTCCCTTGACGGGCGCAAACATTTCCTCATAGCGTGGATTGTACGTGACTTCCTTGAGTGTGGGATCAAGTGTGCGTGCGACGGCTACTGCACCCATGGGTACTACATCTGGGGCAGCGCAAACTGCCAGCGCTGTGGACAGCGAGTGTGTCTTGTCCACAGGTTGCAAATGCAAGGCGGGAACCTTTTGCTCCTCCTCCTCCTTCTGTTTCTGGTTTTGTTGTTGTTCATCATCAGAATCGCCCTCGGAGGAGCTGCCGTAGGACTGCAGTCCCAACATACTCATCCTTTATAAACTACGCACGAATTCCGTATATTTGTTAACAAAATGTTGCAAATATAAAACTAATAAAGTATACAATATAAACACAAAAACGTTTATAGAAATTTCCATCAAGTTGGCTTTGTTGGGCCAATTGCTGTGAATGGCAGAATTCATATGTTATCGGAATGGCGATTGTGATGCGACATGTTACTTATCACTTATCACAAGTAACGGTTATTCTATTGAAGAAAATGAATACTTAACGATTCCCATTTTATTTATTATTTAAATATTTCATATTTTTATGCCCTTTGCTAATTTTATAAAAAACAATTTAGTCTCTATATTATCCAATATTTTGACTTATGTTCCTTTTGAATACTAGAAGTTTTCATTTCTATAATTTCATGCAACTATTTTCCACAAACTAATTTAAACTAGAATACTAAATTTAAATAAAATAATATATTGTTAACAAAAAGTTATTTACAAAAATATAAAGCGGCATATCGATAAGAAAAACATATCGAGTATGTAATCGGTATCTACGGCGGCGGCATGCTCAGCTGTGTAACAACAACGTTGATTTTATGTGAATGGCAAACTCGTTGGCTGCTAACACGTGCGCGGTTGTTTTTCGTAGATTGTTTTTAATATATAATTGACTTAAACGTTGTAATTAGTTAAAATGTCGATTAGAGAGAAGCTGCTTATGAAGAAAATCGTGAAGCGTGAGAAAATGAAGAAGGAGCTCTCACAGAAGAAGGGCAAAAGCAAACAGCTCGCTCCAGAACCGCCCGCAATCAAACAAGGCAAAGGCAAGCCGAACAAGCAGAAGCCTCAAAAGAAACGAGCTGTAGAAGAGGATGATGGTGTGTATTTAATAGATATTTGCTTAAACGATAAATAAAAGTGCAATTTATATACCACGCAGATGATTTGGAGGATGATTTCCAAGAGCAGCCACAGCCCAAAAAGAAGCAGCAGCAACAGAAAAAGAAACCACAAATTCAGGTGGCAAATTCGGACTCCGAATCTGATTCCGATGAAGACGACGACGATGTGGTGAACGGCAGCGAGGCTGAGGATGACGACGAGGACGACGATGAGATCGATAGTGATGGTGAGCATGCTAGAAAGTTAAGGAGTTACTTAATTAATGATGATTTAAAGGCGAATTTGAGCTGCACGAGCAACGAGTTAGTGTTGCCAAGTATAGAAATGAGATTAAGTTTAATTAAATCACTGAAAGCGATTTCAAATCGCACAAGTTGGTATTACTTGATTATGGCTTGCTGATGTTTTATTTTCATTTACAGCTGCCGACTCACCTGACTCAGAGGAAGAGGATGAGGAGGAGGAAGATGTGCCGGTGCCTGCCAAGAAACCCAAGCTGAAGGGAAAAGCTGGCACCACAACGAACGGCAAAGCAGCAGCGGATGACAACGAAACCCCCTTCTCGGTGGAGTCTTCGTTATCTGCCTTAGACATGCGCGATTCCGATGATCGTAGCTTCGCTTCTCTCAAAGGCGCCGTTTCCGAGGCAACGTTACGTGCAATTACCGAAATGGGTTTCAGTGAAATGACCGAAATCCAGGCCAAGTCACTGACGCCGCTGCTCAAGGGTCGCGATCTTGTTGGTGCTGCCCAAACGGGTTCAGGCAAAACGCTGGCCTTCCTCATTCCCGCCGTGGAGCTGATCAACAAGCTGCGTTTTATGCCACGCAATGGCACTGGTGTTATTATCATTTCACCCACGCGCGAATTGTCCATGCAAACGTTTGGTGTGCTCAAGGAGCTGATGGCGCATCATCATCACACCTATGGTCTGGTCATGGGTGGTTCCAATCGTCAGGTGGAGAGCGAGAAACTAGGCAAAGGCATCAACATTTTGGTGGCGACGCCGGGTCGTCTCTTGGATCACTTGCAGAACTCACCAGATTTCTTGTACAAGAATTTGCAGTGCCTGATTATTGATGAAGTGGATCGTATATTGGAGATTGGTTTCGAGGAGGAACTGAAACAGATTATCAATCTTTTGCCCAGTAAGTCTCATAATTGTTTAATGATGTAAGAGATTTTAATGTTTTGTATTTAGAGCGCAGACAAACCATGTTGTTCTCGGCCACGCAAACGGAACGCATCGATGCGCTGTCCAAACTGGCGCTGAAGAAGGAGCCCATCTATGTGGGCGTCCACGACAACCAGGAGACGGCTACAGTGGAGGGTTTGGAGCAGGGTTACATTGTCTGCCCCTCGGAGAAACGTTTGCTAGTGCTCTTTACGTTCTTGAAGAAGAACCGAAAGAAGAAGGTCATGGTCTTCTTCTCCTCATGCATGTCGGTTAAATATCATCATGAACTGTTCAACTACATTGATCTGCCAGTGACTTCCATACACGGCAAGCAAAAGCAAGCGAAACGCACAACGACCTTCTTCCAATTCTGCAATGCCGAGTCTGGAATTCTGCTCTGCACAGATGTTGCAGCACGTGGCTTGGACATCCCGCAAGTAGATTGGATTGTGCAGTACGATCCACCAGATGATCCACGCGAGTACATTCATCGTGTGGGCCGAACAGCGCGTGGTTCAGGCACTTCGGGACATGCGTTGCTGATGCTGCGACCCGAGGAATTGGGTTTCTTGCGCTACTTGAAAGCGGCCAAGGTGCCGTTGAATGAGTTTGAGTTCTCATGGCAAAAGATTGCCGACATTCAGCTGCAGGTGAGTCGTTTAACTTTTGCCCTCTTTTCTTGGTGTTTAACTTTATGGCATTTGCAGCTGGAGAAACTCATCTCGAAGAACTATTTCCTAAATCAGTCGGCCAAGGAGGCGTTCAAATCGTATGTGCGCGCCTATGACTCGCATCAGCTGAAACAGATCTTCAATGTGAACACACTCGATCTGCAGGCGGTGTCCAAGAGCTTTGGCTTTCTGGTGCCGCCCGTGGTTGACCTCAAGGTGGGCGCTGCAAAGCGCGAGCGGCCAGAGAAACGTGTGGGCGGAGGCGGTTTCGGTTACTACAAGCAGATGAACGATGGCAACTCGAAGCAACGTCACTTCAAGCAGGTTAATCGGGATCAGGCGAAGAAGTTTATGCGTTAGTTAATAAGTCCAAACTTATATATTCTTTTATATAATATCAACTTGTATACATACTATAAATTAGAGAGTGTCTTCATTTCGCCAAAATTAACAAAATTGTCGATTCATCTTTATTGCACGAAATATTTAAAAGGCGTTTGCAACGCCCACACGGATGTGGCATTGCCTTTTTTGTGGGGCAACGTCTCCGTTGAGCATTTAGCGAGCTCAGCCAAATATGGCAAATGTCTTGTTTTTTGGCATTTTTTCATTAAACTGTTCCAGTTCCAGTTTATTTGAAATTTATTTTACTCGTTTTGGGCAATGCTAGTCAAACTGTAACAGTTTGGCAAGCACCGTTGAGCAATGCTTTCAATGTGACTTATGAGGCGCCCACTGTCTCGCTGTCTCTGCTTGTCTCCGTCTCTGTCAATTGAAATAGCATTGAAGCTGTAAACAATTTTCTAATAAAAACTCGTTAAACAACAACCCACGACACCCACTCCAAGAGTCAGCTTGAAGCTGTCCAAAAGCCAGCAGCATGAAACCAGCCAGAAAGTTGGCCAGCAACAAATTAATAGTTGATCGCTTTGTGGGCGTACGAAATTTGCCGAAAACTACTACGATCACGCCCCCCTGATATTAACTCAACCGCCCCGCCTCCTCCTCCTCCTCCTCCTCCACCACCTTCTGCTGCATCGTTAAAGCATGCAACTAAAGACATCGCATAGCTAATCATGCCACAGTTTTTTTTCTTTTTTTTTTGTGAATGAACTTGCAAGTTGATGCTGGTTGCTGTTTGCTCTGTCTCTAACTTCATATTCATTCATGTCTAGTTTATTCATGAGTGATTCGCGACGCGTGTGCGAGCGTGTAATAAGCTCGTGCATATGAGTGTTCCGATTTTTATGAATGAAACATTTTATGAATCACAGATCTACATAGGAAAAAAACTAGAAACTTCACTTTTCAACGTATACAGTGAAAGCTCATTGAAGCAGCAAATAATGAAAGCTTCTTGAATCAAATACATATAATTTAAAGTTTGACTTTAAAAAACTCCTTTAAGAAAAAACTATTATTATTATTATTATTATTATTAGATACAGAAAGATTGTCAATGATCTAAAGATACAATAAAAGTTCCGAAATTAAATAAAGAATAGTTTAGGGCAAGCTCATTGAAGCAGCAAATAATTAAAGCTTCTTGAATTAAATAAAAGCCCCGGAGTTTAGAAAATTTCTTGAAGATGAAGATATTATTATTATTATATACTGAAAGAATGTTTAAAGATCTAAATATACAATAAAAGCTTATACGCTTAAATACAGGAAACCTTATATAAAGCTCCTTAAAGCTAAACGCAAATTAAAACTTTTGTAAAACCTCTATGAAATTTTGGTATGAGAGGATGTTGAATAAATTCGATCGACAGATGCAATGAATATTAAAAGAACAGTTTAGATGAAGCTCCTGGAAACTAAAATCTACTATTGAAACTTATCTAAACATACAACTAAGGTAGGTTTAAATTCAACAGCTGTTTTGTTGTCAAGCTTTTTCTAAAGGAAGTTGTCTTAATTAGCCATTTAATATAATATGTAGTTAATAAACTGATAAAGATTAAAATAAATGCATTTTAAAATGTATAAATTAGTAAAATTAAAGAACAGTAGGATTAAATTTAAATTGTTTCTTTTTCTTAAAGTGAAAGCTTTAACATCTTAAATTTAAATGAAGTAAACTTTGGTGCTAAGGCATTTTATTTTTTAAAAATGTTCATCATTGTATAAAAATACGTTTTTATTTACTGTTATATTGCCAACTGACTTTAATCCGCCTATAAACAGAAAATTAAATAATACAAAATATTATTCACAAATCATTTTAAAGCAAAGCATTTCAAATCTGCCCAAAAAAGCCAAACTTCCGTTGTAGCTTGAGAGTTTTGTGAATGAATTAATTTAAAGTTGAAATTTGAAGCTTCACTGCGTTAACTGCTTCACTGTCGATTAAAGCTACAAGCTGAGAATTTGAAGACGCCTTCGTGAGCTGAGTGAGCAGTGAGGCACAAGCTCGATAAACCTGCAAGAAAAACAAGCATGTGCAACAGCTGAGCACAACGTGTGAGCTACCTGTGAGGCAAGTCGTCAGTGCCTGGTTAAATGTGGCGTGTGGGCGTCGAAGCTGGTTTTATTTGGCTCACACAAATGAGGGAGGAACGAGACGGGGATGAAGAGGAGGGAAGAAGGGGGCGCCTACGCAGCTCGAGCTGCTGCTGCATGCGTAATGGCAACAGCCATTGACGACCTGGCTGTTTAATGGCCAACAAAGTTGGCTTTTAACCAATACGCCGCGGCTAATTATACAAAAGTGGCAAACACACGTTGCTCGCTGCTTGTTGCTCGTTGCCTGTGTTGCCCGCTTTCTGTGTCAATTGCAAATTGGCCCAAAAGCAAGTGCATAATTTGTCGGCTAACGTCAAAGCGATTGGCCAAAATGGGCAACCAGCAAAAATTTGCATTCATCTGGAAGCTTTGGCAAGGGGGAACTTGGCTCAAAAATTGAGTGTGAAATATAGTTCCACACAAATGGGAAAATTGATGGAAAACTTGACGACTTAACACGACGCACAGTGTGACAAGTTTTCAACTGAAATTTGCTGATTCAATGCGTTGTAGTTGAATATCGATTGAGCAGCACTTTTAAAGCAATTCCTAATACGGCATTTAAGCAGTGACTTAATTTGAATAAAATGTCGAAAGAGTATTTATTAATTTAACAAATTTAATGAACTATTCTGATGGATTTTTACTTTGAATATAAATAAACAATGGAACAATTTTCATGATTCCAGCTTGATTTATTTGAATTTGTTTATTAATATGTGGATTTCTTATGCAAGCAAAAAAAAATTCGACAAAATATAATAATTTTTAAAGTGATAAAGACCTTGAACATTGAGTATAAACATTTCTTTACATCAAAAAAATATAGATCAAGTTTTCTTAGACATTTTATATAGTTTTCAAAATTTATTGTCGCAATAAATATAACGCAAATAAAAACACTTTTTATAGTTTTATATTTGACATTTTTTATTATAAAAATGTAATAAATTTTGGAATGTTGTGAATACTTTTCAGCTTTATTTGCAAGTAAAAATTTCTAAATACGATTAAATGTAATAAAAAATATAAAAACTGTGATAGATTTTTTAGAATAACTTTAGACCGTTTCAACATTATTTACGAGACATGAAATTAAAATAAATTTTAGAAAATTTTGTACCACTCAACTTCATATATTACAGTTTTGCAGATACTTAAATTATTTTTATAGTTCTCAAATTGACATTTTTGTTATAAAACTAAGATTAATATGTAAAATACTCTTCTAATTTATTTGAGGATCAATGAAATAAACGAAGTATTGTCACATTTATTCAGCTGCCCCATAATTTTTCTTTTTTGTGGCACACTCTTGTTCCCTGTGCCCCACTTTGATGCAGAGCATTTGTCAATCCGTTGACGAGGCAACTACCTAATAAGTCCTTGAGTCAGCCTCTGGAGCAATTGCAATGCATATTAGATGCAATTTTTAGCTGTGTGCCTCTCGAGAGTCGTCATAACTCACGCCCGAATGATTGGCTGATTGAATGGGGCAAGAAAGCGAGAGAGAAAAGTGCACAAAGGGGGGGCGGGAGACGAGTAAATTTTCACAGTGTTGTGTGAAAATCTAACAGAGGCATTTGGGCCATTTTCTTAAAGCGTTAAAGCCGTTTCTTTTCTTGTGGACACAACAAGAAAAACTGACAAAATAAAATTGAAAGTGCTACCACAAAAAAAATAAGAGAAAAAAAAAAATGATGTGGCCCACATAGAAAGGCCCATTGCAGCTTAACGGCCCACGGATTAAATCATGTGTCTCTTTATGCGTTGCCTGAAGATTTTATGTAGGTGTCAACAGCCAAATAGGCTTTTTAGTTAGGACTGTTTTTTTTTGTCGTCGTCTTTGAATCGAAAAACAATAATAATCATACAATGTCTAAATCTTTACTGCCTGACACATATATGTACGTATTTCAATGGCAATAAAATATCTTCGACTTTAGTAGATAATGCCGGGTCCGGCCCACACACCTTGCCTTCTCTTGCCTTGCCATGCCTTTGCCTTAGTGGGTGCTGTTGATAAAGTTGTTGGCCAGACGGACTGACTGCTTGGCCTGGCTGGCTGCCCGCCTGCTTTCCACTTCCACTGATTGAAAACTTTCACGTCTCTTTTTAAGTGCATGCGGGTGCTCTCTGTGTGTGTGAGTGTGTGTGTGTGCTGCTGCTGTTGACTTTTTTTGCGGAATACGCGGAAGCACAGCAGAAATCCATACATACCTTTGGACAAATACATACATATAGACACACAGTTTGTACATCTGAAACGCGCATTTGCAATGGAAAGTAAAAGTTGTAACTGTCCAGGGTCGCTTATATGGTGCGTCGCCATCAACATCCACATCCACATCAACATCAACATCGCCATCGCCATAGCCATCGCATGCGAATGCCAATTTTCCCACATACATTTCGTGTATTTTGAGCATTTTGCTGAGCATTTTGCTATGTGGCTCAAAGGCAAGTTTAACACCAACATTTGGCTGTACGGGCGTAATTTGCATACGCTTTTGGCCAAATGCCCCCACATACATATCTTAACAACAACAACTGCAAATAGTAAAACACAAAATACTTTGTGTGTTCTAATCGCATTCAACTCTAGGCCTGTTAACAATTTCCGTACGTAATTAATGCCTCCGCGTTCAGTGTTCAGTGTTCCATAATTCAAATTGACGCCAACGCGCCAAATACGCTTCGACGCCTGAGTGTAAGGGAGATGGCAGCTGTAAGCGGCGCATGATTGACAGACTTAGTGCTGCCACTTGACGCAAAGCAATACGTTAATTGCACTTATAAACTATTATTTACTAGTGGTATGATCTCTAGATCAATGATTTTCATCTTGTTCCACATAATACTTAATGTCTAGTTGTTCGTAAGCCACATTTACACGTTTTAAAGCCGAAATTCCCTGTTAAGTCAAACATCTGCGCAGTGGTTGACAGTGTGGCAACGCCGGCTAATGATCTTCAGTGCTGTTAAGTCGCTGTTATACTCAAAAAGGCATGCTGGCTCTCCGCATTTCGTCGTTTTCGTCTGTGCGCTTTGCTTTCAGTTTCTTTTTCTCTGTCTTTGCGTGCGGTTCAGTTTTTTGTAGAAAATAGGAAGAATCGTTCCCCAGTAGAAGAAACGAGATCCGTGCGTTTTCCTTTTTCACCCGACTCGAATACAATTTTAAACATAAACAAAAAAAATACAAAAGAAAAAAGGAATTCTCAAAATAGTTAAAAAACGCAGTGTACTACAAACAAATGCAAATGTATGCAACTTTTTCAATGGTTAATACTGTGAAACGTATCCCACAAACAACAACAAGAACAGCAACAACAACAAATACACATAATCAGCAGCAAACAGCACAAAATGTGTGCATATTTTATGCGAAATTTTCAACATTTCCATTGAAATTTCAATGTTTTCCAATGCTACGCAGCGTTGCGAATGTTAAATTTGTAATTTCTTCAGTTAGTCTTGTGCAAATGCACATCAATTTGGTTGCAAATAAGAATTATTCATTTGCATATAGAAAAAAAATTAATTTCATTTTATTTTATTTTTTGTTGTACTTCTTTGGGGGCTGCAGCCAGCGAGAGCGTACGTGAGAGCGAAAGAGAGGGAGAGCGCACACAAGAGCAGCAGCTATTTTGACATTCTGCTTTCATTCATCTCCGTTTGCTCTCACGTCGACTACGCTCCCAACCACACTACACACACACACACACACATACAAATTAACTGTGCTTATATGCGTGTGTATGTGATAGCAAGACGTCGCAGTCGCAGTTGCCGTTTGTCTCTGTTTCTTCCTCTTGCTCTTGCTTGATCTGACGCAGTCGCTGCTGCTGCTGCGCTGAGGAATTTTTTCAGTCTTCATTTTTCGACTCTTTGCTGCTCTCTCTCTTGTCTCATTGCCGCTGCTGCGCTGTTGATCTTGTTGTTGTTCTGTTTTTTTGGGTGGAGTTGTTTTCAATCTGTTTCTGTTTTCTGTGGCTCTCTCAGTCTCTCTTTCGCCTACAATTTCATGAGAATTCGTAACAACAACAATTCTGTGTCTATTTTACAGTAACTACAAACATACAAACAAAAAAACAACAAGAAATCGAAGCGTGTTAAAGTCTTTTGTTTAGCAAATTGTGCAATACGTAGAAGAAAAAAAGAGCCGAAAAAGTTAAATACGCATTCGAATAGAATTTTCGGCAAAAACAACAAAAAAACAATCGATTGTGCAACAAAGTAAACAATTGTTAAAACTTCAACAAACACAACAAAAAAATGAGTGTGTGTGAGAATAAGACCGTTGTGCAACAGCAATTGCAACAACAAGCTGCCGCTGCAGTTGCCGCCGCCGCAGCCGCTGCAGTAGTGCAACAGCAACAGCAGCAGGCACAACAACAACAACAGCAGGCGCCACAAGTGGTGGTGCCACAGCCACAGCACATGACGCCACAGCAACAACAACAGAGCACACAAAGCATTGCCGACTATTTGGCACAATTGCTCAAGGATCGCAAGCAATTGGCCGCATTTCCAAATGTCTTTACGCATGTCGAGCGTCTCCTGGATGAAGGTAAGTCACTCACATACACAAAATTCAAAAACATACACAAACACATATACATCTATGTGAGCATCTTCAATTATGCTCGCTCGTTCTCTCTCTCCCTCTCTGTCGCTCTTTTGGCCCCCCAATAAGCGCAACTTTGTTGTTTGCTGGTGTTGCTTTCTATATTTAAAGTCGCTTCTTCTCCTCTGCTCTGATCTTGAGTTCATTCCACCTTGCAGCGCAGAACCCAAAGTCACTGCTGTCGACGTCGCTGCCAACGTCGCTGCCAGTTGTTTGTTATTTTTGGTTACTTCCTTTTTGTGCGCCACTTCGTCGTTTTGTCTGTCGCTCTCTCGCGTTCTCTCTTTGAAAAGACCGTGAGCGAGGAGAGCGTAAACGCTGCTTAAATTCTTTGCTTACGTTTTACGCTCTACCCCCCACTTGTGATCACACTGCTTAGGGGGGTGTTGCATTGTGTGAGAGGGGGATGGCGAGATGGGGGAGTCTGCAGCGTTGACAACTGAATGGTATTAAGTGTGGTGGCAATTTTGAATGAGGCGTGCCCAGATTTACAGCCCACGCACACAGAGCAAACAAAGTATTTGAAAGAATAAGCAGACGAAAAATCAACACAACAAGGGGCGTGCGACAAAGGAGAGGGCGTGGCAGCAGGACCGTAAAGACAAATACAAGACTACCTGGATGGTCACATCAACAACACCAGCAACTCGCTTATATTTGCTTAACATCTGTTGGCCATATGCATGTTGGGTGTGTGTTGAGTGTGTGTGTGTGTGTGTTTGTGTGTCTCTTGGTAATGACAAAATTATGTTGCACAGAGATACAGATACCGAGAGATACACATACTATAGATATACGTAGTGTGCGCTGCAAACTAGTTTTTTGGTTGCCCACAGATTTTATTTGCCAAAAGCAAAGCGTTGACAATTTGTAAAACTCGTTCGACCAGCTACAAGAAAATGTTTTATTTTCAACGTTGTTTCATATACCTGCTTGCAACACCTCACCACCCACCCGTAGTCAGTCTTTTTGTTGCTCTTATCAGTCCAAGAGTGGGAGTCACAGGGCTGCGGGTGAACTACTTCCTAAAGCTAATGTGTGTGTGTGTGTCTGTGTGTGTGTGTGTTTGGACTCCAGACTCAGTCCCAAAGCGAGTTGTAGCTTCGAGACCCGCTCGCTCTTTTTTTATTTTGTTTTGTTTTTTAACGGCTTTCGACTTTTCAACTTGCTAGAAGTTATTTTATTTTGGTTGCTTGTTGTTGTTGTTTTTGTTGTTTTTCTGTGCTGATGTTTTTGCAACTTTCTCTTTTCAATTGCTGAGTTGCTTTTGCTGTTTTTTCGTTTTGCGGCAACACAGCGTCAGAGTTTGTCATGCGGGCTGATGACCAACTTCCCAATTGCCCGAAGAACAAACTGCGAGGAAAAACTTTTATTTCTATGACATTTTCATGCTTTGCACATTTTCACAAGCAGCTTAAACATTTAATAAACTATATTTCTATGCATATTTATGCATAAGCTATAGAATTCCACTTGAATGGTTGCCACATGTTGGTTGAGGGTTGAAGTAAATGTGGCATGCAACAGTTGTACTCTAGGGTTGAGGAACTCTTCAATCAGTGAAGTAGAGAAAAACTCAATCTTTTGCATTAAAAATATCTTTTTAAATGTATCCCATCATTAAGTGTTAGCAAGAAAGCATATAAAGATTGTGGATCTATTATAACAAGATGTTTAATCTGTTTAAGAAAACTAAATCGTTTTATTACAATTTTCTATTTTGTTTTTTTGCAAAATTCAGCTAAAGAACAGATAGGAAATCTTATATAATATATTTTAGCTTAAAGATTTCAAATAAATGGATCATGAAAATGTTCTCTTTAAGAATTGTTAAATCAACCAAATATTGTTTAAATTGAATCAAAATTCAGTTACTATAAGGTTAAGAAACTCTTGAGTTTGTTCTTCACCGAAAAAACACATTTTTTTCTTACCAATCTCTATTATAAAAATGTTTATCATTATACAAAGTTCACCTTTAAATAGAGATAAACAATGCGGTAATATAATATCTTTTAACTTGAACTGAGAACGAAAAATGTAAACTTTTGAGCATTAATTGTTATTTCATCAGAATAATTGAATCAAAATACAACAATGTTGCCGCAAAAGAATTTCGTTGTGAGTTCATATTTATATTTCGCCTGTTGCACATATAACATTATAATTTATTTGTAACCCATCTGTGTTGCAACCTGTTGTGCGTTGATTTGAATTGCATATAAATACCATTCGTGCCCCCACAATATTGTGTGTGTGTGTGTGTATTGTATATGATTAAATGCATGTAGTTTTGTGTTATTTTGTTATTTTTTGTATTGCCTCTTTCGCATTTAGAATGTCTTATTTATTTATTTGCCGCGTTGTTTTTATTGTCGACGTCGTCGTCGTCAGTCGCTTTTGGCACTGCTGACATAAATTTCGCTGTTCGTATTGTTTGGGGCTAGTGACTCATGCCTAAAATAAAATGAAATAAAAACGAAACAACAACAAGAAGAACTGAAGCTGAGGATGAAGACTGAGAAGTAGAAGGGAAAGAGGAAGATTGAAGATGAATATTGTCCGCAGCGTTTATTGTATCTGTTAGATACATATGACACATGCCGCGGTAGCACGTTTCTAGCGTTTCCACTGTATCTTGATGCATGCCGAGCAATTTGCACAGTTGAAGTGTGCTTAGACTGTGGAAAGACGACGTCAAAACCTGAGTAGTGTGTTTTGTCTACTCGGATTACTCGCATTGTCGCAGTCCAAGCATAACTGCACGTACTATCTCCGGAGACTGCTGGAGATATAGATATAGTAGATACAACAACAGACGGCAGATATAGAGATACATTTTTGTATGTGTGTATATATGGATAACCCCAAACAATATCTTCCGCATGACGCTGATAACTAAGCGAGTAGATGGCATACAGATAAATGTATCTTTCCAGCAGTGCGATGCGAATGTATCTGTATCTGTATCATATAATAAACTTAGCGCGCTTTTAATCAAATCATTATTATGAGGTGATTTTGTTGTCGTCTTTGTTGTTGTTACTTGTAGCGTTGCCCACGCATTGGCCGAAATACAACAACACGCAACATATCAAAATTCTGTTGTTGCTCTTTCTTCTCTCTAGCACGGCACGCAACGATCTTATAGATACATACACTCTTTGTGTATGTGAGAGTGTGTGTGTGTATCTTGCGTTGTGCATTTAAAAAATCAAATTACGTTCGGACTACACCCGCTGCTGCTGCTGCTCGCAAATGTTTATATAGTCACACAGCTATATATACATGTAGACCGATCCGTATATATATTTATAATATATACATAAGCATATATAGCTAGCGTCTTCTTATATAGATACGTTGGCATTTCTCTCAGATACATACACGCAGCAGATTTTCAGCGCTCGACATTTATTTTGTTGTTGTTGTTGTTGTTGTTTTTTGGTTGTTTCATGAAAAATTTGAAATGTGTTTCATTTCGTCTAAATTTAGATGATTGGAAATGGTTTTCTTCTCGTTGTTGTTGTTGTTTCTGTTGGTCTGAGCGGAATTTCAGCTCTCTATTTGACCGTTTTTGGGGCGTTGTTTGCACTCAGCAGATCAGCAGCAACGTTATTAACTTGGCTTGTATGACTTAAATGGACTTCAATGCAAACACACAAAAGCAAAATGCTAAAATGTGCATCAAACGAACGAAACCAAAACGAAAACGAATCGAATCGAACGCTTCATCGATCGCTTAGCAAACAAATTAAATTTTAAATTAAAAAAAAAAAAAAAGAGAAGGAGGAAAGACAACGACAACGACAACAAACGGCGAAACCAAATAAATTAAAATAAAACGCGCAATGAGCGCTTTTGAATTTCAATTCGATATTACTCAGGGCCCAAGTTCAGATAATGTTTATATCGAGAGTTACGACGTATAGTTGAGCACTGAGTTGAGCTCTGAGTCTGGGTTGACGTCGTGCTCATAAATTTGTTGACAATTGTTATGCGGAACGCGTGGGCACAGCTGCTGCTGGCAAACCCTCTCCGCACCCTAGACACTCTTTGGCTTCCCCTTGCAACCCGCCCGCATCGTGCAAGGCGAGGAAACTCTCTCTACACGTTCCATTGCGTTTTTCAAATTCAATTAAAATCTTTTGTCATGGCGACCATTGGCTATTTTGATTTGTTGTTGTTTAAAGCGTATTATGGGCGCTACCAAAAACAGAAGCAACCATGCGTTGTTGTTGTGGCTGCAACCCCAGCACGGAAGTTGACCATGGCCAGGAGCAACGATACAAACATTATTGAATAACTGAATAACTGTGCAGCAACAAGAAAATGAAGCAATTGATGATCAGACTGCAGACTGCATTGGCAAATGTCGAAAAATTTATGATACAATCGACGATCATAAAGGGCATTGAACGTCGAAAGCGATTGATCAGCGATCTGATCACTGATCCGCTGACAGAGGCGAAAGTTGGAAAGAGTTAACTGGAAAACTCTCTATGATTGTTGGTCATGCCTGATTGGGTTGTTGGTGGGTGTGTGGGAAATTTGCAGACAACAATTGATTGCCACTCAATTTTGTGCACTAACAAGATTGAACTTATGAACTCGCCAAGTTTTAAACGCAGTCAAACGCATTTCCTTAAGTGCAAAACATTTGCTTTTGCCACCAATTAGCAAACATTGTTTTTCTTTTTTTTCGTTTGCAATTTTGTGTGATTTTTTGCTTTTAACTTGCCGCCAAAGGGAAGAATTCATAGAAATGCGCTCATCTAGGCGGCAAACATGATATCTTCATTCCAACAACAACCAAAATGACTCAGCAGCAGCAGCAGCAGCAGCAGCAGCACATGGCAATCCTAAAGATACAAATAAGTATATGTGTATCTATAGCCTTCAATTAGCATTTTCATGTGCCAGAGCAAGCAGCAGCGGCGACTTCTCGTAGTCTTGACTTTTGTTTTGAAAATTTCGAATTGCGTCATTTTCCAGCTTGCATGACATTTGATACACACACACACACACACACAGCGAGAGCTAATGCTTGCAGCAGATATTTCGCGTTGTGTTTTTTTTGACAAAAATAGCGTAAAAATGCGCGTAATTAAAATATTTTTCGCATGCTCATATTCCATGTGCCCTCCATAAGCACTCACGCTCAAGTTTCCCCCCTCTTTACTCTTCACTCAATGAAGAGGCACGCGACTACCAGCAGCCAGAAGAGCAACCTCGATTCTGACAGCAGCAGCAGCAGCAGAGGCACCCATGTGGCATTAGACAATTGCTTTAATATGCCACCAGACAGCCGCCGCCGCCAAGCCGCACAAATTGAACAATTTGATAACAAAACGCAATACTTGATGTGAGAGATGCAAAAGGCAATAAATTTACTTTGAAGTTGTGCCATATGGTCGGTGTGCTGGCTTCCAAACTCTACAAGCAACAAGCTACAACTTCTACTTCAACTTCAACTCGAACTGGCTGCCACATCTCTCTTTCAATGCGCCTTATATGGGCACCTCGATGGCACTTGAGCTGTTGTTGTTGCTGTTGTGGCTGCTGCTTCGGCAAGTGAATCACTTTTATTGTGCAATGCCAGCGATATCGATTTTTATGGCAGATCAATTGAATTTTTCAATTGACCAAAAAGTGAAAAAATGAAAATGAAAAGCAAAAATGCATTTGTCTGTTTGGCGTGTGAAATGCGGGTAAAAGATGCAACTAACCCCTAGGAAAGAAAACGTTGAGCAATTGCAATTAAATGGGATACATTTTGATTATATAGAAAACTGTCACGCTTCCGAAATGTTGCCAAAAAAAAAAAAAGAATAAATGAAAAGATCACATTTAGCAGCGAGACAAAACAATTATCGGATAGATACAAAAAAATATATGACAATGAGATACAGACAAGAAGAAGCAGATTGTGAGGAAGGCGCCACTCTTTGGCTTTGGTTGTACGTGGTATCTTCGTATCTTTTGGCTGTCTGCAATTCAGAAATTCAGATATTCGCAGCGTATTCACTCGTACTTGTGCAGCATGAATGAATGTTGTTGTCGTTGTTGGCACGTAGTGTTGTGTGTGTGTTTGGTTGTATATATTTTGGCATTTTCAATGTTGTTTTTGGGGACGACGCCAGCCGTTTTAGTTTTGGGCTATTTTCGCATATCTGCGTCAGCCAATTTCACGCACTTTCGTGTCGTTCAACTGTTTCGATTGAAAGTCTTTGGTATTTCCTAAAAATTTACGACAATCACGCCCCCAAGACGCCTTAATTGTTGCATTTGCCATCAGCTGCTGCTGTTGCTGCTTGTTGTGTTGCATGTTTGTTTTGTCTTTGTCTTGGTCTTTGTCTTTACCTTTTGTGTTGTTTATGTTCATTATGGCACTCGTTATTTTTTTCGTTATGTGTGTGTGTTTTTGAAACATGACATAAAAATTGAATGTCGTGCCGCCACGTTTTATTCATCTGCGTATTTGGGTTAAATGCCATTTTATATGGTCGCAATGTTGTGAAACACTCTTTGCAAGTGCGTGGGTGGCTTGCCATATGTGTGGCTAAAAGCAATCAGTGGCACGCTATGGTCAAAAGGATTTGACATTGGCTTCAAACAGCAGCAGCAGCTTTGATCGTCATCGACCACAGCTGTCGATGGCAGAATGTATGTTAGCTTAAAGTCAAGTAACTTGTTGGTTTTCTAATGAATTTCACTGGCTACTTTGCTTGTTATTTTTAGCATAGTTACGAGTTCGCCTAAACATCAGCTGCAAATGCAGTTTCCGCTTCACTTTCAAGGCAAGGCAAGCAGGCGCCCACTTTAAAATGAGCTTAAAGCGTCTCTCTATCTCAAGGACATCTTGTGGCTTATCAGCTGTGTGTGTGGTGGAGAGTGACAGTTGTGCGTGAATGTCATTGGCATACACGCTGCTTTTGACCATACACGAATATCGAAGCGTTGCACTTGCATTTTCAACAACAAATCTAGTCGGCTTTAGGCCACAGCTCACGTGGGCTTTTCCGGTTTTCCACGCACACACAAAAAAGCCCACATCAACAAAATTTCTTGAAAATATCAAGAGAAAGAGAGAGGAGGAATGTCGGATTGACGGCGACATCGTTGCTAGTTGTGGCTGACTAAAAATAAACAAAATACGTGGGCGCTCAAAGGTGTTAAGAACAAGTTGCACAACGTACAGAAAAAAAAAACAAAAAAACAGAAACAAAACCTGCAATGTACAAATACCTATAATAAAGACTAATAAATAGGTACATGATGCTGTATGACAAGACGAGTTAGAACCTAAAATATCTACAAGTGTAGTCGACGAATGGGATACCAATTATGCAATGGAATGAAAAGAATATTGTATTGTCAAGATCGTTAGAGAATATACCTCGCTCTAGAGAGGTGTATAACTAGCAAGGTAACAATTGAAATGTCGGCAAAAACTCTTTGAGTTGAGTATTCAAATTGTTAGATACTTGAATTTTGGTCAAGCACATTTTACGTTGTTGTTATATGTATAATTATGCAGATACATGGGTAAGTAAATGTGTGTGTAGTTGTATCTGCGACTTACGCTCCACTCTCGAGACAAGTCAAGACAAAAGATAGCAGTGACAGTGGTTAGGTAGGTAGGTAGGTGGACAAGTGGTAGGCAGTTTAGGTCGGGGACTCGTGTAATAATTTATAGCAATAGCGAGAGAGCTCTTCATGTTATTGTCTTTTGGGTTTTCTGCTGCTGCTGCGGCTGTGGTTTGAGGTTTTTTTTGTTTTTGCGTTGTTGCCACACATATTCGTGTGTGTGAGTGTGTGGGGGCTCAGTGCCAGAGAGAGAGAGACGTGTGTGTCACGTTGCGTATACGCGATAAACAACAACATTAATTATACGACAAGTAAAAGGCAGCACGATCAAATGACATGTATTGCATGGCCCATTTAAAGCGCTTTAAACGCCCACAGCTGCTCTCCCATACTTGAGTTGCCCATTTATTTATTTATTTATTTATGTTATAATGTGTGTACCTACATACATTTTTATACGAGTATGCTGCACATAATGAATTAATTGTCTGTCTGTGTGTCTCGCTGCCTGTTTTTGGTATATCAACAATTTGTTCGTTATTAAATTGATACACATTTTAAACCAAATGCAGACATTGTCTTTAGCTGTAGGTCTTTAGCAGCACATTATGGCGGCCGTAAACAATTTCAAGAAATATGAAAACATGACATAAGTAACTTGACCAAATGGCAATGGCTACTTTCACCCAAAGCTATATACGAAAAAGCAGACACACGCAATCTATTTACACACACCCGATAACTGTTTGTTTAGGCATCCCAACCCAACCTAAAATAAATAGCTCTCCTCTCGATATACATGTATATATATGAAAATCAGTTTTTAATTTCCGTTGAACCACGCGCAAACAGCGATTCTCGAATTTAATAACAGCTGTGAGTTTTCAGAAGCGAAAAACTAAAGCGTCGAAATATTATTTTTACCTAAATGAAAACAAAAACGCAACAATGTTGATGGAACGCAGCTTGTTTCAAAATTCGGTTTACAGCTTCTTTTTATTTCCAAAATTTTGTGCAATAGATATAAAAGCAAGAATCAGGTAGAGTCTGAAGGAGAAATATTGAAGAAATGTATTACAAGCAGAAGAAGAAGGCATCGCAAAAGGTCATGAACTCTGCGGTTACACATAGAGTGAAGAGTCACACAATCTTTTGCCTGTGTTTGCGTTTCGTCTGTATTCAATTCGGTTCATGATTTGTGAGATTCGTTTTCTCTTCTTCAACGCTGCTGCTGCTGCTGTTATTGTTGTGGTTGCGGCCAGGCCGGGCAAGGCGGCTGTTTATGTTCCACACACGTAGCAGGGGCTCCGGAAAAGTCATTCGGCTACTCCAGAAATAAACAAGCGCAATGGTGGCAGCGTGGCAACAAAATCAGCGTGCCACTGCCGAGACGACGCCGTCACATTCAAAGTGGTGTGCGTTTGTGTGTGTGGTGGAGCATGGGGGCATGACAGAAATTGTATCTTTTGGATTTGTTTAAAAATAGTTTGCCCGGCAAAAACCAAACAGCAACAACAGTCACAGCCACAGAGAATAGAACCTTGTTAGACTCAGCCAGCCAAAAGTTTAACAGTTCCAAAAATGCACAAGACCCTCTCAGCGTGTTGATTGAGCAGCTATAGATGAATAAAAAAGTATCGTACAGACGTTTCGATTGTTTTATGCCCACTAAACAAATCAGACTTTACAGCGCATTAACGCTGTCTAATTATAGCATTTATCTAACAATAAACGCGTACTTTTTGTTATCTTTATACGTTGTTATCTTCATAAAGTTTACAGAGACTGCATAAGATCTTTTGTGTATAACTTTGTTGCCTTGGTCCATAAATTACATGAGGATTTGTTTTTTATGTGAAACCGAACTGAACCTGAACTATTTATGTATGATATTATATAGCCTAATCTTATCTTTTTTTGCTACCTGTCTTGCTCGTTTCAGGTGAGTTTACTAAGCGCGTGCTATCAGAGTTGCGATAACGCTTTGGCTGCCTATTGGTAACAACAGCAACAATAACAACAACAACAACAATTACAACAATGAGCAACTATTGTTGCTGGGAAATGTTATAGAAAATGCCGACGGTGCTGGGCTGAAAACTTAACCTGATTGGCTGAGTACACAAATTGTCTATTATCTATACTATAGATTGTTAATTTTTAATTGGTTTAAGCAGCCATTGCTACAGCACTGAGAACACTGAATAGTAAACATTGCACAGAGGGAGGGAGAGAGAAAATGAGTTGTTTATATGCGAGTGAGGGAGCGAGAAGCAAACGCGGCGCGGCGGCTCATCGATATTGTCTGACGTTGAAATTTTATGAGCAAGGCTATAAAATAAGCTCGGTTAATTGCTTTATAAAAATGGGCGCGCATGGAACGACCCAACTGAGTGTGTTGACTACCGTTTTTTTCCAAGTTTCTTTTCAAATGATTAACTGACTAATTGGCTAACTGCCCGATTGACTTACTGAGCAAACGAACGCGAAAGCGAACCTTAAGCTGACAAATTTATGCACTTTGTTTGTCAAAATGAAAGAAAAAAAGGAAAACAATAAGTTTGTCAATAGAAGAACCCTTCGCCGTTTCTTAGCGTTCGCCTTGTATGAATCTTAATTAATTTTGAAATATTAACAAATTATGTGCATACGCAACATTTTGCCTTGGTTCGGAGTTGAGTTTGGAGCTTAGGTTTGGGTTTGCTTTTTGTTACGGGGTGTGGCTTCCTGCCTGTGTGCACCATGTTTAGTCTTTTATCTTTTGGCTTTTGTTATTTTTATTTTGACTCATTAGGAGCACTTTTTTTTTGTGTGCCCAGCATTTTCCACACAAAAATCTTTACGCATTTAATGTACAAGCTGTTTAGGTTCGGGTTTTTCTTGCTTACGTGGCGGCATTTTGCTCGAAAATTGCGCACATGGGAACTGTTTTGATTTGCGGCCAATTTTTGCCGTTGGCGCGATGCCTTGCGCCACTTTGACCAACTGCGAACAACAACAACAACAACTACAGCAACAACAACAACAACAGCAGCTGCAACTACAACAACTGTTTAACTGTTTAAATCGACATTTGCAACGTTTTTTGGCAATGACAAGTTGATTTTTTTTCTCTGTGTTATTCGGCTTCTCTCTTTTTCGGTTTGGAAAAATTGGCTTACAATTTACGAACTTGTTTAGCAATTTTGCGAACATGTTTCATTTAGTTGTGTGTGTGTGTGTTTTGTTGCAATTACATTTCGGTTTTTTGCTGCCAAAGATCGATCTCAACAGGTGGAAATCAATCATCGATTTCATATGAGTAATTTTCAGCTGGCTTCTTAAATGTTTTTTTTTTTTTGTTTGGCTTGTATATCGAATACTCAATTAGCCAAATGACACAATTTCTCGAGCTTGTCATTTTACTTTTACGCTTCTAACTCAGCGCGCGTTATTTTTAGCTTTAAAAACCATCTCAAATTTCTGTAACAAAAAAAAAAAAAAAACTAAGAAAGCTGCAGTTGAATGTGCTCAACTGTGAAATACCCGTTAGCGTTTCAATTGAAGCAAAACTGCAGTATTATTCCTAAAATATACCGAATGCTATATTTAGTATATAAGTATATTACTACAATTAAAATTTACCATACCACACAAAGCAACTAAGATACCCACTGCCAATTTTGAATAGTGCGGTACTAAAATATACCGAAGGCTATATTTGGTATATCAATATACTAATACATTTAAAATGTACCATAGAGTACAAATTATGCCAGATTGTGACCCAGAGCACTTAAGATACCTGCTACCTATTTGAATAGATGCAAAATAGTGTGGTACTAAAATATACTAATGTCTATATTTGGTATATATCGATATACTAATACGTTTAGGATATACCAAAGAGTACAAAATATGCCTCATTGTCACCCAAAGCAACTAAGATATCCGCTACAAATTCAATAGAAGAATAGTGCGATACTAAAATATACCGAATACTATATTTGGTATAACAATATACTAAATGCAAAAAAATATATACCAGATAACACAAAATATGCTAGATTGCCACCCAAAACACTTAAGACCCGACTGCAGCAGCCGTTTGCTTGCCATACAAATATAATACCCTTCTAACCCATTGGTAGAGGGTATAAAAATACGTGGAAGCGTCGTATGAGACATGCTAAGCACACAACTAACACTTCAAGGGTAAAAAGGCATTTCCAAAAATATATCTGATTACATGTTAATTGTTTGCATTTTGCTGCTGTCGTTTTGACAGTAATTTGTTGTACAACTTGTTGTTGTTGTTGCTGCTGATGTTGGCCACGCAAATCGACACGCCCACCTACTTCTGGTTGCCGCCCATCGTGTGCCGTTGTTTGAATGTGGTCGAAAGCGGCTGTCGATGTTGCTGCTGCTGCTGCTTGTTGTTGGCTAATTGTAATCTCGAAGCTTAATGTCAAGTTGCAAGGTTGCCGCGCTGTTGCACATACACGCACACTCACACACACTCACACCCACCCGTCTCGCTCGTGAGATCTACAGTTATTTGTTTTAATTGTGTGCGTGTGAAAAAAAATAACAAAAATTGTCGTAATGTTGTTAATGCTACAAGTTGTTGCTGCTGCTGTTGATGTTGCTGTTGCAACCCACACACACGCTGCGATGTTGTCGCATTAAAACATCATTTGCATTTTTTCATTTCAATTTCTGTTTCTAGAGTGTGTGTGAATAATGTTATTTACTTTAATAGAGCTACTAGCAGTATTTGAGCTTGTCTTCTGTGCCAGTTGTTGACAGCAGCTTTCCATTTTGGGCATTGTTGAAACTGAAAGTTCAACAGATTCACGCCGCGTTGCCTTGTGCAGCACATTTCACTTCCTTTCGAAAGACTTTGCTCTGGCAATCAGTTAAGATTCATGACTAGCTGAGTTGTTTCGTTTCGTTGTCAAAGGCATTCTGGCGTGTCGACGAGAGCACCTTCACTTTATCTACTACTTTTATTTGCCATGCGAATGCGCATCATCTTATGTGTTGAAATACAGCGCAAAAAAATAAAAAAAAATCACAAAATCACATTGCTATCATTGTCTTTGTTCGCCCCCCGAGGCACTTGACACATTTCTCTTGCCATATTCTTTTGTGGCATCTTAACCGTTTTGATCTTTGGCTTTACGGCATTAGTTTTAATGCCCTTTCCTGGGGGCCACTTCTGGTCATTTGGCAAAAATAATAAAATAATCATAATGCGGATTTTGTTGCCAGGCAATCGCTTGACTCGCTTCCAAAGTCTGTCTCTCCCCCATCAAATTATCTCATTAACAATTCTTAAAATATAATTTTGTTGCCGTTGTTGTTGCTGTTGCTTATTAAATGACACCGACTACACGAAAAGAAAGAAAATAATAAAATAAAATAAAAAGTGTATAGAGAATGAAATGTGCTAAGAACCGAAACGAAATTAGTCACGATGTTTGTGTTTTTGGGTGAATGAGTATTCACATTCATTCGTATTCGTAACAGTATTCTGTATGAGTTCTCGATATAATCAAAACGATTTATATTCCAACTTTTTTGTGTGTGAGTCTGTGTTCAAGGTGTTGTTTTTTTGCTGCTCCGTTCGTTTCATTTGCACCAATTTAACTTTAATTCCCATTAATTTGATTGTCAAATATTTTCAAATTAACGAGAGTGTCGTTCGTTTATTGCGCAATGATTGCGTGTAATTAAACAATTTTAATTCAAATTGCCAAAATGAATTAGTTAAAACTCTGCCCTATCTCTGAGAAGAAGATTATTATTACTTCGGCTGTCAGTCTTCATTCATTCATTGAGAAAAAATTGTGATTAAAGCATCATCAAATTGTCACATTCAATGACTAATGGCAATTAACTTGCACTCGTACTCGTACTTGACGAAAGACTCTAATAATAAAGCATATTACTTCATCAAAAAAAAGAGAAAAAACTTTGACAGCTATCAAAATAATAATAATAATAATATGAATATTACCATAATTCCAATATCCATGTATGCACACATTGTTGTGTGTTTTTACGGCTATTTGCATGCTCCTTTTAATGGGCAAATTATACAATCTGACTAAATTGCATTGCTATGTCATTCTCTCCACATTTATTGAAAGAACGAATTAAATTAATTGAAGCTCCGACGCATTAGCAGGCAATTGCTGTATGTCTAATACCCAGTATGCCTTGGGTGTGGTTGGATATTAAATTTAAAGAATTTACTTTTTTAACTCTTCGCTACATCAAGAAATAAAAATTTAGTTCTACAACTATCACAAATTAATACAAATTTCAATATTTCTTAGGGTATCTTGCAGTCGTAGCTTACTCTCTATTCCGAATTTATTTGCCAGCTAAAACAAAATTTGCGGAAAATAGCGTTTTGTTTAACTAACAATTTATACATTATTCCATGTTATTGTTAACACAATATGCACATTTATCGAATGTTTTCAAGTATTTATACGCTTGTATGAGTAGAGAGCATTGGATTGAAAGAAGTCAGCCAGCTGGCCAGGTGGGAACTATTGAATTCTTTTTTCTTTTTTGGGGTTCGGACACGTAACCGTGACTTCTCGCAAGTTTTTGTTATAGTATTTTTTCCCTTTTATTTTGTTTTTGTTGTTTTTGGAATCAAAATTGATGAAATATTCTCATTTCATGTTGCATAAATAAACAACTTTATATTTTTCGTTTCGTACGAATGGGAAACGGGGCAAAAAAAAAGAAACAATCAACAGAAAAATATAAAGAAAGAAAGAAAGACATGCTCGCATATGCACAACGAAAATAATTATTAATATGTTATTGTCATGTTTTGTGTCTGTAGTAGTTTTCATGAGAATTATTTTCCTCTGGCATTTTGTGTGTGTTTTAGACAAATTGTAATTAATATTTTGCCCCAAGTGAAACATAAAAATGCGATTGAACCATTTGTGCATTGTTTCAAAGACAGCAAACGGAACTTGTTCTCTTTTTTTACTATTGATATTTAATGGTTTTAATAAATGCTTTGTTTAAGTCACTTGCATGGCTTTTGCTTGATATAAATGGAAGTTGGAAGTTTTATATTGGCAGTAAAAAGCGAATAAAATACTGGAGCAAGAGCAACAATCTTTGTTAGATAATTTGACATACTTTTTGCTCTTTGGTATATTTTGAATGTAATAGTATATCGATATACCAAATATTGCCTTCGGTATATATTTTATTCTATGGTATATTTGGAATATAATAGCATATTGATAAACCAAATATTGCATTCGGTATATATTTTACTATTTAATATAATTTGAATGTAATAGTATATCGATATACCAAATATTGTCTTCCATATATATTTTACTCTATGGTATATTGATAAACCAAATATTGCCTTCGGTATATATTTTACTTTATGGTATATTTTCAATGTAATAGTATATCGATATACCAAATATTGCCTTCGGTATATTTTTGTATATTTTAGTATCTCAATTTGGTATTTCTTTCTGTTCGATGAAAGTTTTCTTAGTTATTTATTCTTTTCTTCACATTTTATAACTGCAATTGCACTTAAGGTATCCATACTTCGAGCATTCCCTTTCTTAGCATATCGACGTGTTCTTGTTAACATCGAAGCGATTCATGTAATAATTTCGCTTGCGGTTGCTTTCGCACTCATATGACCCAATTCTAAGTAATACTCAGTACAAATATTTTGCTTATGTACATAATGTGTACATACAAAATTCTTTGTTGTTTTTGTTATTTTTTAATAAAGTATCTTTTGGGCAATGCACTCAACTCGATTCGATACTCATGGCGGTATTTGGTTATATTAATTTTGATTTTATCGTGTTGCTTGTCAACGTTGTGCCGTTACCCGTGTCTCCCATAAAAAATGGGTTAAAAGAATACAATAAAATAAGAGGCGCCTGCGTTTGCATACATGTATTTTGCATACAACAAATGTAAAATTAAAACATCGAATGTTTTACGCATGTTGATTGAAATATATGTATGTGTACAATATATTGTTAAAATGTAGACAATTTTTTTATTATTATTTATGCACCTGCTGGAGCGTGTGAACCGAACAGAAAAAAATGTGTTGTGATATGATAATTAAACAAATTAAATCAAGTGCCAGTGTGTTATCAGTCCTTAAATTAAATGCAGCAATAACAACCACAAATAAAATAAAAGATAGCAACACATTGTTGTGTACATATTTCATATTGTTATAATATGGTTTGTGGTGTTGTTTTTTTTTTTTGTTTTTGTATTTTTATTTAAATAACATTCACACGTATCAAAAGGAACTGGGCTGGTTAACCGCAGGCCCAGAAATATTCATATATTCAAAAAAGACGAAAAAAAGCAAATAAATGAAATTACTTGAACACATAAACAGCAACATACACAGACAGAATATGCGAAATTGTTTTGTTTTGTTTTTTGTTTTGTTTTTGTTGTGTTTTATTTTGTGCAAATTGATTTTTGTGCGCATTTTTCAAGGCCAGTCAAGGCATTTGTTGAGTTCATGTTTAAGCCAAATGTGTGCGCCTGCAGTTGGTTTATGGCCAGAGGCAAAACGGCTTAATTGCAGTGGTTGTGCCTTAGCGTTTTGGCTTTGCCTGACTGGAACGGCTTTAAGTGTTTCACTGTTGTTGTTGTTGTTACGAGCGTTTGTCATTGCTGTTGCGACAATTTGTTAAAACTCGGCTTGTTACCCACACAGCTTCAGCTTTAGCTTTTTGGCATTGTTCAAAAGGCTGGCAACACCCACACACACACAAACAACAAACATACAACACACGCTCTGGGAACCCACAGCGAGTCATCTAATTCGCGGCATGAATGGTTTTGCATTCATAAATTAGCCGACTGGCAAGATACTTAGATACACTGCGAATGTGTCGCACTTGAAGTCGTGAGCAAGCGCAATGCAAATTACTCGAACCGACCAAAACAATCAATCAGCTCAGCTCAGAGGAGACTCTCGTCAATCGCCCAATCGCAATCGCTGTGAATGAGCTTGATATTAATTTGGTTTTAGGTGTCAACTGGCTTGCCTGCTTGCCTGCCTGCATGGCATATCTTATGAGATTGACAAGTTGGGATTAGATTTTGGCGTGAACAAGGTTGTCTGCGGTTGTTTTGTTGTGTGTGGAAGTGGAAGTGGCACCTCGTGATGGCAATTCTTGTATGCAAATCAATTGTGCTTTGCTATGCTTGACTTGCAGACACCCAGCAACTAAAATACAAATACATGCCACATCAATTCAAATGAACCGAAATTCCTGCTGCATATTTTGACACTCGATTTTAATTGAACATTATGTTCGCCTCTAAACAACAAGCGCATAAATAAATTATACACAAAATAGAAGAAGACAAATGATTTCCACCGCAGAAGAAACAAAGAACACACAGTGGAAAATCCAACTCGATTGCACATAATTTTAATTTGTGTGTTGGATGAAAAACAGAAGCAGCAGCAGAGCACAAACTCATCTACATACTAGATAGCTATTTCTTGCAACCGCCAGAGAGGGGTGCAAAAAGCGAGAAAAAGAAAAGAAAGAAAAAAAAAACAGCAGCAATGAAGAGGCAAATTAATAACAAGACATGGCTTCTTGTTGTAGCTGTCCAAGAACATTAAGAGGCGGCCAAAGAACTCATTAAGAGATGCGAGCGACAAGTGAAATATTGAATGCAGCATGGAAATTGTCGCAATAAACATGAAAAATATGAGCATGCCCCATTTGTTGTTGTTGTTGTTGTTGCTTGGCTTTAAGTATGCGTTGATTTCACTCAAATAGATGTGTTCAAAAGCAAATTAAGGGCAAACTTGCAATCGAAATGAAGCAGCGCACGCAACTTGAAAAATTCTTTAATGGAAATCTGCGTTTGAGATCTTTTGTCTAAGCAATAAATGCAATCATGACAGCTGTCAATATTAATCGGTCAAATGTCAGCTCGACAAACTGACACACAGACAGACAGACTGATGAGCATATCGTTTAAGACAGACAGATAGACATCAACGTGAGTTGAATTGGGGAGAATCGAGATGAATAAGCCGTGGAAATTGCATTTGCATATGACGAAGCCCAATGAATATGTGTAGCTTGAGGGGATCAGATCACAAGCATTTGAATCGAATTAGTCACTGGCAAACCGAATTGATGGCAGCATTTAGATAAATTACAATAATTAAACCAAGTCAAGCCAAGTCAAGCTGAGCTGAGTTGAACTGAGCTGAGCAAGCTCAAGCCATATGCGCAGGCGGCTTAATTAATAACTTGCCCCCGCTATCTCACTCTGTATCTATGTAGAAGGCATATATCTAATTCTTTGTGCGCTGCGTCAGGCTGTGAACGAACTATAATTAAATCCTCATGTCCGTTTGCCAACTCTCTGTGACCATTTAAGGGCATTGCTTGAGTTGGCGAGCAGGTTGTCGGCTCCATTGCGATCTCTCCTCTGTATGTAGGTGTCGATTGGGTCGAGTTTCGCCAATCTTATAATTATCAATGAAAGATCTGAGTATATATACATTTATTTTTTTCTGTATTCATTAACAAGTTGTCGGAGCTTATATGGCGAGTTGTTGTTCATACATTCATTCATTCATTCAAATGCCGCCGCTCTCTTCTTAATGCAAGTCAAGTTTTAGTCATAATTTACATGTGTCTGCTTATGACTCTATCTTAGAAATTCAAATAATCTAACTGCTAAATATGGCTACGAACAGCACAACCAAATTTGGCGCCTAGAAGAACGTTTTCTGTGTGTGTGTGTGTATGAGTTTGTGTGTGGGCAAAACATTTTCAAGTATTATTATTATTATGAGTTTTGTGTTTCTTCGTCTTCTTTAATTTTATTGCCACAACCCCCGCATGTGGATTTTTAAGTGGTTTTTGAGTCTTTTGCCCACATTTCAAATATTATCGCCCATTGCCATAAACTGGCCGAAAAGTCAACAAATCTCACGACTGTTTAAAGGATATGACAAATTCTTGTCATATTACAGCATGTGTGTGTTGAGATGCATCATAAACTTTTCAGAAATAGACTTTTGTCTGTTGGGCCATTTGGCTCTTTGGGTCTGTGCTCTGCTGCTAACACTTTTTGGGTGCATAATTTGAAGGCTTTATGACGCCCTTCTGGGATCTTTTGCTCCGTTGACTGTTTGCCGCATCGCTCGGTTGCCACATTTTGCAACATTTTATATTTAGATTCGTGTTCTGTAGCGTTGCACATAATGTGTGTGTGCGAAGCTGAGTCAATAAATTGTCAAATTTTATGCATAGCGATTTTGCAGTTGGCAAGAATTCGCATTTCGCTGTTTTGGCAGCCAGAGGGCAGCTAAAACGAGGCCGAAAAAGTTCAAGCAATCTATGAACATGATTTTAAGTAATGCCATTTAATTACATGCTAAGTTTATCCCTAAATATTTCTAATTAAAATGAGAGATTCAAAAGTGCTTTTGGGTTTACTAGGAATTGATATTAATATTGACTGAATTTCATCATGGAAAAGCTTTGATGAATTCTCAGAAAATGTTCATTGATTTTGCTTTGTAAAGTACAGTCAAATCTCGTAACATATGTATTTATTGCTATTGCAGTGAAATATTGTAGATGCATTTCACTGTGTTTATTTTGAGAAATGGTCTAAGCAAATTGGCTGGCAAAAGGCATATTTCTCAATTTACATTTACGAAGAAGCCAATCGCAATCGTTGAGTATCGCATTACGAATCGAAAACTAATAAATAATAGTAATTGTGTGCTTGAGAAGGCGCCATAAGTATAGCCTATGCCATAACTAGAAATGCGATTAATAATTTTCCAAGCCAAGTCATGCATCAAATTGATGTCATACAGTGGCAAATTCTTAAGTCATTTGGACGTACGCCCCCCCACACTTTGAATATATGTATACATATATATATAGATATAGTATTCGCATATATCATGGCGAGTTGGGTGACAAATTGTCGGAGCAAGGTGGCCATTGTGTGTGACAACTAGACAGGCACTTGCCAAATGCAAACAACACAATGCAACTGAGAGCTAGAGCTTGAGCTTATCCAAAAAGCTAAACAACGAAATGTTGATCATATCAATTGTAAAGGCGCTGTCAACTGGCACAGTTGGGGGCAGTAGCAATAGAGTTAGTTGTTGTTGTCACAAATGTGTGAATTATGGAGGGGACAATGAGGCGTATGCGCAACGTGGCATTGCATTTGGCATAAAGTCACAACAACAACTGCTGCGTTTGGGCAAAGTTTATAGTTGGCGTAATTTTTAAGGCAAACGAATGCCATAATTCGTTTATATATAAACCAAATGATTTCATTAGGTGATAAATTCAATGCCCAGCCACAGCCACAGCACTAACAAGTTGCTCGCCGATCATTTTGCGTCTAATAAATTAGCAACATTAATGTTAAGTAAACATTCACACGCTATTATTCGCATATGCTGGCACAATTTGCTGCCATCGCTAAGCAGCTTAAGAGGGGAAATTAAGCGTCATTTAATACGAGCATTTAACAACGTGACAAATTGCCACTAGACACACTAAAAACGAGGACAATTGAATATGTTTTACATTACATTGTTGATGCTATTGTTGTTTTTGTTGGTTTCATCATTGCATATATATATTGATTAATGAATGATCTTTTCTTTACAGAAATTGCACGCGTACGCGCTTCACTGTTCCAGATCAATGGCGTTAAGAAGGAGCCGCTGACGCTGCCCGAGCCAGAGGGTGCCATGGTAACGCTGAACGAGAAGGTCTATGTGCCAGTGCGTGAGCATCCAGATGTAAGTACAAACATAGAGAACAGATTGAACGATGATCTAATTTATGAATCGAAGCACATTTGAAGCGCTTCCGCTAATTAGAATTGACAGCACGATTGCTCAATGAGCCCCAATGAGCAACTGGTACACCGGAAATCGCTTTAAGGTGCGCCCTCTAACAGCCCGCAAAAAAAAAGTAAAGTAAAAAAGAATACGAGACGCTGCTGTTGCTGTTGCTGCTTCTGCAACAAATGGGCGGTTAGGTAACACATATACACGTGAACACACCTCGCGAGACAGCTGATGGAATCAGTCGGCTGTTAAGTTGTCCAAGACATGGCAAATGCCTTTTGGGCTCTGACTCTGACTCTCTGGGCTTGCCTCAAGACTTAAGACATGCAAAATGCGTAGCTGTTGCGCTCACTGATGTTGCACATTGCCACAACTTACACACATATAGAGCTGTCTGTCTATCTGGTTGTCTATTTTCTAGATATATGTATATGTATATATGGGTTAGACAAAATCAGTGAAGCGTTTTAGGAAGTCGCTTGTCGTTTTAGCTGCTTCGCGTTTCGTTTCGTTTCGTTTGTAGGCGTTTTTGTTTTGCCGCCATGGCAAATTAGAATTTGATTTAATTTTATGCAATTTCAAATGTGTTTTGCTGTTCCATCTTGTTTCCCCTAGTTTTTGTCTTTTGTTGTCGTTTATTTTATTTTGTTTTTTTGAAAATTGTTTGGGTGTAGTTTTGGCTTATTTATGGCTGACAGCAATCGTGAACTGGGAACATAGAGTAAATTTATTTCATTGCTTGACACAATTAACTTGAAACATCTCGCTCTTTCTTCCCCATTTGTTGTTGCTCCACATTACTGCATAAATTTAAATGCATTGGGGCAAAGATGAAAGCACTTTTTTGCCTCGAAACAGCTGTTTCAATATTTTTGTTTAACAAATGGCGCTAAACATTTGCGGCGATGTTTTTGTCATTTTACTGTGTTTATACTTTAAAGCATAGAACCAGAGACGAGCCAGACTACCGTGGATAGAATTTTGATACGATTGTATTTTTATTACAGCAAAAAAATCGATTAAAGTCTATTAGTTTTAACGATTCTTTGATTGATACACAACAAGAATATATTAAATACTTTTTATGTCTATTACACACACACATTTTGAAACAACTTCAATTAGCAAAAAGAAACAACAATCCACTGTTTGTGTGTGTTGGTAGGAAAGTTTTATGGGATTTTATACAATTCTTGATTTGGTTCAAACCTCTTGCTATCACTTGGGACTTTCGGTATGCAAATTTTCTGGTTTGCTGCTAATTAGCAAGGTTGATAAACAGTTAGAAATGTGTAAGAACTGAATGAATCAGCTAAGCGATACCCTGGCTAAGAGTTTGCTGTGTGAAAAGTAAAGCAATTTGCTGGATTCTAAAATATTTACAGAGTATGTGACTAAGTTTGAAGCGAATGGTTAAAACATTTGTCAACCGTTTTTAGCATTAGTTAATTAATTGATTTGAGATATTGCATAAGTCTGGCAGCCACACTTAAGAAGCGCTCATTAATATAAAGTTTTTGTATTTAAATCTTTTTTTTTCTCTTGTTGCCTTCTTCAAAGAGCATAGGGAATTGGAAATGAATATGAATGAGTTAAGTCATAAATTAAAAATGAACAAAATTTGGCAGAATAAAATAAAAGCGAGCAGAAAACACACAACTGATGATGTTTGGCATTCGGTTCTGACGGCGATGTTTTCTCGTTTTCTCGATGGAAATTGGCACAGCTCAGTTGAGATTTACGACCGGAGGGCATAGGTTTTATAGATGTGGCATCTATCTACAATATATATATCGCATCGCATCGAATCGTATCGTATATACATAGTATTGACTTGTGATATTTCAGGTGTGCGCTGCTCAGTGTGTGCGCTTTCGATGTATCTATTTTTAATTCTAGCAGCTGTAGATTTGATTTGTATTTCTTTTGGGTTTTAGGTGTGCGCGGGCGTTTCACCGTTACGATAAATCATTTCATTTAATTGCAATATTTCTAGCTCGATATAAAACACATTCACGTACAGAAGCGAAATATTTCAGTGATTTTCGTGTGGTTATAAAGCAAGATAAATTGCGTTTTGAATCGCACGAAAAACACTGAAGAAAATGCAACAAGTTTGCACAATGTTTATTGTCAAGCATACGATACAATATGGCAATGCTATATATTATATATGTATATGTGTCTGTATAGGTTGTTGTTATGCTTTTTAGTGCAACCTCGTCATTGGCCATAAATTTCCAACTCAGTGGCAGCCACAACCAAATGTTGTTGTTGTTGCTCTCGGCAAAAATAATCGCCTGTATATAATTTATACCATATTCAACAATGTAAATAATGATTTGTCAGCCGGCTGACAACCGGCAACAAACAAACACCATGTAAATAGACAACAATTTGTCAACACTACGCAAGAGAGGCTAAACTAATGCAGTGTGGATCGCATCGCATCCAAGACCACAAAATGCAGCTGCGTTTTGTTGTCGTCGTTGTGTGCATTGTTGTTGTGTCCAAAACATAAATACAACTTAATTAAACTCGGCAACGTCTGTTGCAGCCACAAAGCAGTAAACAGTTTACAATTAATTACTGTGAAACTATTAACGCTCGCATCGCAAAGCTTCGACCACAGCAGTAGACCAATTATCGCTCCTTAACTGTCCTCCCCAAACCGTTGACGCACATTCGTCTGTCTCTATTTTGTATTTTGCTTTTGTTTTTTTTGTTATTCTCTATGCTTGTCTATTCGTCTCGAGTTGCTTGTCTGTCAACGCATTGCTCATACGCCCCGTGGCGTGGCTCGCACATCTGCGACAGTTTGACCCACTGCGGAATTTATATACGCTAGATAAAAGAGCAGATAAATGCTGAAAAATCTAAGCAGCAGATAAACTCGATGAAAGCTGTCATAAATCTATAGCTCATTATATAACGATTTTGTTTAGCGTCTTGGATTACAGATGACTAAGATGGCATCAAATGCTTTGCTCTTTCAATATCTTTATGGTGTTTTCTTTCAGTTTCAACTTTCGAATTTAATTGCCCTGAGAGCATTCATTTATAACTTTCAATTTGTTTGGCTGTCACTTTTCTATGCATCACTTTTTGTTGTTTTCCTTCTTTTAACAGCGCTGTTAACGACTTTAACTTCAATGTTAACCTTCTGTCAGTTTTGTCGAGTCCTCGCTTCTCTGTCTGCAGTCATTAGTAATCATCACAAGCAGTTGAAATATTTATGCTAAATTATATTCAACGGCTGTCGAAGAGCTGCAAAAAAAAAAAAAAACAAAGCGCATTCGTCAGAATAGTTTATTTAGCGTGTGTGTTTGTTTGTTCGTTTATTTTTGAGTCGTAAATAAAGTGGCAATTAATCTGAAAACTGCAGCTGATTGGTCATGAACATAAAATGCTAATTACTTGCAACTAAAATGCTCATTTTCGTTTTGAGTTATTTAATAAGTAGTACAAAAAAATAAAAAAAAACAACTAAACTGACTGACCGGACTGTCCAGATGGCAAGTTTATTTTTGTGTTACATGTCTAACTTTGATTTATACAGACACACTTTTTGTATTCAACTGTCGCGTAATACACACTTCCACAGACGGATGTATAGATAAGCCCAAGTATAAATATATTGTATATACTAAATACTATATATAGTATATACATAGTTGTAATCTATTTGATCTACGCCGACTCAGAGTTTTGCATTTTTCTAGCTAACTGTCGGCTAATATGAAAAGATGTTTTGTGCTCTTTTCAAAAGTATTTGCAAAATTTGTGTGTGTGTATGTGTGTGTGTGTTTGCAAGCTCAAAGCTAAAACTTGGCTTAGATGCTAGCATAATGATTTACTATATTTGTCGTTTAAGTGACTAAAGTTGTCTCTGTCCATCGATGTGTGTGTGAGTGTGTGTGGCCTGAAATGTTTGTCACGCGTGTTGATAAGCGGCTTTTGGCCAATTTGACCATTACTTGATTTTACTTGGTCTGGTTTTTTGCCAAGGCAACCGCAATGTCGTTTTCCATTTGCCATTTTCATTTTCCGTTTTCCATTGCTTATCATCAATTTATAATTTTGGGTGCATTTGTATTTTGTGTTTTTTTTTTTCCTTTACCTTTTGATGCTTGCCTTTTGTGTCTTATCAATTGCTGTTGCCCTTTTTGTTATATATATATTTGATGTAGTAATATATTTATAATTGTATATTTGCTGCTCTTGCCGTTGCTGTTGCGGTGTATGTTCGAGACTCTTATCGCCGTTCACAATCTGTAATATAACCCAAAGAGAGACACCCTCTCGACGCCAGCTACAAGTACAACATTTATTCAACAGCTTGCAGCTACTGTCTGAATGCCTCAGTCCCGCATCTGTTGTGGCTCCTTTGTCAGCAAACAGCAACAACATGTTTGCCTTATATCTTTGTTGGTGCCTCCATTTGTGGCACGCTTTCCACTTGAGGCGCATAATTGCCGCCATACAGCTTGTGTCATTATTGATTTACAATATAACCCACGAAATGAAACATGTTCACTACGTTGATGCAGCCAGGCAGCCAGCGAGGCAATTCTTTTAATTTATTTGACTTTATCAAATATTTAAGCTCTCAGGGCCAATGCAATTTAATTTTCGATGAAGCGCTTCAGTGTTTGCTGTTTTTAATTAACAACCTTTCTTTTTTTTTTTGTATATGTATATATTGTTGATTATGAAAGATGCATAAAGTTTCAATGAAGCCGCCGAAAAGCAAACAATATAGTTTCAACTTTTTGGTAGCCATTTAAGAATTGCTTATGATCAAATTTAATTAAGTTCGCGCTCGTGTGATGCAACTAATGGCTGAGCAATTTGCAGTTGATGCGATCTTTGTGCTGCAAAATGCTTGCAACAATTGCACAAATTGTTGTTGCTCGCATCGTCATCGCGCTGCATCACATCATCGATTTTGAATAGATTTTTTGCTAGCTGGAGGCTAGCTAAGAAAAGAGCATGCCACACACACAGGCACATACATAGATACACATTTGGTGGGTGGTCGCGGCGACTTGTTGCGGCTTGCCCCAGGGCTACCGTTGAACCAGTTTGCCATTTATATTTATAACTCTCGGTGTAAATGACTTGAGATATGGCTGTGACTCGGCTCTAATAAATCCCGAACAATTTAATCAGCTAATTTACGAGCAGCGAACAACAAAAGCAACGCTTCAGGGGGGCGTGGCAGCAACTGCTGATATAATTGGCACTCGCCAGCTTGCCACACACAAAAAGCTAGCTTTATCAACGAGACCCCTTCAAATGCCTTCCACACACACACACACACACACACACACACCAATCTATAAGCCAAAGACTACACTCTACACTCTCCGCGGATTTGTGATGCAAAATGCCGCCGCTTTGTTGCCTTTGCTGACTTTTTTTTTGATTTTGTGTTGTGGCAGCTGCTGCTGCTGCAGTTGGCAATCTGTTTGAGTATCTGGCTGATTGGTTTATCGTGGCAAATTCAGGCGTGTCGCCTTAGGGTCATATTACGTATACGTCATTGTGCACATTGAGATTTGAGAGATGGCGAATTATTAAATTTGACTTTGAAAGAATGTTGTGTTGTGTGCAATGAATGATTTGGTTCATGAGTCAACCTTCTAATTTGCTAATGCGTTTTAAATTTTGCTATCAAAATAACCTTTTCCTTCTTTTCATCATATTTTCATTAAGATCTTGTTTTAATACTTAATACTTAATTATTATTATTGTTATTTAATTGTTTTGCTCATTTCCTGTGATTTCTATTTCAGTTCAACTTTGTTGGTCGCATTTTGGGACCACGCGGCATGACTGCCAAACAATTAGAGCAAGAGACTGGCTGTAAGATTATGGTACGCGGCAAGGGCTCCATGCGGGACAAGAAGAAGGTAAGCATCTATGTATAACATATATATATTTACATATTTTTAAATATATGCTAGCATACACTTAATCCATTAGCTGTGAAATTTACTGGGAAATGTGTTTACAAATGGAATGCCAAGTTGCTGCAGCATTCTCTGCGTGTCACAGCTAAAAGCAACCAAACACTAAAATTCTTCTCCCCACATATTTGTGGTTTATACTAGCCACATACACATTTAATCTGATTTCAATAGAAATATATTAAAGTGTTGCTCGGAATAGTTGAGCTAGTTGACAGTTGGTTTTGTGGTGCCAACAAATTTAAATATTTGTCAATTAAAAGTCCAGTAAAATTCACAATTTTTGACATGGTTAAAACTGAGATTTATAATCAACGAAAAATTCATTTAATGTGCCAAAAAGTTATGCCTGAATTGTGTTAATTAAGTAAGCAAATTGGCAATGCCGTGTATTTAATATTCAGCTTGACAATTAAGGCTTTTTTTCTATATATTTTGCTGCGCCCTGGATCTTGTCACTCCAAAGCTTTTTGATGATTTAATTTCCTTTTCGCATTTGGCAAACAAAGAACGCAAGAGAGCTGCGACTTCTATGAGATGTGCGCAAATGTGCGCTTATATATATTTTATTTCATTTTTTTTTTGGTTAATTCGCGAGGCATGGCAGCTCGACATAGACAAGAGACAGACAAATATAGTATATACATGTATTTTATTAAAATGTTCACTTTTATAGCGTTGCAATATTTTGATAATTTAGTAGCTAACACCTACACAACACAACAAACATTCAAGTGAGTGTGTGAGTCATGTGCATGAAGCTGAAAATATGAAAATAGATTACTCAGACGCAGACGCTCGGATCTCGGTGAAGAACCCTCCCTATATATGTATGTATGTATGTATATAGTAAGTGCTGTGAAATCCATGCAGTCGTGACAGTTCTTAATTTGACAAGTGCTGTGGAATTAGCCAGGCCAGCAGAAGACGAGAGACAAAGACAGACAGATGGACAGACAGACAGACGGATGGACAGACTTTGTGATGCTGTCACTGGACAGCGAACATCAAAAGCCAACTAAACTGACAGCTCGCTGGTCATTTTGAGCTTAATTGATTAGAAATTTAACGAAATTAAATTTAAACGTGACAAACTAAATACATTTTTTTTTTTTTTGTATTTTTTGGGTCAAAAGTTAATGCGCTGCGCCTCCTCCCGCTTTTCCTCTCTCCCCCCAAAACAAATTTGCAGCCTTGAGGCTAAGCATAGAAAACACATATTTTCCGACATTTCAAGCGTGTTGGCGTTTGGCATTTAGCATTTAGCGTGGCGGAAAAAGTAACGAAAGTAAAATGAGAAATACACAGAAATGTATAAAATGCAATTTCATTTATAGCGCAATCGCCGCCCACACTTGCAATATAATTGTTTTGTGTCCATTAAAAGCGAAACACGCGCGTGCAAATGTCGTCTTTGCATTTGTAGGGAAGAATTTGAGGAATTTAACCACAAAGTAGGATCATGAGAAAACTCGATTTTGATCAAGAGATTTTCCAAAGAAATCTCTATATATTTTTATTTATTTACTTACTGTTCAATCGGGAACATTTTTGATGTTTCCACAGCTGCTCATCTGATGAATCTGTTGAGTTGCATTTAATCTAGGCGAAATGACACAATTCTAATTTTAAATCAATCTTGATGTGATTTATTTGCCAACTTGTGATTCACTTGATTCACTGTGAATCATTTTGCGCATGTAAAAAACAATTACTTAACTTAATCAGTTAGTTTAAAGCTAATGAGATCATCTTTATCATTATTCAACCATTGTTTCATTCTATTCTTGTCAACAGGAGGATGCTAATCGTGGCAAACCCAACTGGGAGCATTTGTCCGATGATCTGCATGTCCTCATCACTGTCGAGGACACCGAGAATCGTGCCAAAGTCAAGCTGGCTCAAGCTGTTGCCGAGGTCCAAAAGTTGCTAGTGCCGGTAAGTCAAAGAAAATGAAGAAATTTAAAATATTTAAACTTAAAACTTAATGCTTTGACGTCTAAATGTGCAATGCATTGATTAAAAAAAATATCTGATTTTAATAATTGCATTAAATGCGTCGGTTTCCCTCCTTTTATTTGAATTAATACTTCACTATTAAACATTGTGATAATGCGTTTGCTGTGTCTATCAAACTGTATAAAATTTAAATTAAATCAAATACAAAACAAAGACAACTATTCAAATCTCATTGCTAAACAAATTTGTTAACCAACAAAAATATTAATAATGATTTTTTTTATATTATTTTCATTTCTTTTACCAAAAAAAAAAAAAAATTCTAATCTGCTTTAATGTATTTTGTTTAATACATTGAAAAAAAAATACCAATCTCTTACTACTACACACACACACACACAAACACCAACACACACATATACACAAATACACACACACATGCGTACGCGTACTTGTACTAACAGCAAGCCGAAGGCGAAGATGAACTAAAGAAACGTCAACTTATGGAATTAGCCATTATTAACGGCACATATAGGGACACAACAGCGAAATCAGTCGCAGGTACGTCAATCAAGCTCTACTTAGCCTCTAAGTCTCGAAAACTTCAACTCGAAACAAGAAACACAGAAAAACAATAATACAATTAATGAATAATAGCGAAAAGAAAAGCGAAAAGAAAACATTGTCTAATCCTAAACAGCCTAATCCCCAGTATTGACTAAAATATCCCGCGGCTCTCTCAAATGCGATAAATCGGAAATCGATAACCGATAAAACGATAACGAAGCTAACCAATAATGATATTGTTATAATGATCGAATGTTTTCCATTTAAAAATTTACATGGGTTTTTCTACCACGGGACAGCTTTCTCATGCGTTGGTTCTCCTTCTGCTTCTGTTCTGTATCCCGCAGTTTGCGAAGAGGAGTGGCGTCGCCTGGTTACACCGGACAATCGCCTGCTGACACCCACACTATCCGGATTGGCCACCCAGATACGCACACCTGCCAACGCCCCATTGGGCGCACCATTGATACTTAATCCACGGATGACGGTGCCAACAACAGCGGCCAGCATACTGTCCGCCCAGGCAGCGCCGACAGCTGCCTTCGATCAGACGGCACATGGCATGATCTTTGCCCCCTATCAGGATTATGCGAATTATGCGGCACTCACTGGCAATCCCCTGCTGACGGAATATGCTGATCATAGCGGTGGGTTGTTTGCTAGATAAACTCTCTACACATACACATACAGACACACACATAACATATACATACAAAACATTTTTCAACTATCATCGAAATGATATTCAATCGAAGTGAAGATCAGATTGATTCTATTCTCTCACACACACATATACTGCATATATATATATTTATATCTTAACGAAATGCGCCATAACTGTTTACACACACATACACACCGCACATATACACACATCTAAATCATATTACACTCAGAGTTGAGTTTGTAGTTAGCCAACGTAATTTTTGTGCCAAACTGCGAGCAATCATAACACTATCAAAACTGCAGTTAGGTTAGAGTACAGAACATCACGCATACGCCTAGTTAGGCAGCAGCAGCATTTTTTTTCCGTTTAGACGTATTAACCAAAGTGCAATATATTTTATTTTTACAATCATAGTAGTAGTATTGTAGTATTCCACACTTAATTATTAATGTTATTCTTGTTTTATATTATTTTCTTATTTAATTCCATGCGCATTTTACATACGTATGTTTTTTTTTTTTGTTATCCTTTGCTCTTGTCCGTCTAAGAGAGAGTATTCCAGCTTCTGTTTTTTTGATTTAAATGTATTTATTTTTTTACAGTGCCATAAAGTATGCTATAGAATTTTTTTGTTTCGATTTCTCGATTGCTATTTAAGTGCACGCTTTTAACCCCAATTTTAGCAACGCTTGCTTTTATTTTCTTAAATGGTTTGCATGCACCACAAATAAAAAAAAAACGAAAAAACTCTCACAGCTAACAACAGCTAATGTTTCACATACTATATACAATAATTTACTGACGATCTAACTGATTTACTTTTACCTTTAATTTCTTTTGAAACATTTCCTATTTTGATCTGAACATGTTCCATATATATAAATATTTACAGTTGGTCGATATATGCATGCCGGCTCCGTCTTTTGAACTTTTTTTGAATTTGCGTGTGTGCACCAAGAATTTATTTGAAGTCCATAAAATGTTAGTTCTTAGTTCCAGTTGCAAAACAAAACAAAGCAAAAAAAATGATTACATTCTGCAGTTGACAGTGCACAACACACACAGAGAGAAACCCTTACTTAAACATTAATTAGCTCTAGTTACAAACAACAACAAACAAAAGCAAACAAACATACATGCATCGATGTGTATATTTATTTAGCAATGAAAAACAAAAATGCAAAATGGCACAACAACAAACAAGAAACAAAAAACAAGAACAACTACAACTACAAAAACAAATACTCAAAAATGCAAATAAGAAGCAAGCAAAACAATACAAAAATATAAAAAAAAGAAAAAGCAAAACGCTCGTCAACGTTTTTGTTTAGTTCATAATGTCGCAAAACATTTCTAGAGTCTGGTTAATAAGTGATTTTTAGGCGCTTTGCATGATGAATTTATCTATTGTTTTTTATTATTTTATTTATACATTTTTGTTTTGTTTTTCTTTTGGTTTCGTTTCGAAAAAAAATTAAAACATGAGTATATTCTAGTTGACGACAACAACAACAAATGTCAGCAAGAAATTGGTTGTTGCTTGTTTGGGAACAATGAAGTATTCTACTTACATAAATACATATTACTTAAAGCCTTCAACTGAGTTGCTGACTTAATTAGCTTTTTATAATATCCCTCTTTGACAGCCCCGTTCCGAGTTACACATTCGCCGCAATTTCGTTGGAATACTTTATAGCATAACTTTGAGAGTTTTCTTGATTTACATGCAACTCGAAGCGGGCGCTGAATTTTTTCTTCTTAGGTTTTTTTTATAAGGTCTCTACGACATGTGTTATTTATAGTACTCGTATATTTAGTAGTTTTTCATTTGTTTTTATTTACGGTGTGGGTTGATTTGTTTATTATCGTTTTCAATACTCTTTAAGTGCAATATTTAGCTGATAGCTAATTAGTTTTTAGCAGTATTTATGCACAAATGTACCTTATACGACAAGTTCAAGTTTTACATTTGATTTCCGTAACCGTTTGATTTTTTCCAGCCAGTGCCATTAATATTTTTTCCTTTATTTCGAGCAGCCACACAATTCTTTTTTCGTAGCATTTTTAATGGAAACTATGCAAACAATATACATATATATATTTTAATATTAGATTATAGCTTAAATCGGAGCCTTGAATCGAGTTGGTGCTTAAACAATTTTTTGTAGACAATAAGTTAGTTGAGGTTCAGGCAGCCGTCCAACAACAATATTTTGCACAACTAGTCAAAAACGTCAGCAAAATGCGATTGATACATAGACAGATACAAAAAACGGACAGACAAATGTGACAGACAGCTGGAAGAATGCTAAAGAACAAAAGTAGAAAAAAAACTTGTAGCAGCTTGAAGATATTGCAATATTTTCACACATTTAGGTCTCTCTCTCTCTCTTAAAATCTAGAAAGGAGATGGCAAAATTCCCTGGAGATCCATTTATTCTAATGGAAACACGACTATGCTTATCTATACTATATATTAATTATTTAAAGACTAGTTTAACAATTTGTGTGTGTTAAGTTTAATTAGCGAGCTGCTTAAAAATCACTTATTTCCAGATACCGAATCAATTAGCGTTGTTTTCTTACAAAGTGAAAAAGAAAAACAAACACAAAACAAATAAAAATAAAAATATATACGACTCATTCCAAAGAAACAGAATTTAAATGTAAATCAACATGCAATACAGTTAATTATAAAGAATTTTTTATAATTTAAAAAGAAAGAAAATGAAGTTGAACTTAATGAAATTGGTAATTAGTGAAAAAGAAAAGCGAAAGCAAAAAGATGCAGATGTGTGAAAATGTTGAAAGAATTGTTTAAAACAAGCAAGCATAAATATATAGTATATGTTTTTTTCTATTATTAAGCTAAGTTTTGTAGACAATACATACATATATTATATATGCGCCGATAAAACCGTATATACCGTATATATATATTTATTGCCTTGATTATCTCTATCCATATATATATAAATATTACCATTACCAATACCAATTTTATATTTGCAATATATAAATCTATATCGTATCGTATCGTATATTTTAGTAGGCGCCCTTAAGCAGCAACGTCGATTGGCGGCTAACAGAGAACACCCCTATCAGCGTGCAACGGTCGGAGTGCCAGCCAAGCCGGCGGGTTTCATTGAGATACAGTAAAACATCTCGCTGTGTCACGAGTCAGTCAGTCAGTCAGCAGCAGCAATCACACACTCACACACCTTTTTGTATTTATATCAAAAGTGAAAAATTTTAAATTTTTTTGAAATCAATGTTAAAACTTCTTATGTGGATTATCGACTCCGCCCGCCATTACGTTCAAATGGGCATATTACATATATTACTATATATACAATTTAGTTCAATTACAATACGATTTACATAATATATATATTCGGAAATATATATATTGCATTATGTCTATTTCAAATTTACTTTATAATTACAATATTTTTATTTTTTTGTGAAAAACTGCTTTAAATCGAAAAAAAAAATGTCAATCATCTGTGCTGTTCTCTGCTGCTGTTTGAGTTGAGAGTGTGTGTGTTGCGTGTCCAATGAAACCCAGCCAGTCCAGTTGGCCAGGCCGGTCTGTGCAGCTCCGTAACTCAGTTAACTCAGTCCAATAAATATATCAAGCGCCTCACAGGTTAGTTGTGTTTCTACTCATCTATAAATTTGTTTTTTATTACACTTTTTTTTTCCTTTACTTGTTTCCCTTTGAGCTGCTGTTGTTGCTATGCTTTCTGAACTGAAGCATAGCAACTGCAGCTCATTTGCGACTTTTTGATTTATTTTCCAAAACAAAAGAAAATGAAATATACAGACAGACACATGCTGAATGTTAGTGCAATAGTTGCTAAAAGTAAAAAAAAATCGGTAAAATCAAAAGAAAAAACAATCTAATTTGTTGTTTTTTTTTGTATAACAAAAATATATATTTTTTGTTAGTTTATTTTATTTCTTTGTTGACGACGTTGACTTGTGCCTTTGATGTTTTACAAAAACAATAAGAAAACAAAACAAAAAAAAAGATTATTATTGAAATAATGAAGAAATGGGTAAGAGATACTTCTATCGATTTCTGTATAAAAAAAAGCAAACGCAATTTTAGTACATTTTGTATTACTTTTTCTTAAGCCATATAATTAATTTGATTATGATCTATATATCTACATCTACATCTATATATATATGAATTATGAATTTTATATGTGTATTTAGTATTAAGACCCTGTTAGTTTGTAAATTTTACCTTGTATATCATTTAAATGTATGTTGCAATTGAACCGAAAGTGTACCAGAATAAAGATCAATGACTTTTGTTGAAGTGCAACCCAAAACACAGAAAACAAAACAAAAAACAAAAAAAACCAAAACCAGTCTCTTGAAGTTTCATCAAACCGTATGCTCTGGGCATTCGAGCAAATCAATAAAACAAAAAAAAAAATTCTTTAAATACGTTTGAGACTAACGCTTTTTGATACCTAACAAAAAATTAAAAATTAAACTTCTTCTATTCGTCGTCGTCACACATAACTCATTGATCACCCTAGAAGATGAGAACACACTTAACTTTTGTTTGCAACTTTTTTAGTCCATTAAGAACTTAACTTTAACTATAAGCTATATGTGTAACGCACACACACACAAATAAACACACACAACTCTTAGCCAACGGTGGGGCCTCTACTGATGTACTACTCTACTACTACCAAAAACCACTACAATTAAAACCACCACAACCACTACTACATACTACTTGGGGGCGTAACTCTACTATATATACATATATATTTGCTTAACGTCTGTCTCACCTACCACACACTTTAAATTCGTACATAATACATATATTAATAATAGAGATGACCATCAAATAAAGCAACCAAATAGCAAGTCCCAAATTACTACCACAAAACTACATAAATATTGATTTATGTATATTTAACAGATCGTAATGTTTAAGCTTACTTATCTCTCTCTTTCTCTCTCTGGTTATGGTATCAGTAATACACTCTCTCTCTATTTCTCTATAGAAATTAAGAATAAATACTTGTATAACGTTTGATAAAATTGCATATGCATTTGCTTCTATAAAATCTCCTCAAGTACTACTTACAAACATAAACAACAACACACAGATACACGCACACACCAATACATACGCGTATATGAGACCAATTACTAAATCGACTCTAATGCCACATGCCAAAGAATGTCTGACAATGATGCACAATAAAAATTTCCTTTTGGCTAATGCTAAAAAACAAACAGTTTAAAATACAACAACACAACAACAATTTTTGATGTACAGACTTTAATAATAATATGAATAAAAGTACAAAAAACACAGAATGTAAATAACGCTTTACCTTGGCATTTTCGATGAAAAGCAAAAATTGATTTATAAATTTAATTCTTACTCTTATGATTTACATATATAATTGACAGCCAATGCACTTGCAATTTTATTATTTTCTTTTTATCTAATAATCTTTACAATTTATACTATATAGCATTTACATATGTATAAAAACCATATAAATATCAAATGATATGTGATGTAATATTATTGCTAATTTAAACTAACAAAGGCCAAGTTAACTAAAACAAAGAAAATAAAAGTAAAAAACAAAACAAACAAAAAAACTAGTAAATAAAATGGATTAAAACCAAAACCAAAACCAAAAAAAAGAACAATAAAAAAAAAACGTTGTTTTGTAAATTACTCGATAAAAAACAATTCCTGAAACAATTCGAATAACCAATAAATGTCTCATTAATAACGATTATCAAATTTTTAATATCTATTTGCACTATCAACGAACAACTAAATGATTTTTTATACTCGTACTCGTATGTATGTGTTTGTCCATTTCAACAACTCTGAACAAACAAAACTTCGACTTTGAATAGTTTTACGAATATGAATATATATATTCGAGACAAGTTACTAAACGTTTGTGAGCTATCTTGAATCTTGAATCTTGGCCTGCATGTCCTGTGTGCCCTGCTCTCTTAATCAAATTAAAACAAACATATATATTTCTTGTTCACATTGCATACTCTATAAATATATACTATATATATTGATACATCTGATATGCCCGCTTCCATTTAGTAACTTTAGCGCTCATAATTCGCATATATTAAAACGATTTCAATGTTTGATGTTAGGCAACTAAAGTATAAAGAAGGAAACAAAAATATATAACTAACTGCTAACCATATATTAAAACTCAATTTCCATTTCTACGACTTTTTTATTTACATGCTAACCAAACAAACAAAAAACCCAAAAAAAAATATCTATACAAAAATCTAAAACAAATCGAACAACAACATATACATACACACAAAAATCACAAAAAAAAAAAAAAAAAAAAAAAATACAAAATCCTGCCATTGCCGCTTGGCCAGATGAGCTCGACATTGAGATGCAGCCAGGATTCAACAGCAAACGATTTGCATTTGAATGCAGCAATAGCAGCAGCAACAGCAGCAGTAACAACAACAATAACTATTACTATGAGAACAACAACAGCAGCAGCAGCAGCAATAATTGTATTAGTGTGGCAACTACGGTGTGGCAGCAACATCAACAGCAGCAACAACAGCAACAACAACAACAGTGGCAGTAGTCATTGCATTGTGTGCCATCGCAAATGGATTGTGAAATTCTAATAGCAACTGCAACAACACTCGTCACTGACAAACTAAACTATAAAGCATCCACAAACACACACACACACGCACACACACTCGCTCGAACATCAAGTCTGTGGCCTGTTGCCTGCAACTTTAACAACAACAACATCAATAAAACAAAAGTAATAATGATAATGTATTGAATTTTGTGGCCATTTCTGTTGCGTTTTGCAAACGACAAAACAAAACCTTTAAACAAATCAAACAATAGTGTATAGTTATTATATTTAATGGATAACTTGTAATAATAATTATTATTATCGATTATCACATGCACTCATAAGTAGCACATAATTTACAAAAAGTTCAGCGAACAAAAATTACTTAAACTGCAGCAAATCGAACGTACATATATATCCATATATCCCATATGTGTATATGCCCTTAGAGCCATTCTTAATATTATGTCTATTAAAATATTTAATGAAAAAAAGAAAAGAAAACTCAAAAAAATAATCATGTTTACGGAATCTCATCAAGAAATCTGCAATTCGTATTGATCACAATTTTTTTTATAAAAATGCTCGCGAAGAAGAATCTTTTTTGTAGTTCATAAGGCTAAATAGTTGTTTTTTTTATCTGTACAATGACTAAATAACAATTACACAGATACACACACACACACATACATGCATATCCATATTCATTATGCAGCATTTGATTGTTTTTATTGATGCTCTGCTAATGTCTCGATTAATGCAAAACATCATCATTTAGTTTTGTTAAATTGACGCAAATTCTTGTTAATGAAGTATTTCGATTATGAATACGTTATATCTGCTATATACATACGCAAAACAATTATGAATCTTAAGTCTATATAAACTATAAAAACCGATTATGATAACAAAAAAACGCATAAGAGAAAAAACAAACAAAACAAAATACGCAACAGCCATATTTAGTTAATGAAAAAATAACGAATATCATGCATTAATAATGTACAAGTTAAACATAAATAATTTAATCTTAATTAATAATGTTAATGTTGAGCTCAAGCACAATGTATTATACACAAAAAATAAAAACAAAAACAAAAGAAAAATTAAAAAAAAAAAAACAAGGATAAAAATAATGAAAAGTAATAATATTTTTGATAATAGATAATGTTTGACCAAACAATAACAAAATTCTTTAATTTAAAATGAGTTCTAGAAAGTAGAAAACGCACATAATTTTTTGAAATTTTTTATAAATAATTAAAAATATTTTTAAAATTAATAAATGAAAATGAGATGAACGGGGATGGAAGAAGGAGAAGAAGAAGAAGTAATGAATGTGAACTGCATTTAAATTATGGTACAAATGAAAAATTGATAGATAATTGTTTTAAATTAAAGAATTTTGCATGAAGCTGAAACTGAAAAACTGATTGAAAGCAAATACACAATGTATGTAATTATGTGTGCCTTTTTCAAAGCATTGCAACTAAGTTAATTGTTAAATTTTATACAATAATATTATTGACGGCACCAATCAAAATCATATATAGAATTGGCAAACGAATGAAAATGTGAAATCAATCGCTAGGCAGCCGCTACATCATGAAATTATTATAATGCTACTATATACTATAATGATGTGAATCCCGACATACTCAAAATACTTGCGAGTGAAACACAATTCAAACGAGAAATACTACATAATTTAACAATTTAATAATAATAATAATAATATTATAATTTTATGTTTATAATCGGCAATCGTGCAATCGTAACAATCGTGCACCGCCAAAATTTACAAATTTTTTGGTGTGCTGCCTATGGAAATTTTTCGATAACCGAATGATCGATAGAATATACATATAAATGGTTTCGTAATCGATATCGTTATTGAATTTCAATTCAATTGATGATTGTGAGTAACCTATTAACTAATCTCTAAATAAATAATATAAAGTAATAATAATAATAATAATTAGTTGTAATCTTTAAGCACGTGGCAAATTGAATGTTGTATGTACTATTGTGTTAATGGGGAACATTTTATTTGAAACAAACAATATTCACAATATTCATTCATTAAATATCATGAAAACATTACACATTATTGCAAATCCATTGGAATTACTTGCAAATCTTATCCACATATGTTCAAATAATAATTATTTACGCAACTGTAACAAAAAAACAAAAATCAAACTAAATTATGTACAAGTTTTTGCATAAAATAAATGTTTATAAAAAACCAAAAAACTGAAAACGTATTTCAATTTGGAGTGAACTGCGTAGTTGCAATTGGGATAATTGGGCGAATGCACGCTTTGAAATATGAATAACAAATTGTTGTCTACCAGAGAAAACAAAAACAAGACAAAAATCAACAATAGCCCAATTTGCCATCGGTGCAATTGAATTGTGTGAATGAGTGAGTGAGTGAGTGTGTGGTAACTCATTTGGTTGCCAGGGGATGTCCCGAAACTGCTTATTGACATGAGGACGTGTGTGTGTGTGGGCAGGCTTTGAAACAATAGAAGCATATTCGTGCATTTGGTAGCACGAGGACATGTGAGGATGCCACACACTGCTATCTAATCTGTGTCCACCTTGAAGAGGGGAGACTACGTTTTTCGTTTCGCAATGGTGCAGAATTAATCTCGAATCGGAGCATACGGTGATGATGCAATTGTGATTGCATTGTGCTTGTGTAACAAAGTGGTTAATAACCACAAAGGAGTTATCTGGCCAACTCAAACACCTACGCTCTCTTTAGACCGAGGACATATTTGGTTCGATTTGCACAATGCATCTTGAGGTTCCTCGTAACTTATGCTACAATAATAGTTAATTAAGTACTGTTGACATGGGCACAGCAGCAGCGACAGCAGCAGCAGCAATCATTTATGCAAGCAAACTTCTTCAAGGACCCATCCAGCTTCCTTTTGTATTGTAAACAAACCAAACAACACGTGCGAATGCCGTCAATGCGCATGCGCTGTTATTAACAGCGACTTAACAGCGCGCTGTTAACGCGTCCTTAAAAGCCTTGAGCTGTATGGCAACCGGCTCAGTTCAACGGCAGCAAGCGAATTGCAAGGATCGAAATCTCGAAAACGGATTAGTTAAACAACGTCTTCGCGTAGCAACAAGTGAGCTCTCAACGTCGTGGAGCTAACTATCGTGTATACACATGGCGAACCGACTGATGATACTCTGGTACTTAGTTGTGCTGTTCGTTGCCATGGCTAATGCGCGTAATGAAACCCATCAGAATCCACCGCCACCGTTGGCGCACGTCGAACAGTGCGGGAACACTGAGAAGATGGTCGATGAATGCTTTAAGGATTTGCCATCTCATCTAACAGAGTTTTTACAAAATACAAAAATTGTCATAAGCAAACAGGAGATCATGGCTAAGTGCATGTAAGTGTCGAAAGCCATACAGATAAACATATATAGACACGCACGCACACACACTCATCAAGAAAAAACAACTCGAAAAGTGTTTTAAGTGCCTGGAAATGCGTGAGAGATGGCTATAAATAAAGCACCTGTGCGGACACATACATTATTGATTATCCCTCCAGACACCGCACAGACTCCCTCTCGATGTGTCTTCTGGACCCTTTTAACTCAATTCGACTTGAGCTGTAAATAGCAAATGAAAAAGAAAAGAAAGTTTACAAAAGGGTTTCGCGTAGAGTGGAAAAGCCTAATTAAAGAGTTTTCTTTGTGTTCTTAAATTTGTTTTGCTCAATCGCACTTAATTGAGTTTTTGGCAAATTTGTAAATTCGAAAATATGAAAATCTATCTGGTGTGCAGTGTAATTTGATCAGCAATTAAAAACACGTTACAAATTGAAGAATTTATCATCAATTCAAATGAAATCAAAACCCTCGTTAGTTACAGTGGCAAATTCGCAAGGTCCGATTTAATTAGAACGAAATATAAGGTCAAAAAAATAAATAAACGAGGCAGCACTTTAACATCATGTTATAGCGCAACATAATTATAAATATTTACATAACATGGAACATGGAACTCGCAAAAATATTCTCTGTTTGTGCCCCAGCACTAATTATTCAAATTTATTTATAGTGTTTTCAATAAGGGCATGAAATGCTTTGATGCCTATGCAGCGCGTTGCCTGCAGAGTCGAAAGCTAAACTTGTTTAAAAACAACGTCGATGGTGCTCGTAAATTTTTAAAGAAATTCTGTTCCGATGAGAATTTTCAAAGAGGTAAGTTTGAAATACAAATTTATGGCATTAAATATCAATAGACCTTTGCATGCGGTGATTGAATTACAAACTCAAATATCTAGCATGTAATTTGAACTTCAAAGCCATGAAAAGACTCGAGCATATTTTATTAAACTAGTTTTTGTTGTTAGCATTATGGTAAATTTAATTTCGATTAAAGCAACCTTAAGAAAGTTGGAATTGCTAAACTTTTGGTCAGCTTCAGTTATTTGATTGCTTTTTTTTGAAGCACACAAAAAATATGTAGCATACTTTTTGGAGTACGATTAAATTCTTGAAATTTTTAGTATCATTACATTCAATTGCGCTGTCTGGCATTTGATGAATCAATGTCTAGCTCTTAAAGACTCGCAAGTGCAGCAGAGTGTAAAGCACGCGCAGACTAAGTGGTCTAGCTGTTTGTTCTTTGCTGTTCTTCAGTAAAGTGCATCTCAAAGCAAACGCACACAGACACACACGCTGCAATTTCACTCATTTTCACTTAGCTGAGGAAGGACATGTAAAACATGCACAGCTGAGAAGTCTTGGCAACTTTTATTTTAACAAATGAAAGTTAAATATTATGTATACGCACACGTTGTTTGTGTTTGTGAGAGCAGTTGTCAAAGCACTAAAATAAAACATTCAAGTTAATGACATTAATTAAATAGTTTATTTAATATGCGCCTAATATATTATTTAATGATAGCTTCACTTTGTAGTCATAATTGATGTATGTTAATGAAAAATGTAAAGGATTTAAAATCAAAAATTCACAGTAATAATTAAATATGGTCAGGTATTCAAAGTAAGAATTAATTAAGTGCGCATCAATATTCATTGTGTGAACAAGTAATATTCAAATGGATTTTTACGTTTGAAATGCTGTTGAATATGAATTTTTTAAAGACACATTTTTGTTTTACACCTCTTTAAATACTTGAGTGTAATTGGCATAATTTCTATTTCATAGATTATTTGCGGCACAAGGATTGTTTCGCCTACATTCAACCAGATTGGGTTAGCTGCACCGCTGACTTTGAGAACATACTCACGGATGATTTGCACGACGATACCCGCAATGTTAGCGATAAATTCATGGAGTTTTGTTGGTAAGCAACATCTGCTGCGAGGGGAATTGAAAAGTCAAGCCGAGAGTAATTGTTGTCGCTTGCCACTTTCTGTTGCAGTGCACGTTACGCGTACGAGAATTGCATCTACAATAGTGCGCGTTATAAGTGCTACAAGCATTCGGCCGAATTTGCACGCGAAACCGCCAAAATGCTGTCGGATGAGAAGCACTTCAGCAATTGCCGCCACCTGGAGGACATCTGTGCGCATTCGACACGCATCGCCTGGATATCGAGCAGTTTTTATCCCATGGCTCTAGTACTGATGTTGCGTTTTCTGCGGCACCTCGCCGGACCGTAGATTCTCCGCTCTGTGGTTGTGTGCGTGTGTGTCTCTCTGTGTGTGTGTGTGTTTAAGTGTGGTGGTGTAGGTTGTCCAATTGAAAATGCATAGCATTGAGCGATTCGCTTGCAAAACAAAAAAACATAAAACATGGGCATGTGATTCTCTTGGGGTGGGTAAACTGGGTCGGACAGCGGCACTTGTTAGTCTTAACAAAAAAATCTCCAATACTATATATAAACACTTAAGTTGATGTATGTGAATGTGTATATGTGTACAATATTATTTGTGTGAAACATTTGTGTATTTCAAATAAATTTCACTTCAGTTATGCGACACGTCTTTATCTCCCATCCGACGACTACTTAAAGAAAAGTTCAATAACTATCTGATGCGCGACCATCTGTTGTATACGTAATATGCTAAATTGATTGAATGGGCCTTTGTGTCTTCTGTCTACACCGATAAGGTAAATCCGTCACGCAATGAACTCACCCAGCACGTGCTCTGAAACTTTGTTTGCCAGACTATTTTTCCAGATATTTATCTTTTAAATGGATGGTGGCAGATATGTTTGCCTTTGCGTTCTTTTGACAGTCCATTTGGCAAGTCAGTGGAGAAAGTTTTGAGTAGGCAAACAACCTGTGTAACTATGGCGGCGACTCCTGCCAATATAACGTCAATAACATCAACAACTTTAGTAGCTGCCAACAAAACATATTCATATCGGTGTTTTTTTTTTGGTTCTGTATGATATTTAGTTTCCTGGAAAGAAAACTTATAATTTTGTTAACGGAGAATGCAATTTAAGTACTTCTAAAGTTACACCAAACTAAAATTGTTGCAATATTTTCTTGTTTTTTTCTCTCTCTGTTTTTTACTCTATATATTGTTGCCTTTCAATGGGGATCGATATTAATTTCGCTCTGTTGGTCGTAATGCAAGTTAACGCTCATAGCTTATACATTGCACTCTTCCTCTTTGCAATGTCAAAGGCTAGTCCTTGGGGCGAGCTGCATCGTTGTTGCCATCCGAGTCAAGTGGAAAGTTCGAACGTGTTTTTTTGCAGAGGAGTCTTCAGGCGATTTGCTTAGCTGAAAACTAGCACAAACTTGTGATTTATCCACAAACGCGTAAGCGATAAAATTTGTAATTAATTAAGCGAGCTGGTCAGCAGCGGCAAACAGCGACATTTAATGTTCGATCTATGTATTGCTGAAGTGACTGGTCGTCTACAGCTGCTGGGCAAATAAAACATGTTGTTGTTTTTATTCGCGCACAGCTAAAATCAAATTACTTGCTGTCATCTGCACGCAAAGACACAAGGCGAAAAAGCCACGGCAAAGCAAAGTCAAAGTCAAAAGCAAAAGCAAATGGCAAATGACAGTTGGAAGGACTGAAGACGCAGCCACGTGCATGCAACATGTTGCCCAGGGATACGGAGGGAGTGGACAATAGCAAGAGAAAGTAATAATACGAGTAGCGTTACACGAGTAGTTCTGAAACAATTTTAAGAGGCAAATATGTAGCAAAAAAAATTCATGTAAATTAGGGCATATTAAAAGTGTCGGTTTTGCAATAAATGTTTGCTTCGCATTGCGTAGTTACAAATATGAAATCTGCAAAATAACACCTTCATATCTGTAGGCAGACATTGTGCTTGCCAACTGCCATCTGCGTTATTGAATATTAAATTGAAGCCATAAATGAAAATTGTACTCTTTCATCTCTTTCGGCAATTATCAATCTTTCTCGCTTGTATTCGATTTTATTGGATTGAAATTTCAAATTGATTGTTGGTCCTTTTGATTGTTTGAGTTTTAAATCCCTGCAACACTTAAGCTCTTCAATGTTGAGCGTACTTTATGAAATATTTACTTTTGCTATTTGTAAATGGCTCTTCAACATTTTCTTTGATTACCTTTCCTTGCGTTCAATTTGGCAAGCTTAATTATGCGATTTATTTGTCGTTCATTCACCCCGGTTTCGTTTGGCTATTTTAACTACTTCATTAACGACGGCTAATTGGATTTTCATCAAACGTAAAAGGGGTTTTCATAATACGATTATCAGGGGTCACTACTGATTTCAGCTTTAAATAAACACACTATAAATAAATATGCTTGAGCTGAAGCTTCAGAATTACCTTTAGTCAATAATTGGATTACTCGAACATCGTTTACATCATTTGTTTTAAGTTACGTAATCAATTGGTTGAATGATTAATTGCATTTTGTAATGATTATGAGACACAACTGGCAAATATTGTTTAGGAAAGTAAATTAAGCCATTTACATTTACTTGAACGTTTTCAATTTGCAGCTGTGTTAAAATCAATTATTAAATGCAAAATTCGAGCTGGAGCCTTTGCATGATTAATTTCTACAGGATTTGCTGTGACAGACATGCATTTGACAAATTAAATACAACTTTTAAACAGATCTTGTTCAAATAAACTTTTGAGGAATATAAATTGAATATTAAGTTTATGAATATTTTATACATAGTTTAAATAAGTTTTGTGGATTTCTTGGATTAATTTGAATTGGTCAAATTAAGTCCAACTTTTAGATAGATGCCGTTGAAATAAACTTTTAAGGGAGATAAATCGATTATTTTGTTTTTTAATTTTGAATAAATGTTCAGCATTTTTTTAATCAATTTAAATTGGTCCAATTACATATAACTTTTATAGTAGACTTTTAAGAAGGATAAATCGATTATTTTGTTAAGTTTTGTGAGTTTCCTGGATCATTTTGAATTGGCCAAATTAAAAACAACTTTTGAAATAAACTTTGAAGTACTTTGAAGATAAATCGAATATTTTGTTTATGAAATGTATATGGGTAATTCTCTGAGGGATGTCGCGTGCGACCAGCTTTTCAGTTACAAAAAAAAACATATTCTGAAACAATTTTAAAAATAAGTAAAGGTTATTTTTATAGCTCTAGATTAGTACTTTAATTAGAGCTAAGAATGGTTTTGGAATTTTTATTCTGTTTTGTTTGCTGTTCTGATAATTGCAAAAATTAACAAATTCGTACGCAAACCAAAAAAGAACGAATTTATATATTTTATCGTAAAACAGAATAAGTTACTAAAATCAATCTTAGCTCTAAAAATAGTGCTAATCCAAAGCTTTAAGAAAAACCTTCACTTAATTTTAAAATTGTTTTAGTTTATGTTCTTTTTTGACACTGTAAAACTGTTCGCACGCGACATTTACCAGAGAATTACCCATATACAAAGTTAAAATACATTTTCGAGCATTTTTTGGATCTTATATATAAAAGTACTTTAAAAATAGACAAATCTGCGTCTATAACAGCACAGATTATTATTATTCTTGTTTTATAAATATGGCAAATTAAATGCAAGCACCTGCACACAGTAGGCGAGCTTGAAATTGATAGCAAAAAAAGACTATATCTAAGATTAGAATATTTTCCCCTCTCTTCATAAAGTGAATACTGAGAATTTTATCTTCAGCAATGTATCAAGTTTTTGCTACAATAAAACGTTCCAATAAAATGCACCTATAAAAAATAGTTTAGTACTATAAATTTTTCTTTTCAGTTCCTATTAAATTTTGTGCATTTCATTCATTAAATTGAGTTGGTAAAATTAAATGCAACCTTTACATAGATCCAGTTGAAATACACTTTTAAAAAGATAAATCGAATATGGTATATAGAAAGTATATAGAAAGTATATAGAAAGTTGAAATAAAATTTCGAGCATATCTTGGATAAATTTGATATTTTAAAGTACTTTTGAAGTAGACAAATTGGCGTCTATTCAAAACAATAAACATCATAATACTTATGTTATGACGAATTAAATGCAAGCATCTGCACACAGTAGGAGAGCTTTAAATTGATAGCAGCAAAGAATACATCTATGTTTAGAATGTGTTCCTCTCACTCTCTACATAAAGTGAATACTAAGAATTTTACCTTCAACAAGTTTTTACTACAATAAGAAGTAAAGAAAATATACATAACTTTTTTTTATTCTTCGAAGCAAAGAACAGTTTTAATTGTTATAATGTAAAAAATAATAGAGTGCTTAAAGTTTCTCTTCGGTTTCTAACAGGTGAACTAAGCTAATGAAAGCCAAATTAATGCTATTAATTAACGCCACTCATTTTGACGTATTATTCGCTTATTTTACGCCTACGAATAATTTACATAATTTACACTGCGCAATTGTAAGGTTGCATTCTGCGAATTATGGCAAACACAATATATTATGGTATATGTAGAAATTCCCGTCTGCTGCTTACATAAATCGCGCACACACAAAAGCAATGAAAATGAGTTAAAATTATTTTATAGCTGCACGATTACTATGGAAACCACAATTATGTACGTATGTATAGCTATAGCTATAGCTGCTTCTGTGTGGCATCACACAGTCAGTTTAGTTTATTTGTTTATTCAACAAACTTTGCCAGTATTTTATTCTTTTTGCTGATGAGCGATGAACGTCACGGAAGCCATTTTATAAATTTTTGCTGTTTTCTGTTTTAATTGTAAAAGTTCGAGCACAACACGGCGTATACGCAATCTATTGCAATGCAGACCGAATGCGACCTGATAATCATGTCTGTTGCATTATTGTTTAATGGCCGCTTAACCGCTTATGATTTGCGTCAGACCGCCATCATCGTAGCCACCACCGCCGCCACCTCCGTAGCCACCGCCATTGCCACCGCCTCCAAAGCCACCGCCACCACCGCGACCGCCGCCACCTCCATTGTAGCCATTTGGTCCAAAGTTGCCAGAGTAAACCGGACGTCCGCCACCGTTACCACCACCTCCTCTGCCACCGCCTCCGCCGTTGGCTGAGTAAACGCCAGGCGCTTGACCACCGGGTGGATTACCTGCAAGTGCCGTTAGTTATATTTTCGGTTGATTATTTTTGCATTGAATGTTGAACTTACAGTCATAACATCCGCCACCAATGTAGACAGCCGCCTGCGAGATTGCCAATGTGCTCAGCATTAAAACCGCAAAAGCCAATGAAAAATTTCCCATTTTACTATCGTTGTAGCGTTTGCTGTTGTTGTGATTGAGTTGAGATGCCAAACAAGTCTGGGCGACTGAAAAAGCTAACGTCTACTTTTATACGGCAAACGTAAGCGAATTGTGTGATTTACCAAAGCAACGCCTTATCGATATTATGCACTCAGATCTAGTATGAAGGTCTGTCTATACTAGCGAGTACTCACAAATAGACAGAGAGAGAACGAGAGAGATGCATGTATTAATCAAAAGCGGGGAAATGCCCAGTCTTAATCGTAAGTGACGTGCTACGAGAACACTGACGTTCTAGCAATTACAAAACCAGCATTTGATTTGTGCTCCAACTGAGAAGTGTACATCGATTTGATGTCTGCCACTCGACAGTCACGACTCACACGATGGGCGACGATGGGAAAAGCCAACTTCTCTGGAATCCATACTATTATCATTCATGTTCCACTACAATTCTCTGAGTTTGTTCGCCATAAGTTGAATAGCAATTATGTAAATTGTAATCTTCATTTTAATTTGGTTTTGTTACGAAATGCTTTTTTTTGTGGGTGTGCGCTTCTAAGCTATGTCATAAATCTCCATCAATTTGTAATTGCTTTTCTCTCCAAGCACCCTTTAAAACTCTTCGAGCATATCAACAAAGTGAAGCCAGTTGCGTTGAATCAAATGTTGGCAGCGCATTCAACAGTCGTTGCATTTTTACTGTCATCTCATTGAACCGTTAGCGATAAGATTTAACACTAATACACACATTATGCAAATTGATTTGGTATTTGCATTTCATATATAAACTATATGGGCATTATAAAGTGGCCAGTTGTCGGCAGCTAAGATGAAGTGTTTGACGTGTGCATTGCTTTTAATATTGGGATTGCTGCCAGTTTTGATCAGCGGTTCGACTTAATTGACTTGCGGTTTGATTTGCGCTAATTATACTCTATATTCTTGCTCTAATTTCGCAGCTTATCCCGGCGTTGTTATTGTGAATGGCAGGTGTTTAAATTGTAAGTTAAAGTCTTACTTGAATTGACCAGTCTCCAGTCTTTAATGTTTTTGCTTTAATATAAAGGTGATAAGCCGGATGGCGAAGCTGTTTATGTGAATGGCCAAGAATATCGCAGCTTTGGTGGTGGCAATGTGATTCTGGATCGCCCTGGCTATAATGGTCCAACACAAGTCTATCGTCGAGGCGGCACAACAATTGTCAATGGCAATTGCAAAGTTTGCAATGTGGATGTTTAAAAAGTTGTAACAATATTGAGTAAAGTGTGCGAGCATTAAGTCTTTATCTGATCACATCATTTGCATAGCGAGGCAAGTAATCTCTGCATTCTCGTAAAAGCTTTGAGCCAACAATAAGCGAAACTTCTATTGCAATCTCTTTGTGTGCATGTGACTATTTCGCATACTTTCAGTTTCCACTCTTCATTTATTCTTTCATGTCCTCACACATCGATTGCCAGCACACACACACACACATGCATTGTTGTCCAGCATTACAAATTGTATTTTAAATCGACAACAATAGCTGACATAAAGCATCTTATTGAGGTTTCTTTTCCTCAATTGAATTTACTTCTTTTGTGACAGCGCAAACATGCCAAGTATCCATATCGATGCTATGTATAGATAGATAGCAGGTAACATGCTAAAAGGGTTGTTTGTTATTTCATTTTCTTTCTTGTTGAACTGATCAATCTTTAGCAAGTTTGGTAAGAGCTTAACCATTTTGCATGTGTGTACAAGTATAATAAAACAGGTTGTTGTGTTTACGGCGTGGGAGTCGGCTCGTAACACAATCAACTTAATTGGCCTCGCGCTCAAGTTGCGCAAGTGTTCACCAGTGAGTGCAACACTGCGTATGCTTAATATCCTTGAAGCAGATGTGCTTTTGCATGTGGAAAAGTGTTTTCTGAAATGTTGTCTCTCTCTCTATCTCTCTCTCTCGCTCTCTTGTAAATATTAAGAATATGCTGCGGATATGTTGTGTATGGTAGGATTTCGGCGTGAGAGAAACTTAATAAAAACAAGAGCTCTAGCAATATAACAATACCGAGAGCTTCAATTGCACTTGCAGCAGACTCAATATGGATGAGTATATAAGCTCTTTAAATGGGGAGTGAGAGACTTGCATATATTCTATATTTACAGCAGTTTATACACGTTTGCATATTTATAATATTTCTCATTTTTTGTAGAGTATTTTACCAACTTAGTTTGGATTTAAAGTAAACGTGGCATTTAAACTTTTGATAAAATGAAACCTCTTCATGTTCATGAAATCTGTTTGGTCAAATTCTAAAGGTCACAGCTTATAAATACTTTTATTTTTATTAGTTTTGCAAAAGAAATACACACAGAAATGAGGAAATTATTTCTCTTGCTGTCAGTGATTTGATTTATTTTCAGTTGTTATTTGGCTTCCAATTGACACAGCTTGACTTAAATTTCATTTTCAACACACTTCTTCGTTCTTGAGCCTAATTTGTCTGTCATTTAAAGCTTGCTGAATTCCATTTAGTGGAGGGAGGGGCAGATGGAATGTGATGTTTGACTTCCCTTTGTGTTCGTTTTTGCTTTTGTAACAATTTCTTGTTTGCTTTTTTCTCCTCTGACATTCTCTTTTTTCTTGCCGTTTTTCATTGGGAATGAAAAGCGTGATTTATTGTTGTCACTAGCGATTCGCTTGTATTACTTGTGTGTGTGTGTGTGTTTAAGTACCATTTCGACAACAGGTAAATACAGTTGTTGGGCTAAGCTTAATACAGGCACGTTCGAGTATTTTCGATACCTAATACTTTGTCTCGTGCTGTGAACTCAATTTAATTTGCCTATCGCAATGCAGCCGGAAATTTATTTGCAATGGAATGATTAATATGTAGGGTGGAGTACGCATTGGAATTTTCTTTCATTTCTTCCCTTTTTTTTGTCTCGGCTTTTCCAATTGAAATGCAGATGACAGCAGATGCCTGCAATCAAATGTTGGTTTCTTTGATTTCGACTTTATACTTTTTTTTTTTTTTGTTTTGTCTGCAAAAATTCAAATGTAAGCCATAATTAAAATGCATACTCGACCACAAGGGGTTGCAATAACTCAATGCTGCAAGCTGCACATTATTATGTATGAAGTACAGTGAGTGTGACCTAAAAGGGATCAAGGCAAGAACGAAACGAACTTCTTGTTTGTGGCATTGGGGAGCACATAAAAAGATGTTACCCTCTTGACTCATAACTTCAAGTATTCCAACCGAGTCTGAGGAATTTTTTCTCTTTAAGTAAAAGTGCTCTCCGCTAGCTGTTGGCGTGTGTACTCTGTTCGATAAGCCCAGTGAGAAACCAAGGGAACAATAAATTTATTCGCTGCAGGGAATTGTTTGTTGTTACAGCTTTCACTGTGTAGCCATAGCTTAAGAAAAAGCTTTTTGGCAAAAATGTTCTATTGCAAAATAATCAAATGGAAATATTGAAAGCAAGAATGCTGCTGTCAATTGTTGGTCAATCTTTCACAGCATGAAATAAAGTATTTAATTGAAATACTTTCAATTGGTTGACGAAAAACTTCTGACCAATTGGATTTAGTTTTGAACGAACTAAATTGGACAAGTGGCTAACCGGTCGACTTTTGAAAGTGTCACTTTAATTTTCCAGACAAAGTTGATTTGATTCTAGAAAACATCTCCCGCTGTGCGGTAGAAAGTTAATTAAATGCACTGGGCATTTACTTTAGCTAACAACAAAAAGCAAAATGCCATCTCTTTGTTGCATATTTATTGGTGCTATTAATATATAAATAAATGTGCTTCAGGTGAAGAATATTATATAAATTTTCCAGTTTAACGGCTTCACTTTTGGCTTGCATCAAAGTATTTATCAAGTATTTCGTGACATTCTCAAAAAGTTGCTAATATAATCCTTTTTTGGCCCATTCATTTCGTTTTCGTTACCTTCCTTTGTGTGTGTCTGCACATATTTATTTCATTTTTCGTTTGCAAAAGAATAAAAAATTATGTTCACTTTCAATTGTATTTCCCAAGTGATTTGGCACTGTGAATTGTTTTCCTTTCTGTTTGCGTACCCAAGCGACAAGTGCCTCGTGTTTGAGATACACTTTTGGAGTGGGCACTTTGAGAGGCTCGACAGTTTTTCTCGTTTTTTTTCTCTCTTTTTTGTTTGCCCTCCGCGCCCATTCCCATACAAATATTAAACGTTCTGCAACAGCGTTAACAGCCTCAACTCGACAACCTCTGACTTGGGATGACATAGCGACTGTGAACTTGGCGAAATTTTAAACACACACACTTATATATATATACATATATATATTATGTTGGCTTTGTATTCGTGTGTATCTCTTTTTCTCCTTGGCTTACGTATACGTAATTTTTTTCTTCTTTTTTTGTTGTATGCCTGAAGGTAAGTTATTTATTTGGTTACTCAGCCGCAATGGCGGCTTAATTGAATGGGCTTAAAGTGAAGTACATTAATGAGATACATTTTGATGCGCAAGTTAAATATTTAGATGGGATCTCTTTGCGAGCCTTTCGCTTGCGCTTAATTAATTTCTTGTAAACTTTCAAAATCCATGAAATCGATACAGATTTTGAGTTACGCTTTGGTCAACGCGTCAGTTGAGCGTGCAAAGAACATTTTGCTGCAAAAGCGCAATTGTTCAGCTTGTGTAATCCCTTCATTATGGCATTTAATAATAACAGAACATGATTTGTAGCATGTGTAATGCTTGAGGTAACTTTTCAATTGTGTGTGTTTAATTTGCTTTTCTGCTGTTGCTGTTGGGCATTAAAAGAGCTTTTGAATAACCATTGAATAATGCTTCATTTTCGCATTATTAGTTCAATTTAAAGTACGCAAATCCTTTGCTGCCCTTTTGAAGCTGTGTAATTTTCGATTTGCATGATTTGTGCGTTACTTTTGCCCTTTATTGAGCTGCTATTCCTGGAATTGAATTGAATGTATCGAGATTTCTGTGTAATGTGAGTTATGTGTAATGTCTTTGTCACTTGGACAAATGATATATTTAGACATTTTCTCACTGACTTTTACTTTGCACATCGACCGATTAATGTTTTTACCTGTTCAACTAAATAATTCACATGTTAGCAGTTGCGAAACACTTTCATTATGCGGTCCGAGACAATCAATCTATGTCGAGAGCCATGTCCGAGCTTAATTATGAATTTCCATAGTTTCTGATACATGTATTACCATAGTGTGCGTGGGTGCTGATATTAGTTTATGCTATTATGAATTGATGTTTCATGTGTGTGTAGTATATAATAATATTATTATATCTCACACCCTCCAACGGTGTTTCATTTTGTATTTTAATTAGTTTTGCCTCTTGGCCATGTTCTACTCTCTCAGTCCAAATAAATAAATACATCTTTGAGACTTACATATACAGGCAGTCAGCAGCCAGGCAGCCAGCCAGACTTCTGCTCCTTCCTTTTCAAGCTGACAAAGCCTGATATGCTCGAGGTGCAAGTCAACGTGCCAAGGTCGTTCAAACATTTCACAAAATCTTTTCACTAAGTAGTTTGTGCTTCGCTCTGTGTGTTCTTTAACCTCTGCTATTCACCTGACAATGAACTCCGAGTCTGCTACTCCATTCCTCGCATAAATCAAACGCATTTTTTATGGCAATTATATGCTTAAACGAGGCGAGTCCGCTTTCAACAGCAATCCCCATAATTTATGAATGTTTTTCGCAGTCGATGATGTGTGCATAAATCAATTTTATTTCGATGACCATTACATACCTTGCTGCGCAGATTGACAGATTTGAGCTTTATGTGCACTCGACAGAATTTTACACACACAAGTAAACGTCCACACACACATACACAGAAAATCTGTCAACGCACTCAAATTGAATTCATTTTGGAAAGAAGGACAACGTATTTAATGCCGTCAAACAGATGTTTTTGGCCAGATGTCTGCACGTGCTGTACTTAATTGCGGATATTGTGTTAACAACATAACTTTGGTAATTACAAGATGAGTTTTTTATTGACTTGCAGATACCCTCGTTTGGGAAACAAGTGAACAGAAAGTTGAGCTTGAATGAGTCTATAGTCCACTTCATTTCACTGTAAAATTTTGCAGAGCTTTGCTGCAATCTTTTCTCTCGTTTTTTACTTGAAAAGATTTCAATTAAAACTTGTTTTCTATTGCTTGCTTTAGCAAACTGGGTATATTCGAATTTTCCATATTTGTCTAGACTCCCACGTTTGGGCTTTTGATAATTTATTTTTAATTGTGGTTTAGCCCAGCAGCTGTTCTTGATTTAATTGGCATAGCTAATTTAATGTACGACATGCTTAAAAGCTAAGCCTTTTTGTTTTCGTTGTGTTAAGAAATTAAAATGTTGTTGCCCACTCTGATAAAAAAAGAAAGTTATACAGTAGCTTCAAAAGTACAAATGAAAAACCCTTTAAAGCAACTGTGTTGAATAATGTTGGGAATCTCAGTTTTACAGCAGTTTAGTGGCCATAGGGAAGTATGTAACTCTCCCTGAGCACACATCTACAAATTACGTATACGCAGAGTAGTCGTATACGTGCGGGTCTGGACATTTATAGCCACAATACAAGTAATAGGCGCACATTGCGGGTCGTAGTTGCAAGACCATTTGATATATGCATGGATGTTAAAATATAAAACCGAGCAGACGACGGGCTCGCTTAGTAATATATTTATTAGATTTAGAATACGATGCAACATATGAAGCACATGTGTGCAAGGGACATACAACAAACAGCAGCAGAAGCTGAAGCAACATTAACCGACTCGACTCGAGTCCTTGGCCATGAACGTATACGTAGAACGTGCCACGTTAATGGCATTAGTACATATAAAAAGGCAAAGCAGTTACTACTGACTACTTACTATATATACACTCTACTCCATTGCAAGGTGCTTGTTGATGCTGTTGCGCACTCAAGCCGACTTCCAGTAATCACTAATGAAATTTGCCTATTGCTCCTCTCTGAAAGTAATTAGCAATGTGAGCACGACCCAGATATCCGGGAAATATTGTTTCCATAGTGCCGGTCTGCACACGAAGAAGTAATCAAGTTTCGCTTTGATGTAACCCCCGGGTTACATATTTTAAGAGACTTGACATTTCATCTCCTATTGCAATTTCCTTAACTCTTTTTTTTGGTTTTTTAACAAGTTATTATTGTACAGTTTAAACTAGCTGACTTTTGTTTCTAAAGAACCCTTTCAAATTTCGTTTTTAGTGATGATGATAGTCGTAAAATGTGGTACACATTTATTATTGTTCTTAAATATCATAAAACTCGAAAAAAGGCGAGGCAACCTACCAATTTTTTTTACGACTTTTATTCCTTTTCCTGGAAATTGCTTATGATCTCAATAAAGCTACTTTTAATTGAATGTTCTTCGCATTAAATTTACTTCAAAAATTCTAAATACTACAACCACTAAAGACTAAAATACTACAACTACTGAATTTTTTACGACCATTTTACATCTTCCTTATGGTCTTAAAAAAACCATACTGAATTTAATATTATTGTCTTACAATTGTATGTATAAGTTGTAGAATACATGTTAAATGTATGTTAAATAATATATATTTTCCTTTTTTTTGTTCTTCTACATATTACACTTTCTTTTACTGCTATTGACTTGCAGAGTTTCTATTGAGATTTTCATTACTTGTCTGCCAGCAGCCACAAAGCGTTTGTCTATTAGTCGAAATATTCAACAAAAGCTTGAACTTAGAATGCGGTTTATTTTGCCCTTAAGGCCAAATCATGCTAACCACCGGAATTTGGTTGCCGGCGCATGACTTGCGTTCCACAGACACGTTCCACACGCAAAGCAGTGAATTTAATGCTAGCATACATTTGTGCGCCACTGAGGGAATGCCTTTTATTATGGATGAAATGTATGGGAATGAATGATGTGTGAATATTTGATTGTGTGTGTGCTTGTGTGTCTTGGATTTACATATAAACCAGACAGAGCTATAAATTTAATTACTAATTTTAGTGGCCACAACGTAGCTTTAATGCGTGTGTCGCTTATGCGCACACTATTAGTCGGTTACAGCTAATTAAACCTTAAACAGCAGCGCACGTTGAACCGTATCAAAGGATATTGGTGTGTTTGTGTGTGTGCGTGTGTGTGCGTGTGTGTATTTGTAGTGTGCGTGTGGGTCAGTGAGAGTTGCGTGCGTTTGTGAAACTTGATAGGCACCTAGGCATAAGCATCAATGCCATTAGTTATGGTCAACGGCACACCGCGTTATGCATATGAATGTGCTTAGTTTGTGTTGTGAGATGGACATCCATAAAGTAGAAGGACCTGCCGCTCAAGGTCATCATCAACATCCACAAACTGCGCTTGTTTCTGTTGTTGTTGTTGTTGTTGTTGTTGTTGTTGATGTTGTTGTTGTTGTTGATGATGTTATTTCTGTTCAGTGTGACTCTAGCTTTACGTTATGACAGTTGGCTCAAGGACTTAACTGTTTGCATAGCTCTATTACCAACTTTCAGCATCACCGCCGCACACACACTCTCACACACTCGCACAAAGTTTATTTTGATGGGGCAAAGCAGCTGTTGTCTCCATAATGTCCACTGGTCTTATGACTAATACGTCATTGGGTTTGTGTATCTTAAAAAATTGAATACAGTCAGAGTAACGTAAAGGTAATGAATGAAATTTAGATAAAAATTGCAATAATGCATTTTTGTTTTTGTAGAAACAAAAATAAGAATAAAGAAGAAATATATTGTATAGATTTCTTATGTAATAATTATTGTATTATATTATAAATATAGTCAACCGCAATTTCAATTAAAATTTGTGTTACGCTAAATTACCCCAAATTTGTATGTAGGCATTTTATTAAATGGGAAATATTTATTTTATGATAGATAAATTACATTATAAATATTGTGACATTGAAGAAATTAAATTGTCGTTATAAGTCAGTTTATACGAACAATAAGACTTATGGGGACATTGAAAAATAGACCCAAAATGAAATTGAATTTGAAATAAATCAAATTTTCTTTCAAAAAATGTTTAATTCAAACTCATTTTATTGAAAATAAAAAATGTTTTTATAGTATTTTCTATAGCGAAGTCAGATTGTACAAATACAGTTTAATTGAAATCCAATTTGTATGGGCTATGAATCAGTTACAAACCTTTCGTTCAATAAGCGTGGAACACAACTCTCGCTACATTTTCTTTGCATGTGGAGCACATTTCGTTTAGCCAAGACAAGAACCTACTTGGTAGCTTCTGAAAACGAACGCTAGCGTGCGAGGGACAGCGCCATCTACATGTCAGGCAAATAACCTCTGTTAGCTAAAGTCCAGTCGCTGCGTTAGAAGGGATGCCGCTCACTCACACCAGCAAAGGCGGCCATAAAATGACCAACTGGCTGTGCAGAGTGAGAGTTTTTACGAGCAGCGAGTTCGCGCTTTTGTGTGACACTACAAAGGCAACGGCGAAACTGCATTTGTCGACGCCGAAGTGAGGGGAAATATGAAGAAGGAGGCGGAGGCACTAACTGAGACCGTTGCATGTGCATTTGCAGTTGCAGCGAGTGGGCTTTGATTTGATTAATTGATGCATTAAGCTCATTTACGCATAATTAATGCGCCACTTCAATGTGAGTTTGAATACTAATTTTTTTTTCGCTTTCTGCAGAAAAAAGAAGAAAATTAACACATGTTTATGGCTCGTTGGCAGGGAATAATCATGAATTCAACTCGTGCGACAAATCAACAGAGAGACAAAAACAAAAACAAAAACAAAAAAAATATGAACTAAGGGATAGAAAAATGAAAAACTGATTTTCTAGCCGCGGGGCAACTGAAGAAGCGGAAGTACAAATTCAACTTCTCATGTTTGTGTTTGACAGAGAGGAACGCGTGTGTGCGATAGTCTTTGTGTGTGTGTGTCAGATATGTTTGCAGATAACATGTGCGAGCAAAATATGCTGCACTTACACACACACACACACACCTGGCAGCGAGGGTGTGGCAGCTACGTGATTTCTTGAGTTGCACATAGACAAAAAAAAAGAAAGAAAAATTTATATGGAAGTTAAGTAAATGTCGATTTCTTGAAGTTTGCCACAAAACTAAAGACAAAGTGGCAGACTAGTGGCATCTAACATCCTTGGTGCATGCTGCATGCCGCATGCGGCACATGCTAATGCACAAAGTTTTTCGCCTCAACTCAGCGACTAATTTGGGTCATTTCCTTAAAGTGAGACTGAGGCTGAGACTGAGACTGCGAGTGAAGCAGTGATGACAGCCTCCTTAAGAAAGCGGATTTGGTTGCTTTTGGAAAAAGCAATTACAGATAAGATCGACTCATTTTGTGGTAGAAGCACCAACAGCAGCTTGCAAGTTGCAACACTCTCTGTCCAGCTGTTTGCCTTGTTGTTTGCAATGAGTTTTCGCTTTTCACACTTTAGCACTTGAGATATCCATCATCTGGTTGCATTGAGTTTCGCTTTCCGTTTGTTGCACAGTGACACACTTAGATGCCAACAAACAGATAACAAGTTTGTCTTGCCACGCAACGTTTGCCACACACACACACCACATTTGAGCTCCCGTGAAGTACGAATACTTCGTGGAAGCCGCATCCCTAAGGTTGCCACAGGAAACAGAAACAGAAGTAGAAACAGGAAGTGCAAGGCAAGGCTCAAGGTGCAAGTCGTTGAACTCCAACTCAGCTCGTTTGTTGGCCAATAAATAGCATTAATATTAATTAAACATGCACTTAGCTGTGCCATATGATAGTTCTTAAATGCAATTATCATAAAATAAACAAAACTCGCTCACAAATTCATGCCAGCCAACTTTTTTCTCTGTGCCACAAATTCAGCCACAAAGCGAACTCTCTCAGCCTCTCAGCCTCTTTGCCCAGAGTGCACATTGCATTTCGCTGATGAGGGTAATTAAAAAGTTTTAGATCCCCTTTTCGAGGAGGTCGAGGAGTGTGGGAGAATATGGCAGTAATAAATGCATAAGTCGCATGGCAAAAGTGCTGAAAGAAAATCGACATGCATCATGCCAAGCATAAATAAGACACACTAACTTGGGGGATTTGTTTGCTCAAGCCGCTTCCGCCTTCAGCTTGCTCTTGATTTTTGCCTAATTTTTGCATAGACAACAACAAAAACAACAACGAGAATCTACGACAAGTTTTTTCCGTCTGTCGAAAGTTTTCATGACAAATTTTGTGATTATGCGTCGAGTTTTGCCTGCAGTTTTGCTGAAACTTGCAAATGCAAATTAGATTTTAAATAGTTTCGCGTTTCTGATTGCGTGGACTGCATAGTTTTTAATGTTCTATGTTCGTTTGGAGATCAAAGAGGAGCCAATAACCAAGCAGCTGCGATTTTCAATTTGTCTAATTTGCAATTTGCTTTTAAAGCCGTTGCAACCCTTGTCGCATTTGCAGTTGCATGCCTCAAGTGGAGACGGGGCTGACTAATTAACAAATTAAAATAAATAAAAATGCCAAAAAAACAAATAAAAGGAAAGCGAACAACGCTAGGGAAATGCACTTTTCATGGCGATTTTATAAAAAATTAAACAACAACAAACACACACAAAAAAATGATTTTTTTTGCGGCCAGGCTGCTAAATGTGCAACTCTTGCAGCATGCAACGTAAAGCGTGCAACGTGCAACGCGCAGATTGCAGACTGACCCCACCAACTCAAAAAAAAAAGCCCCAAATGACAATGCATAGGTACAAAATACCATTCCAAAGGGAAGTTTGCACAACAAAGCAGTCGCTTGCCCCCCATTCTCCGGACAGATCTGAGAGCTAGAGAGCTCAGCGTCAGCTCCAGCTCCAGCTCAGACGACAAAAAATAAAGCGAGCTTTTTGGGGGATACGATTCGCGTCGAATGCAATGCAACGGAAATGTGAATGCACCGTAAAGTGAAGTGAAAAATGCACTTGAATTTTTCTATTTTTCCTAACTGTTTAATCCGTTTTTTCTTGTTTTACTTTTTACTTTCCCAATGCAAGACCCCAACCCCTTCCTTGGTCTGCAGTTGCAGTTGTTTGTTGTAATTTTCGAAGGCCAAAAAACGACTCACAAAAAACATAGAAATGGAAATTAAAATGAGCGCAGGCAGTAAACGAGAAACAACTCAAACATCATAATTTCTCTAGGTGCCACAGCTAAAGGATTGGGGCAAAGATGGGTGGAGGGTGGAGGGCGTGTGGCATGTGCATCCGTTGTAGCAGCAACGACAGCAGCAAGAACAAGAACAACAACAATGTCAGAGCGCCCACGTAACAACGCCAACGCTGAAAGGTGCATCAAGGCAGAGGCCTGTTTGACAGGGCGACAGAGAGAGAGAGAAAGAGAGGGAGTGAGAGAGGGAGACTGATGCTACAAGAGGAGATGCTTGGGAGGAGGGAATTGGGTGGCAACTTGTTAGCGTGCCGCTTGTTCATGTTCATCAACAATGCGGCGTTGTCGTCGTCGTCGTCGTCGTCATCGTTGTCGTTGTCGTCTTCTAGGAAGATTTCATTTTCAGTGAGGGTTGCGCAAATATACAAGCAACATCATCGGTGGCAGCATCCAGTTGCGCTTTCAACGAAACTCCCGGATTTTCTGCTCTCTTTTTACTATGTTGTGTTGCCAAAAAAAAAAAAAAAAAGAAAACGAAAAAAATTGTGAACCGAAAGAAAAGAAGCTCAAAAAATTAAAAGAATTTTTGTTAAAAAGCATTTCAAGTGGGTACTATGATGATGTCGTCGTCATCCTCTCTCTCTTACTCGCTCTCTGCTGTGTCTGTGTGTGTGTCTCCAGTGGGCGTGTCTGTGTGTGTGTGTGTGTCGCACCTCATATGTGGCAGCAAGTGCCTGCACCTCCCCACCTTTTAGCCGTGGGTGCAGTGACACGGCGACAGCATCGTCGACAGCAACGTTGACGTCGCGCTTTTTGGCTTTTGACGCTCCCATGCTTGGTAGCTTGATTTTTAGCAGCAAGCAAGCAGCTTTTAATTTTTATTTTAATTTTTTATGTGCACATTTTTATGGGTGCTATGTGCCGGAATATGTTAATTCCATTGCTCTGTTTGTGACAGCTGAAAAGATACGCAGACAACCAGCGAGACGCTGCTGAAGCTCTTCATGCTAATCAGCCAATTATTGACGACAAGCTCTCAATTTATTTGCATTATTTGACACATCTAATTTAGAGTGATTTGACAAGTTTTCTATGTTATCTATAAAGCGTTGCTAACCATATAATTTTCAAATATTTATCAGCTTTTAAAAGGCGATTTAATAATTTGAAATTATTTATAAGTTTTACTTTATAAGTTGCTCAGGTTCTTAACTTAATGAATATGTATTAAAAGAAACAAATGTATAAGTTTTTGCAACACTTTTTTATTGATGGCAAAAACTATGTACATTACTTTTACACGATTTAATAGTTTAAAAATATTTGGAAGTTTTGAAACTATATTTCGCTTGGTTTGTGATAGTTTTTTTCAACACTTTTTTTTAAAGATGCTACTATACATAATTTAATTAGTTTGGAAATGTTTAGAAGCTTTCAAAATGTATTTTACTGATTATTTTTAATTTTAATTAAATAATTTTAAAATATTTTTGAGTATTTACTACACATTTTTCTTGGATTCTTCTAGGTAAATGCATTTTCTTAATACGATTTAATATTTTAACATATTTACCACACATTTTTCTGGGTTTCTGCATAGTTAATGCATTTCTTTCATTTAATAATTTCAAAATATGTATAAGCTCTTAAACAAATTTTTTATAGCTGCTGTTTTGCATGTAAATTTCATTTACGGGATTTAATTATTAAAGTTTCTAACTTATTTATTTAAAAAAATAAACTGTCTTTATTTCATTTTATTACTTCAGAGCAGTTTTTATTCAATGTTTGTATATTATTACCAATTGTTGTTGTTTTTTAATATAAATTTTATTTTCAATCTATCTTGCGATGACAATTGTGTTGTGGATATTTTTTGTTTGTTTTGTGCTTTTTATAAATATTTATTTGTTCGAGTTCGAGCTTTTTACTATTATTACATATTGTATTATATATAAAGTCTGTTAATTTAACTACCCGAAAACTTCATTATTTAATTGTGTATTCATATTTAATTATATATTTATTAATATTTATATTTATTTATACTATCAAATTATTTGATTAATTTTTAGTTTAAACTTTTTGGCAAACAAATCATATCCATTTCTTTGCTTTAAAATCGTCACTTAGTGTATTAATTATTCGACGCGTCGTATTTGCAGTTTTCCTTTTCTTGTTTTATTCTATTTTATTTTACTCTTTTATTACTTTATTTTATTTTGATGTGGCTTGTACTTGGCTTTTACATGCACAGACATACACAGCCGCATATGATTTTTATTTTTTTATTTTTTGGCCGCTGTGGTGCTACCTGGCTTAGCATTTTGCGATGCATAATTAATCCGTGTGGCCGGGATGCGAACGCCTCCAGTTTTGACTGCCCCCATCATCCCCTTTCCCCCATCCATGGTTGACGCCAGCGTTAACCACAGTCGCAGTCGCAGCCGCTGTGGCAGCCACCTTGGCACTTCAATAAAATTTTCTTTATTTTATTTTTAGTGGAGCTTTTGAAAAATGTTTTCATGTATCTGATGTAACTTTTGGACTTGGCCAGAGGGGCCAAGGAGTCCGCAGGAGGAGCACAGAGGCGCTGCAAAAATGTGACGTGCACGCTTGAGTGCCGCCCAACGGAGCCACACCCGAACAGCCAAGAGTTGGGAGTGTGTGTGTGTGTGTGTTTGGGTATTGTTTGTCAAAGAACTTGAAGCTAAAGCGTTGCCTTTCCCCCCCGCACACACACACATAGTCCTGCAGGCATTTAAATGGGGGTAATGACTTATGGCTACCTGTTGGGAAAGGGGGCCAAAAGGTGTGAGAGTTGACTGAACACTCAAGAGTTTAGCGTTGATATAAGTATGATTTTCTTTTCTTTTTTTTTAGCATTTGTTTTTTTTCGGCCAGCACATCTTCTGGCTGGAGCTCATTATGAAACCCTTTAGCGTATTTTTTGGCTTAGAGACTGCGTCTGAGCGGCTGATAAGCGATGCATGGCCGGTCGCCTTGGCCATTGTTGCGTGGCCTTTTTAATTGGCCAAGCAAATGCTTGGACCCAAAATCCACATTTAATTATGTGCAAAAACCGCTTTACATTTTTAATTTTGCAGCAAACACAGCAACGACGACGACGACGAAGAAAACAAAACAAGAACGCAAAAAAAAAAATAAAAGAAAATACTGCTTAATTTTCAAGAGTGTTTACTTAGATTATTTCATTAAATTGAGCTGGGCGACAAAAGGCGGGGCCTGGCCTTTGTGCAGAACAATGCCAAAAAACGCGAGACAAACAAAAGTGTTGAACTAACTTGCCCAGCTAGCCAGCTAGCTGGCTGACTCCTGCTGCCATAAACGCGGAGACGGCGTCGGCGGCTCCTTTGGCTGACTGTTTTGGCGTTTGTTTGGCTGGTTGGTTGGTTGTCGTAGTGGGAACGTGCACTTAATTAAAGATAAGAATTAACTGCTGATTAGTAGTTCTTCTTTACACTTGACACTCTGTGCTGTGTAGTTGTTGCCCACCACTCTGACAGCGAGACAGTCCAAGCACGTAGTCAATGTCGAGTTTTTGGAGTTGGCAGCAAACACGACTTGGACTTGGTCTTCAACCTCCCAACTTCAACTCTGACACTGCGCTTCTGGTTCTGAGTTTCTGTTGTTGCTTTTGCGTTCTGTTAACGAGTTTTTATTTTTGTTTCAATGCTGGTTTGACCCCCCCAAAAAGTTTCGCTCAGCACGCTCTTAATGTAGCCCAAATGATTTATGCATGTTCCCCTTTCCCCACACACATACACAGAAATATACTGTACACACACATGGACGGCATGCGAGCAATATTTACAGGCGCAGCCTAAAAGCATGCTGCAATTTTTAAGTCTCGTGCAATACGCACAGCAAACGACTTACAACGAGAACGTAAATGAGAACGAGAACGATAATTGATGTGGCCAATGCCTCGCGTCTAGGCCTTGGCTTCTTCTATAATTTAATGTGTCTACGTGTTAATCATGGCATTTAATGGACAACCCCAAGAAGCGACCAGCCACGTTCACAGACGCACCGGGCCACAGGGCATCGGCAAAGTTCCAGTTACAGTCGCAGTCACAGTCACAGACGGAGATACAATCGAAGATGTTCTTGAAATTATTTGGTAAGAGAGAGAGAGAAACATAAATAAGCAAATGTTTTGGCTGCGGCACGTTCATCTTGGTCGCAAATGTTTTGGCTGGCACTCAGCTTAAATGCCTCATTTTCCAGTCATTAAATATTGCTGGGCGCTGACCAATTTCGAGGGCGCCATAAAAGCTTATAAACATTTTTTTTTTTTGCTGAATATTGAAGGCGAAGAAACTACAATATGTAGTCAAACATTCGCAGCTTATTATTGAGTCTCAGGCTGCTTGAAATATGTTGACAATGGCGCCAGCAACAAAAGGCTGCTGCAAGCCGATGCTACACCACCCACTCTCCCCCTTCCACTACACCACGCCACGCTCCTCTTACCCCTGGCAATATTGCGTGCTTTACTTCAGACATTTTCCTGGTTTCCTTCTACCATAAAATTCTATTTTTTTTTTTTTTTGTGTTGTCAACCCCTCGCGGCATTTGACTTTTTGATACGCTTTGCGTTGAGATCTCTTCTTTTTTTTTTTGTTAGTGATTTTTGAACACATCAGCAAAACTTTTGCTTTTTGGTTATCGTTTGTGTACCCTGTATAAATATGACTGAAAGTGTTTTATAGTTTTTAGTTCAAGTTCGCACCATGTATACGGGTAAATATATATTAAATTTTTAATAAATTTCATTATGGTTTGTTTATGCAATTTTTTAAATATGGAGTGCAAACATTGAATTGGCCAAACTAAATTTCTTCATTTCTTAAGACTTTTAAAAAGGTATAATTTTTTTTTTTAATTTAATGAAATTCTTCAGACATTCGCTAAATATTTGCAGACAATTTTAATAATTTGTTTAGCTACACAATCATAAAATCAATCAACAATGACATAACAAACACTTCAGCTATTTTGACTACATATTCAATTGCCAAAAAAAAATGATGGCGCCATCTAGCGCTCACATGTAATTAGCTAGTTAGCTAGCTGGCATATAATTGAATAAGACTTTTGCATGAATGTACCCATATGTAGCTTCACAGATCTGTACAGGAATGTTGTGTTAGTGCAGAAAAAGATTGCACAACATTTTTATTGTTCTCACTTACGAATGGAACAGTAACATATAATATATGAACTTCAGTTGTCTTTATATCATGCGAAATTATAAGGCCAACTTGTGTGTACTATTATACAAATATGTTATGCATTCAATTATCTGGAGCATTTAGTTATGTCTGCCTTTTCTTACAGAGTATCTTCCCAGCTCAGCACTATCAATTGCCACATTGCCATTCGTATTTTTTGCTGTTGGCCATTTCCTGAGGGGTCGCGGAGTGAAGACAACAAATCAAAGCGTAACAAAGGCGCAACTGCAACGCAGAATTTGTCAATTTATTATGTGCTCTTCGACTTGCTGCGGAAATGTTAAATATTTGTTATTGCAGTCTAATGTTTTCCTGTTTCAACTAAGACAAAAAATAGAATGTCTTCGACTATATATGTATGTATGTATATAAAACCATTTGCTGGCAGTGAAAACTATTAGCCGATGCCATAAATCTCCCAATCTTTGTCTCTCTCTCTCTCTCTCTTTTGCTCAGTCTTTGGCAACCACAAGAGTTAGTGTGGAGTTGCGGCACATTGTCGTTGCATGCAACCACAACATTGCCCGCACGCACGCCCAGACATGTCACAATTATGACAATTTCTGATGCATAAACGTTGCATAGCGATTTTAATGCAATAAACCCCAGCGACTGCAGCAGCAGCGTCATTAACACTGACAGCGTACCAGAGGGCGTTGAGCAGTGGGCGTGGCTGCCTTTTGTCGTGCACTAATTGTTCCAGCACTTGCACTCCGCTCTCTCTCTATCTCTTTCTCTCGGTATGTGTTTGGCCAAAATGTGCAGTGTTGGCCATGCTCCAATTCAGGTGTATGTCAGTTGGTCGACACCGACGACACCGCAAAACACTTTGCAGGCAATTGTCAGTTTGTAAGTGTTGTGAGTGCTGTCTAGGTGTGTGTGTGTGTGGCAGTGTGGCAAAGCTGACAATGACAGGCAATGGGGCAAGAGAACTGTTGCAACACAGTTGCTGCTGCCGTTAATAGCTGCTTGCAGCCTAGGCTCTGTCAGTTGCCTAAGCAACTCTGTCACTTGCGGTTGAACTTGAAGGCGCCCCCCGAAAAGAGATAGAGAAATAGAGAGAGAGAGACTGAGATTGCGGACTGCTCTAACGCGAGAAGGCAACGGAAATCAATTAGCAATAAAATTGCAAAATCAAACGTCAAAATGTCTTTTGGGAATATGCAGCATCAGCAGCAACATCCGTTGCTGTCAGCCATTTCCGGCAATAATTATGCGTAAGCAAAATGACAGCGCGAAATTTATGCGGCAGCTCTCAGTGACACAAACAAAAGCAAAAAGCGCCAGACGACAGCGTGCCATAACTGAACAGAAGTAGTCAACTGCCACCACTTGCCACTTGCCACATGCCACCTGGTGGCAGCTACTTACCTGCTGCTGCTACTGTTGCAGCGTCGCAATTTGTTGCACTTACTCATGCCACACAACGTGGCTTTTTTGCTCTTCTCTCTCTGCTTTACAGCGGCACACAGCGTGCGCATTACCCACCATGGCACCAACACTCGCATCAACTACGCCAAAATCCCTATCTGCAACAGTCGCATGGACGTCCCGGACAGCTGTTGGCCGCTGCTAGCAACCACAACGGTGCTTATGCCAGCACAGCCAGCGGCCACTCTGGCTATGGGTAAGCATTGAAGCAACGTTCGAGCGGCTTCCCTTTTTGCCTTGGCGACCACAACACACTAATGCAACTTGAAAAATATTAACACAGCATAGAGCCATCGGTGGAGTATGAGTTGCAACAGACGCCACCATCGGGCAGCTACTCATCGTATCATCCCAGCAGCAGCGGTGGCGGTGGCAGCGGTCCGCCCGCATATCCGCCACCGCATCACCATCAGCATCATCATCATCAGCAGCAGGCACCGAAATCAGCGCCAACAACGTCGGCTTCTAAGAAGAAGAAAAAGAGTTCGGGTTCGGTGATGTCGGCGCTGACGTTGCTCTCGTTCTTCTTTTTTGTGAACATGCTGCAGAGCTGCATCAAGGAGCACATCACCGACATGAATCCCACGGTAATGGTTCTCACATCGAGCGGCAGTCGCAATCGTTTCAATAAATTAGCTGAAATGAACTCACGCGAACAGACCTCATCGCCAGCATCCACCACAGCATCGGCATCGGCATCAGCATCTTGGCAATTGGGTGCTATTGCCAGCTCGGCTGTGGTGCCCGTCATTGTTACGCCCGCTGTGACGCTGCATACGCCGTATAGCAGCGGACTTGTGACTAATAAGCCGCCAGTCTCGCAGTCGCATTCGTATCAACAGCAATCACCGCCACATCATCATCAACATCATCATCCTGATGATGATTATAATTACGGACATCACACACCATACTCCGGATCGCCCTCATCTGCTGATTTCTATCCTAATCGCACACACATTGACCAATCGTTGCGCCCCGACTCTGACTATTATCATCATCATCAGCAGCAGCAGGAACATCCACCGTATTATCCCGAAAGGGACCGGCATCAGTTAACTTACATGGACAACGGCTATGCCTGGTCCTACAGCCCCAATGGCAATTCGCATTCGCAGTCGCAGTCACCGTTTCATACGCAATCGCATTCACAGTTGCCGTCGCCGCTGTTGTTGCATTCACATTCGCATTCACATTCGCATGCAGCTGGCAGCAAACGTTACTCATCTTCAGCTTCGTTGGGCGCTCAGTCGGCCGTGAGCTCTTACTCGGATAATGCGCGGTATAGGCAAGACTATGCTGATGATAATGATCAACGTTACAACATAAATGACCAGCGTCATAATGATGATAGCGCTGCAGCTGAGCAGCGTCGACGCGTTGATGATTTCTACACGCACAATAATAATTGAATGCGAGCAAGTGCAGCGCACAAATGTATACTACACTTTTTTCACTCTCCTGCAATTTCCCATTTGCAAAGCTGCTTAGCTAGTATGGCACTTAGCCCACAGTGCACTGTGGGTTAAAGTAACCTTTTGCGTTAAATAAGATTAATTTGAAACTATAATTAGAAGCTTTAAGTTATGGTTAGTTTCAAATTTGAGCACTGTTAAGAAAATAAACCTTTTGCGTGAATTTAATCTAATTTGAGATTATAATAAATAGTTTTAAAGTTAGTTGTGGCTAAGAATTATGATGTTAAGCAACATAGTTTTAATATTTCAACTTGAATTGCAATATTTATTGGCATTAATTTTACGAGATTGTTGTTGCTCTCAATTTTCATAATTTTCTATATTCTTGTTTCAATCTCGATTTTATGATTTACATTTTTATAATATTTTTGTTCTGATGATTATTTATTTTAGAGTTATAGTAATTACTAAGTCTTGATATTCAACAAACTAAATAAATTGATAAATGTTTGTCTAAAAACGATTTTACAAATTTATTCAATATAAATATTTTTTTTACATTTTATATTTTAATTATATAATACTTAAATTGTTATTTAGATTCTTTACCAAATTATTGGAATTTAATTTGACGTGATAACTAAATAAATTTCAATAATAATTCAAAGAAAATAAATCATTTGAATAAACTTGAATTTTTTACTTGATTAAAATATAGTAAATAAATCAGTAAAAGTATTTTAAATAAATTGTAATAATACAACTATATAAATAAATTTAATAAAAAGTTTTGTATTTAGTTTATATTATATTATATCTAATTGCTACAATTAAACACAAACAAAGTAGATAGCAAAACTAAAGAAAATGAGAAAGCACAGCAAAAACAAAAAAATCGTGCAGAGTCCAAATGAAAATAAATGCTAATTTGTTGCACAACAAATTAAATGTGTCGGGTTGCGTTGAACTGGGAGCTAAGACTTTATTTTATTGCCTGCCACAACTAAGTTGCTGCTATGTGCGTTGTGTTGCAACTGCCACAGACAATGCCATTGCCACAAAGACAGGCAGACAGAGAGAAAGAAAGAGAGAGAGAGAGAGACAGGGAAAGGACAGAGAGTGAGAGAGATAAACTTAACCAAGTTACCTTGCGCCCTATGCTGCCATCCACAATTCCCACGGATTTTCTAATGCAAAGCTGCGGTTGAGCTTATTTATGTATTTATGGCTTCTCAGCGGGGGAATGACAAAATAATTATTTCTAATGAGTTCTGGAAGGGAATGAGCTGTGCAATGAATGTGCAATGTAAAGCCGCAATTTGCGCTTTAATTAACACATTTCACGCTGCCACTTTAAGATGCAACAACACGCAATTTATGCGGCACAAACAATGCGATCAATTTCAACAACTTTGATTAAACGTCATTTGCAGTTGCCACGAGCTTGCAAGCGTCAGCTGAGATTTGGCGCCCATTGCAAGTGTGCAGCTCTGGAGTTGTCAGTGAGTTGCCTCTGCGCTGCGGCTGTTGCTGTTGCTGCTGCTGCTGTTGCTGCTGCTTCATTTGCAATTAAATGCATGATAAAAAGCCAGCAGACGAATGCAGTTGCTGCAGTTGCTGCAGCTGCTGTTGCTGTTGCATTTCGGCATCGACTCCATTCGCGTCGCCACTCAAAAGCGTAATTTAAAATTCTCTTGGCTGCCATTTGGACCATGGACCTGCTTTCCTCCCCTCCCCCCACTCATTCTCTACTTCATCTCATTCTCACACTCTTTCCACCTTGGTGGCTGGCGTCAGTGATATGCCTGTTGGTAAAGTTGGTGCTGCCGACACGCGCTTGGCCAACTCCTGGACTCGGAGTCGGAGTCGCATTCAGAGTCGGAGACGGAGAGTCTTTGCCATTGCGGTTGCACACGGTGCGTATGAGTTATGCAACGACTGCGTGGCATTCAGCACAGCAATGAAGTTAATATAAATTTTACTTTAAAGCACCGCCCATCTCAAAAAACGTGTGAGGCTTATGCGTTCACTGCAATGCGATGCGATGTGTTCCAATATATTTGAATAAATTTATGACTTTAAGTGCAAACTGGCAGCTAATGCGTGATTTTTGGAGTTTTAACGAGGCAAACGCCGCCGGCAATGTTGCAGCAGACACGTGACTTGTGGTTGCCACACACACACGCATTCTCATACACACACATTCGGGAATTGTGATAATGGGAGAATAGCATTATATTAAGCTGAAGTAAAGGTATTACTGCAGACGACGCATAATTTGTGGCTTACTCTCAACAGTTGTTGAATTTCTCAAGCCACGACGGCTTATTATATAATTTGTAAGAACTTTTAAAATGTATCTTAGTAGAAAGTTACTGACATTAATTAATACTGAGTAAATTAATTAATAATTGAATCGAACAAGAATTAAGATTCTATTCCGAAAGCAGGTCCTCTTATCAGTCAATTTATAAGGTATTTAATTAAATGCAAGTAGACTAATCTAAAATCCAATTTATTTGCAAAAAAATAATTTGCATACAATATACAAAAACAAATTTAAAGAGAATATTGATTCCTATGAAAGTGAAAAATTTCTTTAGCATACTTTTTGGCTGCACACAATAATAACTTTTACTACTGCGCAGATATATTAAAAGTAAATAATTTAATAATAATTAAAAAGAGCATAAATCTTATTAAGTGCAAAACTATGAAGTCTACTTTTTATCTCAGCTTCACAATATCTCACGTTTATTAACTGAGCGAAGCCGCAGGCGAAAAGTGAAAATTTTCATTGCATACTTACAGGTTTGCCATATTAAGTGAACATTTAATATGGTGGGCTTACAAGTATGCAATGACACATAACGTGTATTATGCGAATTACACAGGCAATAAATTCACTTGAAACGCACATAAATTCAAAAGGCAATGTTGATTTTTATTTACGTTTGTTTGTATGTGCGAAGTGTATTTTTTTTGATGCACTTTTACTTCATTAAAAAATAATTAAAAATTGTAATCGACGTGGCAAATTTTGTGCCTGCCTTTGCGCAATTATTTATGGCGGCATAAAGTACAAAATTAAACGGCAATAATTTGCTGGTGTCAACTATAAGTGTACAGTATATAAATTAAAAGTAAACAAGAAAATAAATTTCACGAAAAACACAAACTATTCTACAAGTTAAATATGTAAAAAATATAAATAAAAATTTACTAGCTTGAGATGTAGGTTTTTGTTTTAAGAGTTTTAAGAGAAAGTCAAGCAAAATTGGGAGAAAAAATTGCATTTTATTATGTTGATTATTTGAAAGTAAATTACATTAATTATTATTTGCACGTACAATTTTTGAAGTGATACAGTATAATGAAGTACAATATAATGAAGTTATATTGGAGATATATATTTATTAAGATATTTTATTTTATATTTTTATATAAATTTTGTTAATTTTGAGGATTTTGAATTTTCTCATATTGAAAGCTTTTAAATAATTGCTATTAAACTATAATAATTAACCTTCCTTCGCGATTTCTTACCCTATATCCCATGCAAAGTTCTCCTATGAACACTAAAATCGACACGGCATAGCATATTCCCAAGAGTTCCCAAACCCACTGTAAATCTTTATAAGTCAAGGGATTCGGATTATAATCAATTTTTGTATGATTCATATTTTCTATCATCTTTTCATAGCTTTCTGCTACCCAATGCTTTCCGAGACCAAAACAATAAACACGCAGAATAAAATCTTGTAAGGCATTTAAATAAATGGAATTCGGCTTTAAGACGTTAAAAACTGGAATGCCTTTAAACAATGTCAGCTCAGAAGGATTACAGAGTGCTTTGCTCTTAACATTGATTTGATGTCGGTTTAATACAGACCAACTTTTATCGTACATAATATAGGCGTTACTTAAATTTCTTGATACAATCATTTGCATACGTTCATTATTTGATAGAAATACGCCTTGATTCATATTAATTTTTAAAGTTCCTTCCTTAATTAGTTTTTCCATATGCCTTCGAAACACATTGTCAAATATTACTGGTAAACCGCTTTCCCGAAGCTCTTCAAAATTTGAAATATGAGTTTGCTTCGACGGCGTAGTTAATAGAGTACTTAGGTTAGCATTAAACAAACAGGTCATGATAATACTGTAGATACTCATTATCATTATAAACTGATGCATGGAAATGCTTCTTCTACTTCCAAATAAATTTATGGATTGTCCCAAAACTCCACGAATTGCGGTCAGATTTACTATGAAAGTTGAATATCGGAACCTGTATTCTTGCCCCAAAAATCGACAAGATACTGACCGAAGAACAACTTCGACAATTGAGAAGATTGCGTAAATGCTACACATAATTATTAAAAAGTATCGGATATTTTTGTAGAGATCACATATATTAATTTGTTGTCCACATGGAACTACGATAAAGGCATTCATAATTGTGACGATGGGTGTGTTTTCCATAGCCTTAGTAAATTTACGCTTGTGTGTTGTTAGATCGTACGATTCATTTGAAATTAACTTTAAGATTTCCTGATCAGGAATACTTCCATTCGGTATCGACATCTGAAGATTGATGTTGTGTTTCTTAGCGAACGCCAATAACAATTTGTCCATATATCCACTTAAGACTTCCTTCCCTGTCTTTTTATCTCTGAACGAGAAACTGTTTGGAGGAAATGGATTTGCTAATACATGTGCTGTTTTATTCTGAAAGTTAGTAGGGACATTTGGAAATATTGGTCCACTGTTAAGATTAGTCACATGTATTAGAGTTGGAGTCGGAAATGGTTCAAGGCGATATAAGACAAGTCTTTTTTTTATGTCCAAAACGTTTAAGTGGATCACTAGTATTGTGACAAAACTAAATTTACTTGCTTGATGTTCGATGTCTTCAAGAAACTCTCTCGGATTTGACTTGGTAGTTTGCAACAGAATTATAATAGGCGTATGTCTTAATCGATGTAGATCCTTAGCAATTGAGGTCAGTAAATGAATATCCTCTATTTCAGACATGCAAACCACAGAAAGGATTTTGGCATTTATAAATCTTTTCATTTCTATTTTTGTTACTTCATCCAGGCGAATTGTTGGTATTCGAATGGAGTTGAGTTCCTCCATGGAGCAATTGACATCCAGTCGACGCTTCAAAAGCAACAAAGTTTCAGCAGGTCTCTCCTTGATCACATCTTCAATAAGATTATTGAGATATTTGGGAGGAGGTAATTCCGGTTGCAAGCTTATAGAATTACTCTGTAGAGCACTAGGCGCCAGCAGTAAGAGTTGAAGTAAGACGTAGCCACAATTAGTCACAGCTGAAGCCAACATTGTGAGTCAAGAGTAAGTAGTAAACTGCAGTCTGGTAATGAAATTTTCAAACTCTGTACATCTAAAATTAATTTAATTGCATTAATTCCTTAATCGATATGTGAATGATGTTTTTAGTCAGATATTATCAATGGAATTAAACGTTTCGTGATTGTATCATTTACAGAAAAAGCAATTAATTTATAAAATAAATATAATGATATTATTAAAAACACCTCTTTTTTTATAGAAGAGTGCCTACAAGTAAATTTGAGAGGAAGTGGTCGGAAAAAAGAAAAGATTTTAAATCCTTTTGCGCCAAATGACAGCTGGCAAACTGAAATTACTCAAAAGCCATAAGAACTGCAAAAACCAACAAAAGCAAAACACAAGTAAAACAAGCAATGGCAAAAACAACATAAGCAACTGTCTCGATTTACGTTGAACGCCTTTGCTACAGTTTTATATGGCTAACAATTACGGTAAGTAATTTATTTCTGCTCAACTGAATTAGAAATCTCTTAGCACTAAGCCAATGCCAAAGCAGTTTTCAGAGGGTTGTACGAATGTGTGTGAGTGTGTGTGTATGTTTGTGTCTATCTGTTTATGAAGATACAATAAGATATGCAAGAAAATTAATAGTAGTACATTTTTTACAACACGTTTGTCTCGACTACTCGACGCTGTTAGTGCGATAATTCATTGCCTGCCACGTCTTCTACTTCGCCTCTCTGCTGCTTCTTTTTGCCTGCCACGCACTTCCTGCTTGCCAGCCAGCTAGTCAGCCAGCCAGCCAGCCAGCCAGCCAGGCTGTTCTCTTCTATTCTATTCTGTTCTGGCCATGAACAACCACCCACCCACATATCCCCCCTTTCGTTCTTTGTGCCAGGCCAACACTTACTTTCGTTACATTCCTCTTATAATCGGCTTAGTCTACGCTTACGGTTTGCTTTTTGCATTGCCTGCGCATTTGTATCTACGAGCATAGTTCCCTTTATGGTCTCACACTTTCACCAACAATTTCTACATTTCTCCATTTCTCCATTTCCCCCATCTCGTCAACGTCTCATTGCCGCTTTGCCGTTTATTTGCGCCAAAGGTGTTAAGTTGTTATTTTATTGCGTTTTATTTCATTTAGCTGTGAGCCTTTTATACACTTTCTTAGAAAAGCAAAAGAATATTACGAGTTGCTGAGCAAAACTACCTAAGGTAATGCAAAGTAGCAAATGCAATAAGTAATTTTCAAAAAACTATTAAACTATACAAATAAAGCGTTTTATTAACTCAAGCGAGCATAAAAAAGATTTCAACTTTGTTCAATATAAAGCATGTTCAAAAATTGACGTCATTTAATAGCTGTGGATATAAGGAAAGCAATTAAAACGTGTATTGAAAATTACAATTTTATTTGCTTGACACTATCTTAACCTACGTTGCACAAGCTGTCAAAAAAGAATTTCTCATCGATTTTGGCTTCACCGCAATTAAAATAATTAACAACTTGAAAGAACTGTAAAGTGGTAACAACTCAATTCAGTTGCTCATCCATATTTGGTTCACAATGTTGCCGGTAACTTATCGGTTTTTATTACAAGTCGTATTAATTGGACCTTTGCTGTCTTATCGAATATCTTTGCCACCGGAGCCAAGACAATTTAACCGTCTCAACAATATTATTGAAAATGTATTTAAACAAAAACCCGCTGAAACGATGTTGCTATTGAATCGACGACAAAATGACAAGTGCAACTGGAATGATCTGCAAGATATAAATATACCCACAATACGTCTAGATGAATTCACCACATTTGAAGTGCAAGAATCATTCAACAGCGAGATAATTGCTTTGGTTTGCATGTCCGAATTAGCTGATTTAAAGTTAATATCTGTTCTGGCTAAGGATTTGCATCGCATGAGGGAAGCTCGTGTTATAATCTGGTTACAGAATATTACTTCGAATCTAAATATGTATCTAAATATCATCAGAGAGCACGCCAATAACTCAAACTTTCTCAGTCTATTGGTGATGCATTCAACCTCACTAAATGGAAATAATTCTCTTATTGCGTATCGACTTCAACCATTTCCATTTCCAATTATATCGAAAATTACCGATTTTAAAGATGTTGAATTATTTCCCAAATTTTGGAAGAATTTTCAAAATAAAACAGCATTTGCAGTGCCTGGTTTATATCCTCCAGGGAGTTATCTACGTAAAGATAAGAGGACAGGAAAAGAATATTTGAATGGATTCATGGATAAACTTATAATAGAATTCACAAAGAAATACAACATTAATCTAAAGATTCTACTTCTTCAAGATGTAATGGATAAATCGTTTGATAGTGAAATTATTAAACTGACATCAACTGGCAAGATTGATCTATCGATGCATGGTCGAATTTGGAAAGCTGACTTGGAATGCACTAATGCTGTAGGATTCACAAAAATATTTATCGCGGTTCCATGTGGCGACGTTATGGGAGTGGGAAATATTTTTCGAGGTTTTAAGAATTATTTTTTCATTATTTTGTGTGTGTATTTAGCATTTTCTTTAATTGAGACACTTCATGCAGCTGCCACATGTCGGATCTTTGGTAGAAGGTATAGATTTAGTTGGGCTAACCTTTTCATTAACTTGAATTCATTCAGATGGGTTCTGGGATTATCAATCAATGTGCACAGAAATCGACGAAGCATGTCTCTGCATCAAATCATAATGATAATGAGCATTTTCAGTATGATTACTACATGTTTTTTCAATGCTAACGTGAGTACATTTTTTACAAAGAGACCTACGGACAACAAAATTACCAATTTTGATGAATTGAGAGAATCAGGAATAAAAATTGTATTTGATGAGATATTTCGAGATTATGTATTTCGTGATATTCGGTCAAAACGGCTCAAGATTCATGAAAACCAAGCCGTGTTTATGTCGACCAATGAACGCATGCAATTGATGTTCGCTCAGAATACAAGTTATGCATTTGAAGCATTCGCTAAAATCTGGGACATCTATGACGTATATCAAAAATATATTAAAAGGAAAACGCTTTGTAAACATAACTCATTAACCATTTATGATACCTTTTCATTTCATGCAGTTTTGCAAAATAATTCGGTATACAAAAAGGCTTTTAATGAATACATTTCTTGGTCTCAAGATTTGGGATATAATTTGCATTGGACTGCTGAGTCAATTGAATCACTGGCAGAATTTGTGAATCCTGGTAAAGAGAATTGGCATCCAACTCCATTAACTTTTGGAGATCTCAAATGGGTGTGGAAACTAATTGGTTTGTGTTATGCTATAGCTACTATAGTTTTCATAGGAGAGCTGTGCTTAGCCCGCATACAGAGGAATCGTATGCCCAGACTTGCTTTTGTACCTTAAGGAGTTAGGCGAGTCATTTGATGTCTCACAAATGAAATGCTTAAAATGTTAAATCTAATGCTTTTTAATAGAGATACATTTGTTTTTAATAAATTATCATCACAAATAAGTTATAATTCTATGCACAACTTTTACATAAATCAATCTTTGCTGCATTAAATAAATAAATAAAACAAAGAAATGTAATAAATATAATATTAGTACTTATTTATGGCTGACTTTCTGAGTTCGAATTTATATAATAAATGTTTTTGCCTTATTGAAAACAAAATATATTTAAATAAAGGAACTTCAATCATATTAACAGTTCTGCTTAGCGTATCTTAATGTGCACTTTCGTACCTGATAATATCTTCCGATAATGTGATGACGCAGCAATTAAAATAATTAAAAGCTGAATAAGACTGTAAAAGTGTGCTATTTGAATTTAGTTGTTCATCTTTACTTGGCTCGAAATGTTGACATTAAGTTCCTTCAATCGTGGCTGTATACTTTTGCAGTTTTTACTGATGCTGCCTAATTCGATATCGTCATCTGAAAGCAGTCCTCTAAGGGATCTCATTGAAAAAGTGATTAAGCAAAGACCTGCTGACACAATGTTACTGTTAAATCGACGACAGAATGACAAGTGCAACTGGAACGATCTGCGAGATATAAATATACCCACAATACGTCTAGATGAATTCACCACATTTGAAGTACAAGAATCATTCAACAGCGAGCTAATTGCTTTGGTTTGCATGTCCGAGTTGGCTGACTTGGAGTTATTGTCTGTTCTGGCTAAGGATTTGCATCGCATGAGGGATGCTCGTGTTATAATCTGGTTGCAGAATATTACTTCGAATCTAAATATGTATCTAAACATCATCAGAGATCACGCAAATAACTCAAACTTTCTCAGTCTATTGGTGATGCATTCAACCTCACTAAATGGAAATAATTCTCTTATTGCGTATCGACTTCAACCATTTCCATTTCCAATTATATCGAAAATTACCGATTTTAAAGATGTTGAATTATTTCCCAAATTTTGGAAGAATTTTCAAAATAAAACAGCATTTGCAGTGCCTGGTTTATATCCTCCAGTGAGTTATCTACGTAAAGATAAGAGGACAGGAAAAGAATATTTGAATGGATTCATGGATAAACTTATAATAGAATTCACAAAGAAATACAACATTAATCTAAAGATTCTGCATCCCCGAGATGTAATAGACAAAGATGATGTATTTGATATGGAAATTATTAAACTGACTTTACGTGGCAAGATTGATCTATCGATGTATGGTAGAATTTGGAAACCCAATTTGGAATGCACTAATACTGTGGGATTCACAAGTATATTTATCGTGGTCCCATGTGGGGATGTTATGGGAGTGGGAAATATTTTTAGAGGCTTTAAGAATTACTTTATCATTATTCTGTGTGTGTATCTAGCATGTTCTTTGATTGAGACACTTCATGCAGCTGCCACAAGTCGGATCTTTGGCAGAAGGTATAGATTTAGTTGGGCGAACCTTTTCATTAATTTAAATTCATTCAGTTGGGTCTTAGGATTATCCATAAATGTGCACAGAAATCGACGAAGCATGTCTTTGCATCAAATCATAATGATTATGAGTATTTTTAGTATGATTGTTATATGTTTTTTCAATGCTAACATGAGTACATTTTTCACAAAGAGACCTACGCACAGGAAAATTACGAATTTTGATGAACTAAGAGAATCAGGAATAAAAATTGCATTTGATAAGATATTTTCAGATCATGTACTTAATGATATTCGGTCAAAACGACTCAAGATTCTTGAAAACCAAGCCGTGTTTATATCGACCAATGAACACATGCAATTAATGTTCGCTCAAAATACAAGTTACGCATTTCAAACATATTCTAAGATCTGGGCCAGCTGTGATAGATATCAAAAATATATCAATAGGAAAACGCTTTGTAAACATAACTCATTAACCATTTATGATTCATTTCCGTTTCACACAATTTTGCAAAATAATTCGATATACAAAAAGGCTTTTAATGAATACATTGATTGGTCTCAAGCTTTGGGATATAATACGCATTGGATTATGGAGTCAATTCAAAAACTGCCAGAATTTATGAATCCTGGTAAAGAGAATTGGCATCCGACTCCATTAACTTATGAAGATCTCAAATGGGTGTGGAAACTAATTGGTTTGTTTTATGCTATAGCTACTATTGTTTTCATAGGAGAGTTGTGCTTAGCACGCATACGAAGAAATCGTGTGCACAGACATCTTCTTGTTGTCTAACGGAATAAATGATTAATTTTTAAATTTGCAATGTCATTGGCAAATATGAATATGAATGTTTTTGCTTAATCGAAAATATAATATATTTGAAGAAATTTTAAATACGTTTTTCATTAAAATGTGGAACAATGGAACTGCAATCATATTAACAGTTCTAATGCACACTAATGCACACCTGATAATATCTTATGATTATGTGATTACGCTGCAATTAAAATAATTAATAGCTGAATAAGACTGTAAAATTGTAATACTTGAATTTAGTTGTGCATCTTTACTGGGTTCGCAATGTTAAGGTTAAGTTTCTTCAATCGTGGCTGCATAGTTTTATTTTTTTTTCTTCTGCTCCCCTATTCGATATCCTGGGCTCCTGAATCTTCTGAAACCAGTCCCATAAAGGATTTCATTGCAGAAGTCATAAAGCAGAGACCCGCTGAGACACTTTTGCTATTAAATCGACGACAGAATGACAAGTGCAACTGGAAGGATTTGCGAGATATAGCTATGCCCACAATACGTCTAGATGAATTCTCCACATTTAATGTGCAAAAATCATTCAACAAAGAATTAATTGGTGTGATTTGCATGTCGGACATTGTTGATATCAATCTGTTGTCTGCTTTGGCCAAGGATTTGCATCGCATGATGGATGCTCGTGTCATAATCTGGCTGCAGAATACTACAACTAATCTAAACATGTACTTGAATACTATCAGGGATCACGCAAATAACTTGAGCTTTATCAATCTATTGGTGATGCATTCAACCTCGCATGATTGGAATAATTCTTTAGAGGTGTTTCGACTTCAGCCATTTCCAAACTCAACTTTAACTCAAACTACCGATTTAATGGATGATGAATTATTTCCCAAGTTTTGGAAGAATTTTGAAAGTAAAACAGCATTTGCAGTGGCTGGTTTATTTCCTCCGATCAGTTTTCCATCCAGAGACAAAAAGACTGGAAAGAAATGCTTCAAGGGATTCATGGATAAACTTATAATAGAATTCACAAAGAAACGCAATATTAATCTACAGATGCTTCCTCCTCAAAAGAAAATACGAGAACATAATGTGTTTGATCGTGAAATTGTTGAAATGACTTCAAAAGGCAAAATCGATTTTTCGATGCATTGTCGAGGCTGGACCGCTGATATGGAAAATAGTAATTTTGTCGGATTAACAAGAGCATTCATCGCAGTTCCATGCGGCGATGTTATGGGAGTGGGAAATATTTTTAGAGGCTTTAAGAATTATTTTATTATTATTCTGTGTGTGTATCTAGCATTTTCTGTAATTGAGACACTTCATGCAGCAGTCACATGTCGAATCTTTGGTAGAAGGTATAGATTTAGTTGGGCGAACCTCTTTATTAATTTGAATTCGTTTAGGTGGGTTCTGGGGTTATCAATAAATGTGCATAGAAATAGACGAAGCATGTCCCTGCATCAAATCATAATGATAATGAGTATTTTTAGTATGATTCTTACATGTTTTTTCAATGCCAACGTGAGCACATTTTTTACAAAGCGGCCTACGGACAATAAAATTACAAACTTCGATGAACTGAGAGAATCAGGAATCAAAATTGTATTTGATAGCATATTTCGAGAGTATGTATTAGAGAATATTCGAGCTAAAAGACTAATGATTAATGAAAATCAAGCTGTGTTTTTATCGAGCAAAGACCTTATGAAATTGATGTTTGCTCAGAATATAAGCTTTGCCTTTCAAACATTTATTAAAATATGGGAAACCTTCGATGTATATCAGAGGTATTACAATAGAAAAACGCTCTGTCGACATAGTGCATTAAAATTGTATGATACTTTCTCGATTCATGGAATCTTGCAAAATAATTCGATTTACAAAAATGCTTTAAATGAATTTATTTATTGGTCTCATGATTTTGGATTTAGTAATCATTGGAGTACTGAGGCAATTCATTCCATACCCGAATTTTCTACTCATGGTAAAGAGAATCGGCAACCAACTCCATTAACTTTCGAAGATTTAAAATGGGTGTGGAAATTAATTGGTTTGTGCTATGCAACAGCTATTTTAGTTTTCATTGGAGAGCTATGCTTAGTTTATATGCAAAGAAGTCGTGAGCCTAGACTAGCTTTTATAGTCTAATAGGGATAAATGAAGATTTTTAAATGCCTCTCTCAGCTTTTGAAGAAATTTAAATATGTAAAAGATAATTGTTATTTAATTAATGTCAATAATTGGAAATATAAATGTGTGTAATAAAATTTACAATTTTCTATGAAATAAATGTAATGATTTTAATGTTGTTTCTATTTATTCAAATTCATATAATAATTGTTGTTGCTAATTTGTATACTAAAATTCAAATAATAAATGTTTATTGCGTAATTAAAAATAATTTTTTTTTTTAACTCATTTTAAACTTGCTTGGTTAAAATAACAAGGAAGGAGGGAACTACTGACATATACCGATTGGTAAACGTCTTATAATATTCTGAACATATTGATGATTATATGATAAAGTAGCAATTAAAATAATTGCAAACTGAATAAGACTGTAGGTGGGTACAACTAGAAATTAGTTGTTGATCCTTACTCAGTTCGCAATGTTGAAGTTAAATGTCTGCATATTTTTTTGCCAGTTGCTGCCGGTTTCTTTGCTGACGTATTCAGCATTTTTGGTTCCTGAGTCTTCTCAAACCAATCCCATAAATGATATCTTAGCAAAAGTGATTAAACAGCGACCAACTGAGACCCTGTTGCTATTGAATCGACATCAGAATAACAAGTGCAGCTGGAAGGAACTCAAGTATATGGATGTTCCCACTATAATCGTAGATGAATTTACAGTATTTCATGTGAAAGATTTCTTCAATAGCGATTTGATTGCTGTAGTTTGCCTTTCCGAGTTGGCTGACTTAATGCTTTTACCCGCCCTGGCCAATTATTTGCATCGGATAAGAGATGTTCGAGTTATTATCTGGCTACAGAAGATTCCAACTGAACAAAAAGCTTTCCTGGATATTATTTGTCATCATGCATCGAGTGCGGATTATCTCAATTTGATTGTCGTCAATTCAAATATTGATTATACTAATGGATCACTTGTGGTTTATCGACTCAACCATTTCCAACCGCAAAATTATTACGCATAGAAGATCTTGAGAAGGGTAAAATATTTCGCCTACTTTGGCGAAATTTTCACAACAAAACAGCTATGGCTCTTCCCAGTCTATATCCGCCGTCAAGTTATTTTTACCAACACAAAAGAACAGGACAATATTTTTTAAGTGGATTCATGGATAAACTCATTATAGAATTCTCGAAAAAATACAACATAAGTCTCCAAATGCAGCGTTTTGTCTATGATATTGATATTGTTAAAATTACTTTAAGTGGAGAAATTGATCTTTCGATGCACGGTCGCTTTTGGCGACCTGATGTCGAATCTAGTATTTCCGTTGGATCTGCTAACCTATTCATTGTAGTGCCATGTGGTGATGTCATGGGCTTGGACAACGTCTATCGAAGCTTAAAGTGGTATTTTCTTATTGTTCTGTGTATGTATTTGGCATTTTCTGTAATCGAGACACTTCTTGTGGCAGCCACTTGTCGGATCTTTGGAAGAAGGTATAGATTTAGTTGGGCGAACCTTTTCATTAATATAAATTCATTTAGATGGGTTCTAGGATTACCCATAAATGTGAACAGAAATAGGCAAAGTATGTCGCTGCATCAAATCATAATGATAATGAGCATTTTTAGTATGATTATTACATCTTATTTCAATGCGAACCTTAGTACACTATTCACAATGCGACCCACGGATCATCACATCACAAATCTTAAAGAATTGAGAGAGGCAAAAACGCCGATAATATTTGATAATGTATTTGGCAAAGTTTTCAAAAATGAAGTTGGTGAAAAACATTTAATTGTTCTAGAAGAACAAGCAGTGTTTCTCTCGAGTCGTGAGCGACTCCATTTGTTTTTTAGTCAAAACTCTAGTTATGCCTATCAAATGAACTCCAAGTTATGGGACTATTTCAATAGATATCAAAAATATTACAACTCTAAGACCCTTTGTAAGCATCCCGAATTGAGCATCTATGATTCTTTCTCCATGCATGTTGTTTTGAAAAACAATTCAATTTTTAGAAAAGCTTTAAATGATTATATACTTTGGACAAATGATTTGGGATTCATGAATTTTTGGATTCAACAATCGGTGCAAACTTTGCTGGAATTTCCAAATCGTGGTAAATCTCTTTGGCATCCGAAACCATTAAGCTTCAAGGATTTGCAATGGGTTTGGGGATTAATAGGCATATTTTATGCTGTGGCTATTCTTGTTTTTATATTAGAGTTGTTCATTAATTATATACAAAGAAAACGTGCGCCAAGAGTTACGTTTGTAGTTTAAAATATCGAAAAATTTTCAAAATTTACAAAAAAAAATCTCAATGTAATTTTCCACTTCAATTTGTAATAAAATAAAAATAATAAATAAAATTGTAAATCCTTGGGAATACTTAAATTTATATTTTAAAATGCTTAAAAAAATCGTATTAAATAAATGTCTTTGTGTTGTAAAATATATAATTGTTTTTATTTATGAAACTAGAAGTTATTCGAATTCAATACATAAATTGTGTGTTGTATAAGAGAGCTGATAATGTAGGCAAAGTGCCAGCTGTGCAATTCATTTGTTATACGAGTTTACTATATACATTTTTAAGTGTGTCAGCGTTGCATGCCCCAAACACAGCAGATGCCACTACTGACGCTGCCACTGATGTCTTTCTGAAAAGCCATAACTCATAGCGAAGAGAGCCAAGTGTTGACCATTGCCAACGCGTTTGGCTGGTCACATAAATGTCCGACTGCATGTGGCACGAATGTGTGGCAATTGTGTTGCAAATACGCAAAACAAAACCTCAAAACTCTGCACGTCTGGAAGTATGTAACATTTTAAAGCAGCAACACACCAAAAACTAAGCGTACATACATATACATATATAAAGAAAAGTATCTATTAATGCGCATATAGTACTATATTCAATGGGTCTTAAGCTAGCTACAAATTCAATGTGTGCCCACAATTCAGTGCCAAATGGGATTTTGGGCTAACAACAAGAGCAGCAGAAGCAGCCAAAGCAGCAGCAACTACAACTATAATAATGCTAGTAGCAACAAGAAGTGCACAAAATCGACTAAACTTTATGTACATGTTACCAAAAAAAAAGAAGTGCAGAGAAGAAGTAGAAGCGAGTAGAAGCAATAGAAGTTGCAGCAGCTATCCTGACTGAGGGAGGCAGCTGTGCAGACTTTTGCCAACACACGGAAGTGAAAACGTTTCACACTCCAATTGCTCGATTTACAGCCTGTGCTCTGCTCTCGCTCTGCCTTTGCCTTGGCTAGAATTTTTGGGGAAAAGTTTGGGTTGCGACAGCGGAACATAAAATAGTTTTAAATAAGAAAAGGCGAAGCCAAATAAACAATTCTATTTTTCTTGCTGGCCGGCACTCTCCGTGTGTGTGTGCAATAAATGTAAAGCTGCTGAAACTGAAAATTTTGTGTAGCATACTTTGCGGCAAGCATTGGCACACTAACACACACAGGCGCCGTTTGTGTGTGCGTGTGTGTGTAACGCGGCTTCCGTTTAGTTGGCCGTGTGAACTATTTTACATATACTATATATCCCTAGAGAGAAATGAGAGAAGAGAGACGGAGAGCGAACGCCATCAGTTTTAAAGGCATTTAAGCCCATTTAAAGCTTTTTATTACAAAATACCATAAGCATACAGCGTTTGCTGACATTGTAAATCACACACACACACACTCGTACACTCTTGCAGTTGATTTAAATTTAAATACGCGTGTTGTAATTAAATTGACTTTCAGCCTGCGCCACTCTTTTTTGTATAGCTGTTGTTGCCGTTTTGCTTTGTTTGGCGTCAGCGCCAAAAATTATGCAACACATTCGCAGTGCGTGAACAGCTGTTGACACAACCCGCCAGCGGCTATTTCATAGCCAGTCGTCTGCTGACTGCTGACACTGTCTGACAGCCAGCTTTGGGTGGCTATTGGTATTGCGTATTTGGCATTGAGATGTGCAATTTGCACGCCTCAGAGCACAGCAATGCAACAACGCAATCGCGATGGCGGCGGCGGCGGCAACACAGTTTATGACTGCATTTTAATATCACGTCAAACATTGTTTGCCCGAAAAATGCCATATTCAATTTCATATTCAATAATGAATACATTCACATAGCGCCAGTGAACAGTATCAGCTCATGGCTTGCAATCGCATTTATTTTCGACCATTTTTCGGGGGCCATTTTCGAGCGCTTTCGGGCGCAGCCACAAAATGGTTTATTATAACGCTGCCGCCATTGCTGTTGTTGAGTTTTTGCGGTTTGTCGCACCAACTGACTGACCCCTCTCTCCGTCCCTGTCTTCTATCATTCCGCTCACTTCTCCAGTACGAAATTGGAACGCTGGCGACAGCCTGCCATTTGCATTGGTCCATAGTTCAGTTCAGTACGTTTCGGTTTTGGTTCTAGGCATAAATTCTATTATAAATAACATTTAGCACACGCGAGTTTTTGCAACTGTCAGCAAATGGAAATTGGAAAAATAACAAAACGAAAAAAAAAAAAATTGAAAAAAATACAAAATTGAGGCAAAAATACAAATTGCGGTTTCTAGATTGAAAATAGTGTATGGTAAATGTACATGAAAGAGAGAGAGAGAGGGAGAGGGAGAGTGTGTGTATATTTGCAACTGACGCATAATCAGATTTCATTATTCAATTTTCTCTCTGATAGCGTTTTGCGTTTTGGAGGCCAAGAAGCCGCTGGATAAATTATTATACATCAAAGGCATTGGCCTACTGAGCTATTCTGAAATAAACCAAATGTAATCAACATCTAGTTAAAGGCAAGACTAGGTCAAAGTTGTATATATTCATTAAATAAAATATTAAACTGTCCTTAAAGTAGAAGATCATTGAGGAATGATTATTAAATGAAGATATATTAAACAAAGAAATAAAAAGTCGGGCCTGTGAGATACCCGTCACCCTGCAAATTAGTGCGGTATTATTAAAAACATATGCCAAATTAATATATTACAATAATACTAAAATATACTGACGGCCATATTTGGTATATTTATACTGCGCTACGCACAAAAAATACCATTCAGTGCAAAATATGCCAAATTGTCAAACAAAGCAATTCTTCTACCTTATGGTTGATAATATGATATATTATGTTTGGTATATTTTCAACGAAATACTAGTATATTAATATACCAAATATAGTCATTTGTATATTTTTAGTATATGTATTTGCTGAATATCAATTTGGTATGTTTTAAAATTAATACCACTACTGTTTTGCATTTTTTTTTAATGGGTAGCGGGTATCTCAGAGTCAAGCACTCTCGACTGTAGCTTTTTTACTTGTTTATGAATCAAATTAAAAACAAATTATTTATAAAATACTTAAATTTAATGAGCCAAAATAACTAGAACATTTACATTTACCACGTTCAAAACATTTTATTACACACAGAATTCATGAGCAATATTTAATCATTAAACTCGCAATGAGATACGTGTAATTACTCAACTGAATAGCTGTCTTCAAGTTATGCCCATTTTGAAGACATTCCAACGCTCAATCAGCATAATGAAAAGGACGCGCGTCTGTTCAATTAACTTGACTTTCCCGACAATAACAAGCGTTAATTAACGGTTAATAAACTGTTTGAGCATCGCATAATGTACATTAAGCATCCGACACGTGTGACGGAATCGGCGAACATTGCAAATTAATCAAATTAGCATCGTTAAGACTTGGCATGCGACCTGTAATTGACATTCAACGCAAAATATAAACAATTGCAAATCGGTTGAGCAATGATTAAAGTCATTACGTAAGAATTGTAGGCACATTTTATTTGTAGCAAAATATTTTGTAGTATTGAAGCATTGATTTTTATCTTTGATATGCAAAAGCACATTATTAAATTCAGTTTTTATTTATCTATTTGATAAAATTAATTAAATGTGTTCTGGAATTTGTTTAACATCATCAGCATTACCTTTATGAAGAATTAAAATTAGTTTTTATTACATTTACTTTTAAGTTTTTTTTTACTAAATAGCTGATTTAGTATAAATGACGACTGATAATTTTTTAATCGAAGCATTAAAGTAATTAGATTAAAATGCAATTTATTACGATTGCGCTTAGGGAAAGCTCAGTTGCTGTTATATTCTTGCGTGACAATGTTGGCCTTAACTAAGTCTAATTGTGGCATATTATTTTTCCTGCTTCTACTAGAGTTCGTTTCACCTCTACTTGGCTCATTAAGTTATCAACAACCAATCGTTGATATTATACAAAACGAATTGAAGGAAAGGCCTATTAGGACATTGCTAATCTTAAAACGACGACATCAATCGAATTGTAGCTTAACAGCATTGCATCCTCTACAAATTCCAACTTTGCGTAAAGATGAATTGATAACATTTGAGATGAAAGAATCCTTCAACAGTGATGTGATTTCTGTAGTTTGCATGACAGAGTTGGCAGACTCAATTTTGCTTACAGTTCTGGCTAAAGATCTGCATCGGATGAGGGAGACACGCATTATAATCTGGTTGCAGACTGATCATGTTAACCCAAAATCATTTCTGGATGTAATCTGTGATCTTGCAAGATCCAATAACTTCCTTAGATTGATGGTTATACATTCCAATTCGTACGATATAAAAAAGAAACCAATTGTTTATCGACTTCAACCATTTCCCAGTCCAAGTTTTGTGCCCATCAAAGACAAAATTTTTGTCAAGACTTGGCACAATTTTATGGGTAAAACAGCCATCATTTTAAATGACTTACTGCCTCCGACAAGCATGTTGACTACGGATCTTCGCACAGGAAAGGAGAAACTTTTTGGATATTCTGATCGACTTATCAGTGAGTTTGCAAAGAAGTATAATGTCACATTGAAGTTGAAAATGCCTCTTAGCAATGTTAAAAAACTGGATGCTATTCATATCTACCGAATGACATTGAATGGTGAAATTGATTTACCAATTCGAAACTTCGCCATTAGACCGCAGCTACGATCAACACAAATAGAACATGTTTCTGTTGTTCAATTAGAAAGCATATTCGTAGTGATTCCTTGTAGTAAGGAAATAAGTTTAGAAGATGTTTATACTAGCTTAAGAACTTACTCCACCATCGTTTTGATTGCATACTTAATGTTTGCAATTCTTGAGACCCTTTTCGTGGCTGCATTCTATCGGATTATAAGACGAAGATACAGATTCAGTTATGTCAATCTATTTATCAATATGTGTGCCTTTCGAGGTGTTTTTGGTCTGGGCATTCCAATGACCAGATATGGAAGCAGTCTATCGCTAAAACAAATGGTTATGGTCATGAATATTTTCAGTTTAATATTTAGTTGTGTTTTCAATGCCAATCTTAGCACATTGCTCATTAAGAAGCCGAATTTTAGGCACATCAAGAACTTTGAAGAGTTGCGAAAGAGCGAATTGTCAGTTGTTGTTAATGAAAGAATTTATAACCACATGACAGAATTTATCAATGCTGATTTCTACAAAAGTGTAATAACAAAAGTTAAAATTGTTCCAACGAGATATCGAGATGAGCTACTTTACTCCTTGAATAACAGCTATGCCTATCAGATGTTATTGAATATTGGGAAACCTTTGGATCTCTATCAGAAACGTTATCGAGTAAGGTTTATGTGCACATCACCAGAATTAATAGTAACTAATCTGCCTGCTAGTGGTATTTTGATGAACAATTCTGTATACAAAATAGCCCTCAATGAATATTTACATTCGACTTACAGCACAGGATTTTATCAGCATTGGTTGAATAGTGCTTATCAGAAAATGGGTGAAAGATTTCCAAAACCAAATCTAAACGAGAATCAAGAGCCCTTGAGGATGAATGATTTGAAATGGCTTTGGAAGCTAATGGGATTTTGTTATGTTGTTGCGGGAATTGTTTTTGTTGGAGAACTTCTAGTTGCGCAGTGGCAAAGTAAGAAAAAGAGGAGAGTTATCACAATGCGAACTTAAATCTACAGAGTACTTAAAATATTTAATAAATAAAATAAAATACTTATTTAAATTTGTTATATTTAAAATTATATATGTTTACGATTCTATGCAATGTCCATAAATATAGACATAATATTTGCTACTATATTAAGAATATTATAATATTACTAAATAAAAATTCACTTCGAACTTAAAAATTAATTGAATTTATTTTAGTTTATAATCAAAAACTATCTTTCGTTCTTCGAGCTATTGATAATCTATTGCTTGCTATCATGACTTTCCTTGCAACACAACTATCATATTTGAACTGCTTTAAAATGTAGGCTTTAACAAATATCAATTAAATCGTAGTGTAATACGGACTCATTATATTTATTTTTTTGCATTAAGCAGCTTACATAATATCTATGACGTCCGTTAATGTTTTGACATACCAATTACATTAAGTTCTATTAAAAATCGATAAGAAAAAAGTTAAGGTAATGAGTTCAATATGCAATTTATTAAGATTGGAAATTAGTATTTCCGCAGTTCAGTTGTTTGATTTCACTTGGGTGACAATGTTGTTCTCAACTAAGTTTAATTGCCGTCATTTATTGCTTCTGCTTCAACTAGTGTTCATTACACCTCTACTGGGTTCATCAACATACCACCAAACAATAGTTGATATAATACAAAACGAACTAAAGGAAATCCCAGCTGGAACATTACTGGTATTAAAGCGAAGACAACAATCGAATTGTAGCTTAACAGCATTGCATCCTCTACAAATTCCAACTTTGCGTAAAGATGAATTGACAACATTTGAGATGAAAGAATCCTTCAACAGTGATGTGATTTCTGTGGTTTGCATGACAGAGTTGGCGGACTCCATTTTACTCACAGTTCTGGCTAAAGATCTACATCGAATGAGGGAGACACGCATTATAATCTGGTTGCAGACTGATCGAGTTAACCCAAAAACATTTCTGGATGTAATCTGTGATCTTGCAAGATCCAATAACTTCCTCAGATTGATGGTTATACATTCCAATTCGTACGATATGAAAAAGAAACCAATTGTTTATCGACTTCAACCATTTCCCAGTCCAAGTTTTGTGCCCACCAAAGACAAAATTTTTGTCAAGACTTGGCACAATTTTATGGGTAGAACTGCTGTCATATTAAATGATTTGCTGGCGCCGGAAAGCATGTTAACAACGGATCTTCGTACAGGAGAACAGAAACTTATCGGATATTCTGATCGCCTTATCAGTGAGTTTGCCAAAAAGCACAATATCACTTTGAAATTGAAAATGCCTCTCAGCGACGTAAAGAACATTGATATTCGTGATATCTATCAAATGACATTGAGAGGTGAACTTGATTTACCAATACGAGACTTTGCGAACTCACCGCAAGTTCGATCGACACAAGTAGAAAATATCGCAGTCTATCAATTGGCAAGCATATTTATTGTAGTTCGTTGTGGCCAAGAAATGAGTTTAGAAGATGTCTACACTGGCTTAAGAACTTACTCGACTATCGTTTTAATTGCATACTTTACATTTGCAATACTGGAAACAATGTTTGTGGCTGCATTCTATCGAATCAAAAGACGAAGATACAGAATCCATTATGTCAATCTTATCTTTAATATGTTTGCTTTTCGAGGTGTTTTTGGTCTGGGGATTCCAATGAACAGATATGGAAACAGTTTATCCCTTAAACAATTGATTATAGTCATGAGTATATTCAGTTTAATTTTTAGTTGCATTTTCAATGCCAATCTTAGCACTTTGCTCATCAAACAGCCACATCACAAGCAGATCGAGAACTCTGAAGAGTTACGAGAGAGTGAATTACCAATTTTTGTAGATGAAAGATCCTTTGACTACATTAAATCCAACATCAATGAAGACTTCTTTAAATCTGTCGTACCAAATATACTAATTCGTCCGACGCAACAACGAGAAAAAATGCTTTACTCCTTGAATACCAGCTATGGTTATCTGGTGTTCACAAAAATGTGGAAAACTTTAGATATTTATCAGAAACGTTATAAAGTAAAGATTATGTGCAGATCACCTGGGTTAACTGTATCCAGAATGCCTGTGAGTGGCATTCTAATGAACAATTCAGTGTATAAAGTGCCCCTCAATGAGTATGTACATCAAACTCACAGTATGGGATTTTATCAGCATTGGTTAAAAAATGCTTATCAAATGCACAGTGGAATATTATCCAAAAATAATGTAAATAATCAAGAGCATGTGCCCTTAAAAATGGATGATTTGAAATGGCTTTGGAAGCTAATGGGAATTGGTTATGTCGTTGCGGGAATTGTTTTTGCTGGAGAACTTTTGGTTTTTCGTTGGAAAGGGAAACATACAAGAAGAATTATCATAAACCAGAATTAAATCTTGAAAGCACAAAAGTCACGTCAAATTTAAAAATTGGTATTATTACGATCCTACACAATGTCCACGAAAAAATAAATATTTATATCATTATATTAAGAACATTATTATGTTTTTAAATAAAATATACTTCTGTCTTTAATGTGCTTACATCTGTTTCATTTGAATTTCATTTTGCAGGACACTTTCTTTTGGGGTGTGATTGTTAATCATATGTGCAACAGATTAATTAAAACTGCATTGCATAATGTATAGTATATTTAATATATTCCTTTTTATATAAACACTTTGTATTTCAAATATTTGTTTCAAAAACATTAGCCTTTTGCTTTAAAATGTAAAAATAATTCTAAAGTATCTTATATTGATTATTAAAATTTTCAAAGCTTTAAAAAAGCTATTAAGATTTATTATTTTAATTACTTGATAGTTGATTTTCTTTTATCAAGTTGAGCATCGAACTCCTGTCAATATCTTGATATAACAATCACTTTAAGTTATAATAAAATCGATAAAAAACTTTTAAGTAATGGGTTCAATATGCAATTCATTAAGATTGGATAGTGGCATTGTCAGACTTCGACTTCAGTCTTTTCATTTTTCTTGGATGACAATGTTGGCCTTAACCAAATCCAACTGTGGCGATTTGTTGCTCCTGCTTCTACTGTTGTTCACTACACCTTTACTGGACTCGTTAAGTTATGAACAACCAGTAATTGATATAATAGAACATGAACTTCAGGAAAGACCAATTGGAACTTTGTTGGTATTGAAACGAAAACATCATTTGAATTGCACATTAGAAGCATTGCATCCACTACAAATTCCAACTTTGCGAAAAGATGATTTGACAACATTTGAAATGAAAGATTCCTTTAAGAGTGATGTGATGTCCGTAGTTTGTATGACTGAGCTATCCGACTCTGTACTGCTTACAGTACTGGCCAAAGATCTGCATCAGATGAGAGAGTCACGCATTATAATCTGGTTGCAGACTGGTCAAATTAATCCAAAGGCTTTTCTGGATACAATTTGTGACCTTTCAAGTACCAATAACTTTCTAAAATTGATGGTTATACATTCAAATTCATACGATATGGAAAGCAAACCAATTGTTTATCGACTTCAACCATTTCCCAGTCCAAGTTTAGTGCCTATCACAGACAAGTCATTCGTCAAGACTTGGCACAATTTCATGGGCAGAACTGCAGTCATATTAAATGACTTGCTGGCGCCAAATAGTATGTTAACAACGGATCTTCGTACAGGAGAACAGAAATTTGTTGGATATTCTGATCGACTTATCATTGAGTTTGCCAAAAAGTACAACATTACTTTGAAATTGAAAGTGCCACTTAGCGATGTAAAGAATATGGATTATAATGCTATCTATCAATTGACAATGAAAGGCGAACTTGATTTACCAATTCGACACTTTGCGAATTCACCGCAAGCTCGATCGTCACAAATAGAATTTGTGTCCGTACTTCAATTGCAAAGCGTATTTATTGTAATTCCTTGTGGTCGAGAAATGAGTTTAGAAGATGTCTACTTTGGCTTAAGAACTTACTCGACCATCGTTTTGATTGCATACTTTATGTTTGCAATACTGGAAACGCTTCTTGTTGCTGCATTCTATCGGATTATAAGACGAAGATACCGATTCAGCTTGGGGAATCTTTTCATTAATATGTGCGCTCTTCGTGGAGTTCTTGGCATTGGGATTCCAATGAACAGGTATGGAAACAGTTTATCATTAAAACAAATGGTCATGGTCATGAGCATATTCAGTTTAATATTCAGCTGTATATTCGATGCCAATTTAAGTACTTTGTTGATCAAGCAGCCGCATTACAAGCAGATTGAAAACTTTGAAGAATTACGACAAAGTAAATTGTCAATTACTGTTTTGGAGAGAGCTTACAACTACACCAAGCGGTTCATCGATAAAGATCTCTACGGATCTGGGCTACCAAATGTATTAATTGTGACACCAAGACAACGAGAGCAAATGCTGCGCTCATTGAATACGAGCTACGCCCATCAGATACCCCTAAATATGTGGATTGCTCTAGATATGTATCAGACCCGTAATAGATTAAAAGTCATGTGCAGATCACCAAAATTAAGTATAACTGATACGCTTTTCAGCGGAATTCTAATGAAAAATTCCGTGTATAAAATGGCCCTAAACGAATTCATACATCAGTCCACCAGTATGGGATTTTATCAACATTGGATAAGTACTGCTAATAAAAAGATGGTTGAAATATATCCCAACAAAAATTTAGTGAAGCCTCAGGAGCATGTGCCCTTGAAAATGGATGATTTGATATGGCTTTGGAAGTTAATGGGAATTTGTTATGCTGTTGCGGGAATTGTGTTTGCTGCAGAGCTTCTGGTTGGTCATTGGAAACGAAAACAGGCTAGGAGAATTATCATAGTAATGAATTAATTCTTGAATGAAAATTAAAATTAAATTAACAAGTCACTATATCAATTCAATGAACTGCGCACAAAAATGTAAGTATAGTATTTCGTTGTTATAAAAACGAATATATTAAAAAAAAAAGAAATTGTTTTTGCTTGAGCTTTTACCTGCATGAATTTATTTTATATAAGATGATACATATTTATAACTTTTTATATTTCAATTTATGGTAATTTTAATATTTGTTTGACAATTTTAGTAAACAACTTGTCGATTGTTTCCCGCGCTGTGTAGGACATCAATAAAAACTTCATTACATCTTTCTTATCAAATATTCTAATTCGTCCGATGCAACAACGATAAAAAATGCTTTACTCATTGAATACCAACTATGGATATCTGGTATTCACAAAAATAATTAAATCTTAAAAGCACAAAAAACACGTCAAATTGCGATTTTACACAATATCCACGAAAGAATAAATATTTGTATCATTATATTAAGAACATTATTATATTATTAAATAAAATATGCTTCGATCCTAATTGTTTTTATATTTGCTTCAGTTTTTCTTGCAACAAATGCTTCGAAAATGATGCGAAAATTTGAAGCTAGTCGCGATTTTTTGGAACATACAATCTGGTATAATTCGAGTGTAGCTCCTTATCGATATACCCCATACGACCTTCAGTATATTTTAGTATTTGTTTCGGTATAATATTTGGTTTATTTTAAGAATAATACCGCACTGTTTTGCTTTTAATCAAAATGGGTAGCGTGCTTTAGCTTTCTTACTTGTTAACATTTAGAAATATTTAAATACTTATCACCTATTTTAACTTATTTTAAAAAAGTAAGTCATATTTACTTGGTTTTTTTATTTGGTACATCTCTTTAAAGAAATCAATAAACTTTAGTATAATTTCTAACACTTCATTCTTATTTTTACTATATAGTATACAGTAGCTAGATAATATCTATGACGCTCGTTAATGTTTTGACATAATAATCATTTTAAGTTGTGTTAAAAATCGATGAAAACTTTCACTTAATGAGTTCAATATGCAATTTATTAATTGCAATTTATTATTGTTAACTAGTTGCCAGAGCTCAGTCTTTTCACGATTCCTGCGTGAAAATGGTGGCCTCTAAGTTTAATAGTCGCGATTTATTGCTCATACTTCTATCGGTGTTAATTATACCTCTACTGGGATCATTAAGTTATCAACAACAAATCGTTGATATAATACAAAATGAACTTATGGATAGACAAACTGGGACATTGCTAATCTTGAATCGACAAAATCAATCGAGTTGCAGCTTAACAGCATTGCATCCACTACAAATTCCAACTTTACGTAAAGATGAAACGACAACATTTGACATGAAAGATTCCTTTAACAGTGATGTGATTTCTGTGGTTTGTATAACAGAGTTATCAGACTCTGTGCTGCTCGCAGTTCTGGCCAAAGATCTCCACCGCATGAGGGAGACTCCTATTATTGTCTGGTTGCAAACTGAGGAAACTAATACAAATACTTTTCTGGATGCAATTCTTCATCTTGCAAGAACCAACAACTTTCTGAAATTGATGGTTCTACACTCCAATTCGTTCGATATCAAAGAAACACAGGTTGTCTATAGACTTCAGCCATTTCCCAGCGCAAGTTTAGTGCCCATCACTGAGGAAATTTTCATCAAGACTTGGAACAATTTCATGGGTAGAACAGCGGTCATATTACCTGATTTGGTAGCCCCAAGCAGCCTGCTAATAACCGATTATCGTACGGGAGAACAACAACTTTTTGGATATGCTGATCGACTTATCATAGAGTTTGCTAAAAAGTACAATATCACCTTAAAATTCAAAATGCCGCTCAGCGAGGTGAATGCTTTGGGAGTTAATGATATCTACCGCATGACCTTGAATGGCGAACTTGATCTACCTATACGATACTTTGCGCATGCACCGCGAGTTCGATCGACCCAGGTAGAGTATGTCTCAATTTATCAATTGGAAAGTATTTTCATTATAGTTCCTTGTGGTAAAGAAATGAACTTAAAAGATGTTTATACTGGCTTAAAAACATATTCAAACATTGTTGTGCTTGCATACTTCATATTCGCAATACTTGAGACGCTCCTTGTGGCAGCATTCTATCGCATTATCGGACGAAGATTCAGATTCTGCTTTGGCAACCTTTTCATTAATATTTGCGCCTTTCGAGGAGTTTTCGGCCTGGGTATTCCAATGAACAGATATGGAAGCAGTTTTTCTCTAAAACAATTGGTCATAGTCATGAGCATTTTCAGTTTAATATTTAACTGTAATTTCAATGCCAATCTTAGCACTTTGCTTATCAAGCAGCCGCATTACAAGCAGATCGAGAGCTTTGAGGAGTTACGAAATAGCGAATTAGTAATTTTGCTAGACGAAAGATCTTACAACTATATCAAATGGGTCAATGATGAAGACATTTATAAATCCTTGATACCAAATATACAAATTATTCCAACCAGACAACGAGAGAAAATGCTTTATGCTCTGAATAACAGCTACGGCTATCAGGTATTCACCAAACTGTGGAATAGTCTGGATTTTTATCAGAAACATTATAAAGTAAAGACAATGTGCACATCTCCAGGATTAATTATATCTGATGTGCCAGTCAGTGGCATTCTGATGAACAATTCTGTGTTTAGGATAGCTCTCAATGAATATATGCATCAGACTCGGAGCATGGGATTTTATCAGCACTGGTTGAAAAGTGCTAATCAAAAGCTGATTGGAAACTTTCCCAAAACAAATCTAATTAACAATCAAGAGAGTAAACCATTAAGAATGGACGATTTGAAATGGCTTTGGAAGCTTATGGGATTTTGTTATGCTGTTGCCGGACTTGTTTTTGCCGTAGAACTTTTATCTGTGTATTGGCAAAAGAAACGTGCAAGGAGAGTTATCGTCATAAGGAATTAAATCTTACTATGTAATACGAAAGATGATAAATAAAATCTATAAAATTCAAATTTAAACTATTTCTTAATCTCTACACGAATTACATATATTTCGATATTCTTTATCACTATATTATAAACATAAATATATTTAAAAATAAAGTCGAATTCCTTTTCCCTTCACATGACACTTTCTTTTGGGTGTGATTGTTATTCATCTGTGCAAAAGAAAAAAGGTTTAAGTTATATGGTTTATTTAATAGAAACTTTACTCTATTGCATATATTCATATAAATACTATGTACTTGAAATATTTTTTTCAAAAACATCGACTTTTTGCTTTAAAATGTGAAAATAATTTACAAGTACCTTATTTTCTTTACTCAAATAAACAATTATATTATCTTCATCGCTTTAAAAATGAAATTAAACTGCATTTTAATTACTTGATGGTATATTCTTTTATATCAGGTTTAGTATCTAGCTTTTGTCAATTTCTTGACATAACAATCATTTTAAGTTATCATAAAAATCGATATAAAAGTTTTAAGTAATGGGTTCAATATGTAATTTATTACGATTGTAAGCTGGTGTTGCCATACTTCGACTTCAGTCTTTTCATTTTTCTTGGATGACAATGTTGGCCTCTAAGTCAAATAGTTGGGTTTTGTTGCTCCTGCTTCTATTGGTGTTTACTACACCTTTATTGGACTCGTTAAGTTATCAACAACCAGTAGTTGATATAATACGACATGAACTTCAGGAAAGACCAATTGGAACTTTGCTGTTATTAAAGCGAAAACATCATTTGAATTGCACCTTAGAAGCATTGCATCCACTACAAATTCCAACACTGCGAAAAGATGATTCGACAACATTTGAAATGAAATTTTCCTTCAAGAGTGATGTGATGTCCGTAGTTTGCATTACTGAGCTATTCGACTCTGTACTGCTTACAGGTCTGGCCAAAGATCTGCATCAGATGAGGGAGTCACGGATTATAATCTGGTTGCAGACTGATCAAATTAATCCCAAGGTTTTTCTGGATACAATTTGTGATCTTTCAAATACCAATAACTTTCTCAAATTGATGGTAATACATTCAAATTCATACGATATGAAAAGCAAACCAATTGTTTATCGACTTCAACCATTTCCCAGTCCAAGTTTAGTGCCTATCACAGACAAGTCTTTCGTCAAGACTTGGCAAAATTTCATGGGAAGAACTGCAGTCATATTAAATGACTTGCTGGCGCCAAATAGTATGTTAACAACGGATCTTCGTACAGGAGAACAGAAATTTGTTGGATATTCTGATCGACTTATCATTGAGTTTGCCAAAAAGTACAACATTACTTTGAAATTGAAAGTGCCACTTAGCGATGTAAAGAATATGGATTATAATGCTATCTATCAATTGACAATGAAAGGCGAACTTGATTTACCAATTCGACACTTTGCGAATTCACCGCAAGCTCGATCGTCACAAATAGAATTTGTGTCCGTACTTCAATTGCAAAGCGTATTTATTGTAATTCCTTGTGGTCGAGAAATGAGTTTAGAAGATGTCTACTTTGGCTTAAGAACTTACTCGACCATCGTTTTGATTGCATACTTTACGTTTGCAATACTGGAAACGCTTCTTGTTGCTGCATTCTATCGGATTATAAGACGAAGATACAGATTCAGCTTGGGGAATCTTTTCATTAATATGTGCGCTCTTCGTGGAGTTCTTGGCATTGGAATTCCAATGAACAGATATGGAAACAGTTTATCACTAAAACAAATGGTCATGGTCATGAGCATATTCAGTTTAATATTCAGCTGTATTTTCGATGCCAACTTAAGTACTTTGTTGATCAAGCAACCGCATTACAAGCAGATCGAGAACTTTGAGGAGTTACGAGAGAGTAAGTTTACAACTGTTGTCGAGGAAAGATTGTACAACTACACGAAGCGGTTCATCGATAAAAATCTATACGGATCTGCGCTACCAAATGTATTAATTGTTAAACCGGGACAACGAGAACAAATGCTGTGCTCTTTGAATACGAGCTACGCCTATCAGATACTCACAAGTATGTGGAAGGCTTTAGACATTTATCAGACCCGTAATAGATTAAAAATCATGTGCAGATCACCAGGATTAAGAGTAACTGATTTGCTTATCAGCGGGATTCTGATGAACAATTCCGTGTATAAAATGGCCTTAAACGAATTCATGCATCAGTCTACCAGCATGGGATTTTATCAGCATTGGATAAGTACTGCTAATCAAAAAATGGTTGAAAGATTTTCCAATAACAATTTAGGTAAGCCTCAGGAACATGTGCCCTTGAAAATGGATGATTTGATATGGCTTTGGAAGCTAATGGGAATTTGTTACGCTGTTGCGGGAATTGTGTTTGCTGCAGAGCTTCTGGTTGGTCATTGGAAACGAAAACAGGCTAGGAGAGTTATCATAGTAATGAGTTAATTCTTGAATGAATATCAAAATTAAAAAAAAAAATTAAAAAAACATAAACGATCTGCACACAAAAATATTATAAAAATATCCATCTATTATACAAAATGATATATTCAAATAAATAAATACAGCTTTGTTGAGATATTATAAGTTTGAATTTATTTTATGAGACATATTTATAATATTTTTAATTTTAATTTATGTTAGAAGAGAAGTATTTACTTATAATATTTCTAGTATTTGTTTGACAAGTTAAGTAAACTAGTTGTCTTGATCTTGTGCCTATCGATAAGCGATTGTTTCGCCGCGCTGTGAATTTCCCTTGCACGACAAATATTTCTCTGAGGCGACGATGTCGATGAGACAGATGGATGCGGCAGCTGGTATTCAGTCGTGAAAAGTTTGTTGCGCCGCTTGGAAGCCGTGCGCCGAGTGCCGAGTGCTCATTTCTTTGTTTTGTGGAAATAATGCTATTAGCGTGAAGATTTCGTTGCGCATACGCCGCATGTGCCAACATAACAAGTGTTAGCAAGTGTCTCGCGACCAGAAAATACAATTAAAAATGACAAAATTCAAAAGAAATATGCACTTATAATATAATATATAAATAATACATATCAAATAATATTGTGCTAATTTTGTGTTGTAAAATGAAAATAAAATTTGTGTGAAAGAGAAATTTGTGTACAGTACTTGTGAAGTAAATAAAAGTGCTGCGTATTGTGCTCATCAGTGTGTAGGTGAAAAATTGGTTTAAATAATAATCACAATTAATTCTACATTGGCTGTGGCACACGCTCAATTAATTTCCTCAACACCTAAACGCAATTTAAAGCCGCATGTCGCAATAATTTAGTCGCTTGTCACATGCTCTAATAGCCTGAAATGTTTTCCCACAAATTTTCTAAATTTATGCCAGCCCTTCGGCCTGCAGCCTCCCACCACTCACATCCCTTTCCACCCCTCCTCCTCCTCCAGCTTCTGTTGAATCGGTTTTATGCGCGTTCATAATTTTGTTTATCACCTTCTTGCACGGTTTATTTGGCCAGCGAAGAGAGAGATATATTGTAAAGCTAAACTGTTTATAAAATCACAAAAATGCTAAGCGCAAAAAGCTTAACAAAAGTCAAAAGCAAAACATTAACCCACACACGCCGTCGCCATGGAGAAAAAAACACACACATAACAAAAAAAAAAACTGAGGAATCTATAGAAAAAAAAAGAATGCTCTGGCTGTTGCCTGGGTCTGGCATCAGTCAATGTCAGTTGGCCCAGTGCCAGATCAGCGGGGGCGTAGACACAAAAAAAAATGTATGAGCAAAAACAACAACAGAGCGAAAAGGGAAAGTTTAGCAGACGCTGCAGCTGAGCGTGGAAACTTTGATGCGCTATTCGTTGGTTCGTGGAAAAGTTACCCAACTCTATGTGTTGTGTCCACAATCGTTTTCGCCCAAAAAAAAAAAAAAACAGAAAATCAAATTTTCAATTGTGTTTTCCCCAAACGTCAAGCGTCAAGTGGCAGGCCTGAAGTGCTCTTGAAACACATTTGAAATCGAATATATCGAAAACATATGTTAAACAGCGAAACAAATATTTTTCGCCATTATATTATAATTATTATTCATATTTTTCTTCATAGGCAGGGAAAATTATTTTTTACGGTAAACTGCTCGTGGATTGAAAATGGCATTGGCCCAAGTGCAAAATTTATGGCTACATTTGCCACTCGTAAAACTTTTCAAGTTTAGTCGGAAATGTGTGTTCTGGAATTGTGCAATAATTGGCATAATATACTATGTAAATAAAACATTTTCAACAGTAGCAAGCCGATGGCAGCCGGCGAAGGTTATAAACTTGAACGACTTTTTAATTAGGTCGGTGATTTTTTGGGCAGCTAAGCTTTGATGGCACTGAAATCTCTGTAGATCATTTTTATGAGATTTCACATTAAATTTTCTACATACGAGAAACAAAATTGCATATAACGCCTTTTGCTCGCTGCTGACTGCATCATTTCCGTTTTAATACCCTGTAAAATGTGTTGAAGGGGTATTTTAAATTTTTTACATTTCATTTCACTTTCGCATCAACAAAATACATTACATTGAATTTAAAAATAAGTATTATAAATTGAAGAAACAATAGCAATATTTTTATTTAATATACAAATAATTTATATGAATTTTAGCTTTACTTCACTTAGGGTATCTTATTGTCTATTACATTCTCGTATTTCTACTCCTCTTGTTTGTGTTTTCATCGTTGCTTAGCTTCAATTTTGTTGCCAAAATTATCGAAGCTCACCCATTCCTTCCCATTTGATCCCAGAGCGATTGACGTTTTCCAAATTTCGCGTAAAATGCTTCAGCAGAAAATGTATTTGGGGCTTTTTCGCGTATCTATTTTGAAAATAAATACAATTCTTTGGAATTTGTGAAAATTGTGAAAATTTTTGCCTGGCGCACAGCACACAACACTTTCTGCGTGCCCCATCAATTAGTGGCACAATCAAATGCAACGAACACAACGTGTGTACTATATAGAATGGAGGTCTGGTAAATGCGCGCTGCCTTTTCGCATCATTTGCGTGTGACGTCAATGTAGTTGTAGTAATTTCCCTAACGTTCTCCTTTCGCTCTTTCTCTCTCTCTCAGCCCTAGAATATGGAAGCATAGATACATATGTACATCTTTGTGGAATCTAATTTTAGCGATCTCACCGTGCGCTCTTTGAGGAACTTGGAAATTGCCATTTTTATTGCTGCCTATAATTGGCGTGTTTACGTGTGTGGAGACCCGAGACCCAAGATCCGAGACGAAGCATACTCAGCGATAGTTCTGAACTTGAAACTATTCCAATTGGTAGCTGTCGCAGCTATAGACAGACATTCGACTTGATATGACTTTCCCTACAACATCCTCTTTGGTCGACTCATACACTTTTGCTTACTTCAGATTATGATGATGTTTTTCACGGCACTGTGATTAGTTTATTTTTGTCACGTTGCTGCAATTTGAACTTTGGCAAAGTCATGAAGTGCCCGCTGACTCAGTGCAAATGATTTGACACTGCGCGAAAAGCGCGAACATTATTTTGATGGCAATGCATTATGAATATTACATGGAAGTGGTTGGGTAAAGTAAGAGTTTTGAATTTTAAATAATTAAAAGGATTAATGCATAGTGTGGAGGGAGGAACAAAGATTGAGTTTAAGGTGTAAGAAGTGACAGATTTAAAAGTTCAGATCAGAGAAATAAATATCAAAAGTATTATATATTCATTGAGACACAGAAAGAGATAAATTATTTGCTGTATATAATCTTTATAAGTCTGTAAAATATACTCTTAATTCATATTGATTATATGTTTAGTAGCAAAAAGTTTATCATAATTAAATTTTTTGGGTAGCTAAACTTTGATGGCACTGAAATCTCTGTAAAATAATTTTTATGAGATTTCAAAGGGAGCTTTTCTTCCCTATGCTAAACAATTTTTAGGTTTTGTATAAAGTAATCACGTTTACTAAGCGGACGTAAAAATTTAAATTTTGTTCCATATTAAGTATACGAATTCTCTAAGATGATCTCTAAAACTTATGGCTTTATATGCTAATAACTAAATGTATATCTTTTTAATGAAACCTTTAAGATTTTGTTGTTTTATTTAACTTTATGAATGAATAACTCCGCTTGTAATTTCACCTACTTTTTCCGCAAAGTTATTCACCTCTGTGCAATGCAGCTAAAGCCACGTTCCGATCGGAATGTTCGTTGACATTGTTACTGAGGCTTTTTGATGACACATAATGATAGAATATACAATAGCTAACAATTAGCTTTGCCACACATCAATAAATATTCATAACCATTCACTCATACATTCACACACACACACTTCTATGTATGGACACCCACACACATAGTGAAAAGTGTTGAGCAGCAGCTTTAACCATAAACAATGCGTTCATATCGTTATAACGTATCTGTATAATACGAACGCAATTAAAATTAATTATGCCATGTGTCTTTTTGTCAAGTGTACTCGAGTGTCTGTTCATCTACAGACACACAAACACATACACATACTTACACTCACTTGTGTGTAGATCTGCATATGTATTTGTCCAGCGTTTGTCATCGCATGGAGCAATCGCAGTTCTAGTTCCAGTTCAGACGTCAGCCAGTTCGTATCTTGGAGCTCGCGTCAACCGTAAGTACGACTATAAAAAATTTGTAGTAGCAATTGACTCGTCCGTTTAATGATTATGTTAATTATGTCATAAATGCAATTGTAAATGTTCAGTGTTATCTATCAACAGGTCTGAACTGTCGACCAACGATTTGTTTATAAACGAAAACAACGAAAGAACAGAGAGTGAGGCAAACGAAAGGCGATGGACATGCAATTAGATAGAAATTAACAGAAGAAGAATATTCTATAAACATATTTAAATATATACACACACTTGTCGTTATGTGTGTGTGAGCGAGAGAGAGCAAAAGCGAGTGATAGAAATTAACGAACATGTTTAATCTGCTGCGACGCACGCGTCAGAGAAAGGCGCATAAAAACAAAAACTACGATGTAAGTGATGATGAAGAGGCATCAAAGCCAAGAGCGCCCACAACAGCCTTTGACAGGAGCACAGAGAGCACGCACAGTAATGGCGCCGAGTGCCGTTACCTATTCAGCAAGAATGAGAGCAAGGCGAGTGAGAGCAAATCGCATGAGAGCAGCGCCCGTGAGAGCAAATCGCATGAGAGCAGCACCCGTGAGAGCAACTCGCATGAGAGCAGCGCTGGGCCGCGACGAGCGGTGATCGAAGAGTTGGAGGACTTTGGCAGCGACAACGACGAAGAGAAGGCAAGTGTAAAATTAGCAAAAACAGCTGCTGCTAATGGCCATTCAGCGATCTCTTGGCGCTCCGACAATTTGTTGTATATAAATAACATGGGCAGCGGTGATGCGGCGACAAAGGCGAGGACAACGACTGCTTCTGCTGCTGTTGACGATGATGAGGAACGAAATGAACGAAATGATAGAAATGCTGCTGCCACCGCAACGGCGGCTGTTGGTGTTTTTGCTCTTGCTGCTGGGCATGCCACGGGCAGTCAAAACGAGGCAGCCATCGCGAACGCAAAAGCCAAATACGAGTCGAGACAGCACGCAGGCGACGGTCAGCTAATTGGCCAAGAACGGCAAGACGGGCTAATAAAACGGATTGGGCCAACAGCTATCGATGGCAATGCCGAACAACAATTACAAATTGCTGGCACGGTAATTGATGCTGACGATATAAACACTAAACGCAACAACACAACAACAACAACAACGAACACTAAAACGCAGACGGAAACAGAGAACAGAGTGATCTATCGAAGGCAATCGAAGCAATCGAACGAACAGAAACGACTATCGCGTCTATCGCTGGGTAACTTTGCATTGCTCAAAGACAACACTGCAGGCGAAGAGTCTGTGAACAGCAGCAGCAACAGCAGCAGCAACAAGAAGCAGCGCAGCACAACGTTGCAAAGAAGTCGCGAATTTCTCAGTGATATTTTCATGGCGCGTGGACGTAATCATCATCAAAAGCAGCGAAATCAACAGCAACAACCTCCACAGCAACAGCAACCACAACAACAGCAACAGCAACAGCCTGCCAACGACGTAATCGCTATTGGAGAGGCCAGGGTAACAACAGCAGAAACATCAGCAGCACACCTTGAAACGAACTCCGACCCCGCCGCGACCGTGTCCACAAATAGTTATCAAATGACTATGTCTAATAATAGCAGCACACCAAAAAATCGACACAACGGCGCTGCGCTGCCAACGCAGAGCGGCGACAAAGAGAGCGAGGCGTTGCAAAGAGAGCGACGCAGTAATTCAGCTGGAGCTGTGCGACAGGAGCAGCCACTGCTGGCAAAAGAGAGCCAGCAGCTGGCCAGAGAATTGCGACGTGCTGCCGATGTTCATAGACAGCGTAGAGCGGCGAGTGCTGAATTTATTCAAGCGGCAAACGTCGAGCTGTGCACTGTCGCGGAAGAAGATCAACAGCAACATCAGCAACAGCAGCAGCAACAACAGCGGCAACAGCAAGGCGATGCAACACTGCAGCGCAGCAGCAGCAGCAACAGCATCAACAATAACATTTACAACTACAACAATTACTATATCAACAACTCTAGTGATATAGATCTAAACAGCATGGGCCAAAGTAGCGGCAAGCCCAATGACTGCCAACAACAACAACAACAACAGAGCTCAGCGCACAGCTCACGCGCCAGCACGCCGCGTGAGTTTCGTGAGTCGATCGTGAGAGACACAAAGCCAACACAGCCGCAACATGATGTGCCTAAAATCACAGTGGTTGACTGCAGCTTCGAACAGAGTCCCAGCCAAAGTCCCCAGGCGGTGCCCGTTGAGGAAATCTTCTACGACTTTGAGCAGCCACAGCAGCAACCAGAGCAACAGCTCCACGAACACGAGAGCAACATCAACATTGAAGAGCTGAATGAGGCTCATGTGGAAACGCTGGAGGATGAAGTGTTTGCCGTGGATATTCCGACCACCATTTATCAGCAGGCCAATGGCATGCCACGTCCGTGGACACGTTTGACCAACGTTAAGCTGGAGAATGTGCAGGAGGAGGAGGAAGAGGAGCCGGAAGAGCATGTCAACGGTGAACCGGAGCCCGAGGATGATGAGCTGGACGAGGCGCTGGGCATGGAATGCGATGAGCCGGAGCGACGTACGCCAAATGGATCGCGACAATCGGCGAGCAGCGAGCGCAGCGCATTGAAAAGCGATTCCAATTTAAGCAGCAGCTATGCGGACTCGGGCATTGGCAACGACTTGCCACAGCAATCACACCAACAACAACATGCGCATGCAGCGCCCTTGCCACCGCCACGCAGCTCGTCAATGTTGTCGCAACCGCTGCGCATGCCGTTCGTGCGGGATGCCAACTCAACGTCAACCGACTACGACTACGATGGCGATGGCGAGGAGCTGTTGCTGCAGTGCGACGAACTCGATGATGAGCAGCAGCACAATTACGACGAGCGTTTGGTCTGCATCGAGAGCATTAGCCTGCCCGATGTCGTTGTCGAGTCAACGACCGCCACAACAACAGCAACAACTACAGCTGCATCGGCTGCAGCAACGTCAACAACATCTGCCTCTGCCTCTGGTGATGCCACAAATGGCAGCAATGATGGCCATCTCAATATCAATATTACAAATGGCGCCGGCGGCAATAGTCTCGGCAATGTGCATTTCATACCCATACACATCGAGGGATCCGCAGGATCCGGACGCAGTCGCAGCAATAGTCCGAAGCATCGCAGCCTGGACGATAGTTGCATTGGACGCAACAGCATTGAGATTGTCGAGGATGGCAGTGTGCTGAATAGTGCGGCGCCATCGCCGTCACAGGAGGCGCATGAGCTCAAGTAACGTATACGCCATGTCTGTCAGCTATTACTAACGATCACAGCAATGATGATCTCAACATCAGCCAGCTACAGCCAGCTTCAGTCAGCCTTTGTTTGCATACATACAGAATTGTTTTGTTGCATTTTACGCGGCGTATGCGTAATTATTGTGCTACTAACATCAGTTTTAGCTCTGCGCTGCAATGGACGTTTTCTTTTGTGCCATCAAATCACAATTGTGACGCGTTAATTAATCAGCACATACACACACACATACTCTTAGTCAATTTTCCATTTTCCATGCCATTTGCGTCGTTCTTTTGCTTTCGTATCTTGTCAGCCATTCATCTTGATCTGCCTTGTTCCTTGTCGTCGTTTTTCGCTACGACATTTTATTTGTCCAGTCAAGAAATCACATTTCTCTTAATAGCCGTTGTTTTGCTTATAAAACAGATGCGTGTGTAGCGCATATATATATGGCGGATATATCTATTATTTCGCTGTTTTTCTGGCATACATCTGCCAATCATTTATGCTCAAAGAGCACAAGTTCAACATCAATAGAAGGAAATACGCAATTAGTTGATATCTAGTTGTTATCTTTTTCCATATACTATAAAAACTTGTTCATACTATATTTCTCAATCTAATATCTAAAAACTTTTGTTGCTGGCGCTAGGCAATTTGCATATTTCTCTATCTCTGCGTATACGTAATTTAAATAAGTATTCATCAATCAAAACAGGAAATAGGCAAATCATTTCATATATATTTTAAATTTTAATTCATTAGAATTTTCATTAGCTATTCTTTTTTCATTTTGCGTATACGTAATTTGCACAAGTTTAAATCGAAAAGTTTTTGGAATTTCGGTTGGATTTATAGATTGAAATATTTTGCATTTCTTATATACTTGTGTGTATATGTGTATATATCTCATTTATTTTCATTAATTTGTAGTTTTATTTATTACGTATACGTATTTTTAATAGTAGATCGTGAGCAAAACAAAAGAAGCAATTACTTATATTTTTGAATACTTAATTCTATTTAACGTATGTATTTTATATTTGCCAGTATTTGAAATACGTTGTACAAGCTTTCTCACACCTGTTTGCAATTTCCTGTTGTATTTTCATATTATTCTATTTGACTCTTTTATCTTCTACTTAAATGGGACAAAAGATCAAAGCTAAACAATTGATTGACTTCCACAAAGAATAGTTTTGTACCTTACCATAAATGTTGTCTTTTATATTTAAATCCTTTTGGTATTTGCCGTGCTAGTTAGTTGCTCATATTACGTATACGTTTGACTATCAACTATATTTTGTTGTATTGAATACCACCCATTGTTTGGCCTTCAAAATGATGACGGATTGTGACAGCCGGTTGGACAAGTGTCTCGGCAATTTGGCAAATACAAATATATACTTGGCAGTCCACTCATTATTCCCTGGTGGTTATTTATATAAAATTGTCAAACATGAAATAATTTTAACAAATAGCACAATTGGAAGGCATTTAATAACATTTTACCAGGAGGTTTTCCAACTAGCTTCTTCTTCATATTCATCGTAAATCATCTTAAAATAAATTCCCTTCGTCATTTGCTGGCAACATGTTTGCAATTCCCACGCCCAATTCTCGTTCCATCTCTTTCGCCCACATTTTCATCTGTTTATTATTATTTTTTTTTTTTTCCTTGTGTATTCACTTGCGATAATTTGTGTTTTCATATTTGCAAGCGGCGTCTGCGTCAAATGTGCATAGAACACGAGCTGCTTGCTCTAGTTTTTCCGGCTTATTTTAGTCATTTTTCCCACCGGACGCGCACTGCAAAATGTGAGAAAATTTAGAAAATTAGAAGGCTAGAGAGATTTTGATAATTTGTGAAATGCGCGTAATTAGAACGAATATTTAAGAGGTGCACTTGATTTAGCAGCTGGCCCATGGAGCAAAGCAAATATAAACACTAGTCGGCACATCAATTACGCACTTAACATTGATCGCAACTAGTGTTTACGATAAGCACAGCACAACAGCACTAAGGGGCGTATGGGTAATGTCTTAAGTAACGAGTAATTTCATGAACAACTTGGGCAAAAAACAAAAAAAACGCACGAAGCGAAAAGGGAGAAGGCAGAAGACTGAAGCAGCATCAAACATTCTTCGGCAAAGTTCAGACACAAACAAAACTTATGCCAAAAATAATTGAAATAACTTGTGAGATACATTTTGTATTTTGTATCTTGTATCTTGTGTCATGCTGTACAACGCTCACACGCTCTCGACGTTTGAACGCAAGGCAAAAGCAACGCAACACAACGCTGCTAAATCGCGTGTCACAATTTTTTGATAAATCTGCCGCTCATTGTCTCGTATATATCCTCTATATAGACGAACGTATCCCTAACACTTTGCCAAATTGCAGATGCGAAATGAAAGATCTATAAATAGATATGCGCATTTCTCTCGCAGCTACAACGAATAGATAGATAGATAGACAGATAGATAGATAGATACAATTAAAGCGTATTTTAAATGCAAACAGAAAACCCAAACAAAAATCAAACAAAACAAAACAACGAATATTATATAAATTGCGTCGAAGCAATTAATGGGTAACTGGCAAGGCAGACATTCCCCAAGATTTCTTGCACCTCATTTTCATTCACTGCGGCAAATTTCCGTTTCGAAAAACAACGTCAGATATTTATGCGAAAACATATATATTCTGTTACTTATTATATATATTTTAACTAAAATAATTTTTACTTTTTAATGTCTGTGTAAGAGATTTAACATAAGACCTCAATGCGTGCGCAGCTCACGTTTGTGAGTCATATTTTTTTGTTTTCATGCGGTTTCTCTAGACATTCTGTTGACTAACTATTTATATGATGGATATAGCATATAATATGTGTATATTTTTGTATCTAACTGTTAAGCTCTTAATACCAAACAGCACATTCACATTTCCTTTCGATTTTGCTTGCAGAAAAGAGCTGAAGCTGCAAAAAGCGCGTTTCACCACACAACTGGAGGATGCCCATCGAAATGTTCAGAGTCTGGAGGCCAAAGTGGGAGATATGCAAGTGAGGATACAAAATCTGGAACAGGAATTGTCACTCAAACAATGGAATGTAGATAGTGAGTATTTATCTAAAACAAAAGTGCAATACAATAATCCAAGCTGATTTCAGTTTTAAATTCATTTTTGAAAATAAAATTGTTTGCAAAGAGTGATAAAAACAAACCCATTTATATTTTTAAGGATTTATATATTGCTAAACTGTTTCATTTGTTAAAACAATTTATTTATCACATTCTCTGTCACGTTGCAGGACTCCAAGGAGAACTTACTGCGGCTCAGAAGGACGATGAATTTGTGCGCAAAAAGCTAAAAGTGCTCGAGGATGAGAAGATTAATTTGCGGCACAAGTACAGCGATGATGAGGACGAGTTCCGACGCAAATATGGTAAATACTTTAGCAGCAACTAAATGTGCTACTAAGCTAATTGCTCGCTCACTAATTGCAGACGCATTGCAATCGCAGTACAACGAACTTACCGAAAAGTACAAAGAGACGCAGAGCCTGGCAAATGGTTTGCAAACGCAGCTGGCGAATGCAAAACTCGAGGTTGAGAACTGGCGCAATGAGGTGAATAAAATACGCGTTGAATTGGATGAGCAAATACGCATACTCAAGAATGCGTTAGAGTATTCGGAGGCGGAGCGCAAAATCTGTGAGGATAAATGGCAAAAGGAGTTTGAAATGCTCAGAACACACAACAGAGGTGAGCACAAAAGTAACAGAGATATGTAGCTGACTGACTGACTGATTGATTGATTGATAGAACGCGAGGAGACACTGATGTCCGATTGCGAGTGGCAGATGCGGCAAATGCAGCGACAGTGTAAGGATAAAATGGACAAAACCAATTACGAACGCAAGCAGGCAAGCGCCAAGGCCGAGGAACTCGAATTGGAGTTGCAATCGCGTCGCAAGGAGGCCGAGTCCTTACGCATTTGCCAGGCACAGGTGAAGTCCTTGAGCGGCGTGGTCAGTGAACAGGAACGTTCGATACAAACGCTCATGGAACGCATCGAGAATCTCAAGGGAGAGTTAGAGATGGCCAATGAGAATCTGGAGACACAGATCGAAGCTGTGCACAAAATTAAATATCAGTGTGATAAGTGAGTAAAAGAAATACCAAAGTGATTGACATCAATCAAGCAATTTATATGTCTTTCTTCTAGTGCCATTTATGACAAGGAACGTCAAATGATCTATCGCATCGATGAGGTGCGCAACGAAGCTGCCGCCTTTTGGGAGAATAAACTTTAGTAAGTAGCAAAAGAGTATAATAATTGATGTGATTGATTAAAGTGTTAGCTGATTGATGAAGTGATAAGAAGATATATAGTTTAATAATTAATGATTGAAAATACTTGGGATAGTAATAAGTAATATAATAGACAACTTGTTTTTATATTTTTAAGTCTATCAATCACAACTTTAGAGAATAGCTTATTCTTATGCTGATTGTTAAGATTGATTTGGATATTAATTGATTGATGTAGTATACGAATATTTGTATATTTAATTGAAAATTCAACCAGCCCGAGGATGATTTTGTCAATTGAAATTAATAGCTTAATGTAGAACTTTGCTTTACATCAATCAATGGTCAATCAATCGTCAATCCATCTTCATTTAATTTTGAAACTGTATTTCAAAATTCAATTTATTACCAAATATTAATTCTTAAATATGATTTTAATTATCAATTTCTGTTTTGTTCAACTACAGCACAGAGATGACAAGACTGACAAATGAGTTGGAATCCGTTTATGTGGATGAGCGACGCGATGCCTTGGATAAGCTGCAGGCCGAGCATATCGAGGAGCTACGTGCACTGACCAATCGCTACACCGCCAACGAGGAGGAGCTGCGTGCAGAGGTTAATCAAAGCACTCTATAAATTACTTCCTAACTTAAACTGCATTATTAATATTTGCAGATCGATGAGCTGACTGGCAATTTGGAGCTAAAGAAAGAGGACTTTCTAGCGCTGCGAGAACGCTCCGATAATGCGCTTCTGCAGACACGCATGCATCTGGATCGTGCCGATCGTGAGTATCAGAATGCCATGTGTCGGGAGGAGGATCGTCGCGTTGAGCTCGAGGCGAAGCTGAAGAGAGAGTTTGAGGAGGAGAAGGAAGAAATGGAGGAGAAATTCCGTGAACGTTTGGGTCAAGTCAAGGAAGAGTTTGCCAAGGAACTGCAGCTCTCCACACAGGACATGGTGGAGAGTCATCGCAAGGAGCTGGGTAAGCTAATCAGAAAAGTTTTGGTAAACTCATCTTATTGCCTTTTTTACCATTTTAGAATCCCAAAAGGCCAAGCTGCAAAGCGAAAAGGATGAAGCATTGCAAGCACTTGTGGAGCGACATCGCGCCAAAATGGCCGCTGCCGAGGAACGAATTAAGTGAGTATCGAACTTGTCCTGAACATATATCGATTGCCTGCCTTATTGCCTGCCTGTTAGTCGTATTATTCCTTTATAGTTTTGTTAACTGTTGTAGAGCTATTTAAAACCCCATTTGCTTTCCATATTTGCCATCTTTCCATTTCATATTTCGAATACATTTCATTTGCCTTGTCTTTTGTTTTCTTTCATCGATCGACGATCAGCTGCATTGATTTAGATTGTTCAACATCGGCGACCGCCTTGTGTGTGCTTGCGAAGGGGGCGTGTCCATATATGCCAACACTCTATGTGCTATATCTGACCATGTCGCCATTGATTGCACTCGCATGTTTAGTGTTTAATATTATCGCTGTGCTCTATATCAAATATCGTCACCTCTTGTCCAATTGATCAACTTACTCGCTAGTTTTAAGTAACTTTCAAATATAACCTTCTTGTTCTCTATTTCAATCAAGGAGCAATTTCTTTCTAAAATTCTTTGCACGTGAATTCAAATTTGAAATACCTTTGCATTAATAGTTTTCTTTCAAGTTAATCTGCATGCCATTCCTTTTATTCATTCCACTCAATCCTCTTTTTATTTATGTAGATCTAATTTAAAGTAAATCTTTCTTTTGTTATTCCCTTTTATTGTCAATCATTTACTTTCTATTTTATACTCAATTAAGTTTTTATTTATTACAATTTTTCATTTTTGTTCAGCATAAGTTATTTTCAATTATTTCAGTCGATCAATCTTATGGTTAATCAATCAATCATATACATATTTTCGTTGTAGAAACTAGTTTCACATATTTATTGCTATGAATCTTGAAGAATTTGTATATTATTCATTTCAATCAACTTATCACTCACTTATTCAATCATGCTCAATGTACATAGTATACATAACTTTACTAAAAGTAGAAATTTTCTTTTGTTTTTCAAGTTTTATGTTATTGATTGAAATCAATCAGCTGATCATTCAGTCATTCAATCATAATAACAATAATTTTTTTTAAAAAGTATAAATTATTTTTATATTGAAATTTAATTGTGTGATTGAAATCAATCAGTCCATCAATCAAACACTTTTGTATCAAGTGTATGCTACATCAATCAAGTTGTGTCTGCTTTTGCTCACTTTGCACTGAACGAAGCTCGTGTTTACAGAAAATATATATCTTTTACTTTCTCTTTTTACGCTATATACCTACCATCCACCAACTACCACCTTCCGCTCTCTATGCTTGTGTGTACCTCAACAATCCTAACACCAAAAACCAAAACCAAATGCACCGACAACCAAAACAACAACAACAACAACAACATGAACAAAACGTACTCCTCGCAGCGATGTAGAGCTTCGGCATCAGCGCAATCTGAAGGACTTGAAGGCGGCATACGATGCCGAGAAGGCGGCGCTGGATAAACGCGATATCAGCAATGCGAATGAGATCGAGCAGCTGCATCGCAAGTGTCGCTGTCTGACCAATCTGTAAGTGCATCTCGACATAATCAAAACTGTGCATAACTCTCTCGTGTTTGCTTAGCCATGTCGTGATTGTTGTATCCAGTACAGTAAACTCTTCACATCGAACTCTCTTTTGATAAGTTAAAATTAAACTCTATGTAATCTTGCAGATTCGAGGAGATGCGTATGCGTTATGAGCGGAGAGATCCGCGTGCGGAGGATCTGCGGGAAATCTCCGAGTTGCGCACACGTTGCGATAGTCAGGAGCGAGATCTGTTTGTGCTCACTGATCGATTGCGCGAGATGCAGATCCAGATGTCGGAGCTGCAACAGAATGGCGATGGGGCAACGTTGCGCAAGAAGCCGCCATCGAAAACGATACCTACCAGCTGTGATGTCATCTACGAGGAGAACGAGGAACGCGAGTCCCCCGAACAGGATCTGCAGCAACAACAGCAACAGGACTCGTCGGAGGGCGGCTCGTCGGAGAGGGACGACAACGAAGAGGAGCAACTGGAGCAGGAGCCCAGCGACACTGAATCGAATCATACGATTGAAATCAATCATAAGTGCAACGATCGCATCAACGAGGACGATGCTCACATGATCTCAGCTGTGTGAACAAATTGTTTGATTGATTGATGGATTGATTGAATGATTGATGGATTAATTGATTGATTGAATGAATGATTGATTTATCAATCATTGAGAAAATACTCGCCAAAGCGCAGTAGTGACGACTTGCAAACATGCTGCAGCTGCTCGCTCTAACTATCTATCGACAGTTATCCTGTAATTGCACCATTCAAAGTTTTTAACAGACGCACAAAATATATTTATTATTTATACACAAAAAGCACTTAAAAATTGTAAAATATTTTAAACACAATCTAATTGGTTTATGAAACCGCAACAAATACGAAATAAATGTAAATACTTTTAACAATTTCTCAAGCTGAAATTGTAATTAATTTCAAAAACGTTTTTATTCATTTTTCGCCAACTATAAAATTGCTCATAATCTTTTCTGTTGTCTTTAATGTTTTTATTCAGGAAATTTTGGTTCTACATAAAAGACAAATATCATTCTTTAGTGCAATATATTTTAGGACAAGAAGAAGAAAACTTTATTTAAGTAGAACAACAATTATTTTACTTGCATTGCATTAAAGTGCATTGAAAAAATCTACTAATGTAATGTTTTGAAGTGCACAATGTTTTTCGTTATATATACTTGACAATCTTTTATAAGTATCTAGACCACAAACGAGTTTCCCGACGATAATCGCCAATGATGCCAGCGGTTAACTAAAAGTTCTCCAATAAAGATGACAATAGAAGCTATGTAGCATGATACAAGTAGATACCAAACCCATTTGAGATCATCATAGTTCAACGGAGTTGGATGTTGAGAATCAAGACTTCGATTCGAGTAAGCAATCAGTTGATTAATCGATTTCATTATCCAGTGTTGATTAATACCCGTTTCATGCGTCAACATTATGAAATTATTCAACGCTTGATAATAAATCGAATTAATTGGCAAAATCGAATGACATGGAAAGGCAGAAAATATTCTTAGTCCAGGTGATGAACATAAAACAACTCTTTGATAGTTATGTTGATATTTTTTTACAGCTTCCCATAACTTATCGAATGTATGATACGCATTGCTGGTGTTCTGGGCCAAGATCATACGGATACGCCTGTTGTTGGGCACAAAAACGATTTGAGATTCGGTTATCATCAGGCCAGATGCAATAACATTAGTTAACTTCATTTTAGAAAATACATCATCGTAGATCACAGGAAGCCGCGATTCCTCCAATTCTTTAAAGTTTTTTATGTTGCCATCATGTGGCCGTTTGGTCAGAAAAGTGCTCAGATTGGCATTGAAAAAACAGCTGACAATCATGCTGAAGATACCCATTACCATAACAATCTGGTGAAGAGACATGCTCCTTCGATCCCTGTGCACATCGCTGGATATTCCTAAAACCCATCGGAATGCATTCAGATTAACAAAAAGGTTTCCATAACTGAATCTATATCTTCGGCGAAATATCCGGCATGTTGCTGCTTCGACTAGCGTCGTTACCAATGAAATAAACAAGTATACGACGAGTATTATCAACATAAAGTTCTTTAAACTCTTGTAGACATCCCCAATACCAATAGGCTTGCCACAAGGAGCTATAATGAGCTGATGTACCATATCCACATAAGTAGTACATTCCATGTCGGTTCTCCACAATTGAAGAGACATTGTTAGGTCTGCAGTGTTGTTTAAGATCGATAGAATTCCTTCTCCAATATTAACATTCTGCTCTTCACTCAGTGGTCGTCGCAATCTCAAATGAATGTTGTGCATCTTAGCGAATTCAAACATTAGAGTGTCTATGTGTCCAGAAAGTTGTAGTTTTCCTGACTTTCTATTTCTCTTTACATAACTGGCCGGAGGATATAGCGATGGGATGATTAAAGCTGATTTGTTGTGAAAATTACGCCAGGGTTTCGGAAAAATTGGAGTGGTAAATATATTTGATATTTGCTCAAGAGTTGGATTGGGAAAGGGTTGAAGTCGATAGGCAGCTATTGATTGTTGAAGTGTATTCGAAGAGTGCAACACTATCAGATTCACGAAGTTGTACTTCCTTGCATAATCACATATAACATTAAGGTATTCATCTAGATTTTCCTGAGCAATTTCCAACCAGATTATAATACGTGCATCCCTCATGCGATCCAAATCCTTGGCCAGAAGTGTAAGGAGAATGGAGTCTGCCAACTCGGACATGCAAACCACAGCAATTGCTTGTGAATTGTAGACATATTTAACAGGTACCACAGTTGATTCATCCAGTCGTAGAATAGGCAATCCTTCGATATTAAAGTCCTTCGCAGGGCAATCGATGTCATGTCCACGTTTCAGATGCAATAAAGTATCAGCACTTCTTTCGTTGAGCACATTTTGAATAATATTCTTCAGAAGGTTTTTATGCAAACTTCCATTTTCCATCATTAAGGAATTATTCAACACATGAGTAGGAAATAGCAGATAGAATAGTAGAAGAAACATGTTACTTTTAAGAAAACTTATTACCAACATTGCGGTTCAAGTACGAATAAACAACTGAAGTGTTTTTTTACTGCAAGTTGACATTATTGAAATTAATTGCATGAATGACGTTATCGATAGGACGTTGACAGCCAAAGCAATATATTTTTAAATTAATTAAATGAGAACGGTCAATGTATAGCTTAGCTAAAGTATAAAAAAGAACTTAAAGACAGAAGTACTTAAAAAAAACAAATTTTCATACTTGATGAATCAACATTTATATAAAGAATCATGTTTAATATTATAATGTTAAATATTAAAAGAATTATTTATTTGTTCATTTAATTAATGGTTATAAAAACTCAACTAGTTAACATAAATGATGCATCGGAATTGTTGAAAGAATTTAGACCACGAATTGAAGTCTCGTTTGACGTCGTGTTTGCCAGAGCTTCACACAAATTTCTCCCACGAAGACGAGAATCGAAGTTATATAGCATAATCCAAGTAGATACCAAACCCATTTGAGATCATCATAGTTTAACGGAGTGGTGTGTGAATGTTCTTGACTTCGAGTCGAATAAGCAATAATTTGGTTTATTGAACTCTGTATCCAGTGTTTGTTAAGCCCCAAATCTTGTGCCCAGTTAATGAAATTATTTAATGCCTGAAGATAGATAGAATTTGGAGGCAAAAGTGCGTGATTTGGTGTTGCTCCTAAAATGTTTAGTCCTGGAGTTTGACACAGAACTTCTCTCTTGTAATTTTGTTGATATTTTTGGATAGCTTCCCAAAATTTATCAAATATGTGATAAGCATTGCTTGTATTCTGAGCCATGATCATCCGGAGCCGCTTCTTGTTGGGCACAAAAACGATTTGTGATACGGATAGATTTAGTTCGTTAGCCTTGATACCTTTTAACACAATCTCACGAAATATATCAGCATAGATTACAGGAAGTCCCGATTTCTTAAGGTCCTCGAAGTTTTTTATGTTGCTTTCCTGCGGCCGGTTGGTTAGAAAAGTGCTCAGATTGGCATTGAAAAAACAATTGACAATCATACTGAAGATACACATTACCATAATGATCTGATGAAGAGGCATGCTCCTTCGGCTCCTTTGCACATCGCTGGATAATCCAAAAACCCATCGGAAAGCGTTAATATTGACAAAAAGGTTTCCATAACTGAATCTATATCTTCGGCCAAAGATTCGACATGTTGCTGCTTCGACTAGCGTCGTAACTAATGAAATAATCAAGTATACGACGAGTATCATCAACAGAAAGCTCTTCAAACTCTTATAGACATCTCCAATGCCGATGGCCTTACCACAAGGAACTATTATGAGTTGTTGAGCCATATTTACAACAGACGCGCATTCCATGTCGGGGGTCCACAAAGAAAGATATGTCGCAAAATCTGCTTTATTGTTTATGATTAGTTTATGTCCTACTTTAGGACTGACGTTATCCAATTTATTCATAGCTCGTGGTAGCTTTACATTTATATTGTGCTTTTTTGCAAACTCAATTATCAGTATGTCCAAGTGCCCAACAAATTTTAATTCCCCAGACTTTCTATCTGTGCGAATGAAACTGACCGGAGGATATAGCGATGGGATTACCAAAGCTGATTTGTTATGAAAATTACGCCAGACTTCAGGGAAAATTGTAGAGGTAAATATATTTGATATTCGCCGTAGACTTGGATCGGGAAATGGTTGAAGTCGATAGGCAACAATTGATTTTTGAAGTGAATTCGAAGAGTGCAACACTATTAGATTGACAAAGTTGTACTTTCTTGCATAATCACATATAATATTAAGGCATTCTTCTAGATTCTCCTGAGAACTTTCCAGCCAGATAAGAATGCGTGCATCCCTCATGCGATCCAGATTCTTTGCCAGCACTGATAAGAGAATGGAGTCAGCCAACTCGGACATGCAAACCAAAGCAATTGCTTGAGAATTGTAGACAAATTTAACAGGAACCACAGTTGATTCATCCAAGCGTAGAATCGGCAATCCTTCGATTATAAAGTTATTCAAAGGACAATTGAAGTCTTGTCCACGATGCAGTAGCAACAAAGTATCAGCATTTCTTTCGCTGAGCACATTTTCGGTGATATTCTTCAGAAAGTTGTTCTTGAATTTTCCAGTTTTCAGAAGTAATAAATTATTTAACACTTGGCCAGGAATCAGCAGCAAAAATAGCAGCCAAAGGAAGAAACGAATATTTAAACTTATTGCCAACATTGTTGTCGAAGTATTTATGAGTAACTGAACGGCTTTTCGTTATAATTTCACAGTTTAACTTTATTGAAATTAATTGCATTAATGACATCTTCAATAACATACAGACTGACATTATCGGCTCTCTAGCAATTAATTTGATGACCATGTAATGTTTAGCTAGGGGTTGGAACAAGGATGCAAATAAACAATTGAACAAAAAAAAAGCCAACTTAACGGTTTCTCACTTTATTCTTTAAAATCAGCTTATCTATTATTTAAGAAGTAACATTTATTGAACTTATATCAATGTTATTAGGGTATAATTAATAGGCAAGCATATCTTTAAGCAGGTGGTAATTAGATCATTTATTGGTGAAAAATATTTAAATATATATATGTATATATATAGATGGTTCAATTATTTAGACCACAAAGGGAAGTCGTGGCTGACGTTTCTTTTTCCAACACTTCACACAAAGCTCGCCGATGAATGCGATAATTGAAGCTATGTAGCAAAATCCAAGCAGATACCAAACCCAAATGAGATCATCAACATTTAAAGGAGTTGGATTGGGATATTCTCGTTTTCCATCCGTATAAGTAAACAGTTTGTTAATGGAATCTCTTATCCAATGTTTGCTAAAGCCCAGATCATGTATCCACTGAATGAAATCATTCATTGCCTCAACATAAACAGAATTCGGTGGCAAAACTGCATGATTCGATGAAGCACCAAAAATATTGAGACCCGGAGTTTGACATAAAGCAATGCCCTTGTAATTGTGTTGATATTTTTTGATAGCTTCCCAAAATTTATCAAATACGTGATAGGCATAGCCTGTGTCTTGGTCCAACATCATACTGAACCGTTTCTTGATAGGCACAAAGACAAATTGAGATTCAGAAAAGTTCAAATCACTGCCTTTAAAGAATTGCAGCACAACCTCTCGAAATTCGGCGTCAAAAGTCACTGGAAGTCGCGACTCCTTCAATTCTTTAAAGTTGCTAATGATGCCATCCTGTGGTCGCTTGGTCAGAAATGTGCTGAGATTGGCATTGAAAAAGCAGCAGACGATCATACTGAAGATACTCATTACCACAATAATCTGATGAAGTGGCATACTTCTTCGATCCCTGTTTACATCGGTGGATATTCCTAAAACCCATCGGAATGCATTCAGATTGACAAAAAGATTTCCATAACTGAATCTATATCTTCGGCGAAATATCCGGCATGTTGCTGCTTCGACTAGCGTCGTTACCAGTGAAATAATCAAGTATACGACGAGTATCATCAACAGAAAGTTCTTTAAACTCTTATAGACATCCCCAATGCCGATCGCTTTGCCGCATGGGATTACAATAAATTGATGCGACATATCTACAAAAGAAGAGCATTCCATGTCGGGACGCCAAAATTGAAGGGCCATCGTTATGTCTGAATTGTTGCTCGAAACAAAATCTATTTTATCTCTCTCACTGAGAAGTATCAATTCTTTCAATGGTCGAGGCAGCTTCAGATTTATATTGCGTTTCTTTACAAACTCTAATATCAATATGTCCATATATCCAGCAAACATTAGTTCTCCAGACTTTTTATTCTTGCTTAAAAAGCTGCCTGGAGGAAATAGAGATGGTTTTACCAAGGCTGTCTTATTGCGAAAATTTCGCCACACCACCGGAAAAATTGGAGGTATTAATATGGTTGAAATTCGCTCAAGAGTTGGATCAGGAAAAGGTTGAAGTCGATAGGCAGCAATTGATTTTTGAAGAAGAGGAGAAGCGTGCAAGATTTCCATATTGACAAAGTTATAGTTCCTTGCATAATCGCATACAACATTAAGGCATTCCTCTACATTTTCGATAGCACTTTCCAGCCAGATTATAATGCGTGTCTCTCTCATACGATCCAAATCCTTGGCCAGAACAGAAAGGAGAATGGAGTCAGCCAACTCAGAGATGCAAACAACAACAATTGCTTGGCTATTGAAGAATAATTTAACAGGAACTACATTTGAGTCATCCTTGCGTAGAACAGGAAATCCTTCGATGTTAAAATTCTTTAAAGGACAATTGAAGTCATATCGACGTTGTAGGAGCAACAAAGTATCAGCACTCCTTTCGTTGAGCACATCTTCGGTGATATTCTTCAGAAGATTGGTCTTCAAAGTTTCAGTTTTTCGTATTAAAAAATTATTTAACACTTGACTCGGAATCAGCAGCAAAAATAGTAGCACAAAAATGTAACGAGTAAATAAACTTATTGCCAACATGATGGGTCAAGAATTGATGAGCAACTGAACAGCTTTACGTTTCCATTTCACAGCTTAACATTATTAAAATTAATTAAATTATCGACTCTTCCGATAGCACATTGAGTGACACTTTTGACTGGTCATCATTATATTTATAAACTATTTTTCTGACATTGCTTAATGAAACGTACTTGAGATTAAGAGGTGAAAATAAAAAAATGACAAAGAAATGTTGTCAGTAATTACCCCTTCCCTACTGATTGGTGCACTCCAAATAATATTTTTATACCCGCTACCCATAGGGCAGGAAATGTATGTAACAGGTAGAACGACGCATCTCCGACCCTATAAAGTATATATATTCTTGATCAGCGTCAACCGAGACGATCTAGCCGTCTGTGTGTCTGTCCGTCTGATCTCAGAGTCTATAAGAGCTATCTCTTATAATTTTTTTTCGACAGCATTTGCTGTGTTTGCACGCAGATCAAGTTTGTTTCAAATTTTTGCCACGTCCACTTCCGCACTCGCAAATCAAAAAATCTAATAACAAGAGTAATTTTAAAGCAAAAGTTACGAATTTTAGTATATACAAAAATAACTGTAAAAGTTATGATTCCTGAAAATTTGGTTACGATCAGATAAAAATTGTCGAAGTTATTAAAGAAATACTTTTGTATGGGCAAAAACGCCTACTTACTGGGGGTCTTAGTTGCTTTGACTCACAATCTGGTATATTGTAGCTTTCTTACTTGTTTATTTTATAGTGAAATAAAATGTTCATATACAAGAAAATAAAACTGGGTAGTTATTTAAGTTTATGTTTAATTGAATAAGCAGCGCATTATTTAAAAATACATAATATCAGTTTCAAGACGTAAAAAATAATCATTTCTATAATTTATATCGAAAATATTATTAATAAGCAAGCATGATATGGTGTTCAAAGCAGGTGTTAGATAAAATACGTATACATAAGTATAATTGTGACAAGTATATAAAGGATATGTTAATTATTTATAACACAAAGGGCAATCTTGGTTGACGTCCCCTTTGCCAGCGCTTCACACAAAGCTCTCCGATGAAAACCAGAATCGAAGTTGTATAGCATAATCCAAGCAGATACCAAACCCAAATGAGATCGTCAAAGTTCAACGGGATTGGGTGCGGAAATTCTAGACTCCTCCCTGCAGTTCTGGAGGTGTCGATTGCCCTGGGTAAGTGCTTACCTCGCCGATCACTACATGGGTACTTACTAAAGTGACCCTATAGTAATCGAACGTCGAACCACCGAGTCGACTCGAGTTTGCGATTGGCCCTGGATAAGTGCTTACCTCGTCGATCACTACATGGGTACTTACTAGATTAACCCTATAGTAATCGAACGTCGAACCACCTAGTTAATAAATATATACGCATTAAAGCATAAGTACAAAATAACGGCAAGCATCGCTTTTGTTTTTGTTATTTTGTGGAAAAAGTATACACAAGTTTAAAGAGAAAACTTCGATTATGCTTTACATCGCTGTTTGTTTACGCGTCTTTGTTTTATTTTGTGCTACTCTTTTACTCAAACGCAGCTGTGTTTCCTAGATGATGAAATTGTGGCAACCCTTTTCAGTTCTCGTGATCAACAAAACTCGATAACTCACGCGAGTATCGATATTACGGGAGTACATCTCCAGGAGACACACTCTCCCCTCAATAAGTTTTCGTCAGCTTCGTCCGCCGCCACTGCAGAGTCTTTGCCGCTTTCATCTCCCGATCATCTTTTTAGTTTTAAATATAAGTATATAGTAATCAATAAATATAAGGCAAAGCAAATTGGTGACCCCGACGTGATCACTATATACACACGAGTACTGGTGCTTACAATGGCAAACAACGACGCCCCACAAGACGACGCCGAGGTTTTTCACGATACCGTTACTCACGGTGTTGACGCAGTTATCAACCGTGTAGCTGTGAAAATACCGCCGTTTTGGCCCGAACACCCAGAATTATGGCTATCGCAAATCGAAGCCCAATTCGTTCTGGAGGGAATAACCTCGGACGAAACGAAATTTAACACAATCCTAGCGTCAATCGAAGCACCGGTGTTGGCCCGAATTGCCGACGCCATCGTCAACCAACCACGCACAGGCAAGTACGAAAATTTGAAATCGTGCATCCTGGAACGCTTCTGCGAAAGCGAACAAAAGAAAATCCAGAAGTTAATATCGGAGACCGACCTTGGTGACAAGCGCCCCACGCAACTGCTCAACGAGTTAAACGCACTAGCCGCAAACAAAGTTCAAGAATCTTTTCTGAAAGCACTGTGGCTGCAGCGCTTACCAACACAAGTGCAAGCGATCTTGCAAGCATCGGACGCCAGCCTAGCAAACTTAGCTAAGTTGGCAGATAAAGTGATGGAAGTCGGTGATTTTCATCAGGTACGCACCATCGACGCCAAGTCGGCGCCAACCAGCAGCGCCGTTTCCGACGATCGTCTAGACCGCATCGAACAACAAATCAACGCGCTCTCCAGAAACCTTTCTCGCAAGAACAGCTTGCGAACGGATCGCAACAGCGTCATAGCTGGAGACATGTGTTGGTACCACAGCAAATTTGGTAACGCCGCCAAGAAATGTCGCCAACCATGCTCTTTTGCATCCGAACCAAAAAACTAAATCAATCTTCGGATTCGGCGGACAAATTCGAAGAAGACCACAACACAATTGCCCGCCTCGCCATCAACGACAATTTCTCCAAAACACAGTTTCTCATCGATACCGGCGCCGACATTTCAGTGATGCCACCCTGCAAAAACGCAAAAACTATGCTCACTCCAAAGCTTCTTTTCGCCGCCAATGGCACGAAAATACAAACCTATGGAGAAAAACGCATAGCATTGTCACTGGGATTGCGACGAAACTTCGTGTGGACTTTCGTGATAGCTGACGTCAACTGCGCTATCATCGGATCCGACTTTCTTCAACATTTTGACTTACTCGTCGATATGAAACGACGCAAACTCATCGATCGGGCTACGCTGCTGGAATCAAAATGTCACGCGCCCCAACGTAAAATCAACGCGGTTTTATCCTACGACACGAGTAACCAATACGCTACATTGCTTCACGAATATCGCGATCTCGCAACGATCAACTCGAACCGGCTGCCAGCAACATCCGAAGTAACGCACTTCATCTCGACCAACGGGCCGCCTACTCACGCCCGCGCCCGACGACTAGCGCCCGACAAACTCAAAGCTGCACAATCCGAGTTCTCCTACCTCATCGAGAAAGGAATATGCCGTCCCTCAAATAGCAACTGGTCCAGCCCTTTGCACCTGGTAAAGAAAGCAAATGGAGAGTGGCGTCCGTGCGGCGACTACCGAGCACTGAACAACGTAACCGTGCCGGATCGATATCCTATTCCGTACATACTGGATGTAACGAGCATCTTATACGGTAAGAAGATATTTTCGAAAATCGACCTGCAAAAAGCATATCACCAGATTCCTGTCGAACCACAAGATATTCCCAAAACAGCAATTATCACGCCTTTTGGGCTATTCGAATTCTTGTTCATGACGTTCGGTCTGCGCAACGCAGCGCAAACTTTTCAACGTCACATAAACAACGTCATACAAGGCCTCGACTTCGTTTTTGCTTACATCGACGACATTTTGATCGCTTCAGAATCCGAGGCGCAGCACGAGACGCACCTCCGCACAATCCTCGACCGCCTTCGGAAGGCACATCTCACCGTAAACTTTGAGAAGTGCCAATTCGGTAAGACACAACTTACATTCCTGGGACACGACATCAGTCAGCACGGCTTAAAACCATCCGAAGCCAAAGTGGAAGCCATACGGCATTTTAAAAAACCGCTTATCGCTAAAGACCTAAAAAAGTTTCTGGGTATGATTAATTTCTATAGGCCGTTTATCCCACGAGCAGCCGAGAACCAGCACATACTCCAGACGCTGATCCAAGGCAATAAAAAGAACGACAAAACCCCGATACTTTGGTCTACAGAAGCCGACTACGCATTCACCGCCTGCAAGAACGAGCTTGCAAACGCTACGTTGTTGAATTACATGGCACCAAACTCACAATTAACTCTAACCACCGACGCGTCCGACGACGCTATGGGAGCCGTAGTACATCAGGTCATCAACGGGCAGACACAACCACTGGGATTCTTCTCCAGGAAATTCACATCGACGCAAAAGAAGTACAGCACCTACGATAGAGAACTGACTGCCATCTATCAGGCCGTTTTGCACTTCAAGTACGCACTGGAGGGCAGGAATTTCGTTATTTTCACCGACCACAAGCCGCTTATGTACGCCTTCAGTCAAAACAGCGAGAAAGCATCACCTCGACGCGCTCGGCAACTGGATTTTATCAGCCAATTCAGCACCGATATCCGGCACATCTCTGGAGAAGAAAACAACGTGGCTGATCTTCTCTCACGCATCGATGCCATCAAACACATAAACTTCGACGAGATGGCACTGGAACAGGAAAACGATGCGGAACTACAATCGCTACTCAAGTCTGACGCCGAAAAACCCATCTCACTAACAAAATTGTCTCTTGCAGGCTCAAACAAACAATTGTACTGCCACGTCGCCAATAACCATACACGTCCGTTTGTGCCCAAATGCCTACGCCAAACCGTGGTTGAGGCCCTACATTCGCTGAGCCATCCGGGAGTTAAGGCAACAAACAAGTTGGTCGGAAAACACTACGTTTGGCCCCGCATGGCGAAGGATGTCGCTAAAATCGTACGCTCTTGTATCCCGTGCCAGAAGGCCAAAATCCAACGTCACACCAAATCGCCACTAGGAGAGTACACCGCCAGCGACACCCGTTTCGAACACATAAATATCGACATAGTCGGCCCGCTGCCTTCATCGAACGGATACCGATACTGCCTCACGTGTATCGATCGATTCTCACGATGGCCCGCAGCAATTCCTTTAGTAGACATCACAGCAAAATCTGTAGCCAACGCACTGATATCGGGCTGGTTCGCTCAGTACGGTATTCCTCTTCACATCACAACCGATCTGGGTCGACAATTCGAGTCTACATTATTCCAAGAGCTTTCCAAAATTTGTGGTTTTAAGCACCTGCGGACGACGGCGTACCACCCACAAGCCAATGGTATGATCGAACGCTGGCACAGAACGTTAAAAGCTGCTTTAAAATGCGTCGATCCAATCAACTGGAGTAGTTCCCTGCATCTAATCCTACTCGGCCTACGCACAACAATCAAAAGCGACATCGGGCTGAGCCCTGCGGAAATGGTTTATGGCACCACACTACGGGTGCCAGGCGGATTTTTTGTACCGAGCACACAAAAACACACTGAGTCCGAGTTCACCGAGGCTCTTCAAAAAACCATGTCTCAACTGCCAACCACTAAGCCAGTGCACCATCATACACCGCAAGAATTTGTCCACCCGGACCTAAACCATTGTACCCACGTCTTCGTTCGAGTGGATCGAGTGAAAACCCCGTTGGAAGCAAACTACGAGGGTCCTTTCAAAGTGGTAACAAAACACGACAAATATTTTACACTCAAGGGCCACACAAAGGAAAACAAGGTTTCCATCGATCGACTTAAACCAGCTTACATCTTCAAAGACGTACCGCCTCCAACACAGGAGCAGACGACAGCGCCAACTGCTCAGACACTCGAGAAAGTGTCAAGATCAGGACGACAAATCAGATTCCCAGCAAAGTATCTTTCCCAACTGGAACTCTAGGAGGGGGGTACTGTGGCAACCCTTTTCAGTTCTCGTGATCAACAAAACTCGATAACTCACGCGAGTATCGATATTACGGGAGTACATCTCCAGGAGACACACTCTCCCCTCAATAAGTTTTCGTCAGCTTCGTCCGCCGCCACTGCAGAGTCTTTGCCGCTTTCATCTCCCGATCATCTTTTTAGTTTTAAATATAAGTATATAGTAATCAATAAATATAAGGCAAAGCAAAAAATTATTGCAAGCATTTGAGTTGAGAAGTGCAAAGCGGATCCGCGATCAATTATTAGGTGAGTTACTTAAAAAATAATTTATGTTTGCATTATATGTTTAATGTGTAAAATATTAAATAAACAGATAATAAAAGAATATCAAGCAGTTAGTATAATGCATAGTTCTATAGTGGAAAGCGACAATGTGCCTAAAGAAGATGAAGTGGAAATTATGACAGAAAATCTACGTTATGGAAATAATGACAGGGGAATGCGGCCTAAAAAAGAAGACAATTTCTTTGGTGTTATGATCGGTGAGTATTTTAAAAGATAATTAATTAAAAATCATTATCCACTTTAATCTATTAAGACTTTTTAATCCTTTATTTCCAGATTCAATAACTGAGGACCAGTTGAAAAAGGCCTTGCAGCTCCAAAAAAAAAACGATATTTTAAAACTCAAGTTGCCTTAAAGTAATAAAAGTATCCGTCTTATTAAAATAAAGAAAAATTAAAATTAAATAAAAACTGTAATTGTAATTGTAAATTTTTTTTAATTTATAATGGCCGACCCCTCCATGGGGTCCGATGTAAGCACTTATTTTACTGACCCTTCCATGGGGTCCCATGTAAGCACTTATTTTACCGGCCGTTCCATGGGGTCCCATGTAAGCACTTATTTTACCGGCCGTTCCATGGGGTCTAATGTAAGCACTTATTTTACTGACCCTAATATGTTGCACTATTTCACTAGTTCGTGGTAATCGAGGCGGTGGCGATTGACCCTATTTGCGGACATTTCATACAAATACGGAAATTAAGAAACGCATGGCTAGACGCCACTTTGTAAGTAGTGAGTGGCTCCTGGTAAGCGCTTATTTCACCAGCAACGAACTAGCGCTCAGAACTGCAGGGCTATTTGAAAAAGCAATTAGGTTGTTAATAGAAGTCCTTCTCCAGTAATTCGTGAGACCAAAATCGTGAGTCATATGAATGAAATCATTCAATGCACGCAGATAGATTGAGTTATTCGGCAAAGCCAAGCGATTTGGAAGAAGTCCGAAGATATTAAGACCGGAACTTCGACATAGAACTACAATCTTGTAATCCGATTGGTATTTGTTAACAACATCCCACAATTTATCGAATACTTGATAGGCATTGCTGGTGTTAAGTCCCATCAACATGCGCATAAATTCTTCTGTTGATACGAAATCAATTTGATTTTCGGATATCCTTAAAAACGATTTTCGGATATCTGTTAAGACATGTTCTTGGCGTACGTTGTCGAATATAATTCGTATCCCCGATTCCTTTAGCTCTTTGAAGGTCTTAATGTTGTCAATCTGCTGTCGTTTAGTCAGAAAAGTGCTGAGATTGGCATCGAAGAAGCAGACGACAATCATACTGAAAATACTCATTACCATAATGATCTGATGAAGAGAGCGATTCCTGCGATTGATTTGCACATCGCTGGATAATCCAAGAACCCATCGGAAAGCGTTCAGATTGACAATGAGATCTCTATAGCTGAATCTATATCTTCTGCTATATATCCGACATGATGCTGCCTCGATTAGCGTCGTAACAATTGAAATAATCAAATATACAAGGAGTATCATCGCCAGAAAGTTCTTTAAACTCTTATAGACATCTCCAATGCCAACTTCTTGTCCACAGGGTATCACAATAAAAACCTGCATAAACTCTACAGAATCCGTGCATTGTATCGAATCACAAACCGAAGTAAAGGTCGTTAAATCTGCACCACCGTTCGAGATCAATTGTAATAATTCCGTTGAAGTAACTCTATTTAATTCCGCAATAGGTCGTATCATTTTTAGATTTATGTTGCGCTTTCTTGCGAACTCTGACATCAGCATATCCGTGTGTCCACTTAGCTTTAACTTTCCCGATTTTCTATCTTGGCTCACATAACTGTCTGGAGTATATAGCCTTGGTATAAAATTTGCTGTCTTGTTGTGAAAGTTACGGTGGAAATCGGGAAACATTTCTCCATTTGTAAGGTCTCTGATAGGCACTAAAATTGAAGAGGGAAATGGCTCCAGGCGATATCCCACAATCCCTTGCTGAGCTTTTAATGGATCTAAGTATAGCACCATTAGATTTAAAAAGCCATGTTTACTGGCTTGATCTCTAATGACATCAAAGAATGACATCGCTGTAGATTCGTCACTTTGCACCCAGATAATAATCCGTGCCTCCCTCATATGATTCAGATCCTTGGCCAGAACAGTAAGGAGCATGGAGTCCGCTAATTCAGACATGCTAACAACAACAATTACTTGGCTATTATAGACAAATTTAACAGGAACTACAGTTGTTTCATCCAGTCGTAGAAGAGGCAATCCTTGAACATTAACATCTTTTAAGGGACTTTTGAAGTCATGTTGACGTTGTAGGAGCACCAAAGTATCAGCACTTCTTTCCTTGAGCACATTTTCTATGACATTCTTAGGAAAATTGATCTGCAAAGTTCCAGTTTCCAGCATTAAGGAATTATTTAACACTTGCCGAGGACAAATCAGCAGAATTTGCAATAGAATAAAACCGCGCTTCGGGAAACTTATTGCCAACATTGTAAGCGAAGTATTGATGAGCAACTGAACAGCGGCATTACCATTTTACAGTCTTAAGTAAATTATTGCATGAATGATTCTGACGATACGAAGCTGACTGACATTATCAGATTGACGAGCATTCAATAAATAATGAATTGGTTGACAATGGTTACAGAACTCTTTTATATGTTACATGTTTTCCATATTTATAAAATACTGATAGCTCTCTTGACCGGACACTGATTGTCCGTTGAAGGGAGGTAAGATAATACTTTCCATAACTAATCGGCAAATAGACAATGATACAGGTGACTTGTAAAGAAGGTTTACTTTTGTTTTTGACATATTTCTGTATTTAACACCAAAGTTTTACAATCTAAATAGCAAAAATCTTCAAATACGCTGGAAAGGATGATAAACTACAATATTTATTTTTATTGTAGTTAATTTTTTGACACATACAAAATTAGTTATTAATCAGTAAAAACTTTCACTTCTTATAGCGCATCTGTTAGTCGCATATATCTTCTTGCATTCTGCTTTCTCTTAATTCCGTTTCACACCATTTCTTATACTAGAATCGCATGTCCATGCGGCGATGCCACTCTCACCATTTGCGCTCTCTTTGCCAAGGTGTTGTCGCTCTTTGTTTTGTTTCTGTTTCGTTTACTGTTCCGTTTCGCGCGTGTACCATGTCCACAATGTTGCGTTTCACGTTTCTTTCATTCGTTTCGTTTTCGTCCGCGGTATCGTTTCGTTTCTCTGTTTCGTTGCTGTTGCCGAGCAACTCTTGAAGTGAACGGACGTGTATTTCTTCGCTGCGGCAAAAAAATTACTGCGAGCGCCCAACGAGAACTTACCAATAGAAAAAAAAAACAAAACGATAAATCGGTAAATTCGGCAGAAAAAGAAATACAAAGTACATTCAATGCAATAGATTTTCTACGTAATTTGTTGCTCAGGTGAATAAAAAGCATAATACTTGTGAAGAGTCAAATTTTAAAGTGCGCGCGTGTTTTTTAATAAATATCTACAAATATACAAAAGAAAATATGTTAAGCAAATTATAACGGTGCGCGTGTGCGGTAAAAACAAAAGTAATAACAAATACCAAGTTATAATAATAATAGTAATAATAATAAAAGACAATCAGAGCATTTATAAGCTTGTGAGAGCTTCACGCGTAGAGCATAAGAAGAAATCGTGATAAAAACACAGACACAACGCAGAGCAGAAGCATCAGTATTTCTTCTTCTTCTCCATATTCCTTGCTGTTGTTGTTGTTCTTGTATGCACGCTCATCGTGTGTGTTCTCCAACAGCAGCATCCGCAGCTAGCAGCAGCAGCAGCAACAAAAACAAACGAGCAATTTTCGTGCGTCGCCGTCGACGACGCCGCTGCTGCCGGCTGCTGCAATTATGTGTAGCAGCAGCGACGTTTTAAATAAAAGGTAGACAGCAGCAACACAGTCTCTTGCCTGCAATTAATGTACACGGCATTTTTTGTTTTGCATACATAAATAACAACAACTACGAGCAGAATTTGTGTGTTTGCCGGCAGAGAGACCGACGCCGCCCCAAAAGGTCGTTGGCGCTAAGGTCACAGTCACAGTCACAGTCGCAGTCGCAGTCAACGTTAGCTGCACAACAACAACAAATAAATCTTCAATGCGCGAGTGTTAAAACGTAAATTCAACGATAAGAAGCAGCAGGAGCAAAACTTTCGCAGAAGCAGAAGAGCAGCAGCTTTAAAATCGAATGGTAAGTGCCGTTACTTTTATGCTTTTACTCTCGCGCTCGTCTCAGTCGCATTTTGTCCAATAGGCGTTGTTATTGTAAAAGATTTGCAGTCACCTTCGACTTCAGCTGCTGCCTACACACGTTCCTAATATACTCTCACCTCTCTACCACTCTCCACAACTCTCTCCCTTGGCTCTCGCACTCTCAATCTCACTCTCTCTCTGTTTCTGTTTCTTTGCCAGCCTCTAGCTAGCGGCGCATTTAAGGATATTCCTAATCCGTTTTATTGATTGCAGGCAGCACAGCTGGAGTGCTCTTATATTGTGTGTCTGTGTATGTGTATAGTTGTTATTGCTGTGAATCTGTGTTGCTTTTTTGTGATATGTTTTTTTTTCTACTTCTTCTTTGGCCACTACTCATTTGGGGTTGTTGTTGTGTGTGTGTGTGTGTGTGTGTGTGTGTGTCTGCCTGCTTTTGCTTGTTTCTGTTATGTTCAGTGTTCTGTTCTGCTGACTTTGCTTTTCCTACTTTTGTCATTCTCGTGTTTTCGTGGGTGAAGTTGGAACAACTGTAAAAGCTTCATTTACTTGTTATTGTTATTGTTGTTGTCTGAAATCGTAAATTATGTGAGAATGTTCTCTTCATATTTCACACTCTTCACTTTTTTGTTGTGTGTTGTTTTGTGTGAAATAACTTCATCATCGAAAAATTAAGAGAAATATGCCAAGCAGCTGCCCCCGTTGGGCATAACTCAATAATCACATCAAATGTCTCACTGGCAACATCGGTGTTGCAACACCTTTGCCAGTGTGGCAGCAACAAGAGGTGTGTCCACTTCTGTGGATGCGGCTCCACCTCAATGCAAGCAGCTAATGCTGCACAGCTGCGCGCCATTTAAGTCGCTGACAAGTGTTTTGCCGGCATGTCCGGAATGCGTCCTCGTCTCGCACTTGCTACAGCAACAGCCACAGCAGCAGCAACAAAAAGTGGCAGTCAACATTGCTACCAATTATGCGATAAGCAGCTTGCTGCTGTTGCTGCCTTTCGGCCAGCTTGCAACTTTAAAGTTGAACGAGAAGCGCTTTAAAGCCAGAACTGAACAAATACTCGTAAGTCAGCGAGCATAAAATTGTGAGTGCAATGAATAAAAAAATAGCACACTCAAATACTCATTCTTTCTCTCTCGGCGAGTGTAGCCTGCATTTTTATGTGCTTCAAGCGAAAGGGCATTTGTGTCTTGCGATTACCCAGATTTAAATACTCTAAAATAAAGTAAACTAAATTTCGATTTCTTTTGAAGCGAAAAATATCGAAATTATAATACTTTAAGAACATTTTTCTTCAAAAACTAAAATACTATAAACAAATTTTACTGTCTCTTCAAAAGCTGAAAATACTTTTATTTTAATTAAATTTGTAAAGTTAGTGTTAGTGTTAAAGTTTTGAAATTGTTGTCTAAAAACTTAAGATTCTTGAAACTTTAAAAGTTAGAGATTTCTATGTTTTTAAAATAGATAAAAAGCTTTATAAAACTTGTTAAGTTCAATACAAGAAAAAGCTTATAATTTAATGTTTAAAATTAAAGTTATTAAAGTTGAAGAATTTTAATAATTACAATGAAATATTATAAGATTTTTACTATCTCATAAAATATTTTTTAAAGAAATTGATTAAAAAAAAATTACTTAATATTAAGTGTATTCTTAAAGAACTTTCAAGTTTCGTTAAAATAATCAACAACCTTGTAAATTACTTTCGCTTGAAGTGAAGCTTAAATTTAATGTCTCAATTCACAAATTTTGTTGATAAGCCAAAAGTGATGTGATAGTAATTAGGCCAGATTTGTGGTTAGGGTATGCACAGGGCAATAATAATGAAAATGCGCCTGGAAAAACTAACAAAAGGCCGCGTGCGCGCGGCCATCAAACGAAACGAAAAGCGTGCAGGCGCGGCATCAACAACAACAGCAACAACAACAGCAACAACAACAGCAACAACAACAACAACAACAGGAACAGCGACAAGAGCAACAAATGCAACAGCCACAACAACTACAACAAGAGCAAAGGGAATGACCTTATACATTGCAAAACTGCAAGGCAAACAAAGAGCCGCTAATGGGACGCGAAGGGAGGGGCGGCATGAAGCATGCGGCATGAGGTGGTGCATGAGGCAAAAGGGTCCCCACGTAGCTTGCCCCGGTGCCGATGCTGATGCTGATGCTGTTGACGCGCACAGCCAGCGAGATCAACGCTGGCCCCAAACCAGTCTCTCTCTCCCTCTCTTTCGACCAGAGCGCTGGGCTACTGCGGGGCAATTGGGCCAAAAGCAGTAAAAATCAGTCAAGAGTCGCCTCCGCCAGGCAGTCAGCCAGAGTCAGAGCCATAGCCAGAGCCAGAGCATTGCGCACATTAAAAGCGACAAACAAACAAACAAACAAACGGACGCAGCAACATCGAGTCGAGGCCTACTGAGGCCTGCCTACAAGACCCAGGATTGCACAGCATCAGGACCCAACTGGCAATTGCAAGCAGGAGAGGGAAAGGGAGGTAGACTGGGCCTGGCCCAAGCGTAGCAACTGAAATCGATTTTCTCGCAAACTTGGCCAGAATCATCCCAAAAGCCTGGCCGGCCGCAGGGCTTGAAACGCGCGCATTTTCGGCCTGCTTTTTTTTTCTTCTTCTACATTCGCCTCCAACAAAGCTGACCGTCATCGTAGTCGTCATCGTTGTTGTGGCAACGTTAAAGTAATGGATACGCGAGCGAGCGCGCGCGCCTTGCCTCGTGATGATGCCACCGCCGCTGCTAAAATTGCAAGTCAAACTGTCGTCGGCTTTGGCGTTGTTTAGTTGTTTTATACTTCGTTGCGCCGGCCATTGGTAATTGCAATTGCAATTTGGCCAAAGCCACAGCAGCAGCAGCAGCCACAACCCAAAGAGGCAAGGGAGAAGCAAGTCCGAGCTTAGCTCGTCAGGCCGTCAGCTTTTGGATTTTGTTTTCTTGTTTTTTTAGTAAATCCGCAAATTGCATTTCGTTGCCCCCAAACAGTGTTTGGATTGGATTATTTAATTTGTGTTATAAATAAATTTATTAATGCCATAATTCGCCCGCTTAATCTTAATAACTCTATTTTATTTCGCTTTTGCTGATTTACGACTAATTGAAAAGTCGAAGCGGCCAAGTAAATTCCACAACCAGTTGAGGCAAATTGTAGATGCAACGCTTAGACACGCAAATGCAAAACGAAAATTTGCATGGCTGAGAAGAGAGAGAGAGAGAGAGAGATTCGTAGAGCAATTACCGCAGCTACTGCGGGGCATATCAATTGCGTTGCAAGTACTAGTTGCCACCTGCTTGTCTGCGGAAAATCTGCGTGTGTGTTCCGCCTGACTAAAATGACGTGACTGTCAACTGACGAAGAGCGAGAGACAGAGAGAGAGAGAGAAAGAGATTTGAAGAGAATTGCTTTGCTCCCTCATGCCTTCGACTTGTCGTCTCCCATTCTCTCAAGTATCAAACCAGCTGAGTTGCATGCAGCCTGAACTCCTTTTGCCTTGGATTTTTTTGTTGCCTTGGCTGGCTCATCAGCAAAGGCAACAAATCCACAGCGGCATCAATGACAGGCCGAGTAGCAAGCAGCAAGCAGCACCGACAACCGTTCAACAAGAGCCAACGACAACATTTTGTGGCAAGCACTGAGCGAGGGGGCATGCACCAGGCGCACATCATCACAGCCATTCAAAAAGTTTTGAGCAGATTTCTGCAGCGTTGTTTTTTGTTTTTTTTTTCTTCTCCCGCTCGCAATGATTTCCTTCACGTTGTGTCCTCGTTTTATTATTGTTGTTGTTATTGTTGTTGCTGTTGTTGTTGCTGCTGCTGTTGACTTTGCTTTAATTATTGTTCCGTTTCGTCTGGCAGTTACTGCACTTTTGCCTTGTTATTGTTGTTGTTGCTGATGTTTGTTATTTCCTTTTTTTTTGTATTTCGATTTTCAATTCGTTTTCTTTTTTAAGGGGAGAGACATTCAAAATGCACTTACCACAGGCGGCCGCACAAATCTGTGAAATCATTCACAGCAAAAATGCTGTGAAAATTCAGTCGAGTTGAAAAAGTTAATGGAAGCTATAAATAAGGATACGCGATGGCTAACAAAAATTTATGAAATAGCAAGAATCAATCTTTTAACTAGTCAAAATGGCAGTTAAGATACTGTATCTTACAATTGTATCTTTGGCGATGGCTAGTGAAAATATATGAAATAGCAAGAATCGAAGGTTTAAGTAGTCAAAATGATAATTTCTAAAATTGTCAATCAATTAGAGCTTAGATAAATATTTACTCATTAACTGGATTTCTGCACTCAAGGAATCAAAATCGCAGCTGAGATATTGTATCTCATAAATGTATATTTTACCTGATGTACCTAGTAACGAATAACTAGCCTATAAAGTTAGCTTCAAGAAGGCTTGGAATAATAAATATAAAAATAAATAAAAGAAAATTAATTTTGTATTATACATGACTTACTCAAAACAGCATTTAAGATACTGCATCTCATAATTGTATCTTTAACTGATAATTTCTAAAATTGTCATTCAATTAGAAGTTTGATAAATATTTATTCACTAACTGGATTTTTGAATCCAAAGAATTAAAATTTCAGCTGAAATTGTATCTCATGAATGTATCTAGCCTTTAAATTTAGCTTTAAGAAGGCTTGGAATTATAAATATAAAAATAAATAAAAGAAAATTAATTTTATATTATACATGACTTACTCAAAGCAACATTTAAGATACGGTATCTCATATTTGTATCTCTTACTTAATGTGCCTAAGAATCCAGTTCAAAAACTGGATTTTTGATCTAACTCATTAAAATATCAGTTGAGATACTGTATCTTATTTAAGTATCTTTTTCTTGATGTTCATAATCATTTTTAACATTTTTATGATTAAAAGCTGTATAAATGAGTTTCCATCAACTTCACTTTTAATATATTTCAAGGCACAGCATAAACTCCCTTAATTCAAAGATATCAATTCATTTGCATTTCTTTTTTTTTTTTTTGTGTATATCTGGAAATGCTTTATATAATTATTGTAAACCTCTTTTTTTTGGTTCTAATTTGTTTGGTTTTTATGCTTTGGCAATTGCCGAGCCTATTTCCCAAATCTCTCCTTTGCTCTTCACTCTCTGCCACTCTTCCACTTGCAGTCTCTGTTGCCCTTTCCACGATGATGCTAAAAGCAAAAAAAAAAAAAAAAAAACCCGCCCATTTTGCATTTCACTTTCTTTTGTGCCGAATGCAAAGTTCGAAGCCCCCAAAAACACTCCGCCGGTTACTTTAACAGCCGTTGCACAAAAAAAAGGAAATCAACAACAACAAAAAACGGGGAGCAAAAATTCTAACAAAATAAAAAAAGAAAGAAGAAATATATGAAAAACAAAGTCGGGAAATATGTGTGTGTGTGTGTGTGTTTGTGCAACATGCAGCATGCAGCGCAGACAGGCATGCTGTGGGTTTTTGTGGGGTCGCGCGTTGCAACGTTCTAGATATTTCATTTTTTTGCACTACAATTTTGTTTTTTAACTTTTATTTGCATTGCGATGCTGTTGCTGTTGTTGTTGTTGTTGTTGTTGGTTGGGTTGTGTTAGCCATTTTGGTGGGACTTAAATTGCATTTTATTTCTGCAACGTTGCAAAACATTTATTTACTTTCATGGTTTGTTGAGTATTTGCCAAACCACAAGGCAACTGCCAACTGGCAACAGGAGAAATAGTCGCTTTGCCTCGATGACGTTGCTTAGAGGACGACGATGAAGAAGAAAGAAAGAAAGCAACACGAACCGAGACGAGACGAGACACTGATGGAGTCGGAGATGTAGACCAAGAATGTTGACTGCTTTTGAACTTGTTGTTGGGTGTTGCATCCTTAGAGAGAGAGGGGGGGCAGACATTTCTTTGAGCTGAGCTAAGGGATTAAGTTGTAGCTTTGTCTTGAGCCTAACGAGTAGTCACAGGCCTGCTGTAATTATGCGCTAATTAAATGCTACATAATTTTTCGAATGCCGAAGACAGCTAAAAAATGCATAACATATGTTGCACAGTTGCCCAAGAATCAGACCTCAACTCAGACTTCGACTCAGACTGAGAGAGAGAGTCACAGAACATAAAGAATGAGGAAAGAGAATCAAAAGCAAAGGCAAAATGCCTCCGGCGCGGGCACAAGAAACAATTTTCAGAGACGGCAGCAGCCATAACCATAACATGTTTTGTTATTAATTATAGTTTACGCAATCCATGGGACAGGCCGAAGACAACAAAGTCAGTCAGTCAGTCTCAAGCAGGCAGGCAGGCAGGAAGCAGCAGCAACTCTGGGTTGACCATGTGCCACTGCCTTGCTGTAAAAAAAAAAGGAAAAAGAGTTCACTTAATTTGACGCACAAATGTCAGTCACAAGATGTTTGGATCGAGGCGCGTCAGTTGTTGGATCGTTGTTGCTTTTAGTTTTAAAATAACTCAATAACTAATCCATTCGGATGGCAAAGGACGATGCTCCGGCTTCTGCTCCTCTGAAAGGGTTGCTGCTGCTTGTTTGCTCGAGGCCAAAAAGGGCCAAAAACATCAACATGTGGCAGCAACAACGTTACGTTGCGCTGCTGTTGCTGCTGCTGTTGCTGCCTTGACAATAAAAATTATCATAATTATATTTAAATTAATATGCAAGGCAACCCAAACAACAGCCACAGTCTGCCTGCCTGCCTGCCTGCCTGCCAACTAGCTAGCAATTTTCCCAGCTCGACAAATTACAGGAAATGCCAAACACCAACATCAACAACAACAACACAAACAACGACAACAAGAACAACACAAAATTGTAACACCAACAAAGGTATTTTTTGGCGGCTTTTCTTCAGTTCATCGACTGCAATATTAATGAGAAAATTAACTGAAACTCATTTCACACTCTGAGCCCACACCTTACATGTGTCCTATAACTTATCTAACCCTACTCTAATGCACCTCATAAAGGGGTTGGAATTGTCCATCTATTTTTTGTTTGACATGTGTGGAAGAACTGTTTCTGTATTACTTTTCTTATCAATATTTATGCATTTTCCTACAATTAGTTAGATAATGAGTTCACTTCTTATCTGGAACTGCACATAAATAATTTTTTCTGAAGATACTCTCCATTTAATTACTTTATTATTTGGAACTACTCTTAAAAAACTTGAGCAGAAGATACTTTCCTTTAATTTTCTTCTAATATCATTCATCTCCAACTTCTTAAGTCACCTTTAATGTATTTGCTCTGTACTCAACTGCACATAAACAATTCTTTATTATTTGGAACTATCCTTTAAAGTATTTTCAATGTTTCTAAAAACCTTTAGCAGAAGATACTTTCCTTCATAATAATTCAAATATCAATAATTTCCTTTAATATATTTGCTCTCTATTCAACTTAAACTGCATAAAAATAATTCTTTCTGAAGAAATTTTCCATCAAATTATTTCAAATATCATTAATCTCAAATATCTTAAAATTTTCTGAAATTATTTTCTATTTAACTACTTTAAATAATTTCATTATTTGTCACTAAATCACCTTTAATGTATTTGCTATGTTTCCAAAACAACTTTCAGCTGCAAATATGTAATTCTTTCTGAAGATATATTACTTCAAGTAACAATATTCTTAAACCGCTCTTAAGTCACCTTTAATGTCTTTGTTGTTCAGCTGCATATGAATAAGAAATTTTTCCATCAAATTACCTAAAATATCATAAATCTCCGCTCTTAAGTCACCTGAAATGTATTTTCTTTATATCCAAACAACTTCAATCACGACTTTATAAGTAATATGCCAAACACGTCTTTTGAAGACCGTCGTCAGAAACTTTATTTTACTATAAAACCAACAAAAGTTGTTTAAGTATTAGCTACTAAAAACTTAAGTATAGTAATTTGCCCATCATAAAAGCGTAGTTAAACTTCATTAGTTATTGCAAAAGTTCTTCAGTTTGTTCTCCAACTTCAATGTTGTTGTTTTCTTTGGCTCTGCTTCTGTTTTGTGGTGCGTGCATTTGACATTTAATCGTCGCTTTGACGAGCAGCGAGCAGCAACTTGACTTATGAATATTTTAATTAACTTTCATTGTGTTTTTCCGTGCCCACTTCTCTTGAGATGCTTAATTGTTAAACTAGTACAAATGGTTGTGTTGAGAGTATTTGATAATTTATGCGAAACTATTTGCAAATGTAATGTGCTCGCATTTATTTATTTATAATTTATATTGCAATTAAAAACTAATATTGTCGTCGTGTGGCGATTGTTTTATAATTGTAATTTATGTGCATTTTAAATTGCAGCACAAAATCACTTGGCTTTTGTTTTTCGGGTTGTTTTTTTGTTTGTCGGGGGACAGACATAAATTAAATAATTAAGTAAATTTCGCAGTCGGTATTTTTGGCATTCACGTTCATTTTGGTCGAATGCATTTTACAGCGATTTTTATGATTATTTAATTTGAGCTTTTGCATAATTTAATTTATGCTAAACTGTGTTTTATGTTATTTATTTGTCGGCATTTCTCATATGGTTTTATCTATGCGCTCTCAGCTCATCAGTTCCAATGATAAATTACCTTTAAAATGCTCGACTCGAAAAGACAACTGAATGATTTAGTTAAGTCTATCGGTTGTTTTATTGTTTTTTTTTTACTGTTCGTTTGGTATTATTAATGTTGAACACATTTCAAGAGATTTGTATATGTTTAAAGCGAGGCGATCTCAGGCCTGACTTCCAGACAAATTAATTTGCCCTAATCTAATTTAGTTATTGTGTTCATCTGATTAGCTTGAAGTCAGTTTTTTTCTTCTCTTTTTTTGTTGGAGTTTGAAACTGAAGAAGTTGGAGCATCTGTCGTCTGTTTGAAGACCGGTTTTTTAGAGAAACAAAATCCGTATTTGAACTGTGTTCGATGAAGTTTTCGACATTATTAATGACAATTAATGAGAACTTGTCGCTTAGGCTTAAATTCTTGGCCATTAGATCATCTGATGAATGGTTTACGGTAGTTGAGCTATTCGTTACGATTAATCAAATATCATTAAATACTCTGGGAATATTTAGCTGGCAAAAATCGATTATCAAACGCGCAATTTTCATACAATTTTTGTGCATAATCAATGACACTAAAATTGTTGCAGCAATTAATGCAATGTGTTCAGCCATTTGAGAGGAGCATTTGTTAATTATGGAAGGCTCTTCATTAGGCAGTAAAAAGCACTAAAAACTACAGCACTCTAATAAATATAATGATGTTTGGCTTTGTTTACAATTATATGAAATTGTTGTTTTTATTGCTGTTGAATTGTAAATTATTTAATGATGCTCTTAATGCGTCTAGTTTCGGCATTATTATTATTATTATTATTTTTATTATTATACCAAGCAGCAACAACAACAATAAACAATAATTACAAAAGCGATTTGCATATAGCTTTGGGGCAATTTAGTTGTAGTTGTTGTTTTTTTGTGGCCTATGCCTACATAATGAGTTTAATTGTTAATTGTTATGGCTACTTAATTGAATGCATTAATAATACAAATGCCAAATGATTTATTAATTCAGTGGAGAGGGGGGAACTCGTATGTAGATTAGAGACTGACATTTAGGCAGCGGTTTTGTGAAGTCAAATTAAAAGCAAATAAAAGCCAAGACGACAAGCTGCGGTGCATACGTAAATGGTTGGACAGCGATTTAGATAGCAATAAAATGCAGCTCGCTCACCTCTTTGAACTGCACATGCTCCATTACCAATTCAGAAATCTTGGCTCCAACAGCAGCAGCCAGCTAGCAACAACAACAACAACAAGAACTGTGGAACATGCTGCAACAACCACGTCGACAACATTAGAGAAGTCACGAACTGCAACAGCAACAGCAACTACAACACAGCAGCTAAATTGTAAACATAAACAAAACATTTATGACTATTTACAGTTGAGCGGAGGTGCACACAACAAACACACATTCACATAGATACGACACACTCTCACACACACACTCACACACTCGGCTAAGCACTAAGAACTGAACGTGAATTGCTGTTGCCGCTGCTGTGGCTGTTGCTGTTGTTGTTGCTGCCGAAGTTCAATGAGTTTTTGGTGTGAAAGGGTCAATTGTGTAAATAATAACGAAAGAACTGTGAACAGCAAATAACAAACAGCAGCAACAACAGTCCAAAAATGTAACTTGTCTATCAGTATATTGACTAAATGTGTGTGTGTGTGCCCATAAAAATATCACACGCATTCGGTAGAGGGGGAAGGGGAGGGAAAAAAACAAGCATTTGCGATAAGCAATGCAACTAAATAAATAGCTACAGAGACAGCAGCGAGCGTCGTTTGTATCTTTAGCTACATCGATATGTGCAGATACATTCGAGTACAATTTCATAGATTGTCGACGGGTTTCTGACTCTTTTATGATGCAATTAAATATGGTGTTTAATGCATTTGTAAATAAAAGTAAATAATAATAATAATAAACAAAAAGCATTTACTGCAGCCAATCATGATAATGAAGTTGAAGTTTGTTGGCTGCTGCCTACAGGAAATAAAAAAGTGTCATAAAAACTGTCATGGCTGCCGCATCGCAATTTCCCCCTCTCTCTCTGTCTCTCTTTCTCTGCGTATGAATTATGGCGGATATATATATCTGTATCTGTATATGCAGATCAAGCTGGGGAGGTTCAACTCACTTGCAGCTGGTTAATTTTTGGGCAATTTCAATTTTTTGTTTTATATTTCCCTCCTTTTTTTATTATTTGTTTTTATGGCCTCTGTCGATTTTCATTCAACGGCTAGACATTCGCTATAATTGAGCGTTTTATGGCATTTTCATTGGCCATAGCCAAACTGTAGTTTAATGTGGCAGCCTTTTTAAGTGCTGTCTAATTGATTAAAAGTGATATTTTTGGGTTATGCAGTTAACTCCATTAGTGTGCTAAATATTGACATTATTTGACAAGCAGTAATTGAAAACGAAAATTGTGTAATCAAAGGGAAGTGGAGTTGAGTCAATAACAAATTTCATAAATAAAAATATGCTAAATAAGCTCAAAAAATAATTTAGAATTGCGTGACTAACTTTAATCTAAAATATTTTGAACAATTCAATTACTCTGCAGCTTTTTTTGAAGCAGCTTAGCAGTATTTTTAGTCGGCATAACTAACACAATAAAAATGCATAAGAATAGATTAGTAAAATTTAGATTTTTCTTGGTATTAGTATTTTAAAATACTAAATTATTTCGACTGCGTTTTAGTGGAAGCATTTTATCAGCTTTTCAAGTTGACACAGTTATCACAATAAAAAATTGAATAGTTAGAATTGAAAAGTTAAAAATAATATACATTTATTTATTGGTATTTTTAACTACTGAATTGTTTTTATGGTATATTTTAGCAGCAGCTTAACAGCTTATTAGATCGACTCGACATAAGAATTGAAAATACAATATAATACCACAACTTGGTTAACTTTTATACAAAATATTTTGAAGCGTTGCATTTTCTAAACTCAGTTTAGCAGCTTATATATAGTAAAGAACGACTCAAAGGAATATCGAATTTTCTTGGCGACTGTTATCAATAGTATATTAAAATACTAAATTATTTTTGCTGTCATTTCTAGGACCATTTTGCAGCTTATTATGATTAGTTTCTGAAGAGTTTGCATAAGTATGTTATAGATTATGCATGGCTATCACTAAAACCAACTTATCTGTGCAATTTATCAGACTTATTTGGTCTTATGGCAAGTGCATTCAATTCTCCGATTGAACTGTCTTTTTAATGCCGCTTGCTGCTCTCAGAGTCTGATTGCCTTATTTTGCATATCCTTGCAGACCCCTTTTTATTTGCATATGTGTGTTTCTGTGTGTGTGTGTGCATATTTTATGCAAGTTGATTGCATAATGCCAATGCAAATAGAGCAATAACAACAACAACGAAAGAGAGGGAGAGAGAGAGAGGGAAGTAGATGCAGGCCGACAGCTGGGAGGAACAACGATGCAAATATCGAGGGTGAAGAGCAGTCGAGCAATTGATTTGCCCAGGCGAACTTCACATGGGGGGTTTTCTTTTGACAAATGCCGCAACCGAGGTCGAGGCTGGGAAAACTGCAGACCCTTTTTTCAGTTGCTGTTGCTGTAAGGAAATGGGTTAAGTGGCGAACTTTACCCCCAAGGCTTTTGTGTCACATAATACTCAATCAAATTAATGTTGAAGTTGATGCGAGTAATTAAATCTAAAACTAACAATTGACTGACTCAAGTAAGGAAGAGAGAGAGAGACAGAGAGAGAGAAAGGGACCACACATAATAGCTACAATTTTCATATTAATTTTCATAATTTTCCGAAGTAAATATGAAATACACATAAGCAAACAACAAGCTAGAGAAAGAAAACATTGACAAGCGACGACGACGACGACGCAGCAGGGGGAAAATAAAAGTGAAAATAAAAACAAAAGGCGAAGCAGTGAAAAGGATACTTTGTCTGTGTGTGTGTGTGTGTGTGGGGTAGGAAACTCAACACTGGATACAAGAGACACTGTGGACAGTGTGGACAATGGACAGTGGACAGTGTTGGACACTTGTTGGTCAGTGGAAACGACAACCTGCTGAGCGTCAGAGTCTAGAGTGCGGCAATTTGCCTAATAACCCAGAAGGTGGAGGTGGTGGTGGAGGAGGAGGCGTGGCATGTGGCTTATGTGGGTGTGTTTACCGCCTTGCGGTTAGTTTGAACTGTTGACTTTGCGGTAAGCACTTTAAATTGATTAAGTTGAACTTGTCTAGCGTCGTCGTCGTTGTCGTCATCGTTGTTGTTGCTTGCTTGCAGTTTGTGCCGCGCTTTTGTGGTTTTTGTGTGTCTGTGTAAAGAGGGATAAGATACTTAATGCCAAAAGCTATGGCTGCAGCTGTTGCTGCCGCTGCTGCTGTTTTCTGATTAATTCATGGCTTTAGTTTTGTCGAGTGCGCACTCAAATGACGTGTAAAATGCCAAGAGACGAAAGACGAGATGAAACGAGACGAGCAACGAGCGACGAGCGACTCGTGAGACATTTAAGCACTTGAATGCCAAAAAGTAAAAAGCAACTTGAAGCAATTTGGCGACGTTTAAAAGGCCGCTGCAACTTTTGCTCAAACACTAAGACGACGACGACGACAACAGTAACAACAACAACAACGTCAGCAACAACAACAACAACTGGTGACTGTCACTCGCGCGGACGCCTTGGCAAAACTTTCCCAAGTCAAGCGTTGAAATTAAACTTGAGCGCAAAATGCTTCAGAAAGTTACAAGTCACACGACAAAGCGATCGCCCCAAGGGGCAAGGTGGCGGGGCGGAGCGGTGTGGGGCGTGGCAATGTTTTGTGTGTCGTTGTCGCCAACAGGCCAAAAATTAATTTCAATATCACAAGAAACAAGCCAAGGCAACTTGCTCTCTCTCACTCTTTTTTGCCCAGCAAATTTTCATTGGGAAAAACTATGGAGGAAAATTGAGCCAGAGCGTTCAACACTTTTTCCTTTTTTTTTTTTGCTGCACTATGTGCAAGTTTTGTGCCTCAATTTAAGTTTTGCATCTTTCTTGTGGAGCAATTTTATTTACACACACATACACACGAACACGCATTCTGACACAAGTTTTTGAGCCTTCACAAAATTGATATAGGGTCGACCTCAAGCCTTGTTCGATACAACCACCGACTGTGGGGTGGTCTGCTGACTGTCATGACAAAACCACAAAAGTAGGGAAGAGAGAGAGAGAGAGAGAGACAGAGAGAGAGGGAGGGAGTGAGAGAGTGGTGCAATCATGCTAAAAATGCCACACAAAGGAGGCTGAAATTAAAGTTTGGCAGTGGCTGCTGCTGATGCTGTCCCCAGAAGTTGGCCAGAATACAAGACTCTCTCTCTTCTGTCATGGGAGAGACCGCAGATCAGACTGTTCTGGCATGTAGCCTGAAATCATATCAAAGTGTCAATGTGCGTGCCAAAAGGATGCAACCAGCCAGCAGAGACATCCATCCATCCTCTCAGAGTATGGGATATGCTTCATGCCAAAACTATCAACTGGCAGGTTGTGTTTTTGTGGTCATCTCTTTGGACACTCTTTGTCCGAGTTGCTGCATTCTAGTGTTGCACTTTGCATTTTGCCAAGCTGAAGGGGGAAGAAAAGATGGAAATGGGTTGCATTAAAATGCCATCTGTGTGTGTGTGTGGGGCAACATGTGTACGGATATCTCCTATCTCGTTGACAGCCAAAGATGCTGTTAATCTAAGCCGGAACACTTACAGTAAACGCTTGATAAGCACAACCAGATGTGGTTGCAGCCAAAGATAAAGCACAAAATGTGGGGAAAGATGAGATGATATGTCCAAAAGCGAAAGACAGGGTAATATTGCAAAGAAAAGAAACAACATGATTAAAAAAATTGTATAAATAGGAGAAATGATAACTGGAAAATATATATTTAGTATAATGATTTTTAAAATATCATAGAACATTAGGAGCAACCATCGGATATATACCATTGTGAATAAAAGCGAAACAGTGCGGTATTAATTTTAAAATATGCCAACAAAATATACCACAAATATACTAAAATATACTAAGGACTACATTTAGTATATTGATATAGTACTACTATAATATAATAATAATTAATTTTAAAATATGCCAAAAAATATACCACATTTATACTAAAATATACTAAGGACCACATTTGGTATATTGATATAGTACTACATTCAAAATATACTATATAATAGCGGTAGTAATGAGTACTACATACTATATAATAATATAATATAATAATAATTAATTTTAAAATATACCGAAATAATATACCACAATTATACTAAAATATACTACGGACTACATTTGGTATATTGATATAGTACTACATTCAAAATATACTATATAATAGCGGTAATAATGAGCACTAATGAAATTAAGAGAACTTAACAATAAAAAATGCTACTTAAAATATCAATAATATCCAAATTAACTAGAAAATTAGTATAGTAAAAGTGATTATACATTTATTCACAACAAAATTCAGTACTCAACTATAATTTTGGTATTTATGCTCTGCAAGATAAGCAACTACAAAAAAGAAACCTGCCCATCGGTTGGGCATTTAATCATTAATATTTTTGCTTGTCAAGTCTCTTGCAGTTTCATCATTATCTGATGCAGTTTTCCTATCTGCTGATTTCGATCAAGATTCACTTAGTTCCCCTTTGCGGGTTGCTTACTTAGAACTCGGCCTATAGTCAGAGGAGTGTGAGGCACAGATTGAATGGTTTTTGTTGCCGCCTCTTGTGAGTGAAGAGTGAAGAGGGGATGCTCAGCTCTCTGTCTCTGTCTCTGTCTGTGCTCTTGTCCTGATTCCCGCGCTCAGCTGAAATTGCAATTTGTGCACTTTACGCACACACACACTGACACACACAGACTGACACACACATAGAGCACTCTCTGACATTCTTATAGTGCGGCAGTGAAATTGTATCTTTTGCTCAGGCATGAGCATGAGTGCAAGTATCTGCTAGTCACCGTTGCCAACGAGGTTGCAACTCTTCTGTTGTTGTTGTTGTCTCTTCGTCGCCTGCCTGCCACATCTGTGTGTGTGTGTGTGCGTGTTTGTGTTTGTGGCACAGCGCACATAGTTGCTTCTCACTTGAAAAAAGTTGCTCATTTTTACACACTTTATTTTTGGGTTGCAGTTGCTTGGTCGTTGTTGCTCTTACAACTTGGAACATTGTTTCAGCACTTAAGCGACATCATGCGCACAACTAGCGAATGAGCAAACGAACGGAACGGAGAAAGATTGAAGGAGGATCGGAGTCACTTGCATGCCTGCTTGCTGCCCCCCACAGCGCCAATGTTCAAATGTTTAAACATTGTGGGTACCCAGTGCATACTCACGAATACTCACATGTGCATGTGCATACGTATATAGATAGAGATGGCAGCAGCAAAAGCAATCCCAAAAAGCAAAGCAAACTGAACCAAAAACCAAACCCGAAACGTGTGTCTGTGTGTGTTTATGTGTGTGTGTGTGGAGAGCCTTTTGTTTGAAGTTTGTCTTCGAATGGAAAACTTTTGTGAAAATTAATTACGAATTCGTGAGGTCAATCGTTTTTCGGTGATAATCGAGTGGGTGCCAAGCGAGACCGAGTTGCAGGAGGGGTGGAGGGAGGAGGGAGAAGTGAAGCGAGTTTCAACTGTCGGCTGTTTGGACTTGGCTTGTTCGTTGGTCGAGCAATCAGGTTGTTTAAATGCGCTTGCAGCAACAGGGGGGCGCAAACGAAAGAAAGAGAAAGAGAGGGGCAACGAGTGAGGCATGCCACGTCTGGGGGCACCATGCTGTGTGCGGTCTGTGCCTCGCTGCAACTCTCTCAGCGCTCTGCTGCATCCTCAGGGTTTTATGGCTCTGCCTCAGACTCCTCTTCCTCCTCCTCCTTCTCCTTCTCCTTCAACTCCTCATCGGCGTCGTCGTCGTCGTCATCATCATTGCTTTTTGTTTATAATTTGGTAATTTGCAGTTTTGTCGTTGCCCAACGTCGACGTCGTGCCAAAGATTTTATAATTTTTACTTACATTTTCGGTAGCTGCCACTGCCACCGTTGTTGCTGGTTGCTGCTGCTGCTGTTCCTGGCTGCTGCTGCTGCAGCATTTTGCATAATTTTCCATTTAGCTCTGTTTTGCGTGCAAGTCGTGAGGCGTAATTAAAGAGTTTATTTCATGATTTGCGGCTCCTCTCGTCGCTGGAGTCCGTTTCCATTTTGCTGCTGCTGCTGTTGCTGCTGTTGATGGGTGGCCAACTTGATTTTCCAGCTGAGCGTCTTCGTTACCCGCAAGATGCCTTTAAGCTATTTGGCTCTTTGACGTCGTCGCACTCCCAGTTGTCAGCCACACAGAGAGAACATCCTCTATTTTGCTATCCCCTGCTTATTGCCTGTTATCCTTTTGCTTTTGCCAAAGCCCTCAAACGCCCTGCAGCACATTTTCTCTTGGGTGTCTTGGGTGTCTTGTCGCCTGTTTGCTTTGCTTTATTGAAAAGACATCCTCGACAGCACTAATTTTAACTAAATAACTCTGATGACTACCTAATCCTCATTCTCTCTTTTCGGCCTTTGCCTTTTTTGTCGTCCACCGCGTTGGCTTAACCTTTGTTTAACCTTTTTTTTTTGGTTCTCTCTAACCTAAACATCAATTTCATATTTTGCATGCCAAAAGTGGCTCTGGCCCCAGCTAATCACACATAATACCGAGAGCAAACCATTTTTGTGGCGGCCAACACACCGCATACATTCGCATATTTGTTTAGGCCAAAATGCAAAATATATAAAAAAAATAAATAGAACTACAAATATTTCTGATCCTTTTAAAGGCCTGTATTTCTATATATGTATATGTGTATATATTTAATATATTCCACGCACATATGGCGTCAAAAATTCAACATGCATGCGAGCAATAGGATTTCCCTTCGCACTCTTCTCCTCCTTTAAAACCCCCAGAAGTGGCTTTAATTAAATGAAATCTCATGGTTTTTGTGACGCCAGACCGAGAGAGACCGAACGTTGACTCCTTGTTACACGTTTTACAGTTACACGCACAACTATGCGAGGACCTCATCTGCCTGCCCTGAAGAGAGAGAGAGGGAGACGATGAGAAGAGGAGAAGGAAGGAGTTCGAGGGTGTAGCTAAGGGTTGGGGTTATATTGCCAGAGGTCTAACACACATTCAAAAATTGAAAAACCAAAATTTAAGCTGGACAGCTTTTTGAATTTATGACCAAATGGCATACACACACAAACACACACGTACACTCACACACACACACAGAGCTACACAGACATAAATAGTCTGGTTTACGCATGGGAATTGCTTTGCTGCGGGAATGAGCAAAGCTATAGAGCAGGGTGCGTAACCGAATTGGAATTATGTGGGCATTGCAGACACGCACACACACACATACACACACACTTACACACACTGTTGGGTTATGTCATGAGAATGTACCATATATTATTATAGCCAACATCTCGGGGAAAAACTTTGATGAATTGCTCAGTTTTTGCATGACTGAACTAATAGAAATAGAGCAGAGCGTAAATGAATACAACTTATGCCGAATACAATGAATAATCAACTTTAAGAATGCTACCCCGCATAAAATAAAAATCTGAATTTAGTTTTGTGGTAATGCAGCTGAAATAATCACCAAATAAACTGATTAGCAGCATAGAAATAAAAAGAATAGAGTTGGATAATCGGAATAAAAGTTTTCGCCACTAAAGAAAATACTTCTTAAAGTTTAGTTTGTATGTATTTTGGGAAATAAACGCTGATGTTGTCCCGGATTATATAATACAAAATATCAAATTGCAGCTACTTAAATAGAAAAAGATTTTCTATCCTGATTACTTAGTTCCAAATATGGTATTGTATAACAGATACTTTGAGCAACTTAAGATACATTATCTGTGGCTCATTCTACTGCGCATTCATTCGCAAATTGCCTCGTTTTCTCTGGCATAATCTCAGCTCGAGTTTTGGTCAATTTTCATGAGCACTTCGCAAGCCGAACAATTTATAGGTATTTCCGCTGGGCCATAGTCCCTTGGCCCGCAGGTATTTTGCATTTGGAAGGAAACGAATTGGCAGTGCGAAGGATTCTTTTTCGACTCTTTTGTGTACGCACACGCATAATGCGACACGTTTCGGGGTTGTTTCTAATCCCAAAACGTAGCAAAAGATACACACAACTAGTTGTTAGGTAGAGTCCAGTCTCTGTGTTTGTGTGAAATGAAGCAGCAAAAATTGTGTGTGCGAGTGTGTGTTACCTGTGAGTACCAGCTGGAAAGGCCACTGAAAGCGACAGACACAATTATTCATATATGCAGCAAGGTTGCAATGAGACAGACGCAGAGAGAAGAGAGAGGAGTGCCAACATCAGCATCATTTCACTTTGCATTATGTAAAACATTTTCACAGGCGACAAACATTTGCATGATTAACCATAATTGAAAATGTGAAAGCGGCTTCGACTAAAGGCAAACTGACAGGCGACAACGACAACGACGACGACAACGACGACATCCATTGAAAAGGCAGCGCCCAATCAGTGAGCCTCCATTCAATTGAATTTATCTACGCAAAGCCAGGCGAAGGAAGAGTCTCAGTTTCCTTTCGGCTGCTGCTTGTCAACTTTGTAGCTAGAGCATCTTTTGGATTTCGATTTGGATTTTGTATTTGCTCTTTCACCTCGCACGTTGCACGCTGCTTGTGGCAGAGAACTCTCAGTCAATAGGCTTAACTTTACAGCATTGTTAACAAGCTGCCACCGCTTCTGCTGCTGCTGCACACACAGTAACTGTAATTTGAGGCACTCATTCATAATTGAATATGGCAAGTGCGGCCAGGAAGCTGCCACAGCTCCACCTCATTAATGTTGCATAGAACGACAGAGAGAGAGCGGGAGAACTCAACTTGAGACCGGGGCAATCATTCAACAACTAAAACTCAACAAAACTCTTACAACTCGACGGCCTTTCGGCCTTTGTTGTTGCCTAATGTGCGGCTTCCTGTTTTTACGGTTTTTGCTTTAATTAGTTGATCGCACGTGATACGGACTGGCATTCGACCCCTTAGCCTCAGTCTAGGCTGTTCTTTAAGCCTTTAATTTGCTCTGCTGCTGCTGTCCATTGTTGTTGTTGTCTGAGATCTCTACCTGCATTCGTTGTTGCTGCTGTTGCTGTTGCCGTTGGCCTGTTATATTAGCACTTGTCTAGCTTTAAATTGCTTGTAAAGATTATCTATGGCAAAACTCACACTCAATTTGCGCGTCTATTTTAGCATATATAATACAATCTGTTGCAAAATCTTAAGTAGCTTACAATGAGGAACGTTCTCTCAGTTGTTGTGGCTTTGCCTTTGGGCCATGATTGAGGTCGTTGCGAGTTGGTCAGCCTCAGCCTATGCTTGTAAGCCAAGAGATACATAAATTGCAGGCGTGCAATACATATGTAGATACACACACACACACACACACACACACACAGAGTTATGCATATAGATATACAGTTAAAGCGCATTGACAAAATGGCCGTCGGGCATGAAAATTGGTGGCGAGGGAGGCGAAGGCAACAAACAAAAGCTGCACAGCTGTTGGCGACAATTCTACAAGCGTTCGACTGAAATAACAATAATACATACACATAGACAGTAGTCACACACACACACACACTTATACAGTTGTTACTTCCGCTTCATGTCGTTGTCACTTTGTCTGTCTGCATTTTGGGGAGCCTTGCCAGAGATCCTTGCTGTGTGTCTGTCTGTTTGTTTGTAATTTGATGCGCGCTTTTAGTTAATTGTGGCAGCAGGACATGAGAATTGCCTATGCACAATAACTAAGCCCATATGTTGTACTACACACACTTGCACACACACATGTATTACAAATAGTCGCTAGTTTGTAGAGTACAGGACATGACCGCTTAAGTGACATTTGCCGCAGTTGTTGTGTCCTCTTCCTGCTCCCCTTCCGACTCCTCTGACTCCCCATAGACCCAAACACATTTGCGACTCATATTTCTCGGTCTCTGATATTTCTGTTTAAGTGACCATCTTTCTGCCTCTCACTCTGTGTTGTTGGCCACTCGAATTTCGCATATATTGTGCAAATATATGTATATATATGTAACTATTTAAGTTAATTAATTTTGTGGTCAATTCCCTACTCACTCTGTTGCTGTTATGACTTTGATTGGCCTTCTGATTGACAAGTGATATGCAATTTTCAGCGCTGCATTTTGATTAAATTCCCAAAGCACTGAGCATTGAGAACACACTCAACTTAAATATTTGATCAGCATTGATATTAATTTTATTGTGTTTGACTTGCCAAAGTTTAATTTGATTTTTCGATTTGAACGTCTTACAAATTAATTTCAATATATTACACCTTAAAATCTGTAAAGTGTTTGCCTACTTCTTGGCTCATTTTCATGTAAATTAGTTGTTTTGGTTTTCATGTTACACTCTTGACAGTTTGTTTGTATTGTATTGTGTTGTGTTGTGGATCAGGTTACAGTATCAAATGTTGTAGAAAATCCCTCTCGACATAACTTTTCTTGACTTTAATGCCTTGCTTTACATTTGAATTGAACAGATTTCATAGAAAGAAAAGAGTTGACTGATTGATTTTAAGGAAAAATCAAATTTATACATAAATGAAATTAGTTTAGTTTTCAATATTTTTAATAAATACTGCACTGATTGCGTTTTCCGAGCGACCTTCATCAGCTTTTATGCAAAAACTCAATTAAAAGCTACCCCGAATATATAGAATTCAGTCAGTAAGCTTTCACTTCAAAGCGGATATCTAAACAATACGCGTGGCTGAAAAATATGCAAATGAAATGGAAAAGTGAAATTCTTTTTCCAACTTTGTTTTTTTGTATGTTGTTTTTTACATTACTGAATTCAATGCTGTTTTTTGTTGCCTCTTTTCGCTATCGATAAGTTATGCAACCCTTTTTTTTGCAGGGCAGGATGCAAAAATGAGGGCAAAATGTTGTTAAGCTCACTTGAGGCGCCAGAGGAAAGCTATAAGCTAAAGGCTCTCTCATTATTTATTAAAACACTTGAAAAGTTACAAAAATTTAACAATATTTCGTGCTTAAAATGTTATAATTATGCAAGGCATATGCGCGTATTTTCAACAGCTTTTCAATATGCTAGTGAGGGGAGAGAGGGAAGGGAGGAGGGGAGGCAACATCACCCCCATTTAGGTTGACCCGGAATACGATGTTTTCAATTGGGGTTAAAACTTATTGAAGCGCAAAATATACAACTCGGGTTCACTCTGTGTGTCCATCAGTCAATGCGTAAAAAGCAAAATTAATTGAGCACCACTACAAGCAAACATTACACACACTCACACACATTGTAAATGGTTGTAGTTGATGCGTGGCATGTTGCATGTCAATCTGCATGCAAATTTATGAAATGCAGCAAGTTATTGTTTCTTCTGTTGCTGGTTAACATTCATTTAAGTGCCTGGACCAATACTTAGTTATATACTTGAAACGTCGCTCGCCATTAGTCATCTTTGGCTAAACGTTGCCTTCGTTTTTTTATTGGCTCGTCTTGGGTTGTTGCAACATGTGGGCTGCGGGCAGCGGGCAACGGGATGTGGCATGGGAATGGGAATGGCAAACACACACTGATTAGCGTTTTGCATGCGGAATGCATAAATCAAGTAGAGAACTCGACCCACAGTTAAAGTTGCAGCCAATTGGCTTTGGCGCTGTCCGCGAGCTGTTGACATTTTTATTGCCCCAGAAAATAGAATTTGTTTTTTTTTCTTTCTTTCTGCACCACATTTTTATTATTTTTCTTCTGTTTTGTGCTGGCCATTTCCACTCGTCATAAATTTGGATTTTTATCGCAACTAAATGGCGGTTGATTTTTCGTGCAGTTAAATAAAATAAATTGTCAATAAATAAACGCATTCCAAGTGGGCGTTATGCGAATTGCTAGCTGCGACATTAAAGCCAACTAAAAGTACGACGCATTCGATTAAAACGCTTAAGAAACGATGACTTTCAACTGCATGAATCATTTTTGTTGACAACCGGAAAAGGCGATGTATGAACTGTCTGTGGGATGCGCTAAAAATATTAAACTGCAAATCCATCTTTAGTTTTTTGCCTTGGTTTTTCAATTTAAATGCTGCAAAAGAAGAAATATAATAAGGAAAAGTGACGCTTACTAATTGGGGGCAATGCGAAAAAAAAAACACAAAAAAGAAAAACAGTTAAGAAAAGCTGAAATTATGAGCACGAAAAGAAAATAATAATTTTATTTTACTGCAGAGCAGAGAGGAAGAGTCCAAGTCCAAGTCCAGTGCAGAGTCTATGCTGGCTTTCAGCTTGGCTTGGCTGCTTTTTCTTAATAGCCGTCAAGATTCTTGGAAAAAATATAAAGCACGCGGCGGCGGGGCAAAAGAAAAGAAAAAACCAAAAAAAAAATAAAGAGAGAAATATATATATGAAACCCTTTATTTTTGTTGTTGTTGGTTGCGCCAGGCTCAGAAACTGAAGCTGAACTCTCCTTCGGTCTGGTTATGGCTGCAAAAGCGCGCAAGCGTTGAGCTGTGAAAAGGCGCAACAACAATAACAATAAGAAAAGTAACAACAACAACGACAACAACAACAACAACGACGAAGCAACGAACGACAAGGAGCTGCAGTCAAGTGAAGTGGCGTGTGGCGTTGGCGGCAGCAACAGCAACAACAGCAGCAGCAACGTCATCGTCAGGTTGCTGTTGTTGCGGCAAAAATGCGTTCTACTTAATGTTGCATGCATTTATAGCAAATATTTCCCATGCTCACCCAAGCTCAAGCTTCAAGCTGAAGCTGAAGCTGAAGCTGTAGCTGAAGCCCACGCCCGCCTCGAGACCAGCCCACAATTGCTAATGATGCAGTTGCAGTTGCAGTTGCCGAGTTGCCTGTCCCTCGACAGCAGCTGGACTCTGTCAGTGTGTGTGTGTGTGTATTTGCAACAGCTTCCTTGGCGCTCTTGTCATTAAGCTGCGCCACATTTACAGTTCTTGCCCGTTGGCTCAACTTGCCACAACCACCTCGACTCGGAGAGTCGACTTGCTTACAGCTTTTCGATTTAACTGCTGATAGCTTTTGAAGTTAGAGTAAAGTTACGTTAGTACACTTGGCGCACACTTATCTATCATTATCATCAGTAACGTACACACACACACAATGCGTGTGTATCTGTGTGTGTGTGTGTGTGTGTGATGGCAACTTTTCTATTACACTGCAAACTGCACTTATCGTCATCGTCATCTGCAGCCGAAGAGAGTCAGTAGTACGTCCACTCTAATCACTATATGCATCAGCTTGATGGCATTAGTTGGGATTCTGCTGCCGGCTGCCTGCCTGCTGCATGCCCCTTGCTACTGCCGCTTGCAACCTCTGCTTGCCACTTGAGTTGTTGCTATCTCAACTGATGACGACGACGACGACGACTTGGCCCTGGCAGCTGTTGAATCTCTTGGGCAGTAGCTCTAGCTCATCTTCTCCCTCTTCTTATCCATTTGCCTCTCTTCGTTTTTCTTGGCTACAACTTTTTACCCCTTTATTTTTTTGTTGCTGCTGCCGTTCTTAATTTTTGTTTAATGCCAGTTTGTGTTGCCAAACGGCCTGAGGCCTGTTTTTGTATAATTTTTTGTTATGAATTTGCTGGAAAATTGCAATTTTATGTGCAGTTTGTTTGGCCGCTGCTGCTGCCAACGTCGAAGACGACGTTATTAAAATAATTTAATTGCTTATTAAATCATATTTCTTACTCATTTTCTTTACTCTTTCCTTCTCTCTCTCTCTCTTTTTAGGTAAGTTTCTCGGCTGATCTGGGGCGCATCTAATTACTTTGTTGACTTGGGTGAAGAACTGCAGCAGAAGTTTATTAAGAGCCTTGCATTTGCTATCAAATTAAACGAAATTTACAATATACCGTTAAATTGCCAGGTACGTTAGAAAATTGCACAGGTAGTCCATAAATTTTGTAACTCCCATCGAACAGTTTTCCTTCCCCATTCCACCTCTCCACACTCCCCACTCTCTGTTGCAGTTCGGTGGAGAACACACCCTGCAGCATCCGATTTTGACACAATTTCACAGTTGGGCGGGCCGGGCTAGAAAAATAAAAATAATCGCAGTAGTTGTAGATGGTCTAAACAAAAACAACAAAAAAAAAGGAGGATGAAATCGTCGTTATACATAGTTATGTATTATGCATCTAACACACAGAGTTCGCCGTTCGTAAACATAACCATCGAGAGGCAGCATCGCATCCCTTGCAGCCTCAGCCTTATGCCTCAATGCACTTTGCACTGTGAAATAGAGAAATGCCAACTATTTGTTATTGTTGTTGTTGAAATGGGGAGCATTTGCAACCTTGCAACTTGCCATTGCAACTGGTTTTTATGCATGCTGCACTCTCGAAATCGAAAAAAGGCTTACAGCAAATGTAAACGTGCAACAACAACAACAACGAGAACTGTACACAAAAAATGTTTGTTGAATCAACTTTGTTTTGTGTTGTATACATTCGCCAAAAAATTCCCGGCAGCGGAGGTGGTGCCAAAAAAGTATAGCGAAAAAATTGTGCCAGCTACCATAAACTAAGCCTAGTCGAAATTCGGATGCACTGGCAAAGGCTGCAATTTACACTTATCTATCGAATTTATCGGCCAAACAACTCGACAGTTGCTTCAAGTTGTCGAAGAATAAATAAGGTGAACGAAGCGTATTTTTATGAAGCTTAAGATGCTTAAACATTAGAAATAGTTGGTTCAATGTTATACTCTGGTATATTTTATAGTTTATTGTATATTGTATATAGTATATATAGTATATACTATATTATAGTATATGGTATATAGTATATAGTATATAGTATATAGTATATAGTATATAGTATCTTATGGTGTATACCATATAAAATTACAGTATATTTTGTATCGTATAGTATATTCTAAAGAGTAGTTTATTTTATTTAGAACAAGCAATAGTATATTTTATGGTATTTACCATATGTAACAATAGTATATCTTATAGAGTATAGTATATTCTAAGGAGTACAGTATATTTTATGGTATTTACCAAATGTAACAATAGTATATTTTGTATAGTATAGTATATTCTAAAGAGTACAAAAGAGAACAAACAATAGTATATTTTATTGAGTATATTCTAAAAAGTAAAGAGTAAATAACAAACATTTGTATATTTTGTTGAATATACCATTTGTAGAAATAGTATATTTTTCAATTTATAGTACATTCTTGAGTGTATAGTATATGTTATTTAATCCTATCAACGAAAGACACATTCGAAACTAAGAAATTCTAGTTCTTCCCATTATAGTATATTCTAAAGTGTATAGTATATTTTATTTAATCCCGACAAAATTTGAAATTCGAAACTTTAAGAAACGATAGCTCTTCGCATTATGCATATTATGAAATTTCCTTAAAATAATAAGTGCTTTCATTTCTTAGAATTCAATTGAGATTCTCTTGGCATTTGAAAGAAATGTAAATTTAGTGAATGTTCCCAGAATTTCGCAAGCACACATATTACATAAACATTAGGATTACTGGCAAAGAATTCAATCGATACTGTGCCAATAACTGTGAGAGGTACTTTCTGCAAATGCTCTATAAATATTATTTAGCAGCTCAGTGAAGCATAAAGTTACATTAAGTTAAAGCTCTTCCAATCAAGCAAACAACAAATTATTTATTTATTAAACTCGAGTTCTTCCAGGAAATCGTTTTGGGGAACAGAATAATTGCACCATTTGTTGTTACGCTTTAATATTACGACCTTGTCGATTGGGCCACGTTTTAGGCCTTGTGATTAAGGCCAATAAAACTGAAATGTGCATGGGCAAGAGCATTGCAAAATTGCCTACTAAATCGTTATGCCTGCTTTCGGGATGCAAATACGGCAAAAGAGCAGAAATATGAAGCCAAAGTCATAGTTGGATAGGAGATGCAGCAGCAGCTGCCGCTGCCTCGACGATCTCTTTGGTGGGCTGGCAACTGGTTCGCGGTGTCTCGTTTTTGGTGGCATTGTCTTGGCCAGCCGCCACCGCACGCTGCACGTTGCACGCTGAACGTTGCAAGCTGCACTTGGCGCTGCTTTTGGTTTGTGCCGCCTTTTGACCATTGCCATGTTTCGCTGGCTGGCAGCCTGCGTGTTGTACTTTGGTTGTGTTCTACTCTTGTTGCAGCGATATATTAAAAAAGATTTTTTGTTCTTCGTTTTTTTTTTGTTTAACAAGTTGTGCGCATTGTTGCGCCGCATGTTGTACAATAGTTTGTACAAGCTCTTTTTTTTGCACATGTCCATTTGACCTGATTCCCTACTGTGATGAAAGATTGCGTTTTTTGTTTCTTCTATTTTTGGTCGACATTTAATATGCTTTGTGTGAGTTTGTCAAACATTCGAAATGCAGCGCTGCAAATTAATAACTCACAGCTTACAAACTCAATCTAATATGCCGACCTAAACAAACAATTGTGGAAAGTGTCAACAGTTCTGAATATATGTTGGAGACTAAGCATTTGTGTAAATATTTTTGATAAACTGATTTCAAGACACGTACACGGGGTGCTGCTAATTTTCAGCAACAACAACAACAGCAACAACGACAACTACAATGTGTGTATGCATGTAAATAAACAACAACTGCAAATGTTGACAACAAACAAAAGTTGTTTCTTTTACACTTTTTGGGCGCATATTGCAACCACCAAAGTAAAATTTGTTGACCTTCCTCTTTCTCTTGTCGAACTAACCCTAACAATAAATATGCATTCAACTGATTTTGCTATATGTTTTTGCTCTATCTGTCTGATTCTGTCTCTGTCTCTTTCTCTATTTCTGTCTCTTGTTAGTCGCCACAGACACAGCTGTGTGTGTAGCCTTGTCCAGCCATCAATACTTGTCGCCGTCTCTAATGCACAAATCCTTTGCACCCCGCGCGTTCCGCGTCGACTTCATTTATTTTCTGTTTAACAGCATTTAGGGATTTTCATGCATTGTATTATATTGCTCGATTCCAGTTTTGCACACCCCGAAAATTTCTACAAACGACACGTTTGTACAACCAACAAGAGCGGTTGAGAGAAGGGGATAGAGAGGGGATGATTAACAATTTATTGTGCGTCTGGCAGTGTTAATGCCCTCACCCATTTTAAGGCATTAGACATCGATAAACGCGTTTGTCATGGCTGGCGCAAAAATTGAGACATGCTTATTGGCTTGATTATAATCGTGTCTGGTTTGCATTGGGGTGATATTTATTAATATTTGTATGTATATTAAATAAACAAATAAAATGGAAAGTATTAAATTCAGAAATCTGAACACAACGTAAAGAGAATAATTGTAGAAATATTTTTAAGATATTTGTAAAAATAAAAATTGAGGATATTATAAAAAAGTTATTCAAATACTTTTTAATTTTCTGAAAGTTCTTGTTTAAAAAATATTTTAAATATTATTCTACAATCTACAAGAAATTTCTGAAGTTAAAAGTTTTTTTCATATATTTAAATACTTTAAGATTTTTAAAATATTTGAATAATCAATTTAAATAACATACTTTCTTATTATCTTGTGTATTTACTTTCATTTTTATCCACTTTTTTTAATCGACTCTTTTTACGTAGAGTGTTTCCAATTCGTTTCAATTTTATTTCGTCTCATTTTTCTATGCTCTCTTTTATTCTTTCTGTTCTACTTCAATCGGCATGCCATTGTTTCAGTTCAACAACGTCATCTAATCCCTTCCAAGTCCTTTGGCAGACCCTTAATGATTTGTCTATGGCTTAATTTTTGGCAACATGAAACTTTTTGAAGATACCTTTATTTATGTGATCAAATTGACCACAAAAAGTAACTTTTACGACAGTTTTCAAATATTTTCTAATTTCGAACCAAAAGAAATGAAAGTCAAATGGGAAAATTTTTTGGTTTAAGTCGGCCGAACAAATCAGAACTAAAAAAGTCAATTTATAGCACGAGCCCACAACGCAAAAAAAAAAAAAAGAAATAAAATAAAAAGGTGGAAGAAGAAGGAGTATGAAAGCCGAAGGGCCAATGCGGCATCAAGTTGCCAATAAATCCGTAACGAATCCTTTGTCGAAGCGGCAACAGCAACAACAACATCAACAACAACAAGAGCCCAGGCAACACGAAAGGATCTACGCTTGAATGCATTTCTGATGGACGTATCCGAGCGTAGCATATTGATGGCAACTTTTGCGCATTTTACGGATATTGCACAATTCCTTTTGGCCCACAAGGGCAGAAAGCGTTGACTTTTAATGCTAACGCGGTACATGAAAGAGAGACGACAGACACCACGAAGTAACTAGAAAGAGAGAGAGGGAGAGTCTAATGTGCAGGGAAAGGAATATAAAATCAGAGGACAAAAATGATTAATTATCCAGGATTTTTGGTGTTTGCAAAAGGGCGTGAGGTGAGCGCTCTTCACTTTTTTGACTAGTATTTTCTCTGTGTACTTTATTTTTTCTGTTTTTTTTTTGTGGGCTTGCCTGTTGTTGCACAGGCAAAACACTTTTAATTGGCTTTTGAGCAGAGCGACAAAGTTGCTAACGTTCCGTTCGGGGCTAATAAAGATTAATTGTTTTTTAAAAGCAAAAATGTTGGCAATGCAATCACAAAAAAAGAAACTCTAGGATATGGGGATGCTAGTTTATCTATGTCAACGCACCACAGCCACGCACTCAATTGGAAGATTAAATGCAAAGGCTCGATCCGGCTGCTGCTCCAACTCCTCCTCACTCCTCACTCCTCTGTTGTCCAGACACTCTTTTCGACGAGACGACGACACTTTAATTTTATGTTTTTGCCATTGCCAGTACAATGTGTTATTGTGTGTTGCCGTTTCACAATATGGTGTCCTTGGGTGCCACAACGCAACCCACACATAGCTACACACATATATATATGTAGCTATATGGCTACCGATTGGACGTCGACCATCGCTGTCCCCATCCCCCCGGATCATCCGCATTGCGATTCAAATGCGCCGCTCATCCATTTTTGCGTATGAATTGCAAAACGCCGCACATATTTCACGTTATTGTTTGCCCGCCTGAAACTGGAACTGGCGATGTCGCTGGTGCAAAAGGGGGGAGTAGAGAGGCGAGTAGAGAGACAGAAGCTAGCAGGTAACGCAGACTTGGCTGGCTGGCTGGCTGACTGTTGCTGCTGCTCTGCCTGCCCATTGCAAGTCGTGCCACACATTTGATATATGTTTTGGTGTCGAGCATGAGTTAACTGTGTCACAGGCATCGTAAATTTTCAGCAATGTTGCAAAGAGAGAGAACGAGACTCGGAGTCGGAGTGAGTGCATTGAAATTGCTAGAAATAATCGTTAAATGATGAAGTCTTCTTTCATGTAGCACGCAGCATTCCTTACTTGCTAACAATATGAACTCCCCAAAAAATAATGAGTTATGTATATTTTTGGGTGGCTGTGTTAAATCAAAATTCCAAGAGCGAGACAAGAAGTTCATTGTGTCTTCATTAGCATTGGCCACGTGTTGATTAATGTCTGTCTAAGTGCTATGCGAGAATGCTGTACAACATTTTTTGAAATGGGTTTTCAAACAGATAAGTACATAGATATAGCAGCAGATAGAAGACAGACAGATGCAGTGCGGAAGCGAGATGGAGAGTGAGGCATATTTAGGGCTAATTAGCTGCAGAGCAATTGCACTTTGAAGTGGCCTGCCAACTGTGCGACTGTCAAACCAACGGACATATCAACTCTGAGTGTGTGCAAGTGTGTGTGTCTCTGTGTGTGTGTTTGAGTAGCTGCCTGTCATGAAAAATGATACATAAAACGCGCTGCAGGCTCTGCGCGACAGTGACAAGGACAGCGACAGCAAGTCAGAGAGAGATAGCAAAGGTTGTAGGGACTGAGGGCAGCTGCCTTGTCAGCCTTTTGCCTTTGGGCCCTTTTGTTTTATGCCGCCGTTGGCCTTTGTTGTGTCGTTTGTCTGCCAGCTGAGCCGTAAGGGGAAGTACACACACACACACACACACACACACTTGTGTAGAGTATAATTTCGTTTAATATTGTGCATTTTATTTTGTGTAATTGTTGTCGTCGTCCTTATCCCATGTCTTTTCGGGCACCGACCGGCTTCACTTTCCTTTCAATTTTTCATTTCAACTGAAATTTGATTGTGCCCGCGTGGGGAGGATCAACTTACAGCCAGTCTGAACTGAGCTGGACAACAGTCCAGTCCTAAAGGAATCTGCCCTGTGCTTCCCTCTCTCTCTCTCTCTCTTGCTTCTCTCTTTCATTCCCTCTACGATCTTTGCTGTCATATTGTTGTAGCGAGGAGCGCCACATTTTGACATGACATTCTCAAGTTTTAGTTGGTTCGTATTTTTTTTTGTTCAGGTTTTTATCTGATCGTGCGTCGTTTGCAGTCAGTTGGAAAATTTTTATGCGCCGTGTGGCCAATGTGAAAGATGATGGTCTGTAATTTTCATTAATGGTTTGCTCAAGTTTTTTTTTGTTTTTATGGCACACAACATTCTAGACGCGACGCTGTTGGCGACAGGCTAATCAGAATGATGAAATTTCAATTTATGAGAATATAGATTTTGTTTTTTGTTGTGTTGTATTTTATTTTATTTTCGGGTTTGCCTAATGTGTCTGAAATTTGAGCTACTTTGGGCATTGTGTTGATGGTTTTCTTTTCTTAAAGGTAAATGGGTATGACATTGATTGGATGCGTCTGAAAAGTTGTGACAGACAGTCCGTTAAGTGTTTTGATATCGAGTGATCTACACAAATATTGTATATTTGATTTTTTTTTGTTTTGTTTTTGGTGTGAAGAGCGTATGTAGATCAGTCCGCGATCGCAGCTTGAAGTCATTTGCATATGGCAAAAAGCTAACACATAGTTTGTTAGGCCTGGTTCGTTGGTTTGCCCCCTGCTGTAAGATTGTTTTTTTTTTTTTTAGCAAAAGGCTTGGCTTTGGAGGCAGCACAGCCTCCTGTGGTGCGTCGGCGACCGCAACGCACTTCAAAGTCATTAATCAAGGCCCACTTAAAGTTAAACGCTTACGAATTGTATCGCCTCGCACGATTTTCAACGATAACGATTTCGATTCGTTTTCGATTTCAGCTTTTATGTATTTGTTAAGTCGTTTTCAGTTTGTTCGTTTTTTCCTCTCCTCTTGTTTTTTTTTTTTTTATTAATACAATGCCATTTGGCTTTACCGTTCCCATAAATTTTCTATACGCATGCGCCTGTGACACAATGCGCACAAAACTTCCGATGAAATCTCAATAAGCCAAATGGCTTTGATCCCCATTCCGAGAGTCAACGCCAACTCTCTTCAGTTTTCAACTCCAGTTTTTTCTTTCAGGGGGCAAAACGGAATGTAAATTTTTGTCGCTTCTCTGGAATTGATTTATATCTGTGGCAGTGTCGGCGGCTCAATGTACTTCACTCTACTTTATTATTCATTGGAAACACAAGTCAATGACGATGCTGACGCTGATGATGATGATGATGATGATGATGGAGATGGAGACGATGATGATGTTGAGCAGTGAAAAATTAAACAGAAAACCAGCGCAAAAAAAAAAAGTAACGCTCATAAAACTGTGAGAGGCAAATTCGAAGCTTTGAATTTCAATTAATTGGGACTAAACCGAAGAGCAGCAGTCGAGAGAGTTACGAGTTAAATGTGGGCATTTCCATTTTATGGGTTAATTGCCATTGTTCGACAATCACAGTCGCATTTCGTCCCCCTTCGATGCCAAAAATAAAAACGAAGAAGATGCTGTAAAAATGCTTTATTTGCCTCTGTGATTTATGTGGCGCGGCAAATTGAAAGGGCAACATCATAACGTGCAACATCAATCCACCACAAAACCCAACTAAGTGGAGGGCTGCCAATGTGAATGACACATTGACAAAATGCTAAAAAGCTAAATGCTAAATTGATCAATGAAAGTTTGTCACTGACTCATTTCAATGTCAGGCCAACAGACAACAGCGAGGCATGTTGCCAATGTGACAACACATGCAACACCATGAGGATTTTAATGTCATGCACTCAGGTTTTTATGTCAATGGATTTATATCTTGAAATGCGAAATAAAGTGCATATATAAAATAAAATTCAGTATAAAGTATACACTAATTTAGTATAAAGTATATATTAATTTAGTATAAAGCATATACTAAATTTTATACGTTTATACGTAGAGCATTTAGATTCGAGCAGACCGTCACGTTTTTTAACTAGTTGCCGCTGTGAATTGTGACGCGCTTAATTGAATGCCAAATTAATATTTATGGGCAAATTGTTTGCTGAAGCTTAATTAATGAAAGGGCAAAGCGAGGCGACTTTTTGCCTGACTTTTTGTATACCCTACAGCTGAATAAAGGTTTATGCTCCCCAGTGAATAACTATGATGCCTCGTTGAGCCTTATCACTTGGCATAAATGTCAAACGTAAATTTACTTTTTTCACTTTAATTAAATACGATTTATATATACAAGTGAATATTGAGTATGCGCAGCGGGTAGAATTATAACAATGCCACAAGTTAATGGACCACAAATATTTTTTAAATCGCCGCCATCGATGTTAATGGGTTGGCAGCAGCAAAAGCGACGACGATGACAACGGCATGAAAAGCAATAATGCAATTATTTTATCACAGGCATTTGGTATTTTTAATATGTTATACACAGAGAGAGACACAGAGCCATATGCATACGTACATACGTATATACGCTAAAGGTATTTTACATTTTAAAGCATGCGGGACATTTGCAGCATTATCATCAATGGCGTAGTAATAATAGTTGGACTCGTAATAATAACAATAAAATTGTGAAAATTGTGAAAATAGCCATTCGAAAGAAGAGGAGCTGCCCATGTCTGTCAGTCAGTCTTTGCAGTCCACACACACACACACACACACACACACACACACACACACACACACACACACACACACACACACACACACACACACACACACACACACACACACACACACACACACACACACACACACACACACACACACACACACACACACACACACACACACACACACACACACACACACACACACACACACACACACACACACACACACACACACACACACACACACACACACACACACACAGTTCAGTAAATTGCCCACCCGTCTGCATAAAAATTATAGCTGCATTTAAGTAATTGTTGCAACTGATGACAACGTTGCAACGTCGCAACGCAACGCAACGCGTCGCATCGCCATCGCCATCTCGAATGGCAGTGCCAAGTGCCTGTCAGTTGCATTGACAATGAAGCGTTAAAAAATACGCAACAACAACAGTGACAGAAAAAAACAAGTAAGAAAGTTACAGTTGAGTGTGCTCGACTGTTCGATACCCGCAATACGTTCTCAATGAAAGCTAAACAGTACGGTATTCTTTTAAATATACCAAAATAATACTAAAATATGCCAAACTTAAATTTTGTATATCAATATACTACTGCATCTCATATATACTATATATTTACTTTAACGAGTTCGATATTAATATACCGAAATAATACTAAAATATACCAAAGGTAAATTTCGTTTATCAATATAATACTGCATCTTAAATATACTATATATTTACTTTAGGCAGTTTGATATTATTATACCGACAAAATACTAAAATATACAAAACGTAAATTTTGTATATCGATATACTATTGTACTGAAAATATACTATATATGTGCTTTAAGGGGTTCGAGATTAATATACAAAAAATACTAAAATATACCGAAGTCTAATTTTGTGTATCGATACACTATTACAAACTTATATACCGACGAATACGAAAATATACCAAATACAATATTTAGTATATTGATATACCATAATATAAAACGTATTCTTAAATAATACTAAAATAGCCAAATTTTGTATTACAAATTAATATACCGACAAATGCGAAAATATACCAAAGACAATATTTGGTATATTGATATACTATTCAAAATATACCATATATATGTATACTTTATAGATTCGGAGATGTCTCCCTCTACCTGTTTAACTGTTTCCTGTTGTCACAAAGTTATAATACCCTTCTACCCTATGGGTAGCAAGGTATACAAATTGCATACAACAGCAGCCAACAGTTGCCGTGGCATCACAAACAGGGTTTGGGACAAACAGTTGATCAACTACAGCAGCATCAGCAGCGGCGGCGGCGACAAATTGGAGTAGCTCCAACAAGAGGCATGTGAAGCAGACGGCTCATAAAACATGCAGCCCCTTGCCAATAAAATTTTATTAAACGCCATAAAAATATTTATGAAATTGGCGCAAAGCAGCGTGTTTATTTGCGCTGTTTGTGCATTTCGCAAAAAATAACGCGAAAATTATGCGAAATACTCACAGCTCGCAACTGATAATGCAAATAACCTGATGCTGTTGCACTAACTGTTGATTTTTATGTGCATTTGATTTGTTTAACTTTTGCAAATTGCTTACAGGCGGCCGCAAACGTTTTAAAAAAGCGGTTGTAATTGTTTAACGGCTTCTTGGAATACTTAACAAAATGCATGCTTATAATTGCACGACTTGAGAGCAGCTGTGCGACTATGCTAAGCGTAAAGTTGCCTTGGCTTTAATGTGAAAGGTAACTGGGAAAACAATATAATGAGTACACAAAGCCAAGATTTATTTCATGTGCAGTCGTGCATGGAAAATACAACCTTTTAAAATTACACAAATCATAATAAAAAGATCAAAGCATATAGAAAAGTTAAAAGAATTCTTAAAATTCCACCAATAATAAAAATAATTAAAAGATGTTAAAAGTTGGCAATTGCTCAGGAATTTCAGCTTAAAACTTTTGCGTTTTTGATTAATTTTTTGGGTGGAATGTTAAACTTGGACTAGAGCACATAATTACACATGCCACTAGAGATGCGGTTTCAAAGGCATTCCATTAGCTGGAATTGTGTCTGTGTGTCTGCTGCCATCTCCTGTCTTTTGTAAAAGTTCATTTTGCCTGCCACGGAACTGTGTATGCAATGCACTCGCCTTTGATTAGCGCGGGGCACAATTCAATTTCCAATTGAAAAAGCCAGAAAGCTGCGCTTTAGAATGGCAAAGCGGTGAAGAGGGGAAGGGAGGTAGAATGGGAAGTTGATAAGCTATCCGACAATTTGGGTATGCCCATTTTGGCTGTGATTGGATTGTAACCGCGGCACGCTTCGTTGCATGCCACCATAAAGGTAAAGTTACCCCCACGCAGACACATATTCGAATGTCGGTGGTGCAGCACTTTGACAGTTGAACGCATTTTCAATGCTTACTTATTTCATTGAGCACACACACACACACATCCGGAAGAGAGGGAGAGTTGGCTTGAAATTGCGTGAGTGTTGCACGTGTCGTGTGTGCCGTTGTCAACGGCAGCAGCAGCAGCAGCAAAATGTGGCAACGTTTTGCGACACCGCGAATTGAATGCCTTGCACAGCATGTGGCAATGTTGTACGAGCATTGAGGGCCAAGTTAATACAGCCAAAGGCGACAGCAGCAGCAGAGCAGCAGCAACGGAGGCAACGAAATCATTTGACACTTGCAACTGGCAACAGTTCAATACTCACACGCAATTTGAATTGACTAATCCAAAAAGCATTTCTGACATTTGCTCTCGCCTGTTACTAATGACTTGGCACTTTGCACAGCTCCACAGGACGACGGTTGAGGGCGAGGACAACTGCAGGGCGGGGCAGAGCAAAGAAGCAAACACAACCTGTGTGCGCTCCGCTTATTTTCAGCTTTGCTGTCAGGCATTTGTCATATTTCTGTCAAATAAGCGCTTTTAATATTGATAGCTGCTGCTGCTGCTGTCGGTTGCTGCTGTAGCTGCCACTGATGCAACCAACGCCCGCCTGGTCCGACTGTCAACAGGATGTTGGCTTCAGCGCGCTCCCAGAGCAAGAGCTTTACAACGCGCTCTGTGTGCAATCAGGCGTTTTATGTGAGCGGCTTAATGTGAATTTATTGCATTTCACTCCCAACATCATCCAACTGCCAGCCAGCCAGTCAGCGGGCAACGGGCAACGTGGCGGGCACGCAGAGCTTCGTAATGAGTCTCAAATAAGAAATTTGGGGAGAACAACAAATCAATAAAAATGATGAAAAGACCCAAAAAAAAAAAAGAGAAGTCAAGGCAAAATCTTGAGACTCGAGTCGGAAATCTGTTGAAAATCAATGCCCACATTTGCTTGATGAAGAACCATAATAATGCTGATGATGATGATGGTGATGATAACGATGTGTGTAGTTGTAGGCTGGCCAAATAAATATTATGAGGGCATATCGCACATATTTCATTGTTTAAACAATGGCGATAATATCGATGGGTTCGGTTCAGTTTGGTTTGGTTCTGTGTCCAATCCGCAGTTGCCTCCCGACGACGACGATGATGATGATGATGATTTATAAGCGACTGTTAAGTAAACTGTGGCCCCGTTTGTTTGCATAACAAATTGTAGAAAAACGAACAAAACAAAACAAAAATATAAATTATCAGGCATTAAACATTAAGCAGAAAACACGCTTAAAGCCAAAGCCAAAAAAACAAAAACTTAAAACAAAAAAAAAAACAACTACAAAGAAGGCAATGAAGCCACCTGCGCTTTGTCGACCACCCGCTGCTCTCTTCCTCTCTCTCTTTCGCGCTATCTCGCGTCTTGCTGTCTCTTAAAAACAAATGATATAAATTTATAAATTTTCGAAAACTTGACTTTTGAGCACAGCCCCCCAGGCATTGCCAATAATCATATGAGTGTGTGAGTTTGTTAGCTGGAAATGCAAAATGGCAAAAGGTCGTTGTCGTCATCGTCGTCGTCGTCGTCGTCGTTGCGCAGCGTGAAACTTTTGTGGCGACTCTGGGAAGGCGTTCGAAATTGCAACACTTTTCAGCACACACCCAAAAAACTGTTGCTTACATGGTCTATACACCTGGTTATGGATTAACTACAAACAACGTGAGCGGAGACGTGACTGTAATTGGTTCCAATTCAAGCATTAAATTAATTAATTTCTTCAACTCTTTGTTACCAATTTGACCTTTTGTGTGTGCTTGTAAATAAAATCAATAAATAATAGTTACACTGAATTCGCTTTTAGAGAAAAACAAAAATTTATTATTAACAATTTCTGAAGCCTTCATATAATTGCCTTCTTTTTTTTGCTGTTAAGCAGCTTTATTGAAATTAATGCACATTTTTTTCATGATATTTGATAAAGCATATTTAATTTTTCCTATTTTTAATTGAATGCAAAAAAACGGTGTTAAATAAAGCATTTTTAATAAATTCAAATTGCAATCTTCATTTTTTTTTATAATTAGATTTCGAATGGCGATTAAAATGTAAACTCTCAAAGTATTAAAATGAAATTATAATTAATGCCAAATTATAATTGAATAGTTGTTGCAAGAATTTCTGCTTGAGCAAATGAAATAATCAAAATGCAACAGAATTTCCAATTTAATCATAAATAAGTATTTCACACTCATCCAATGTGAGTTGTGTGTTTGTGTGTTTCGTATTTTATGTTTTCGAGCTGTTGGGCCAAATTGTGGAAATGAACTTAAATCGCAATTAACTTGGCTGGAATTTAACTTGGACCTCAGATGCATGCAGATAATTCGTGGCAGCCAATTATAAAAGCCAAATACAATTGTGACTTTAATTAGAGTCAAACGAAGGGAACTCAACCGATAAATGCTTCAATGAACTGACACAAAGAAGGCAGTCAGGCAGTCAGATAGATGGACAGAAAGACAGACAGACAGATAGTCAGATATATATACTTCTGTACTTGTAGCATTTTCATGTGCTGTCAAATTGTTTGAGACACGAACACGCCCCAAAAATTTGGAAGAGTGTCTTGTCATTTCATTTCTTGGCTTGGCTTCATTTCGACCTGTAATTAATTTATTGAATAAGCGTTCAAATTGCTTTCAATTTCAGTTTACGAATACGAATGTGTGCAATCAGTTTAAGTTTAGTCGGAGGTTGTAAAATTTTAATGTTGTCGTTCACTATCTGAATTCGAAAATCTAATTACCAAAAGTGACTGTGTGTGACCTGCTTGCCTTGCCAGCTGACAGCGTTTTTAGCCAGCCTTTAAAGTGGCCCAAGAACGTAGAGAGCGACAAAGAAAGAATGAAAAAAAAGCAAAAAAACAGAAAAAAAAACAGAGACTTGGCCTTTATTATCTTGATGAGCGACCAAACTATTTTACGAGCTCGACAACAAGTTAATTAGCCGTTGGTATTAATGCGGTCCCCGAACAGTTGGCTGAAACAAAAATTTCACGTTGTCAAATGTGTTTTACGTTTCTTATTTTAGCTGCTGCTGCTTGCTGACCATTGGCCAAAGCAAAGCGGACATCGTCTCAGCCTACTTCCTATCATTAATGAAGACGCCTTCGCCCGCTCTTCCTTTTCATCTGCTCTGCCTCTGCTCTGCCTTAGCGCTGTTTAATTTGATTTGCTTATTTAATTTTTATTGCTGCCCCAGTTGGCCGCTTCCTTTGAGCCGAAATAAAAACAAGAAAACGCTTTCTGTGTTTGTTCAGCTAATGACAATAATTAAATGCTCAAGTGCGTTTGTTGTTTGAGTCTGAGTTATGCATATTAATTAGGCGCGAGTAGCGTGTGAAAATGTTTTCTTGTTGTTGCGCACCTGCGAGGCAAGGCAGACGAAAAAAAAAAAATTAAATAATAATAGCAAAAAAAATGTCGATGGCGATGCTGTGCAAACAATTTTAATTAAACGGCAATTGCGCATACGCCGCGTGTACGCTGCAGATGGCAGATAAAGCCGATACGAAAGGTGCCAGCTGACAGCTGTTTGGCGACGCCGCGTGTTGCAACAATCATTACTGCAACAGCAACACCAGCAACAACAACAACAGCGATAAAATGAATTTACTTTGCCAGCTTTATTGACGCTCAATTCGATTTGCTGTCGCGCTTGTCCAGGGCTCTCTCACAATTGTTTTGCGTTTAGGCCAAAAGTCAACACGATCGACGACTCGGAGCTCAGCTCTTGTGTTAAACTTTTCCAATTGCTCAGCGTTTAAAACAAATGGACGCGCCATAAACAAATTAAACTTGCCACACAAAACAACAACAGCAACAGCAATGAAAAAAATAAATTTGTTTAATGCGTGCCAACGACGCCCACGAATTGAAATCGAATTCATTGTGAATGAAGGCAACAACTGCAACGAAACAGAGACAACAACAACAACAAGAACAACAACAATGGCAACAAGTCAACAATTTATTGTTGTTGCCTGTTTTGTGGTCGAAGTCGATGATGTTGCATTAAATTGCTGCCCCTGCTGTGTTTTGCTCCCTTCGCGTTGGCGTTGCCGTTGAATCTTTTCTCGAACAGCATTTGCAGCAACACCAACCACAACAACTGACAAACTTTGACCCAAAAATTGAGAAAAAATACTCCTAGGTAATAGGTCGGAAGTGAAAGGGTTTTAGATTCTTGACTGGTTGCGCTTCGTGTTTGCCGCTGACAGCGGCCACTATTTGTGGCATTTAAATTTTACACAAGAGGCGCGCCCCAGAAAAATGATTATTTATTTAAATAGATTTGAAGATCATTTCAAAAACGTGCCGCATTATAAATTTAAATGGTCTGAAGAATTCGTGATATGAAAACTTCGCTTTGATTTGAAATTTCAATGGGAAATTGAATGCAATGCGAGTTGAAATGATTTCAAGCTAAACATTTATTGTATAAATACAACAAAATTGTGATTTTAAAATGGGATTTATTATGAGATACATTTGACAATGTGCGTCAATTGCTTGTCAAGTCAATAATTATGAAAGCGGTATACAAATTTCATAATTGAAGTGATGACGGAACTTTAATGCATGGAAAATTTAGTTTTGTCATATTTCTTTTTATTATTTTGAGAAATTATGTGACTATTAAGAATGTGTACAAAATTAACCTCATTACAACATTCTTCATTGTTAATTTTTGTTATATTTTAATTAGACGGAAAGTCTCTTATTTGATTGGATATGATTTTGGTTTATATTATTTTATTTTATTTCATTTATGGAATATTTTGAATATAGTACCATAACAACATATACCAAATAAAGCCATTGGAAAATTTTAGTATTTTTGTGGTATATTAATTTAATATATATTTTGTTCCTTTTTCTATTTGATTTATTTATTACATTTTTTTATATTCTTTTTTACTTTATTTATTAGTTGTATTTCACATATCATTTTCTTTAGTTTCCTCACATCATTTTGTTAGTTTTTTCTTTAAAAGAATGTTCGCCATAATGAGCTGTGCTTACTTCTGCTTGGTTTCTGGTTTAAATAGCTAAAAACCCTTGACATTTGCCCGACAGTTTTATTGGTGAATAATTGCGTATCATTAAACCATTTGTATGGCCTGTCGACCTATCATGATTGATCTACTCGATGCCAATGAAAATGAAAATGAAATAAAGCAGCTGCCAAGCAAGAACAGCAACAACAGTCACAACAAAAGCAAAAACAATAAAAAAAAGAAGAAAAAACAGGACAGCTTAGTCACACGGCAGCAAGAGAGAGACACATAAATACATACGTCTAAGTAATTTATATGATGGCTTGCTTACGGCTGACAGCCTGAGAAGGGAGGAGGAAGTGAGGAGGCAGAGGAGGAGGAGGAGGTGTGGCAAGTCGTTGTGGATTATGGCAATGATTTTTGTAATTCCTAGAGTTGTGCTGCCTCTGAATTTCTGCTGCTGCCAACCGCTAAAATAATCCATTAAAGATAAACTAAAAGCAAACACTAAACTCTTGTGCTAAGGCTAAAGCAAAGAAACCGCAGCGCACCCACACGCTGATAATCAATCATTTATCAATAAGCGACGGCACACGCCCCGAAAACTGCAGTCCACAGTTGTTGCTGCTGCTGTTGTTGCTGCTGTTGCTGTTGCTGCTGTTGATTGGTTGCTCTAAGCTTTTAGTTTGCGTTTAACGCCTCATAGATTCTCTAAAGCGAAAGGAAGCGGCAAAGGCGGGGAAGGGGGGCGCGGCCCACATGGGAGACGTCAGTGTGTCTATGATAAAGTGATATATGCTTGCATGTGTGTGGGGCACACACACGCATTATACGCTGTGGTGTGCCTCAGTTTGCTGCCTGAATGGCTGATAAGACGCTCTCTCAGAGAATGCCTGAGAATTATTGACTGACTGTAGTACGAGGGGGGGTAGGGAAAATGGGGTGTAAAAGGCAACCGCATCGACTGCTTGCCATTGGTTTAATTAATTTTCCAGAATTCAGAATTTGATTTGAATCTCAACTCAAGCAACTATTGATTTTGTCTGAACTGATTCATGCGGGCGATCACTAATATTTTACTTATTTTTTTCTATTTCTCTCTCTCTTTTGCAGTGTGGCCAGGACAACATGCTAAGCAAGGGCAAAGGAGCTGCCTCGAAGCAGGAGGGAAATAAATGTGAATGCGCATAACATTGAAAACTAACGACAAAGCATTTAAAACAATACGCAAGGAAATTGCAAACGTTTCAACACAGCTTGTGAAAACGCATTTAGCACGTGACGCGACGCCATTTTGTAACAGTAATTGACACACACACACACAGATACTCACAGACGGATTCACACATTCAAAATGGCCGTTAGCAATATTGTTTGCGAATGGCTTCGCGCCCTTGGCCTCGCTCAATATGCGGAAAGCTTTCTCGACAATGGCTACGACGATCTGGAGATATGCAAGCAAGTCGGTGATCCAGATCTCGATGCAATTGGCGTCGACAATCCCTCGCATCGTCATAAGCTCCTAAAGAGCATTCGCTCGTTGCGTGAAAAGGGCGCTGCATCCGTTTACTTCATGCTAAACGATCCGAACTCGTTGTCGGGCAGCATGGAGATATTGTGTGAGACGCCGCCCAGCCATGAACTGGAACTGGTGCTAGCCGAGCAGCTGGAGACGGACGGAGTGCGTCTGACAGCGCATCCATATTCAACACCGGTAAGTGCGACGAAATCTAAATTCATTGAGGGTTGCTCTTGATTAGTTAGTTGTCTGGCTCCCCGCTGTGTGTGGCTGTCAACTCCAACAACACAACGCTGTGAGAAACTCTGTTTAGACTTTAGGATTTTTATTACAGCAACAGCATCCGATTGCAAGACACAAAAAAAAGTTGAAATTGCTTTAAACTGCGCTCAGTTGAATCCCTTCACCTGCTGCTGCTCGGTTGAGTTTTAGTTTAATTCCGTTGAGTTTGCTAGACACCCACAACAAAAGCTGAATTCAAAGCCCCCAAAAGCAAAGCTCGAAAACTATTCAATGTCAGTTTACATACTTAAATTAAAATTCCCCGACAAGAGCCAAAGAGATAGAGATAGAGAGAGAGAGAAAGAGAGTTGGGGGTACACAGTGCATGGCACCGTTTTCAAATGTCAACCTGGTCTACACTTGACAGTAAAATGGAGTACATTTAAACGGCAGCAGCAGCAGCTCCGGTGGTTGCCTCATTGCCTGGCCAATGTTGCCCCCAAATGGCTTTTGTATGCAGCTTTTGGCTTTGATGCCGTCTCGAGTGTCATGATGTTGCTTCGCTCCATTGTTCCACTCTCAGTGCCCAGTCCCAGTCTCTGTGTCTGTGTTTGCGCTTCCCTCTCTGTGTGTGCTGCATGGACACTCGACTCGACTCGTCCAGTTCCTGGTCTGGCTTGGCCGGCTGTCTGGCGACTCGTTTTTGGGAACTCTTTGCGCTCTGTTTGCAGGTAGGCGACATATCATGTGCCATTATATATACTATATATATATACCAAAGAGGCACCGACGCATTGCATTGCAACGCAATTGTGTTCTTGGAACAGTTTTATACTCTTTTTTTTGTGTTTCGTTTTTCGTTTTTGACCAGCATTTAAAAAATACCTTTTTCTCCCTTCGTGGATTTAAGTTTTGTCGGTGTAATTAAAGTAATGCCCAGAATGAATCAGCAGACCCCGAAAAAAAAAACGTAAAACTTAAGCTCATCATGATTTATTATGCAAAAGCATTTCACAAACTGAAATTATAACCTCAAGCTTCTTCGCTCAAGGAATTTTGCACGTCAATCTCAGCAAGATGTGATTTATATATACAAATATCGCATGTATGTGTCCAAGTTCAACAAGAAGAACTCGAAGAAGAAGGAAGGAAGCTGCCACAGAAACGTACAACATATGCTATAAGCTGACCCAATATCAGCTTCGTTGGCGGCGTTGCTTGCCACACAAATCACGTCATTGAGTTGTTTTCATCAAAAGGGCAAGCACACATCTACTAGCTCTCCTCTCAGTTTCTCAGTTTTGTTGATGAGTCTTAAGGTTTCATCGTTGCTGTTGCAAGTTGTGAGTTGGAGGTTGCAAGTTGTGCTGCCCATTCTCATTCATTCACTTGCCTCATCGTCTGTCCAGACTGTCTTTTTCGCTGTCGTTCGTTCGTTCGTTCGTTGGTTCGTTTTGTGTATTTTTATCCGAAAACTATCTGGCTGCCTGACGACTTCTTGCAGTTTTGTATCTGCGTATCGCTGGCATACAATTTTTATTTATTACTCATTCAGCTGCAAAATTGTTCCTTAATTGCCCATATCAGCTGAGAAATGAAATTTATTACCTGGCGTGTGTATATCGCCAGTGCCAGTTGCCAGTTGCCCGTTTGCCACAGCCAGTGCCAAGGCAACAGACAGCAGACAACGTCCTAAACTTTTGCTGCCGCATCATTATCAGCCTCGTCGTCGTCGTCCAGCAGCAGCAGCACTCAGATACTCCTCCTCCCTACCTCCCTCTACTCCTACTGCTACTTTTCGAGCAGCGGCAGCAGCAGCATCGACATCATTAGTTTTGTGCGCCGCGCCGACAACGTTTTGTATATTTACTTAATATTGCAATGGTCTCTCTGCATGTATGTGTGTATCTCTCTCTGTCTTTCTCTCTGTGGCTGTCTCTGTCCGGGCTGTATGTCCATTTATCTCGGAGTATACGACGTGGATAGCAACCTTCTGTGATTTCTGATTTCTTATGCCAATTTACTCTCGACCATTCCCGGGTCTGTGCTCCATATTGAGGTTGCCTCAGTCTCGAGTCCGAGTCCGAATCCAAGTCACAGACCTCAGACCTATCATCATCAGCCGCAGCGCGCTGACTCTGTCTTCTGCTCATCATCATCATCATTATTATTATCATCATCGTGTTTGGTCAGCGGCATCGTCGCTGACTTTTGCCATAGATCAAAAGACAGTTTTGCTTTAGTTTTCCTTTCCATCTCTCTCTGTTTTTCCCTGTGTTCTATGCCGTTTGTTGTATAATTTTATTTTATGTGCCTGTAGCCTTGACCAGGTCAAGTTGTTTTTGGGGTCGACGAAGCAGCGAAGCTTGCCTAGACGTCGTTGTTGAACCACACTCTGAACTCAACTCCAACTCAACTGGTCTTGTGTCTGTGCTTTGCTTTTGATTTGAGTTTGAGTTTCACGTTGATGTTGTTGTTGTTGTTGTTGTTGTTGTTCTTGGCTGACTTTAAGTTATTTCAGCGCTTGGCTTTATTGATTTGTCCTCTTTGATCTTCTGCCTGAGCTGTGGCATGATTTCATTTTTATGAACTTGACTTTTTGTTGTATGTTATGTGCACTGTTTTCTGTTGCGTTGCGTTTCGTTTCTTCCTTGTGCTCTTTTGTGCCCGACTATGCCTTTTGGCCATTTTCTGCGTATCGTGGCAAGTAATTGCCGCAATTCAATTTGTTCATTTTGCCTACGTGCAGCGTGGCTTTATTATTCATGACCATAAATTAGCCAATAACCTTTTACCCAGAGCAAAGGCATTACAAATATGTTCGTGATTGAATAACGAATGAAGCCAGTGAAATTTACTTTTTATAATTAACATTTGCAATCTTAATTAGCAAATCAAAAGAGAACAAATTTATTAGAGATTAATTATTAAATTTAGTTAGAAGAAAATACATAAATAATTAAAGAGTGAGTTGTTAAAAATAAATGAAAAATATAAGAAACTACCGAAATTAACTTTTTATAAGCAATATTTACAATCTTAGTTAGCAAAGCAAAAGAGAGCAAATTTATTGGATATTTTTTGGTAAATTCAGTTTTAGGAAAATTCATAAATTATGTGATTTAAGAACATATGTAACCATACAATAAAGTGAAGAATATTTACCACTAAATACGGTCACGTTTCTTAAACTAATTATTATATATATAATATTGGCACACTTGCAACATAAATATATAAATAATGAGTGGTTAAAAATAGTTTAAATAAATACTTATTAAAGGTTTGTTTAAAAATAAAAGAAACTAGATTCATTGATTAAACAGTTTCTTTTCCTCTTGCAAAGTTTATTCCCTTGCTTTATTAGGCCAAAACCCAAATTTCTTCCACTGATTTATGTAATTGAAAGTCTGAACAAAAACTTGAAGAAAACTCCTTTAGCAACTGGCTATTGTAATTTATAATTACCTTATATGTATTCACATAGAACAGTGTAATATAATTAGCCAGCATTTCGTAGCTGGATTTGCCCATTATTATTGCATAAATTAAAGCATAAGCATTATACACGCCCCCATGAACGACATGAAAGCCAATTTAACCAGCTGGCCAATGGGAAAATTTGCATAGCAAGGAAGGAGGAAAAGGAGCCAGGGCCATGAAACTTAATCAAGCATTTAACACCAAAAATGTAAAACTGCGAAACCATTCATTGCTCATAAAAAATTAAAGTCTAATTGTAGACAAAGAACCAGCAGCAGCAGCAGCGAGTGAACAAAAAGGGAAATGGGGAAAAGTGGCAAAGGCAAAAGCGATAGCAATAGCTGTGTGTCACATTCTGTAGCTATCGCGCTTCTATGCTCCATGTGCCTTTGTGTGTGGCAGTCAGGTTTTTGTTTTACTTGCGGGACCCTAAACTAAACGCTAAAGTTTTTTGGGCAAAAGGCATATCGACAAGCAGCAACCCTCATCATCATCATCATCGAGTCGTGGGGTGGAGGGGGAGAAGTTGGTGGCGAGCTGCGTGCTTTTTAATTAATTTAATTGCAATTTAATTACGCTTGCTATTTAATTAAACACATTGGCAACTGAAGGAGGCGTTCGTGCAAATTGCATGCAAAGTTTTTCCGGCCACCATTCGAAACAAAATCAACACAAAGAGAGTGGTAGAGTAGAGAGGTAGACAAATTGGAAGTACTCGGTTTGTTCGGTGTAGTTTCGGCAATTGTGGCTTAATTAGACATGCAGTTAAATTGATTTTGCCGTTAGGCGGCAGTCCTCTAGCCAATACATTGGCAAAGCAAACAAGGCAGTAATTCAAACAGAGGCTAGAATTTATAGCTGCTATTCCCTGTGCCGCGTTGATAATTGACGATTAATTTAATAGAATGTCCAAGTTTGGTGTGTGACTTCCCCTCTCTCTCTCTCTCTCTCTTTCTATCTAGCTTGCCACTCTTTTAGAGCCTTTGCGGCATGCTCAATTGTGCGAAGTTATTTCGCATGCCGCAAAAGTGGCACCAAAATGCTGTCGTCTCGCCTGTCTCCTAAAACTCGGTGGAAAAACGTTTCGAATGTCGCCTGTCGCCTGTGTCGACTCTGTCTTCGTCGTCGGCTCGTTGTCGACTAGTTGGGATTCTAAACAACTTGCCACATGGCTTGCAAGTTTCCGCGCTGTGGTGGCTCCTCCTCGGACATCTCGGCCTGTCGCATTGTGGATGCCGCCGAGAGCCCTACTTGGAGTTTATCTCATATTTCACATGCCGCCGCAATTACTGCCGCCACAGCGGCTACTTACTGCCCAGCTGCAACACACAACAGCACTGGAGTGCACTGTCGACTGTGGACTGTGCAACACCACCACACTTTCTTGGCTATGTCAACTGCCTACACAAGTAGCCGCTGCCTTGAAATGTTTCATAAATACTCGTTGCAGCAGCTCGCTCCGACGTTGCACTCGTATTTTTCGCGGCTGCTGCAACATTTTGCTTATAAATCAAAAAATGGCCACAGCAGCGTCGTCGACTTGCAGCTCGTTGACAGCCGCTTATAAATCTTGTCGCGCACTCGCGACTCGCGACTTGAGTTCGAGTTGCAGTTGCAGTTGCAGTTGGTTGACTCCTTGCTGCTGTTGCTGTTGCTTCCAGGTTAACTTGTGCGTTTTGTGTAACCAATTACAAAGAGTAAAATAAAAAAATAAAGAGTAAGAGAGTCGAACTCTTTGCCTGCAAGCTTCTTCCCTCATTCAATTTGTTGCTCAGCATTTATTTATGTTGCAACATTCTCATTGGCAGCGGTAACAGCAGCGGCAGCAGCTAAACAAATCGCGCTCGACTTGACATAACTCGCTGTCAATGTGTCGTCTGCATGTCTCATACCAGTTGTTGTTGTAGCAATTACACATCTCACAATTGTGCCACGCTAATGATGGGAGTCCCCACGTCCAGCAACAACAACAACCTCTGACAACTGCCTTTGGATTTTGTGACATTTTGCCAATTGTACAATTGCGTGGATTGGCAGTGGCAGTGAAAGGCGGGCCTAGTCAGTCGTCCTGCCTATTACAGCTCAGCTCGTTTCGCCTTGCCTCTTCTCTCCCATTCATTTCCATTCCATGCAACGTTGCCTTGCCCCCCTTCGTTCGCCTTTGGGGTGATTGTGCTGTCCAGGCGCACATTGATATGCCCCGTCGCTGCTAAATGTCAATTAATGTCATCAACTATTTTTGCAACGTTTTCGCTTTTAATTGGCATCCCATCGCCGCTGCTGTTGCTGCTGCTGCTGTTGCCTCACAAAACTTCTTCTATGCCAGCCCACTTTACTTTATATTATTTGTGGGCGTGGGTGGCAGCAGCAGCAGCAGCATGCTCTTGACTCTGCCACAGCAGCAACAGCAGCAGAAGTTGAGGCTCTGCCACAGTTAAATGGATTCTTGGACTCTATACTCTCTGTTTTTTTCTGTTCCTTTGCTATTCTATTTTGTTGATGTTGTTGTTTTGTAGATCAACGACCAGTGAAAGTTGTTTGCATTGGCTCGTGGCAAATGCTGCTGCTGACACATTTAGCCAACCATTGAAGCCTTAACAAATGCTCCGTGGCCCGTGCTAGTTTTAGCCCCGTTTACCATTTTAGCCATAGCCATAGCCATCCCAGCAATCCAGCTAATTAGAACACAGATAGAGAAAGAGAGAGCAACATCATCATCATCATCAGCCAAGTGAACGACGTCCATAGATCAAACATTGCACAAGTGCATCATCATCATCATCATCATCATCATCAGCAGAAGCAGAAGCAGCAGCAAAAGCAACAGAGGAAGGGAATGAGGAATGAGGAATGGAATTAGGATGCAGCTTGTTTGCTGTAATTAACATGCAGCTGCAGCGGCGATTAGAAAGAAGTTGCCCAAAAGAAAAAGGGCATTGAGGCTAATCGACTAGGATGATGCTCTTTAAGCGGGTTAATGGCGAGCTGAAAAGTTCAGCTTTAAATTATGGATTTCCAAGTGTAAGAGGCTATAGCTAGGAATGAAAATATATTTTTGTCTAAATATTTTCATATGAGAAAAAGTATTGAAGACAAACTTTAGTTTAAGGATATGCTCAAAATTTTTTTTTTTTTTAAAAGTATGAAGAATATATTTTGCCATTACATCAACATTCTTAAGGCATAAGTATATTTTGCCTAAATATATTTTTTGAACGTTATAAACTTTTTTTTGGTTAGAAAATATTCTATTAAAATAGGCAAACACAACTAGGTAATAAAGGTCGTAAATTAGATAAATAATTTGCAAAAAAATGCAAAAGCTGGTAACTTTAATTTAATATATGTATTTTTGGGACACTTTCTGAATAAAACAAAACATTTTAAAGTGATTAAAGATGACTTAACTTTATTAAAAATATTACATGAAAATAATGTAAAGCCTTCTCTTGATATTTTAGATAAAAGTCATATTATAATGTATATAGGAAATGGCTGGATAACTATTTTGCAAAGCTGTCAGGCGAGGCTTTCTCTGCTTCAAAAGGCTAATACTCTGCAGGAGATAGAGATAGTGATAGAGAAACAGAGAGGGAGGGAGTGTGTGAGTAAGAGAGATAGTGAGAGTAGTCAAACTTGATTCAACTGCCATGCAAATAGACATGGAAAATGGTGCAAACGAGATCCGAGTCCCCAGGCTGTCAAAAAGTTCAAGCTGCCTGCATTGAGTTGCATTTGGCCATAATTTTGATTTCCCTTTTTTTTTGTCTTTTTTAGGAGGGGATAAAACTCTTTACTTTAGTTTAGTTTACTTTTTTTGGGGTCTGCTGCTGCTGCTTTGATTCGTCCAGGTCATGTTGTCATATTTTGCATGCGCTGCACGACAACCACAACGAGACGAAGATGGAGTTGAAGTCGTAGTCGGAGTTGCTGTTGAAATAATAAGAGAGTAGGGGAGAGCGGGAGAGTTGAAAGTCGACGATGTTGTTGGCTTACACTAAACGACATAAGCATAAATCTCACTTACCTACAACTTGATTTACTCACTGCTGCATGCTTCATGCTACACACAGCCACACAGCCTGCCACATGCATAGCTCATGGCACGATGCCCCATGCCCCATACGAAATGCCCCATGCCACATACATAGCTCATGCCTCATAACGAATGTGCGCCTGTCAGCATTTCAACTTTGCGCCATTTATGTTGGTCAACCGCTTTTGCTTCGCTATTCTCCAGATTTGGCCACTCTGTGGCATGGTGTGGGTGCTCTTTCCACGTTGATTTTTGCATGTGCAGACACATTGCTCTGTCGTCTATCTATCCAGTCAGTCAGTCTGTCCTCTGGGATTCGTAGGCGTAGAGCGTCTCTCTCTCTCTCTATCTTTTTTTTCTTTCATTTTTAGGGTAGGTGTAGCCATCGCATTTGTGTATTTATTTCCTGTTTGATGGTGGTCCTCGTCGCTTCTTATGATTCATTTGGCAATTTAAGGCGTATGACATTTGATATAAATGTTGAGTGCAGATGGAGATGGCGAAAGAGATGGAGATGCTGCTGCTGAGAGAGTGATTGAGTTGGTCGTGGCATGCCATAACTAAATTTGCATAATGTGCTTGTCCCGTTTTCTGTCCCGTTTTACTTAATGATGCTTGGGTCTCTGCGGTCTAGACCAAGTCATAAAGCCAGCCAATAACAATAGCGTAGCTTCAGCTAATCATGCCCCGAGAGAGAGAGACTTCTCCGACAAAACAGTTGCAACCACACCTTGCCACTAAATACCTGTGGCCATTAGAAGCACACAAATCATCCGACTCGGCAGCAGCCAAAGCAGCAGCTGAACAGTTTATCACTTTGGCAGAGAGTAAAAACCAATTTGGAGCGCTTTCTGCCACCTCCACAACACTCACACTCACACACACACACACTTACACCCACACAAACAGCTTTGCTTCAACGACAACTGCAAATTTAGTTGTTAAAGTCAAACAATTTCCAACAATATTTCTGTGCATAAATTGCTGTCGCAGTTTTGTGTTGCAGTTGCAATTGCAACTCTCTTTCTCTCTCTCTCTCTCGACGTGTACCTGCAGTTTTTGCACTTTTGCAGTTTTGCAGTTTACAACTTGCTTGTTGCATTGACATTGTGGCAAGCCACCGCATTGCATCCCCCATTACGCTGACTCTTTTGGGTCATAAATTTTGCGGCACGGCGACATTTCGGCATTTCTTTATGCGCAGCAAGCAGCTGCAAAATATATATAAACTCTATATTGTGTATACATCTGTTGTATACATATGTTTTTGTGTGTGGTTCTTAATTACCTCCTCCCTCCCCTGCTACCGAAAATTGCATGTTTCGAGTTCAACTAATCCACAAGTGATGATGATGCATCATCGTCTGAGATTGAGATTCTGTTTCAATCTAATTACTTGCAAATAAGCCTCAATGTGTGTTGGCTGTGTCGTGGAGACTTACATTTTCATTAGCCAGAGTGACTGACTCTCTGTGAGTATGTGTGTGTGTGTGCTCCAGTTAGTTGCATGCAACGCAGAGGCAGAGTCAAGTCATTGCCATTGCCTGCTTAATTAATTTCCGAGTGCCACGTGTGAGTGTCCAATATCCGTATGCAATCAAAACTGCAACCACAATGTGCTTAAGCGCCAGTCGAAGAGACAGACGGACAGATGGAAAGACGGATGGATGGATGGATGGATAAATGAATGGATGGAGTAGCAGCACTTCCTTATCTCTCTCGGCGTGTCTCTCTGTGTGTTGTGAAGCTGGTCAGCGCTTTGAAGCGCGCACATCAACGGGTTTTGCACAAGGCATATCAGTTTTCATAATTGGCATTGGCAGCAAGCTCTCGCATCCTTCTGCTTGTTGTTGTTGTTGTTGCTGGGCAAACACTTCATGTTCATGCTGCCCACTCGAGTGGACATTTGAGCCTTGCTCTTTATATTTAAGCCATTGCCATTGCAATGTAGTATACACATGCATATACATATATATATATTTATATATGTGTTTCTGTTTCTCTCTTGCTGTTTGTTGTATCTCCGACTGATACTCGCATGTTGCAGCATCATCACCTCATTTAGATATGCGATATGCAAACCTCGCCAGCTTCTTCTTGCCACAGTGTCTGCTGTGACTCCCAGACTCGAGACCCGACGAGACTCAGACTCAAGCTCAGACTCGGAGACTCAGCCTCAGACACAAGCAGCAGCAGCATCTCTCGTTGGCTGCTGAACTTGACCCTGGGGCTAAGGCAGGCGTTGAACATGCGCCTTAAATGCCACAGAGACTTCACAGACACACAGACAGACAGACAGACACGAGTCTTGGCTCTATGGAGCGAGCGGCGTTGTCCAGCCAACGCATTGCACTCAATGAAATGAATTGGTTGACATTAGTTGTTGTTACTTCTACAGCCTCTCATGTTGTTGTTGTTTATATGCCTAGACGGCAACTGAAATTGTATATGCAACTGCAGCATGTTGTTTGCTCTGTCCAAGGTGTGAGGATTGGAGACAACAGCTGCAGCTGAGCTGCCCTTAATGGCAGTATAGATGTCGGATTGTTATGCAAAATAAGATAGAAATGTTTCTTGCGCTGCCAAATTGAGTGGAAGTAATGAAAATGAAGCCCAACGCAAATGAAGCGAAATAATACATGCAATTAGAGAGAAATGCCAGGTTTGCGAGAAATATTAAAACAATTTTAATAAAATGGTAAATCTGAAAGCATTTAAGAATGCAAAGTAGAAAAAATTTCAATTCAAATTTCAATTTCAAATATAGAAATGAAATGGTAATTTGAAAAGCTGCTAAACATACAGCGTATACAAAATTTTAAATGAAAATAAGCATTTAAAATATATAGATATCCCAACAGTTTTAATGAAATGTCAAATCCAAAAGTAGATAAGAAAACGAAACACTTAAATTTGATTGATAACAAAACAACTTAAATAAAGTGATAAATTTAAAATTGGCTAAAAACGAAGCGTCTAAAGAATCTGAGATAAAACTTAGCTGCAATCAAAACAATTTTAATATAATGTTAACAATTTCATGCATATCTAAGTATTTTAAAATATAAATTAAAGCTATTCAATCAAATTGAAAAAACTAAAAGCGCATGCAAAATTAATAATAAATAAGATTTCAAAGAAGATTTTCAAAATATTATTTAAAGCAATTTAAGCAGCTGCTAGCAATGCATAAAGCTCAATTTAAATCTAGTTATTTTGAAAATATTAAAGCTATAAATACATACAAATGTGAGAATTATTTACTAAGAGTTAAATTTGAAGAAAAAATGAAATAATTTCACTGCAACAAAACGCAAAAATATTTCTAACTCAACAACTTGCATTTAATTGCTTTTAATTCGATTATTTGGAGCAGCAATTTATTATTTCGCTTGAATGCGGAAACTTGTTCAATGCAAAAACTGCAAAATATGTTTTTGCAAAATTCCTCTCATATAAAATGGAAATTTTCTTAAAGAGCGACAAAAGAATTCCCATTAACGAGCTTGAGCTGCAGTTGTCTGACCCTGTCAAGCCAATGTCTGATCTGCAGCTCAAAACAATTTATATCAATTTTCAGCAGTGGGTCGACACAGTTTCCGCCTCTTTTTCCCCTGCCAACTCTTTCACTCCTCTCTTCACATTTTGTGTCTCATCAAACATTCTCAGCACTCAACGCTAACTAATTTCGCATGCTTGGGCCACTTGAGTTCTCGTTTTCTTTTTATTTTTTTTTGTGGGGTGGACATAAAATGCATATGGAAAACTTCACACCAAAAAACATTGCTGCAGCTGAAAAGCAAACTCAGACTCGAAGTCGAGCACAAGTGCGCGACGACGACGAAGCTGCTCAACCCAATTCCATATGCATGTACATACATACATATATATAGAGTACTATATAGTGGAAGTTATGTATGTATTTATGTCGATTGGGGATTCGCATCCGCAGAGAGTGCTCGGCACTTGTCTTAAATGACATAATTTACGGCATAGCGCAGAGCGCCCGTTGCCGCCCACCCAACTGACGTCGCTAAAAATTATAAATAATAATTCCACTTGTACGAAATTACCAACATGCCCCACGCACACACACATGAACAAGAAGGAAGACAGACGGATGGAAGGAGGGCGGACAGACAGACAGACTGTGTGGCAGACACGAATATAACCATTCGTATTCATTGCCCCCTTTTTTTTTGCTGTAGCCAGCCTATTTCTCTGCTGTCTGTCTGTCTGGCTCTGTCTCCGTCTCTGACTCTCTGTTGCTGTCTCTTATTGCCAAATAAATTCGTGCAGCAACGAAAATGAAATGTGTAAAATATGTTGCATGGACTCGCCTTGTAGTCTGAGCAGAGGCTGAGACACAGTTTGCTGTTGGCTGTGGCCAGTTTTGTGCTCTGGCATTTTTATATGGGTTTTCACTTTTTTTTTTCCTTTGCTGTCTTGCTTGCCTGGCTTGTTGCATGAATTTGTAGCTGATGTTGCATAGTTGTTGCCCCAGCAGCAGCAGCAACAGCGACCCCAGCTTGGCCTTAATTAACTGCTTATGAATCTGCATATGCAATCGTCTCTGTTGTAGCTGCTTGCCACACCCTCAACTCCCTGTTCGTGTCTTGTTGTGTAGGTGCTGCACACACAACATAACAAAAAAAACAAGTACAGGATGCTCATTTAAATATTTAATGAAGTGCTGTGTTGCAGTTGCCGCTGCTGTGGCTGCTGCTGTCTCTGGCTAATCATGCCGCAAGCAGCGGCATGTAACTGTTTTTTTTGGGTTTTGGATTTTCATTTTCAGTTGTGGGGCATGCCTCATTGACCCATTTCACTACAATTGCTTGGCCCTAAATACCAAAGAAGTCTGAGTGGACTGTGTGTGCGAATTGTGGCTTCAGTTTGCCGAGCACGTCTTTAATTAGAAAATAATTGCAAAAACCAAAAATACCCAACACACACACACACACACACGCAGCGAGAGAGCAGACAGCGAACGAAGGACAACGGCGCCACAGACGTCGTTCAATTGATGGACATGCGGCTGACTGGCGGGCAACGCAATGGCAACGCAGCTTGTTGCAAGCCTTGACACATGCCAAAACAGGCAACGGTCAACTAGCAGAGAGGCAGCTTTTTTTGATACCCGCTATTCATATGGTAGAGGGGTATTATAACTTTATGACTTCAGCAAACTTATGAAGGGGACACATTGTGGTATATTTTCAATATACCAAATATAGTCTATAGTATATTTAAGTACTTTTGGGATATATTTTTAAATATTTTTTTAATATCGATTTACCAAATATGGCCTTCGGTATAATTCAGTATTTTTGTGGTATATTTTTAGTATTTGTGTGTAGGAATTGAAGAGTATTATATCTTAGTGTCTCTAGCAAATTTATGTAGCAGACATATTTGCTATATTTCCGATATAGCAAATAATTCTTTTGGTATATTTCAGTATTTTTGTGGTATATTTTGCAATATGGTTATAACGATGTAACAAATATATCCTTCGGTATATTTTAGTACCTTTGTGGTATATTTTTAAATATGATTTTATCAATATACCGAATGTATTACAGTATTTTTGTAGTATATTTTTTATATGGTTATATCGATATACCAAATATATCTTTTGGTATTTTTCAGTATCTTTGTGGTATATATTTTGCAGTATGGTTTCATTAAAAATAGGTAGCGGGTATCTCACAGTCAAACACACTCAACTGTATCTTTCTTACTTGGTCTCTCTGCAGTCTCAGTCATTGTTGTTGGCCAAGGCTTTGCCGCATTACATGGCAACATTTGCAACACCTTTCAGTCCGACGAGAGCTCTCAGTCATTCAGTCAAGTCCAAGTCAAGTCAGTTTTGTGGCGTCCATCGTTTTGTGGTTATTGGGCAATGTTTTGCCCCACCTTCATCATGATGATGATGGTGATGATGATCATCATCATGATGATCATTCAGTGTCTTGCGACCGCCTACACAGTTTGCTGATTTTTGCAAAATTTATATTACTTGCGAGACAAGTTTTGCGACTCTTGGGTCTTTGTTTCGTTGTGTGTGAGTAAGTGTGTGTGTGTGTGTGTGTGTGTGCCCCATGTTGTTATCATGTGACATATGTGCATCAACGCCCCATGTTTGTTTTGGCTGTGGCGCTGTCAGCAGCATGCCAAAGACACTTCAAGCTGTTGTGTTGCGTTGTGTTGTGGCATGCCACAACGTGCTTTCAGCTTCTTTTTTTTTGTGTTGTTTGTTGCTGCTTTTGGGTAGATTTATGCTGACGCGATGTCGTTTGATTGGCAAATGGCAATGCGTAGACAACACAACGGCATCACGTCGTATGCGTAATTTGACAAGTTCTCTTTAAGTGGAAACTCAATTTAAAAATGGCCAAAGCGACAACCAAGTGCCAACTTCCGCGTGCAACTAATTGGCTGAGCATTGCAAAAGGTGCACGCAATTAACCTCCAGCAGAACAACAGCAGTTGAGCTGCTGCTCATTGCATGTGCGCCTCTTTTGTCCACTTCCAGTTCCATTGGCAACCACAATCCCACAGCGAGGCCCAGTTCAAAGTCTCTGTGGCTCATCCTGGCACGGGTGCTTGAACTCCAACTCGAACTCGCATGCTGACTTTTATCCTGGCTTTTGTCTGCCTCTCTTTTTTTTGTTTTTTTGGCAATAAACTAATGAGCGACAAAATGCAAAAAGCAGACACAAATACACATACACACATATAGAGGCAGAGACAGACATTCACACTTGCCACATGCAACGACTGTGCAACACAACTGTGCGACGACTCCAACTGAGTCGACTGGCTTAATTAGAAGCTTAAGTTAGTTAGACGCCCCAGACAAGTTGCCACTCGCACAGTGGCACTATGCAGTTTGCACTATTAACCCTTTATTGCGCCTGCTTCAGCTCACATTACTCCCTCCCCCTGTCCCTCTTTTGCTTCCCTCCGAAATTCTTCCCCTGCATCTCCACTGAGTGTGTGTGTGTGTGTTCATGTGCTTTTTGCGGGTGTCCTCAGTCCTGGCATGGTCGTATCCATTTAGCAATTTAGCCGCACACCCACTCACTGCCTTCGCTTTGCTGCTCTTCCTCCGCCTCCTCCTCCTCTCTTGAAATGCCTTTGCCATGAGGCCATGCGATACGTCCATCAGTCGTTTGCTCGTTTGCCTGCGCGCTCATTTAATTAACAGTCGCGCGCCACGCCAGCCAACCAGACTCAGAGCAGAGTCAGCGACAGCCCAGGTCGAGACCAAGAAGAAGCTGAAAGAGATCTGCAGCTTCAGACTGATGCGGGAAGCTCTGACTGCAACTCCGACTCCAACTCTGACTCTGACTCTGACTCTGCTGCTGGTGCCTTTGACTCTGTCGGAGGCAGAGACAAGAAGGCGTGCTGCATCTTTGGGCGGGCGCGGAAAGCAATTTTTTTTTGTTGCTGCTCATACACTAACTGAGTGTGTTATGAATATGTCGCTAAATATGTAAAGCTGATGTTGAAGAAAGATGTCTTTAAAAAGTTAAAAGAATAGTCAAAAAGAATATCATATTTAAGACTAAGAAATGTCCATTCAATTCATTCAGTTTAAAACAGTAAAAATCACTCTTAAATTATTATATAAATAAAAGCAGTAAATTCTTTAATAAACAAAAGCGAATTTCGATGGACTTTTGCTTGAGCAGTCTGAGAAATAATACCAAGAAATATTAAAATTAAAATTGTAAAAGATTGTTACCCAAATTAAATATTTGAACATCACAATTATGCGTTGTTGGAAATCAAATTTTGCTTTCCTCGAAAAATTGTATATTAAATACCTTAAATAGCTTTTTTGCTGAGGTAATCTGTTTAAGTGTAAAAATTAAATTGGCCTGATGAACTCTTTTTATTCTTCTTTTTAAACTTGTAATTATCTGTACACATTTTTTTATTCAATTAATATTCAAATTTGTATTAAACTTCTAGAATCTAGCACCATTATAAATAAAATATGCAACTCTTTTAAACAAGCCACTCTGAGCCATAAAATCGAACTAAAAATGCAAATTACAATTAATATATTTAAAGGACCAATCAGTATTATTTTTTTGACCATAAGCACTGCATATTTTTTAAAAGTATACAAAAAATAAATTAAAAAATTTGTTCTTTAGAGTATTTGTGCTGCGCTCTAAATCACATATCAATTTTTTTTATTTGCTGGGCATATTTTGCATTCGCTTTTTGGCTTTGTTTCGCTGGGCTCATCTCCGGCAAACTTGCATGTTTTTAATTATGAATTATCGTTGTCCTCTTTGGGCGCTGTGCACCGACTGACTGACTGACTGCCTGACTGACTGACTGGTTGGCTGACAGGCTGACTGAATGACTAACTGACTCCAGCATAGCTTGTTGCATTTAAATGACATAATTATGGCGCATAAAGAAACTCCCACACTGCAACATCAGCAACATCGTCGTCGTCGACATCAGACAACAGCAGCAGCAGCAGCCGCAACGTTTTTGCGGCACAGCTCAAAGGCAGTTGAGTTGAGTTGCACTTCCTTTTTGGTTGGGGCACAACATAACAATGGCCAGGCAGAATAAAAAAAACACAAAAAATTTATGAAATTGGCGAACTTGTGCAGACAACTTGAAATTTTGTGCAGCGCGCAAATTGTATTTTCTATTTATATTGTAGAACAATTTTTATTTGCACGTCAGCCACTTGAGTGCCTCGCTTCTTCTATCGTCCCCCACACACACGCACTCTCTTTTTTATATAAATAAAAATTTGGACAATTGAGAGCGTATTTGAGCGTTAAGGCGCGCATATTACGTGTGCAAATATCAACATTTTATTTCAATTTTAAGCCAATTTTTTGTGATTTATTTTCGGCCACTTGACAGCGGCCACTTGTGAAAACCATTTTCATTATGAGTGGCAGCCGCAAAAAACTCTCGCACATCACACAAAAAACGAGAATAATAATAATAATAATAAAAACAAGAGCAAGAGAGGAGAGAATTGCAAGTAAAGGCGCAAATTTCATATCGATTTACACAGTCAATGGCCTAAACAAACAAAATGATGAGCGTCAATGAAGCGAGTGGCGAAATGTTTGAAAGGGAAGTTTTATGCGAAGAAGGGTGTGCGAATTTGCCAGCTGTGTATTGCGGTACAGTGAAGCATGCTACACAAGCTACACAAAAATATTTTGCCCAAAAACTTGAGATAAAATATTCGTCAAATGAAAACCACAAATCAATTTGCAATCAAGTGGCAAGAGCAGAAGAAGATGGCTAAATGTAATACAGTTGGTTGCATTTAGTTGGCAACTACTTTACATCAATTTAAATAGATAGATTTCGAGTGCAACGCAGAGGCAGCTTTGTGTGTTGCATTTTAGTGTAATTTTAGTTGAAGTATTTGACTTAATTGAAAATGCTTTCACTTTGCCATCCACAAATGAAGCGCCAGCGGTTAAATAAAGCTGTCAAAAAATCCAAATAAAATGAAATAAAACATGAAATCGAAAAACGAGTTGAGGCAAAAAACTAGCTGTGAGCAAAAATTGTGTTCGCTTAATATGTGGGAAAAACGAATGAATTGGCCGCAAGCAAAAGATATTTAATTGGACGAAGAAGAGTTTAAAACACGAGTACTTTATTAATTTAACAATTTAATTCGCTTTGAGCAAGGTCACTTCATGATTGCGATGTGTGTTGTAGACATTTTTTTAATTGCAGTCATTAAATAATGCATAAATTTAATGCCACAGATATGACAGTAGTCGAGAGAGTGTTTTTTTTTATATATGCCTGACATTAATCTCGATTGTGCACACAACATTTAGTCGGTTCATTATTCATCTTTAGCTAAGCTGGGAATTTATTTTACTCTTTTTTAGTATTTGTTGAATTTACTGATTAGAGCCACTCATCTAACTATGTTGCAAACGTTTTTAATTGCAATGAAAGCAGCAAAAAAACGCTAATTAACTATCGATTGGTTTTTTTTTATTTATATGTGGTCCGTTTTTTTTCCCCTCGTTATTACCAAATATTACAGAACAATTATAATTACTGAAAATAGTTTTGTAATTAAGCATGCATGACCACAAAATTTGCATTAAAATTGCGAGCGTTATTAGCAGCAAACAAAAAAAAAACACATACTAACCATTACTCATTTAGGTGCTGAACGCTGTAAGCTGATTAATGAAAATGTGAAAATCGCTCGTAGGCTTAGTGCATTGATATTTTTTTTTTGTTTCTGTTGCTCGCCTTCTCGATAGCTTCATAATTTAAGCATTAAATAAATAATTGAAATGGCAAAATTATTGCGGTGTTCAGCTGGACAAAAAAAAAACAAAAAACACTAAAATTATTGATGCACAATCGAAAAATAAGTTAGCTGCTGGTGCCAGCTTTTGAATTGATTATGATAATGCCCGTTTCTCGGTTTCTCGATTTCCTTTAGCAATAAATAATTAATTTTATTGATTTTGTTTTTGTTTTTGGGGCGTTAATTACTCGTGTTACGGATTTCGGCTAGAAGATAAATGGTTTTCGCAGCACAAACAACATTTCCTTCGCATAGCACTTATGACACTCGATGAGCCGCAGCAGCTGTTGAGCCAATTGATGATTAGCTGCTTATATAGGGTATCTAGACCATCCATCAATGGGGCGCATTGACAAAAGGGATAAGGGCTAACTAACTAGCCTGCTGTACACTACTTTCCACTGCTCCCCCTCATGACACCCCCTTGGCTTTGCTAATGAGCTTTAACGATGGCAGCCGAAAAGTAGGCAACACTTTGTGTGAATTTTAATTTGCCTTCAGCAAACACACACGACTCGACACGCACACTGACGCAGCAGGCTAGCTGTGGCGCAAACCGTTAAGTTGTCTACAGCACAACACCTACGCGGCTTGATTTATGAGCCACACACAACACAAACACACACACACACAATCACACATGGCCTGTCAAATCTGCAGCGGAATAAAGTTTCTCATACCCGCTGGCTTTTTATATGCGCAGTCATAAACTAACATTTAATGTGCACCAGTAGCAGCAACAGAAACAGCAGCAGCAGCGGCTGCCACGCCCTCTTATCTGGGCGTCTCATTGGCAGTAATGCATAAAAACGCACTAAAATGTTCCCACGCAATTAATTCAACGTTTGCTCGCTCGCTCTGTACTTTTTGTTTACTTAATTGGTAAACATTTTGTTACATTTTTATGTGCGCCAAGGTGAAGCACTTCACAGAAATCGCTACACACACACACACTTGCATATACACACAATCGCACGCACACACACGCATAGAAATAGCCCAATTTAATATGCCATTTTTATTGTTGTGCTTGCGCTGCCTTTTGCCTTTTGTTAATTAAAACACAAACACGTGCAAAGCGAATAAAAAATTTAACACAATTTTCGCCTTTGCTGCGACGAAGAGACGAGAAAGCGCGTCACTTGCCAACGTGGCAATGAAATCAGTAGCAACATTTTCACGACACCATTTGATATTTCTCTTCTTTTTTCTTTTGGGGAATACCCTTTGCACCTTTGAGAGAAAGGTATGCTAGATGTTGAAGTTGTCAAAAATAAACAAAAATGAGAATTAAAACTGAAAATATTTCTTATAACTCTGCTAATCTAACTTCACTTTGAAACCAATTTTAAACTTTACAAATTCGAAATAATAGAGTACCTTCAAGTCGTATATACTCTCAGCTAGCCAACCGTCGCTTCTTACTTGTTGTCGCATATAAATGCAATGCGAGTTTAATCCTTTTAACGCCGCGTTTTCATTACATTACTGTAAATTTGGTTACCAAAAAATTGTAAAGGCCTCGCTGCAATTTAGCTTTTACTTTTGTTTGGCCAACCGAAAGAGAAAAACGGCTAAAAAGGGTTTGGATATGGTTGCTTCAAAAAAAATAAAAAAAAATATGCAAAAAATGTGAAATAGGCGAAAGGGGAAGTTCACATATCTGGTGTTTACATCTATGTGGATTTTATGTTGCTTTTGTTTGCCTCTCTCTTGCTTCAGCATAACTGAAATTGTGCGCCATTTTTTGTTTTTTTTTTTTTTTTTTTGCGAGTCTGTGCCTTTATTTTTGTACTTTTCTACGCTTGCTCACTCCCTTTTTTTCTGCTGTCGCCGTTGCTGCTGCTGTGTTTGTTTTGTTGCAGGACGTTATGCAGAAAACAATTTCATATACAGTGCCCTTTTTGGTATACCCTGTAAGCATAAAAAGCTTCAAGAGGGTGTAATCAAAGCTAGTTGAAAGAATTAGAAAACATTTTAAGTGTTGAAGTTGCACTTAACAGATAGTTAAAAACTTTTTTGTATTTGAGCAGTATTAAAGCTTTAATTTAAAATAGTTTTACCAATTATCAAGTGCCTTTAAGTTGAGCACACTTTCGCACTTTTACTATTTGCTTGCCCTGCTGTTGTTGTTGGTAATAGCGTAAAATTTTGTGGCTGACTCGAATATGCGTGTGTTGTAAAATATATATCAGCATAGGGGTGACTCAGTAAAGCAAAAAAGAAAATATATTCAACACAAAAAGCATAGCAAAGTATAAAAAATATATATTTTGCATACTAAAGCGAATTTGATATAAAAAATTTGGCAAAGAATTTGCTAATTATTTTGTCAAAGCTTGAAAATAACTGAATTTCTTTTTCAATCATTACATCACCGAAAATATTGCATGCAACATAACTGACACACCCCAATGTAAAGTTGAGCATACGCAAAACAGGGGTTAATATGCGTTTACATCCTTTTTTGTGAGCCCGTTGCGCTCCTGTCTGTTTGCGTAACTTGGCCGCAATTCAATGCCAAAAATATGTACAAATTTGGTTTCTCACCAGAAGAAAAGAATGTTTCGTCATGCGCTGCAAAGAAAAACAACAACAACAACAGTAAAATATCTGACATAAAATCAACTTGTAAAAGATGCAAAAGAAACGCAAAGTTACAAAGAGAAGCCGCAGCACACAGGGAAAAAATCAAGTATACGCAGCATCAGACAAATGTGGTGTGTGGTGTCAAGGCTATTTGTTGCATGATAGCAGCGCATATTTGTTGAAATTCCATAAACGCAAACGCAACACCGACGGCAGCAGCACGTGTTTGGTTGCTGCAAATTGCATTTAAATGAAAGAAAAGGAGCAAGGTCTTTAAAGCGAGGCGGTCGCTGTTATTAAAAATTAAAGTTAAATGAGTTTGCTGTGTGTGGCAGTGGCAGTTGTTGCACTCACGGTGGTCGCCGCATGTCACGTCGAGTGCGGTTTATGCTGCTGTTGCAAATTCACCTTGAATGCACAGTCAGTCAGTCAGCGAAGCCAAGAGCCAGCCAGCTGATGCTGTGGCCAAAAAAACCGCAGTCGAAAAAAACGCAAAGAGAGAAGGAAGTAGAAAGAAAATGAAAATAACAACGAGAAATCTTGATGCAATTATTCATACTATATATACATACATATGTGTATGTGTACTCGCAGCTAAGGTGAAGGTGCATGCAACGACAGGCGGCAACAGCTGGGGTGCAAGTGTAGAAGGAGGCGAGGCAAGGAGTTGAGCAGAGCAGATTGCAATTGACTGACAGTTTTGCCTGCGTTTCGACTCCGCTTTAAATGCGAAATTCATTTGTCATGCTTATAATTGTCTCACTCGGCCAAATTGCAGTTTGGGGCAACAACAACACAAAAAACACGAAGATTGGGGCCGGCAATTTTAATGAAATCGTTGTCAGTCGTCGAGACAGACAAAAGAAGTAGAGGGAGGATGTGGATGATTCAAGCTGGCTGCCAGCACGTAGTGCTCTTGGTACCTTTAGCATCTCCCTGTGTGGCTGCTGGACTGACTTTGGCTCTGGCTTTGGCTGCCCCGCAACGAATTGCTGTCAGTAATTATGCTTAATTTTTGGGCTGTTTGGTTTTCGTTTCGTTTTTGCAAACGCGCGCGCTTTTCGCAGTTGAAACATTTATTTTTATTTGCTCTCAACTCTGAAGATCAGCAAAAGTTCTTCGTTCTTTGTATTAAGTTGTTTTGGCAGCTGCTGTTGCTGTGGCTGCTGTTGTGGCTGCTGCTGTTGCTGCTGTTGCTGCTTTGTGTGCAGTTTTAAAATTGAATAATGAACGCCCATTTGCTTTTATGACATTTCGATAATGATGATTGTTCTGCCTTTTGTTGTGGCATTATCTTTATAAGGCAAACAAATTGTTGTTGCTTTCGTTGTTCTTATTGTTGTTGTTGCCGAGTAATTCAATGCGCTTGGGAGAAATCGTATAAATCTTGCACTTTAATTCCCAGGTCTCAGGTCTTGAAGTGAAGTCGCCATCGTTGTTGTTGCGGTTGCCGCAGATCAAAAGTGAACTAAAGTAAAACAAACTGAAATCGATCATGATTGAAATCGAGCAGAGGCCACAACAACAACAACTGTGAGTGTGAGTGTGAGTGCCCCATTGCGGCAATGCCGAGTGTTTTGTGAAACATCAACATTTTGACAGGCACACAAATCCTCTTGAAATGAGATTTATAAAACACTGAGCAGACGCAGCATAAAAAATACACCAACAACAGCAACAAAATCAGAGAAATAAAGGAGAGAATGAGGAAAAAAAAGCGCAAAGTCATTGTCAGCGTTGCGCTTGGCTGCGAAATCAGAAAAGCAAACAAAACAAAAGGTTCCACAGAATGCGGCATAGCTCAGCACTCTGCTGTGGCAACTTTAATGTGTAACATGTAGCCAGAGAGCTGTTGCTGCCTCATGTTGTCGCTGTCGTCGTCACCGTCGTTGCTCGTATTTATTTTCATTTTGAAGACATTGTAGTGTCATTTCAGCAACGACTTGTCCAGCCGACCGCAGCATGAAAAGCAAATAAAAACGAAGAAGACAACAACACAAAAAGAAAAAAGCTACATGAGATGATGAGCGGCGGCAACGGCGGCCAAAACCGAAAACCAAAAACCAAACCAATCCAAAACGAAGCGAAACGTTCCAACGAACTGATCCCAATCCGTGTAACAATTCAGCTCGCTGCAGCTTTTAATTAAGCCAAAGAGCAACTGGTTGCCAATGGAAGAATGGACACTGCAGCGAATGAAATGAGCAAAAAATACAACAACAACAAAAAGGAAAAACAAAAATAATTTATCTGCGCGTAAGCCGCAAGTGTATCTGTATCTCTGCCTGTATCTGTATCTGTATCTCTAGCTGTATCTGTATCTGTAACTTGCAATATGTATCTGCTCGCTCGCCTTGTATTTGCTTTAAAGTCTCTCACGACTCGCTGCTGTTGTTGCTGCTGTGGCTGCCCCGCTGAGCGTCAACACCCCAGCCACACAGTCACAGTCGCCGCTCGGTTATGGGTCCCACTACTCAGCAGTGCCACACAGCACAGAGTTGCCTCTGCAGCAGTCGAGGCAGCAGCAGCATCACGTTCATGCGTGTCCACATTTTTTTGTGCCTTGGCTGCGTTTTGTTCGTTTTTATGGCAATAATTGCAACTTGATGACTTAATTGCGGATGCAACTTGTTTTCCAACCTCCCGAGCCAAAACTCTCGGCGAGGAGTGGCCACGGCGTATGGCGGCGTATGGCCTGGAAATTGAATTTTTCCACCTGGTATACGCGAGGCGCGCTTTTAAGCAGGATATGCTTTCATTATTATAGATACGATAGCAATGCGATGTGGCAGCGGCAGCGTCGGCAGTCGACGATGTAATTTTCCCCATTGCATAAGCAAATAAAATTTCATTAATTTATGATTGCCAGCGGCTGCCAAGACACACACACACACACACACACACAGAACCACAGCAACACAGCATCACCAACCGCAGTCGACTTCTCCTCTCCTCTTTGCAGTCTACAACTTTAGTTGTTGCCATCAGGTCCATTAGTTGGAGTTCAGTTTGGAGTTTCAAGTTATTTTTATAAACGCAGCAACGTGACATTTATGCGAGTGTTCATGTAAATGATTATTACGTGCCGACTAACTCCCCTCTGCCTCTCCCTCCCCTCCTTCTTGAGAGTTGTTTGCAAAGTAGATTTCATGATTTATTGCCAGCTGTGCACTGAGAGTGCAGTGTTGTGTTCTTTAGTGTTGTGTCTAGCCTGTCAGTCGCACACTGTCTGTCCGTCTGGCATTGCCAAAGTAATTTTATGTTTAATTAAAAAGAATTCCGCCTTGATGGGCATTTTTTTTTTTTTGTGCTGTGTCTTATTTATATTTAATAATAGTTAACATGATTTCTCAAGTTGCCTGTGCACGACTTTGATGTTGTTCGCTCGCTGCGTGGGCAATATTCAAATCAGTTTGACATGAGTTGCAGTTTCCAAAAGATTGAATTGCCTCTTGTTAGACATGCGATACTGCCTCAAGGGGGGAAACACAGGTAGAGGAGAGGGAGAAAGAGAGAGAGAGAGAGTTGTTCAGGCGCGAAGATGATCAGCGCTCTGACACATTGAATTATCATAAGCCCATAAGCCAAAGGCAGGAAATTGCGATTATAAATTTACATAATTTGTGGTATTAGAAAAGTTTTACCGCATTGATTACAATTATGAACTGAAATTGAGTTGAAACTTTAAACTAAACTGAATTTAATTGCCCTCTTTGTAATGCCATTAAATTGCAATAAAATTAACAGAGAGAACCTCATTTGATTTACCATTTAATTAACATTATTCTTGTATGCCTTATTCTCATTTCAGGTAAGTTGTCTGGCTCACAAACAAGTTCATATCCGCCATAAAAATCGAAACGTTTTGTCTCTGACGTGGGTTCAACATTTAAACGTATGTATTTTGTATTTATGTATTTGTGTCTGTATCAAGCAGTAAGTGTCATTAACTGTTCAAATGTTCAACTGCAACTGCAACAACAAGCAAACAAAAACAACAAAAAAATTGATAAGGGCCCGCCCCGGCTTCGTATGCAGTTTAAAAACTCATTTAGTGTCCAATCAAGCGGCCATAAAATAAAGTCAATAAATCAAGCATAAAAGTAACAAATGCACAGCCAACACTCACGATAACGCACACACACACACATGCCACACTCTCACACACACACTCAGACTGAGAATGATATACAATATGCAGCGCTGCATTTCAATAAAATTCGATACGTTTTGGGGCATGGCCTGGGCCATTGGGATCGGGATTGGAATCGAATCGAACAGCAACAGCAACCGCAGCAGCAGCATGGGCATGGGGTCTCCCTCTTAGTTTCGGATCGCTTCAGTTGAGTTTGGGGCACCTCCTTATCAAGGTGTGATGATCACTTGCGTGCCAGCGGCGCCTGACTTGCATTTCAGACGCGTCTCAACAACGTTTGCTCTCCAGAATCAATAAAAATAAATCGAAATGTCAAAGGCGCTGCATGTTTTTGGTAATAAGTGTGGGGTCCCGCAGCTCCACATCCCCATCGAAAGTAGCATATGAGATACAAACGGAAAATAACAAAAACAACACGAAAACTGTAAATGACATTGTGGACAGTTTTCGGGTTTTGTACTATAGAAAATTTCATTGGAACTCGCTGGAAGAATTAACATACGAGCAATAAAGTTAAATACTAGACTACACTGAACAAAATCAAATTATGTTCTAAAATGAAATGCTTCAAATATATAAGAATTAATAAAAAGTTCTTTCAAATTATTAAATCGAATTATGACAGATAATTTGAAAGTTTCTAAAGAAATTTAAAACATTGGCTACACTGATTAAAAGAAAATCAAATGAAACAAATTCAAAAATGCCTCAAAAAATTAAAAAAAAAACTCAACTCGACTGTTTTATAGGTATTTTTAAGAAAATCATAAAATATGCCTAAAATATGCCGAATGCGGTTGTTGGTATATTAATATACAGTTATATTAAAAATATACCATATAGTCCGAAATATACCAAAATGTCAATCAAAGACGGTTTTTTGCCATATAAAATGAATTCTTAATTAGCTTCTACAATTTTTAAGTGATGGCAACCAAATTTTCAGTAGTCATAAAACTGTTTTTTATAAATATTTATTATTTATATAAAAAAATAAAAATCTTTCATCATTTTCATAAATATACAAATTATTTTAGACACCTTCATCATTATAATATTTGACACTTTAATGCTCATATCGGTCAAATCAGTAGTAAAGATGTAATCTTTTGGCTATCGAATGATTTATTATGCATTTCTGTCAGTGTGTTTTGCATATTAATTTCGTAGCACACGAAATTACGCGGCTTTAAGATATTGAATTACATAAGGTTGAGCCGCAAAAGGCGAAAGAAATATCAAAAATATCACTTGAGCACGATTCAGAAACAGAGAGCGGGGAGATTCGAAAATCAACAATCAATTGAATGTGCGCATACATTTTCGAAATGAGAAATGTGACACAGCAGCAGCGACAGCAGGAAAGAAAGAAAAGAAAAAAAAAGAAGTGGAATCGTGTGGCTGCCGCTTGCTGTTGCCACATATTGTGGCCATGACCAGCGGGTGGGCAACCACAGCAGCAGCAACAGCAGAGAGACTTGACTCAGAATCCAGTTCTGAAGATTGCATTGGGCCTATCCACAAATTGCTCGTGTTCAGCCTTTAAATCGTTTTACGTAGTTTTCGAGACAAGTCCACGGTAAATGTTCGCCAAATGTGGCGCTGTTTGTAAATCACGCACGCTGCACGTTGCACGCAACCTCAGTTGCTGCTGCAGCGATGCGTCGATCGATTGGCCAACTCAGACAGACAGACAGACGGGGAGTGAGAGAGGGAGACAGCTGCAGCTTCAGCTTGTGTCAGTCGCTTTGGCCAAGTATGTTAATCTTGGTACGCCTGACTAAGTCGGATGCAGCCAAAGCTTGCCACACTTGCCCCACCTCGAGCAGCTGCTTAAATTTATGCGCTGTTCAAACGGCGCGTAATAAATTTGTTTGCTCTTCAACTGTGCGCGCGCATGTTCATTGAATTTGTTGCCGTTGCCATTGCCGTTTGCTGTGGCTCAACGCTATCCAATACAAATCCGTATTAAGTCACGCCCCTCACTCCCTCCTCTCGCTCCTCACTCTTCCGACTTGTTTCTACAATTCCAAAATCCCGCCAACGGCCACTTCATTTTGTAGCTTTTAACAGCATTTCAGCATTCTTCTGTATTTGTTTATCTAAACGTTTTATTCATTTCTCGCTCTGTCGCTCTCTCACTCCGTCTGTCTGTCTGTCTGTCCATCTGTCTGTGTGGCTTCTGCCTGCTGGCTTCGTGTCCTACCTTGGCCTTATCTTTCACTCTCTGTGGGCACAATTCGTGGCTGCTGTTCGCTGCTCGCCTGGCGGCCTAATTGATGCGCTGTGTTCAACTCCGCGCTGCTCTGCTCGGTGCTGCGCATGCGCAACATTCACACTTTGCCTTTCTGCAGCAGCCACAAGTTGCAAGCTGCTAGCCGCTGCCATCTCAGTGCGCCATCTTCAGTTGATTGCACATTTTATTTGCGCATTTATTTGCATATTTTCTCACACGGCAGTCGCTGTCTTCTCTTTTGGCTTAACTTGTTTGCTTTTCTTTTAAGCGCAATGCAATTCAATTGTCTGCTTTACTTTTTTTTGTCTGTTCTGTTTTGTTTATTGGAGGGTTTTTTTTTTCTTTTTTGTATTCGTTTCGTTTGTTTGTTTTGTTTGTTTCTCATGTTTGCCGCTGCCGCCTCTTAATAGTTCATTTAGTTTGCATTTTTATGAAGTCTTTGTGTGGGTTGTGTAATAAATTTAACTCAAGTTTATTTATGTGCCATCCTCAAGACATTTATCACTCAATTTGAAGGCGTAATTGGGCGCAAAGCGACAGCTTCAACCAGCAGAAGGCTGTTGAAGGAGGAGGCTGTTGCCGTTTGTTGTTGTTGCTGCATGCCACAGGAGCTCACCGTTGGCAGCTGTTGCATATTTTGCATATCGTTATGCGAGTTGCAGTTGTTGTTGTTGTTATTGTTGTTGTCGATTGTCGTTTCTTCTTTGATTGCCATTCCCCAATGTAGAATGGGGGCCGAGTAACTCACTGACTGACTGACTGACTGACTGACTGACTGACTGACTGATGGACGCCAAATGTGTGCGATGTTGTCAACGACAATGACCAAATTTGGAACTCTCCACACACACACACACACACACACTGCCACACAAATCGAGCTGTCGACTGTCAAACTCCAACTGCGTGGGACACTTTTCGCTGATGGCCCAAACGATTGGCATTGTCATTATTTAATTGAATATAATGCAAATTTAAAGCAACCTTTTTTGCATATTACATTCGACAGTGAAACAGATAAGGATCAGAAAAATGTCTGTGAAATATTTTTGAAATATTTTCTCTTCTAGCGAATGTCTACTGTATTGTATTACATGTAATTGCATTTCCCACTCTGTGCAGATTATTCAATTATGTAACTGAATTGTACATTTTGCAATTTGATTTCGCACAAACAATTCACAAATTCGAAATTCGCATTCGTGGTTGTTTGGGCATGAAAAGGCAGTCGCCGAAAATTAAGAACCCATTCAGACAGAAATCGAACAACAACAACGACAACGACGACGACTGCCAAAAAAGAGCCCCAAGAGTTGCATCAAATATAGTAGTAGATACGATTCTGAATGTGAATAACAATTGTTGTTGTTGTTGGGGGAGAGTTTTCGACAGTTTTTCCACCTGTTTTCAATCACGAAAATTCAAATGCTAGAACAATAGTTGGTTGGTTGGTTGCTGCTGTTGCTTCTCGATGGTGGTTGCTTTTGCTGCATTGCAAATGTTGTTAGCAATCACACTATTAAACAATAAATAAGCAATTTGTGCAACAAAAGCGCTGGAAGGGGGGCAAAAATGCTAAAATGCCACAAAAGTGTTGAGCACACATTTTGTAATTTCATTTCATTATGCCACCAAAAAGTCGAGCTGTTCTGTTGTTGATGGATAGATGGATGGATGGATGGACGAATGGCTGACTGACTGGTTGACTTGGCACTTGGCTGCTGTTAGTGATCAGCACGTCGCTGTTCCTCCTTAATTTATCCCTGTTGCTGCTGTTACTCTTTTTTTTCAAGTGTCTCACTCTTTTTTCCTAAATTCTACCTTTTGCGCTGGCATTTGTGTTGCTGTCTGATTGCCCGCAAAAGGCAGCGCCAACAAACAACCAAAAAAAAAAAAAAAGAGTAGAGTGAAAAAATCGAATTTCCCGTGCGGACTGATTCGATTTGGCGTTGCAATTTCACGCTGTGTTATTGCAAAGTGGCCTCTGCAAAATGGCCAAAACTCTCTCTGTCTCTATCTCTCTCTCTAAAAATTTGGCAATTTTTGGGCGAAAAAACACAATGGGGCAGCGAACAAAACGTTTGGCGAGTCTCGAGTATAGCCCCCAAAAATCTCATTTAGTGACGAATTAAGCGCCAAAACAGACAGGCGATTCAGTATGTCAGACAAGCAACATGGACGAGACGAGTGCCAGACCAACCAACCAGCCAGCAACCAACAACCAGCAACCATCGAGAGCTGTGGGCCTTGGCCCTGGCGCATTGTCAAGTGCAGGAGGCATGAAAACCCAATTGCAACATGGCGAACAAAACGAACAAAACTCTCTGCTCCGCTATCTATGACCAGTCATCGATTGCTTTTCTCTCACTCTCTCTATCTCTATCTCTCTGTGTTTGGCCATTGTTCACCCGTTTTTCTAACGGCCTTTAACGCCATTTTGCCAGCGAGCCAGCGCAACTCATTCACGCCATTGTAGAGCCAAAAACGGTGGCTCACATTTTGACAGATTGTCTGCAAGGGCAAGTGCAATATTAGAACATGATTTATTTATGCAATTTTTAGCATAAACTCTCCTTTTGCTCTCTCCTCTCTCTGCCATTGGCATTTGTCTATCATTTTGGCACTGGCTAACAATTTGTTTGTCTGTCTGACTGTGCTGAAATGCAATGCAACCAGGAGAGAGAGAAAGAGAGAGAGAGGAGCAACAGCATCCCCTGTGGCCATGGCAGAAGTGTCGGCACGTCAATTTGTTTGTCTGGCTGTCTGCTCTCAACTCTCCTTCTCTCTCTTTGAGTTTGAAATTATGATATGTGCAGCGAATGGTGCGGGTTCGAATGGATTGTGGCTAATAAGTGTGCGCCACAGTATGAGTTCATTTCTGGCAATTAGTGGACAGACAGACACGAACAGAACACGAATCTATGTCCAAATGCTGCTGCACTATGCTGATTGTCGAAAACCTGGTGCTTGAGTAATGAATTGTGGTCAAAGGTAGACGCGATGTGCTATCATCTAATCCCAGATATTTGCTACAATTCACAGACAACTGTGAAATACAGACAGAGTCTCTTAACGCAATCAGCCCCCAAAGCAATAAAATGCATAATCAGCATATCTTTTTTTTTCCTCCCATTTTTTATGGCTGGCAATAGATATGCAAAAAAAAAAGAGAGAGAAACGCAATGCGAGAATGAAATAAATGAGGCACATTATAAATGCAAAAGTACATGCTAACTACAACAATTATCCTTAATGTTGCCAGCAACTATGAACGCCATTAGGGGCGATTCTCCTTTACCCTCCATTCCTCCTCTCCATCGATGCTGTCCAGCTGTGTGCCAACAACGTCCTGCCAACAGCTTCCAACAACCAATTCAACGTTGATCATTTGCGAGAAAGAAATTCAAATTAAAATGCTTCGAATGCTATGCAAAAATAGTTTCAATTTTGTGCCAACGCGGAATGCTCATTACTCATCAGTAAGAGGAGGAAATGGGGAGGGAAAGAACTTTGGTAGCGAGGTGAAAAATTACACAACAAAAACAAAAAAAAGAAGAAATATAAAAGATAAAAGATAAAGCGAAATATGCAGCTATCGAAATAAAGACATTCAAAGCGAGTCGAATCTGAATCGATGATGGTCATTCGCTGTTGAGGAAATTGCAGTTAATTATCAGTGAACAATTTTCAATTGAAAACGCCTGGCGCATATTGATTTACGCGCTTCATAAATGCTGGACAAACGCTGCTTAACAAGGTGAGCAGCGAAACGAAAGTTGCACGCGATCATCACGTGCAACCCTCGCTCGGTATTTTGTAATCTGAATCCACACAATGCAAGTAAGCAGCTGGACATGCGGTTTGCATTCCCTTTTCATACATATACAACACAACACAACACACACACTCAGTCATTTTTCAATTATGTTATTAAAACAAGGCGCCGCACTTGCCACCAACAGTAGCAAGCGGCAACTCGACTGTGGCAACATTGCGTGTTTAAATGTTTTAAGCATTTCGGTTTATCGGAAAATACACAAACACAGCACAGCAGCGAAGAGAGTGAGAAAGTGCTCATAAATGCAGCAAACAAACATGGAAATTCAATTATGAATACTTAGAAGGTTAAAGCACCCGGTCACCCTTCACTCCCCTCCCTTCCACCCCTTCACTCACTCCCTCCTTTCGTTATGTTCTGTGTCTTGTGTTGCGTCCACTATTTGCCACGTATGAAAATCAACGACTGGTGTAAGCCAAGTCTGTGGCTTAAGGCAATTTGCATGTGCAAATATTGCAAATCTATTCGAACGAGACTATCATTTGCATTCGAGTGTGTTCTGAGTGTGAGTGTGAGTGCGAAAGCATTCGCACAGACGTCTAATTATGTCGAGCAAAGTTGCAAACAAATTTTGCGCCCGTCATGTTGCCTGGCTGCAAATAAAAATAAATATTTACATTCCATTTGGCAAAACTGCGCGCAAAGGAAAATTGTGCGTAAAAAGCGTTGGCATATTTGTTAACCTCAAGCAACACAGAACGCAGAGCCGGAGAACCGGAGAACCGAGAATCGAAAGCAAAGCAAACCGTAACCCAAACTCCAAAAGCCGCCAGACAAAATCGATTACCAACTGATTGACTGTATGTTCCTATGATGATGATGATGATGATATTGAAGGGGAAGAGGAAGAGAAATGGTGTTCGCAACTTGCAGCTTCAACTTCAGTTTAAAATGGTAATTGACTTTTTCGCGTAACCGCAATGTGTTGGTAAACTTGTTGCCATGTCTCTATATATATCTCTATCTATATCTATGTCCATATGCAAGCTTGTATGCGGTGGTATGGGTCCCTGATGTGCAATAATGCGCTGGCATCAGCAAAAGGCAACTCGAAATGCAATTTCACAAAATGCTTGCATAAGCCAAGGCGCATCGCCTGCTGCTGCTGCTCCACAATGTCATATTAGAGTTTATCAACTGGCAGAGCTATGAAAATTTAGAGGCAACTACGAGAAAGAGAGAGAGAGTGAGAGAGAGGAGGGGGGAAAGCAAGTTGCAGCAACTGGCAGACGCTTGCGACAAGGCTGCAATTTTCAATTTCGCGCACACTTTGCACAGATAATAGAAATTTCTTTCTTTCTTTCCTCTACTTGCTGCTGCCGCATCTGCTTCCATTTATTGACACAAATCGCAAACGCATTTGACATAAGTGCCGTCCAACAGCAGCCAGCTTGCCTCATCCTTCTCCCCCTCCTTCTGTCTGTAAGTTGCAACAAAATTTAGGTTATGAGTAGCTAAATGACAGCACTTTGTACTCATTTCACTTTACTTTTACTTCTCTCCCACTTTGTTGCATTTCTCGACTGCACTATTTTTTTGTTTGAAATTTACGATGGATTCTGTAATCTGTAAGCTGCTTAAGCAGTTAAGGAAACTGGACAATGAATGTCGAAAGTTTGGTTTTAGCAAGTACAAACATTATTGAATCTAACTGCCATTTGTGTAAGGAAATGAGAATGGATGAAGACATTTTGCTGGAATTTAAACATTCTGCTGAAATTTGTTTACACTTTAGAGAAAAGTAGGAGTGGAGTTTAGATAAATATATTGCTCAAATTTGGTGATACTTTTTAATATCATTTTATAACTTTTTCTTTTCTGTTATATATGGATGTTATAAAGTTACATATAATGGCAAGACTTTTATATAATTTCTTCTTAATATATATGAATTTATACAAATATTTCAATAATAAAGCAAATTTAAGTGGCTAAAACAAAGTTTTTACTCAATACAAATTAAAGATGAGAGCGAATTGAGTGATTGTAAGAGAGCATATAGAAATATATTCAAAACTTTTTAGTACTACCTACAAATCAAGTAATTTAACTTATAATACTAAAAGTAGCTTAAACTTCCTTCGCACTTCATATTAATGCATGTTAAGAGCTCTTTTTGGCAGATCAGCTTTCTTCCCATATTCAAATCCCTATTTCGATTACTTCCTATTCCCATCATCACTTCAGTTGCTATTTGCTATTACGACTAATCAATAGCTAGTCACTCAGTGTAGTAAGTATATTTGTTTGTGCCCCTGTGCCACATTTTGCTGATTAGCTTCTCAGCTGGCAATGCAATCGGTCTTCTGTCCGATGGCCCCACAGCCACTTAGAATCGAGAGAGTGGGATGGTGAAGCCCAACAATGAAATATATTTTTAATCAAGCCAAATCGAATTCAAGGCAATACACCGGTGCCTCATTATTTAGGCAAATGTGCAGCCATTAACTACAGTGCGTTGCCCACTCTCTAAGGGGGAGAGTTTGAGCTTCAGAGTTTCAGTTTGAGTTTGAGTTTGAGTTTTAGGGCCGAAAATGTTGACCCAACACAAAAACGGCAAATTGACAAATGTGGCCACTTAATGTGCTACAGAGGGCAAATGTTAAACAATTTTCTGTTATTTTGTATGCCAAAAATACAAACTAATTAATATGAGAGACGTCGAGGGACGTTTGTTGTTGTCGATGTTACCACAACACCATGTTGCCACATGGGCCGTCGCTTTGGCACGCATTGAATTTTATTTGATTTTGTAAAAATTTAATTTCGACAAGGAATTCTTGACAGCAAAACAGCAACAGAAGCGGCAGCAAGGAGCAACATCAACACTAGGCGGCAATTTCTCAATGTTGTGTCGGCGAAGAAAATGAAATGAATGAGCCTCAGCTCAGCGATGAGCCACTGAGTGAGTGAGTGAGTGAATGAATGAATGACTGCCTGGCTGGCTGGCTGGCTGACTGACTGAGTGACTGACTTGCCTGACTCGGCTGACTTCCTTCAGTTTGTTAAGGGAATTTTGCATTTTGTTTGAATTATTGCCTTCATTAAGATTGCGTTGTTGATTTCTTCCTTCTTCTTGGCTTCTTTCTTGTATTTGTTGTTGTTGTTGTTTTTTTTTTTTTAATACTTCTCTCGTCACAGGCTGCTGGCAGTCGCAACATGAGCGACAGCGTGATTTCCATCCGTTACCCTCTTCCCTACCTTTCCGCTGCTTCTGTTGTTGTTGTGCACACCTAGGCGCCCTACCACCACGCCCCCTTCCGTCCGCTACTTTTCTTGAGCCACTGTGTGTGACTGCACTTGACAATAAATTTTATTGTAGCGTCTACGCACAGCGACAACGACGTCGACGACGACGCTTGGCTGTCTTTGTTGGTATTTTTAGCTTAATTGTGAATGAAGATCGGAGCGGGAGATGTTTTCTGTGCTGTGTTTTTCTTTTCTTATTTTCATGTGCTGACATGTGACGCAGCCCCGGTTGAGGGGAGGGGAGGTTGAGGCCACCCCACGTGCTGTCTTACAGTTAATTGTGCGAAATTCATTCATATGGAAAATTTGCCAGACTGTAACCATTGAAGTCATAATTATGCGATTGTACAGGTCGCAATTTGCCTAGGCAACTCTTGAGAGTTAGTCGCTATGACGAAATTAGACTAGCATCATTTCAGAAAAACTACAACTACTATTACTATCTAATTAACTACAAGTTGTAATTAAAGGTATTTGTTTATTCTTCAATATAGTAATGTATGGTATTAATGAAGAGTTCTTTATTATAGAACTATTCGCAAGAACAAGAGCTTACTACTACTACAACTACTTATTAATCTTTTCAATTACTCACTACACAAACAACTAATCGTTTACCTCTAACTACTCGTTATAGTTACTTGAACTGTTCCTAATATAGGTAGCAGCTATTCGCTCTTAATCTAACTTCATGTTTTTCTTAAGAAATAATTCGCTCTGACTTGTTATTCTTTTTAAAAACTCGTTACAAAGATACCTAATCGCTCTCGCTCTCGTTGCTCCTATTAATTACTCGCTATATATGAGTAGTTCGCCGTTCACTCTCGCTCTTAATACACGTGGATTAATTACTCGCTAAATAGATCACCGTTCGCTCTCGCTCTAACTATTCGCTACTCTACTAAATTACTCGCTACATAGATATCTCTTAGCTTTCACTCCAACTACTCGTTTCTCATAAAACTACTCGCTACTCTACCAAATTACTCGCTACATAGATATTTTTTCACCTTCACTCCAATCACTCGTTACTCATAACTACTCGCTACATTAACTCGCTTTATTGTTTTACTCGCAGCCAAAAGCTTTGTTATCTCCTCATAGCTCATTCTATTTGGAAATGCAAATAATATTCGCCCTCATGCAACTGCAATTCCCTTCCATTGTTTATCTTTCGACTGCTAATCAATATACCGCATTTACTCGCTACTGTTTCGCTGAACTAGCGGCAAAAACTCGTTGGCAAAACTATGCTCGATATTCGCTATTCAGCTGCCTCGCTATTTGTTTTGCATAATTAAAATTCATGCTATATTTCATGCTAGTCTTGGCAATTTCACTTTCTTTCCTTTTCTATTTTTTTCTCCTTTTTTTGCTGGCTTTATGCGCAGTTACAGCTGCTGCTACTGCTGCTGGGGCTTCTGCTGCTCCTGTGTTTGACTCGCTCTCAACTCATATTCTGTCAATAGGCCGCCGGGCATTGCGAAGGGAAAACTTTCCAAATTTAACGCTCTGCACAATGGGTCTTAGGTTTGGTTAAGCATTTTCCTTTTGGCTTCCATTCTGTTATGTTGTTTTTTTTTTCCTTTTTCTGCAAGTCGTAGTTACAACAAACAGCAGAACAATTACAACTAGCGACTCCTCGGGCAGCAGCTGACCTGAGTTGAGCTGAGAAGTGGAAATGGAAGTTGGGAGGAGCTGAGCTTATGCAAACAGGAAATGCATAATGAACACGCGGCACACAGTCCGGCTTTAGCTGCGGCGGCACACTGACTCACTCCGGCCAAAAATTGTAAACGCTTCTGCGACTGCGACTCCAACTCTGACTCTGACTCTGACTACGACTACGGTTACGACTCTGACTGGCTTTCATTCATTTTTGAGCGGTTTCGTGGTTAACAAGCGCTTCCTTATCCTTATTATTTTAATGCCTGCGGCAGCATTTCATCTTACTTACTTCTTTCTTTTTTTTTTTGTTGCCCAACTTTCTTGCTTTCTTTCGTTCTGCTTCTTTTTTTTTGTAGCAATTTCCATGGCATTTTCCATGCGCCTGTGTGTTGCTTAAATATTTTCAACTACCTCACGTAGTCTCTACTAGTTCACAATGTTCTTGTTCTCGTTGTTGTTGTTGCTGTTGTGGAGTGTGTCTGTGTGTATTCTCTGGGCTTTGTGCGCATAATTGGGGTTAACTACGGCCAGGTGCGATGACGATGACGACGCCGACGACGACGTCGACGGTGCAGTTATGCCCCGGACCCAATTCCGGACTCCTGATTCTTCGTACTCTTTTGGCCAGGAAGCGCCTGGCATGATGCCGTCCATTGTGTGTGCGGCCCAAAGTGTGCTAAAAAGGAAAAGTAAAAAATTTTTGCCGCACTTATAAATTGTCGGGTCTAAAGTTGTGCTTTCATTATTATTATTACCACTACTACCACTATAATGATATCGCTCTCGTTTCTTTTGGCTAGACTTCGCAGCGTGCAATTAACGCGAGGGAATTGAAAAGTGAAAATTGCAGTTGAGCCTAAAACAATTTTCATATTCAAAAAGTTGACACGCAAATTGAGAAATTCAATTTAAAAAACTTTTTTTTTTGTTTCTGTGCTCTTTCATTCACTTTTGCCACCCACAAAAGTGGAAAATGCTGTTGAATAAAAGGTGGAGGCGTGGCTGTGTTGACACGACACACACACCAACACACGTGCCAACATCAACTCTCATCTCTCAGGCATTTTGTGTTTCCATACGAGAGAGGGAAAGATAGAGAGTGAGAGAGAGGTGCGAGGCCTGGGCTCATCATCAATTCAGTTGATAATTATTTTTACGCGACGCAGCAAGTGCATTAAAAATGCAAATGGCAACACTTTGCCACTTTGATGGCCTCTCTGCCTTGTGTTGCCAGTGTTGTCACGTTGCTGTTTTATTAATTTATTAAATTAAAAAAACAAAACTCGCTCAAAAGGCACAACGACGACAGCAGCAGCAGCGAGTGGAAAACTCACTGCCATTCGCAGTCAGCATTCGCATCTGTAATTGTAAATTTATGAGGCGGCTCACAGCACAGCAGAGAAAAAAAAAGAAAACAAAATGTATATGGACTGGTCCAGCAAAGAGTTCTGGAACTGGAGTTGCTTCAGCTGGGCGCACTGTCAATCGTGTGGCATGAATTATTAATTATTTGATTTTTCACACACACACAAATACAAACACAATCACATACGCTTTCCTCTCTCGCTCTCTTTTTTGCTGCTGCAGTGTTGCATTGCGGCAAATGGTCAGTTGGCTGTCAGTTGACGCCAATTTTGACAGGCCTCATTTTGACATGTACGAAAAACAAAAAAAAAAAAAAAAAGGAAAAGAAAGAAGAACAAACGAAACATTTTCCCTAATGAAATTATTAACCAAAATGCGCAGAAATGTTAGCTCAAAGCTCGTGCTGCTGATTGCTAATAAAAGCGAAATTAGCTTAATCTAATTACCTGTCACACATTATTTCAGACAGTCTCTCTCGCTTCTTAGATCAAAATACGAAAATTTCGAATTCAGCTGCCTCGATTTTTCTTTCAGTTTTTTTTTTTTTGTTGGTTGCACCCCCAAGGGGCCCATGGGCAAAGATTGCTAGGTAGATCGACAGAAAGTATAGAACAACCCTGTGGTTGCCCTGCTCTAGCTACATTCTACTTTTGCCCTCAGTGTTCTCCTCTTACTTATTTATTGTGCGTGCTCTGGGGAAATGCCAACTGTGTGGAGGAAAAGCTGTGCACATATTTTGCCATTTGCACAGCGTTGTGTTTTGTTGTGTCTCTCTGCCTGAATTATTCAGTGCAGAATCGATAAGGTTGTTGCCCAACACAAAAACCAATGGCATCTTTTCTGCTTACTGCTGACAGTTTATTTGGCAAATTGCTTTGGCATGTGTAATATGAAACTTTTACTTGGCTAATTTTTAGTTTAACCCAATGAGTCACAGTTACAGTCTTTTCCTCTCAGTGTGGCAAATCGAAAATCTGAAACACGCGTCACGCATTGCAGCAGCTGAAATTGAGGTGGAGGAAAGGACCAAAAGCCATGCCCACTAATCTGCCATGACTCATGAGATTTTTGCAGCCACCCCTTTGAACATAATTCAAAAATATAAAATACAAAAAAAAAACCGAAATGTTTTGAAATCTAATTAGAATATGTGCGACCCGTATCTGAATATATGCACGTCTATCGAGTACTCTCTCTCTCTCTCTCGTATCTCTCAATCTCTATGCGAAATTGTACTTAATTCTCGAGGTTGCTCATTTCATATGCTCAACGCATCTGGCCGCATCCTTAGACCAGGACCAGGACCAAAGAGAACACTGAAAATTGCCAATGGCTGCTGCTGTGTGCGAGACGGGCGCCTGTGCGTCTGGGCAATAAATTTGATTTGTTTCAAATTACAGCCAAAAAGCAATGAACAATTTTATTTTCAGTTTTTTTGTGTTGCTTTGGCTGCATTTTGTTAAGCCGCCAAATCGAATCTTACTTGTGGTTACTCTCTGCGGGCAATTTTCATAATTTACATAAGCAAATCAAATTGTAAATGGAATTTGTGAGCGAGTGTGCATGTGCGTGTGTGTGTGTGTGTGTGTGTGTGGAGCTCCATTGCTGAAGAAGCTGGCTTTCATGGGGAGAAATGGAACTATGTTGAGTGTTTGACGTAGATTTACCATTCGCTTTCGCACTTTGCTTTCATGCCACAAATTGTGTCAGCTTTAGCTACACTTTTGTTGTACGTTATGTGTGCTTGCTTTGTATGTCTTTTGTTGTTGCACCAAAGAATTTGGCTCAAGAGATGCTTTACTTTGCTTTAGAAAAATATTACAGAAATAAAGGTAAAGGAGAAGGGAATGCAAGCAGTGGAAAGTCTAGAATTCTCTGCAGACGTGCTTTATGTGTTATCGATAAAGTTTAACGGGAATTTTCCAACACTCATCTTTAAGCTGTCAAATAAATACCTTTGTCATTACGTTTGACAAATGTCAATTAAAAAATTTTCCCTTCGCGTGTGATTGCAGTGCAAATCTGTAAATTAAAAAAAAAACTATTAAAAAAGTGTACCAAGTGTTTTAAACAATGCGATGCTCAAAGCAAATGTCAACAAATAAATACACAACTTGAATTAAATGTTCTTTTATATTTGCATTTTTTTGTATGTTTTATTCGGTGAAATTCAGTGTGCGTGTGAGAAAGTGAAGCAAAGTGCGTACTTCTTTATATACGTATATAGAATCGTGTGACATTTGAGTCGTAGGGCTCCAGGCTAGGCGTTACGTTTGCTGTCACGGTATTTGCTCATTTTTTTGATGAACATAAAGAACACACAAGCCTAGAGCAATTTGGTTAAGCACACGATCGCGCATTAGATTCTCTATAGCATTTTGACTTTTGTTTTTGGCATTTGGCAACCTATATGTATTTGTAATTGGAATTGTGCCGCATTGGTAGCAATGTCAACGGCGCTGGCAACGGCAGCAAGTGCAACTAGCACGGCGACCACAACAACACAAACAGCAGCAACAACAACAACAACGCCCGCCGAAGAGGAACAGCAACAGCAGACGCCACCAACAGTAACAGCAACAGTAGCGGCAGCAACCATGTTGCTAGAACCTTTAGCATTGCCACAGCACATGGAGCAATCCACATCGATGGAGCAGCTGGCCGAGTTGGTTGACAGCGAGGAAAACAATGTAAGCAGCAACCTTAATGCTAAACTGCCAGCTGAAATGTCAACACAGCCTTCGCAGCAGCCTTCACAGCAGCAACAGCAGCAGCAACAGGAACAAGAGCAGCAGGAACTCGACTCGGATGACGGCATCGAGTATCTCGATCCCAATGAGTTTCCGCTGCCGGGCACACGACGCCACAAGAAGAAACTGGTGCACAAGACGATCACCCAAACGTATCCACGTCCGCCCGGTGGCTACAAGTACTCGATGGGTTTCCTCTACAGCATCGGCAGCCACATGGCTGGCATCACGCTCGACATACCGACGCCCACATCGATAATGCCGCGCATGTTGCGCACGTTGCCGCCACCGCCGCCGCCTCCATCGCAGTTGCCGCTAATGCCATCGGGCGTGGCGAATGTGGTACGTTCGGGCGTTCAATCGCCAGGTAATGCTAATCAAACACATCGTTTCGGGGGCGCTGCTGTGGCCGCTGCGGCAGCAGCAGCAGCAGCGGCGGCAGCTGCAGCCGCCGCAGCGGCAGCAACGGGCAATGCGAATCTATCGCCGCAGCAATTCCTCTGTCCGGCGGGCTACGGCAGCAGCACGCAGCGACGTCTGTGGCATGCCGAGAATGCGGTCTGGCAATTCGACCGCAACTATCCGTACAACCAAGGCTATGCCTCATCCTATGGCATACCGATGGTGCCGCTGGGCTTTGAGCAGCATCCGTATGGCGCACAGCGTTTCATGTACTCCAGCTACTACAATCAGGCAGTGCCACGCGGGGGTGGAGGAGGAGGAGGTGCAAGTGGAGGCGGTGCCAGCTATCGTCATGTGGCGCCTAATTTGCCAGTCGTAGCCGAGCAGCAGCAGCAACAACAGTCGCCGAATGCCGAGCAGCATCCACATCCGGAGGCCTTCGCTGACTACGCGAATTTGGATCCGCGTTTTGCACGCGGCGCCACTGCAGCTCAAGTCAGGGAACGCTTTGGACCCGCACGCCATGCAAATGCAGCGATGACGTTTCCCCGCGAAACCAAAACGTTCTACAACAGCAGCACAGGGAATGTGACTGTTGGTGCACCGGGCACAAGGATACGCCATCCATTCGATCCACGCAGCGGACTGCAGCGTGGCAATCCCAATGTGCCCCAAACTGTGGCACTCGAACAGCTGAACATGAATATGCAACGACGTGGCAGCAATCAGCCAAGTGGCAGCGCCGCGCAATCAACTTCAGCTGGAAGGCATTTGAAGCGCTCCAAGAGTCAACTGGTGAACACGAATAGTTCCAACTCCTCCGGTTCGGAATCTCTGAACTCTGCCAAAGTGGAGCAGCCAGAGAACAACAACAATGTGACGCCCATTTATCACAATCCGCAGCGTAGCTATCGCAATCGTCAGCGGTATGCAGCTGCCAGCCAGCAACAGTTGCAGCAGCAGCAACAACAGCAACACATGGGCAACTATCAGCCAGGAGTGCGTCGCTTGAGCAAGGCGCAAGAGTTGCGACAACAGCAACACTCACGTTGCTACAACTCCACGCAGCTGGAGCATGTGGATTATGCCACCAATGGAACGTTGTATGAGACGGAACTATCCGAGCAGGATGCTTTGGTCTTGGCAGCTGCAGCAAGCAGCGGCACCTCGGATGCGGATCTGCCGCAAGATTCGGACTTTGTGGCTGGCGCTGTGGGCATCTCAACATCAGTAACAGCAGGTGACTATTCCTCCGAGGCCGATCCACATGGACATTCGCAGCACACGGGCTCCATTTCGGGTGACTTTGATGGTTTGTCCTATGTCAGCTTGGCGCCCAGTTCGCCCAGCGACAGCGCAGAGAGCGAGCAGAGCGATGCTTCGTTGGAGTCGATGGTTTCGAAGATTACAATGAGCTGTGTGGCAATGGCAACAAGTGCGCAGCTGCCGGACTTGAAGGGTCCAAATCTTGTGCCTTTTGGAGATATGCATTACCTGAAGGAAGCGGAACGTAAATCTAGTCAAGGACTGAAGAATGGCTTGAAGTGCACATCGCACTGTTGTGGCGATATGCTGGGAGAGTTGAAGCCCCAACACGCAGAAGGCGAAGAGAATGAAGCTGCCGCTTTGGCCAGCAGAGGTGGCATTATTAAGGTAACAGATAATGGCTCAAAGCGTGCCACAACTTTACCACATCTAAACTTCCTCTGGCAGGAGGAATTCCTCGATGACAATCAACCGCTTTCGCTGCAGAATCGTTATTTGCATGAGTTCTTTGGCTACACGCCAGCGGATCGCTTTCTCACTCGAGCCAAGCTAGTGGAGATGAAGCGTCCGCCCATCTCGGTGGCCAGTCGCAGCAAATGGGATTCTCTAACGCAATCGATTTGGCAGAAATTTCTCGCTGCCCAGCAGACGAAACAAATCTACAAGACAAAGATGCGTCTCTGGCGTTTCATTTATAAGGTGACGATGGTAAGTTTGTGAGTGCGCAGCACAAATTAACTGACTGATAACATTTCGCAGGCTGTGTATCCACGCTATGGTCTCTACTTGGTGGGTTCGTCCATCTCGTACTTTGGTTCCAAGTGCTCGGACATGGACATTTGCATGTTGGCCTGCACGAATCCGAACATTGATCCACGCATGGAGGCCGTCTATCATTTGCAGTTGATGCGTGAAATGTTGAATGCCACCGAACAGTTTCAGGAATTCAATTTGATCGAGGCTCGTGTGCCCATCTTACGCTTCACAGATCGTCGCCATCGTGTCGAGGTCGATATCAATTTCAACAATTCGGTGGGAATACGCAACACTCACTTGTTGTATTGTTATTCGCAGCTGGAGTGGCGATTGCGTCCCATGGCTTTGACTATCAAACAGTGGGCTCAGCATCATAACATCAACAATGCCAAGAATATGACAATTTCCAGCTACTCTTTGATGTTGATGGTTATACACTTTCTTCAAGCAGGTGTCAATCCTCCCGTGTTGCCGTGTCTGCATAAAATGTACCCGGAAAAGTTTAGCATACTGCAGCCCACGGATTTTGGATATGTGGACATGAATGAGATAATGCCGCCATATCAATCGGAGAACACACAATCGCTGGGTGAGCTGTTGCTCAATTTTCTGCATTATTACAGCATCTTTGAGTATGGTAAGTTTGCCATCTCGATACGTGTGGGCGGCGTGTTGCCCGTGGAAACTTGTCGCGCCTCGAAGGCGGTGAAGAATGATATCCATCAGTGGAACGAACTGTGCATCGAGGAGCCCTTCGATCTCACCAATACAGCGCGTTCGGTTTACGATCCCGAGACCTTCGATCGCATACGTTCGATCTTTATGACCTCGTATCGTCGCCTGGAGTCAACGCGCAATTTGCATTCGATTTTCGAGGGTTACGAAGGACCCGCCATACAGACAATGCAGCTGACTGAGAACTCGGACTTAGAGCTAGGCGGTGGCAAGGCGGCGAGTGGCGCCTCCTCGAAGTCAGAGAGTGCACAGCCATCGCCTAGGCGTATGGTGGACAAGGCCACGACGGCCATTTGGAGTGATATCAATCAGAAGGTGGAGGTGATTGCCGAGGAGGAACAGCAGCAGCAAGAGTTGCAGTTGCAGTTGGCCAAGAGCAAGAGTTCGCGTCTCAACAAATAAACCAATTGCAAACACTCAACAGTCAAAAAAAAAGAGAAAAGGAAAGCAGCAGACACAATCATCAGCTTTGTTGTAGTTTAGATCAGAAGAATTTAGCAATAGTTTTATCAGAGAAACATTCAAAAAAGATAGACGAAAAAGCTGGAAAGGTAGAGAAAGAAAAAAAAAACATTTAGACAGATAGAATTTAGATGCAGTATTTTTAGTTTTAGTTTAGTTGAGCTCTAAATCCTAATCGATAGTCCACAAATAATAAAACAACAGAACAGAAAACACTGCTCAGCCTTGCACTGGATTAACACCTTTAAATTTTACGTTGGACACTTGACATTCACTGCACCATTTACACCAACAATTCCTTGACCCAAAAAAAATAATGAAAATAGAGGTCATCATGAAAAAAAAATGCATTAAAAACTTGCCAAAAAAAATTTAAAAATGCCCCCTAAAAAAAGAAAAAAAAGAAATAGGAGTATAGACAAAAAAACACCAATATATATTTACAAAACTCACATCGATATGTTTATATATATATATATGTGATATGTAGAGAGGGAACTATAGAGATTGCACATTATAGAAATGCTGCACACATTCCACATCTTTCTATCGAAACCCAACACTTGTTTTTCAAACACACACTCAACACACATACACACACATATATCTTATTCACACTTTTTTGTATAAAATATCGAAAAATGTAAAAAATGCACTCACGTCTAAAAAATATCAATTGGCAAAAGGTTTCGAATCACAAATTCGCAACCATTCGCCACCAAAAATTCAAATGTTAATTTGACTGAGCTGCCCCAAAAAAAAATGTATCAAAAAATAAATAAAGAAAAACACTCACGGAAAAAAAGGATTGCTTCAACTTTTATAATCGAATTAGTTTCAAACTGAGTGAGAGACTTTGGCAATTTAAATATTGTGAATTTATTTCGCAACTAGTTTTATTAGTCTTTATTTAGGTTGAACAAAACTACTTCGCATCATTTGTTCTCTGGGGAGATTAATGAAGTGTGGATGTTAAAATTGACGCACATGTTGCAGCAAATTAAATCACGAGCTCGCAGCAGCTGCCATTAGTTGGGTGGACAACAGGGCGTGGCATGCCACATCTGCGTGTGTGTCGAACTCCTCTCATCGACAACAATGGTTGAAAGCCAAAAATTTGCGACTCCGTCAAATTATTACATCAATTGCAATGCTCAATTTCAGTTGTCTAGTTGCAACGTTGCTGCTGTTGCTGTGGCAGTTGCAGCAATTACTGTTTGAAGCTAGCGACGAGTGCATTGGTGGTTGGTGTTGAGTAATTGATATAATGTCAGCACACGCGTTGCTCTGCGTTGTGTCGCCCACTTAATGTCCAAATTGTCAACGAGATTAGTGACCAACAGAGCGACAACTGGACAAGGGATGGGAGGAGCGAGGAAGGTGGAAGGTGGATGGTTGATAAGGGGGAGACACATTGTCGATTTATCAGAACGTGCTCTAATACCCATATCGAAGCATTCGCATTCAAATTAGCATCGCCATTGTGAATGGCAATCATCATCATTATAATTATCAGAGCGTTATTCGTTGCTCACAATTGTCACATTAATTTGGCGCATATGTGCAAATTTTTGGCAATTAAACCAAGTCGCATCATTTTTCATTTGCAATCGCTGCTGCTGCATCCATTTGCATTTGCATTTTTTGCATAATTTCTTAAACGATCAAATCAAAGGCCATTTGACACCTAGACAAAAAGCCATAATGGAAATTCCTTTCTCCCTTGTCCTTCTCAAAACGGAACAAAAGACTGGAAATAGTCTTTATGCATTCATTAAAATTTCAAGTAAAAATTAATTTGCCAGCAATTTGCGGCTCAAGCCTCGAGCTAACTTTTTTTTCTCTCTCTCTCTCTCTCTTTCAAATGGAAGAGCAACAGCTGCAGCCATCATTTGAATTCTTAGGCGAGGGTCGCCGCAACGTTTTTGGGTTCTCTTTGCACAAATAATTACTCATTGTCATTGTAATTGGCGTGCGGGCGCTAAATACTTTCCAGCCCCGGGATTGAGAATTGAGATTGGAGTGTGGAGTTGTGGAGGTGCGACTTTGACAACTTGTGATATTTTCGCTTTGGGTACTAACTTGATTATTTGTGCACCCGGAATGACGATGAGTAAGCAGAATAGAATCGAGGAGGAAAGGAAAAAGGGGCAAGCAACAACATCAACAATGCTGCTGCCTGCCTGAGTTTTTGGCCCTTTTTGCTGCTCGATTACTTATTGTCGGGGATACTTTTTCATTATGTACTCACACACACACACACACACACATGTGTTGAGGGAATTCTCTGGCTATCCCTTAGACAAGAGAGAGATCCAATGGTGCATGGTATATAGCATATATAGTATAGTAGACTGTAGTGTGTGGCATACGCAGATGATCCCCAATGGACGTTGGGTTATATTGTGCGCACGTATTGGAATTTTCATTTTATGTCATTTCAATTTTCCTGCCTTCAGTTTTTATAGACGCAAACGAAAATGAATCGAACGGAAAAAAGGGTTCAAATTGAAAGATGCAGCAGCAGCAACAACAACAACAACAACAATTGCTCATGTCTCTGTCCATTTTTGGCTTGGGTTGCTTGCTTTGTATCTGTATGCGTGCCTCTTTCTCTGTGTATGTGTGTGTGTGTGTGTTGCCTTTGGGGCTTTTGTTGACGTGCCATGAGATTGTTGTTTGTTTGTCCTCATCGTCATCGTCGTCGTCATCGTTGTCGTCAGTCGTTTGTTATGCGAGCATTTTTCTAGACTGGACAAAGTCCAAAGAACTCGTCCAATCTCGTACCAATTGTGCCGCAATCCATGTGCAACAAATTACCTGCGGCATGTGAAAAACTGCAGTCAACTACGCTGTGCGCTAAGCAGAAGCGTTGACAGCTCTGTGCCACAAACTGTGCGTTGCCTCCCAAGGGAGACGCCATCAACTGAAGTGAGGAGACAGTTTCTTTTTTATGGTTTTTTTTTTGTGCTGTACTTTGATGAATCACAAACTAAACAAATCATTTAATTCTTTTTCTCTATTTGTTCTTCTAATTGCAGGTAAGCTTATTACACAATACCAACCTCAACAACACGAATAACAACAGCTGTTGGCGTAAGTGGCACTCGAACAATTTTAATTAGTTTGAAACGCAATTAAATGCATGTGTTTTAAGTCATGTTTTCTGGTTTTTCACCACCCCCCCCTTTTTGCTCCCTCACTCCTAGGCACAGCTGTGCACTTAGCACTATTTAAATTATCCAAAAACAGCAAATGCAATTTTAATTTTTGCAAAACAATAAATCATTCCTGGCCAATGGAAGTAGTAGCCGTAATAATAAATATGCTATGCCAAATGCTGTTTGCATAATTTACGCATACATATTGTCCACTTTACTCCACGTGTGTGTTAGTATGTGTTTCTCTCTCTATTTGTGTGTGTGCGTATGTGTGTGTACGTTGCCGCACAATTAGAAACACATTAAATATTTAAAACGCTGGCACATGAAATATAAACATTGTTGTAGGCGCTTTAAGCAAACATTTTTGCTGTTTGCCTTAGGCTCTCGTTGTTTTCACTCTCTTCCTCTCTTTCTCTCTATCGATTCTCTCCCTAAATTCCTGATTAACGCATCACACAACACTTTAACATAGATCAAACATGGCCGAAAATAAACAACAGCTTACATCAAATTAATTAAATGTGTAAACACGTCAAGTTGAGTCGTGCAACCATTTTATATTTTCATTGATTTTGACTGCCGATTTTTGTTTTTATTTTTTTGTTGCTTGCCATTTAAACAATTGCAGCTCATTTAGAAATTTCAAATAATTGTTTTTTTTTTTATGACAATTAAGCGTTATTTGCTAGCAAAGCAAAAGCAATTTACATTACAGAGATACAATGCATTGCAATGGCTGCAATTAATTCCGACAATATTTTCAATATTTAATAAAATATTTATTGTAAATTTGTCTAGTATTTTTTTGGTATACACTTTGAAATATTTGCTTTAAATACTTTTTTGGGGGCACCATTCAAATGAGACATAAAATCATTTGGAAAAATGTTGATTAGTATTTTTTCTAGTATTTTTGCAGTATATATTATAAAACATCTACATTAAGTATACCAAATTTTCTAGTCCAATTCATTTTCGCAGATTCAAATTATAGATGAACTCATTTGCAAAAATACTATTTAGTATTTTTCTAGTATTTTTTTAGTATGCATTAAATATACCAAAACGTACTATCCTAATTCGTGTGCAGAGCTTTGAATTCAAGTTCAATTTATTTTCACAACATATATAAGTATTTTTTCAGTATTTTTTGGTATATACTCTAAAATATTTGCATTTAATATACACAAATTTAAGGCCCACTTTTAGGGCACAGCTTTGAATTATAGATGTAATCATTTGTTTAGTATTTTCGTTTCATTTCAACTTTTCGAGGGAAGTTTGACACACAGTCGAAATTGGAATTCAGAACAGGCAGCCCCTAAAGCTGTTGTTTGTATAGCCGTCATATAACTGTTCTGATGACACACCCGAAAGTCGTTTTGTTCTTTTATGATCCGTCCTATGATATATGCATAGAGAGTCGTATTTTAATTTTATGACTCGTTTCGCCCAAAAAAAAAACGACCAAACTTTTTTTCGCCAACAATTTTATTTCAGTTGCTGTCACTATTTCAACACTATTCATCTAACTCAGTCTCCTCGATAGCAAAGTACTCTTGTATTTTTTTTTTTTTTTGGAGGGGAGGAATAACGTGGGGATAACGCCCCAGCAATAGCACCAAAAATCAATCAGCCAATGTCGTTGTCAATAAAAACGGTTCTCATCCCTGCCAAAAAAATTGTGCAATGTGTGTGGCACGCTCTAAGGCATGTGAACATGCCACATAGCACGCTCTCACACAGCGTGTTATAAAATGAGAGAGAGAGAGAGAGAGAGAGAGTTTCGCTTCGTACGGCAATCAAGCACATTTATTATGCATTTTTCATATGACAATTTTATTTTTTGTGTGCAGCACTTCCCAAGTAGACCATTTAAAATCGACCGCATAAAAAGCATCGCATTGCGTTAAGCTCAACACACACACACACGCACGCACACATGGAAAATACCAACGCATCCTTTATGTCTACACATGAGTGAAGTTGCTGCATAGCTGTCTCTGTCTGTGTGTGTAAGCTTCTCTCTCTTTCACTCTCTGTAGCTGCAAATATAAAAAACGTAAATTACCCGCATTTTTTACAAGCATTTTTATTGAAAATTGAAATTTATGCGCTGCGGCCAAACGCAACATTCCCACCGCACAGCAACAAAAAAAAAAAAAAAAAGATGGAGCAAGAGTGAGCGTGCCAGTTGGTTGATACGTGGATATATGGCAAAAGGCTGATCCCTGTGGCATGCCATATCGCTGTCATCTTTAGCAGATACTTCAGTCTATCGATAAACGTTGCTTTATTGATTTTCCAGCCCAGACAAATTCATAAATTTAAATGGCCGCTTCACATGCCACTTGAAGAAGCCCCGAAAAAAAAGCGAAGGCATAAATCATGCAACTCACTCGCCGTCGTAGCTTTCGTTTGTTTACATACTTGTACTTGCCACAGCACTTGGCTGTGTCGTCGCTACCTGTGTTGCACACACACACACACACACACACTCAAGAAGAAGGGTTGCAACAACAGCAGCAACAGCAAAAAAAAAGTATTGCAGACGCGCCATATCGCTTACCAGTCAAGTCCAGGAACTGCGAAGGAACTCACACTCCCACGTAGTTGTCCTTTGGCTTTTCACACATTTGCATATCATTTGCACAGACTGAACGAAGCAGAGAGAAGGAGAGAGTGTGGGCAAGAGACAGTCGTGCCACAAGGGGGCGTGGCTGTTGCTGCTTATCGCTTGCGACACTTGCGCCGCGCCGCATTCAAAGTCGCCTACTACTTGCGTTTCGGGGGCGCAACCAAAGCATTTCCGTTGCCTGGGCACGCGCTTGTTGTTAGAACTCACAGCGACAGAGAGAGAGAGAGAGAGAGAGCTTGGAGGAGGCAAGCAACGAAGTCTCTTAACGATTTCGTGTCATTTTTTGCATTTGCTTGTGCAGCGCTTTCATTTGCCTTCTTTTGCTGCTGCTTCTCTTCTTTTTGCGGCTGCAGTTGGGCGGCGACCCCTTGAGTGTGGCAGCGGCGTCGTCGTCGTCGTCTTATCGCGTGCCACGTTGTGTGGCACCTTCAGACAGTGGCTGTGGCAGCCAAGTGATTTTGGCCAAAACCAGAATTAAACCACGCTGCCAAGCTGCCTCGCCAAATAAATCACAGCCCACAAGAAAAAGAAGTCAGAAGAGGTGGCAAGCGGGTGGCAGACTGAATAATGATAAATAAGTGTATTTGTACTCGTAAATTTGTCCCCCTCTGTATGTGTGTGTGTGTGTGCTGGTACGTGTTGCAAAACTTCTTCACGTGTCAGTCGTTAGGCTGTGGCTCTATCTGCAATGCAGCTGCAGCTGCAACTTGGCAACGTCTTGCATAATATTTGCATTTCCTTTTTTTTTTTTTTGATGGCAAGACAATGCTGCAATTAGTAGAGAGATTGTGCAAGTGTTGTCAAGTGCGCTGAAAAGTATGCTATGCTTAAATGCTGCGATAACTTCGATCAATTAAAAGACCGACCAACCGAAGCCCAAAGCGTTGCCCAGCGTGACGACGAACTTGCCACGCCCCGGCCATAATGCAGCATGATTAATTTGAACGCCCAGCCAAATGGTTTTTGTTGTTCTTGTTGTAACCCATTTGCATGCGCTCAAGAGTTGCGAGCGACAGGATAATCCGCAGCTCGTTGTCCTGCCCATCTTTCCACTGCTGTTGCAAGTAATTTTTTAAGAAAACCAAAGAAATTAAAAAAGCGTGAGCTCGTCGCCTGTTGGCAGGGATAAGACTTAAGTTTGCTGCTGCTGCTGCCAGAGTTGCCAGGTAAACCGTGAACATGGACAACGATGGACTGCGTCGTCCTCGCCCTCATTCTCATTCTCATGCTCTATCGCGTCGTCATAGTTGCTGGAGGAGAGCAGCAGTGAAAAATATTACAAAAAACGTGCCAAACGTTTATTTAAAAGGATTTATGTACGTTACGTGCTAAATGTGAAATAATAATTTTTCTTCCTCGTTTTTAACTTTTTTCTCTTTTTTTTGTTATTTTTAATGCCATTTTTAATGCCGCACATTGTGCAATGCAGTCAAAATGAAGAGGAAACTGGGATGAGGGATAGATAGATAGATAGAGTAGAGTAGAGGAAAGAAAGGCATTTGTGGCTGTATGGCATTAACTCAAGTCCTTTGCTATTTTTATTGAGCTGGCCGTGGCCAACGCGTGAAATTGTTGTGGGGCCCGAGACGGAGCAACTCTTTTTGGTTCAGTCAGTCTCTTCCTTTAACTCTCTCTGGCAGAGATTTCTCTGGTCGGAAACTTAATTGCATTTGAAGTTGTTTCTGGCGAATTCTCTGGCTCTGGCTCTGTGTTGTGTTGGTCTTAAGTGCTGCGTCTACACAGTCCGAAAGGAAAAGTTTTTTTCAGCTTTTTTCATTATTTTCTCCTTTTTTTTTTTCTTGTTGCTTTAGTTTGCGGTTGCCAATGCCAATTTATGGCTTTCTTTCTGCCCATCTTCCACTCTCTCTTCTACGCATCGAAAATGCGTAGACAGCTTGGGAATACAGCAGACAGATAGATAGAAAGATATATACTAAGCAAGTGGATGATGCGGAGATTGGCTAAGGGAGAGACAGAGAGATAGAGAGATTGGCCACAACAATGATCCAAACTTTATGCTGCCCATAGAGAGTTCTTCGCTCTGTTGCTTCCTCAGCTCCCTTCTATTATTACTATTATTATTATTATATTTTCTTTTGCAGTACGTTTGTTTAGCATCCCGCACGCATATAGCATAATAATTAGAGGGTGTCCTGCAGACTGCACGATTGTCCTGGGCCGTTAATGCGAGAGGACTTCGTCTCGGTCGCCATCGCCATCGCCATTTGCAGACAAAGACAAACCCAGACACATCATTGTACAGTTCATTTTGCGGCGCAGAAAGTTTCTTAATTTTTTCTCTCTCTTCCTTTGTCTAGAGTAAAAAAAAAGTTTTAATATGATTTGAAGCAGACATTGCAGCAGTGGCAACAAACAGCAAGCAGCAGCTTGCCTTGAGCTTGAGTTTGGGGCACACATAATTAAAGTGGCAAGCAGTAAGCAGCGGGCGCATTAAAGCCAACGACTTACCTTGTGCCTCGATCTCGGTCTCAGTGCGTGGCAGTTGCATGAACTTTACCTTAGCATAACTTATGCATGTGCAACTTGGCCCCAAGAAATACTGCCTGGCTGCCTGCCGAGTTGCATGCCCCAAACACACACACACACACGCACATGTGTGGGTGTGCATGCTTAATGTTTAGTTTTGTGCCAGCGTCTTGTTAACTTTTTCCTCTTTTTTTTTGTGTTGAGCCAGCTTATTACCTTAAACTTGCTCTAAGGTTGTTGACTGCCAGCCAGACGAACCAAAAGAGTGAGAGAGAGGAAACAAGTGTGCGAGTGTTTTTCGAGTGTGTCCTTGGGGTGCGACTCTTAGACATGTGCGAACGCCGAGCATAAATTGAAATTCATATTCAAATGTGCTCTCGCTTTCTCCCTCTCGCTCGCTTTCTCGCTCTGTCTGCGCATTAGGGACGCCAGTTTTCTTCTAATTTTCATTAGTCGACAACGGCCATTTGATGTCCCCAGCTGATGGCCGTCTTCATAGCATAGCATATCCTGCATGCGAGTATCCTTTGCTGCAGACATTTTTGCAGCCAAGTGTCAAAAGCTTTCGAAGCACTCGAGTGAAAGTAATCGCAGCCCAACGACAACGAAGTTTCTTTGTTTTCTTTTTCTTTTCTCTGTTTTTTTTTTTTTGTTCTTGTGCTGCTTCGCCTGTTGTCTAATTCAATTACCAAAATGTAAAGCAATGCACTTGCCTTCGCTGCAAGGTGGCTGAGAACGAAGAAGCGAGAGGCGAATTTGTATTGCTAGACAGTTGAGTAAGTAAAAGTTTTAAGCCCTTGAAATATATGCCCCTGGCGCATCTATAAAAATAATATATATAAAAGTGCAGAGGGGATTTCGTAAGCTTTGCTCGTGTGTGTTTATCAAAGAAGAAAAATGAGTTTAGAGTTTTGATTAAATACGCAATTTATTGCTTAACAAATTAAGTAAGTTGGCAACTTTTCTACTGTTTTTTGGATATATTTAAAATATTAAATTGAAGCAATGCTTATTTTTTGTGTACCCCAAGGATTCAACATTTTTGTTGACCACTTTGGCAATCTTTGTCCTCAGTTTGGCAATAAAAATACAACAACAGATTCCTATACACACACTTGGGAGGCATAATTTATTTAGTTACGTACGCAATAACAAACTTAAGGGTATTTTTCTCTTACGATAAATGTTGTTAAAGCTTTCAAGAGCAGCTGCGTGCTTTGTCTGTGCTGTGCTTTAACACTTAGTTCCGCAACGTTGCGTTCAATAAAACTTCAATTAAATTAAATAAATCTCAGCAAAAATGCGCAAGTTTCCTTTTCGGTATTCTATATATAGAATATAGACAGAGAGATATCCACAATGTCCGTTGCAGAGCAATCAGCAAACAGCCTGCGGTCATCATTAAATGTCTAATTTATTTCCAAAAACAACAGCAACAACAACAAGTTGAGCAAGCGAGAAAATTCGTTATTACAATAAGATTTTCCATTTCGCATTTTCTCTATCTATTTTCGCTCTCTGTTCTCTGTTCTGTGTCCTGTGTTCTATGTTGGCCCCATAAAATTTATTTAATAAAACAGGCACGTTCTCATTTTAAGTGCTGTAAATTTTAATTTAGTTGTTGCTGCCGCACACAGCTGGGTTCACTCGTAGGCGGTAAGGGCAGAGAAGGGGGCGTGGTGTTGACGGGTGGGGGGGCGCCATCATCAAAGCCAAAAACTTTCGATAGAGATCAGCGTTGCGGATTTCGCCTTCATTACAAAACAACAACAACAGCTAACAGATGGAAAACGGAAGTGACTTGTAATGAAGCGCAAAGCATTTTGCTTCACATTTCTTTTTTTCATTGCTCTCCTTCCCTCTCTCTCTCTCTCTCTCTCTCTCTCGCTGGTTGTCTTGTTTTTTACACTCATATCGGAGGAGCTTGGAAAGTTTCGCTTTAATGAGTTTTATCAGCGCGACAGTTTGACAAAAATTGACTGCCATTTGTTGCCGGGGCCGCGAGCGTTAAAGCAAAAACTTGGCCCAGGCAATCAAACAGAAAATATGTTTTACTTACTTGCTTATTTATGAATATTTATGAATGCGACAAAAGTTTGCAACCCCAACGAGATTTGTTCCTGCCCCTTTTCCCTTTCCATTTCACATTCCCTATTGCCCGCTTCTCATCGTCATCATCATCCCCTCGCAGTCAACATTTCGCATTCGTTTGTGTGACGTGTTTAGTTTGTTTATTTAAATGCGCCTTCAGCTATGCAATTGTATATTAATTCAGTCGCAACTTGGACGACACGAACTTAACTTGGGTTTTGGCTCCTGCGGCCAAAGTTGAGAGCTAAGACGGCGACTGAGACAGCGACAGCGACAAATGCTAACTGACAAGCCAATTTCGCTATGCTGCGACTCTTTCTCTCGCTCTCGCTCTTGTTCTCCCTCTCTCTTGGCAAACTTGTAACGTGCGGACCCTTTCCAGCTGGCAAACATGGAAGGCAACTAACAACGGGGCACAGCCAACTGGCAGCTGACAGCCACAGCAGCAACAGCAACAAGAGTAACAACAACAACAACTGACACACGTCGGTGGCATTATGCAAAACTGGCAAAAAGGCGAATTAAAAATGCAAATTCTATGAGCCATTTCAATGGCATTTGCCAGCCCAGCCCAAACCCCCCAACCACATTTAGGCTACAATTCTTATCAAGCCCAAATCAAAACACATTTTATTATGATAATTTTTTCAATTCGACATCAGTCACTGAAAATGTTGCACAACATTTTGGAAAATAGTCGAAAAGTAAAATCGAATTTAATTAGTCTAAATTTAAATTCGAAATGCAGCAAATGGTATAAAATTGAATGGGAAAGATATGATAAAAATGAATTGTTTTTTTTTTATTTTTAAAGTACATATTTATTTAATCAAACATTTCATTTTAAAATGCAGCATGTATCAAAAAACCAGATAAGTCTAACATTTTCAAATTTCTCTAATGAAAATTTTAAATTGTGCAAAATTTAAAAAATTGCAACACAAATAAGAAATAGATTGAAATGTAGATCCAGTAAATTTGTTTATTAAAAAAAGAGGAATTAATGATCTAAAGTAAATTAAAAATGCAGTGAATATCAAAAATAATTAAGCCTAACCGATTGACATGAAGATCCAGCCATTCTTATTTTATTCTTTTCCAGTCAAAAACCAAAGACAAGAATTCATTATCATGAAAATAGAAAAGAAATAGTCTAAAGTCCCATAGAATTTGTTAAGTCAAAAATGTTTATCATAAATATGTAAGCTTAAATGGCAAATCGATTGACATAGAGATCAAGTGATTTTTGATGCTTAGCTCAAACATTCATCAGTTTTCTTCTGACTGCAGTCTGACAGAGATTTGCTCTACATAAATTTGGCTTCTTCAAATAATAATTTAACTTGTGAGTTGTGAAGGGACTTACAGCGAATACTTTGCCTTTGGTTATTGTATATTTATTTTGTCAGCTTTTCAGCGTTGAGCTCTTTGGATGAATTGCTTGGCAGCAGCTTGGCTTGTGATTTGTATTTCATGTGGATATTTCACCATCATCATCCTCATCATCATTGTTGTAGCAACATGAAACATGGAACATGGAAAATAAATTCAGCTTGTGGTCGTAGCTGCGGTGGCTGGCTGTCAGGCTGGCAACACGAAATTGGTGCTTTTAGTGCCTGTTGTCAAGCGATTGCATGCCCCAATAAGTATGCAACGTTTTGTCAACTTTCCGTTGCTGTTGCTGTTGCTGCTACCTGTCTCGCATTACGTATACGTAGTGTAGACGCGGTGCCGTCTCCAACTGCCGCAGCCGCACTTATTTTATTTCACTTTTTTCTGCTTTCATTTTATTGCTTTCGATTTTCATTTGGACGGTGCGGCGTGTGGCACGTGCAACAGTCAGAAGGAGAGAGAAAGAGAGCGAGGATGCTCCACTAAACTTGGCAACTTTGGACGGCGGCGTAAATTTTACTTTAAGCATGATTTTATTATTTTCTCGGCCTGTGCCTGGTGGTTCGATTGGGTTTGTTTTCGCTCAGCGTGAAATTCAATTTCCCATTTGCCACACACACACAAAGTGTGTGAAAGAGAGAGGGAGAGAGGGCAGAAGAGGATGGCCAACTATGTTGCCTTCTATTCGCTTTGCGCGTGTAAATAATCGTGACTCTATTGAGATATCCTGCACAACATTTTGCATGTGTGTGTGTGTATCTACTTACACGTATTGGAAAGTCGAGCATAAAAGAGAGCGAGGCCAAATAAATGCAGAGTTTAATCGTTTTCTGCTCCTGCTCTGTGTGTTATCCTTCGTGTGGCATTCAATGGCTGCAGCTTTTATCAGTAGACGCCATCGCCGTCGATTTTCTTTCCGCTTTCCCAACAGCAGCACATGCATGCTATCAACTGTGTATGTGTGTGTGTGTGTGTGTGTTTCTATGGGTGCCTTCCTTACTTCTTTTTTGCGGGAGAATTCATGGCAAATATTCTTGATTTTTATTGCGTTCGCTCACAAGTGAAATTGCTTAAAATCTATTTGTAGATTTTATTATTATTTTTGCAACGGCGACAGTTCCGCCTCCGCTTTTCTTTCTCTCTCTTTCTGTCTCTTGTGCCGTGTCTCCGCTTGTAGCAATTGCCATCGTCGTTGTTGTTATTGTTCTTGGCATGCCAATGTCGATGGCGCTGCAAAACAATTTGTTCCCTTTTTGCTTGGCTACATTTTGAGCAGTTTTTGTGCCTTGATTTTTACTTCTATATTTCCTTTTGTTTTCTTTTGTATTCTTCTGTATATCAGTCGACGCATTCCTTTTGGGTTTATTACTTTGTGGAGGCCGCATCTATTTAAATTCATTCAGTTTATTTGGCCAAAACATGCAAACAGTTGCCCACAGCTTCTCTTTTTTTGGCACATTTCTGACATATTTTATGTGCATTATCTGCGGTCTTTTTTGTCATATTTTGATTGCAGCTCTCAGGCATAATTTATGTAGTTCAATCTCTTGTTGTCGAGCCAATCTGAAATATGTATGTCTTTAATTGTTAAGCATTTTGTGTGCTTAGTTTGGCTTAAAGCAAGCTGAGCATCAAATGGGGCAAATGGCGGGGCATTAAGAATCTGAAATGGGTTGGCATTGGAATATAAAAATAAAAAATAAAATGAAATATAAATCATACGCACCATTAAACAATAAAAGTCGAGCGGTGGCATTGGCATTGGCATTGCCTGTGTGCTCTCTCTTCCGTCGTTTGCCAATACAATGGCCCATAAACGCAACGCTTTCAATATCACTTATAATGCTCCCTTTCCTGTCAGCCCTCTCCCTTCTCCCTTTGGCCACCCATGAACTGCAACCATTTGCAACGGAAATCAAGTCGCACATGCGAAAGTAAAAATTCAAACAATTCTGCGAGTTGCGCGTTGAATACTTAAAAAAAAAATGTAACGAGTAAAAAAGAAGAGAGGGAGAGAAGAAATGGAAGGGAACATATTTAAAGCGAAATTCTGCAACATTTAACATGCGGCATGATGATATTTGCCATTGTGAGGAAAATGAAAACGAAAATGAAAATGAAAATGCGAAACAATAGCGCAAAGCCATTTCCTTTTGGCTTTGGGGGTCAGTGCAAACAAAGGCGAACCAAAGCTAATGAATGTTCAAAATCAATTACAAAGCAAAGCTGGAGGAAGGCGATGAAAAAGAGAGAGGGGCAATCAAAGAAAGAGAGAGAAGAGAAGAGAAGTAAAAGACTGAGAGCGTAATAGAAAAATGTATAGAAAATAAAAATAAATATGCTAAATGCTGTCAATGGCTTTGCTGCCGCTGCTGTTGCTACTGTGATGATGATGATGATGATGATGGGCTGCCGCAGTGGCGATTTCCGTTGACAATTTTCCAACGTATTCTTGAAAGCGAAAAGAAGTGGCATAGACAGCTAGATAAACGACTGGAAACGCAATCGTTAAATTTAACAACTTTCGATTTTCAATTTCAATTTACTTTTGCCACGCGCGCTTTGGCTCACCTTTTTTTTTTGTATGTGCTCTACTGATTTTTATCTCTGTCTGCGACTGTGGCAAAGTTAACTGAACTTTAATTGAACCGAGCTTGTGTGTATGTGTATGTGTGTGGCACGCCCATAGCAGTAAATGCTGTTGCATACTTTTCAATGCATTCACCTCGCAATAAAGTGAATTTAATATAATGATACATTTTTATGATTGCATTTACCTGCAGCTGGTCAAACTCACGTCGAGCTGATGGCATAAAAATAAATGCCAGCGTCAGCAAAATTGTGGCATAAGGCGTTGCTAACGAGTCAGCTGAAAATAGGGGGCGGCGGTATAGGTGGAGGCGTGTCTGTCGATGGCAAATGCCACTGTCGGACTTTCGAGAGCTCGTCTTCTGCTTTGCTTTACTCTCCGTCCGTCTGTCCGTCTGTCTCTCTGTCTGGTAGCTTGTGTCTTGTGCTTGTTTGTTCATATACACAATTACCGGCTAAGGCGATTTGCAAAGCACAACACAGCAACACAGAGCAACAGAGTAACGGACAACAATGTGGAAGACACATCAGGTGCGGCTACTGGCTGCACTCAAGTGCCTGTTATGCCATTGTCCGTCTTTACATTGTGCTTTGTGTGCTGCGTTCCCTTCTTCTGCTTCGTCTTCGTTTGTTTGACAATGTTTACAGGTGCAAATTTCAAAGTGAATTGCTTTTCTATCGTTCGGAAAAGTGCTGCAAACACACTGCCAACATAACTAAAGGCAAACGGGACAAGGGCCAAATTAGTTCAGCCCAAAAGCAGAAGAGACAGAGACAAAGAGTGAAAGAGAGCGACATACACTTTGTGGTAAATCTTTTGCGCCGTTGGCACTTAGTAAAATTGCTAGGAAAGCTGAGTTAAGCGGATTTATTTATTGTTGTCGTGTTGTTGTTATAGCTTTTGTGGGCGTGACAGGTATGTCATACGAACAACAAGAGCAACAACAATGCGATACCTGCCTCAACTTTAAGTGGCGCTTTGTGTGTGTGCATTGATTGTGTCCAAGCCCTTCATTAAGTCTCGCCCGCAGTCCCAGTCTCTATCTCGCTCTCTCTCTGTGTTGGCAATTGACAGGCCATTGTCTATGTGGGTGTGTGTGTGTGCGTATTTTAATTGAATTCTGTGCACAGAACATTTATTAACAATAATTGCATTTCATATGCCAAAAACCAGACTGTCCACAAGTGTCCAAGACTAATTTATCAATAACTGTACGACAGCTACACAAAATTTAAAGCCACACACATGCAACACACACATATACATACACAGAGTTGGGCACTTGCCTGCGTTTAAGTAAAAAGTTTGCAAAAATAATGAAGCATAGCTTGAGGCGCACAAACAAAACGTCGCACGCACGCAAATTGCAAACAAGCGAAGCAAACAAACCCACAACAACAACAACCACATCAACACCCACCTGACCACAAAGAATAACCAAAGCTTGTGACCAGTCTGTGCTCTCCTCTCTTTCCTCTCTCTCTTTGGGGGCTGCTGCAGGCCAAAATAAGCGCAAAGTCACGCAGCTGTAGAGTTTTGCATAAAATGCTGCCAAAAAATAGAAGGCAACCCTTTTCACACACACACACACACATATGAACTACTCTCATATGCATGGCGCCTGTCCGCATTTTGACTGATCAACCAAGCCAAGCAATTTTGTTGAATTTGTTTGCTTTTGGCCCGTTGCTAAAGTAAGAGGAGATTGCTTCGGTGTGAGTGTGGGCGTGACTGGAGCGCTTGTTGTACCCAAAGGATTACCTGGACTTGTGCTTGTTTCTGTCACACAGTCAGTGCACAGTGTCAGCTGCAACTGCAATTGCCTCCACATCCACATCCATATCCACATCCTCCAGCTGTCTGGCTGCCTGAGGAAGCTTCCTCTTTGGCGTCCGGTGTCACGCACTTGTGAGCTTGTTTGCTCATCAATGCGACAGTTGCACCTACGCCCCAGCTGTGCTCTGCAGCTTCCTTCTCTCGTTTTACTGCTGCTGCATAAAGTCAGGTAACTGTTTTACATTTCGATTTGAATTTGTTGCTTGAGTTTACCCAAAAGTTTACACAACTTCCAGCATCAGAAGATCCTCCTCTACCTGCTGTTGCTCTTTTTATTGATTTGACTTGTGTAGTGGCTTTTTGCAGTTATTTGTATATGGATGAGACTCGATACTCCCCACACACACACACGCTCAGAAAACTTGTCGGTGGTGCACTTCAACGCATTTTTATGGCAAAAAACTTTTGATACCCGGAGTAAAAGTTTTGGCTTTCGGTTACTCTAGAGAAATAATCAATTTCTGTTTAGCTATGTGCATAATCAAATTCTCCCATCAATTGCTTATGAGCTGACATTGTTTATTTGTTTCGATTGCTCTTCTTGTTTCTATTTTATATTTTGTTCACTTCGATTTGCATATTGTTGCATATGAACATTTTTGCGTTTGCAATTTTAAACTTAATAACATTTTCGTATATATCTTTTTCTCTTTGCAGGTAAGAATTGCGAAAAACCAATAATAGAGAAGACAGACAGGTTTGATTTAACAACTTGATTGGCAAACAAAATGCTTTTCAAATATTTTTTTCGGTATGATGAATGAAAAGATGAGAATTTTCGACATCAAAAATCAATCATAAAAAGTTGCTCAAAACCCAATATGCATATATTAGAATGATGATATAACTTTCTAGTTGACTTGCCCAGTAATTTCCACTAATTCACCCATCAGCAGCAGCAACAACAGCACAACAAAAAAAGGGAGAAAATGTCAAGTACAAGGCCAAGGATCATAAATCTTTGAGCACACACAGAGAGAGAGAGAGAGAGAAAAAGAGAGTGAAAGGAAAATTCTTTTGGACGCGTCATAATTTAACACAAGAGCCAGGACATGCCACACAGAATTGTTGTTATTATTATTTCACTTTGTTGGCATTCTGCTTCGTGGCTGGGAGCGAAAAATATAAATGTCCAATTTGCGCAGCGTCTGTGTAACTTTTGCGCCAAATGATTAACTTGATTTATGCGTGTGGCGACAAACTTCCAGACTTCTTCTTCTTTATACACACCGTACCTTGCCACGCCCACTTGACAAAAGGGGGCCAGGTGTTTGTTGCTGCTGCAAAAAAAAACACCGACTATAAGTCGCATAAAAAACTCATTCGCACACTCGACAATCATTTAGAGCAACAGCAGAGAGCAGGGCGTTAATTTCCTCTCTGTTGCTGTCGTCTATTGCCTCACTTTAACTGAAGTATTACCACCCGCCACGCCCCCCGGAGAAAAACTACGCATAAGTCTAACAAGCGCCATTAGTTGGGTTTCCCCAGAGTTCGACAGCTGGCGACATTCTCGTCGTCATCGTCGTCGTCGACGCGTCGGTCGCAGTGGCCTCATTTGTTTTAATGTGTCAATTTGTTGACAACGCTCTCTCACTCGCCCTCTCTCTCTCACACTTTCTCTCCCTTTCTATGCATGTTGCTTATTGCTCATACGCCACGTTGGCCCCTCCACTCAAGACTTTGACTTGAAGCTCTGCAAAACTCACCTGTAATCTGTCATTTTGTCGCTTTAATAAACGTTTAAGGCCAGCTGACGTGGCGAGAAATGCTTTTGCGCTTACTTTTGATTTAACATATTGTTTTGTTAAAACTTTACACCACATTTCATATCTTTTGCTTCGCTCTCTCCACGCTGCTTCCGCTTGATGTTGCGTTAGTTTTTGCTGCCGGCTGTTGCTCCATTTTGTGGGTTTGTGCCTGTTGGCAACAGTTTCTTTCTTGTTTTTTTATGGCCGACAAAGTTGTTGGCCATTTTGACATATTTCACGCTTTGCTTTTATGTTTCCTGATTGCCAACAAACGCAGAGAGAGAGACTCAACGCCTTGTTTAGGCCTTCTGTTCGCTGCTCATAAAATTCGCTTCATGCTGCGTATTTATTGCTCTTGATTTAGTGCCAAGCTCCTTTTTGCCTCCTCCTTCGGCATACAACAACATTCTCGTTTTTTTTTTATATGCATTTTATTCAAGTTTCTCTCGCTCTGCGCTATAAATACTATATTTGCTGTCTGCTTATCGATCAAACAGCGTTTTGATTTTATCCATACAAAATTCATGAAAATGCAACAACTTTTGCCCTATTTCACAGCAAAGTCTCATCTTTTTGGCCTACATTGTGCAGAGTTTTTTTCTTTCTTTTTTTTTGTGTTTGTGTTTGGCCATTAAATTTTTATTAAGTGCAAAACGAAATTGCCTCATTTCCCTTTTCCCCCCGTCCTCCTCTGCAGTTAATGCGCTTTAAGTCCAGAGGAACTTGGTAATATTTTTGCTGCGGCATAAAGCATAAATTATGGTGTTTGTTGTTCAACAAAACTCCGACGCCCACCCTCTGCCCCGCCTCTCTCTCTGTGGCCACACCCCCGCTGCGCACACGTAGACAGAGAATGTAACTTTTTGCAGAGAGCATATGAGCGCATTAATTGTACCCTGGAAAGTCATAGAAGAGGTATATTAGCACTTGATAAAATTAGATAATTGAGCTGCTTTTTTAAAGAATTTTTTAATACAGATTTCTCAAGCAGTGTTTTAATAATTTGTTGGCAATAATAATTAAAATTCATGAGCAATATTTTACTAATATGTTGGCAATATTAATAATAGTTCAACAGCTATTTTTTTAGTGGGCTTTCTTAGTGTCCTTTACTTATTTTATTGTGCGGAAAACTTCAGCTCAAAATGCTTGAATTGTTATAAATATTAGTTTTTTAAAGAGTTCACTAAACATTTTCATAAAGGTCTGCAATATGCCTGTTAAAAATGCTATATTTCTTATATATTTATTGTGTGAAAGTTCTACTATATATATTTTTAAATTTATTGCAAGTTGTCAGCTCATTTTAAAGCATTTATTTATGCAGTAATTTATTGTAGGGTATGCATAAGTTGTCATACATTAAATTACATTAATTTTACTAGCAAAGTTTTCAGTTAATATCATTGAAATGGCATTTTGTAGTACTTTTAATCACATGATAAATAGCCCAAGATATCCATAACTACCTCCATGAATATTTCTGTGTGTGTGTTAACTAGGTGTGTGAGTGTGTGAGTATGATAGTATGTATGTGTTAGTATGTGAGTATAATAGTATGTGTGTCTGCCATTTAGCTGCACGTGAGCTTCATTAATTTGGCTGGCTGTTTTGTTGGCTGCATTACAAGCTGTTACCCTTTGCTGCCAGCCACTTCCCCTCACCCTACCTCATACTTTGTGCCCCTCATTGCATATACTATTCGCTATTGTCCTGCCTCCTAGTTGGCAGCAGCGTTTGTTAATTGAGTTGCAAATGCCAAGCGAAACGACATAAAAACCTAATTGCTGGCCATTGCTGGTTCACGTAATGTGTAACGTAACTTAACGTAACGTAACGTAATGCTCATTACGTTGCGCAACACTAAACATCAACAACTGGCACAAAAAATTAAAAGGCTGCCCCATCACTTGAAATGAGCAGGCGTGGCTTTTAATGTGTAGTTTCAGTTTTTTTCTTTTTCCCCCGTTTGCTGTCGAGATCATCGACTCTGCTTTTTGCTCTCTCTCTCTCAGGTTTGTTGTGCAACACCTGTTAGCATTCATTAAAACATTAGATGAGCACACCACTTGAGCAACGTGCTTGGCATGCATAGTTTACTGTCGCAACTTGCCTGCTGCTGCTGCCACACCCACTTTTATTGACGCGCCCACATTTGCTGACATGACCAAACAAAAAGAAAAAACACAGTTTGCATTGTTTTTTTTTTGCGTTCTGCTTTTGCACGTGAAACGTTTCAGCATCGTAAAAAATTTCGTCTGTGCTCACACTTGAGTCCTTTCGCCAAGCACACACACACACACATACGAACATATATGGATACTAATACACACGTCGTAGCCAAAACGTTGGCATCCCCGAGTCGAGCTGCGGCGCCCTCAGTTTGTTTAGTTTTTTGCGGTTATCCGGCGTTTACATTGTCTAAACGCCCGGGCATGGCCAAAACACAAGAGTCTACGGTATCTCATTTGGCAGCAGCAGCCAGCCAGGAGCAGCCAGGACCCGTCGAAAAGGTGGCTCAATCAGCAGCAGCCCCCGCTCCCCGCCATCCCTTCGCTCATCCCTTAGTCAACTTTTTGTTGCGCACTTTTTTATGGTTTTTCGTTGAGCTTCAGCTTCTTTGCTCTCACTCTCTCTCTCCTCTCACACAATTTCCCCGCAGTGCAGAGGTGTTTACCCTCACACACACACACTCGCGCATGTGTGTGTGTGTTACTTGGTGAGTTTTGCAGCTTACCCCCCGTTGTACATTTAATGGCGTTGATATGGTTTTATGACCTCTGTGGCCTCTTACACATACGCCCCGAAAATTGCATTGTTTGTGCTCGCTTTTTTGTTGTTGCTGTTGTTTTGCTTGTTGTTTTTATTACATTTATTTTATGTTTTTTATGATTTTTGTGTTCGCTTTCGTTTCGGTCTCTCAATCTCTCTCTTTCTGTTTAATTTTCGCTTTGCGCCCACCAAGGAGCCATCATTTCTAAGTTGCTTTTCTTGTACACACACCACGTCGAGGGCGTTGCGTAACTGATATCGCATTGATCCTGCAGCAGCCCTGCTGTGGCACTTGCAACATCTCTCTCTGCCTCTGCTTGCCACTTGAGCTGCATTCGTTGTATTTAACATTTCAATGGTTTTGCAATGTGCAACGCTCGGGTTGAGAGTTTTCACATTTGCATTTCCGTTTCGCCTGTTGGCAATCAAACGCTTTTAGCTCCTCCCTTTCCCCCTCCCTGCTGAGAGTATTATTTCTAAAAACAACGCGAGTTGTGTGCAGCTGCAAGTGCAAAGCATTTGTAAATAAAAATGCAATTTGATTTCGTTTTGTGTGTTTGGCTGTGCGGGTTTTTTGTTTGTCGTCGTATTTCAAATGTGACAAATTGAGTGCCCCCAACACACACACAACCGAAGCCTGGACAAACAACACCTGTCTGTCAGTGAGTAGAGTGAAATTTGTTTGCATTTTTATAAGCATCGTCGGGTTATTGATGCCAGACAAGAGGGCGCACTTCACCACGCCCTCACTTGCCACAGCCAGCAAACGGAAAAACCACAAAACGGTAAACAACCAAAGAGTGAAAGAGACCCAGAAAGAGAGAGAGAGAGGGGAAATTTAAATCCTGTTGCCACTCGGAGTAAATTTCTGTTTGAAAAGCTTTAGCTAAACACAAATACCCTAGCTTATTTGCACAATTTGCGGCTGCGTTAATTAAGCCTAATACCTTTTTAGGGGCTTTTCAATACCAACAAGACAACTTTGAATAGTTATTTAACGCGTTCAAGGTCCAAAAAATTGTATATTATATTTGGGGGCGCGTTGATGGTTGATTTATGCGCCGGGAGCACCACAGACAACTTTATAAGCCGATTGCGTGACTGAATAATTGAAAGACGAAAAGCGCAGACACATAACAACATTATAGACCAGCAAAATACTCCTTGAATAACAATATTTAGGTTTAGTTGTAACTAAATAAGGCCAATTGACTTCTCGACTTCTGTATATACCCCGAAATAAACGTGTCTAATAAAGCGAAGCTCTTAAAGCAGCTCTCTCCCAACAAAAAAAAAACTCGAGCGCAGACATTTTACGAGCACATGCAAAGCCCAAAAGACGGAATATGGAAAGTAGGGAACGAAACGAAGCGAACTGAGTAAAGGAGACGCCACCAACTGAGTGAAGCATGCTCCTAAATTCATGAGCCACGAAAACGCATAAATATCCAACTTTTTTCTCTCTCTCTCTCTCTCTCTCTCTGTCTGTCTGTCGATTCGTTGCTGTTTCCACTATTCGGGGCAAAAAGCATGGCATTAGCTTAGCCCAAAACAAAAAGGCAGTTAAAGAGAGACGCAGATAGCGAACGAACGAAAAAAAGCTGAGCACGGCAGGCAATTTTATGAAAATTATGACAATAATTGTCATTAAATCAAAAATGCTCAGTAATTGTCTCATAAATTTACTATGCAAATTGTGTGTGCGGGGAGGCACAAAAACGAGCTTAGACTTGCATGTGAGCAGCCAGCAGAGGGGAACGGAATAGGAGGGGTAGGGTGGGGGACAGTTTCGTGTGCTGGTCGTCGCAATTTTACGATATCAATAAAAACGTCGACAATATAAACTTAACTTTGGCTTTTTCGGCCTCAAGTTTTGTTGCTGCTGGACCTGTGCCTGGGCATTAAAATTGTATGCATAGCATATTTCTAGGCGCACGTGCTGTTTTTGTTGTTCTCGTTGTTGTTGTTGCTGTTGCTGTTGCTGCCACAAAAGTTTTTACGATGCCCCATAAAAGCAACCCAGAGCCTGGCAACCAACTGCTGGCCCCAGTCGTCATCGTCAACGTCAACGTTTGCCTTTTTCCAAAAAAGGTAAGAAAGAGAAACCGAGTTGCTGCAAAGGATTAGATAAGCTCGGGCTAAGCACAGAGCTTTTATGCCTATGCACTTGTAGTGCTCATTAAATGTAGCAAACCCAGAGACTGTTTTACCACCTGCACTTTAAAGCCACAACACAACTCAAAAAAAAAAAACACGAACGATTAAAGTGGCCCACAAATTTACACACACTCTCTGGACGCGAGGCACGTCAAGGGGCGGTGTTCACAGGAAGCCGCAAAGTGGCTTTTTAATGCACACAGCAGGTTCTCTGGCTACGCCACACACACACACACACACACACACACACAGCCACTGCAATAATAATAACAGCAATACAGCAACAGCAACAACATCCTTCAGAGCAATATGCAATTATATAAAAATCAGACAGAAAAGATGGGCGAAAAAAAGCAGCGCAAAAAAAAAATTGCTTACTTTGCAAAGGAAGTGTGTGTGTGTATGCGTGTGTGTGTATATCGAAGTGTGTGTGTGGTCTGTTGTGTTAATTTAATTAAAGCCTGAGCGTCCTTGTCTCTTGTGGGCGCACAGAAATTGTTGTTATGAAGTGCCAAATTGTTGGCCATTTGACGGCTTCGGCTGCCAGCCGTAAAAATCAACTCAAAATGCTTTCAGTCACACACACAAAAACATAGAGAGAAATTAACATAATTGAAAATTGCCGCACTTGCTTCAAGGTCGTATTAAAGTCGCTGCAAAGTATGCTACACTTTTTCGTGTGTGTGTGGGATTTAAGTTGTTGCTTGATTTCACAATATGCTAAGGGCGGCTGCTTGTCGAGCTGCTTCATTAATAATTCAACACGAGTCAGACGCTGGCCAATCTTTTTTTTATTATATAGTATTTCATCAATAGCTAAAGCCTAGGCAGAGCATATGTGAGTGTGTGTGTCTGAGACTTAAAAGAAAAGGCCAAAGCAAGTGCATTAAAGTTGAACAACAAATCTCAACTGATTTATGTATGTTGCTTTATTAATTTACACTTTTTTTCTTTGCTAACACTCTTTGGTTTTGCTGTTTTGTTTAGCCACTGACAGTTGTATAAATTATTATGTTTTGCTTTTAGCATGATTGAAATGAAATTAAACTGCCTTTGTCAGCTGTCTGCCGTCTGCTTTTCTATGTTCTATATGTATGTATGTGTGACTTTGTCTGTCGTCTAGCAGCTGCCACGGACATGTGCCGACAACAACAACAGCAACAACAACAAGAGCGGCAAAAAATGAAGATAAACTAGAAAACATTGTTGTTTTTCTTTTTTTTTGGGGGGGGGGGGGTGCTGACGCTGAAATTTCATTTAGAAAATGAAAATTTAGTAAACGCCGCATAAAAGCAGCTGCCTGGCTAAACAAGAGTGTGAGGAAGGCGTCTCTCTCTCTCTCTCTCTCTCTCTCTCTCTCTCTCTCTCTCTTTTCTTTCTATGGGGACTAGGTGATAAACATATTTCTTTATAAGCAGACATACACAGCAGCATTCGCTGTTTATTTTGCTTACTTTCTTCACTTTCTTTAAATTTTAATCATGTGCCTGACAATTTTTTTGGCGCATTTTTTAACACCCTGTACACATAAAGTGACGCCAAATGGGTGTAATTAAATTGTGTAAGTAGAATAAGTATTGCAAGATTTCATATTTATTTGCCAAGTCAAAAGAGCAGCTATAAAGCAGAAAAGTGACTATAAAGGCTTTCACAAGTGGCTTTAAAAAAAGATAACAGCACATCTAACTAAACTGCATAGGCTGTAGAATTGTTGATAACTTGGCAGCATAACTTTTTTTATATATTAATAAATTTTGTTGTGTACAAATTTGTTGAAAAGTTGAGGCAAGAAGTAGGCATCAAAATATCTACCTTTTACAGGGTATTTCCCTGTGGAGCACACGCACAGCTGAAGCATTTATAGCGCATATATATATTTTTTTTTGTTTTTTATTGTCAGTCGCATTGCTTCGCGTTTTTATTTGGTTGAGTGGGTGTATGCTCATGTGCATGAGTGTCTCTTCCCTCTTCCCTTTTTATTTCCTCCTCCTCCACTTTACGACTGTGTTTGTGCGTGTGTGTGTGAGGTGTGTGTTTGACAGCCAAAACCTTTTAAATCCTTGTTAACTTGTTTAAATGCGCAGGTTTTTGGCGCCCATTCATTGCCATGTATCGTACACCTACATGCATGCGTATACGTAATATTCCGTGAGTGTGTGTGCGACTGCAAGTATATATATAAATTTGTATTTTTATTTTTGGCATCGTAGGCGCTTTATGTCATCAGCAGCTAAGGAGAAAATAAATTGAATAGCATTTCGAGTTGCTTTCATTTATTCATTTGTTCCTCTCCTCTTCTTTTTTTTTAACCAGAAATTATGCTGATTGTTGTGTACATTGCGCGACTTTGAATCGGAAACAAATGAGAAAATGTAAATCAGTTTTGTGTGTTTTCGTGTTGAGTGCAAAAATTGCATGAGTATGCGAATGTGAGGCATAATCGGCTTAAAGCTCTCTAGTTAGATCTAGATGTTGTTGTTCTCCCCTTACAGTTTTTGCCACGCAATTTAATGCGCTTTCAGTGGAAGCTTTCTCTCCCTTTCCCTCGCTATGCAAATTAGCAAAAGCTTTAAGCTTAACTTGAAAAAATAACAAAGCATTTGTTACTCTCTCTCTCGCGTTGATTGACTATGAGTTACTCTTATGCTTTCCATAATCATTTTATAGTCCAAAGCAGATTTCAGGAAAGGGGATTATATACGAATTGTCCTGGCCACATCAAATGAAAATGCTGGCATATAAATGAACTCATTATTATAGTTGAAAATTCCTTTCTCGCCTGGCCAAAAGTGGCCAAAGACAATATTTATGCTAAGTCTTAGGCATTTGCAATCGTAAGGAAATTGTACTCCAACGAGTATTTTTCATTAATTTCAGCATTTAAATATTTACACAGTGGCACATAATTAATTGTGTACTGCGACGACGTCGTTGCCTCCAGTGAAGACGAAGAAGTGGCAGCAAAAATGTGTAAATTATGCGGAGAGGGCGCCGCATTTCACACTTAAAGCTGACAGGCAAGAGAGAATGGGGGGAGGGGGAAGGGGAAGGTAAGGGAGGATGGCCGAAGGTGAAATTTATGCGCCGAAATTAATTTCATGCAAAAACAATTAAGTTAATTTAGCAAAAGGCAGACGGGAAAAAGCGCAACACTGGCAGAAAAATCAGGCAAATGAAATATAATAAACTTTGCAGCGAGACGGACGCAAAAGTGAAGGGTGAAGGGGGTAGAAAAGTGTAGAAGGGGAAGAGAGACATCAAGGGGAGGTAAAAAGAGCTGCCAAGCTGCGAAAAAGGGATGCGGAAAAGGCTTTAAATTTCCATTGCTATGCTATCTATAGCTAGCTGTCTGTCTGACTGTCTATGTGTGTGTAAGGGTGTGTGTGTGGGTGTATGCGTGTAATACAAACGCAATTAAAACACACTCAAGAGGCGCAAACAACAGACACAACAGAACAGAACAGAGCTGAACAGAACAAACTGAAACGACACCGTAAAACATTTAAATGCCCAAAATAGACAAGGGAACCAAAAACCAGAGACCCAGAGAGAGGAAGAGGGGAGGAGTAAAGGTAGTGAATGGAATTTCGCTTTCGCATTGCGTTGGCGCGTGAAATATCTGTATGTTTGTTACGTGGCCAACAAAAAAGGATTGCGAATGCAATGCAACTCAGCTGCTCAGCTGCAAATCGCACAATAATAAAATGAATAAATTTTAATTTGAGTGCAGAGAAAGTCAACGACTCATTGGGATGCTGCTTTCATTTATCACGCGAATGTCAAGTCGACCAAATGCTCAAAATGCTTTTTAATTGCATTTCAAATGACAGCCAAATGGAGGTGCTAAATGAAACTTAAAGAGAGATAGAGAAAGCGCCAGACAAATAGAGTTGAGTTGCAGATGAGATGCGAAGTATCGTTTTTTCTGCTATCTTAGTTTATTTTTTTTTTTTGGGCTAACAGTGACATTGACACAACCCCTGGGCAAACAGCAGAGCAGCCATAGCAGAGCAACCCTCTGACAGCAATAGCCATTGCCCTTACCCCGCTCCCGCTCTTGCTGTTCAGCTTCAGCTTGCAACTCACAAGCGTGCAATAAATTTTTCAATGTCATGCGTCTCGTGCGCGCAATCTATATAAAAACAAGAACAGCAACAACTACAAAGTAGAATCGCACATGGCAGAGCACCCCGTTTACCTCCCGCTTCTCCCCCCGGTCGGCTGTGGCAATCTGGCGACCGCTAAGCACCCAACCAACAGCAAAACAAACTTCCAATCAGACCCAAGCCAAGCCAAGGCAAGCCAAGTCTCCTTTACTTGACTGCTGACTGCTGCCGACTTTGTGATAAATGTGCTACAGCTTTTTGTCTTTACTTCATTGAAGTAGCCTCCACTTCTCACTCCTCGTATCTATCTCCCCCTCTCTCTCTCTCTCCTTCTCTCTCTTGGCTGTCCAGTTTGCTAGCTTAGTTTTGAAAGTGTTGAAGCAGCACTTTGGCAAGCGGCATCAACGCCAACGCTGCTCTGCTGCTGTCCCTCGGCATATTTGCTTTTTATCTGCGCTTTGCATGCGGAGAAAGAAGCGAAACTTCAGTGTCGAGAGTGTCGAGAGAGAGAGAAAACTCATCTTTGTCTGCGCTTTGCGTTTAGTTTTTTCTTCTTGTGCACAAGTTACATTTTTAATCGCGCCTTTGAGACTTCATTAGTGCCGAGACCCAGAGAACGCAATATGAATGGCTAAAAGCCGTTCTCAACGCCAGTCTAAAAACTGGGAATTGGATTCCGACTTTTGGACGCTAAAGTGTGGAACATGTGCGCCGCTCAAGAGCAGCTGAGTCTGTCTTTTACTCTCTCTCTCCCTCTTACTCTATTTACTCTTGTTGTCTGCCAAATGGCGCATGAAGCATCAACAACAACTAGACACTCTCTGCTCATATTCTGGGCTGTCTCGCTGTCTGGGCACTTGAGTGCTTCAAGTGTTTTTTATAACTCCTTCTTGGCTGTGTGCAGGTTTTGTAAATGAAGTGTGTTTGTCTTGAGCTTCAAGTGTGGCGTGTTTTGATTTTTATTTAAACTAGTCTACAAAAATTACAACCAACAACAAAACTTTCATCCAAAATGACACTCGAGTAATTTATTGTTGATATTTGCTCACGCACTTCGCCGCAGTCGACGTCGCAGTCAGCGTCGCAGTTACACCTTTCGTTGAGACATTTAGACGCTTGTCAAGTTCGTCGTCGTCACACATGTCGTATGCGTGTTACGTGCGTTTACGTTTTGTTTTGCCAAAACATAAAATATGCATAAATTCCATTCCTCTCACTCTCTCTCTCTCTTTTTCTACGGCTCATAAAACGCAAGACTTTTTCACGATGACTTGACGGAAGTGCTGCAAATGTTACGATGCGAAACAGGAATACAACCTAAAACAAAGCAAAGCAAAGCAGAGAAAATAATATTTTCATTTCATTTGCAGCTTATTGACAATTGACATGAAAATGTTCTCACACTCTCTCTATCTCGCAACTTTCATTCATGTTGTTGCTTGCCGTTTTTATGCTTTTGTTATGCGACTGCAAATAAAGTAATAAAATGCGAACAAAACACAACTGAGGCCAAAAGCTTTTTGCAGCAACAAAACAACCAACAACAGCAACATATTTGGCCCGGAAAAATGTCTAAAAATTGTTTAAGCTGCTGACACATAACATTGACATTTATTTGCTGTCTCCCTTTCTCCCATTCTGTCCTTAACATTCTCACATTCTCGCTAGTATTTGTGACTCATTTGCCAGAAAAAAGCGCATGGAATTCTTTTGAATGCATTTCATGTTGCATGCTTCTTGGGGCTTAAGCTTGGGGGAAAAAATAACGGAAAACGTAAAACGGTTGCTTGCATTATAAGCCACACAGCAAAAACCAAATATTTTATGAGCTCATTCAAAACATAATAGGGTTCTTTTTACAAAAATATTTGGCTCATAGTTGCGAGGGCAAGCATTAAAGTTTATAATGCTTTTACATATTTAAATTGAGAAAGGAAGATTCAATAAATAAAAGGAAAATATAAAAAATTAGAGCTTTAAGATTAATGAAATGTATTTATCTTCTTGAGCAATCTCTTCAAATAATTTTCCCCTCACTCTATCTTAGACTGGTTTCAATTTGTACTCGTTATATATTTATTTTCAATATTTTTCAAACATTTCTTCTTCGTTTCTTTTTTTTTGTGCAACGCGTTGTTCTTGTGCGATTTACGCTGCGCTTTGCTTTGATATCAAATATGCCAGCAATCTGTCTGCATTTTAAATGAAACCGAAGAAGATTTATTGTATGTCCAATATCCGTTTCTCGCCCCCGCTTTTATATTTTTTTATATTTTGTTACTACTTGTCCGAGGCGTCGCCAAGGTGTCAAGTGCGCTTGAAGTATAAATTATGTTTTATTGAAACTGATACTTTGACAGCAAAAATCTGAGCGCAGACTTTTCAATCAGCAGCAGTAAAACTGTTGCAAACTGTTGCTGCTGGATGAGAACATAAATCACAGGAAGACGACGCAGTGACTAACTGACTAAATGACTGACTGACTGACTGAGCTAAGGACGATAATTAATTAGCTTTTAATGCTGCCATCTCGTTGAACGACAAGCATACGCAACAAGAGTAGAAGAGAGACGAAAGTAGTTTGAGTGCATTTAGTCAAACGGAAAATGATGCTGAGGAATGCCAGGAATAAGTCGAGATAGCTAGTCAGACCGAGTGAGAGAGAGAGAGAGAGTTGTGATTCTGACAAGCAGCCAGACAATCGTACACACACGCAACAGCAACATCCGAATGCAGACAACGACAAGTTGCTTGGAATTGGAAACGAAAGAGAAGTCAGTGCAAGGACATAATGCTTGATCCTTTGTAGACATTTCGTTAAAAGTTAGCAGGAATTGAGTAGGGGGGAGGGGGAAGCGGAGAGCAAAGCACTGCCAACAATCAAATCAAAAGCAAACAATGAACAAAAATGTAGGAAAACATAACCAAAGATAAGCGGCTTGCAGCCTCAGCTTCAGCGTCAGCTCAAGCAAAAAAGATGGCGACAACGACAGCAACAACAACGAGAATATTGTTGTAAGCGGAAACGCAGACATGAAGGGAAAAAAACTGGCAGCTCCAAAGAAAGAAATAACACACAAAGAGAGAGACAGAGAAATGAGTTGGCTTGGAGTGCAAGTGCGAGTGTCGGCGCGTCCTTGTCGTTGTCCTGTGGCAGCAGCAGCGACAGAAGCAGCAGCCTGTTGTCTGCTGCAAATACCGCAACATGTACTCAAGCAGATAATGTTAAATACCACTCGAGGACGTAAGAGCAGGCAGCAATGCCAAAAGGAAGCAGCAAATCCATGTAACAACAAAAGACATAAGCGAGCCACTGGGCTGGCAGCCGTAAAAAGGACACCGAGCGAAAAGGACATGCGAAAAACGAAACCGAAACTGAAAGCGGCCAACCAACAGACAAAAGTTCAAAACCAAACCAACTCAACTGGGCGCTGCCCAAAAACACTGAAAATTTAAGCGCAACATTAAATAATTTACAAACAAACGACGCAACGGTCGCCTTAATCGCCGGAAATACGCTGGCAACAACAACAACAACAGCAGAAGCAGCAGCAAAAAAATAAAGAAAGAAATCCAAATAGAAGTAGCAGAAGTAACACCAAGAGCATCGGAGCATGGGGCATGCCCCACGTTTTTGCCTGGGTCGACGCATGTGCAACTGTCGCGTCCACGTTGAAAGGAAAATCAATAAAACGTGTGCGAGGCTGTGTGTTGGGTGCGTCGCATTCATCGCTCTCTTTCGCTCCCTTTTTTTTGCCTTGCTCACTCTCTCTCTCTCGTTCTCTTTCGTTCTCTTTCGCTTCTCTTGCCGCCACTTTTACTTTTTGCTGAACCGAAAGATGCGATGACACTGGCAACGGGCAACTGGCAACTGGCAACGGCTGCCAGGACAAGGCAGTTTCCGATGCCGACTTCCTACCGCCACCGCGCTCGCTTGTCCTTGTCGCCGCTTTGTCATTTGTTTGGCCTGCAGCTAAATTTGCCTGTCTCTCATTCTCATTCTCCCTCTCTCTGTCTATCTGTCTGTCTCTAGAGTTGTCTGCCTCCTTTTTGTGTGTTGTGGGATACACATGAAGCAATCGTTTCGCTTTGCCAGCTTAGGTGTGGCACATGGCAGCTGTTTCAGCCGCGCCAACAACGTCCACAAAGTGCAACAAACCGAATTCAAACAGTTTGCGTTTTTGCATTTTTCTCTATATCTGTTGGCTATAGAGAGAAACTCTGTCTGACTGTCTTTCTGTCTGTCGGGCAGTCACACAGTTAGACGTCGCTGACAAGCGTTAATCTTGAAATAAAATATGTATTTGTTTTGGCCAGGTTAGGCGACAGCTATAGAGAGAGAGACAGAGAGGGAGTAAGCTGAGTTCCGCCCTCAACAAAATGTGTTGCAAACTTTCGAGCGCAGCCCGAGACTCTACGCTCTCTCTTGCGGCATTTTGATTATCTTTGACGCAAAGCGACTTTCCATAGACTTTGCATAAATTTGGCGCCCCCTCAACACACAACAGGCGAAAAAAAAACTTCCATATCTTTTTGGGGGTATCTTTTACTTAGCCACACACTTCTAAGCTCTTGCAAATTGACAAAGAACTTCACATTGCTTGGCTGCCTACTCAGTCAGCTATTCTTCTCCCCTCCCTCTCTCTCTCTTTTCACTCCCTCTCTCTCTCTCTCTCTCTTACTCCTACACGCGCTTATGCAAAGTTCTGTTTGATTTTTTGAGGCTTCTTTTTGGCCAGGTGGTCGCTCAACGTTCGACGTTCGTTGGTCTCCGTCGCTTCGCCTTCAACGTTATTTGCATTTCAACTATGTCTGTGTTTGGAGCCCTCTGCATGTGTGTGTGTGAACCGTTTGATTGTATTTGTGCCCGCGCGCTAACATTTTGTTTGTATTTCATTAATATTTCAGAGGTGGCGTTGTTTGAAATCAAAACATAAATATTAACATTCATGAATTGAAACTGTGTATCGCCGCGAGCGCATTTCCTGAACTCGACACACACACACACACACACACACTCCGTATACACACACACACCCGCATGTCGAGTGCAAAAAATGATATAAATGCCGCCGCACAAACCACAAACCAAACAAATACCAGACAGATTGACACACACACATTTAAACTCACAGACATGCAACAACATTTTTAACAATTTTCTATATATATACGTACATTAAAAAAAATAAACAAATAAAAAAAAGAACACAAGGAAATTAAAATTAAACTGTGAAATGCAAGGCAAATATTTTTGTCTAGCCAGGATCATTCTCTCCCCCCTCGCTCTATCCCCTCGCTAAATGCATTTGTTGTTGACGTGATTTGCTTGTTTTTCATTTGCCAACCGCATTTTGGTGGCATGCGAAAAGTTTTGTTTCATAATTTTAAGCAAATATCAAAAGATATGATTTGTTGGCCAAAGCAAAATGCATCGAATGAATCGCGCATCGCGTATTTGGAAATTTCGCACAGACAAGCATAGAGGTAATATTTATTATGTGTGGCCATCTATTATTTTAAGCTCTTCAACAGAGATTTTAATGGCCATTAAAAGCGTTAGAGAGCAATTTACGCAGTTTTGTTTAGCAATATGCAGCAGGAGAATTTAGAGTAATATCAAAGAGGAAAAGATTGGGCAAAAATCACTATTATTTTCAGTCATACTTATGCAGTATAGTTTAGCAATATTTAGCAAAGGAATTGAGTGTAGTATTTAAACTAAAGAGTAATCTGAAAATTTCTCTAAAAATTGGAATAATCTTCGGTTGAGCTTAGCAATTTTTAGCAAAAGGATTTAGTATAAAATTAAAATCAAAGAGGAGCGAAAAGATTGACAAAAACCATGATTACTTTATTAACAGAAACAAATATGAAATAGTTTAATCAAAATAAAATCTAAAAATTGTCTAAAAATCATAATAGCTTTTAGGCATGTTTTTAATGTTCAATATTTAATAAAATAATTTAATAAAAAAGAGAGTATACAACTTGTTTAGGAATTAACATAAGTTTAACAAAATTAACCAAAATAATTTAATGTAATACCATATTTACATCAAAGATGAGTCTAAAGTGTGAAAATCATTGTAATATTATCAAAAAGATTCAATCTATACAACTTTTCGAGTAATAATTATTTCTTTTCTCTTACTGTACAACTCTCAATGCAATCACAATTATATAAAGAAACTCAATTTACACAGCTTTGCTAACCATCATTTTTTCTTTTATCTCTTTGCAGGTATGTCGCTTTCTTTGCCCATAAAGTCCATCGATGTTACTTCATCAATGTTATGGTTATCGTAAAATCGTATTTCTCTTTGCACCTAGACTCACACACAGAATATTCATCGTTAGCGTAACTGTAAACCGTAATCCTTTAATCGTTTATCATTTATTAATGTTGTTTTCGCATTTATGCTCTTTCACTTAATTAACAAACATAACCATAACTAACTAACAACATTTTCCACATTTCCATTTTCATCCACCATCATTCACATTAACTTATGTATGTATGTGTGTTCTGAATTTTGTTGACTGTCTGTAACTCTGTCTTGTACTCATCAAGCTCTCAATGTTTCCATGTCTTTATCTACATGTGCATATGTGTGTGTGTGTGTGTGTTGTTACAAATTTGCGGTAAATATTTAAACGTTTTCATTATCATTTTGTTGTGACAAAACATAACAAATCTGTCAGAGATTTGCAAAACCGCCGAAAACAATTTGTGTGCTTAATTAAAAATTTAAATTACATCAAATAAGTGGGCGGAGAATGGAATAGATGAGAGAAAGGGCAGCAACAATTTGTATGTTTTCATTGTGTGTGTGTGTGTGACAAATTTACGACGACAAAAGTGGGCGGCAAAGGCGTGGCTGGCAGGTCGAAGCTTTGCTGCCATTACGAGTATGACATGCATTATGGCCAAAAGCCTAAGAGAGAGAAGGGAAAGGGAGGGGGGAGAGGGGAGTCAGACTCCTGGCCACATGCTGCCGCACTAATTTGTGCATTCCCAAGTTGGGTGCGAAAAACAAAACGACGCCGCCACCATCAAGTTGCAGGCTTCAACAAACTTTGTCCGCCTCTCAAACCAGTTGCTCTCCAGCTCCAGCTCGTTGTTCTTCGTGTGCTCTCCTCCGCTCGTTGTTGAGTGCAGAAATTAATTGCATTAGAAAAGTTGCACAGAGTCGCACATGTGCCAGAGCCTGGCAAAACTGGCAACTGGCAACTCGGCAACTCGGTCCGCCAAACTTGCGCTTATTTAAGTTTAGAAATGTCTTGGCAAAACTTGCCAGCCTTCAACTCCCTCTTCTCTCTCACTCTCTCTCTATCTTTCGACTTCAGTCTTAACTCTAACTCCTCATTTGTCGTTGCGCCCCAGCTTGTTGGCCTCGTTGGCGCGCTCCGGACAAACGTTTGTCAGCAAACTTAATTTCTGAACTTTTTCGCAGTCAGGCGAAAGCAAATGGCATTCTCTCATTCTCTTATTCTCTCTGCCTTCGTCTTCGCCTTCGCCTTCAACAATCGGCGTTTACAAAATGCTCGTCACCAAAAAGTTGACTCGCTTTTTCAGCGTCCTTTTTCGGCTTACGGCAAAGTCGTATTCCTTCGAGCGCAAGTATTGCATATTTTAAAGCGTCGAAACTTGCCAGACGCACATTTTACATAAATGTTACTGCACTTAAAAGCACATTTTGTCATAACGCCAAAGGAATTCCCGAACAACAACAACAGCGATAAAAAGAGCTAACAAAAAATATCTAAAAAGAAGTTTCCAGCCAAATTAAGATTCTTTTGCTCGAGTCCATAACAATTTTCAATAAATAACATTTTGTTGTTGCATAGTATTTTGCTGATAGACAGTGCATGAAAATATGCACACGAGAAAAGCAGGAAAATAGGTAAAAGCGAATCCCTCAAAGGGTCTGCGAAAGCAGCTGTAAAATGTTCAATGTAAATTTTGCAAGCTGCGCATTTTGTGCATTGGCTTGGAAACTGCAAAAGCACATGTGTGTTGTAAGAATGTGTGTGTGTTCTAAGTACATATGTGTGTGCGCTTGTTAGTTCAATTGCACAAAGACAAATGCAAGTTTGTCTCGAGCTCAGCTCGTTGTCAAAGTTACTTTGTATTGAAATTAGACACATTTCCGTGCATGCAAAATGCCAACGGCAGCAGCAGCAAAGCGACTTACATTGCGCATTGATATGCCAATGCGAACACACACACACCTACACTCCCACACACACACACACACACACACAAGAGACAGAGTGACAGTCAGGTGGCAGCGACGCTGCAAAGTATGCTATAGATTTTTACTCGAGCACCTCGAAGTGAAGTGAAGTTGTTGCCCGTCGTTTGTCCTGTGTGTGTGTGTTGCGTGTGTGACAACGACACCGGGGCGACACTCGTTGACATTGGGGCGACAATGCGTCAAGCAGGCGCACCCCTTTTTATACACACACCCCCGCCTGTTACATACGCTCTCCTTCCCTTCCCTCTTCATTTACGAGACACATTCACTAATTTGCATATTTATGCAATTATACGTTACCTTTTGTTCCGACTTTGCGCTTCCTCCACACCCCCCAAAAATTTTTCGTGCTCAACCCTTTTGGGCAACTGTTCCCCTGCTCAACCTCAACAGTTGGTCGCAGCAGCAGCAGCAACAACAGCAACGGCAACGTCAGGTCGCGCACAGCATGTCACTTGTCACGCCAAACACGAACACGTTAAATGTCAACAATGAAGTGACACAGCACGGCAATGGCAATGGTAACGGTCATTGTCCTGCCTCCTGTGCCTCCTGTGTGCGACAGAGACAACAACAACAACACAGCTTGTCCTGTGTCCTGTGTCCGTTCGCTCCTTCACTGACATCTGACACTGTCACAGCGTTTAGTGATTTATTTCATGTTGACATGCGTCGTTCCCTCTTCTGACAGTGCCACCTGCAACACAGACTGTCCACCTTCCCCTCCCTTCTCTTCCTCTCCTGCATTTACACTTCTGTCAAAATTTTGAAATTGCGCTTACAATTTTTTGCCATTTCTATTTGCATTGTCACATCTCCGGCAGAACGCAATGCAAATGAAGTTATGAACATTAGTCCTGCAACCACAACAACTGCTTCACGTTGGCTGCCGCATGCGGCATGCCGCGTGCCGCATGCCAAGCAATGAAGTCACCCCTTTTTGATTTCGCTCTACTCAAACTTATCTACAACAAACGATCTCAATCATGATGCGCATTATGAAAATTGCATAATTTTCTCGAACCCCTTCTCGAAGGGTGGCGCAAATAGCACTTCTATTAGGAAGGGAAAAACAAATGTAAATAAATGAGAGCAAACAAAACGACAAAACCTGCGAAGAACAAACTTGACTCAAATCACAGCAGCTTTGGCAGCTTAAGAATGCCGAAGGAAATTGTGAAAATTGTCTGTCAACAGCGCAGCTTTAATGCAGTCATTCTTTGTCCTGTCGTTTTTCAATTATGAACACCATTGGCCATTGACAGTGGAGCTCTTTTGTGGTGAAGTTGCAGTCAGCCACAGGACAATAGCTGCTCTGCTTGCAACATCCACAGCAGGACATCATTGAACAATTTGACATTTATGGTTTAAGGTGCGTTTGCCGACAGTTTTATTGAGCCAAAAAAGTGCTGGTTCGACTTTGCCATTAAAGTCAATTGCCCAGCCAGTTGCTCTTCTCCCAACTTCTTCTTCCCCAATCTTAAATGTCTGCAAAAAGTTTCTTTTGACAGACAGCCACGTTGCTCTACACATTTTCTTGTTAGCCGAAAATTCTGTTTTGCCTTTGACTGACATGATTATAACTTGTTGTATATGTCGTTTCTGTTCAGCATCGCTTCGGTTCAGTTCAGTTCAGCTCAGTTCTGTTCTGTTCTATTCTGTCTGCTGTTGCTGCTCGTCTCTGTGTGTCTGGGGATTCGGTACGTTAACTCAAACGAAACTAATTTAATGCGCTGCAAAAAGTATTCAAACAATTGCACAAGGCGACGCCCAAGTGAAAGTCACCTCTCCTTCTCCTTTCTTTCTTTCATTCTCTCTCTGTGTGAGCCAGTGAAAAAGGCAGCCGAAAAACGTGAGCACATCAAACGGCGAATTCCATTTGCAACAGCAGCTGAAGCATCGACGTCAGCGAAAAGGAAAAAGTTTCTTTTTGCTTCAGCTTTAGCTTTAGCTTCAGCTTAGCTTTGCCGCGTTCCTTTTTTTTATGTGTTTATTTCTTTTTTGCGTTGTACTCTCTAAAATTCTAGCCATAAGTTAGCTGCGACTATAAACAAGTGAAATTCTCAATTTTATTCAAGTCTCGACTGTTTATAGAGTATCTTTGCAGTCTGTAATTTAAGTTGCTTTCATTCCAGCAAATTCAATTGTTGGGGCGTGCAACTGCGACTGCTGTGTGTGTGTGTGTGTGGGCGTGGCACAAGCGCAAAATGTTAACAATTTTATTTATGTTGGCTTTGAACTTCGTGTTCATTATTTGCGCAAGCGACACAAGACACAACGAGGCAGCGGCGCGAATAGCTGCCAAACAATGCGAATTGTTGCATAATTTTTTAAAGAACGCTGGTATTTTGTAGCCCCCCCAAAAATAAAAAACGATAAAAGTAAATAGAGCGCATACGCCGCATATGCCCAAAAAAAAGAGAAAAGCAAACTTAAAGCACATTTCGTAAAAATTAGCTTAAAAGTTTGTGGCCCTAAAGCTATTACTCAGACTCACACACACACGTATATACCGTCACACACACACATACTTAGGCAGGCTGTGGCAAGCATTAGAGGCACCTTGAAAAGTTGCTCTCGCTCTCCCCCAAAAAATGTTCATGCGAAGCGAGAGACTATTAGTTTGCTCAACATTTTGCCCCGGCAAAAACTAAATACATTTGTGTTAATTTCAACTAACACACACACTGACACATGCTTACATCTAAAGTAACGAAATGCGTAATAAAAAGGCTTAGTGGCGACGCTGTGACAAGGCAAAGGCAAAAGCAAGGGCAACTCCTTTGCCTCTTCCCCCCTGCTTTCGCTGCTGTGCTGTTGAAATTTGCATATGTGTGGCTGCCATATATATGCGACTCATACATCAAACTATTAAAAGCCTCATAGAAAAGCCTCTAGGGCATCATCCCCTGCCCTTGTCCTCCCACCTCCCTTCGTTCTACAACCGACATTTGTCAAATGTTGCGAGGCTTCAGCTCTCTCTCTCTTGGCTGGCAAAACAGCAACAGTTTCTCGGGGCCAAAAAGTTTTACAACATTGTTGCGGCCACGCCCGCACTTTCCTCCCCCCCGCTCTTCGCTGCTACCTTGGCATGTGTGTGTGTGTGTGCAAAAGTTAAAGTGTATTTTAGTAGCAAGGGCAGGCCACAAGCATCCGCAGACTTTACAGGATCAGCAGCCGAGCAGCCAAGCAGCAGGTGCATATTTACATATTTTTTACCAACACACATAGACTTACATCCATTTGCTGTCTGTAGCTGTGCAATTTTTAACTCGTATCCTGCGGTTGTACAGCATACAACACGATGCTCGGCTGAAGGCTGCGGGTAAATGATTTGAAGCCTGTGGCCTCGCCTCTGCTCTACTCTGCTCTGCTCTGTTACCTATTTAGATTTTGACTTGAGCTGTGCACTAAATTAGTTTCATTAGTTTTTGCCACCCTTCTGACTGCTGCATTTGTAAAGTTTGAATTGCTTCTCTCCCAAAAACTCACGACGTAAATTCGCCAGACAGACAACATAAACAATAGCTCCGACTACCATCATAAATTGCTTTTGGGTCCAGCTCATTTTTTCTATATACATATACTCGTATGTGGGCATCATCAAAGCATTGTCTGAGCCTTGAAGCTTGCAGCTCTTACTGAGGCAATTAAAATAAATTATGAGGTGCAGATTTACGAAAATTAAGAGATTGTTTTTACACACACACACGTAGAGAGAGAGCTATGAAATTGCATAATAGAAGTAAAAGCAAAACAGGGCAAAAGATGAAGGATAAGTGAAATCAACTTGCAGGTTAAGCGCACTTCCCGCTGTGCCCTAAACTGCCAGCCAGCACGTCCTGCCGAGTGTGTGTGAGAGTTAGAGTGTGAGTGTATCTATGTATAAGTGTGTGCCAATATAACATATACGTGTGTGTGTGTGTGTTTAGCTCATCAGCAGTCAGCACACCTGGCGCGCACCCGCCGCACATTTAAGCTCGGCATATAGCTTAGGTTTTTAGTGCTATGCTTTTGCCAGCAAGCATCCTTTGGATTGCGTTTATACCCTGGCAAACTCTGCTCTGTGTGCTCTCTATGTGCTCTCTGTGCTGTGGCAATCAAGAATTCAGGTCATGTGCATGTGAACTCAATTAAGCAGCACATAACTTACAAACCGGATTACAATCATCATCATCAACAACAAAACCCGGAGTCGTCGACTCCAGTTGAGCCTTGAACCTTTTCTTGCTTTCCCACTCTCTATCTCTCCCTCTCTCTCTCTCTCTCGAGTAACCCAAACCTCGCTGCGCATGCAAAGTAGCAAAACAGTTGACCATCTCAAGAGCAGCGATTGTTTTGACTGCTGTCAAATGTTGACTTTTCAACGAGGCCTCAAAATATGTTACTCATCCGCCCCGTCCGCGTGTTAACCTTTTTCTGTTGCCTGTTGCCGGGTGCAAAACAATTTGCAACCATAAATTTGCCACAGCAAACAAGGCGACGCCCTCGCCTCGGCTATTTTTGGGGCACTCATTTGAGGTAAGGTCAAACAGCTGTCGAAGCTGGCGAGGAGGAGGGCAAGCGACCTGACTTATTTTGTATGTATCGCAGGATATGAAAATTTTCACTTGAATAATTAATTGAACCGGGCAGTTGGCAGATTCTTGCTACAGTTGCCTTCCGCTCTTCTCTCTCGACCGCATGTCCTTGTTGATTTTGTCTTGTTGCGGTTGGCATTTTGGGGTCGACAGCTGAAACAGTTCTCTCTCTCTCTCTCTTTCTCTTCTGCCCCTTTAGCGGTTGTTGCTTGCGTCTGTGTCTGTGTCTGGTCTTGTCTTGTGGCATAAACAACAACAACAACAACATAGTCTCGCCCTCTGCTTACGTTTAATTAAGCAATACATTTCGGACAGGCCAACGGAAGTCCATTCGGCAAATTGCAAAAACAAATACGCCAAACGAATATCAAAAGCATAAATAAAAGGCAAAAGGTAAAGATGTGTCATGCATCGACTCCTTTTCCTCCTCCTCCTCCTCTTCTCTTTCTCGTTTGTCATGCGTTTCATGTAATAATTTGAGATTTTTTTTTGTTTTTTTACTGTTTGTTTGTTTCTATTTTATTTTATAAGCCGCTTTAAACCGCCGCCGCAACAAGCAAAATAACATTTAAGCCTTTCGTGATAAGCATTTAAATAAATTAAAACCAACCCCTTTTCTCTCTGTCTCTCGACCAAACGCCTTGCTCCCTTTGGGGCAGTCATTGTGGCTTAGGGACACACAGACAGACGCACTCGCATTCCCATTCCCATTCACATTCACTCTGCGTCCCTCTCGTTCGCTGCCACGCCCACAAGCCGTATGTCAACAATGCAGCTAACCACACGCGCGCACTCTAATGAAAAATAGCAAGAGTGCCGCATATAAACAACAACAGCTTGGCAGCAAAGTGCATAAAGATTTGGACTTGACAATACCCTGTAAAGGATTAAAGCGGAAACTGAATAAAGAAATAAATTCTTGGTAACTAAACTTCCTCTTTGCAAGCCCTACTTCCCAGGGTATTTGAAAAAAGGCAAGAGCACAATGAAATGAACGCATAAAGATTTGTCAGCGTTGATAAACAACAAAGCCAGCGACGCGACAATCCCTCCGCCTCCGTCTCCGCTGCTCTCCTCCGCCTCTTGCTCCTAATCCGTTTGGTTGCGTGGTGGCAGGCAAAACAAATGGCCAAAAATGTGTTGCAAGTGTTGCGTTTGCTTTGATGCAAAGTGTCAAAGTGTGGGAGGGGGGAGGCGAAAAAATGGCATTGCCGAACGAACCGCAAAATGGCCGCGACGCTGTTAAGTATGCTATATTAATTTGCATTGTGAGCATTGAATGGCGGCATGTAGCATCGGGCAGCAGTAGAAAACAGCTTTGTCTGTCTGCGGTTTGAAGCACAAGCACAACAACTGCATTGTCTACAGCTCACATTTTGCATATTTGCACATTTTGCACAGTTTAATTATGAGTTATGCTATATTGACCAAGATCAATTTGCATTTCGCTGAAGGGAAACGCAAATCGCTAAACCATTATACTACAAACAATCGAAAAAAAAATACCCATTCTCTCTGTGATGTTGCCATAAGAGATAATCACCTTTTTGCACGAGTTTATAATGCTGCAATAGAAAATGAAAATGAAATTGCAATTGGCCAAATGGTAAAATGGCTGGCAATAGGGCGGCGAGCGTTTGATAAGCGCCAATTTAACTCATGGCAAGCGAAATTAGCATAATAAACGCTAGAGCTTCATAAAATTTTATTAATTTATTCCCCCATCCCTTCAGCTATCTCTCCCTGCGGAGCAGCATGGTCGAAGCACTCAACAGCTCAAGAGCTTAACAGATTTACAGCACAAAAGCCGCGCGCCATAAATACCGATGATGGCAATCAAAATGTAACAAACGTAAAAATAAAATGCAACACACTAAAAACAGACAATTGAGTGGAAGCGAGAGTGAGAGAGAGATAAACGTAAACGTAAAGGGAAGATAGGCAGAGTGCATTGCACACGCTTTTTTTATTTTCTAGGTCAGGCAATTGGCAAGTGCACTAAAAGCCAAACAACTGACAGACTGAATGGCGGGCAAACAACACACACATACGTTCAGGTCCCCAGTCGTTGCAACTGCTGTCACTTGGCATGGGGGCAACTCATCAGTTTGTCACACTGACAAAAAAAAGAGAAAGAAAAGGGCAAGGAAGGTATGCCAGCGAGTGAGGTGGGCGTTGCCAACTGCTGTCAACAATGTCTAAAGCGGCAGCTGACAAGTGTGTACGCCTCACAGATGGCCAGGGCGAGTCGAGAAATGGCAGATTGCACAGCCTGTCTGTCGACATGCAACTGAGCGTCTCCCTCTGCACTTTTCGGCAGACATTCTGTCGCAAGAAGAGAGAGGAAAACGGGGGGGAAAACGGTGCAGTAGGCGCGCCTTTGGCTGGCTTCATTAGAAGGGGCACTTGTCGACTGTCGACTGTCTCTCTGTCTGCTCTGTCTCGGTTGTCTGGCTGCCAAAGTGCCAACAGTGTGCTGCACTTTCTGTCATTGTTGCTGCTGCAGCTGCACAAACTATTTACGTTTTGCAGTGTGCCGTGCCACTCCCACTTTGCCACCTACTTGGCCGCCTCGCCTTGCGGCCAACTTTTGCGCCGTCTGTTTTTCTGTGTTCTCTCAAAAGTTCAATGCACGCGCTTTTGTTTTGCCTACGCCGCAGCAGCGGCCAAAGTAACATTTTAGCTTGTCGTCTTTTTGTTTTTTTTTGCGCTGTAATTTGGCCCAATGCCAGGCACAAACTTGGTCTTTGGGTTAGCGCAAAAGACGTCGTGACTTGCAGTTGATAAAAAAAAATTAAGCATAGTTTTAGGCGCCGCCTGACATGATGATGGCAACTTTTATTGGCCGCAACTGTTTTTGCTTTCGTTTAATTTTCTACAAATATTTTAATAGCATTTGGTCATTTTTATTACAATGTTGACAGCTTGTTTTTCTTTTCGGGGGGTTGCATAAAATAACAAAGGGAAAACTTTGCTTTGGGGAGGAAAGCCTTAATTGAATGAGATAATCTTCATTGATTGTTGCCATTTGGAGTTGCAAATGATTATTCATAATTCTGGGATGTTGCAACTTGACGAATTCTTATTGTTCGCCCAGCAGAACAAAAGGCAAATGCGTTAAATTGGGCAAATAGGCAAAACGGAAATGGCAGCGCACAAAAAGCCGAGCAGAAAGACAAATACTAAAGGGAAATGAAAGCAAGAGAGGAAGGGGGGAAAAGGGAGTTTGCTCGTCAGGCAGTCAGCCAAAAGCTTGCCACACATGCCTGCGCATATTAAGTGGCACGTGGTGGCAGAGAACATGTGGCCATATGTGCGGCATAATGAGGACGTCGCTGGGGCAAGTCGTGCATGCAACTTATGTATGTGTGTGTGTGTGTGTGTGTGTGTGTAGATAGTCAACTTGGACTCAAGCTTAAACTTAGAGACGCTGACAGCAAATCAATTCATATGCCTTTGCAACCAACATGAATTCATCAAAACGCGGCCCCATTGTGTTCTGTATGCGGTTAACTGCAAATATGACTCGAGGGTGCGAGACACACAGCACATTAAATGCCAACTACGAAAATGGACTGTGTCCAACGTCAATGGTCGACAATGGCCATGGGGGAGGGGGGCAAGCGTTCGTTTCGCCTTTATCATTTAGTCTTTTGCTCTTTAGTTTGGACAAATGAAGTCAATTTGATTGCGAGCGCTCTCGCATCAAAGGAAATTGTTTTAAGCGTTCCGAGCGAGCGTTGCGATTAGCATCGGCTTACCAGAGAACTGTAGACCACACAGCACACAGCAGACCACAGCAGAGCACAGCACAGAGAACTCTCGTTGAGTGGGGTAAAATCTGATAAGCACCACGAACCACGCACAGCGGACCAAACGCACCACGCACCGTTGGCCGAAAATGACAAAGAATAAGTTGGCGGCTTAACAAGCAAAACCCGCCCCTCGCTCTCTCTTTCTCTCTCTTCCTAGTTCTTCCCTCCACCACGCGCGCATTAACGTGCCGGGCAAAAGTTGTTGCCTACTTTCAGGCGCGCGCGTTTTCTTAGTTTGCTGGCAATTGCACTTTATGCCCGAAAAACTTTTGCCCTTAGACGAGAACGCAACGTTTATTACACACTCATTTGTTTTTTGAGCCCCAGCCATTGAAGCGGCTGTCATATTAAGCAACTTTTTGGACGGCCCAGAATGAAGCTGGTTTCTTGTTGCTGCCCACGATAGAAATCTTTTTGTTCATTTCATTTTATGTCTACTTTTGGCCAGCACACAGACAGACACCAACGCAGACACCGACAGACAGACGTGCCGAGGGGAATAGACAGACAGAAGGACACACTCCCACGCACAGTAGCTCACACACACACAAACACACGCACACACACACATTTTTGGCAATTTCCTGGCATCTCATCTTGTTCGGCCTACGTCTGCATTCCCCGTTGCTGTCGCTGTCGCTGTCCTGAGCGTTGCCTCAATTTGACACTGATGTGCCAAATGTGAAAATTCTCTTTCACTGACCGGCCAAACAACCGACCGTCGGACCAACCAACTGGCCAAGCGGCCATTCAACTAAGGCAAAAACTGCAAAGAATAATGAAAGTAGAAAGTGAGATTAGTTTCACAAAGTCGACGGCTTAATGCTCTTTGCATGCAGGTATTTAGACAGACAGTGAAAGGAAAGGGGAATTGAAAAATATAAAAGTGGTAAAAGAGAATGCACAAAAAGTAGTACAAAGAATAAATACTTAAACTGAAGGCAGTGTTGGAAATAGAGTTGAATGTAATGTAAGATAGAAAATGTTGGAAAGAAAAGAAAGACGAGCTAAAAAGAATGTTGACATAAAAATAGAACAAAAAGCAATGATAAAATGTTAAATACATAATACAAGTTTCGTTTACAATAAAAGAATGAAGAGAAGTTAGAATACAGTGAGATAAGTACTTTGAGCCAGTAAACTTTACAAAAATAAAGTTAGAACTTCTTCTAGCTTAACTCACCTTAAAGTACTTTAATTAAAGCTCAATTCGCAATTGCTAAAAGCCAAACCATTTTATTAAAACTTGTATATAAATAATTAAATATAAAAATATATAAAATGGAAAAGCTTTTAAGCAAGTAAATTTTATTATGGATTTTGAATAAAATTTTTGAAGTCTAAAAATACATAAATCAACAAAACTTTGAATGAAGAAAAAATCATTCATGTTGTATATTTTTCTAGAGTTTCAAAATATATAAATTAGGTAAGCTTTTTATAAAGCAAATATCTATGTATATTTGTATATATTTAGTGTTAAAATTATATAACTTTTTGAAGCTTCTAATGAAGCAAATGTCATTAAACTTGTACACAATTTTCACAGTTTAAACATTTATAACTTGTCTGAGTGATGACAAAGCAAGTTTTCATTGCCAAATTTCAGCACTCACTTAATTTGTTACACATGTCATGACAACATCAACGGACTCGCACAGTGTTTGGGGCAACGGTCGTAAAAACGTTGTAACTGTAACAGCAAAAGGCAGTGTTGAAATGTAATTTGGCAAAATTTTTGCCGGACTGCATTCGTTTGCTATTTGCTAGGGGTATTCGCCAGTGTTGTGAGTGCGAATGTCTGAGTGTGTGTGTCTGAGTGTGTGTGTTGGTTGTGTTTGATTGTGTGTATGTTACAAGCGAATGAAACTCAATCTGTCTGCCTGCCAGTCATGGTCTCTTCTCTCCCCCACTCTCTCTCTCACTTTCTTGTCTATCCAAACTCCGTCTCTAACTTTAGCTCCAACTCTAAGAGTGGAAATAGCCCTAAAACACGAACTCGTGCGTTAGTCATTTTGGCACTTTCTCATGCTGTCAGCTCTTCGAGTAACGCCTACTTTTTCAGCTTCTTTTTTTTCTCGTTATTGTTGTTGTTTGCTGCTATCTGTTGCCCTGTCGAATGTTCTTACTATTCTTGTTGTTGTGTGGCAGATTAGTATAGGGATTCGTTTTTGTGTTCATCCGGCTTGTCGCTCGGCTCAAGTTCGATTGTGCATTTAATGTCAATTTGCCAAAGGGACAAGGCAAATGTTTGTCGGCCCAACACAAAAAAAAAAAACACAGTAAAAATAAATCATTAGACAGGCGACAGCGAATAGAGACAGAGACAGAGAGAGAAAGCCAATTACAAGCTGTAATTAGCCGCCCTCTTAACACAGAGGCAAAAGCTAGTTAAATTTCTGGCAGTAGTTGTGAAACTTCTTGTTCCTTGTGGCATGTGCAAATCAGCGTTTTAATTAAATGTGCTTGTAAATTATGAAAAATGTATTTGAAGAACATTTCGATGCGGCCATTTGCTGGAAACTCATTTACAATTAAAACAACATTAATTTTGCGCTAATATGACCTCAAGCAGTTTGCAGTTTTTTGGGGGGCGTCACACACAAAATTTAAATTGCCAGAAAGTGAAGGCGCAGAAGGGGGAAGGGACAGAAATGGGCAAGCGAAAGCGACGGCCTCTGGCCACAGAAAAGTAATTAAATTACGCTGAAAAGCAGAAAGCGCTCACTCCTCCAACAACAAATCACCCTCGATGAGAACCTTTCTCAACCCACTTTCCACTTTACGCTTCTCTCCCCTCCATCGCTGTGTTGCACTGTTGGAAACAACAAAAACTTAAAACGCTTAGCCACGCCCACAACGCTTTCATGCTGTGCGAAAATTTCGCATAATTGCGTCAGCGAGCACATAAATTGCCAAAGACAGCAGCCCGCGGCAAGTGGCATGTGGCATGCGGCATGTAGGATGTTGCACGTGGAGAATGCGGCCAACCATCGAGAGCAGTGACAGCAGCAACAACAGCAGGCGAAAAGAGAGAGAGAGCATAGGGAGTTTAATCAAACGATGCACTTTGCATGCGCATATGTCAAATGCTGCAAAAAAGGGGGTGAGTAGAAGGGGCAGGCAACAACTCTCCCCCAGTTGCAACATGTCCTTGCATCGATGGCATTGTCTAAGTGTGCGTCGGGGTGTTGCACGCAGCCTGTGTACCGCTGCTGTTGCATGGCTGTCACTCTGCGAGCTTGTCATGCGTTTAATTTTTTTCCCTCCTCTTCTTTGCATTTCTTTTTTTTTGCCAACTTAAATTACATTAAGCATGAAATATTATGCTAATTATGGCTGATTTCATTTCATTTAACGCACGACGAACAGCGAACACACACAAAGGACTTCGACTCTGACTCCGACTCCAACAGGAGACACACAAAGAGATCCTTGCAGCAATGTCATAAAAGACAATGCAAATGAATTAAAATTAAATGGCACAGCACAACACACAGAAAAGAAGAGACGAGAATTGAAATTGAAATTGAAATGTAATGCAAAGTGCCACGCCCCCGTACTTGAAAGTGTGTGTGTGTGTGTTGCGCCAGCGGCTGTCTGTCGCCAGCTGACGTTGCATGTTGCACGCTGCGTGTTGCACGTTGCTGTTGCCATTTTTACCATTCGCTCTCTGGCTGACTTTTTGCATCATGCGCAATTTTATGTCAAACGTGGCGTATGCGTAATTTTTCATTCCCGCGAGTGAGAAAGCGAGAGGGGTAACAGCGCAACAGTTCTTTCCCATTCCACTTGAGCATGAAAATGAGAAATTAAATTATTTGCTGCTAATGTCTAGAAGAGTCGAAAAGTGGTTGCAAGTTGAATGGGGCACGACGACGACGACAACGACGACGAAAGGCTGTTGCAAAGTGCGCAGCGGAAATGATACAGCAAAAAGTGAACGCACACACACCAACACACACGCACACACACATGTGGCACACTCGCACACACACACATGTGTTGCCGCCTGGCCAAATGAAAACTAAAACTCATTTCTGCCAAATTAAACTGAAATGTGCCCCAGCCGTGGCAACAGCATCAACATCAGCATCAACGTTGTTGCCACCAACAAAATGAGTTAAAAGCAGTCACATGTGTGTGTGTGCGAGTGTGTGTTGGTGTGTGTGTGTGTGTGGCAATGCTCTCGCATCTTAAATGTAAAATTAAAAGGCATTTCCGCAAAATGTCAGCGTCATATTGTAAAACATGAGTATTTAATTAGAAAATACTTTCAGACTGGCAACAGAACTCGCAGTTTCCACTCGAGTTTGCCCCTTTCCTGTTAACAGCTTGCCCCTTCCTCCTTCCCCCTTCCCCCTTTCCAGTTGAGCTTGGCCTTGTCGATACATAGAGAGGAGGCGTGCTAATGAATTTCAGCGAAGAGTTTTGTGCTTTTCAGCAACTTAACATTGCTCGCATTTGTTGTACAAAATACCTTTTTCCTTTTTGCGCCGGTCTTAATGGGCAGAGGCAAGCGTGGCAAGCAATGCAAGCGCGACGCGACGCGACGTGCAACAGCTGAAAACTTTGCATGTATGCCGCATATTAACACCGAAAAACTACGAAAAACAAGGGAGCAGGAGAACTGCGAACAGCGCCGAATGTGTTGCCTTAAATTGCCAGCTACAAGAGCAAGTGAAGGAGCGAGACTAGGCACAATAACAAGCCTAAGCAAGGAGTCAGAGGAAAACAAAGAGCAAGCTTGAACTAGGACTAAAAACAGCAACTATGCCAACAGGAAGCGAAGTTTAGGCATAGCACTAGAAGGTTTATTTAGCATAGAATGAGAAGAAGGAACTGAAACGAAGAAGAGAACTAATAGACACAGTTGGGAAGAACAATTTTGGTGGAACACTAACAGCTGAACACTGGAGTTAGAATTGAGAAAAGAGAACTAGAAATTTGCTGATGGAAATGGGAGTTCTTCAACAACATATGCGAAAAAGATGGCTACAAAGAAGTTCTAGAAATTTAAGTTGAGTATGAAGAGGTGACTATATGTTAAAGACTTTAATGTTACAATGAAACCGAACTTAGGCTGTTAAACTGGGAATAGTGTAAGGAGAAGACTTGAAAGACTTAAAAAGGCAGAAGAAACCAAAAGCAAGCTATTAAGTTTAAAATATTCTTAACTAAAGAAATCTAGATTAAGTAAATAGAGAGAGCATAAATAAGCTGACCAAAAAGTCTTTTATGGCAGAAGAATCCAAATTCAAGTTGTATACATAAAAAGAAAGTTAAAGATCAAAAAATATTTTATGGGCAACTAGTTTGACAGCCAACTAAAGAAAAGGGTATTGAATGAATGGAGAAATTGACTAAATTCTTTGCTGACTGAAGGCAGCAACTCAGTAAGCAAAACTTAGCCAACGAAGAGCGAAGCTAACAAGTTGGCAAAGCAGCACAACTACAATTACAACACGCAGTAGCTAAACTATCGAGGAGAGAGGAGTTAGAGTAGTAAAGGCTAGAGGGGAAAGGGAAAAGGGAGGCCAACAGCTAGCACGACCTGATGGCCGTGCTAATGGCCACGCATTATTCAAAGTCTCGTTCTCAGATTGTCGAGTGGGATAAGCAATGGTTGTTGTTGTTGTTGTCGCTAGCATGGTTGTAGTTAATGTACATATATAAAAGAGTGGGTGAGGGTGGAGACGGGGTGCTGTGGCATGCGGCATGGTGGCGTGTAGGCTGCATGCTCTTGTCCACTGGCCATGTCAAAACTCATTTGCCGTTAACGAGCAGCCATTGTGCTCATAAAAGGATTATTTACAAATCACTGACTTTTTCAAAAATTGTCAACTGCAGGGCTAAAAATACCAGGAGTTCTTCTTCTTCTTCTTGCCGGTTGTTGCTGTTGTGTCACCCGTTTGTTGCCTGTCGACAAATTCTCTCTCTCTCTCTCTCTCTCTGGCAGAATGCTTTGATCTACAATTTATGAAATTAACCCTTAAGTGCCATCACTCCCCCATTCCTTCGCTCAAAGCGAAAGCCTTAGGCTGCCATCATCATGGACATCAACATCAACATCGTGATTTCAGTGAATATAACTTCCAACTTGAAGTTGATTTCTTTTAGCTGATTACGCGTCGAAGGCAGTCGAGGGGAAACCGGATGCAATGCCACTGATTGTTGTGACTTTTTGCAACTGGATTTGAATTCAGCTTCTATTTCGGGGTGAAGTTGTCGTATCTTTGTTATGACTGAAACGCAAATTGACTTGCATTCCATTTGACAACGACAACGACAACGACATCGACAAACGACTCAGAAGTCAGCGAAGCAACGTTTTGTGCCTTTAAGCCCATTTAAAGTGGAGCTAAGCCTGGCAGGCAAAAAGAGGTGGAAGAGTAAATTCAAAAGGTGGAAGCAGAGAAGTGGGAGCTATATGGCTGGACCCTTAATTGATACCTTTGTTTGCATTGCGGTCACTCTAATTGGTGTTTGCATGCGGCTTTGGAGACTTGTGCAAATACGGGCTGACCAGACACAGAGACAGAGGAGAGAGACTGAGACTCGAGGCTGTTCTTTGTAATTTTGCGTGCGTTCTGTTTGCTCATTAAACGCTTGCAGGCAACAAATAGCGTCAACAACAGCAACAACAACAGCAAAGCTTTTGCCCATAACAAGCAATGTCATCAATTAGCAGAGTTTGGCCAAGAGTCGAGTGCCAAGTTTGCGCAAAAAATTGACAAGCTTGAGCGGAATTTTGCTGGCATTTTTGCGGTCTCTTAATGAGCAAACGTGAAGCGAGTGAGATCTTTTGCCTGTCTCTGGCAATCTACATGTCACGCCCCAACGCCTCCCACTATCAGCTTTACTTCCTTCCCTCATTCTCTGTGTTGATGTGGCACTTACAAGCACACATGTCAAAAGTTATTAGCCCCCGTTGCGCTCAAATAATTTGTTGTGCCAGAAAGCTGATTACTAAATACATACAACACAAATAAACACAAAGTCATTTTAGCCAGAGCTCTACGAGTAAAGTTGCCTCAAATAACAAGCATTTGGCTGCCAACAAAGTTTTGCTTTGCTTCTCCTTCTCCTTCTACTTTTATTTTTTGGTCTTTTCTGCTGCTGTCATTGCCAAATCCTGGCACGAGCTCCTTCGTCGGTCGATTCGCTGTCAATATCGATGCTGGTGGCAACATCTTCTTGCCTCATAAGCAGACAACTTTTGCAGCTGTCCTGCTCCTTCAGTTGCTGCTGTCGAGCTACGTGAGGGCGTTAAACTCATACATCACTTTATCCTTTATCCAATCTCCTGTGTCGTTCCATCCACATCCATCCAGCAGCAGCTTCTTTAGCTCCTTCTGCTACATTTTCGCACATTTTTTCTACTGCTGCTAGGGATGTGTGTCAAGAGTTGCCAATAAAGCCGGCGCGCAATGGGCGCGCTGTCGAACTATTGAAAATAAATTTATAACGCATACGTCATGTGAGCGCCGCACAATTTTGCAGTTTATTGCATTTGTCGCTGGCATTGCAAAACTTCAATAAATTATTTTATTGCGACAGTTATTTTGTTGCCATTTTTTTTATGAATCTATTCGAGTACTCACTCACACACTCACACACACACTCGTACAGTTATTTAGCTATGAGTCGCGTCTACATAGAAACTTTTGCTGCTGTCATTTCGCATTGGTTTTGGCTTGGCAGCAAATTGCAAATGACTTTATGAGTTTGCCGCTTGACAAGCTGGCAAAAAGGACATCATCATCATCTTTCTCTCTTGCTCTCTTCTCTTCTATATGTATTTATTTATGTACTCAACATGCTTATGAAATTGATTCTCCCTCAGCCAGCTGCCATCAACTTGGAATTGCATAATAAATTTGTGCAGAATGCATAATGAACTTTTTACATTCATTCGCGAATTCATTAAACTAGATATTGCTTTAAGCGGAGATCACTTTAAGTAGCATTTTCTATACATTTCTAAATGCACAATTTAAAAATGTTTCCCCAAAAAACAGTGTAGTATCGAAATACTTGGTTGTCTTGTAAATTGGTTCATAAAAATGCCAACAACACTTTTGCCAGCCCATCAAAACTTGACACTTTTTCGTCGGCAGACGACGACGAAGTGTCCTTAATAAAGAAAAGCAACAACAAAATAAAGAAAAGAAGAAGCCAGCTAGCAAATAATATGAACAACAACAAGCAACACCTTCGTTGCCTTAAGGGCTCATTGTGAAATTACCCACAGAGGGGGGAAGGGGGAAAGGAAGAGGAAGAGAGAGAGAGAAAGGGGACTGACAGAGAAAGGACCTTAGCCAAAGGCTACAAATGAAAAGGCTTTGCTGTGCTGTGGCAGCGCCGAGAGGCAATAAGTAGCAAAAATTACGCTAAACGCAGCAATTTCCCGCTAAATTACACGCACACACACAAAATAATATAGGTATGTGTGTTAGCTGATACTTGGCTAGGAATATGGCCAGGTAGAAGCATAAAATTCAACTATAAATAAAGCATAAAATACTGAGGCGCAAGCTGAGGAAAGTGTGGCAAAAGAAATGAGTCAAAGAAAGAGGAAAAAGATATAGGATACAGACGGAGAGAAAAGTCAGAGGTAGAGGAGACAGAGATAGCAACAACTCAGGCATTTTATAATGCGCCACGCGTCGCACAAATGAGTAGGCGACACATGGTGGCAAGAAGCGGCGGCAGGCGAAACACGCGTCTCGTCAGTTGGAAAGCTGTCAATTTTCCCAGTGTGATAGCAAGAGGAAGGTAGAGAGAGAGAGAGGCAGAGAAAGAGGAAAGGCGGTAGGGATACGCGGGGCGTGCGAATTTTAATGCGTGTCATATTTGATTGATGCCCCAGCGTCATGTTGGCAATGCTTGGAAACAATGTCAAGAGTTCAACATGCGCCCCAAGCGCCCACTTCCAAGTGTCACGCCGGATTTTAAATAGAGAGAGGCGGCGCGTAGAGGAAGACTGTATAAGGGGAGGGGGGGTCATGCCCCTGCAGGTATGCAATGAAAAAGTGCGCTGCTTCACACTCCTCCGCGTGGGCCAATTTCAAGTTCCTTGCAAAATATCATTTGCCTGTCATTGCGCGGCAGTTGGAGTTCTCTTTCCTGCTCACTGTCTGCTGTCTCTCTCTCTAGCTCTCCCTCTCTTACTCTCCTGCATTCCCTCTCGCTCTGCGAATGCCTTGCTGCTGCTCTACTCGTGTTTATTGTGTGCATGTTGCGTAATTTAGCGCCGTTTCTTGCTTAACAATTTTATCGCTCTTTGCTTGATTTTTTCGCCTTCAATTTGTGGGGAGGGGAGGCGAGGAAGGGAAGCAAGAGGAGCAGAGGAGGCAGCGCAAACTGACGCAATTTACTGCCAAGAGGCAAAAGTGCCATGTCGTCTATGAGGCTGAGCTGTAAATATTTGCACACATCGACAGCAGGGGGCTTTTTACAGCTGTGTCGAGACTAACACACACACACATACACACGTGTGGCACAAGTTGGAGCCATAATTTATGCGAAGACAAACGATGTGCGCTCGAAGGCTCTGCTGGATTTCTCTCTAGTTGTGTTGTAGTAAGTGCATTAGGCGGTTGCTTTTAGTGCCCCAAGGGGGCGTCGACTTAATAATTTGCGCGAATTGGCGTCAAGCGGCAAACTAATTTGAGTTAAGCGCATTGCACATACAAACACACACACACACACACACACACACTATCACACTCACACACTTACTGTAGTTTATTGTAGCTAACTTCCCAGCCCGTTAAAAAGCATTCATAACCCAAGAATTAAATCAATTATTAAACCCCAAGTTGCAACGCCAAACATCAATAACCTCATTTAATCGCTCATCGTTAATCGTTAATCGTAGTTTTCCCCTCTGGCCTTCTCGCACCTCTCACCTCTCAAAAAATCCCTCACTCACTCCCCCACCACAAAAATAGTTGCCTCTCGAGGAGTGCGAAGTAACACTGTATATTTGCTGTGCTTCTCGTTTTGCAGGACGGACAACGCGGCCATTTAGAGGGTCTGGCATCGGTCTATTGTGAATTGTTAATGGCTCCCTTTGGAGATATTTTAAGTGCTTTAGAAAATGCTAGACAAGCAGCTTGGGCGGAACGCAGTCCGCTTCATCCCGCCGGCGGCAGCAGCGGCGGCGCCAGCGGCAGCGGTGGCAGTGGCCTCAGCGGCAGCGCTGGCTGTGGCATTGCCAGCGGCAGTGGCATGCAACAGCGCCTGCAGCATGGCCATCGCGGTCATTCGACGCACGGCGCCGGTCTGCCAAATAGTCATAGCCAGCCCATTTATGTGCCAGGAAAGTACTCGGTATGTATTCGAAACAGAAACAGATACACAAACAAGCAGCAGCACAAAACAACAACAAGATAGGCCCCAAAAGAAAATTTATTGATGTTGGCGTTGATTTGGCAAATTCTAAACGTATTCAAATTAAGCAATTGTTTCAAATTATATATATTCGTGTTGTTGTTTTGCTTTTTTCATTTTTAATTTTTTTTTGTTTCCAACTGCTTCTGTTGCATGTTGCACGCTCTCTCAACATTGCTTAGCATTTTGTCCACCTTACAGTTTTGAACTCATTTTGTTTTCGTTCAAATTTCACAGCCCTCCAGCTGCTTGTCCGACAAGGAAGAGGACGAAATCTATGGCTTTGGCTATGGCGTATTCGCGCCGCGAGTGGCACGCGGCGGTTTGACACAGCAGCAGCATCTGTTGCAGCAGCAAACATTGCAGACGCAGCAGAGCATACAACAGCAACAGCTGCAGCAACAACAGCAGCAGCAACAACAACATCACCAGCAGCAGCAGCAACATTTACCAATTGTGCCAGGACAACAGGCGGCAGGACAGGCCGGAGTTGGACCACATCAGCATCAAACACTCCCGCCAAATGTAGCGCATTTGAATTTTGTGCAACAAAAGTGAGTTTTGTCCACGCCAAAAGAATTGTGGCAACAAATTTGCATTAATTCTCTTCTCGCTCTCTATCTTTTTAGCTGCCTGAGTCCACGCTCTGCATATTTCTATGAATTCCCACCGACAGCAGGTGAGTGCAATTAACAAAATCTCGCACAGCTTAAAGTCCCTTGACTAATCCCAAATCCTTTTCTACTTCTTCTTTTTATAGAGGGTCGCGAGACAAAGAAGCGCACAACGTTGGCGCGTCTGTTGAAAGGCTTAAAAACTGTCAATCGAAGGGATCGCAACAATCAACAGAATGGCGCACAAGCTAGGGTAAGTACACCCAAAAAAGAGGCAATCCTCTTCTTGGTGAACTGTGGCAACTCTGGCTACAAGTGGGGAAACTCATTTTAGTCGAAGAGCTTCGGTTTTATGACCGCAAGCAAATTGTTTGTCCTTTTGCCTTTCATTTAAATCAACTGCGGTAATTCTTTCAATTTATTTGCGCAGAATTTCAGTCGCCCCTCCTCTCCGCCCTCCCTCCTTCAATTGTAATTCCCCCCTCGACAGTCCCCGCTCCCACTCAATCGCCACGTTTTTGTTACATTCCGTTTCTTGGCCTCAGTTTCGTTGTTGTTTTCGTTTTTTTTTATGACTTGCTGCTGCGTCTTGGCTGCTGTACTTAATCTTGGCCCCGGGGACATGTAAATTTTTATGCGAGCTACTCCCCCGTGTCGTTGCCCCTCCTCCTCTTCTGACTCTTCATCCCCCCCGATGAAAAAGGTTAAAAATTTGCGACGATGCTGCTGTTGAGAAGCTGCTCTGTCGTTTTGCCTGGCGGCCATGTCTACATTGCCATTTCTTTTCTCCATTTCTTGCTACTGTCATAATGTGGAACTGCCACTGCCACAGCTGCCACAACTGGTAGCTGCTTCCCAGTTTATCTGTGCGCACTCCTCGCCTCCTCACAAAGGATTCATTCAGCGCTGAGGCGCCTTTGATTAGAGTCGACTCGAGTCGAGTCGAGTCCTGCCACCTTTTGGGGGGAACGGGTGGCGGCAGAGCCAAGTAGATGCCACTATTCTTGACTCGAGCAGCTTGCTGTGCATGCAACACAACGACAACGACAAAAGCCAGTGCCTGGCAATGAAACTGTGGCCAAAGATAACGCTGCGACGGCGTCGACGCTCATAAATAAGCAAGGACATGCATAAATTTTTCAAAAGCACGAGTGCAAAAAAAAAAAAAAAGAAACACAACAAAATAAACAAAAATAAATAAAAGAAGCAACGGCGGCGCCCTGTGCGAAAATAAATAATAAAGCGAATGAGCGAATGAAAATGAAGCAAGGAGCAGAAAGGAGTCGATGGGAAAGTCGTGCTCGGGCACCAGATAAGCGCAGGAAATGACTAAGGATATGCGCCTAAGTAGCAGCATCCTCATACAGCAAAGAGCCAAAGAGCAAAAAAAAAGAAGAGAAGTGAAATAAAAGGCGAGCTCCCTTTCAAAATATAATTAAACAGCCACTCACCTGACTATGGCCATGGCCATGTGTTTTAGCCCATTTCGACCTGACCCCCAAAGCTGACTCTTAGCTGATTTGCTATTTATGATAAGAAAACAAACGCATTAGAGGCCAAGACACACTGGTAAAAGGCAGAAGAAGAACGGGAAAGGGGGAAAGGGGAATACTGATAGGGTCGCGAGGGTTTCGCGACCCTCGTCGTGCACTCTGACTCGTTATTAATTAAAAATTAAAGCCCCAGCTGAAAGGTGTGAAATACAAAAATGGCGTCGTAATGGCGATAAAGCACGTGGATCCCCCACTCAACTCCTTCCTCCCTCCTTTCTCCCACCTCCTTCTCTCCATCAGCTGTGGCAGCCACAACTGATTTATGAGTCTCTTTGCTGCGTCCCAACCTCAAGCTACTTTCTTCTCCAGCGGCAGGCTTCTCGTTCACCTTTTGTGCATATTTGAAGTCTCACCTCGCGTCGGCCCGAGTTAATAAGCTGCGAAACTTTTGCGCCAATTGAATTGGAAATTGCTTGAAAATTTCGAAATTGAAAATTGAAATTTTAATTGATTTGTGAACCTTTTTTTTCTCTTATTTTTTTGTGTGTGCACTTTGCAGGCAGCCAACGATCGTCTGAGGCACTTTCAAATGATAAACGGCGGCGCTGGTGTGCCACAACAGAGTTTCGAGGAGACAATCCATAGGGTAAGTTGTACGCGGCGTATACGCAATAAATATGTATGGCGAAACTAGCGAACGAGCGAGCAGAGCGGCAGCATAAATATTTATGCTGCAAAGCAATGCGTTGTTGCAAGCGGCGGAGGCAACAGCTGCCACTGCAAACAAAATTACTTCAAAATAGTTTACAACAACAAGAAAGTTGCATACCACACCGCACTTATAACATGCTACCACCCACCCACCCTCAACACACGGTGTTGCAGGTAGCTGTTGCTCGTTGCTCGTTGCATTTGCAATGCAATTTCAACACGAAAGCTGCGCACCTTGCTTCCGAGCACGTTTACCTCCAATGGCAGCTGAAGCAACAACAACAACAATAACAACAACAACATGACTGTGCAAAGTAGATGCATGCAACATTTAAAAGTTCATTGCCGTCAACATTCATTATTAATGACAGCGCGAGTTGCAAGGAGCATGGCAACCAAAAACAAGCAACAAAATGCAATCAACGGCGACAACAAACAGACAGCAACAACAACACCAACATCACCAACATCAGCAATCTCACAACAGCTGCAACGAGCTGCATAATGCATGCAACAACGCCCACGCCCACGCCCACTCGCTCGTTCTCGCTCCCGCTTTCCACATCCAATTGTGCTGCACGCATGTTTTTCACACCGAAACAAAAAAAATAGAAACAATGAAACTTTAGCAGATTTGCAACTTGCAAAACTGTTGCAAGTTATGAGTCTATTAAAATTTGTTGTGCTGCTAAGTGCTTGCAACAAATACAAATGCCATAATTGCTATATTTTGTTTAATCCAATCTCTTTTCATGCAGTTAAAAGTACAAGAAGCAATGCGCAAAAAGGAAAAGTTTCAACGTGAACATGAAGAGGTAAGTGAAAAAAAATACTTTCTCAAATTGAAATAAATTCTGATAATTCTTTAAGAATTTTGCGCAGACTTTAAAAAAAGTTGAAATAAGTTTTAAATTATTAAAAGTTAGGTTTGAGCTCAGAGTTAAAGGAAATCAACTTAAAACGTTATTTTAATAATTTCAATTTAAACCCTGACTTGTTGACACAATAATTAAAGTATATACTCTGCAAACTGTCAAAGATATCAAAATTGAAATTGAAACAATCATAAAACGTTTTACAGCAATAACAATTACAAGCAGTTAGTTAGTTAGTTGGTTGACCAAGGCGACTGTAAAAGAAATTTTTATTGCCATCGATAAAATATGCAGAGATTAAATGGAATTCTTTGCTTGGCATTTACTTGGACTTTGCTTGTGTAATTTGCACTTTTTGCTCCATCACACATCATATCAGTTATGCATGCATGTAATGTATACGATACGTATACGCAATATTCTAACATATCCATATCCGTATCATGCATATTTAAGGGCTTACAACCTGTGCAAAAGCTATTAAAATAATTTATTTTTTAACATAGCAAAAGCAATTATTCTGTTGTGGCAAAACATGCAAAGCAGAGACAGACAAAACATGACACTAACACACGTGTATTTACACCTAAGAACACACACACACATACATAAGTAAAGGGAACACACACAACTGCAAAAACAATAAAGTGTAACGTGGCAAATGATAAACTTTTTGTCTGTCATAAAAATTATTCTAGAAAATTTCAAATTTGCCACAGAGAACCCAAGCAAAAGGATACGTGCCCAAAAAGGTGCCGCACTAATTGCCTCAATGTGTGTGTAAAAGTATGTGTGCGAAAGTGTGTGTTTATATATAAATGCTTGTTTATGGAAATAAACAGTAAATGAAAGGGCGTGGCTGGACTTGAGTAAATGTTTTATGCCAAGGTCCTTGTTAGACTGTTTGCTTAAAGCTATAGCAATGTGTCATTAATACCCTATAAATATGACAAGTGAAAGCATTAGTGAAATATATAGTAATAGCTCATTATACGCTTAGAATGTAATCAATAATTCAAGCTAAATGCTTATATTTAATCAATAATTATTTCATATTAGAGTAGGGCACCAGATTACAAAAAATGTTGGTAAAACAGGTGCTTTAAACTTGGACAACAAATTTTTGCATATGCCAATTATATAAACAACAAAAAAATAATAATAAATAATTAGTATAAAAGCCATAGAAGTTATCTAAGCAATATTGCTTAAAACGTCTGCTACTATCGGATTTGAGTTTTTTCTTTCTTGACTTAATTTTCAATTTTTTTTATAAAACTTCCAATGACTAAAATCCCTGCTTTAAAAATACTTCAAGCTGAACTCAGTTCATTTCCGGGTACAGCTCTTATCTGGCGCATACTTATGCACTTGCTTGGCCATGTTGCTGATGACCATTCTCCACTAATATTCACAGTTAATTATACAAAGCAGTTATCAGGCCAACGATGTCATATTCCAATTTCCATTTCCAGACTTAAGCCCCATAGTCATAGTCATAGTCTCTTCAATTTCGTACCGAAAATGCAAAATTCTTGCAGTTGCCAAGCGCACACAAACACAAAAACATAGAAGAGTGTAGAGCAAGAGAGAGAGAGGGAGGAAGAGATAGATAGAGAGTGAGATAGCAAATGCGTTGCTGCACGACAATTTGTCTGTTTGCATGTCGACGACGTGTGCCGCCTAAGCAACGGCAATAATTTTTGTGCATAAATGAAAAGCATACACTCACTCTCTCACACACACATACAAAACACACTCTTACACACACACACACACACTCACAGTGCACACAACGACATTGTTGCTGTCCATTGTCATTGTTGTTGTAGTTGCTGCTTAACTTGTGCAAACAACTTGCTGTTTGTCTAATTGTAATTGCTGTTCTTGTTGCCACTAGGCCGCCTCTTGTTTCCCTTTCTGTCCACTCTTCTTCCTCTTCTTGGTTGCCAGCACAGCTGCTGCTTATTTTCCATTTGCCCAGAGAGAGAGAGAGAGAGAGAGAGAGAGAGAGAGAAAAATGTATCATGCTTATGAAATATTTATAGTATAAGCGATGGGGCAGAAGAAATGTTGCGCCTGCTGCCAATAGTTACTTTGTGTGTCCTGTGTCCTGTGTCCTGTGTCCAACCACAGCACTACTAAAAAGCGACACACAGACAAAGAGAAAACGTATATCGAGCAGTCAATTAAGCACAGCTCTCTGCAGCAATGTGATTAGCTTTAAGGCAGCAGCAAACAGCAGAAGCAGAAGCAGCATAAATTTACAGCACTTCGAGTCAATTGTCGTCGTCGTCGTCGTTGTTGCTGCAAAACATTTAAATGTATTTTTAATGTTGCTGCCCCGAAAAGCTTTTAGCTAATTTTTATGCCACTTTTACTGGCATTTCTCTTGTTGTTATTTTCTACATTTTCTACATCTCTGACTGGCCCTGGCATCCTTTTTTTTTCTCTAAGTTTTTTTCTTGCTTTTATTGTGACTCACACACATGTCTCGTAGAACATGGCCATGGCATGTTCTTAAATTAGTATTCAACACATATTGCGCTATTATGTTGCAGGACAGAGGCAACAACTCGCAACAGCATCATTTCACTTGTGTGCACTGAAAATTGTTTTAGTTTTCAAATGGAATTTTGTAATTTTAACGCCTTTGCCGTTTGCCTTTGCCATTTGCCCAGGCAAAGCTCTAAAAATACTTCTATGTATAAAAACTCAAGCGAAATGGAGAGAAATAGAGGGATGCCCCTAAATGCCACGCCATGTGGCAGCTGCTGCCATTCGCTGACAAATAAGCTAAAGCTTCGACTTGACTGCCAAAGTTGAGCAAGTTTAGTTTTTTTTTTTTTGCTTCGCAGTAGTCACGTCGTCTGTTCAGCATAGACTAAGTGTCTTGCTTCGGCACAACACTTGCCCCACATAAAAAACGAAGCAGCACACAAAACTCGGCACCTAAAAACATTTGTCAAAGATCATAAAGTGCACTTCACTTAGGCGACACACATTTTATAGTTTTCTTTTTTTTTAATATTATTTGCAAACATTTTTCATACATTCATCTAATTACTTTATCCTTTTTGTTTTGATACTTGCAGATCTTGCGGGACATACGCCAAGGACTGCTGCAAATGAGTCGAGGCGAGGGACGAACGGGTAAGTTGTGCAGCTTTGCAACAAAGTAAAGTGAGAGTCTCATTCCCCAGCAAAAAGAAGCAAATTTCAATTAAAATGCGGCACAATTATGAGCCTTGGACTCCCCAAAGTATGCAGTAAAAATTGTGCACTCCAAATATGTTGCAGCTGCAGCCAGCTAGCAGACTTCAGACTCTGCTGCTACTGCTGCTGCTGCTTGCCACACATGGCTGGCTGGCTGACTGAGCGTCACATGCATAAGCGAGCATAAAATCTTATGTCCGTTTCCGGTTGCAACAAACTGTGCAACTTTTTCCCCATTTCAAGTTTTTTTTTCGTTTCGTGTGTGTGTGCAACGTTGCGTTTAATAATATCATGTTGCCCCTGCACATTTTTCGTTTAAAGCCTGCAAAATGCTTCATCCCCTTTTCTATTCCCTCTGCTGCTCTCTCACTCACCCCTCTAACTAAGCCACATCGCCTCACAGTCTATCCCTTTGCAGATGACACTTATATGTACGATGAGGCGCTGCGCAATGGACCTGGTGTTGGTATTGGAGTCGGAGCTGGTGGCATTCCCGTTGGTGGCGCCGCACATTATGCGGTTAGTGCGCTGCACCATCAAGGTCATTGGTACGATGAACCGCCCTACGAAAGCGATCCCGATGATTTTCTCATGGCCGGACTCAATTGTGGACCAGCGGCAACAATACAGGTAAGTCGTCGCCCTCTCTCTCTATCTATATATATAATACTGCAAGTCTGTGTGTGCTTTGTGATTTATGTGCGCGGTTTGCCAAACACTTGCGCCCACTTAAAGTAGCTGCCGCATTCGACTTCGACTTCGATTTCAAGTTTCCTGTTTATACCCGCTACACACTTGGGTAGAAGGGTTTTATAAATGTAGTATTATTTCAACATACCATGTATATATTTCGGTATATTTTGGTATTTTAATATAATATATTTAAATTATAATACCAAACCTTTTCGGTATATTTCTTTTTATTATTTTTAGTATATGATTTTGGTATATTTAAATGATAATACCTCACTATTGTGCTTTCAATAAAAAAAGTTATTTTTAAATGCCATTTAAAATATATTTCAGTATTTTTTTGGTATATTAATTTGGTATTTTTAAAAGAAAGTTCCACACTTTTATGTTCTCATTGAAGACAGGTATTCCACATTCGAGCACTCACACTCAACTGAAACTTTCTTACTTGTTTTTTTTTCTTTACGACTCGCAGCCAATTCTCTTTTGGCTTCCACAATGTCGCCAATGCAATGCAATCAGTTCTCCAGTTTCTACTTTTGGATTTATGCGGCACATTCGTCTCTGCTGTTAATCCTGCTGGCAGCCACGCCCTCTTTTGGGCCAACTCCCACTCGCTGCTGTGCCTGTTACTTTGATTTCTCTGCGGATTTCGTGGAAGTCTTCGCTTTGTGCTTTCAATTTTTTTTTTTTTTATTTGCTTTATTAAATTATACGCTGAATATATTTTTGCCTTTCTCGCATTGATTTCCAACTTCGATTTGTATGTCCTTTGGCATTTTCTACTTCTACTTGTGCAAGTCTTTTCGCCAGTTTGAACTTCAACTCACTTTATTTTTATTGACAGCGCACAGGAAAAAAAAGAAAGTGCATAATTCTTGTTGACTTGCGCCCAAGTTGCGCTCGTCGTAGGCGACGTCTTGAGACTTTCTTGCCTTTGGCTTTGCACAAAATATATATTTTTCTATATACATTTTTTTGTTTGCGGTTCTTTGTGATGATATTCACAGAAGTTGCGCTTTTGTCGATGCGCATTAGATGTACCCCCAAAGCAAACGCAAACGCAAACGCTTACCTCCTTAGCATTTTGAAGAATTTTGTTTTCTTAGTCAATTGAAATCACTCAGCTGCGATTCGATATCCTTGAGGCCGCCCTTTGCGGCCTTTTCAATTTCATGTTTCACTTTGATGTGGCAATACAACAACAACTAGGAGTGGAAAGGCACAGGAAAAATTTGTTTAGCACAAAGTTTTTGCGGTTTGCGCAGCACTTTAGCGGACCTCGATAATAATGTTAAGCTAGCAATTGTTGTTGTTTTTGTTGTTGTTGTTGCTGCTGTTATATTTGCCCAACAGACCGCAATCGACTGACTGTCGAACTGGACCCAAAAAAGTCCTCAAATAGAAAGCTGCCCTTCTCGCTTTGATCAGACGCAGAAAAGTATGCTATAGTTTTTTGCATAGCAAAGAGGCATATTCATTATCCCAGGCATGGCTATTTTATGCGGGTTATCCACAATGCTAACATGCAACATTCTTGTGTGTTGCGAAAACTTTGTAATTTACATGTTGTTGCTTGCCACAAATGGTGGCGCGTTTACCTAAATTGAGAGAAGTGTGCGCCTATCTCTGAGTTGCCTTCAAATTGAAAGCAACAACTTTGCAATTTCCGCTGTATGCGAATAAACTAAATTTAAAATTCCATAAAACCGAAACAAAACAAAAATTTGAACTGAACATGGTGGCTAAAAAACAAGGAAAATCAGAGCAGAGCAGTACCGCAACAGGCTAAAATAAACTCAACTCGCAAAACTGGCAACACGCCGCGCATAAACTTTTATAACTTTGTTAATTTTTCATAATTTTGTTGCTGCTGTGTTGTGAGGGGGCAGGCAACAACAACTGCTACTTGAACACATTATGCCGCATGTTTTGCTTACATTTAAAACTCATTCACCAGCTCATGCTCAACTACTACAAGTCAACCATCTTTTCTGCTCTGTTCTCTCTTCTTTTGCAGGGTGGCCGTGTACGGTTCTCGAACAACCGCGAGAGTACGGGCGTAATTTCATTAAGATCCGCCGGAGATATTTCACTGCCACAACGCGGACCGCCGCGACGAGGGCTTATCGTGCCACAGCAGCCGCCAAATCCGCCGACAATAATACCCTTAACGCACGCCAGGTGAGTGTACAAGCAAAGTTTGGGGGGGTAGATGGATGGATGGGTCAAGTGGTGAGAGGCTGATTGCCATTATTATTTGCAGTTGAGTTTATGACTGCGGGGCCAAAGGGCAAAGCATTAATATTACAGCAGAGCAGAGCAGTAGCAGCAACAGAGGCAGGCAACAAAACATACATAAATTGATGACTGTGTCAGGCGGTTATCTGGCGATATTTGGCAATTGCAGGCGAACCCTTTTTGTCTGACCACTCACACTGGTGAAAACTCAGTGAACTACAAAATGTGCCACAAATGTGTGCAGTGTGGCATGAAAAGGCCAAACATTTAGCCCGGCAAACAAGCCAACACTAATAGTTGACCAAAACGAACCAAAGCAAAGCAATCAATGAGCTAAACTCCTTCCCAACTCTCCTCGCATTTATTTGTCAATGTGAAAAGGTGCGCAAAAGGATTGAACCCGACCCGAAGCAATGGCAAAAGAAGAAAAAGAAAAAAAGGTAGCCTCACTTCATTAGTGCTGTTATCAACATTTTGCAGCAGCCACACACACACACGACCAATGAAAGAAGAGTCTCTTCTCTGTCCATCCGATTGTCTGTCTGTCTGTCTGTCTGTTTGGCTGACTCGTTGACTGACTGACTTGCCACATATCGAAACGCATTGAAGCGAAAGTCATCAATTTCATATTGTTACGCATGCCACAAAGAATAAAACATTCAACAAGGATGTGGAACTGTTGTAGCTTTCTATGTGTGTGAGTGAGAGGCAGTGTGTGAGGCAGCTGGACAAACTAATAAGAAGACGAAACACGGCAACACGGCGAGCGACGTCTGCAATATTGCTCGACCGATGGCAGACAGCATCGACACTTGAATGAAATGGCATTATTGCTACTTCAACGCGGCTCCCAAATGAAGCTTCAACATCGCACGCCGCCCGGCTCTCTCTCTCTCTCATCAATCAGTCAGCCGACCCGTCGCGACGGTTGCCAGTTGCCAGTTGCCTGTTTGCCAGTTGCCAGTTACCAATTGGCAGTCGAGTGAGATGGAAAAGCGTTTTCCACACGTACGCACCACGACGGCAACTATACAAAAGACGTGCTGAAATAACTTATACGCCCGGTGCGCCGCCTTCCTTTGGGCTGTCCCAAAACAAAAAACTTTTCTCAACATACAAAAAAAAAAAAAAAATGAAAATAAATATACAGAAAAAAAATAAATATCAACATGCGAAAAGGAAGTGAAAATCTCAACAGTGTTAAAGTCAAACGGCCAACAATAACAACAACAGCAATAGGAATAAGAAAATTGAAGACGAACTTGGCAAAAGGTATAAAATATTTATTTATATGAGCTCTGCCTTGTGGACCCAAAATGGATGGAAAAAAAAAAGAATGAAGACCTTTGTGCCAAGTGTTATTATTGCTGTGTTTGTTGATGTTGCTCTTGCCAATGTTGTTGCGATTGCTGTGCACACATATTTACTTGGCATCAGAAAGTAAGATTTTTGAAATCAAAACGATGTTGGGTCTACGTTTCAAGCCCTTTTCTTTGGGCCACTCGAGGTGAAGATGTACAAATATTTGATTGAGTATACATATACATATATTTTAAATAGTTGGCAAGCAGCTGCTGACAACTTGCCACAGCTGAAAATATTATTGGGAAACAATTACGAAACTAATACGCTTCTTGACCTTCTTGACCTTCTCTTGCAGATCCCATGATCGTGAGAGTGGCGACTATGCGGGCTCCATTTCGGATTTACAAAGCGTTACCTCCAGGCTCAGCACTGTTTCGGTGAGTATACAAAAACGCATTAGACTCTTGGCAGAGCTCATTTAAGTTGCGTTTGGCATTTCTCTCGTATCTCATCCTTCGACCTTACGTATGTGTGTGTGTGTGTGCGACTCAATGCGTCGTCTAAATTGATTAAGTGCACTTAGTGACAAACAAAGTTCGCATTTAGCCAGCAAGAAGAATAACAAAATGCACCACGTAGTCTGAGACTGACTCGGAGCATAAAAACTCGAAAAGCTTTTTAGCCAAAGTTTTTCTACCAACTCTCTCTCTCTCTCTCTCTCTCTCTCGTTTTTTTTGTCTCTGTTGTTGTTCTGTTGCCAAACGACGGCACTTAAGCCAAGCTAAACGATGTCGAAATGCGAAACGATGCTTCCAACTCAGACTCTGACTCTGACGGTTGCCTGTTGGCCATTTCATTTGCAAACTTGCCTTGTCTCCACTCGAGCTTGGTTAATATGAAACGCACTCTTAACTTGACGTCTCTCTCTCTCTCTCTCTTTCTCTCTCTTGTAGATTGGCACCAACAATTGTACAGCACGTTACCGCACGCTTAGCGGCGGCATCGGTGAATCGCCCTCGCTGTCGCCGAGTCCATCATCCGATTACGAGGACATTGGCGCCACACGGCATGGATTGCCGCCCAGTCTTGTCGCGAAGGCCAAAAAGAATGGGCTGCCACACAAGGCGAATACCATTTGCCAGAAGGCCATGGTGCATCATGTAAGTTAATTAATCACTGTAACTCTGTGTGTGTGTGTGTGCTCGAATGAAATGTAATTAGCTTGACATTTACATACGATATGCTAGGGATTCGAATTTTCGTGAGCAGCCTTTAATCCTTGCAATTGGTCTACGCCTATGCAAAAGTCAAACTCTAAACCGAAAAACCCTCGAAAATACTTTCAGCCAACGAGGCGTTGAACATGCACTCTAAATGCAAATGCCAGTTAAATGAGTTTTTATGCGCGCTGACGATGGGTCAGATTGTTGCACATGGTTGTTGCAAGCCTTTATACCCAGCCTGTAAATGAAAAGTAAAAGTCCATTTGCAGTGGCAACCAAATGAAAAGTTAAATAGAGTCAAAGTAGATACTATAACACAATTTCACTTTAAATATTTCTTTTAAAGTATCTAAAGTAATTACTAAAAAAAATACTATTGAACTTTAAGGAATCCGCACAAACATTTATTAAGCTTCTATGCAATCTGCTCCATTTAAGATCTTTGCTTAGTGTCTCTTTGTTTTCTCTCTGTGACTCGTTTGTTGATGATGATGTTGATTACGATGATGATGCTGATGATGAGAATCTTTATGCATATCGGGCAGTATTTGGAAGTTCTTGAAAGCATAGTCACGTTTCTCGTGATCTGTGCTGAACACTGCTTTCTGCACATTCGATGAGGGACTGCCGGTTGTTTTGAGCCATTCCTTCATCAGATTTACCTCAACGCGTGGTCCCTCAATGTAGCCCCTGACTGTGCCACTCGCTGTGTTCATGCACCAACCACGCAGTCCGAGTGTCTTGGCTTTGATCTCCGCATGGCGCCGAAAGTAAACGCCTTGCACTTTGCCAAACACCTCAAATTCACAGGCAAATACAGAAGCCATGCCTAAGCTTACATGCTGTTCATCGAATTCCTTAATTTCTAAAGAAAATTTTGTATAATTTTATAAAACATTTGACACTTAAAAATCAGCTAGAAAATTTCCTATACAGAGCATCTTTTAGTCGTCTAGTTTGACATTGAAAAACTCTTCGCTATGTTGTCGACTTTACGTCGCCTGCAACGCAAAATGTTGCAGACAACTTTGATGTTTGTTTGCTGCAAGAGTTGCACAACTAGCTGAGCAAGGGAGGGGGTGGGAGTGGATAGAGAGTTGCAATCGGCGCCTAGGCCTGTTGACTAACGGTTGATATGAACAAAGTTTTGTGTGTGGTAGCCACAGCACAAGGCAAGCAGCTCAATTTCGACTGTCAAACTTGCCTCCCCGACAAAGCCAAAGCGGAAGCGCCGCAGCCAAATCCAAAGATCCCAAAAAATAGAAAGAGAAGAAGAAAAGCCAAAAGGGGTTGTGTATATGTGTGTGTGTGTGTATGTGTGGGAATTTGTGTGGTTGCATTAAACTTTTTAATGATTTAACTAACAAAACTTTTGGACTATTTCTATGCGCTGCTTCAACATGCAATTTATTGCACAACATGGACTTGGACTTGCCCCTGGACCTAATTCTGGACACGGACACGAACACGAACACGGATGATGATGATGATGACGATGCAACAAAAACAACAACAACAACGACAACTTTCACTGCAGTCGAACGAGATGCGTAGCTCGCCAAAGGAAATTGGCGCATTTAATGAGAATGGACGAAACTTTGTTGCCACAAAGGATACATCGAGGGATTTCAGCAATTCCCAAGATAATACCGACCGTGGCAGCATGAGCGATCAGGCGTTTGCATGTTCCGCCAGTTCCGTTGAAAGTTTGCCCAGCGCTTCCGGTTCAAGTAAGTATTTTCTCGCACAGCGAGTGAGTGTGAATGAATGCGAGTGTGAGTGTGAGTGTTGTGAATGAATGAATGTGTATGTGCTTACAATTTAGAGTTTTGATTTTGCTTTCTCTGCTTCTCGGTTCTCGGTGCTCGTTTCTCGACTTTGGTTGCAAGTTCGCCTCAGCTGGCGGTTTGTTTATAAAAATTCCCAGACTGCCGCCACTAGATTGGTCTATTAACAGTTGTTGTTGCTATTGCTGTTGTTGCTGCTGTGGTTTTCTGCTGCCGCTGCACAATAACTTCAAATTTAGCCAAACTTAATGAATTTTTAATGCACTTGCTGCACAGTCAAGTGGCAAGCAGCAAGAGGCACGCTGCAGCTGCAATGTCTGGGGCGTGGTTAAATAAAAGGGCAGACGTCGACGTTGCTGTTGCTCAGTTTTTAATGAACAAAAGTTTTAGCTATATGCGCAAAAATCTCTCTCTCGTCTCTCTTGCTCTGCAACAAATAAAAAACCATAATAACCCAGCAACAACAAGCAAAGGCGGCATCGAGGGCGTGGCTGAACAGGAGTAACTTTGAAAAGTGCAAGAAAAAATACTTTATTTTTATGTTAGAGTGTGTGTGTGTGTGTGTGTGTGTGTGGTTAGGACACAAAGCAAGGATTAGCCAAAAGCTTTGGCCAGAAAACTTCAAGTGCTTATTTAAATATTTTTTGGGGCTTTTTCGGGGCTTTGTGTCTATGGCTCTGTGTGTGTGTGTGTGTGTGTAAAAATATTTGAAAAGTTTTTAATTAACCAAACGAATTGTTTGACTGTATGTGTGTGTGTGTGTGTGTGAGCTTTTTTGGCCAAAATGCCTTGGCCCCTTGGCTAATTGGCTGTGGGCGCATTAATTGGAAATTTGTTTGGGCAAAGTTCCAACAAAAATTTTTCGGGAGTTGAGACAAATATTTAAACTTGAGACGAACCATTTACCACTTGCCACTTACCATCAACCATCAACTGTCTAACATCTACAGGCACACAAGCTCTGGTGCGTCCGGGAAGTCCGCATAGCTCCATTTCGGCAGAGGATCGCAGCTCGCTGGCGACCATCTGCAAGGCGAAAGCACTTGTCGACAGCCTGCCCAATCCCTACGACAAGGACGCACTAAAATTCAAGGTAAGCAGGCAGACTCTCATTCTCTCATTTTCCACATTTCAACTAATCCACCAACTTTATTTTTTCTCCACTTTATAGAAGGGCGAACTCATCGATGTGCTGTCGATGAATGCCTCGGGCATTTGGAAGGGTCGCTGTCACGGTCGTGTGGGTCACTTCAAGTTCATCAACGTTGAGGTGCTGCCGGAACAACGCATGAAGAACTCCAGCAGCAAAACGTTGGCGCCCGCCTCTCGCCTGGCCAACAATGGTGGTGTCAATAGCGGACCGAGTTCGGTGGAGGATCTGCTGATGCGTATTGGACTTAAGGAGTACACGTCGGTGTTTGTGCTCAACGGGTAAGTGGTGTAGATGAAACAAATTTCACAACAAATTTTTTTGTTGGATTGTTTCACCTATCGTTCCATTTGCAGCTACGAGGATCTCGAACTGTTCAAGGAACTCGAACCGGCCGATTTGGATTATTTGGGCATCTTGAGTCAGGAGCATCGCGCCAAGCTGTTGACCGCAGTGCAGCTGTTGCATGACATTGAATGTAAGTTGCATCTCAACCTTAACCTTAACCTTAGCATTGTCACCTCACTTCTTAGCTAATCCACAATCACCCAACACAAAACACACACCTAACACAGCTACAAATTTCGCACGCACAGGCTCCGATGTGGACATTGCCGGCTCCAGCTCAGAGAACGATGAAGCACGACTCAATAATATCAACAAGAAGCACGGCGCTTCACCCTTTGGCCGTCGGCATTTCCCTCGCGACTCTGGCTGCTATGAAGGCTCTCCATTGCCCAGCTCACAGACTCCAACGCAGGCGGTGAACTCCACGGACGAATCGAATAGCCTGGACGATGTGGTGTCCAAGTGCTCGAGTGAGATAATGAAGCGTGTGGAGAGTGCAAGACGATGCAAGGACAATCCATTTAAGGCCACGTTGCCGGCGCGTGTGGGCAAGAAGTCCTTTCTTGGCGGCGGCGGACTTATGGGCGACGATACGCTCACACGTGGCGGACTCAGTGAGAAGTCGAGCGATTCGGGGGTCAGCAGCAGTTCGCTATCGTCGGGTCCGCTGAAGAGCAGCACTTAACATTTGCCAACCATACTCGCCCACGAGCTGTTGCTTGGCGTTGGCGGCCAGTTCGCTGGCAGCGGCGGCGTCGGCGGCAGCGGCAGCGTCGTGGGTGGAGGCGCCACCTCCCCAACCACCTCGGTTGCCTCCGCCAGCATTGCTGTTGGCGTTGGCAGCCATTCGAGCAGCAGCAGCAGCAGCGGCATAAATGCCAATGCACCGCTTGGCAACATTTGCAACACACTGCCGCATGCCCCGTGCTCAGCATCAGGCAGCAACAGCAGCGGAAGCGGAAGCGGAAGCGGAAGTGGAAGTAGCTCAGCGCTCGGTTTAGCCAACAATCATGTGCCGCTCAATCGTAATATGGTCATGTTGCGCAATCACTTGCGCAAAAATACCAGCGGCAATGCCAGCCAAATGTTGCACGACGACAACAACAAGGATCAATAACAACCCATTTATTACATACAGATCTTAGTTTAACTATTATAATAATAATAATGATAATACTATACAATATATTTGCGTTAGATTGTATGTATTTCAATTGCTGTGATTCGATAGTGAAAAAAAAGGCCAAGTCGCGTCTTTCAGTTCAAATGTATAGTGTGTATAGAGACAGAATAGATAGACAACCGACAGACAGTGAGATTAGAAAGAGAAAGAGAGAGAGAAGTAGAGATAATGTGGGACAAGATAGAGAAGTGCAGTCAGAGATAGTCAGTCAATCCTTCCTCCGATAATGTTGGCATTTATATATACCTATATCTACACTTATATATATTTATAGAGTTGATGACAAAGAACAGAAAGAAAGAGATAAAGAGAGAGAGAGAGAGAGAGAGAGAGAGAGATAGAGAGAGAGAGCTATATATATGTATACTTAATCAAATCGTTTAACTATTTTTAGTTAGCCTCAACTATTATTTGCCATTTGCCTATTATTTTTATTGCTATATATATGTATGTGTATTTCGCAACGTGATATTGTCAGACGTCCAACTTGAATTGCAGTTTTTAAAATAATTTAAATGTAAACTGAACAAATATTACAAACTTAACGAAGAGAACTCAAGTTGATTCCTATATTAAATAGCACAAACAGTGCAAGCAATAGACCAATTACAATTTTAACACAACAAAATATTTACACACAAATTGCCAATTAAATTACAATTTTTAACTATTTATACTTATCTCGAATCATTTCACATTGTGTTCAACTTTTAAACTATTGTTAAAAATACAAAAAAAAAAAACAAATACATAAAAACATTATAAAACAAAAAATGAAGCAAGGAAATCCGTCAAAATTGTAAATTTGCAAAATCAGCTTAAAGAATGAAAATTGTATGCTAAGCAATATATTTGAAATCGTAGACTCCGTGCAAACGAATTGTAAATAACTAGAAACTATTTGACACTGGAGTATGTGTATTTATGCCATATAATTAACGATAATTATTTTAAAACAAAATACACCTAAGTATATGCATAAATATATTTATATAAATAGTATATATTTATTTAACTATTTAGCAATAATCAAAACAAAAAGAAGGACAATGAAATTAGTCAGAAACGGCGGCATCACAATGAAAGTTTTTTTTATTGATTTCACATTAATCAGTTGAACAATTAGTTAAATAAATAACTACTTTAATCAAGAGCAAGCACAAAAAATATATAATATATATTGTATAATTCATATATATATATATATATAGAAATATCAGACAAGGAAATACCAATTGACAAGTTAGTGTACATTTTTCTGAAGAGGAGAAGTAGAAAGCCGAGAAATAATTCCAAAATGCTTTTTTCTCATTAATAAGACATCAGACACATATTACAAATATTCATATATAATTACAATTAAATTTAATCGACGAAAAAACGCAAAGAGAAAGAAATTTAAATAAAATTAAACAGTTAGTCAAGAAATTAATGCGCACGTGTTAAAAACCAGAGGGTAAATTTATTCTAATGTAGGCATTTTGAATTTTTATTTATCTAAAAACTACGATTAAGTGTTTCAACTGTAAATTATAATAGCAATTTAACACACAATGCAGAAATACAATGCACAACAAACATGCAACATGGCAGCATGCGACATGTGGCATGCAGCCTGCAGCATGTGCCAACAGTTTCCATTTATCACTGTAAAATTATGTAATTAAATCGAATATGTAAGCAATATTAAAGTTTAAATATTACGAAACAAAAAAAACAAAAACCAAAACAAAATACCTATGGCATCACACTGCAGTTTCAGGCAACAAAGTAAATTATTATAAATTTCATTAGAACACCAAAAAGAAAAACTAAAACAAAAACAATAACAAATGCAATGCAATGGCGTCATCGCACTTTAAACTCTCCGAAAAGAGCTCACTTACATTTTAGACGAAATTTTCAGCATAGAACAAACAAAAACGAAGAGAGAAAAACAACAGCTAATGAAAGTTTATGCATAAATCAAGTAAAAGTCTTAAATAAAAATGAACATATCTAAAAATTAACAATATGGAATTTTAAATATTTGGGGATGGGATTTTTTTACAGCTGGATTTATTTTAAGACGGATATAACATATAGTAGTCAAATCTTTAAGGATCTTGCACGTACTTTCAAAGTGACTGAAACTAGAATTAGCACTCAGAGATTTCAAGGATTTTTCAAAAATATGAATTTTAAACTTTTTCAACGGGTACATATAAAAATCGGACAATTGAAGGACGATCGGGATGACTTTGGGCACAAGGATAGCACTAACCGATACACACCAATTGGACTCCTGTAAGCAACACAATTAAAAGGATTTTTTACAGAAAAAAACGTATATATCGGCAGTATCCTGTCCGATCCGATTCATCACAATCGTTCTTGCAGTTCCCGAGTTATCATAGAATAAACAATTTAGAACCCCGGACTGAAAAATTACAACTATTGTATCCGTAGATAATACCAGGTTTTTTTGATGCCAGTCAATAGAGTATGTCCCTGTGATCCTGGCAAAACAAGTCCCTTAAGAATCGAACAGGATATGACTGATTTATGACGTGTTTTCGATAAACTATGGGACATTTCTTTGAAAAGAAAATTGGGTATATCTCGGCTATATCCTGCACGATCCTTGTAAGACCTATGTCAGACGAAAAGCATTCTTAAGGACTATTATCCTGCCAAAGGACATTTACATCGACCTTGAGTTTCCGAGTTATTTTAAAGTGTTTAAGGATATGACCGAGAAACAGCTGGTTTTCGAATAAGATTTTATTATTTATTTATTTATTTTAGATTTTAGCCAGCTGTCTCTAATTAACACAAACTGATTGACATGCTATCCTCATTTTAAGCCTAACATATAATTGAATAAATCGAATAGATACAATCAAAATTAAGAACTGGCATGGTAAAAAGGAAACATCAAGCATTCATTTCATAAGTTATGTATAACTTTGTTCACCTCAGCTTACATTTCATATTACTAATGGATAGTAACACGTGTCTCTGCTTGACACATACTGCTGATAATCAGGAAGAATCTGTTGATTTTCTAAATATAGCATCACTCGCAATTGAGGCCTCCAATAAATTGCCAAAGCTCTGTCTGATCACACAAAGAAGACCGCCTAAATGACTTCATTTGCCAACTTAACAGTACTTGCGTTGTACTTAGGGCTATAATTTCGCTGACATTGAGCGAAGACTCTCTAAGCGTCCATCAATTCAAATAGCTACACGTGAAAGATAGTATGAATAGAACAATACACGGACACACATCGCGATGTATAATCTAATCGTGTGGATTTATATGTGTATGTCGAAGGTGTTGCGGGTAAAAAAAAAGAGTGTAGTATATAAAAAAAAAATAATAATAATGTAAACAAATTATAAGAGATGGGAATGGGAATGGGCATGAGAACAGAATAGAGAGGGATGCAGCAGAGTGGTTTGGCTGCGTCAACAGATGATGCCGTCGGCCTCTGTTGCCATTGGAGCGAAGCGGCGTCTTGATAATCTGGCCTGGTGCTGATTAAATTTACGACACTCGTGAAATAGATCTGTGGCGAAGGCGTAGTAATGTTTATTCATACGAGTGTAGCAAAGCAGTGACACTTGTCACCAGCAGTAGTTGTAACTGAGCTTAGCTTAAAGAAAAAAATAAACAAGAAACAAAAAAAAATGAATTACTGTTCTACTTGATGAGCGAGTATCGCTCTATCGTTGTATCTCTACCCGTATCTGCTGTAACTGTATCTCTGTATCTATCTATCTGTATCTGTATCTATCTATGCTGCAATTGTGTTTATCTGTTTTACTTCTCGTTCTTCTTCTGCCTGTCGCACAACCGGGAACTAGGGAACCAAACAGAGAACCGAGAACCGAGAACAGAACTGAATTTGCGCTTAAGTGCTTTAGTAAATTGTTAAATTGCTTTTGTCTTTCATTCAACGAATAAGTAAATGAAAATATGAAAATTGATATTATTGCATTTGCACAAACTACGTGGACTTTATCTCATTTTCTGCTACATTTTTGTGCTTAGTTTCAGTTTCAGTTGTTGCGCGATCCGCGCCACAGTCAGAACAAAAGCGCATAAATAATAAATTCACGCAATAATTTAATAATCAAATTTACAAAAAAATAAAATAGATATATGGTATATAGGTAAATATTTTGACTGTGGATAAACTGAGTAAACGTAACACAACGTGCAATGGAAATTTTTGCTTAAAGCGTTTTTCGAAATTCTAACTTATCTTAATCACATCGAGACTTATTCATTTGGCAGCTTAATACAGCTTCGTCGCAGTTTAATATTCTGATATTTTGTGAACGTATTTATTCAGGAATATAAACCTATCTTATCACGCCGCTTGGCGCCTAGACTTTTAGCGTTATAGAAACACAAAAAAAATATCTAATGCCTGTCATAAACACAAATTACACAAGTTACTCATACTTCATCCAATTCTCGGCAATTAAAAATCTTTATCTCTATTAAAAAGTGTGCGACTAATACATACCTTATATTAAAGTATTTCTTTTAAATTGTGAGGTTTCTCAAATAGCCAAAATTTATCTACGACTTTAAACTGTATTTGCACAACATTTTTTGTGATTCTCCTGCTAATCTCATAAAGTGAAACAAGAAAAAGTTTAAATACCTGTTCAACCACCTTTCCAAAAGGTATATTGTAGCCGAACAATGTTTAATTGGAGCGTTCTTAGTTTTATTACAAACTAAAGACCTTCTGTTATCAGCAATTCTTTTATAATGATTATGCACTCTGTCAGCTCGCTGATAAGACGGTTGCTCCCAGAGCGTCCAGCTTTTAAAACCGGCATTTAGGCATAGCTGCTCTTATAACAACACCATCGAGTGTTGGCGACGGTTGATGATCTGCGTAACCGGGCATCTCGATTTTCTCAAATATTATTCGCATGCGAAATGTGAAAAGTGCAACACGAAAGTTCATTCAATCAAATTCTTTCAAGTTTCTCTAAGATTGGGCTGAGCAGAAACGCGCAAAGCAATAACAAAAAAAAGTTGAATCATAAAATTTCTATCGCAAATTTAGAAAGCAAGTGTGTGTATTAAAAACGCAATACCGGCTCTTATCGCAAATTTCGTACAACAAACTATTAAGTACTACTTCAAAAGTGTTGTGAAATATTCCTATTGATTGTGATACCCTCCAAATCACCATTGTTTGGGTGAGTTGACTGCATCCAATTCAGCATTATGTAAGTTTAATCAATGAAATAGCAAATAATATAATCGATAAGAATTAAATATATAATTAATAAATGTCAATAAAGTTAAATAAACAATATTTTCATTTAGAATCAATGAGCAATGATTAATTTGTTTTGCTTTCCAATTTTGCCAATATTTGAACTTCTCTCATAATTGGAAATGATTAGAAACGTTTGCCTAATAATAGAAATCAAAGGTGAAAGCATTTCGTAAATATCAGCATGACTTTCAATCAATATGTACTGATATAGATATAAATCACCTATTTAATAACATTAGCTTGGATACCCTAAACCACATTATTGAGCTAATAATAACACACAAAAAAAGAACCTAAACACAACTTTGTAGTAAATTTCATCATAACAAACATGAGACCCATCATAAAGATAACTCCATCATTATTGCTTCCGATTCTCGCCGCCACCATAAACCCACCCCATATCATGGCTCTATCTGTTTACCTCAATCCACTATTTGGGCTCTTTTATTAGGCCACCATAAAGAGATTTCAATAAACAGCTTTAATTGGTAGAAATTAAATATGCTTGAGATATCGACGCAAAGGTCTTTGCTTGATAAGTAACTAACAAAAAAGAAAACCACGTCAAAGATTCAAATGCAATTTCTAAGGGGATTTTATGTGGATCAGCCAGACCTCAGGTCTTTCATAAAGATAAATTCCACAATTGTTTGCACAGATTTATAAGAGATGTTTTATATACTCATTTAGCATCTACGTTGCAGCTAACATAAACAAAGCACAATGAAAGATAAACTGGAGGAGCTAAACAATGACCGAAAGCCATCGGCGTCAGCGAGTGTTCATCAAATGGATATAGATGAATCCGAACTGAATGATCCGTTCCAAGCACTAATGGAAAAGGCCGGCAATCATGGACGCTATCAGACTTTGTACAATTATGTGTTTGTAGCGGGTTTGGCTTTTGCCGGTGCCATGACCTATATGAACATTATCTTGGCACTCAATATACCCGATCATTGGTGCACAGTGCCAGGAAGAGAACAAACACAATTCACAATCGAACAATGGCGCGATTTAACGCTGCCCAAGTAAGTTTCCATTGCGAAAAGGAAATGAAAGAAGCTTTGCTAAGGAGAATTTTCAATTGCAGGGAGCCGGATAATCGTGGCAAGGCGACGCATAGTCACTGTGAAATGTATGATATGAACTTTACACAAATCAACGATTGGTCCAGCTGGAACATTAGCCAGAGAACGAATCAAACCACAGGTGAGCACGAGTAGAGAAAGAAAGTCATCTATATACATCACAGCTGAAGTTTGTATAACTTTGCCTTAATACTTTTTTATGGTCATTGGCTTTTTTTTTGGCGATAGTTTGCCAGAATGGCTGGAGCTACGATACGACTTGGTTCGACAGCACAATACCCATGGACGAGAACTGGATATGCGCCAAGGATTTGTTTGTAACAAATGTGTTCGTTGTGGGTCGTGTGACAGAGGTTGTTGGTTCATTTATATTTGGACAAATGGGCGACTCGTAAGCGTAACTAAATTATGTTTCAAGAGTGCAATTTGTAATTGAATTTCTGTTCTTTTTCTGTTTAGGCTTGGTCGCAGTTTCGTCTACTACATTAGCGTTGTCTTTTGTTCGGTGGGCCGCCTTGCTTCGATTTTGTGCACCGGGTCGTATACGTGGTTTCTCATCATGTCCGGCCTCGTTGGCCTCACGGTCAACAGTCTCTTTCAATCGCCCCAAATTATTGGCATGGAAATCTCACGGGAGTAAGTTTCGAGCACACGCAAAATAAAACTTTTTCTCGTTCGTTAACTAACTAACTTTTACTGCGAACTCAAAAGGGAGGATCGCAGTCGCATTGCGTTCTTTCAGAGTGTCGGCTGGTCAGTGGGCACCACATTGATGCCAATGATGTTCTGGTGGCTGCGCCATTGGGATTCCTTTATGTGGCTGACATCGCTGCCCACAGCGATGGTTTTAATTTTCTCCAAGTAAGTCACGCAGAAGTCAATTCAATTGAGACCAATCGGGATTTCGTATTGAATTTCCAATTTCTCCTCGATTCTCTTCTCTTTCGACAGATATGTCATCGAATCGCCGCGTTGGTTGATTAGCAAACGTCGCTTCCGTGAAGCCATTGTCCAGTTCAATAAGATTGCCAAAATTAATGGACGTACCTTCGATGTGACCGAGAAAGAACTGACCGAAATCTACAGTAAAGACAATCATGAAGTTACCTTTGGCATTGCCTCGCTATTTAGCGGATGGCGCTTGGCGAGGAACACCATCATCATGGGCTTTAGCTGGTAGGCATTCACGCATTCCACACGCTCTTCGCTTCTCTTCTCTTTTTCGCATACCGAAAAGCAATTTGCATTTCTAACTGCTGGCTATTTTGCTGGCCTTTTCCCTTCGTTTCGCCATTTGTTCTTTTCCAACATTTTTTTTTTCTTCAATTGCAGGTGCGTCGTGGCCGTTTCGTACTTCACATTGGTGCTGTTTGCGTCGCGCATGGCGGGAAATCCGTTTTTGAACTTTTTGTACCAGAGCGTTGTTGAAATTCCCGCCTACATCATGGGCAGATACCTTGGTGAGTGCAAAGAAACTGGACGATTGTACCACTGATTGGCAGCCTACTAACTTCTTCACTCTTTTCTCTTCTCTCCCGTCCATCTCTTTACGCTTTAGGCGACACATTGGGACGTCGCTTTACCAATTCGGTGTCCTTTCTCATTGCCTTTGTCACCTGCATTCCCATCGTTATGTATGCCACGGATGAACGTTTTGAGATGCTGATGATCTATCTGGCCACCTTTATCAAGTTCCTCAATGCGTTAACGTTCTTTACGGTCAATCTGCAGTGCCTCGAAATCTATCCGACTTGCATGCGACAAACCGGTTTGGCTTTGGGCACAATTCTGGCCAATGCAATTGGAGTGCTGGCGCCGTATTTGGTTTATCTGGGCACAACGGTCGATATTTGTGCACCGTACTATATATTGGGCACCCTGTTTCTGCTGGGCGGAATCGGTGTGCTCTTCCTGCCCGAAACGCTGCACAAGAAGCTGCCAGACACCATCGAGGAGGCGACCAACTTTGGCAGGCACGATGTAAGCAAAGTATATCACCGTCATCATCGACGGCATCTAATTTATAATTTAAATTATGCAAAGCAGCCGTAGTCTAATTTCATTTTTCACAAATTTAATTTACAGAAATTCTTCAGTCTGCCAAAAGCGCCGCTGGCACAGGACAAGAAGCTGCCATCGGAGCCGGAGTTAACCAAGCTGAATCAGCCGGCATTTGCACCATGAAGCCAAACCAATGGCAATGGCAATTGATTTGCCACCGCCACCGTTCTCCGTTCTTATTTTATTATTATAATATATATATAAATTTCGTTTTTTCCCGTTTTGTGATGTTACATTAAGTACGCCCCAAGTATTACGAATAAACTGTTGTTATTATACTTATAAGCATGTGAGGTAGCTGTAATAAGCCCTATATAAATCACAGCGTCGTCGTTGTCGTTGTTGTCGTGTAGAATGAATGAATGAAATCTCTGCAATGAGTTTATCAGCGCATCTGTCAGATATTTACAAATTACCTGTGATACCATTGCCCTTGGCATGCATAAGGGATGAGCGTGGGAGGGGGAGAGTTCCAACTCCGGCTTCAGCTTGTGTTGCTGTTGCTGTTGCTGATGCTGCTTATGCTGATGCTGATGCTACTGTGGCTAATTTAATAAATGGCATCGTATACACACGCGTCGTATACGTAATGCGCAGCACTCGTCTGATTTATGCCAGTTATGTATCAATTTTTATCACCAGTTGCAAAAATGAGCCGCCCTCTAGCTCTCTTCCCTCCAAGGAGTTGGCAAAGTGTTAAACTGTAAGCAGACACTAACACCAGCAGCATAATTTACATACTCTTCTTTTGTGATACCCTTTCTTTAAGGTACTCTTCTTTGACGCTGACAAACGCCATCTGCTAGTCGCAATACCCCAAAAAAACACATTCTAAGCTTGCAAGTTAGTGGCAAACTTGTTTGTGCCAAGGCAAGCAGGCAACAACGTGCAACTTTTATGTGGCAAGGTGTTTCGTTTTTCAAGTTATTTATTATGATTTATTTGCCAATGTGGCACGCTGATGTGGCAGCGTCTGCTGAGACTGAGACTGAGACTGAGACTCAGTCGAAGGCTTTCAGCTTTCAGTGTTGGCCTGCAGCAGCGATAAGTAAATTGTTTATCCTACTTGTGAATTATGTGCTGCGACGGCCAGCCAGCCATAGCTTTAGTAGCAGGCATCCAGCTTGATGATCATGTTGATGTTCTTCGAGCTCTGTGCTCCATAATGGCTCTGGCAGCAGCTAACATTGTTATGCTTTCATAAACAGCTGAGCGCAATTTTCTGATAAGCCAAGTCCTCACTGCACTTCTATGGATACGTATGTGTGTGTGTGTGTGTGTGTGTGTTGTGTGTGTGTGTGTGTGGGTGTTTGCTAGTGTTGGTGGCTATTTGTTTCAATTTATCATAAAAGGCAACGCCGGAAGTCAGCCAAGTTGCAGTTGAATGAACGACAGGCGAGAATGTCTTGAGCCGGCTTAAGGCCTTAAGAAAACGTCCACGACGATGATGCCAAAGTCCTTGGCACTGAGACTCCATAGATTTACAATGGGATTTTCAGGCATTTGATGTTTGACTCGAGGCCACTTTAAAAAGGGTCGAACAGCAACTGCATAAATATTATGCACAATTATCAGTGTCTGGCTGCCAGCCAAATGCCATTTTTAAAAATGAGCTCAAAGCCAAGTCAAGCCAAGCCAAGGCAAGCAGTGCAGCAATAATGAATACAAATGAGTGCAGCAGCGAGATAGAGAGGGAAAGAAAGCGAGAGAGACAGAGTAGGAGATAGTGAGAACGGTTGAACAACAATTAAGGCCAAATGAAATGTAAATTAAATTGTATTTATAGTTAATATTAGCGCGCGGCTGAAAGTATGCAACGCCTTTTTTCATCGAGCAGCACTTGTGAATTTCTTTGGAGTTGCCAAGCGGTTTTTATACCCGCTACCCATAGGGTAGAAGGGTATTATAACTTTGTGCCGACAGGAAATGTATGTAACAGGTAGAAGGAGACATCTCCGACCCTATAAAGTATATATATTCTTGATCAGCGTCAACAGCCGAGACGATCTAGCCATGTCCGTCTGTCCGTCTGTGTGTCTGTCTGTCTGTCCGTCTGTCCGTCCGTCCGTATGAACACCTAGATCTCAGAGACTATAAGAGATAGAGCTATAATTTTTTTTCGACAGCATTTGTTATGTTTGCACGCAGATCAAGTTTGTTTCAAATTTTTGCCACGCCCACTTTCGCCTGCGATCCGCTTGCGATCCGCCTGCGATCCGCTTGCGATCCACGTGCGATCCGCTTGCGATCCGCCTACGATCCACCTGCGATCCGCCTGCGATCCGCGTGCGATCCGCGTGCGATCCGCGTGCGATCCGCGTGCGATCCGCGTGCGATCCGCTTGCGATCCGCGTGCGATCCGCATACGATGCGCTTGCGATCCGCCTGCGATCCGCCTGCGATCCGCGTGCGATCCGCTTGCGATCCGCGTGTGATCCGCTTGCGATCCGCCTTCGATCCGCCTGCGATCCGCGTGTGATCCGCGTGTGATCCGCGTGCGATCCGCGTGTGATCCGCCCGCGATCCGCTTGCGATCCGCGTGCGATTAAATTTTCTCGCCCCGCGATTATTAGTTATTTAATAATACTTCAATTATAATATTCAAATATTTTTAAAATATAACATAAGTTGTGTTTTCACACATTTTCTCGCCCCGCGATTTATTCGCCTGCGATTCACCCGCGATTCGCGCGCGATTCACTCGCGATCACACTCGGATCCGCTTGCGATCCGCGTGTGATCCGCGTGTGATCCGCTTGCGATCCGCCTTCGATCCGCCTGCGATCCGCCTGCGATCCGCTTGCGATCCGCTTGCGATCCGCGTGTGATCCGCGTGTGATCCGCGTGCGATCCGCGTGTGATCCGCCCGCGATCCGCGTGCGATCCGCTTGCGATCCGCGTGTGATCCGCCTGCGATCCGCCTGCGATCCGCTTGCGATCCGCTTGCGATCCGCTTGCGATCCGCTTGCGATCCGCGTGTGATCCGCCTGCGATCCGCTTGCGATCCGCTTGCGATCCGCGTGCGATCCGCCTGCGATCCGCCTGCGATCCGCGTGCGATCCGCTTGCGATCCGCGTGCGATTAAATTTTCTCGCCCCGCGATTATTAGTTATTTAATAATACTTCAATTATAATATTCAAATATTTTTAAAATATAACATAAGTTGTGTTTTCACACATTTTCTCGCCCCGCGATTTATTCGCCTGCGATTCACCCGCGATTCGCGCGCGATCCGCGTGTGATCCGCTTGCGATCCGCCTGCGATCCGCTTGCGATCCGCTTGCGATCCGCTTGCGATCCGCGTGTGATCCGCCTGCGATCCGCTTGCGATCCGCCTGCGATCCGCTTGCGATCCGCTTGCGATCCGCGTGCGATCCGCCTGCGATCCGCCTGCGATCCGCGTGCGATCCGCTTGCGATCCGCGTGCGATTAAATTTTCTCGCCCCGCGATTATTAGTTATTTAATAATACTTCAATTATAATATTCAAATATTTTTAAAATATAACATAAGTTGTGTTTTCACACATTTTCTCGCCCCGCGATTTATTCGCCTGCGATTCACCCGCGATTCGCGCGCGATTCACTCGCGATCACACTCGGATCCGCCTGCGATCCGCCTGCGATCCGCATGTGATCCGCGTGTGATCCGCGTGCGATCCGCTTGCGATCCGCGTGCGATCCGCCTTCGATCCGCCTGCGATCCGCGTGTGATCCGCGTGTGATCCGCCTTCGATCCGCCTGCGATCCGCCTGCGATCCGCTTGCGATCCGCGTGTGATCCGCGTGTGATCCGCCTGCGATCCGCTTGTGATCAGATCAGAAATAATAAATCAATTTGTTGCACCACAAAATAAACAGTGAAAGTTTGCAAAGATTTTTCACTAATTTAAGCACACTACAAAGTCAATTGAACAGCTTACTTTGTTCGTTTATCAACACTATGGTGTTGTTATTAAAAAATTTTAAATAACGGTTCTTGGCTAATTAGGGTATGTAAATTCAAAAAATATATTTTATTTTTAAAAATAATTTGTAAAATAAACGCCCACTTCCGCCTGCGATCCGCTTGCGATCCGCTTGCGTGTGATCCGCTTGCGATCCGCCTGCGATCCGCCTGCGATCCGCTTGCGATCCGCTTGCGATCCGCTTGCGATCCGCGTGTGATCCGCGTGTGATCCGCGTGCGATCCGCTTGCGATCCGCGTGCGATCCGCCTGCGATCCGCTTGCGATCCGCTTGCGTGTGATCCGCTTGCGATCCGCCTGCGATCCGCCTGCGATCCGCTTGCGATCCGCTTGCGATCCGCTTGCGATCCGCGTGTGATCCGCGTGTGATCCGCGTGCGATCCGCGTGTGATCCGCCTGCGATCCGCTTGCGATCCGCGTGCGATTATTAAATTTTCTCGCCCCGCGATTATTAGTTATTTAATAATACTTCAATTATAATATTCAAATATTTTTAAAATATAACATAAGATGTGTTTTCACACATTTGTTTTTTCACACATTGTAACAATAATTTGTAAAATAAACGCCCACTTCCGCCTGCGATCCGCTTGCGATCCGCGTGCGATCCGCTTGCGATCCGCGTGCGATCCGCTTGCGATCCGCGTGCGATCCGCCTGCGATCCGCTTGCGATCCGCGTGCGATCCGCCTGCGATCCGCCTGCGATCCGCCTGCGATCCGCGTGCGATCCGCTTGCGATCCGCGTGTGATCCGCTTGCGATCCGACTGCGATCCGCCTGCGATCCGCTTGCGATCCGCGTGTGATCCGCGTGTGATCCGCGTGCGATCCGCGTGTGATCCGCCTGCGATCCGCTTGCGATCCGCGTGCGATTATTAAATTTTCTCGCCCCGCGATTATTAGTTATTTAATAATACTTCAATTATAATATTCAAATATTTTTAAAATATAACATAAGATGTGTTTTCACACATTTTCTCGCCCCGCGATTTATTCGCCTGCGATTCACCCGCGATTCGCGCGCGATTCACTCGCGATCACACTCGGATCCGCCTGCGATCCGCCTGCGATCCGCATGTGATCCGCGTGTGATCCGCGTGCGATCCGCTTGCGATCCGCGTGCGATCCGCCTTCGATCCGCCTGCGATCCGCTTGCGATCCGCGTGTGATCCGCGTGTGATCCGCGTGCGATCCGCCTGCGATACGCGTGTGATCCGCCTGCGATCCGCTTGCTTGTGATCAGATCAGAAATAATAAATCAATTTGTTGCACCACAAAATAAACAGTGAAAGTTTGCAAAGATTTTTCACTAATTTAAGCACACTACAAAGTCAATTGAACAGCTGACTTTGTTCGTTTATCAACACTATGGTGTTGTTAGTAAAAAATCTTAAATAACGGTTCTTGGCTAATTAGGGTATGTAAATTCAAAAAATATATTTTATTTTTAAAAATAATTTGTAAAATAATTTTATTTTATGCCAAAAAAATTGACTTTTTTCCTATAGAGCGCTGTCAATAAATTCTCAAATGATTCATATTAACAAATGTGTATAGATCGAGAAAAAGAAAGGCGGATTATTACATTAAGTTCTTAAAATGTATGTACAAAATTCATGGAATATAAGGGTATTATAACTTTGTGCCTCCAGGAAATGTATGTAACAGGCAGAAGGAGGCATCTCCGACCCTATAAAGTCTATGATCAACGTTCGTCTGGATGAATCCCCACATCTCAGAAACTACTATGTTTTCACGTAGATCAAGTTCATTTCAAATTTTTTACATGCCCACATCTGCCTACGCAAATCAGCAAAAATCAAATAATAGGCGTAATTTTGTAGATAGGGTCTCGAATTTATATATATATAATAATACCGTGTTTGTGATTCCTATAAACGTGCTTGCGCTTAAATAAAAAAATATGGGAAGAACAGACACTTACTACGGGTCTTAGAAGCTTTGACTATGAATTTGATATATTTTTTATTCAATGCTTTATTTGCCATTTAGTACTATATTAATATACCATATGTAGAATTTGGTATATTTTTGTATTTTTTGCGGTATATTAATTTGGTATATATGTTCGATTGGTATAGCAATGTTTGTCTATGGTATATCTGTTAGTTCAATTGTAATGTTAAGATTCGTAGTTTAAATTTCTAGTTGTTTAAATTTCTGTCAAAATATTATAGCTCGGGAGACGGCAACCGAACGTAATCTGCGATATCATAGCTGATAATTCTAGGAGCGATAAAGCCACCATAACTAGGACTACTTTTAAGGTAGAGACCAATGCTGGACAGCGGAACTGGCGGATTTGACGCAACTTCCTGCATATCCAGAAACGGAATCGTGGTTTGTGCCGCATCCTTTTCCAGTCCCGTGTTAACAAATTCGATATATTTCTTCTTTTTATACCCGCTACCCATAGGGTAGAAGGGTATTATAACTTTGTGCCGACAGGAAATGTATGTAACAGGTAGAAGGAGACATCTCCGACCCTATAAAGTATATATATTCTTGATCAGCGTCAACAGCCGAGACGATCTAGCCATGTCCGTCTGTCCGTCTGTGTGTCTGTCTGTCTGTCTGTCCGTCTGTCCGTCCGTCCGTATGAACACCTAGATCTCAGAGACTATAAGAGATAGAGCTATAATTTTTTTTCGACAGCATTTGTTATGTTTGCACGCAGATCAAGTTTGTTTCAAATTTTTGCCACGCCCACTTCCGTCCCCGCAAATCAAAAAAATCGAATAACAAGCGTAATTTTAAAGCTAGAGTTGCAAATTTTGGTATATATAATAATAACTACAGTAGTTATGATTCCTGAAAATTTGGTTGATAAAAATTGTCGAAGTTATTAAAGAAATACTTTTATATGGGCAAAAACGCCTACTTACTAGGCGTCTTAGTTGCTTTGGCTGACAATCTGGTATATTGTGCCGTCTATGGTATATTTTGAATGCGGTACTATATCGATATACCACATATACCATTTGGTATATTTTTAGTATTTTTGCAGTATATTTAGTATATTTTGAGAATAATGCCGCAAAATATATTGCTTTTATTCAAAATAGGTAGCGGGTATCTCACAGTCGAGTGCACTCGACTGTAGCTTTCTTACTTGTTTTTTTTGTTTTTATCGCATTATAATAATGTGTTTCTTTATCTGTTTTGTTGTTTGGTTTCTTGTTTGTTTTCTTTTTTGTTTTGTTTCTTTAATAGTAATTTATAATTATAATAATTTATATAATAATATTTGTATAATATTACTTGGTAATTTATTAATTCTCATTATGCTCCACCCTCTCTCTCTCTTTCTTACTGGCATTACCAGGCATAAATCGGCCTCACACGCTGATTTCACCCCGAATGACCCCTTTAACCTTTTGTTTTTGTTTTTGTTTTTGTTTTTTTACCATATATCTTTTACCATTTACTTTTACTTTTACCATTTACCATTTACCATTTACCGTGCCTATATCAATGCGTGCATTTCAGCACTTAATTGCTTTTTATGTACTTTACTTTGATGCATACGATTTTCGTTCATTTATTTTGCATTTTCATTTTCATTTTCAATTGATTTTCTTTTCTTTTGCCATTTACTTGTTATGTGTAATGCGACATACGCTTTCTGCAATATTTTTAGCAAGTAAAATTAACTAATTGTAAAATATATGTATCTGTTTATGTCTGTATGCGTGTGTGTGTGAGTGAGTGAGTGTGTGTCTGTGTCTGTGTGAGTGTAAAGTAGTGTGAGCAACTGAATGCCATGTGTGTGAGTTTGTGAATGTTATTTACAAGTCAAAGTGTGTTTGTATCTGTGTGTCAATGTTCAGTGTCGATGTGTGTGTGTGTGTGTGTTTGTGTGTGTAAGGATGCTTAGAGTTAAATTTTACTATTGGATCTCTGCATTTCTCCTCGATTTATTGTATAATATTATCATATTATCATATTATTATTTGTATTATTGTGTAGTATTATATGCATATACTCTATGTATATATGTATGTGTTGTATGCTGCACACTCGCCTATATATATAAGAATATGTTTTGTGATCCTGAAAATGATGTATGCTGTACGGTTGTCAATCAGTTTTCCAGTTTTCTTCTTTCTTCTTTCTTCTTTCTTCCCATCTCATCTCATCTCATCTTCATCTTCATTCTGCATTAGCTTTGCTTTTCCACTAGTTCATAGACTTGTTTTATGGTATATTTTTGTTTCGTTTTATGTTCTTTAACTTGTGTGTAGCTGTTTTTGTGTATAATTTATTACTTACACTGCTAAAAATTCACGTTTATATCCTCAATATAGGGGCTTCATATATGTGTTTACTGCCATGTATATTGTATAGATTTTGTTTTGCATATTCGTTTTTGGTTTTTTGGTTTTTGGGGGCTTGCTTCATAATTAGTATAGACTAAAAATCTCGTCGTTATATTGTAGATACATACATCATAACAAGATGTTACGCATACGACATGTATACCATGTATAGTATTATTACTCTGCTCCCGATATGCCCTCCACGGATGCCTTTTACTATTCTGCTAAGTATTTGTGTTAAATAACTTGTTTTCGATTTTCGTTTTCGATTTTTGTTTTCGCTTATGGGATCATTCTCATTTTTTGCTTGCTTGCTTGCATCTTTCTTTTGCATTCCATTTGCTTATAAGTAATAAATTGATTTTCTCGTTTGGTTTAAATAATTTTAATCGTAATATATACGTGTATGGGCCTTAAGTTTAAGTACTTTACGTTCTCGATTTTTTGTTTTTTGGTTTTTGTTTTCTTTTTTCGTGTCACTCATTAAAAATTTATAAACTGAGGACGTTTCTTGCTGCTCCATTTATATACATACATATGTATATATTTATGCGTATATATGTATACATACCATATATTGTATTGCAAATACATAGATACATATAAATACATATATATGTATATACATACAAATATATAGCTTCAAATTAAAGCTTTATTAACCATGCTCGCGTTTTGTTTTCGTATTAACAAAATTAAACGTTTTTCATAATAATCGTACACAAGAGTTACATAAATTTTTATGAATCCATAGTTGTGTGTGTGTGTTTGTGTATTTGTTGTATTATTATTTTATATTGTATTATTATAATTAGTTTTGCTATAACTAGTTAAAGTTGATGACAAAAAAAAAAAAAAAAAATACATTACAATATTCACTAATCCGAGCTGCCAACTTTTTTTTGTGTAGCACGCAATTTGAACTAGTTTTATGTATACGGTATTTGTTTAAGTATAATATATTTTAATTTCAATATTTTTGTTTGTATATGCCTATAAGAAGTTTAATACAAATTAGAGATACGCTTAGTATCTAAATTGTAAATACGAACTATTTTAGTATTATTATTACATATTTTTTACTTATGTATGTTCTTTCTTTTTCGTTTTCTTCTTCTCATTCTATTTTGCTGTTTTCTTGTTTTCTTGTTTTGTTGTTTTTGGTTGTGGTTGTTGTTGTTGTTGTTGCTTTTGCTGCTGTTGTTTTTTTTTTGTTATGGCGGCATTAAGTACGAGTTGTGTATGAAAGAAACAGGGAGAGAGTGAGTGAGAGAGCGAAATAGATATAGTGAAGGGATGTTCACTTTATCAGAATGTGAAGGAGAGAATGCGAATACGAATGAAAAAGAGAAAGAGAACTAGAACGAGAACTAGAACGAGAGGGAGAGAGAAATATACACAACCAGAGAAATTCTCTGAGAGATGGTCAAGTTTAGATTTAATTCGATTTCTTATTATGATCGAAGGATTTGTTGACGAAAAGATTTGTTGGATATGTGTGTGTGTTTTTTTTTGTTTTTTTGTTTTTGTATTTACTCGCTTTGTTTTTTTAATATATACTTTATTGAAGATTTCTCTGGTTCGAATCGAAATGAAATGAGATTTGAAATAGTCGAGATATTCGCTCGGATTCTCAATAGAATAGAATTCGTTTAATTTTATTTTGTGGAATAGTTGATAACCGAGAATGCAATGTATGGATGTGTGTGTGTGTGTGTGTGTGTGTGTGTGTGTGTGTGTACTATATAATAGTTGTTGTTGTTGTTATGTATAACCTATTTAAATGTGTATAATTGTGGTATTATGGTGTTATTTCTTTTCTTTGTTTTCGTTTTCGTTTTCGTTTTTGTATTGTAATTATTTTCTTTGTTTTTGTTACTGCTTTTAAAATCTTTGTTTTTACTTCAGTTCTTTTTGAATTACATTTCTTTTTTGTATTTGTTTTTTTTTTTGTTTTGTTTTGTTTGTTTTTTTTTTTGGTTTTTGGGTTTTTTTGTTTTTGTTTTTGTCTGTGTAGATTTGTTGTTGTTGTTGCTGTTGCTTCTCATTTTGTTTCTGCTTTGCGTCGACTTTTATTCCTGTTTTGTCATTTCGGCTGCTTCTTCTTCCAGTTGTTCGTCCTGTTTTCCTGTTTTTGCTGTCGTCTTGTCTGTTTCTGTTATCTGTTATCTTTATAAGTTGTTTGCCATTCATTGTATAAATACTTTTTCGTTAATGCAATATTTAATAATTCTCATTTTTAATATCCATCATTAATTTTGTAATCAAAATTCCTCTAGTTGAAGGCAATCGGCGAATATATTTGAAATTATTTATGCAATTATTTTACATACGTTTTTTGTTCATTTTGGTTTTTGTTTTTATTTAGTATTATTTATTTATTATTTAGAATTAATATAATTAGTTTAATTTTTCATATTCATGTTGTTCTTGTTCCATATTTCACTCAATTGGGAATGAATGAAAACTATTTGCAATATTTCATGCAAACAGCAACGAAATCCAGTCGAAGGCAGAGTTGAACGTTGCACGTTGCAAGTTCAACGTTTGCCTTGCTGCGGGTGCAACAACAATGATTGCGCTTTATTTGCGATAATAAAACACACCATCGCGCCCAGAACGACAGCGACAAGCAGCATGAGCACGAGAGGGGTGAAACGAGAGAGAGAGAGAGGAACGATGGCGACTTTGGCGAAATCGAACCGCGAAATTGTAACAAACTGCGCGTACATTGGCCTCCATGGCAGCGGTAATAGCAAAAGTCAGGACCCAGACCCAAGTACCGGGAGCACAACAAGAGAACTCCCGAACTCTTCTCCCAAACTCAAACCCGACCCGGACGCGCCAGAGTCCGGATGCCAAGCCGGATGTGAGCGAGTACGCGAAGGCGAACAGCGAATCCGGGTTGCAGGGTTTTGTGCAGGCGCAAAATATGGCAAACTGCAAAAGAATATTTAAGCTGCGACGTTGCAGCAAATATTAAAGAAAAACATGTGGAAAATAAGAAGACGAAAATGCAATGTGCACGAGTGTGCGGGAGTGAGTGAGACAGATAGCGAGCGAGAGATTGTTCTGGATGCTGGCAGAAGGATTTACTGCATATTTCATGTTCACAACGAACCAATTTTACGCTCTTCAAATCCTATTAGTCAATGGCCCTTTGGGGATGCAACGCAGGCAGAGCGCGCGCTAGTCACGGCAGCTGTTCGACAATGTCGGCAAAGGGTTGAGCTGTCTGCTTTGGGGAGGGGGAATGGAAGGGGGGGGTTGACTGGTGGCTGGGTGGTTGCCACTGTTGCACTCATTGTGATTTACTTATAGACACATACACAACATATACACATACATAACATACATATAAGTAATACTCAGACCCAGCGACTGGCCCAGGTCAGCTTAGTCCGCCTGGCATTTCCGCACGATTATGCATGTGTGTAAGTCAGTCAGTGTATATATGTATGTGTGTGTGAGTCTGCTCTTGCTGCTGAGCTAAGCCAGCTATCGCACAACCTACTGTAAAAGCCCTCATCAATCTCGCTACTTGAGAGCATGAATTATGAAAAACGTGCAAAATGCAAACGGAAATTAAAATCTATTACACACAAAAAAAAATCAAAATCCTTTTGCCACACACACATACAAATAATAACAGCTAAGCCAAGGCAAAGTTCACAGTTCGTTAGACAAATACGCGTTTGGTTTGGGTTGCATATAAAATCAAACAAAACAAATCCCAGCCCCAAAAAAAATTGAAGAAAATTTAATATATTATCCCCGACCAGCAGCAGCGGCAGCAATGGACCCAAAACATTTTTGCGACAGGCCTGAGGACTCAAACTGCTGGTTGTCTCCTGCACAGCTGTTGAAAAACAAACCTTAACTTTTGGTCACATACAAATTTTCTCCTCTGTCGTGTTCCTGGGCAATGGAATTGCAAGTTTTTTTTTTGGGGGATATGGGAGATCGGCCGAGCTGATGTCCTTTATTAATTTAACAGGCTGCCACTGCGCCTTTGACTACAACTTGAACTACAACAGCAACGAAATTCAACAAGCCATAAAACATATGAGACGGGCGAGCGAGTAAGAGAGAGAGAGAGAGAGTCCATGCATTTTTCATGAGGTGTTGGCTTTTGTGCCCATCACAATCATCATCATCATCGAAAGCCCAGCCATCGCAATCCCAAACATAAACACTCCTCTTACCAGCTGCTCTTGTTCCTGTTCCTGTTCTGGCTACACTTGAACTTACAATGACATGTTCGAACTTCGAACTGTGAGCTCTCCTCTCTTCTTCCCTCTCTCTCACGCTCTGCATATTTGCTTTTGCCAATACTATATAGTCTATACATATGTGTAGTACAACACATGTGTTGTGTTCAGGTGTGCATTCCATTTATTTTACCATTTTGCCTGCAGTTTTCTGCAAATTGCTTTCATTAGTTTTAATGGAGTTGCCTGTTAGGTGATATTTGTCGATGGTCTGGTTATTTTTGCATTTATAAGCATTTCGATATTTACACAAATCATCTTATGCCCAAAACCAGAATGCATAATATCAACTTCATCGCCAGCTTCGACGACAACTTTTAAATTTGCACACATTTCTAGCAGCAAAATTTAAATTTAAATAAGCAGAAAAGATATGTTATCTGTATATTGAAAATACACATAAAATGTCAGATAAATTAAATATAATTTGCTTAGTTTGAGAAATTTCTTTAACAGCTAAAAATCATCTGCTTCTTAGCAGCTCTAAGAAATAAGAATAAATTTGCTGCTTCCCTTAACAATACTTAAACACTTCGTGCTCATATTCAACAAGTGACAAAGCTACAGTCGATTGTGCTCGACTGTAAGATACCCGCAACCCATTTGTAATGAAAACGATATTAATTTTAAAATATATACCAAATTAATATACCGCAAAGATACCAATAATATATATATATATACGTATTTAAAATATAATATAGAGTGCAAAATATACCGCAAAGATACTAATAATTTACCGAATGCTATATTTGGTATATTAATAAAGTACTATATTCAAAATAAACCATTTGAGGCTTACTTCATCTGCGTGAAAACTTTAAAAATTCTGTTAAACAAATTATAGCTCTATCAGTTAAACTCTCTGAGATCTAGGTGTTCATACGAACAGATGGACAGACCGACAGATGGACATAGCTATGTCGTCTTGGCTGTTGACACTGATCTATTATATATAAATATGCCTTCCACGATCGGAGATGGATCCTTCTGCCTGTTACATACATACATTTCCTGCCGGCACAAACATTTAATACCCTTCTACTCTAACGGTAGTGGGTATAAAAGGAAAATCCACCTAATAGCTAAATGAACTGCAAAGTATTAAATCAGAAAGTTGTACGCATATATTTAAGCTATGTTAGATAGATTATAAATGAAATGTTTGCACAGTTTGAAACACTTTATTGAATTTTATACGCATTTAAATATAATTTTGATTCGAGTTGCTGCAAAAGTGCCATATGCAAATGCAAAAATTTTCAATTGTTTTTATTGCTTTTTGATTTGTTTTTTTTTTTTTTTTTTGCTTATAAACTGCAGCCGCCAAATGGCAATATTAAATACAAGTATTTGTCAGATGTTTCCTAATTGTTAAATTCAAAATACATATTGGTAATCGAATGTATATATATAAGTGTGTGTATGTGTATATATATATTGGCAAATCTATAAATAGATATAATCATATTTCATATATATTCAACACGCTCTTTAAACAAAGGCATTCTGATTTATTCGCCTACATTCATGAATTGTGATTTGTTATTCGTTTTTTTCCAGTTTGATTTCCTTTTTTTTTGTTTTTTGGATCCACGCATTTGAAATGCATTTCGGGGGATTTTGCTTAAACACTTAAAAATGTAAATTGAAATATGTTTTTCGTTTTGTTTGGTTTGTATACATTTTTGCACTAGAACTCGTACTTTTAATTGTAAATATAAATATTTCATATCTCATCAATATTTATGTCTAACCAATAAATACATTCACATGCATTCTCGTTATGTTTGCCGTATCGATCTTTTGTTAAATTGCTGAACACACTTTGATAGCCTTTTTGGGAAATTCACATTTCTCTCATCGGCATTCTATTTTTCGTTTATGAACTCGTAATATTTTTGTGGGGGGCTCTTTCAGAGCTATTTTATTTGTTTTTCTTTTTTTTTGTGTTGGCCAATTGTTGTGCAGTTGGCCATGTGAATTCAGTCATTTGCTTGAGCAATTTATGATTGCCATTTTCATAATTACAAATATAATTCAACTGGTATTCGATGTGGCTTCAATTTGCTGTAACTATGAACTAATCGTAAATATGTCAATAAATATGCATATCAATTAACTTATGTTTAACTTTATGCTCTTTCTTCTTTCCTTCCGCTTATAACTATGAACAATTCATTTAACATACGACACTTAAATTTATTTTCATTGTTTCACCTTTCATTTAAATAAATGACAGATTTTTTTACTATGCTAAACGTAACATTAAAATATTATTATTAAAATTTATTGTAGAATTGCTAAGAATTGTCTCTTTTATTCCATTCTTAAAAGTAAAATTCTTCGAAACTTTTAGATATTTAAAATTCAAAGTTTTTTGTAGTTTTGTACAAGTTTTTAAATTTTTGTTTAATACCCTGTAGAAAGACTGTGAAAACTGTCTTGAATTAGAATTTGGAATTACGCCCGTGAGAGTTTACAGGGTATCTGCTGGTCGAACACACTTAGATTATGTGCTATTTAGAAATTATAAACAAGCCTCGCATAACTTCAGAATGCTATAGTACATTTAGATTTCTAGTTTGTTAAAATGTGCTTCAATTTTATTGCTATTATTGTAATAATGCTGCTTTCTGTCTGTCTGACTGTCTGTAAATTGGCATATATTGTATTTTCTTTCAATTATATATGTAGTTAAACAATTATGTATGTATGTATGTATGTACTGCGTGTGTTTACGAGTATGTTTTTGTATGTATTGTATTAAGCCGGCGCACAATTTTACACATGACTGCCTATATTGCCTATATTTAATTTCACCTTTTTTTCACTGTTTGCATTTTGTTTGTCTCTATACTATTTCACTATGGCTGGTTGATTTTACGAATGAGTTTTCATTGCATTTAATTAAATTGAAATGAAACGATGATGATAAAAACGTTGAAAAACGATGGCACAAAAAAAAGAAGGAGGCAAAAGCAAAAGCTTAATTGCATGTTAACACAAATGAAAAGCGGCGTAAAACATAAAATTTTTGCAATCAAACTTAAATCCGGGATAATTGAGCACGTTATAGACATCACTTTACGCTAAATTTCATTTGTAAATGAAATGCATTCAGCTGCTGCTGCTGCTGCTGCTGCAGATCGGCTAAATTGGGAATTGTTGAACGGTATTCAGGCGAATTCGATTGGCAGAACACAACAACACACTTTCATTCTGTCGCTGCCAACAAAGTACTTTGGCTAATCACGACCAGAGCAGCCAAACCCTACTACAAAAAAAAAAATAACCTGATGCGGAAACGGAAATAGCTTTGGCAATGGCAGCAACACGCATTCCGCCATTTAATAGCCTTAGTTGAGAGAGAGCGAGAGTGCGAGAGTTTGCTGTTTCGCACTCACGTATCCGCTAAATGTTTCAATTTTGGCAGCTCCATAAGGTGCCGCAGACATTTAATAATAAATGCAGTCGGACCAAAATGTTTTTCACGGAGTGGAGTGTGAGTGAGGTGAGACGCGCCAAAGACAACCGCGAGTGCATTTATCGAGTATTTTTGTGCCTTTTGGCCAAAAAGCAAACAAAATTAGAAGCGAATTTTCCAATGCTGCAAAATGCAAATCGCATTTGCTGGCGCACAAAAACAGATAGAGAAGGAGGTGGATGTGGAGGAGAAGGAGACAGAGAGATGGATTTTGCTTCAGCTGGACCAGTGTCAACTTCGTTGCATACTTTTCTGCGCGACATGCAATTAAAATGCAAAAAAGCCAACGGCAGCATTTGAACCTTCTACTCTCCTCTTCCTCCTGCTCTCTCATCGTCACTCCCCCTCAGCTTCCTTGCAGCCTGCATGAAAAACCAAAGACCAAAATCGATGCACTCGAAATGCCGAAAACCCTGGCGAACCAAACCTCACCCATTGCTGCTGCATTTTGCCAGATTGTCTGTGCAGCGTCTGCGGTTGCTGCAACTTTGCGCCATTTTGAGTGCTCTGCTCTCAGTATATCTATCTATGTATGTGTGTGTGTGTGTCTGTGTTTGTGTGTGTGTATAATCGGGTGTGTTTGTGCTCGTGTTGATTCAGCGTTAAGCTTGTTGGAATTTCGCGTTCTGTCAACATTCCTTGCAGAGAGTTTCTAATGCACTTGCCGCTTGTTATTGCGATGTCTAAATAATTGAAGCTGAATTTTGGGCGAATTGGCGAATCGCATTGAGTTTGGTTTCCAGTATATGTGTGTGTGTGTATCTTTGTGTGAATTTTGGAGAAGTTTTGATTGATTTGAAAATGGATTGAATGAATGAAATAAAAATATAAGTTTTTGATCAACGATGTTATACGAGTATAGATATAGATGCTTGCTGTAGCTGTTGAGCCTGTCTTTACTTTACTTTACTTCAGTTTACTTTACGTTAATTTATTATTCATTACATTACTTTATTATACTTAACTTTACTATACTTTATTATGTTTTTCTTCTCTTTACTTTAAATTAATTTACTTAATTTTCATTTACTTCTTTTCACTTTACTTTACTTTAATTTAATTTACTTTTTTTACTTTACTTCTGTTTTCTGTACTTGTCTTTTATACTTGTTAATCTCTGTTGTTAAACTAAATCTTACACTGTTCAATATCACCATATTACACTGCTCGATTATTGCTTAAACACGTATAGCTCTCTCTGTTTTGTTTGTTCTCTTAAAGTGTGTGTGTGTGTGTCTATCACCTGATCCCAACTAATTTAAATCCCACTTGATGCTTAAATGTTAAATGTGTAAATCTTATGCAGCATCTATGCTGATGGCCGTGTCCTAGGGATGCTTTGTATAATTGTTCAATGGCATCTCGTTGGCCAGACTGTGGGCCACCTCCTTGTTCCGTTCGTGCAACGCAATGTCCCGCGGCGCACTTGCCGCCTTCTTTTGGGCCGCCTTCTGCGTCTTTAGCTGCGAGTGTAGATATTAAATGGAAACTGTTTTAGCAAACGAAAAAGAGAGAGAGACGTGGAAGAGGGTCAGGTGAGGTCAGTTATATTTACTCGCTGTATAGTCTTCTCAAAGTCCTGTGGTGGTTCCGGTCGCTTCATGGTGCCGCAGCTTCTCAAGCGTTCGTTGGTCTGAGAATATAGTGATAAAGATAAATGCATGGAATAAGTTAGCATTGTGCTCTGGCCTCATGATTACTTCATTAACGTAAGCAGCTAGTGCTTGACCAGGGCATAAAACAAATCGACACCTCTGGACAAACCACAATAAAAGAACAAAAGTAAATGAAAATGAAATGAAAATGAAAATGTCAAATGAAAATGTCAAATGAAAAGCGCTCGCTGGCCAAGGCAAATATAATGAAAGAGCAACAGAGAAATTTCCCTAAAGCAACATTTCCGCAACAGACCGCATAATGAGAGAGAGCCAAGTTTAGAATTATACATACGCGTCTCTGACCTTTTGGTGGCGGGGTGGAACGCAAATGGTTTGGTGTGGTCTGTTTCACCCCCCAGCTCCAGAATCTTCTACAGCATGGTAAAAAGCGTAATGAGTGCCAGAGGACAAACGTAGCCGCTGTTGCTGAAGCTGAAGTTTGAAGCTGAAGCTGAAGGTGGTGCGATGGCAGTCCAAAAAAGAACGCAACGGAACCACAATTGTCGCCAGTGCTTAGCCCAAGTCATTTTGAAAATTGACCACAGAACTCCAACACAGTACACAAAATACTATATACACAAAGACTTGGGGAGTCTGTTGCGCCCGGCAACAGCAAATTGCGCTTAAATATTAAATGAACAGCAACAAAAAAGGACGACAACAAAAGAAATGGGGAACACACACACACACAGACAGACAGACAGAAGACCGTTGTCGCTGGGCGAAAAGGAAGCGCCGGACAACAACCGTAAAACACGAAAAGTTATAAACTCCTGAGAGAGCGAGAACAGGACTCGACAACAAAAATAAAAAAAAGAAGAGACACACAAAAAACAAAACACTTTTGCCACGCCTGAAATAATAAAAACAAATGCGATGTTGTCGTTGTCGTTGTTGCTTCTGCTATTGTTGTTGTTATTGTTGTTGTTGTTGTCACTATCGTTGTTCTTGTTTGGGTTTTTGTTGCCGAAAAAAAGGACAATCGTGTGTAGAGGGAATCAGCATCCGGTGATGGCAACCGCAAAAAGCAAACGCGCAAAGGTGCAAATGAGTGCGGAGCCCTTAGGCCAGCCCATCCAGTCAGTCTTTCGCATCTCTCGAACGTGCTGCAATCCGTGAAAGTCCTAGCGGACATGCCATCCACCTGGCAATGCCACTTGCCAACTTGCCACTTGCTACATCCTATCTGCCACTTGCCACTGCAGCTGCATCTCTGACTCACTCTCGTTGTCGCTGTCATTGTCGGTCTGCGTCTCCGTCTCCATCTCCATCTCCATCTCTGTTGTTCCGCCATTTGCATGCAGTCTCCTCTTACTCTTCCTGCCCACCCGCTTATCAATCCTTCCTGCTGGCCTCTTGCAATTCTGTTTTGTCATTTCGTGCAACGCCCCCCGTCGCACAACGAGGCAACGCAATTAACGGTAATTGCCTTTTATCGGCTTAGTCTTGATAACTTTTTTCTTTCTTTCTTTACTTCATTCCTGCTGCCCAGCTGCCAACTTCTGTCCTCTCACTCGCACTAACACTCTCCCTCTCACTCACACTCACACTCTCTCTCGCTCTCGCTTTGTCTCTTGTTGTTATTTGTAGGTTTACGCGGTTTTTATATTTTAATTTAATTTTACAAGTTGAGGGAATGGCGCCTGAGGTCAAAAGTTTGCCATTGCAAAAATTCGACAAAACATTCGAAAAACTTTTTGAACATTGTGGGCGAAAATGCTTTAAAGTTGATAATATGGACAACACACAAAATAATGCGAAAAACATAATGAGGGAACATCAAATGCTAAAGATAACCACAAACATTCACTTCGTTTTATTTGTAATTTCAAAATCATTTTTTGGCAATTTACTTTTGGGAAATGGCGAATAATCAAAAGTTAATCGAAGTTAAAAATAATATATTAAATACAAATAAGTAATAATATTCAAAAATTCTAAAATAAATTAAGTATGCGTATTATTCACATTAATGACATTTCCAACAATATATTAAGTATACGCAGGGGTGACAATATTAGCAAGCTCTACAAAAATCAAGTATACCTAAATTCTTAGTAAAGCGCGGCTTTTGAAAGTCGTTAAGGATGTCAATGTTTCATTTTAAGTACTTCTTAAGCTGACTTTGATATAAAATGAACAATTTTTATTGATAAAAAAAAAATAATTTATATTAAGTATACGTAACTTATAAGAAAAGCATTTAATATATTTTAAAGTAACCTTTAATATTTTATTTTAAGAAATTTTGAAAGTTGTTTTCATATATAATATAATAATGCTTTTGATACATTTATTTTTTTAACTTTATTTTGAATAAAATTTGTCAGATTATGCAAAAAATTAAATAAATCAAGTATACGAAGCTGCTAAGGAAATCATGGAATATTAATGAATTTCTTGAATTAAAAAAAAGACTATTACTATTACTTTTCTGGTATTTATTAAGTTTGATTTTAGGTAACTAAATAATTCTTTTGATACATTTATTATTTCAAATGTATATCGTATAAAATTGAACAGCTTTTACACCTAACTAAGCTGCAAATTCTTCCTCACTTTATATAGTCAATAAACTTTGACTAATCAAATCGGTAATATTATAAAAAAAGAAGACACATTAAACTTTGGCAGAAACATACAAATCTCTTTTCTCCAAGACAAGTGGGAGGTTTGAGCTCACCTTTAATTGCATTCCCTCGGTGGCGTTGAGCTCGTCTCCACTTTGCCTCAGACCCTGCAGAAAGCGTGCAAAGACCGTGCGTCGTTGCTTGTGTTTGTTGCGGCCTTCTGCAATGTTCGAAAGAGTGAGAAAGAGCGAGTAAAGAAATCAAGCCAATAATAAAAGCCACAATCAAACAGTCAGTCCGATAAACAGATAGATTGATTTGAGAAGTCAGAAAGTGAGTGAGTGAGGGAGTGGGAGAAGTGAGAGAAGCGCAAAACCAATTTAATTGAATTAAAAGCCATAAAAACCAAACAGCCGACAAACTGGGTAACCACATGCAATACATGCTCATTTGTGGCAGCATCTCTCGCGTGTGTGTCCCTTAACTCACTCACTCACTCAGTCTCCGGCTCATTCTTACCTGTTGCCGAAAAATCGTAAAAGAAATTGGTGCGCGCGCCGGGATAACTGTGTTGCATGCCATTCAAATTGAGCGCCGACTTCGAGTCGATGGCATTGCGGGCCATCCGATTGGCCAAATCGTTCTGTGTGTAGCTATAGATCTCGTTCTCCTCGCGATTTGACAGGCAACTCGATGGCTGATGGCACCATGCATAATAAACGAAATGAATTAGAACCACGGCCTGATTACCTTTTTGCCTTAGGTCGTAAAGTGAATCGCACATAAAAAGTCAATGTGCACTTCTCTTTCTGCTTACCAAATACTTGCCAGGCACATAAAGTGGCTGACTGTGGCTCGTCGGCAGCACCGAGGAGCCAACGAGTCGACTTCCCCCGCTGCTGCAACCGCTGCTGCTCGCTCCACTCGATGAGACGCCGCCACGCCGGGTGAGCGTGTGTCCTGTGGAGATGCGAACATGTCGCTCCTTCCACTTGGACAGACGCACCTGCTCGATGGCATCCAACACATCCTCATACGGCATATTGATCTGTTTGCTGTAGTGCGCTGCAAGTCCTTCCAGATAACCGCGTTTTCCCTCCTGCGAAGCAGATCAAAATCAAAGTTGAAGACGTGCACAACTTCAGGGTCAGTGAGACAAGTGTTAATATCTTCCGGTAATTAGCGTAAGACTGCCACTTAAATGTTGTCCTGCTTGACATTCAAAGCGACCAAAAGACTTTAGACTCCCCTCTCTATTGCTTCAGTTTGTCTCCTTTTCTCTGTGTCTGCTTTCTCTTGTGGCTGCTGTTGCTGCTGCTGCCGCTGGGCAAATTCATTTAGAGTCGCAACCATGCAAACATTTGTGCTGAAATGCAACTTGTCTGCAACTGTCAGTCAGACAGTGACAACAATACACACACACACTCACACACACACATGCACATACTTTCAACGCTTGCACACTCATGTCTGCCTCATCAGCGCAAAGTGCAATTAGTTGAAGTTGCGCGCATCAACATGCCCCAGACAGCGGCAAGCACCCAGAAGCTAACAAGTCTGAGCACAGAGCGTCAGACTTCTCTCCCCTCTTCTCTTATTTTAGCTACCCTCTAGTGATATCTTTGTAGTCCCGCACGACTGCAGACACCTGTCGAGGCAGACAGAAAGACAGACAGATGGAGAGACAGAGAGACAAACATACATTTTCACTTGACTGCATTTCCATTTCATATAATTTTATTACCGCATTTAAGTTGCATTTCAATTTGTGTCCGGAACGTGATATTGCGCATACGACACGTGGCAAACGAAAATGTTGCCAAAACAACTGTAAATATTTGGCTACATTTGCCAAGGCAAACTATGTTAAGTAGCACTTCCTCTCGATTCCCCACCTTCCTCCCCTTGCTTTCCACCCTCACTCCCCATAAAAAAGAATAACAATTGCTAATTAAAATGCAAGGCAGCTGCAGTTTGCAGCCTATGTCGAAAGTTTCCACAAAAACACACAAAGCCAGCGGGCGAGTGAGATGGAGAACGAGAACGAGTCTGACACTTTGCTGCGTGCCTCATCATCAAACTGCAACATTTTGCCACTTTGCCACATTGCCACATTGGCACTTTGGCAAGTGATGGCGAACGTTGAGCGGAAATGCCACCGCGCTCGCCTGCATAATAAACATCAGCTGAGTGGCTGGCAAAGTGTCAGCACTATGCGTGCTCAATAGGCCGACAGAGTCGCTTGTCGCCTGTCTGAATACGCTTCCCACACTTCCACTTCCACACAAACTTGCCACACTCGCTTTGCCACAAATATGCAACTTTAAATAAAAGCAGCAGACACACACACACTTTGCATTTATTATTTCATTCCTCAACTGCGAGCAAATGCAAAGCGGCCCTGAACCAGTGACATGTTTTGAGCCCGTGTTCCCATTGCTGCCACAAGCTGACTGAGAGCGTACTTTTGGACACACTGTGGATTCATGCAAATCACGGACAACGCTTGACACGCTTCCAAAAGAAATATATATCAACACATATCCCAAGATAGTCGAAGTAAGCAACGCAAGCTGAACAAATCATATTTTGTCAACTGATTAAAATTGCATTGCTGCAACAAATTTTGATGTCAAGTCTTGTTCGATAAGACTATTTCGCATTGAAATCGCTTCAGTTGCGACACAGTTTGCAGAATTACAGAGTCTGAAGTGCATCCTCAGCTGCAATGTGCTCTATATTTGCAATACTCTGTGGTGATTGAAGATAGCACAAGGGCTGATACATTATGATATGATTTGTTTATGATAAAAAGTTCCAAAAAAACAAATTAAATATAAAATAAAACTCGAAATTTCTAATCATTTTAATTTAGAGTTAGAGAAATAAAGTTGAATAAATTCGAAATATATTATTAAGCTACAATGTTGCACATAAATAGTGGATTAAACTCTTAAATGAAAAAAGTTCTCCATATTCTAAAAATATTAAAATGATATAAATAAAATCAAATTGCAATTCCTTCTAAGGTTTGGAACTTTAGGAAAATTTGGCTAAAATCTGAATAGTTCCTTCACTATTGTGTTGCAAACATTAGTAGGTAAATCGAAGTAACAAATAAATTTCCTAATACAATCAAAAAGGTTAAAAAAAAGTATATAAAAATGAATACTAGAATTTACAATTGTCTGAAGCTTAGTATTTAAGGAATGGTAAGCTAAAGTCTTGTTAAATTTTTAACTGCAAGTAAATTAAATTTTCAAATTCATCATAAATAAACCTCTAACTATTATCAAAATGTAAAAGTCTCAAATTATATCATAAACTATTCCCTGTGATAACAATACCTGCTGAAAATAATTTACTGTACAGCATATCTTTTAGTCGTTCAACTCTCTTCACTGTCAAGAACAATTGCTGTTTGTTTTCTATTTTTTTTTTTATCATCGACATGTTGCAGCATTTGCATTATGACTACATTGTTGCGCCGCTGTGCCGCTTTATCGTGCGTGTCTAGTGCCAACATTTTGGGCAATGTTGCAAGTGTTGCACAAAATGTTTGCATCGGCAAATCATTAAATTGTTGCTGCCGAGTGTGGTTGCTGTCGTTGGCGTTGCCGTTGCCGTTGCCGTTACTGTGTCCCAATTTGTTTACGCCAGCCGGCAATTACGAGAAGCGGAAAAACACCCACAAAAACATTTCCCAACACGCTGGGGCAAAGGCAAAAACCCCAACCGACATATTATAAAATAAACTTTACAGCGTTAACGGAGGAGCAATGCAACAGCGAGAGCCGCACAATGGGCGGTCCATGTTTTGTGTGGCGAAGGGGCGGGGGGAGCGGAGCGTCAGACGCGTGCGGTTGGCCACTCGGTTTAACTAAATTAAAATCGTGTTAATTTCACATTAGAGCGCACACAGCTCGCCGGGCGGTGTCCCCAAACGTTGTTGACCATTACCCCAAAAAAAAAAAAAAAAAATGAAACTAGCAAAACGTGGCGGCGACTGTGACACGCTGCAGCCACAACAACAACACACCGACACAGCGACAATAACAACTATGATATGCCCCCTGTGGAGTTTAGTGAGCATGCAAATTGCAAGCGGTAAACAAAATGGCCGAAAGATAAGATAAGCTTACAACTACGTACGAATATATTAACATACTTACCGGCGTCGAATAGGGATGCGCTGTCAACCGAATGCCATCGGCCTCGAGATGCCGCTTCATGACCGCCTCCAGTTCCTTCATTGTAACGGGCGTATCACAGTCGGAGGCTAGAATCTCGTTGCTATTGCTAATCGCCTTCGGATCATTGATGAGCACATACACAATCGCTGCGCCCTTTTCACGCAACGTGCGCACACTCTTCAGCAGTTTGCCGCGATGCGAGGGATTGTCGACGCCGATGGCATCGAGATCGATTTCACCAATTTGCTTGCATATCTCCAGCTCATCGTAACCGTTCTCGAGGAAACTTTCGCCGTATTGCGTAAGGCCGATGGTGCGCAGCCACTCGCAAACGATGTTGTGCTGCGGCATGTTCGCGTATCACGTGGCTGCCGAGGGGCCTCCAACGTCCAGCGGTGCGAACGAGACCTTGGGCAGTCGTGGTTTTGTGCTACAGCTGCCGCTGCTGCTGCTGCCAGCCGCCAGTGGCTCCAAGTGGTTGCTGCTGCTGGCGGCGCTGCTGCTGCTGCTGCTGTTGGCCGTTGCCTTCATAGCAACGCGGAGACTGCAAGAGAGAGAGAGAGAGAAAGAGAGAAAGAATAATTGTAGTCCGAAAAGTGAAAGCAAACTTATGTTACACAACTGTGCGTATGCTTAATATGAACTGTCACTTCCGTTTGCCCACAAAAGTATGCAATACTTCTCCGTTGTGAGAGAGTGTGAGAGAAGTCAAGAGCGAGCGACAAGGGCAAGGTATATCAATTTGTGTTAATAGCTCGTCATTGTTCAACTCCATACTGCGTGCTGGCAGCCTATAAGCACTTAATGAGAATGCTCGGTCATGTACACGGGCCACTAAAACACTTGAATATGTTTAGCCCCGGAAGCCACTTGCATATGAATAAGCCACTTAAAATGACAGATGGACTATAAGCACACACACACACACACACACAGAGACAGAGAGAATCACAGACACAGCCTCTTTGGTCTTGGACAAAAGACAAAAGGAAGTCATCTAACTATTTATACTCACAGACAAGTTGTCCCATTCTCTGTGTCTGTTTTGTGCCTGAAAAATATTTTGCTTGTCGAAAAATGAAATGCAAATGGCTGCTGTCACTAGACGAATATGTATATACATACATACATATATCTGCTGCCATTTCCTTAACACATTCGTCTGGCTTTAGACCAGGTGCCCACTCGTGCGAAGGCACATGCCAACGAATTTAAAGAAACACCCTAATGAAAATATGTTATGTGGTTACAGTTTATGGCCAGGCTGCAGCTGTCATTAAGTGGAGTGGAGTCCAAGGCGACATCGTCTGTGCGTTGATTTATTAACACACACTCTTTGGATACATACATATTTATAAGATATTTCATTTGTGAATTGAGTTCAAGTTGAGCCCAGAGAACGAGCCCGAGCCTGCTTGGCTGCCTTTTGCAATTGATCAAATACATGTTTGTGGTGCCAAATACCAAAATCAACAGCATTTCATATGACATACATATTTCAAAAGGGGCCCCCAAAATGTTAATGAGAGAAAGGAGCCAAGCTGCTGCAGCTCAGCTCAGCTCAAACTGTTAGCAGATGAAACTGCAGACTAATAAATTATATTGATTTTAAGCCTTGAGTGCAAAGAGAGACAGAGAAAGAGAAATACATTCCATGGCTAAACATTTCTAGCATGAAAACACAATATCAAGTATGCATTTGCCAAAAGCCACTACGAATTGATTATTGCCACACACACACACACACAGAGTCTGTTTGCCAATAAAGTTGTTTCATTCTCGAAAAATATGACTACGATATGTGTTTTTGCAAATTGCAAAGAGAATACACAGATTGCTGGCGTTTTTAAAGCTGTTGTGTGTTGTTTTAACAAATTTGTCAATTCCGAATTCCACATTTAATAAAAAAGTATTTACAAAAATCAACAAATATAAGAAATCCTCTCACTCAGCTCAAATGGATTGCCTATTATACACTTTGGTTTATTTAGAAAGTTGTGCTGCCTAAATAGTTAAGATGTTCCGTTGAGTTTGAGAGTTTGAAAAGTTTCATTAATGCCAGAATTTCATTAAGAGTTTCTCATGTTTTAAAGTTGATTTCTTGTAGTTTGTGCAAAGCCAACAACTTGTCCACTTACGCATGCTGCGCCACTGTTTACACTTGCCACTGTTGCAACTACACACGCACACACACACACACATAGACAGACACACATTTTCACTTGAACTTTTCTCGCATTGTTAGCATAATAAACACGTAATAAAATGCAAAAGGCAAAATCAGTAAAGTCAATTTTGGCAGCAGAAGATGTTTTTGTTGAGGCAAAAGGCAAAGTTGATTTTCCAAGACAGTTAATGAATCTGCTGCTGCACTGTCAGATAACAAATATATATATATATATATATATATATATATACTATATATATTTATGCACTCTCATGCATGTGATCAGCTGCAACTGAGAAATGCATAAAATCTTTGGTGCATTCAGGCGGTCAGTGTAATTACTTGCATGACTGTAATGTCAAAATTTACATACTTGAACAATTCATACGCCTTCGACTCCCCAGATAAGATAAGCGTCTTAAATTTTCAATTTCATTGTTTATTAAGTGCCAAATTACAATCTCTTCTGTTTGTGTATATATGTGGATATATGTGGAGCAATTGCAATTGTCAAAGGTGTTTTGCTTTCGCACGATTTCCGTTAGTAATTGCATATTGTGCAAATTTTGTTCAATTTCCTGTTTATGAGATTTCCTTTAACTTTAATGCATTTGCAATTATGGCATTAATTATATACGAATTCGATTTCCATTTCGATTGCGATTGCGTTTGTGAATTCGTTTGCAATGTGCGAAAATTGCACAAATCTGTGAATTATATTCGAATAATCAACTCACTAAACTGAATTATTGACTAATTAAATTTTATGCACACATTTTGCGATGGTTTATCATCATCGACTCGGCTAATAATATGCCCAACAAACATATTCATATTCGATATTAATTGCATTAGCATTATGTTAACTGCAAATTGCAGCTTGCAATATTATCTTTTAAGTTAAAAGCGTTTTCTAATTATCCCTAGACTCGACAATTTAATAAGCCGAATTATGCATTTGCATTATTGTAATTTACTAGTTTAATAGATTGCGCTCTAATGTTTATTCAGTGTCCAGTTTTTTCTTTTTTTTTTTGTTATGCAGAGCAGCCTAAGTAATTAATTTTAATATGAAAGTCAAACATGCTCGCTAACAATTGTCATATAATTTGCCGTCTAGACAGTGGAAATTTAGTATTTTCAATTAACTGCAACGACGACTCCTCTGCTCTCTACTCTGCTCACTGCTCTGCTCTCTGCTTGCCAACCTCCAACCTTCAGTTAACAACAATGCACACAAAAAGGCACACAATGCTGCAGTTGGGAGCTGAAAGCTCAAAAGCTGAAGAGCGGGAGCCTAGAAATGAAGCTGGCGATAGAGTTGGAGCTAGAGCTGGAGCTGGAGCTGGAGCTGGAGTATTGTAACTGTTGCTGCAAGTTGGGAGTTGGAACTCAAACTGAATTTGCCGGGCTAGCCATGTTGACAAAACACACAGCGTGCAGCGCATGCAGAAAAAACAAAAGCCCTCGAATGATCGACTATAAGATGCTCTCTAAAATAGTAAAATGTTCAACGAATACAAAACCAAAAATCATGTAAAAATGTATAATTTGGTTTATAATAGATAGATTTTATTAATTAGCAGACACAACTATTGTAAAGCTAGGAAGCTTTTAGGCTATATCCTAAAATAATAAGGCATAATAATAACTTAGCTTTATAATATAAACACTTTTTGAAGATAATATGAAATGAAATTTCAGAAAAGAACATGTGCTTAATAAAAAAAAATATTTCCTTTCCTGATTAATTAAAAAAAATGCATTGAACAATATTCAATAATACAATAATAATTATTAATTACTGATTTGCACTTTATAGTGTTTCACCAAATTTGACTGATTTTCATTTTGAAATTTTGAAAATTAATGAAAATATGAATGGGTTTATTAACTTTTGATCTTCTTTACTCAATTTAAGTAAATACTAAATACTCTCCTACTATATAGATAAAATGTGAAAATTATTAAATAATGTATCTAAGTTTTAAGCTTTTAGTTGAATTTACTTTTACTAACACAGCACATACTCATACTTTCGTGTCTTTACAGGGTATGCGAATAATGAAAAGTAGACGACTGCAGGCGAAATGCAATGCTCGACTGGAAAGCGCTTGCAGACGGGGCTGCTTGCTAACAGGCGCCCAGCACGAGCAAAGAGCGGGTTTGTTTTTGGGCTCAAGGTTTTTGCAACAAAAATTTGAAGCAGACACTGCTTTGGCTGCTGCTGCTGGGCGCACTTGCAACAGCTGGCTGTGGCGGCTCCCCTAACATTGCTGTCGCATTTGTCGTCGTCGTCGTCGTCGCCGTCATCGTCATCGTCACAGTTGCCAACGCAGTTGCTGTTGCCGTGGCTGTTGCTGTTGCTGTTACTGGATTGCTGTGTGCGTCAATGTCAGTGCACCTGACGCTGCACTTGGCACTTGGTACACGGCACTCAGCACTCCAGCCAGACACGTAAGTAAAGGAAGGTGGAGGCCACAACGAGTACCCGTACTCACACTCAAATTCGTAGTCGTATTCGTATTCGTTGCATTCCAGCCTCTGACAGTCTACGCACTTGCGGTTGGCCCTGGAAAGGAGGAGAAGCCTCACAAGAGCCCCCATGGAGAGAGCTGGAGTGGCATCTTTCTTATGCGAGGGTCTGCTTAACAAAGCGTGTGATGTTAACGGATTCGATTTCACTTTTTTTTTCTCTCTTCTTCCCTTGCATTCCGCTCCCCTCCCTTGCCTTCCATCAGCGACTTTGCTGTTGCTTAATTGAAATTGCATTTGCTGCGTTTGTTTGCACATAATTACAACTTGAGGATTTTAACCGAGAAGCGAACACTGAGAGCAGGACTCGTTTGTCGCTTGTTATGCAAATTTAAGACGAGTTGTCAAGGACCGACATTTCTGCGGTTTCCGTTCACTCTTCATATTTATATATACGAATACAAATATCTCTTTCTTCTTCGCAACTTGAAAGGAGTCTTGTTCAATGTCTACAAAAGTCTGCGCAGGAAAAAAAAAATTGGGCATTCATTTGTAGCTATTCATATTTTTTGGTGTAAGTAAAGATTTGAAAATGCAGAGCACTTCAATTAAATGCTGTATGCAACTCGGTTTTTAGTGGTGCACTATGAAAGTGAAAATAAATATCTGAAGCAATTTATTAACTAGTTTCCTTATATAGTTTTTTTAATAAGTTTGATTGTACTATTTCGGCACTTTATTGCTAAACTCAATAATCTATATAGCTAAAATAAATTTAAATTTAAATTGCTTTAAAAATTCAAATGGGTTATTGTCACCCGCGAGACTATTGCCCGAGAAAAATATACCAAAGGCTATATTTGGTATATTGCGATTTTACAACATTCAAAATATACCATAGAGTGTAAAATAAACCAGATTGGCAGCCAAGCCAACTAAAATCCGAATTTCTTGAATAACTTCCACAATTTTTATCTGATCAAACCCAAATTTTCAGAATTCATTAAGATTGTAGTTATTATTGTATAACCCAAAAATCGACAACAGCTCCAAAAATTATCAAACAATTAAAGTGCTAATTTATACTAATACAAAATAAAAAAATAAACGATTTGGTATATTATTACTCTAAATTTAAATAAAAATTAGCGTAATATTATTGAAGATTAACAATTTTTATTTTTTTCATCTGAATATTTTATATTTCATACAATATTTTCCAATACAACTTTTTTCCTAGAACCAGAGATCTAATTATAATTAAATTGCATGTTAAATGTAAGACATTTTATGTCATCAATTTATAATATAGAAAATAAACAAAAATATTCAAATATGCCTAAGCTAAATAAAAATATGAATTTTAAATTTCTGCATTTCTTTTTACGACCATCAAATAATCGAAAGAAAAATAAACAGTTTAATCTAATTCCAGGCCACAATCAAATTCGAAAATTCCTAAATTAATTTGAAACAAACATTTAAAATTTCTATATTAATTCTTTCGACCTTCACCCGTTAAAATATAAACAAGTTGCCAACAATTTTTGTTACTTACAATTTAAGTTAGGAGATAATTGGCCAACTAACTTTAACTTTATCCCAGTTGCAACAGCTGCAATGCCGCACTATGGTGGAGTGTTGTGTTGTGTTGTGTAGTGCTATAGTGTTGGAGTGTTGGAGTGTTGTAGAGCGTTTGTAGCGTTCGTTGTTGAAGTGCCACTTAATCCTTGCGGCAGTTAAACGCAGCTTTTGCTTCAGTCGTAAACAGAATAGCCAAATGTTTCGCCACTAAATTTGTATGAGTTCATGCGGAGCTTAGAGCGCCCATTAAGACATAATCGGGTGTGCCACTTGTTGTCGTTGTAGTTGTCGTTGTAGTAGTAGTTGTAATTGTAATTGTTGTTGTACTAAAAGTCAAGCTGCAGGCTAAACATGCCACACATGCCACACAATGATAGTCCGCTCCACTTGACACAATTATGCCATGTAATTTTCGTGGCTGATAGCTTAGATAGCTGCAACAAAAATGGCGCGAAAAAGTGGCGAAAAACACCGGCGGAAAACAACGTGGCGCCACAAAATGGCGCACAAATCACGCAATTTGCCAAAAAGCCGGTCGCAACTTGTGTCGTGTGCGTTGATTGCCACACGAAGCGAACGAAAATGCAGCAAAAGGTCGCGACAATTGAAAATTGCACAAATGCCCGAAATGCCCGAAATGGAAAATCGAAATTGGCAAATGGAAAATCGTAAATCGAAAATAAAGCAACCAAAAACTTGGAAAATGTGCACGTGAGTGTTTTCGTTGAGAGTTTTTTGTTTTTTTTTTGTTTTTCGCGCGCGCTCAGCAGCAGCAACAGCCGTAAAAAAATGAAACGCAACCAAAGTATGCAAAGCACGCGAACGTACTGGCAACTGGCAACGGCGTTGCATGCAACTTATGCCGCACATGCAGCCAACGCGATTTGTGTAGAAAGAGAGAGCAGACACTGAGAGCAGAGCAAGCTCGGCGAAGCCTGCTCGAGCAAAAAACCAGCAAAAAAAAAAGCACAGAAAAAAAAGGAAGGCCGCCGTTAACGTAGTCGACGTAGCTGTTAACGTTAGCGTTAACGTTAACGTCGCCTCCGCACCAAGCCAGGGAGAGAGAGAGAGCGAATGCAACGGCGGCGGCAACGACCGTGCGGCGGAGCAGAAGCTTTGCAAACGTTGCAAGTGTTTGTTGTAAGCGATACCCCAGAACCCGGCAGCAAACCAGAGGCGCAGACATAGGCCGCGAGGGAGCAGCAAACAACGACGCCGCAGTTTGGGGAGGTTTATTTCAGCCTGTGCTTTTTTTTCTGCTGTTGTATGTCGAGGCAGCCACCACCGCAGCAGCAACAGCAACAGCAACGGCAGTGGCAGCCGCATGTCTAAGTGCAGAAAGTAGGTGAGGCAAAACATGAGGCAAAGCGAGACAAGCGAGACTCTGTCGAGGAGTGTTTACCTCGGCTTAGACCAGACGCTCTGTCTGACTGCAGCAGCAACAACAGCAACAACAGCAACAGCAGCAGCAACTCGTCGTAGGCTCGACACAAAACATGAATGAGCTGTGAAGCAAATGAAGTGCTTCAGCTGAGTCTCGCTCGCTCTCTTCGCAACCCGCAGCGTATTTAAATATAGAAAAAAAAAACACACATAAAAACGTGGCGTAAAAATGCAACGCATGCAGCAGCAATGACGACACAGCCAACTGCGCTGCCAGCAGCAACAGCAACTGCGACCAACGCGCAGCAGACGTTGAAGCTTCGTTCAGGCTCCCAGGCGGCTGCTATCATGTCACCGCCGTCCTCATTTGTCTGTTTGTTTCGATCTTCTGCTGCTGCTTCTGCATCTTTTTTTTATGTTTTATTTTAATTTTCTGTTTTTTTTTTTGTTTACTGCTACTGCTGTTGTTGTTGTTGTTGTAGTGGTTGCTGGCAGACAGACTGACGAGAGAAGCTGGCAGTTTAGTTTGGACTACGCTTGGGCATATTTTGTGCCTCATCATCATCTTCATCATCAGAGTCAGCTTCATCGTCAGCATCTCTCGACTGACGCTGATGGCGACACATGCGACTGACTGCAAATAAATGTCAGAGGAGTCCGCAGCCAGTTGTTGTTGCTGTTGTTATTGTTGCCACTGCTACTGTTGCCACTGTTGCTGCTCTTGATATTGTTGCAATAATCAGCAGTTCGTTGTGACTGCGCCGCCTGTGGAACCTTCCGGCTGCAGCCAAGTTAAGACAGACAGCGTTCATTATAAATAAACAACGCACACTTTTATAGGGTCTTACTTCAACTCTTTTAAATGTTAAACAAATATTTCATTTAAACAAATATTTATAGTCAATTATTAAGGGAAACTTATTATTAATCAAATGTATACACATTTATAAGTTCATTTGTTGTATGCTCACTTTACAAAAATAAATATTTATTATTTTTTATTTAGTTATTTGGCACTGTGCACTAACGCCAAAAATTATCATAAAACAACGCAAATAATTTACCTTATTTAATAACTAATACAATTACTTCAATTTTAAATGTAATGTAAATGAAAACTAGTTTGTATTTGTTTCCAATTTATTGAGCAATATAATAAATTACATATAGAGTTGCATTTTTCATTTCTTATTTGCCTATAAATCGTAATTTTAAATAAACTAAATGTAAAATCCAAAAAATATCATTTTAATATTATATTATCGCCAAACACAAGGTATTCTTTTTTAAATCTCATTTTCAAAGTCATAATCTGTAGAAATTATAAATATTTTAAAATAAATTTAAATCGCAATTTTAAATAAACTAAATGCGAAATCCGAATTTTAGTTGTATATTGTAAAACGTAATATATTCCTTATTAAATCATACTTCCATACTTTTTTCATAACTTTATATTCTATAGAAATAATTCTATTTTTATATTTCATTTACTAGATCGAATCCTTGTATTACCTTTTATAATTGTTCTGTGCTCTATTTTCTCAATAAATAAAGTTATTTTTATTTTTAACTTATATGTCAAAACGAACACTTATTTTTTTAATTATTTTATTTTGTAATCTATTTTTACTTTTTATTGTAAATTCATATAGCTTGAAACTGCTGTTAAACGAATATTTTTAAACATCAACCAATTTGTGTAAAAAATTGCGCACCCTGTAACGTTGCAGCCAGTCGTTGCTTATGGACATTGTTTAGTGCATGTGACCAAAAATAAAAATACAAAAAATTAATCAAAAGAAAATGACACAACAAAAGCCAATGGAGGGCGACGACGACGTCGACGAGTCCAACTTGAGGCTTGACAAGAAGCGCAGCAAACCGAAAGCATTGCATACTTGAAGGCGCCATTGCAGACAGTTGAATACACACACATACACACATGTGTGTGCACATACATTTGGTATGTATATATGCATACTCATATGTAGGCAGACAAAACGAAGACAGAATGGGAACACACACATAGAGAGCAATTGGGCTGCGTTGACAAAGCTGTTTGCGTGGCAATTGGAGCACAAGCAAATTATATAGTATATGTATGAGTGTGAGTGTGTGTGTGTGTGTGTGTATGCACATAGAGTATAAACGGTCTGTATGCAGGGCAGCAGCTTTTATCGGACTTGTTTTGATAGTTGACTCGATGCTAAGCCTATTAAGGCGCTTGAGTCGCTCAACAATTGAGCGGCTTAGCACTGAGCGGGTTTCCAAGTCCCCGTAAATGATAGGCCCCCAACACACACACACACTCACACAAAGTTAAGCTCTCTCCGGCTCCGGCTCCGGTTCCTGGTCCTGGTCCAACTCCAGCTCTGACTCTTACTGCAACTCTGGCTGACTCTAAGTTTGCTGCTGCTGTTAATAATTAAGCCAACGCGACGCGCTCGTTAGAAACATCCTTTTACCTCTTTTTCTATCCCTTTCATGTTCTGTCTCCTTCTCTTGCAAACTGTCTCGTTATCTGTGTTTCTCTTTCTTTCTGGCCAACGCTTATCTGGCTCGTTCTCGCCCCCGTCGCGTCGGCAATTTTCTCAAGAAGCCGCACTTAAATGGCTTCCTGTGCGAGTGCAAACAAAAGCTGCCAGCCAGCCGGGCACACACATGTGTCTGCCTAAGTGTGTGTGTGCGAGAGTGTGTGTACATGTGTGTGTGTGGGTGTATTTGTCTCCGACAGCAACAAAAAAATATGGCAGCAGCAACAAAAATCTCTGGCTTTCGACTGCAAGTCGAGTGGCGTCGCCTGGTGGTTGAATTTTGTGCTTCTTCTACTGCAACATCTTCTCATTGCTGTTGTTGTTGTTGTTGTTTTTCTCTACTTCTGGCAAACGTGCTGCAAAAGTGTATAGAAAAAAAAGAGTTGCAATTTACTGCTGTTTTTGTGTTATTTGCAGATCGCAACACATGCGCCATTATGCAATTGATTTTCTTGCTTTTTTTTCGCCATACTTCTCGCACACTTTTTTTTGCCATCGTTTTTTGCATTGTTGCAGCTGAAGCTGGTTAAAGGCTTTACGTCTTCTTCTACTACTATTTCTATATATTCATTTTTGTTTTCTGTGTTTTTTTTTTCGTTTTTGCTGGTGTTGTTGTTGTTGGTGGGATTACGAGTTCAGCCAAAGGGGGCAAAAGGGTCATTCAACCTTTGCGGCTGACTAATTTAGCGTTGCAACCCGGTTGCAAGCTTGCCACGAAGCCTCGGCCAGTTAGACGAGGCACAGGCAGGTGTGCCTAATTAGGCGCCGCACAGAAAACTAAAGGCGAAAGGCGCTGAAAAGCTGCGAATCGAGAACACTGAAAGGTGTCTAAAGTGACGCTTCATGTGGAAAAAGGGCAAAAGCAAACTCTGTCGGCTGTCGGTTGTCTGCATGCAACTGCATTTCTATAGCAAGCGCATCACGTGCGCTATCTCATCGTAACGTTGCATACAACGTGGCGTGGCGTGGCACAACGCGGCTTTTAACCCTGAATGCATTTGAATGAATGCAGCAGGCAAGCAGGCAGGCAGGCAGGCAGACAACGCATAGACAAGCTCACACCAGTCTAAGGAGGGGGGGAGGGTGAGAACAGCATCTCCTCTTGGCTGTCAAGACAGTCAGATTGCGTATACGCAGCATTGGCCACTTGCATTATTAAGCGCTACTCGAGCGCTGTGATAAGCTGTGCCGCGAATGCGTCTGCACTGGTAATTGTCTGTGTAGATGCGTGTGTGTGTGTGCATGTGTGTGTGCCTTGCATATTCATTGTGAATGTCAAGTGTTGGCAGTTGCTTGCCAAGAAGACGCTTTGTTAGACGCCCCAAACACACGACAGCAACAACGACGTTGGCATTGCGTATGCACGTGCTTGGATACCGGATCCGTTAACATTGCCGTTTGCGTCTGTGTCAAGTGGCATTCAAGTGCATTTTACATGCACACACACACACACACACTCAGTGATTGATGCCTTGCATATTGCGTATAGCTCCAATCTAATGCCAGCCACTTTTCGAAGTGTGTGTGTGTGTGTGAAAGAAAGAAAGAAAGTCTCAAATGAAAGCTCAACTCTAGCTCATTGTGATCTTCAAACAATCAGAGTTATGACTACAAACAGTTAACACACAACAAAAAGTGCTTGTCATGCAAAAGTACATAGCTTTTGAAGAGTGTTAATTCAGTTTTAACTGCACGAGACCTCAAAAAGTAAACGACAAAATAATAAATGAATAATGTATATATCATGCGAAATTATTACAAAATTAGCTCTTTAGAATTACGACAAACTTCGCTTTCCATAATTAATCATAATAACATTATAAAGATATTTATTTAATTGCCTTTTGGTAAGCCAATTAATCATTAACGTAAGAGCATTTAAAAATAAACACAAACATTTAGCTAATCATTTGTTATGTAATAAACCACAAAACAGAGAACTAAATAATTATCGAAATGAGAATTTAGCTAAATTTATATAAATCATTTGGATGTCATTTATGGCTTTTATAGTTCACAAACTATTTATTTATGCAAAAGAAACGAGTAACAATCCATTATAACAATAAAAAACATGGCATTGGATTGATTAAAAAGCCATAGTTTATAAATTTTCGATGCTGATTTGTCGTTATTGTGCTTTTATTTGGTTCCGCGATAAAACTGCACATAAAAGTGATTATCTATTACTAAATTGGCTGTATAATGGCCACAAAGAAATGCAAAACCAACGCATGGCTTGATTTGGAAACCGAAAAATTCAAATGTAATATAACTATATGCATATCAATTTAATTTCGTTGCCGTTTTTGAATGTGTATATCATTTGAACGAACATAGACATTAATCAAATGCTATGCCACACCTGC